>NC_030677.2:11045310-12432810 GCF_000004195.4 Xenopus tropicalis | reverse complement strand
TTTGCACACAACATTCTCTGCTCACCTAGGGGTTTTTTTTTCAGGTTGGAAACCATAGAACCCCGTGGCCTGAATCAGGAATAAGACTTGCGTGCTGTATTCCGCTAATGTGGTTTTTACTTTTTGTACACGTTTTTGTTTTTACTGTTTCAGATACCGTTGGACTTATTCGGCCTGTTTGTGTCAAATGAAACGTTGTAACTAAGGACACTGATACTAAGGACATTGTATCTGCATTTATCCTCTTTATTTGTTTATGTGTGATTTTACAAACTGTGCCAGTAGATGGCGATCTACACGAGTGTATAAAAGCGAAGAAACATTGTATTCGTGCACCAAAATCTGAATTTTCTGGAGTGGTGAGTGCTGACTAAAAATACTGAGCTGCAAGTTGACCAGTTCTACCAACATATATATGAAAATTGCCCAATAATTTGGCCCTTACTGGGACCTCTACACTTCTGGGCCCCCATGCTTATAATTAGGCCCCTGCCCACTACTACTATTGGCAACACCTAAAGGTGCACTTTAGTAGCTTTATTTTTAGAAAGCTGAACTAGGGGGGTAGGCAGAAGGGGTAGCACCCCCCTTTGTGCCGGAGGCAAGTACCTACCCCTAGTTCCAGTCCTGCCTTTAGCAAAGACCCAGGTAAGTGAACTTGCATCAAATGATCCCACCCAATGGGCATATGATCATTATTTGCCCCCTTCTGTGATCAATGAGACGGATCTACTGCCTTGGGTACCTTGGGGGTGATGGCTACCAACCTATGTGTGGGCTCCAGTGAGCGACTCCCAGTTAGTAAGACTCTATTGAGAGGTTACTGGGGGGTTAAAAGTAAGTGGCCTCTGGGTGAGGACCCTCCAAACACTCCAAAGTCTTGGGTTGTGTCTACGAAATGTGAGCAGCTGCTTCCCATAGAAAGTAGAGGAACATCGGTGATGGAAACACCACCTCCGGGGGGTCTGAAAAATGGGCTTAGGAACCCTTGGAACCCAATGGCTGGAACACTATGTGTGTATTATGGATAGTCAGAACTAGAATGAGCAGCGGAGAAATGTAACAGGTAGATGGAGAGGTTCCCAGGTAATGACTATGTAGAGATACCGTAACCCGGGGTCCCCCTAGGAGCCTGAGATCCCACCATCACCATCCCTACCCAACAGCTTCCCTCCAGCAATACTGGAACATGTATGGGCAGCTGTGGGCAGATAATGGGCACAGAGATGGAGAATAATCAAGATTAAGATCAACCACTATGTATTAATATATATGTATTTTATTGGCTGCCTCCCCTCACCGAAACATCGCCCATTTTCCTAATATATGATTGGCCCAGCCCGTTCATTATAGTACGGTGCCAAAACACTTGAAATTGACCTCTGCTGTTAGCCCCGTGCAGAAAAATATGGCGTTCAAAGAACCTGAACTCTAGCCTTGGTCACGAGCAGAATAATGGAGTGGAATAGTGATACAGAATGGTATAGAGATATGTTTAGCCGGTATATATAAGCCACAGTAATATAAAACGGTATCTTCCATAAAGATAAATCTCCTTTATTACTTTCTTATTTTGTCTAAATCATCATAAAGATCAAAATGTACATTTCGTTTTAATTAGCAAACGTTAGAATCTCTTATTTTTTAGGGTCGGGTTTATTTGTCCGATCTGGCCCAGCGGACAGTACCATTGGTGTGTGGGGGGGGGGGCCATAGCTGTGGGAAGATCTTCCTAACGAAGTTCATGGCTTGCAAACGTCACGGCCTGGTGCCCACGGATGGTCATTTTCTCTGGCGCTCTCTTGGGAACAGGAATCGGGTCTGCGAGAAAGAGAGGAGAGTGAGGCTGAATGGAGACGGGTTCTCGTAAGGCTCAAGGCTGAAGTGGGAGAAGCCGCCAGTAGGCAAGTCGGCCACCATCATTTCCACATGATTAAATGAGATTAGTCTATACTTTTGCCCCAAAAGGAGCTTCCCCTCATACCCAGATCCAAACCTGCTCTCGTCCAATCAAGTCCTACATTTTTTTACATCTACAAACAGGACACTGTTTTGCCAAGACTGAGGCTCCACCTAAAACCCCTCTCAGATGCCATTCAGTAGAGTAGAAACATCTGACCGATCATATGTACAGGGTCGGACTGGGGGGTGAAGGGCCCACCGGGGCTCCTGTAGGTGCCCCCGCCGGCTGCGAACCCTTACCCCCCCACAGGGGCCCCCTTCCCAGGGACCCGCACCCGATGTCCTACCCCAAGCACGTCAATGGTTGGGCAGGAGGAGCGCCGGCAAGGGTCGGGTCTGGGCTGCCGGGGCCCACTGGGATTTTTACCGGCCCAGTCCGACCCTGCATATGTATTGCCTTTTGGGCATTGTTTGGAAATTTTAGGGCCGCTTTAAGCTACCAGAGGGCACAGGGCACAATTTAATTGGTGGGCCCCCACTGCCCCAAGGAATTTGTGGTAGAATAACCCTCAAGCATATGAAGTTCAATATAGTAAGGTGGGCAATGAAGAAATGGTCTGTGCTTATTCAATTAGACATGATGCCCAAGTGTGCTGCCCTGGAGCCACATCCCTGGGAGCAGATAACTGCCAATATGGCGATGCCAATGAAAAAACAGGGAAGAAATTACAATAACCATAAGAACCAATCACTTTCAGCGTGACTTTAGGGGCTGAACCTTTATGGCTCGCTCATCTGCTAGTGGAACCTATGTTGGTGCTTCGCCCACAATTCACTTTAGACACAAGAGCCCTGTATAAACACCAATTGGCCCATAGGCACTGACTCTTGCACCCTTTGAATATGATACAAGTAAGGGGCAAGCAAATAGCCAATCACAGCCCTTATTTGGCACCCCAAGTACATTTTCCATGCGTGTGTTGCTCCCCAACTCTTTCTACATTTGAATGTATAAAGGGTAAAAAGGTTGGGGCCCTCTGGCCAACATGTACCAGATTGTATTGGGCAGAATAATGCTCAAATATACTTTTCCCTCCTTTGTAAATCAGCCCTGTATCTTCAAGCACTGGATTCTGTCATGACAAAATAAATTATTGCGTCGTCAAATGGATCCCCCCAGTCACAAAATAAATTTCGTCGCAAAGTCAATTCATTAAACATAAAAATTCTTGGGTATTCCAATATGGTTTAGTCTAACAAACTTCCTTACCATGAAATTACTTTTTGTGGTGTAAAATGTTCTCTCAACAGACAAAATTGATTTTGTGGTGCAAATTACCTTGGAATTATATTATAAAGACAAAATAGTTTTTGTTTTGCCCTCTGAATTGCATGAAAATAGTCTTCTTACATGGGCCGATTGTAGCTCCCGATATGGGTCCCTTGGACCGATTCAGCAGCTTATCGCCCCGTGTAGGGGCAGCAACGTCTGGCCTGCCCGACCTACAACTGGCCTGAAATCGGGCAGATATCAATCGGGCAGGTTAAAAAATTTAGTCGGATTGGGGACTCGTTGGGCATCGGCTCGTTGATGTGGTCCTTGAATTGACTGCACCCGTTACCGTCGTTATAATTTGACTGTTTGGCCTAAATTCGCCCGTTATCGCCCACCCGTAGGTGGGGATATCGGGAGAAGATCCGCTCGCTTGGCGTATGGCCACCTTTAGTCTGATTTCTGTCAACCCAATGGGTAGGACGTGGCCATGATGCCAAGTAGAGACACAGGGACACACAATACATTGAAATAATTCAAAATATTTCAAAAGCCTGGATTGTATATGTCGCTCTCGGCAGTGAGAGAATTCTAACCAATCACCCAGAGACTGCTGTTATGGACGGTATCTCACCAGAAGGCCCTTTAGAATGCTCATTTCATTCATTGGGTAGTCACAACTTTCTCCTTCACAGGGCTTGAGCTCATCCGAAATCTAAAGGGTAAAGAGTTAGGAATAAGTATGTTATTTTACCCAGAAGGCTCACATCATTGACAGCTCATATAGTAGTATTACCCCCGACTGAGTCTAAAGGTGCCTATACATTGGCCGATTTCTGCTGGCAATTCAGCTCCTTCAGACCAATTCAGCAGCCTATCTGTCCATGTATGGGCACCACCTATGGGCCGAACCAACTGATATCTGGTCTAAAAGTGGCCAGATTTTGATTGGGCAGGTTTGATCTTTCCCGTAAAATTGGGAGCGCCATTGGCTCATTGATGCAGTCCTCAGTCCAATGGCCCATATACCCACCATTTGAATTAGATTGTTTGACCCTAGTGCCAAACAATCAAATTAGCCCAATATCGCCCACTGTAGGTGGTTTGTACCATGTATGGCCACCTTAAGGCAATCATTCAAAATAAGAAGGACAAACCCACTCAATAGCTCCATCTGCACAGAGTTGCCAAATACATTAAAGTAAAAATACTAGAGCTCTGATCCATGGAACCCCTCCTGGTACCAGAGTCAACACTTGCAGGAGGTCCATGAGGTAACCCCAAACCCACCTCTTGAACCAACATCTGGTGGAAGGATAATTTATCAATGGATATATTGATGACGTACCTCTGGGAATGAGCGCGTGTCCAGCTGCCTCTTTCCGCCTGGGTACCAACCATGTGACCAATGCTGGGCATTTGATAGGTGTGTGCTGAATGCAAAGAGGACTATCAGCAGGAGCACAAGGTGACCTTGACAGGCCATGAAGATGTTGATGCCGTTTGGAGTTGCTTAGAAGGGGCCTGGAAGTGAAAAATACAATCATGGTAAGATCACGCCAGTGAACTGTAGTTGTACATAGATAATAAAGGTAGCAGTACAAAAGCACTTGTAGCCCAGGTCTCTGTCTCTACGGGAGGCTCAGTTTGGCAGTACAACTGGTTTTATACAACCAAAACTTGCCCCCAAGACGGGAATTAAAAAATAAGCACCTACTTTGAGGCCACTGGGAGCAACATCCAAGGGGGGGGGTTGATATGCGTTACATATGGAAGCAAACTCTACTGGGAATGTATATTGAGACCTCCAGAATAAAGTGGCAGACCAGGCAAGAAGCCTAAAGGAGGCTTAGTTAGTACAGGTTCTGTCTCATATTGTCTTGTTTACACCCAAACTGGAGATGTAGGAAATATAAGCCAATAGGATAGAGCCTACATAAGGCCCAGTAGGTCCGGCCAACAGAACAGCCCGGATGATTGGCGAATCCCTAAAGCTAAGTTCTGCCTATGTGATTGTAAGCTGAACACATTGTTTAATCAGATTCAACCAGAAGTTAGGCAGGTCCCAAAGAGGTTGAGCTTGATGGACGGTGGTCTTTTTTTAGCCTTATCCACTATGTCAGATTTTGCCAACACACAGTAACAGATGGGCGACATTTGCCCAAACGTGCCTATAATTTCAACTCAAGTGGAACCAGGCTGTTTCGTCCATGAAACGATCCCCTGCCCAAGGCAAACACAAATGCATAACAAATTCAATTCTGAAGCATTATAAAGTCTCAAGTCCCAGTGTATCCCAGTGTTCTGCAATATTATATATCCTAAACCTGATATAGTCACATAGGGCAACAGGACTGTAACAGGGGGCAACTAGTTGGTGGTCCCGGCACAGGGAAGGAAGGAGAGCAAGTGTTGGTTGAGCCAAGAGAGTTGAGTTGCCTTCTTGCCAGGCTGGGACTGCTAGACGGGGGGCAACATGTAAAGGACTGAAAGAATGGGGGGCAAATATGGAACCTGATTTGGTGTCCCAGGTACCTTGGGTATTATACAGTGGGTGTCTAATTAGAACCCTAAAATATGAGGCTTCTACTTGGTGAATCCTTTAGGGATTCATAATGAAAAGTTGGAACCAAGGATATAGGAACAGAGGTCCTACAAGGAATAGAGAGGGGGCCATCTCCTATAGACTCTATACTCAAGACTTGTTTCCCATAGATGAAATTTTTTAAAATGTATTTCCCTTTTCTCTGTAATAATAAAACAGTACCTGTACTTGATCCCAACTAAGATATAATTACCCCTTATTGGGGGCAGAACAGCCCTATTGGGTTTATTTAATGGTTAAATGATTCCCTTTTCTCTGTAATAATAAAACAGTACCTGTACTTGATCCCAACTAAGATATAATTACCCCTTATTGGGGGCAGAACAGTCCTATTGGGTTTATTTAATGGTTAAATGATTCCCTTTTCTCTGTAATAATAAAACAGTACCTGTACTTGATCCCAACTAAGATATAATTACCCCTTATTGGGGGCAGAACAGCCCTATTGGGTTTATTTAATGGTTAAATGATTCCCTTTTCTCTGTAATAATAAAACAGTACCTGTACTTGATCCCAACTAAGATATAATTACCCCTTATTGGTGGCAGAACAGCCCTATTGGGTTTATTTAATGGTTAAATGATTCCCTTTTCTCTGTAATAATAAAACAGTACCTGTACTTGATCCCAACTAAGATATAATTACCCCTTATTGGGGGCAGAACAGCCCTATTGGGTTTATTTCATGGTTAAATGATTCCCTTTTCTCTGTAATAATAAAACAGTACCTGTACTTGATCCCAACTAAGATATAATTACCCCTTATTGGGGCAGAACAGCCCTATTGGGTTTATTTAATGGTTAAATGATTCCCTTTTCTCTGTAATAATAAAACAGTACCTGTACTTGATCCCAACTAAGATATAATTACCCCTTATTGGTGGCAGAACAGCCCTATTGGGTTTATTTAATGGTTAAATGATTCCCTTTTCTCTGTAATAATAAAACAGTACCTGTACTTGATCCCAACTAAGATATAATTACCCCTTATTGGGGCAGAACAGCCCTATTGGGTTTATTTAATGGTTAAATGATTCCCTTTTCTCTGTAATAATAAAACAGTACCTGTACTTGATCCCAACTAAGATATAATTACCCCTTATTGGTGGCAGAACAGCCCTATTGGGTTTATTTAATGGTTAAATGATTCCCTTTTCTCTGTAATAATAAAACAGTACCTGTACTTGATCCCAACTAAGATATAATTACCCCTTATTGGGGGCAGAACAGCCCTATTGGGTTTATTTCATGGTTAAATGACCCCAGGTCCCTAGCATTCTGGATAAGAGGTCCCATTCCTGTACAGTTCAGCATGGAATATCATTGGTCACATTTAGCTAGGAGTCAATCTGACTTGTTGTTACCTTTGGGGAATCCACCCAAACCCCTACTATATTATATATCTATATATTAAAGTCACTGACCCCAAAATTCCTACATGTATAATAGTAACTGCACTGAAATGCACCTGATGAATGGGGCTGGATCCTCGGTGACTGGAATGCACTTACTACCATGTATAATACGCGGGATAATAAATGATTATTCATTTATAAATATATACATTGTGGCATTAAACATGGATGACATTCAGTTCTGTTGGCGCTGTTGCTGTAATGGCAGCAGAATACATTGTTACTAAGAGAAGAATAAAACAGTGTTAAGAAATGAATAATTAAAGAGAATTAAATGGGAAATCACCTTTTTATCCTACAGTTGGCGGCGCCCGGGGGGCACGGTGCCCAAAGCCTTGCAGCAGCAGATGTACATGGGGATTTACTGACACTAACTGCGAAGCAATTGCAATGAAAAATAAATAAAAGGGGCCCCTGGTGGTGCAAGGGGGCGGGGGGGTATAGGGCAGATATATGGGGTACGAGAAGGGCTGCCCTGTGCCCCTCGACTCTCCATTCCAATTGAACTCGTACTTCATTCTCCGTAAGAAATTCTACTTCTGCGACTGAGCTCTGAGCCCCCCCATCGCCCCATTGTCCCATCGCCCCATTGTCCCATCACCCCATTGTCCCATCACCCCATTGTCCCATCACCACATTGCCCCATTGCCCCATCGTCCCATTGCCTCATCACCCCATTGTCCCATCACCACATTGCCCCATTGCCCCATCGTCCCATTGCCTCATCACCCCATTGTCCCATCACCACATTGCCCCATCTTCCCATTGCCCCATCACCCCATTGTCCCATCACCCCATTGCCCCATCGCCCCATTGCCCCATTGTCCCATCACCCCATTGTCCCAAATCGCCCCATTGTCCCATCACGCCATTGTCCCATCACCACATTGCCTCATCGCCCCATCGTCCCATTGCCCCATCACCCCATTGTCCCATCACCCCATTGCCCCATCGTCCCATCGCCCATCGCCCCATTGTCCCATCGCCCGATTGTGCCATTGTCCCATCGCCCCATTGTTCCATCACCCCATTGTCCCATTGCCCCATTGTCCCATCACCCCATTGCCCCATCGTCCCATTGTCCCATCACCCCATTGTGCCATTGCCCCATCGTGCCATTGCCCCATTGTGCCATTGCCCCATCGCCCCATCGTCCCATTGCCCCATCGCACCATTGCCCCATCACCTCATTGCCCCATTGTGCCATTGCCCCATCGCCCCATCGTCCCATTGCCCCATCGCACCATTGCCCCATCACCTCATTGCCCCATCGCCCCATTGTCCCATCGCCCCATTGTCCTATTGCCCCATCGCCCCATTGTCCCATCGCCCCATTGTGCCATTGCCCCATCACCTCATTGCCCCATCGCCCCATTGTCCCATCGCCCCATTGTCCCATCGCCCCATTGTGCCATTGCCCCATTGTCCCGTCGCCCCATTGTGCCATTGCCCCATCGCCCCATTATGCCATTGCCCCATCGTCCCATTGCCCCATCGCACCATTGCCCCATCACCTCATTGCCCCATCGCCCCATTGTCCCATCGCCCCATTGTCCCATTGCCCCATCGCCCCATTGTCCCATCGCCCCATTGTGCCATTGCCCCATTGTCCCATCGCCCCATTGTGCCATTGCCCCATCACCTCATTGCCCCATCGCCCCATTGTCCCATTGCCCCATTGTCCCATCGCCCCATCGCCCCATTGTGCCATCGCCCCATTGTCCCGTCGCCCCATTGTGCCATTGCCCCATTGCCCCATTATGCCATTGCCCCATCGTCCCATTGCCCCATCGCACCATTGCCCCATCGCACCATTGCCCCATCGCCCCATTGTCCCATCGCCCCATTGTCCCATCGCCCCATTGTCCCATCGCCCCATTGTCCCATTGCCCCATCACCCCATTGTCCCATCACCCCATCGCCCCATTGTCTGCCCCATTGTCCGCCCCATTGCCCCATCGCCCCATTGCCCCATCGCCCCATTGTCCCATCACCCCATTGTCCCATCGCCCCATTGTCTGCCCCATTGTCCGCCTCATTGCCCCATCGCCCCATCGCCCCATTGTCCCATCACCCCATTGCCTCATTGCCCCATTGTCCCATCGCCCCATTGTCTGCCCCATTGTCCGCCTCATTGCCCCATCGCCCCATTGTCCCATCACCCCATCGCCTCATCGCCCCATTGTCCCATCACCCCATTGCCTCATTGCCCCATTGCCCACTCCCTACTGGTCAGAATTGTGTTTCCTCCTGTCGCTAAACTGGAACCCACACCGACATCCAAAGGTGCATTTATAGATGTAAAAGCCTTTAGAAAAAAGAATAAAAAGAACATTTTTGCGTTCTCGGGGGGGGGGGTCTCGGGGGGAGGGTCTTGGGGGGGGTCTCTGGGGGGGGGGATGTGACTGTGAATAATTTATAGTTATTGTTATAAACAACGTGACAGAAGTGCGAAATAAAGGAAATAAAGGGAGAGGAACTGAGCAAATATTTACTGGCTTTAAATTGGATTGGGGGGGGGGGCAGTCTGGGATAGGGATACGTGTATTTATGTCCATCTTACCCCCCCCCCTTCCCTAAGGGATAGGATGATCCACTAAATTGAAAACTGGGGTGTGCAGGCCCCCCCTACTGGCCCCCCCTACTGGCCCCCATACCCCCCCAGGGGCCCCTGCCTCCTGCACACCCACCCCTCACTGATTATGTGCTTATATATATATACACAGATACATTATATCTAGATATGTATAATAAAGGAGTGATTAACCCATGGTTTACAGATTACTATTGGAAGTCAGATTGCAATTGGTCTTCATTGTTTTATTTGTGGTTTTTGAATCATTTAGCTTTTTGTTCAGCAGCTTTCCAGTTTGGCATTTTAGCAGCTATCTGGTTGCTAGGGCCCAATTTGACCTAGTAACCAGGCAGGGGTTTGAATGAGAAATTAGAACATGAATAGAGACTGAAGAAATTAAAAAATAACGATTACAATGAGATTTCGGTCTCACAGAGCAATCGTTTTTTGGGCTGCCGGGGTCAGCGACCCCCATTTGAAAGCTGGAAAGTGGCAGAAGAGGAAGGCAAATAATTCAAAAACTGTAACAAATAAATAATGAAGACCAATTGAAAAGTTGCTAAGAAATGGCCATTCTATAACATACTGAAAGTTAACTTAAAGGTGAACCCACCCCTTTACAATCATGCACCATTTACAGTACATTTATATACAGAGAAATGTTCTGTTTTATTATTACAGAGAAAAGGGAATCAATTAACCATTAAATAAACCCAATAGGGCTGTTCTGCCCCCAATAAGGGGTAATTATATCTTAGTTGGGATCAAGTACAGGTACTGTTTTATTATTACAGAGAAAAGGGAATCATTTAACCATTAAATAAACCCAATAGGGTTGTTCTGCCCCAATAAGGGGTAATTATATCTTAGTTGGGATCAAGTACAGGTACTGTTTTATTATTACAGAGAAAAGGGAATCATTTAACCATTAAATAAACCCAATAGGGCTGTTCTGCCCCAATAAGGGGTAATTATATCTTAGTTGGGATCAAGTACAGGTACTGTTTTATTATTACAGAGAAAAGGGAATCATTTAACCATTAAATAAACCCAATAGGGCTGTTCTGCCCCAATAAGGGGTAATTATATCTTAGTTGGGATCAAGTACAGGTACTGTTTTATTATTACAGAGAAAAGGGAATCATTTAACCATTAAATAAACCCAATAGGGCTGTTCTGCCCCAATAAGGGGTAATTATATCTTAGTTGGGATCAAGTACAGGTACTGTTTTATTATTACAGAGAAAAGGGAATCATTTAACCATTAAATAAACCCAATAGGGCTGTTCTGCCCCAATAAGGGGTAATTATATCTTAGTTGGGATCAAGTACAGGTACTGTTTTATTATTACAGAGAAAAGGGAATCATTTAACCATTAAATAAACCCAATAGGGCTGTTCTGCCCCAATAAGGGGTAATTATATCTTAGTTGGGATCAAGTACAGGTACTGTTTTATTATTACAGAGAAAAGGGAATCATTTAACCATTAAATAAACCCAATAGGGCTGTTCTGCCCCAATAAGGGGTAATTATATCTTAGTTGGGATCAAGTACAGGTACTGTTTTATTATTACAGAGAAAAGGGAATCATTTAACCATTAAATAAACCCAATAGGGCTGTTCTGCCCCAATAAGGGGTAATTATATCTTAGTTGGGATCAAGTACAGGTACTGTTTTATTATTACAGAAAAAAAGGAATCAACTTTAAAATATTATTTATTAGATTAAAATTGAGTCTATGGGAGATTCTGTTTCTGTGCTTTTGGAGCTTTCTGGATAATGGGTTTCCCATACTTGTATTAAGTTTAAGACATATTTAAAAATGATACTGTTCACATAACAGTATATGGACGTATTTATAAAGTATATATGTACATGCATACTCTGGATACCCATGTATTATGAGAATAGTTTTTGCGCATAGATATTTCAATTGTAACATTTTTCATTTTCATTATATTTTCAAAATATGTTCTTAAGAAAAATGTATAATTCTGTAATACTATACTATCTATCTATCTATTTGTCTGCCTATCTATCTATCTATCTATCTCTCTATCTATTATCTATCTATCTATCTATCTATCTATCTATCTATCTATCTATCTCTCTATCTATCATCTATCTATCTCTCTATCTATTATCTATCTCTCTATCTATCTATCTATCTATCTATCTATCTGTCTGTCTGTCTGTCTGTCTGTCTGTCTATCTATCTATCTATCTATCTATCTATCTATCTATCATCTATCATCTATCTATCTCTCTATCTATCATCTATCTATCTCTCTATCTATTATCTATCTCTCTATCTATCTATCTATCTATCTATCTGTCTGTCTGTCTGTCTGTCTGTCTATCTATCTATCTATCTATCTATCTATCTATCATCTATCATCTATCTATCTATCTATCTATCTATTTACACTAGTGCTATCTGTCTATCTATCTATCTATCTATCTATCTATCTATCTATCTATTTATACTAGTGCTATCTGTCTATCTATCTATCTATCTATCTATCTATATCATCTATCTATCTATCTATCTGTCTGTCTGTCTGTCTATCTATCTATTTATCTTTCTTTATTTCTCTTTCTTACTTTTTCCTTTTTTTCATTCTTACTCGTATTTATCTGTTTCTTTCTTTCTTTCTTTCATCTATCTATCTATCTATCTATCTATCTATCTATCTCTCTTCTTTATCTTTCTTTCTCTTCAACCATAATTATATAACATTATAACAATTATCTATATATATCTATATGTGAGTTCACAGTATATAGACATATAGTAAAGCACACACACACAGTATATGAGAATGTCTGTATATTCTATAAGAGGTATAATGGCACTTACCTGACAGGCTGCGCTGCTCCAGGTGTGAGTGAGGGCTGAGTATTTGCCCGGGTATTTATACCCTCCCTGTGCCGGGGTATTCCTGCCCTCGCTGTGGGACAGCCTGTTGCTGACGTGGGGCTCTTGCCTTCTGATTAGTGAGAGGCTCCCCAGTTAAGCCCTGGGCCAGCGGGGGGGGGTTTGATGAGACATTTGGGCAGCGTCTCTTGGGCTCGGGGCTCACACACATTAATGAGCAACAGATTGTCAGGTTTGTGTGTATAGAAACCCTGTGTGATTTCCCTTCATCCCTGCTCTGCATTATACAAAGGGCAAAGGAGAGGGATCGGGGGGGCAAGTGTAACCGGCTGAATACATTAATAGATCCCACAGAAATTACCCTGCGGAGGGTTCCTCCAATCAATACGGCACGCCGGCGCTCCAGCAACGGCAAATTAACTCTTGTGCATTTCCAGCTTAGTGTTACATCTGCTGATTGTATGTGTGTATATGTGTGTATGAGTATGCTTGTATGTGTGTGGGTATATATATATATACAGGTATAGGATCCGTTATCCGGAAACCTGTTATCCAGAACACTCCGAATTACGAAGAGCCTGTCTCCCATAGACTCTATTTTAATCAAATGATTCATAATTTTTAAACTGATTGATTCCTTTTCTCTGTAAAAATAAAACAGTACCTGTACTTGATCCCAACTAAGATATAATTACCCCTTATTGGGGGCAGAACAGCCCTATTGGGTTTATTTCATGGTTAAATGATTCCCTTTTCTCTGTAATAATAAAACAGTACCTGTACTTGATCCCAACTAAGATATAATTACCCCTTATTGGGGGCAGAACAGCCCTATTGGGTTTATTTAATGGTTAAATGATTCCCTTTTCTCTGTAATAATAAAACAGTACCTGTACTTGATCCCAACTAAGATATAATTACCCCTTATTGGGGCAGAACAGCCCTATTGGGTTTATTTAATGGTTAAATGATTCCCTTTTCTCTGTAATAATAAAACAGTACCTGTACTTGATCCCAACTAAGATATAATTACCCCTTATTGGGGGCAGAACAGCCCTATTGGGTTTATTTCATGGTTAAATGATTCCCTTTTCTCTGTAATAATAAAACAGTACCTGTACTTGATCCCAACTAAGATATAATTACCCCTTATTGGGGCAGAACAGCCCTATTGGGTTTATTTCATGGTTAAATGATTCCCTTTTCTCTGTAATAATAAAACAGTACCTGTACTTGATCCCAACTAAGATATAATTACCCCTTATTGGGGGCAGAACAGTCCTATTGGGTTTATTTAATGGTTAAATGATTCCCTTTTCTCTGTAATAATAAAACAGTACCTGTACTTGATCCCAACTAAGATATAATTACCCCTTATTGGGGGCAGAACAGTCCTATTGGGTTTATTTAATGGTTAAATGATTCCCTTTTCTCTGTAATAATAAAACAGTACCTGTACTTGATCCCAACTAAGATATAATTACCCCTTATTGGGGCAGAACAGCCCTATTGGGTTTATTTCATGGTTAAATGATTCCCTTTTCTCTGTAATAATAAAACAGTACCTGTACTTGATCCCAACTAAGATATAATTACCCCTTATTGGGGGCAGAACAGCCCTATTGGGTTTATTTAATGGTTAAATGATTCCCTTTTCTCTGTAATAATAAAACAGTACCTGTACTTGATCCCAACTAAGATATAATTACCCCTTATTGGGGGCAGAACAGCCCTATTGGGTTTATTTCATGGTTAAATGATTCCCTTTTCTCTGTAATAATAAAACAGTACCTGTACTTGATCCCAACTAAGATATAATTACCCCTTATTGGGGCAGAACAGCCCTATTGGGTTTATTTAATGTTTTATTTTTTAGTAGACTTACGGTATGGGGATCCAAATTACAGAAAGGCCCCTAATCCGGAATACCCTTGGTCCCGAGCATTCTGGATAATGGGTCCTATACTTGTATATAGAGGAAGAACCAAGGAGGAACACTCCCTAAACTAAAAAAAATCAAACGTACTATGCTTTCTATATATATATATATCCCATTTAGATTGTAAGCTCTACGGGGCAGGGACCTCCATGCTCTTGTGTCTTTGATTCTTAACTTATTGCACCCATTCTCCTGTACATAAGTAGCACTTTATAAATACAGATATACAGTAAATACATACATATGTGTGTGTATATATATAAAATACACAACAACCATAAATGCATTGAAAATTATATCCATATAAATGTCCTTAGTGATGTCATTTCTGTCACATGACTCAATGAAACTTGTTCTATGACCTGTATAAAAGCACTCAGCCATCAGCCCTTTATATGGCCATGGGACTCAGTGGTGACTTATAATATCCCTATATGTTACAATAGGGGGTACTTTATTCACTATATATTATAAGGAACTCCTCGGGGACTTATAATATCCCTATATGTTACAATAGGGGGTACTTTATTCACTATATATTATAAGGAACTCCTCGGGGGCTTATAATATCCCTATATGTTACAATAGGGGGCACTTTATTCACTATATATTATAAGGAACTCCTCGGGGGCTTATAATATCCCTATATGTTACAACAGGGGGTACATTACTCACTATATATCTGTAGATCAGGGTCCATGCATTTATTATAAGGATATGAAAGTGCAATATCACGGCTGATTACCGGTGAAGCCTCTTTATCTCTCGCACTTTCATTATTAAACCAACCCCAGGCGTCTCCGTGCAGCACAGTGTTTATATAAAGGGCAGAGGAACCTGCTTTGCCAGTTAGGGTGAAGACACACAGAGCTACTTAGTAGCAGCTACTTCTCACGGCTAAAATCCCCTGCCATAGACAATACTGATAATTACCTCTGCTAAACACACGTAGAGACAATTATCAGTAAATGATCAGCATTGTCTGTTTTAGTAGCTGTAACAAGTAGCTGCTACTAAGTAGCTCCGTGTGTCTTCACCGTCCTGTTTCACTCTCCCCTGTTCTGTACCTGCTCTGTCTTGCTCCACTCTCTCCTGTTCTACCCTGACTCCATCCTGCTCCACTCTCTCCTGTTCTACCCTGACTCCATCCTGCTCCACTCTCTCCTGTTCTACCCTGACTCCATCCTGCTCCACTCTCTCCTGTTCTACCCTGACTCCATCCTGCTCCACTCTCTCCTGTTCTACCCTGACTCCATCCTGCTCCACTCTCTCCTGTTCTACCCTGACTCCATCCTGCTCCGCTCTCTCCTGTTCTACCCTGACTCCATCCTGCTCCGCTCTCTCCTGTTCTACCCTGACTCCATCCTGCTCCGCTCTCTCCTGTTCTACCCTGACTCCATCCTGCTCCACTCTGTCCTGTTCTACCCTGACTCCATCCTGCTCCACTCTCTCCTGTTCTACCCTGACTCCATCCTGCTCCACTCTCTCCTGTTCTACCCTAACTCCATCCTGCTCCGCTCTCTCCTGTTCTACCCTGACTCCATCCTGCTCCGCTCTCTCCTGTTCTACCCTGACTCCATCCTGCTCCGCTCTCTCCTGTTCTACCCTGACTCCATCCTGCTCCACTCTCTCCTGTTCTACCCTGACTCCATCCTGCTCCGCTCTCTCCTGTTCTACCCTGACTCCATCCTGCTCCGCTCTCTCCTGTTCTACCCTGACTCCATCCTGCTCCGCTCTCTCCTGTTCTACCCTGACTCCATCCTGCTCCACTCTCTCCTGTTCTACCCTGACTCCATCCTGCTCCGCTCTCTCCTGTTCTACCCTGACTCCATCCTGCTCCGCTCTCTCCTGTTCTACCCTGACTCCATCCTGCTCCACTCTCTCCTGTTCTACCCTGACTCCATCCTGCTCCGCTCTCTCCTGTTCTACCCTTACTCCATCCTGCTCCACTCTCTCCTTTTCTACCCTGACTCCATCCTGCTCCACTCTCTCCTGTTCTACCCTGACTCCATCCTGCTCCACTCTCTCCTGTTCTACCCTGACTCCATCCTGCTCCGCTCTCTCCTGTTCTACCCTGACTCCATCCTGCTCCACTCTCTCCTGTTCTACCCTGACTCCATCCTGCTCCGCTCTCTCCTGTTCTACCCTGACTCCATCCTGCTCCGCTCTCTCCTGTTCTACCCTGACTCCATCCTGCTCCACTCTCTCCTGTTCTACCCTGACTCCATCCTGCTCCGCTCTCTCCTGTTCTACCCTGACTCCATCCTGCTCCGCTCTCTCCTGTTCTACCCTGACTCCATCCTGCTCCGCTCTCTCCTGTTCTACCCTGACTCCATCCTGCTCCACTCTCTCCTGTTCTACCCTGACTCCATCCTGCTCCGCTCTCTCCTGTTCTACCCTGACTCCATCCTGCTCCGCTCTCTCCTGTTCTACCCTGACTCCATCCTGCTCCGCTCTCTCCTGTTCTACCCTGACTCCATCCTGCTCCACTCTCTCCTGTTCTACCCTGACTCCATCCTGCTCCGCTCTCTCCTGTTCTACCCTGACTCCATCCTGCTCCGCTCTCTCCTGTTCTACCCTGACTCCATCCTGCTCCGCTCTCTCCTGTTCTACCCTGACTCCATCCTGCTCCGCTCTCTCCTGTTCTACCCTGACTCCATCCTGCTCCACTCTCTCCTGTTCTACCCTGACTCCATCCTGCTCCGCTCTCTCCTGTTCTACCCTGACTCCATCCTGCTCCGCTCTCTCCTGTTCTACCCTTACTCCATCCTGCTCCACTCTCTCCTTTTCTACCCTGACTCCATCCTGCTCCACTCTCTCCTGTTCTACCCTGACTCCATCCTGCTCCACTCTCTCCTGTTCTACCCTGACTCCATCCTGCTCCGCTCTCTCCTGTTCTACCCTGACTCCATCCTGCTCCACTCTCTCCTGTTCTACCCTGACTCCATCCTGCTCCGCTCTCTCCTGTTCTACCCTGACTCCATCCTGCTCCGCTCTCTCCTGTTCTACCCTGACTCCATCCTGCTCCACTCTCTCCTGTTCTACCCTGACTCCATCCTGCTCCACTCTGTCCTGTTCTACCCTGACTCCATCCTGCTCCGCTCTCTCCTGTTCTACCCCGACACCATCCTGCTCCACTCTCTCCTGTTCTACCCCGACTCCATCCTGCTCCACTCTCTCCTGTTCTACCCCGACTCCATCCTGCTCCGCTCTCTCCTGTTCTACCCCAATCCATCCTGCTCCACTCTCTCCTGTTCTACCCTGACTCCATCCTGCTCCACTCTCTCCTGTTCTGCCCTGACTCCAACCTGCTCCACTCTCTCCTGTTCTACCCTTACTCCATCCTGCTCCACTCTCTCCTGTTCTACCCCGACACCATTCTGCTCCACTCTGTCCTGTTCTACCCTGACTCCATCCTGCTCCACTCTCTCCTGTTCTACCCTGACTCCATCCTGCTCCACTCTCTCCTGTTCTACCCTGACTCCATCCTGCTCCACTCTCTCCTATTCTACCCTAACTCCATCCTGCTCCGCTCTCTCCTGTTCTACCCTGACTCCATCCTGCTCCGCTCTCTCCTGTTCTACCCTGACTCCATCCTGCTCCGCTCTCTCCTGTTCTACCCTGACTCCATCCTGCTCCACTCTCTCCTGTTCTACCCTGACTCCATCCTGCTCCGCTCTCTCCTGTTCTACCCCAACTCCATCCTGCTCCGCTCTCTCCTGTTCTACCCTGACTCCATCCTGCTCCACTCTCTCCTGTTCTACCCTGACTCCAACCTTCTCCACTCTCTCCTGTTCTACCCTGACTCCATCCTGCTCCACTCTCTCCTGTTCTACCCTGACTCCAACCTACTCCACTCTCTCCTGTTCTACCCTGAATCCATCCTGCTCCAGACTGTTCTGTTCTATGCCAACTCATTGTTGCTCAACTCTGTCATGTTCTACTCCAACTATGTCCTGCTCCACTGTCTTATTCCACACCCACTCCATTCTTTTGCACTCTGTCCTGTTCTACACCTGCTCCATCTTGCTTGTATGTTCTGTTCCAGTCTTTCCAGGTCTTTGCCAACTCCAATTTGCTCCTTTCTGTTCTTAGTCCCCTTTGGCCCTGCAGTCTCTGGCCTAAAGGATCCACAATCCCAGTTAGAAGTCGCTTACTGATTAGACATTACCAGTGCCTAATACGGATGTGGCTTCTTTCTTATGAGCTAATGTTGGTCCTGATCAAATGTTGGACCTCAAATGTGGCCTTGAACTAATCTTCACTCCATAGAAAAGAGCAAGAACCCCCTGTGGGAGAGAGATGGGCCCCATGTAGCTGGATACACAATTACTACTGACGTTTCCCTTCTTTTCCAGCTCACTCACTTATGTTTATAGAGTTTCATTACACAGTAGGTGATTGCGGTTTTATTACCGATTTAAGTATTTTTGTTCTTCAATAATTGATAGGGTAACAATGCTTTCAGCAGCACTGTATAATAAAATCCCAATTACAATTACACAGGGGCAGAATTCTAGGAAAAGGAGCCTCCAGGGGCTTCAGAAGCCCAGCCCACCCCCAGGAACCCCCCCCCCCCCCCACCCCCAGGCACCCCCCCCCAAAAATTAGAATAATTTGCTTATAATGGAGTCTATGGGAAATGGCCCATAATTTGGAAGTTTCTGGATAACGGGTTTCCGGATAATGGATACTATACCTGTAATACTCCTATTACTTCCATATTTCTACCATTTAGTGAGGGCCCGCCTGATGGTCGTATGTTCTTCTCGAAGCCAATTCTGGGGTATTTCATGTATATTGTGGAGGGTAACACTCTGGGGGAGATAAGGGTTGGAAAATGTTGCTCATTACAACAGAAGGAAGGGACCAGTGGCGTAACTACAATTTTAGAAGCCCCCCCTGCAGGTGAACTGTCAGGGTACAGCCCAACAGAGGGACCCACCTACCTGCCCACCTGTCTTTTCACTAAACTCTTGGAGTGTTGGGCAGGATAAGGTCTCTTTTAAGCAATACTGACATGGGAAAACCAGTTTTTTCAAAACCCATCAGTTAATAGAGCTTCTCCATCAGAATCCTGCATTGTAATCTGTTTTTCCCATGGGGCTAGCCATATTCTTCATTTCCCAGGGTGCCACAGCCATGTGACCTGTGCTCTGATAAACTTCACTCACACTTTACTGCTGCGCTGCAAGTTGGAGTGATATCCCCCCCTCCCCCCCAGCAGCCGATCAGCAGAACAATGGGAAGGGAGCAAGATAGCAGCTCCCAGTAGGTATCAGAATAGCACTCAATAGTAAGAAATCCAAGTCCGGCTTGGGACTCCTCCAGTTACATGGGAGTAGGAGAAACAATAGGTTAGCTGAAAGCAGTTCTAATGTGTAGCACTGGCTCCTTCTGAAAGCTCAGACTCAGGCACACTTTACTGCTGCGCTGCAAGTTGGAGTGATATCCCCCCCTCCCCCCCAGCAGCCGATCAGCAGAACAATGGGAAGGGAGCAAGATAGCAGCTCCCAGTAGGTATCAGAATAGCACTCAATAGTAAGAAATCCAAGTCCGGCTTGGGACTCCTCCAGTTACATGGGAGTAGGAGAAACAATAGGTTAGCTGAAAGCAGTTCTAATGTGTAGCGCTGGCTGAAAGCTCAGACTCAGGCACAATGCACTGAGATGGCGCCTACACACCAATATTACAGCTACAAATACATTTGTTGGTACAAGAATAAAAGGTTAAATGGCAGAGGGAATTATTTGCTGTGTAACAGTGTCATTTAGAGATAAAAAGTGCCCCATAAACATCCTGGCAGTGTCCCTTTAAGACCCAGGAGTAGCCTTAATTACACCGCTGGAAGGAACTAAAATCCAGGGGGGGGGGGAATTACAAACCAATTTGTGCCCCAGTCACAGTAATGGTGCTAATCCCTGACCAGCGGGACGGACTCCCTGACTCACAGAGTGTTTGCTCTTCTATCCCCGTGTGTGAGTGACAGCTGTGCCGCTATGTACATACATTAGCCCCGGCGCAGTCACGCGCGTCACAGAATCATCTCACCTACAGTTTTATTTAATTTCAGACTTCGGATACATTTTAGCAGAAATGAGGCAACATGCCATTAATTAAATAACATTTCTTGCATTAACAATATGGTTTACTCAGTTTTTGTATAATGCTATTACTTATACATTTATAGCGCGGCGCTCTCTTGGCTAAATCAGGCCCCTCCGGGCAGCAGTGCAGTAAGGCAAAGTTTCATTGAGCCTGTAGCTACAATCTCTGCCATAAAGCAATTCACAGCGAATCTTCTATTGCCAGAAAGGAATCCCCAGGGCAGTGCGACTTATACTCTCCCATTTAAAGGGGTGGTTAACTTTAATTATGTTATAGAATGGCCTAT
The DNA here is from genome assembly GCF_000004195.4 of Xenopus tropicalis. Lineage (NCBI taxonomy): Eukaryota > Metazoa > Chordata > Amphibia > Anura > Pipidae > Xenopus > Xenopus tropicalis. Next base: position 12,411,827 of record NC_030677.2, on the reverse strand, counting down.
TCCTAGCAACTTTCCAATTGGTCTTCATTTTTTTTATTATTATATTATAGTTTTTCAATTATTTGCCTTACTCTTCTGCCTCTTTCCAGCTTTCAAATGGGGGTCACTGACCCCGGCATCCAAAAAAAACTATTCCGCTGTGAGGCTCCAGTTTTATTGTTATTCTTACTTTTTATTCCTTATTTTTCTACATTTCGCCCGTCTTCTAGTCATATTCCATTCTCTCTTTCAGACCACTGCCTGGTTGCTAGGTCAAATTGGACCCTAGCAACCAGCTGCTGAAATTCCAAACTGGAGAGCAGCTGAACAAGAAGCTAAATAAATAATTCCAAAACCGCAAATAATAAAAAATGAAGACCAACTGCAAGTTGTCTCAGCATAGCACTCTCTACATCGTACTAAATGTCAATGCCTTTTTTTTAACTTCATCTATTATGTTACTATGTCAGGGGCGTATTAGTTCTGCTGCCGCCCTAGGCACCGGGCCCAATTACGCCCCTACTTCGTAACGTCACACACACCAATGCCGCAGAATTGACATCATGTGATCCCTACCCCCCTCACCCTCCCTCCCCTGGGTAGAGGCCGGGGGCATTTTTTTTTTAATTAAGATATATAGGCAAAACGTGCCGCCCTAGGCACAGACCTTATTATAAATACGCCCCTGATGCCATTACTGTGAGGGCAGTCGGTGGGTACCCTGCCGGGGTACTTGGGTACAATACAGGCCCCATTCCTCCCCATTTCCCCAATCAAAGTGGCAATTTTTTCCCCAGATCTGGTTGATCTGAACTTCTGGTTTTGTGGTTTCCGGTTGGGAAAAAAGTGCCCCCCATGCAGGTAGGGGAGAAGGGGCATAGCTTGTATGGTCACGGTGGGAATGCGGGTCAGCCGGTCTGGGTTGGGCACAGGTCGCTCCATACGAGAGTCAGAACATGACTGGGGGGGCCACCAATTCTGCTCCATTAATATGTAACACTTGTTTGACTTAGATTAGGCAAATCTGGGCTAGTAGCGTAGTGTAGAGCATGGGTTACATGCAACCCTTAATGCTTAGGCATGGGCCTCCGCTAAGTGGGAGATTTACTATGGAGCGAGGGTGTAGTTGAACTACAACTAGCTGAGATTGTGTGGGTGCAGATGGTATAAATGGACGCCAGAGGATTCTTATGGTAAACTATAATACAGATTTATTGTCCAAGACACAGATGTTATGCAGGGTTGTCATATACTCACAAGCAGTAGATATGGAATGTATAAATGGTAAATAGCAGTTGTGACCTTTAGGAACAGTATAGCCCAACTTGAAGATGCGCAGGGGTATTAACTGAGAGCCCGGGATGGATGCCCTTTACTGGAACGGATCCCCTCCAGCCAACTATGGTTCAGGGGTGAAGTACTGCCTGAATCCTACGTCTTAACTGTGGTCCCTACAGCAAGGCATACAGAGCCTGGGGTAGGCTAAACCCTTAGTATCTCCTGTGTTGGGGCTAGTGCTGCCCTTACTAGCTAGACTGACTCACTGACTCACTGACTCACTTGTTCTCATTCACGGGGACTTTCACTAGAGGTAGAGTAGTCTCTAGGGTACAGTGCTTCTGGGGCCTACAGTTCTGCCTCCAGGCTCAATGTTACTTGGAGAGCAGGCTGCAGCCAAAAAGGAAGACACTCCTTCTTGCAAGACACTATATCAGCCTGCAGGGGGAGTGGTCAACCTGAGCTAAACCTATGAGGGATACAGTTACATAACTGACACCTGAGTATAAGGGCTCTGCCCAATAACAGTAAAGATAGTGAAGAGATAGGGGTAAAGCCATAGGGAGCTTAACACTATGGGTCCCTACAAATACTACTACTAGTATTATAACCCTAATTTGACTGATATTCAGGCAATGTCCAGCTAGAGGGTACAGAGCATGGGCACCTATGGATGGGCCTAAGCAAAGGGGGTCCGTGCTCCCCTACTTATATTTCTAGAGTGGTGGCTTCCACTAGGGCTCGAGGCTTCTGGGCCTAGTTGGTCCGGGCTCCTTGGAACACAACATTCTGCTGCAGGGTTGCCAGATTTATTTTTCCAAACTAAAACCAGCCCAAAACTAGCCAAGAGCCACTTTGAAAGTAGCCCAAAAAATAAAAGTATATATGGGAAAACCTGCTTTTTTAATGTGTGTAACCACTACCCAGTTACTGGGATGGCTGATAATTCCCTCTGTGCCCAGTCCAGCTGGGAAGTCACTACAGAAATGGATTCTGAATGTTGCATTAACCCCGGACTTGATATACATATGGGTGCGTTGAACTACAACTCTCAGCAGCCCTAATCCTGAGAGTTATAGCTTAAGGACCAACTGCAGGACTGCCCCCACTCACAATAGAAAGTAATAGTACAATCAATACCTAGTGGGCCCCAGCGGCCCAGACCCGACCCTGTTGCCTTCCCCTGCTTGATGCGTTTCACAGTTCACATACGCGCATTCAGGGGGGCCTCAGGCGGGGGCCCAAGGGGGGGAGGGGTGCACGGCGGGGGCTCCTGCAGGGGATGCGTCAGCGGAGGTACCTTGGGGGGTGCAGGACCCCCGGGGCTTCACCCCCCAGTCCGACCCTGAGTGGTAGGGGATAAGGCCATAGGGACTGTTAACCCTATGGGTCCCTACACTAGCATTTATGGAAGGGGTGAGTTTGGGGAGGGGGGCGCTACAGGCACCCTATTATGTAAAAAACAATGTAGTTATCTTTTAATTGATACAGAAAAGCTGATTTTGTCACATCGGCTGCTTAGTTTCTATGTTTTGCTGCAGAAAAAAAGGTCAGTTTTGTGTTTTCAAGACCAAATAAGGGACAAGAAATCTCTAATCCAAATTATCCATCATTTCCGTGAATCCCAGAATAGCCGAGCGTGAATCGAGCGAGCCCTGCGGTCGCCCTGCCGTTCCCAATGAAGGGGAGTGCGGGACAATGGCGCCAATCAGCCGCGGCGTGGAAGGAGGCTGATTTTTTCTAGAAAACATATTAGCGCTTACAGCTTTCCTTGTTTGCCTAATAAGCCGGGAAAATATTTGCTCCCGCTGTACGTCGGCAGCCCAATCAGCTCCGCTCTGGGGAGGCAGCAATAGAATTCAGCTTTATTAATATTTTAGGACACCCAGACATGAAGTATGGACTCTGAATAGGAATTGGTTCTGGCCGACTATGGCGAGACCCGAGTCACATGGGGCGCTGTAGCCATTACTGCCAATCAGAGTCGCTTGTGTTATTTCCATAGCCCGAAGGGACACTCTATGGGCCTCACCTCAGCTACCGGCCACATACTACATTCAATAAAAATAACATCTACAAATAAGTTCAAATATGTACAAACAATGAATTATTCTCTATTGGAAAGTTGCTTAGATTTACCCTTTCTTTCATTTTGTTGTTGGGATTTCTCCATTACAGGGGTCGTTTACCTTTAAATTAACTCTTACTATGATGTAGACATTGATATTCCGAGACAATTTGCAATTGGTTTTCATTTTTTATGCTTTTGCCGTTAATTAGCTTTTTGTTTTCCAGTTTGGAATTTCCGTAGGGGTTGCTAAGGTCTTGCTTATGCTAGCAACCATACAGAGGTTTAAATGAGAGACTGGAATACAAATAGGAAACAGACAATGAGTAGAAAGATAATAAATAATAAAATTGTAGCCTCACAGAATAGTTTTTTTTTAAAGATGTAGAAGAGAAAGGTTAATAAGTAAAAAAATATATAGATGATAAATAATGAAGACCAATTGCAAAGTTGCTAGAAATAGGATATACTATAACATACTCAAGGTTAACTTAAAAGTGAACCACCTCTATAAGCAAATAATTCTAATAAATCAGAACCATTCCCTTTTCTCTGTAATAATAAAACAGTATCTGTACTTGATCCCAACTAAGATATAATTACCCCTTATTGGGGCAGAACAGCCCTATTGGGTTTATTTCATGGTTAAATGATTCCCTTTTCTCTGTAATAATAAAACAGTATCTGTACTTGATCCCAACTAAGATATAATTACCCCTTATTGGGGCAGAACAGCCCTATTGGGTTTATTTCATGGTTAAATGATTCCCTTTTCTCTGTAATAATAAAACAGTATCTGTACTTGATCCCAACTAAGATATAATTACCCCTTATTGGGGGCAGAACAGCCCTATTGGGTTTATTTAATGGTTAAATGATTCCCTTTTCTCTGTAATAATAAAACAGTACCTGTACTTGATCCCAACTAAGATATAATTACCCCTTATTGGGGGCAGAACAGCCCTATTGGGTTTATTTCATGGTTAAATGATTCCCTTTTCTCTGTAATAATAAAACAGTATCTGTACTTGATCCCAACTAAGATATAATTACCCCTTATTGGGGGCAGAACAGCCCTATTGGGTTTATTTAATGGTTAAATGATTCCCTTTTCTCTGTAATAATAAAACAGTACCTGTACTTGATCCCAACTAAGATATAATTACCCCTTATTGGGGGCAGAACAGCCCTATTGGGTTTATTTAATGGTTAAATGATTCCCTTTTCTCTGTAATAATAAAACAGTATCTGTACTTGATCCCAACTAAGATATAATTACCCCTTATTGGGGGCAGAACAGCCCTATTGGGTTTATTTAATGGTTAAATGATTCCCTTTTCTCTGTAATAATAAAAAAGTACCTGTACTTGATCCCAACTAAGATATAATTACCCCTTATTGGGGCAGAACAGCCCTATTGGGTTTATTTCATGGTTAAATGATTCCCTTTTCTCTGTAATAATAAAACAGTACCTGTACTTGATCCCAACTAAGATATAATTACCCCTTATTGGGGGCAGAACAGCCCTATTGGGTTTATTTAATGGTTAAATGATTCCCTTTTCTCTGTAATAATAAAACAGTACCTGTACTTGATCCCAACTAAGATATAATTACCCCTTATTGGGGCAGAACAGCCCTATTATTTCATTTCCCAAGCATTTTGGATAATAGATCCCATACCTGTATAACAGGACTGGGCAAAGGCAAACACCCAGTTTGGGTCGGTGTCATGGAAACTATTTGTTACAGGTCCCCTTACCCACAATTCTGCTTGAATGTGTCACATGATGTCTTAATTGAACCAATGGAGGGAAACATATATATACTGCCCATTATTTCTTATTATTCTGTTTGCCGTTTGGTAGAAGGGATTCGCTGGGCACAAAGCTCCCCTGCCTATTATAACCCTATTATAACCCTATTATAACCCTATTATAACCCTATTATAACCCTATTATAACCCTATTATAAACACCTACTTATAAAGACTTGGTGTTTTGCACAGAAATTGTATTTTTCACCCCAAATAAAGCCCCCGAGTGCCCCATAATCCCTCCCATAGGGGCATTAGTGCATCTGTCGGTAGGTAGGTACATGTCTCTGTGCGACCCTCTCGCTTTATGCTTTATATTAATGGAACGGCTGAACTCTAACAAACTGCTTTCTGTTTATTTCCCACCTGATTTTGCCCCGGGGGGCTGCGCGGTGCAGCTGCCGACTCTGTGTTGCTAAATGGCTAAACAACAATTCATAAATATATTTATTTATACATATAGTACCTGTTGGGGCCGATCCTGCCTCCCTGTATCAGTCACACAGCAGCTTTGTTACTGCAATCTCTGGTATTATTCCCCAAGCTGGAAGGCTGCCATTGTACGAGGATGAAAATGGCTCCTATCGGTAAATAGCTTTTATTATTATTTGTGTGGGGGCTTTTAATTTTACTGCACTTTACTGTTACTTTTTATATTACTGTTATTTTCCCTGCATTTCCTATCTTTTATATTCTACTCTTTAATATAAAGTTACCTTTATCCCTTGCCTTGTTGCCGCTCCGTGTTCTCTATACCACGTTTGCTCCATGGACTTTCCCTTATTTTAACATTCTTTATACATTCTGACCAGAAGGTAACGGCACCCAAGCGATGCCCCCCCGCTCTGCACCTCACCAAACACGTTACGGAAGGGCCATATATTACAGGATATAAAGGGTTAAATGGGTAGCCATTCCTGCACCGGTACAGCTGGGGTGTTTGCTACAGAAACCCTACTATAGTTTATATAAATACCCCGCTGTGTAGCCCCGGGGGCAGCCGTTCCTGCACTGGTACAGCTGGGGTGTTTGCTACAGAAACCCTACTATAGTTTATATAAATACCCTGCTGTGTAGCCCCGGGGGCAGCCATTCCTGCACTGGTACAGCTGGGGTGTTTGCTACAGAAACCCTACTATAGTTTATATAAATACCCCGCTGTGTAGCCCCGGGGGTAGCCATTCCTGCACCGGTACAGCTGGGGTGTTTGCTACAGAAACCCTACTATAGTTTATATAAATACCCCGCTGTGTAGCCCCGGGGGCAGCCATTCCTGCACCGGTACAGCTGGGGTGTTTGCTACAGAAACCCTACTATAGTTTATATAAATACCCCGCTGTGTAGCCCCGGGGGCAGCCATTCCTGCACCGGTACAGCTGGGGTGTTTGCTACAGAAACCCTACTATAGTTTATATAAATACCCCGCTGTGTAGCCCCGGGGGCAGCCGTTCCTGCACTGGTACAGCTGGGGTGTTTGCTACAGAAACCCTACTATAGTTTATATAAATACCCCGCTGTGTAGCCCCGGGGGCAGCCATTCCTGCACCGGTACAGCTGGGGTGTTTGCTACAGAAACCCTACTATAGTTTATATAAATACCCCGCTGTGTAGCCCCGGGGGCAGCCATTCCTGCACTGGTACAGCTGGGGTGTTTGCTACAGAAACCCTACTATAGTTTATATAAATACCCCGCTGTGTAGCCCCGGGGAGCCATTCCTGCACTGGTACAGCTGGGGTGTTTGCTACAGAAACCCTACTATAGTTTATATAAATACCCCGCTGTGTAGCCCCGGGGGCAGCCATTCCCGCACTGGTACAGCTGGGGTGTTTGCTACAGAAACCCTACTATAGTTTATATAAATACCCCGCTGTGTAGCCCCGGGGGCAGCCATTCCTGCACTGGTACAGCTGGGGTGTTTGCTACAGAAACCCTACTATAGTTTATATAAATACCCCGCTGTGTAGCCCCGGGGGCAGCCATTCCCGCACTGGTACAGCTGGGGTGTTTGCTACAGAAACCCTACTATAGTTTATATAAATACCCCGCTGTGTAGCCCCGGGGGCAGCCGTTCCTGCACTGGTACAGCTGGGGTGTTTGCTACAGAAACCCTACTATAGTTTATATAAATACCCCGCTGTGTAGCCCCGGGGGCAGCCATTCCTGCACCGGTACAGCTGGGGTGTTTGCTACAGAAACCCTACTATAGTTTATATAAATACCCCGCTGTGTAGCCCCGGGGGCAGCCATTCCTGCACTGGTACAGCTGGGGTGTTTGCTACAGAAACCCTACTATAGTTTATATAAATACCCCGCTGTGTAGCCCCGGGGGCAGCCATTCCTGCACTGGTACAGCTGGGGTGTTTGCTACAGAAACCCTACTATAGTTTATATAAATACCCCGCTGTGTAGCCCCGGGGGCAGCCATTCCTGCACTGGTACAGCTGGGGTGTTTGCTACAGAAACCCTACTATAGTTTATATAAATACCCCGCTGTGGAGCCCCCGGGGGAGCCATTCCTGCACCGGTACAGCTGGGGTGTTTGCTACAGAAACCCTACTATAGTTTATATAAATACCCCGCTGTGTAGCCCCGGGGGCAGCCATTCCTGCACTGGTACAGCTGGGGTGTTTGCTACAGAAACCCTACTATAGTTTATATAAATACCCCGCTGTGTAGCCCCGGGGGCAGCCATTCCTGCACTGGTACAGCTGGGGTGTTTGCTACAGAAACCCTACTATAGTTTATATAAATACCCCGCTGTGTAGCCCCGGGGGCAGCCATTCCTGCACTGGTACAGCTGGGGTGTTTGCTACAGAAACCCTACTATAGTTTATATAAATACCCCGCTGTGTAGCCCCGGGGGCAGCCATTCCTGCACCGGTACAGCTGGGGTGTTTGCTACAGAAACCCTACTATAGTTTATATAAATACCCCGCTGTGTAGCCCCGGGGGCAGCCATTCCTGCACTGGTACAGCTGGGGTGTTTGCTACAGAAACCCTACTATAGTTTATATAAATACCCCGCTGTGTAGCCCCGGGGGCAGCCATTCCTGCACCGGTACAGCTGGGGTGTTTGCTACAGAAACCCTACTATAGTTTATATAAATACCCCGCTGTGTAGCCCCGGGGGAGCCATTCCTGCACCGGTACAGCTGGGGTGTTTGCTACAGAAACCCTACTATAGTTTATATAAATACCCCACTGTGTAGCCCCGGGGGCAGCCATTCCTGCACCGGTACAGCTGGGGTGTTTGCTACAGAAACCCTACTATAGTTTATATAAATACCCCACTGTGTAGCCCCGGGGGCAGCCGTTCAAGCTGGAAAAAAGGAGAAAAGGCACAGGGTACACAGCAGATATCTGATAAGCTCTGTAGAATACAATGTGATTCTACGTGACCCTGGCAGACAAAAAATTTTGCTATCTGAGGCTACAAGTTCATTGGTATTGTTACTATTACTTAACTTTCTATTCAGACCCATTCTATTCATTTTCCAGTTTCTTATCCAAACCACTGCCTGGTTGCCAGGGTAATATAAACCCTAGCAACCAATTAGTGGCATTTAAGTGGCTGTCTGCTAGGTATAGATATTGTTGGTAGATAAGAAGGAAGGTTCAGAAGATACTGAATCTCATTCTGTGTTGCTCTTCTCTTTCTCTTTATATTTCCATTCATGTCCCGTTTCAGGTTCATGGTTAAGGGGTTGCCCGCCTTTTATCATTTGTAGTTTTTTCATTATTTCCATTTTTGTTCAGCAGCTCTCCAGTCTGGAGTTTTAGCAGCTAATTGGTTGCTAGGGTCCAAATTACCTTAGCGACCGGGGTGTGGTTTGAATGCAAGACTGATATATGATCAGGGATACATAAATAATATAACAATAATAAAACGGGAGCCTCACAGAGCAATAGGGTTTGGCTGCCGGGGTCAGTGACCCCCATTTGAAAGCTGAAAAGAGTTAAAAGAAGGCGAATAATTCAAAACCTATAACAAAGAGATGTGTAATTAGCAGTTTCAGTGGAGAAAGTAACGAGCGGAGACTGTCGGGGGTTCCTTGCAGAATGAGCCAATATGGCCACCATGGGAGCGAGGAGGAAGGCGGAGCCAGACCGGCCGGGGGGAACCATGGCACGAGGCACAGCATCTGCTTCTCTGCACTTCACTGACTTGGATTCACTGAGATATTGGGCGTCCTCACAGTATTATCTTCCCCTCCAACTCATTTGTACCACTGCTTTCCAGTTGGTGGGCTTTTTCAGTTCAAGTCACCCTCTGAGGTCAATGCTTTCATCGGTCAGGGCCCCCCCTAAACCCAAAACCCCCCTAACATCCCTATCACTGTAACCTGTTCCTTCCAACAGTAGGAATAAATCCCATTTTATATGCTGAAATCCAGCTGCAAAACAGCTCTTCTCTTTCTGCATCATTTGAAATCCTGGCAGGGGAGGAGGGACTAAAACACTGATGTTACAAATTGTAACAACCTCCCCCCAGCTTACAGACAGCATGCAGGAACTACATAACCCACAATGCATTGCACTGGGATGTTCCTGTACTTACTGACATCACTATTGCAGCAGGGGATTGTGGGATTGGGAGGAGGCAGGCTGAAGACAGGCTGAGGGGGGGGGGTGACTACTGTTACATTTTATTTGGATCACAAAGCAGTCAGATCAGCAGGGGAACAGGGGGGGGGGGGCTTAGGGAACAGGGGGTGGGGCTTATGGAACTGGTCCAAAACATATTATTACATTAAACATTATGAAAAGGCTAAATATTCTTTAATTGATTTATATTGCAAAGTTGCTTGAAATTATGTTTACGTTTTGGGTGTAGTTCCCCTTTAACTGGCATTTAGGCTGAGCTCCCACCCCCTAACAGTACTTAAAGGTTCTCTTATTGGGGGGGTCACACCCACACTTTGGAAACCATTGCTGTAGATGGGATACTTAATCCCCACTGCTGTGTATTATTTGTGTTATATTCCTTATGATCCAACCAGGAATTCATAGGCTACATTTTGCCAGGATGAATGACCCTAGCAACAAAACAACCAAATGGATTGTGAGGAGAAACTCCATAGGGCTCTGTGGGACAAGGGAAGACTCTAAAGAGAAGGTACGAGACAGAGCAAATGTAGAAAGTACCAGGGGCTGCGTTAACTGAGGCTGAAAAAAACTGGGATATTTGCAATTGGTCTTCATGTTTTATTGTTTTTCAGCTTTTTGTTCAGCAGCTCTCTACTGTAGTTTGGAACTTCAGCAGATATCTGGTTGCTAGGGTTTTGTTTACCTTGGCAACTAGGCAGTGGTTTAATTGAGAGACAGGAATATGAATAGAGGAGGGACTGAATAGAAAGATAAGGAATAAAAAGTAACAATAACAATAAAACTGGAGCCTCACAGAGCAATAGGTTTTGGCTGCCGGGGTCAGTGACCCCCATTTGAAAGCTGCAAAGAGACAGAAGTGGAGGCCAAATAATTTGAAAACTATTAATAATAATAATAATTAGAGATGCACCAAACTCCGAATCCTTTGTGAAAGATTTGGCCGAATATCCAAAAAAAGTCACATGATTTTATGGAGCCAGATCCTGGATTCGGTGCATATACAGTGGAGGAAATAATTATTTGACCCCTCACTGATTTTGTAAGTTTGTCCAATGACAAAGAAATGAAAAGTCTCAGAACAGTATCATTTCAATGGTAGGTTTAACAGTGGCAGATAGCACATCAAAAGGAAAATGGAAAAAATAACTTTAAATAAAAGATAGCAACTGATTTGCATTTCATTGAGTGAAATAAGTTTTTGAACCCCTACCAACCATTAAAGGAACAGTAACACTAAAAAATGAAAGAGCTTTAAAGTAATAAATATATAATGCACTGTTGCCCTGCACTGGTAAAACTGGTGTGTTTGCTACAGTAACAACTATAATTTATATAATAAGCTGCTGTGTGGCCCTGGGGGCAGCCATTCAAGCTGGAAAAAAGGAGAAAAGGCACAGGTTACATAGCAGATAACAGATAAGTTCTGTAGAATACAATAGTGTTTTATCTGTTATCTGCTATGTGCCTGTGCCTTTTCTCCTTTGAATGGCTGCCTCCATGGCTACATAGCAGCTTATTTTTATAAATTATAGTAGACTTTCTGAAGTAAACACACAACTTTTACCAGTGCAGGGCAGCAGCACATTATATTTTAGTTACTTTTATACACTTTCATTTTTTGGTGTTACTGTTCCTTTAAGAGTTCTGGCTCCCACAGAGTGGTTAGACACTTCTACTCAATTAGTCAACCTCATTAAGGACACCTGTCTTAACTAGTCACCTGTATAAAAGACACCTGTCCACAGAATCAATCAATCAAGCAGACTCCAAACTCTCCAACATGGGAAAGACCAAAGAGCTGTCCAAGGATGTCAGAGACAAAATTGTAGACCTGCACAAGGCTGGAATGGGCTACAAAACCATTAGCAAGAAGCTGGGAGAGAAGGTGACAACTGTTGGTGCGATTGTTCGAAAATGGAAGGAGCACAAAATGACCATCAATCGACCTCGCTCTGGGGCTCCACGCAAGATCTCACCTCGTGGGGTGTCAATGATTCTGAGAAAGGTGAAAAAGCATCCTAGAACTACACGGGAGGAGTTAGTTAATGACCTCAAATTAGCAGGGACCACAGTCACCAAGAAAACCATTGGAAACACATTACACCGCAATGGATTAAAATCCTGCAGGGCTCGCAAGGTCCCCCTGCTCAAGAAGGCACATGTGCAGGCCTGAAGTTTGCCAATGAACACCTGAATGATTCTGTGAGTGACTGGGAGAAGGTGCTGTGGTCTGATGAGACCAAAATAGAGCTCTTTGGCATTAACTCAACTCGCTGTGTTTGGAGGAAGAAAAATGCTGCCTATGACCCCCAAAACACCGTCCCCACCGTCAAGCATGGGGGTGGAAACATTTTGCTTTGGGGGTGTTTTTCTGCTAAGGGCACAGGACAACTTATTCGCATTAACGGGAAAATGGACGGAGCCATGTATCGTGAAATCCTGAACGACAACCTCCTTCTCTCTGCCAGGAAACTGAAAATGGGTCGTGGATGGGTGTTCCAGCACGACAATGACCCAAAACATACAGCAAAGGCAACAAAGGAGTGGCTCAAGAAGAAGCACATTAAGGTCATGGAGTGGCCTAGTCAGTCTCCGGACCTTAATCCAATAGAAAACCTATGGAGGGAGCTCAAGCTCAGAGTTGCACAGAGACAGAAACCTTAGGGATTTAGAGATGATCTGCAAAGAGGAGTGGGACCAACATTCCTCCTAAAATGTGCGCAAACTTGCTCATCAATTACAAGAAACGTTTGGCCTCTGTGCTTGCAAACAAGGGTTTTTCCACTAAGTATTAAGTCTTTTTTTGTTAGAGGGTTCAAAAACTTATTTCACTCAATGAAATGCAAATCAGTTGCTATCTTTTATTTAAAGTTATTTTTTCGATTTTCCTTTTGATGTGCTATCTGCCACTGTTAAACCTACCATTGAAATGATACTGTTCTGAGACTTTTCATTTCTTTGTCATTGGACAAACTTACAAAATCAGTGAGGGGTCAAATAATTATTTCCTCCACTGTAAATAATGAAGACCAATTGCAAAGCTGCTAGGAATAGGCCATTCTATAACCTACTAACCCCCCCTATAACTGCCTTTGCTTTGGGTTAATGCAATAAAGGGGAGCCCCCCCCCTGACGAGAATTACCGTAAGGGGGCGGCGCCGTTCCAGTAAATGTATCCGCGGCGCGAGACACCCCGAGAGAATCCTAATGGCCGCCTTACTGTGTGACAGCCCTAATCAATTCCCTTAAACCCCTCATCTGCTGCTGCCGTCCCTGGGGGCCGCGCCGGGTTATTGCTACACACAATATCTGTTTGAAGAGCTGATGGATTAGGCTGTTGGTATTTACAATGAGCCCCTCGCAGCCAATAGCCGAGCGGCGAGACCAACGAGCCCCCGAATGTATCAGCCGGCCAATAGCCAAATGTCAATATCTGTTATAGCGCCTGGCCCCGGGGATGGGCCCCAGTAATGCCGGCCAGAAAGTGCCAATAATTGTATCATGCGGCTTCTGTCTGAGCTGCGCCACCGAAATGTCTGATTTATGTGCAATTATGTCCCCGTAATAGACTGTCGGCTTCTTCCCTTCTCTATCAACTCTAACGAGAGCTCAGGCTCAAATGTCCCAATAAATTGTAGAAAATTCAAGGTATCAACTCAATCATTGGGCATTACTCTTAGTTAGACAGATGCACTATTTCTGCTTGTCTGACCAGTTTATCCTCCGTACGGCACAGCGACCTTATATACCCCAGTACATTCCTTCTGCCCCCTTAGCCCATAACTAGGTTACAGATATATAGAAACATTGGGGTAACAGTCACCCTGCTATAGTTCCAGGGGTACCCAGGGCACAAATAAGCACTCACCCCAAATCCCCCCCTAACTGGCCTTCAGGCTGGGCCCCCTTAGCCCATAACAAGGTTACAGATATATAGAAACATTGGGTAACAGTCACCCCGCTATAGTTCCAGGGGTACCCAGGGTACAAATAAGCACTCACCCCAAATCCCCCCCCCCTAACTGGCCTTCAGGCTGGGCCCCCTTAGCCCATAACAAGGTTACAGATATATAGAAACATTGGGGTAACAGTCACCCCGCTATAGTTCCAGGGGTACCCAGGGCACAAATAAGCACTCACCCCAAATCCCCCCCTAACTGGCCTTCAGGCTGGGCCCCCTTAGCCCATAACAAGGTTACAGATATATAGAAACATTGGGGTAACAGTCACCCCGCTATAGTTCCAGGGGTACCCAGGGCACAAATAAGCACTCACCCCAAATCCCCCCCTAACCGGCCTTCAGGCTGGGCCCCCTTAGCCCATAACAAGGTTACAGATATATAGAAACATTGGGGTAACAGTCACCCCGCTATAGTTCCAGGGGTACCCAGGGCACAAATAAGCACTCACCCCAAATCCCCCCCTAACTGGCCTTCAGGCTGGGCCCCCTTAGCCCATAACAAGGTTACAGATATATAGAAACATTGGGGTAACAGTCACCCTGCTATAGTTCCAGGGGTACCCAGGGCACAAATAAGCACTCACCCCAAATCCCCCCCTAACTGGCCTTCAGGCTGGGCCCCCTTAGCCCATAACAAGGTTACAGATATATAGAAACATTGGGGTAACAGTCACCCCGCTATAGTTCCAGGGATACCCAGGGCACAAATAAGCACTCACCCCAAATCAGTGCCTTTCAGATACAAATAATAAAGCCAGGGGATGTTTCTCCAATGAGCACATTTATTTGAGTAAAAGTACAGTTTGGTCAATGTCCCTATCAGGAACCAGCCGAGCCTATTTACAATGTTAATAACAATTACTGATGTTGGGATTAAAGAACAGAAGGAAAATGTATAAAACCCAAGTGCAACTCACAATAAAAAAACCAGGGGGCGCTTTAGGCTTTAGAGTAAAATAGTGAAGCTTTGCTATAACCAAAGCCCTGTGTCTGCGTTTGGTCCGTTTTCAGTTGGCTTTAAGTTTTATGTTTAATTGGGAGACAATTTGCAATTGGTCTTCATTTTTTATTATTCATGGTTTTTGAATTATTTATTTTGTTCAGCAGCTTTCCTGTTTGGAATTTCAGCAACTATCTGGTTGCTAGGGCCCAAATTACCTTAGCAACCAGGGAGTGGTTTATATAAGAGACTGGTATATGAATAGGAGAGGACCAGAATATTAAAGATAAGTAATAAAAAGTAACAATAACAATAAAACCGTAGCCTTAAAGAGAAATCGTTTTTTGGCTGCCGGGGTCAGTGACCCCAATTCCCTATAAACATTGGAAATCAAAGCCTTCACCCTGTCTCCTACAGGCATTGGCTACCCAGACATATGGAGGTTTCCAGTGATTGCTTCCATGCCCCTCCCACAATACAGTGGAGATTTGGGGTAAGTGCTGATTGGTGGCCTGGGATTCCTTATGGAGTCTTGGCCTAATGATAAGTTGGAGTCTGAACAACTGAAAACCTTTGTTTTTGTGTTTGTCAAGCAAAATAAACTTCACTTACACTGTATTAATAATATAAATCTTGTTTTCTTCAGTCTTGGAATTACCCAATCACAGCCAGCAGGCCAACACCATTTTGTGGGCACTGTTAGTAAAGGTGGCCATACACAGGTGGGCAATATTGGGCTAATTTGTCCGTCTGGCCCTGGGGGCAAATGATCGAATTAGAACGATGGGTATGGGCGTCTTTCAGTTTGGGGACCCCATCAACGAGCCGATGGGGTCCCTGATCCGACTAATTTTCAAACCTGCCCTATCGAGATCTGGCCAATTTCGGGCAGGCCCATCGTTCGTGCCCATTGCCAAGGCCAATAAGCCGCCGAATCGATCGCGATTGTGTAATTAGACGGATTTGCTCAAAATGGAGGGTGGAATGTGCTGCAGTCGAGTCGGCCCCCTGGTTACACCGCAGAGATGCACAATACCCACAGTTTTAGAAATTTGCCTGAATATTGAAGTCGCCACAAAAACTGCAGAATCCCGAACTAAATCCAAACTTTATATTGCATAAGCAAACTGGCAAAATCATATGGGGGGGCTGAATAAAAAAAAATCCGAAAAAAAAAAAAATCAACTTGTCACATGATAATTAAAAAAGTCACATGATTTCCAGATTCCGTTCAGAACAGATTCAGCGCATCCCTAATGGAAATCAGCAGGGTTGAACTGGGAGGTGTGCAGGGCCAACTGGGGCTACTGGCTCACCCCTAATGCCCCCCTCCCCCAAACACGGATAAACTTACTTTCACGCATGGGGGGAGAGAGACCAGCGACTTGGGCCCAGTCCCACCCTGTAGTTATGTATGAAACCTCCAGCCCAAATATTTAATGTCGGTTTACAGAAAAAGGACCAAACGCTACTGTTTTTGTTTAGAGCTAAAAGTTCATCACTTTTACTGTAAGCTATAAAAACACTCCAGCAATATACAGAACTATGTTTTATAACCAAAGGTCTTAAATACAAAATTGAAAAGAAAAAAAAATCAGATAGAAAATGTTCAAAAATGAAAGCATCCACTAAACAGAATTGCATCAGAATCATCGGTAATACTGTAGTTTTGGTTGGTTTATTATATAAAGTCTGTACGGGGGGGGGTCATACATGGCACAGAGACTTGAAACACATTTCAGCAGAGCAGCGAGGCGTGAATGTTGGGATCAGACCAAGGAGAACTTTGGCATGGCCGCTGCTATGGACACGGTGGCCAACAATAAGGCAAAGTAGGAGCTGAAGGTATGGAGAGCTGAAGGTGGCTCATCTGGGTCTTAGTCTATTTAATGGCATGGGATAAGGCAAAGTAGGAGCTGAAGCTATGGAGAGCTGAAGGTGGCCCATCTGGGTCTTAGTCTATTTAATGGAATGGGATAAAGCAAAGGCAAAATAGGAGCTGAAGGTATGGAGAGCTGAAGGTGGCTCATCTGGGTCTTAGTCTATTTAATGGAATGGGATAAGGCAAAGGCAAAATAGGAGCTGAAGGTATGGAGAGCTGAAGGTGGCCCATCTGGGTCTTAGTCTATTTAATGGAATGGGATAAAGCAAAGGCAAAATAGGAGCTGAAGGTATGGAGAGCTGAAGGTGGCCCATCTGGGTCTTAGTCTATTTAATGGAATGGGATAAAGCAAAGGCAAAATAGGAGCTGAAGGTATGGAGAGCTGAAGGTGGCTCATCTGGGTCTTAGTCTATTTAATGGCATGGGATAAGGCAAAGTAGGAGCTGAAGGTATGGAGAGCTGAAGGTGGCCCATCTGGGTCTTAGTCTATTTAATGGAATGGGATAAAGCAAAGGCAAAATAGGAGCTGAAGCTATGGAGAGCTGAAGGTGGCCCATCTGGGTCTTAGTCTATTTAATGGAATGGAATAAGGCTTGGTTGGAGGTTATTTCAATCATGGTGACCACAGAAGAAGAACCTGGTATTGAGGAGGACACAGTTCTTCAATACCTATGGACAACTAATAGATTGTCATTAATTAATGGGCTACAAATTGTCCTAATTCTATGGGATATTGAAAAATGTGACCAAGCCATGAATATATCCAGATGGACCTTTAAATTTCCCACAAAGTACAAGATGGGGGTTTAGGCCAGGCGTTACCACTAACAATCCTAGTTTAGTCGTTTCTTATACATAAATAGCTATAAAGTCTTCATTGATTTGGTGCCATTCCCACAACACCATTCTCAGATCTCTCCCACCATAGTTCCCCGTGATACAAGCTCAGGATTCTGACCCATACACTCAACGTCCACAGACAAATTGGCCAATCAAAATCAGGAAAGATTAAAACTTTTTTAATAAAATCCTGACTTTCACAGTGTTCAAGTGCATCACCACTAGAGAAGAAGATGCTCTTAGCCCTTAAGTACATAACCATAATGAGAGCAACGACCAAGGCAAGCAGAATGGCAATTGGGGCATAATAGGCAGACATAGGACAATATGTATACAAAATAATATATAATGAGGAATATTCCTACTGATATTTACACTTTATTGTTTCTTTCTTGGTAGAAGAACCTCCTTGAATTCATTACAAATGCGATTAGGCTGCCAATCTGTGATTAAATGAGATTCCATGACTCACTAGTAACGGGAACGTTGCCGCGTAGCTTTGCACAAGCTCCGGAGCCCATTTGTCCAGCTTTGTTTGCCAACGATGAGCCGTTAAGCTGAGCGCTAACACCACGAATTCCTTGAGAAGAGCTGTCAATACTGAACTCTTCGTGGCGCAACAGTTCCCTCGTCAATTCTGACCCGCAGTCGCCCTCGGGAAATTGATGCAACAAATGTGAGGTGAGACTGACTGGGGGGGCTTGACCTTGGGATCTGCGCATCAATACCGGTCTGACAGTGAATCCCGAATAGCGAGAGGCAGAAGGAAAAGAAAGCAATGTCTTAGGTGTAGGTGATGTAGAATACTCCTGCTAATAGAGGAGGGGGTGTGATTTTATTATTATTTCATAAATATTACTATTTGTATTGCATTAAGCTGAAAATAACATCACCTTGAGACTGAGGAAGGACAGTTTATAGTAGGACTTTGTGCCATTGGGCAATTCAGTTCTTAAGGAGGTCGTTATATGCCTAATCGGGTCCTTCAGACCAATTCAGCAGCTTATCTGCCTGTGTAAAGGGACCCCCGATGGGCCTACCCGACCAATATCTGGCATAAAATGTGGCAGTTATCGATTGAGCAGGTTTGATTTTCCTCTCGGATCAGGGACGACATTGGCTCATTGATGCGGTCCTTGCTCCGATGGGGCCTAAACGAGGGCCAAACGATCGAATTACACTAATATCACCCACATTAGGTTGGCATATTGGTGGCAATAGCCGCTCCTTTGGTGACCTTGAGTGGATCTTACAGTGTATGGCTAACTTTATCTCATTAAGACTTAGAGAGTGAAGGCCAAGGAAAGGTACTATTCCCCTCTATCCACCATACTTTTTGCATAAAATATAGTTTTACTCATCTATACCAGGGGTAGGCAAACTACAGCCCGCTAGCCACATCTGGCCCGCTGGCCTTTTTAATCTGGCCCACCGACACAGGCCCCTTTAAAGAAACATGGGTCCTGATTGGTTGTGCCCCATGCGTGCGCGTGATGTCAGCGCGCACAGGGCGCAACCATATAAAAGTGATGCAGCGGGGGACAGAAGCTGCCGCAGGGAGCAGTAGGTCCCTGGGGGGGAGGGTGCTGGAGGGGGAGAGGATGCTGGGAAGGACACTAGGGGGAGCTGGGGAATGGAGCTGGAGGATGTTGGGGAGGACAATGGGGGGAGCTGGAGGATGCTGGGGATGGGGAGCTGGAGGATGCTGGGGGTGGGGAGCTGGAGGATGCTGGGGTGGGGAGCTGGAGGATGCTGGGGTGGGGAGCTGGAGGATGCTGGGGTGGGGAGCTGGAGGATGCTGGGGTAGGGAGCTGGAGGATGCTGGGGTAGGGAGCTGGAGGATGCTGGGGTGGGGAGCTGGAGGATGCTGGGGGAGCTGAGGGGCCCAGTGATTTCTGATGGCAGCCCTGAGCGTAACGCTGGCCCGGCCCGGCCCGGCTGTAAGTCAATGTGGCCCCTGAGCCAAAAAGTTTGCCCACCCCTAATCTATACTGTTCTACTTGTGTCAGAATAAAAGGTTTTGATAGCAAGGTTATCAGTAAAGCCAATAAACCGTGCTAAAACTGATATAGGCGAGGCAACCCTTTATCTGGCCCTAAGCATATCTGGAGCGATTCCGCTTCCCTCATTGGACAATATCCTGGTTAACTACACACCCTGGGGGGTCATATAGTGGGCATGGTCATCAATATGGAGGCCTACACGTCAGGAAATATATAGTCTAAACTATTTGTACTTCTGTAGAAGATAAAAAGGGAAACTACACCCCCAGAATGAATACGTAACCAACAGACAGTTTATATTATGTTAAGGGGCCTATTAAAGAATCTCCCCAAACTGGAATATATATATCAGTAAATATTGCCCTTTTACAGCCTTTCCCTTGAGCCGCCATTTAGTGATGGGCTGTGTGCCCCCTCAGAGATCAGCTGACAGGAAGTGATGCAGCTCTAACTGTAACAGGAAGTAGCGTGGGAGCAAAAGGCAGAACTCTGCCCATTCATTGGCTGATGGGGCCTAGCATGTATGTGTGCCTTGGCTTGTTTGTGGGCACTGTGACTCCTATGATCCCAGGGGGCGGCCCTTAGTACTTAAAATGGCAGTTTCCTATTGCGTAAGACTGAATAAAGGGTCCAGCTGGGGGGCTCACAGCAAATGGGCACAGTGGGGCAACTGGAATGCACAAAGATTCTCATTACTGTATAAAACACATAGCAGCAAAAATGGGCTCAAGCAGGGATGGAGCATTTCTGTCAGTGCAGCACCAAACACTTTAGGACACATGGAGCTACTTAGTAGCAGCTACTAAACATCAGAAAATCCCCTGCCATAGACAATACTGAGAATTGCCTCTGCTAAACACACGTAGAGACAATTATCAGTAACTGATCAGCATTGTCTGCAGCCACGACAAGTAGCTGCTACTAGTAGCTCCGTGTGTCTTCTCCCTTAGCCAACCCCTTCCCCATTAGCCCCACTTAGTGGCTCATAGCAATAACCGGCAAGACTAATATTTATATATATATTTTTTTTTTTTCATACAAAAATTCTATGATATATTTTTCTATATATATATTTATTTACAGGATAAAATCACTTGAAGCAACTGAACGGCGGGCGAATGTGACAATTGTACTGCTCTCGCGCAAATGTCTAGAAGGGGCCTCAGTCTTACAAATGAAAATGAGGGCTTCCGAAGAAATTGTAAAAAAAATAAAAAATAAACGAGAGGGAGATGAATCGAAAGAATTAATCCAAACATCAAGCTATTGTATCCAACATAAAAAAAAAAAATATATTGAGCTACCGGCACTAATCACTTTGCTACATATATAAAATCTCCAGCTAATATAAAGCACATTGTACCAATCCTCTAAAACAGTTAAGATATATACACTGATCTAGATATATTAACAAATAGAATATTACAAAATATTAAAGAAGGCCACGCTCGGGGTCCCCCTCCTCGGAATTCATTTGAAGTTGGCGTAATCCGAAAACGCGTCGATGTATTCCTGCACCACCCTGTAGCAGAACTCGTACTGCTCCTATACGTGGGGGGAAAGCACAAGTCCATTATTCCATGATATACATTGGTTTCCTCAAGTGCAATGATTGTGGCCTCTGCTACCGTGGCTTTATCTCGTTATCACCCATTTAATTATGGGATACATCCCCAAAACAAAAACACTCAGCAATTTTAAGACTAAAGACCAATAGAAACTTTCCTCTTTGGGCACAGATGCAACCACCAACCACAACAGCAACTAGCATTTATTGGTCTAATGTGGTTGTAAATAATGAAAGCAAAGTTCCAATTGGTAACTAGGCTTTGCCCATGTCAAAACATGACCCAAAATGTCTAGAGCAGTGATCCCCAACCAGTGGCTCTGGGGCAACATGTTGCTCAGCAACCCCTTGGGTGTTGCTCTCAGTGGCTCATTTTTGAATTATTGGCTTGGAGGCAAGTTTTGGTTGCATAAAAACCAGGGGTGTAGAGCCTCCAGTAGGCAGATAGTCCACATAGGGGCAACCAAATAGCCAATAACAACAGAAACAACATATCCAGAATATTTTGGAACTGAAGACAATTTTTTCCACTCTGGGGCAAATTAGAGAGGCTTCAGATGGGGTTTTTCACCTTCCTCTGGATCAACTAGCAGTAAAGGTCCCCATATATGTTAAGATTCGCTCGCTTGGCAAGATCGCCAAGCGAGCAGATCTTTACCCGATATCCCCACCTACGGGTGGGCGATTTTGGGGAGTGTGTAGGCTAATTTGATTTATTCAAATTATATTGGCGGCAATGGGGCCGTCGGTTCAGGGACCGCATCAACGAGCCGATGAGGTCCCCAATCCGACTGAATTTTCTAACCTGGGCGACCGATATCTGGCCAATTTCAGGCCAGATATCAGTCGGGCAGGCCCCTCGTTTCAGTCCAAGGGACCCATATCGGCAGCTACAATCGGCCCGTGTATGGGGACCTTTAGGCAGGTTATATATAGGCATTATGGTTGAACGTGATGGACATGTGTCTTTTTTCAACCTAACTTACTATGTTACTATGTAATTGAGGAACCATGGGTTCTGTGGGCTGCTGCATTTTGATTAGACAGAAAGCTAACTATAGCCATAATATGGTGCAAATACAGTGGCTTGCAAAAGTATTCGGTCCCCTTGAACTTTTCCACATTTTGTCACATTACAGCCACAAACGTGAATCAATTTTATTGGAATTCCACGTGAAAGACCAATACAAAGTGGGGTACACGTGAGAAGTGGAAGGAAAATCATACATGATTCCAAACATTTTTTACAAATAAATAACTGCAAAGTGGGGTGTGCATAATTATTCAGCCCCCTGAGCCAATACTTTGTAGAACCACCTTTTGCTGCAATTACAGCTGCCAGGCTTTAGGGTATGTCTCTACCAGCTTTGCCCATCTACAGACTGAAATCCTTGCCCATTCTTCTTTGCAAAACAGCTCCAGCTCAGTCAGATTAGATGGACAGTGTTTGGGAACAGCAGTTTTCAGATCTTGCCACAGATTCTCCATTGGATTTAGATCTGGACTGTGACTGGGCCATTCTAACACATGGATATGTTTTGGTTTAAACCATTCCATTGTTGCCCTGGCTTTATGTTTAGGGTCGTTGTCCTGCTGGAAGGTGAACCTCCGCCCCAGTCTCAAGTCTTTTGCAGACTCCAAGAGGTTTTCTTCCAAGATTGCCCTGTATTTGGCTCCATCCATCTTCCCATCAACTCTGACCAGCTTCCCTGTCCCTGCTGAAGAGAAGCCCCCCCAGAGCATGATGCTGCCCCCCCATATGTGACAGTGGGGATGGTGGGTTCAGAGTGATGTGCAGTGTTAGTTTTCCGCCACACATAGCGTTTTGCATTTTGGCCAAAAAGTTCCATTTTGGTCTCATCTGACCAGAGCACCTTCTTCCACATGTTTGCTGCCCCCCCCCACATGGCTTGTGGCAAACTGCAAACGGGACTTCTTATGGTTTTCTGTTAACAATGGCTTTCTTCTTGCCACTCTTCCATAAAGGCCAACTTTGTGCAGTGCACGACTAATAGTTGTCGGACAGATTCCCCCACCTGAGCTGTAGATCTCTGCAGCCCCCCCAGAGTCACCATGGGCCTCTTGGCTGCATTTCTGATCAGCGCTCTCCTTGTTCGGCCTGTGAGTTTAGGGGGGGGGCCGTGCCTTGGTAGGGTTACAGTTGTGCCATACTCCTTCCATTTCTGAATGATCGGTGGAACAGTGCTCCGTGGGATGTTCAAGGCTTTGGAAATCTTTTTGTAGCCTAAGCCTGCTTTAAATTTCTCAATAACTTTATCCCTGACCTGTCTGGTGTGTTCTTTGGACTTCATGGTGTTGTTGCTCCCAATATTCTCTTAGACACCCTCTGAGGCCGTCACAGAGCAGCTGTATTTGTACTGACATTAGATTACACACAGGGGCACTCTATTTAGTCATTAGCACTCATCAGGCAATGTCTATGGGCAACTGACTGCACTCAGACCAAAGGGGGCTGAATAATTACGCACACCCCACTTTGCAGTTATTTATTTGTAAAAAATGTTTGGAATCATGTATGATTTTCCTTCCACTTCTCACGTGTACACCACTTTGTATTGGTCTTTCACGTGGAATTCCAATAAAATTGATTCATGTTTGCGGCTGTAATGTGACAAAATGTGGAAAAGTTCAAGGGGGCCGAATATTTTTGCAAGCCACTGTAGATATTTTACTTGCCCTGTTGGGACATATATTAAAGACTCATATGGGTCAGGACTGGGTGTCTTTATATTTAACTCCCTGTATTGAGTAAAAAAAAAATAAAAATAAAAAATGATGATTGAAATACAAGATCCGCTTGGAATGATGGAGGAAAGTGGGAGCTG
Organism: Xenopus tropicalis; assembly: GCF_000004195.4. Classification (NCBI taxonomy): domain Eukaryota; kingdom Metazoa; phylum Chordata; class Amphibia; order Anura; family Pipidae; genus Xenopus; species Xenopus tropicalis. Next base: position 12,388,038 of record NC_030677.2, on the reverse strand, counting down.
GGGACCCAGGAACAGGCCGTTGGTGAGGACGTACGTACCAGTGTTTGGACCATATGTGGCCTCTGCAACCTCAAGCTTTTGACTGTTTGAAAGACGTCAAGGATGCCTTCTGCTTTTACTCGCTCCAGTACCGTGCTCAGAGCACAAAATGTCCCCGTCCTGCCGGCTCCAGCACTGAGGGGGGAACACAAGCGTTAGGCAAAAGTGTTACACACAGAATTGGTTCCCTGTAGGCCAGTGATCCCCAACCAGTGGCTCAGGGGGAACATGTTGCTCCCCAACCCCTTGGATGTTGCTCTCAGTGCCCCCAAACAGGGAGTTATTTTTGAATTCCTGACTTGGGGGCAAGTTTTGGTTGAATAAAAACAAGATTTCCTACCAAATAAAGCCCCTGTAAGCTGATAGTGGCAACCAAAACAGATTCATTCTGAGAATAGATGGATATTTCTCTCTCTTTTTCTTTCTCTTTCTATACCTCTCTCTTCAGCCCTTCTATTTATTTTCCAGTCTGCCATTTAAACCAATGATTGGTTGCTATGATGAGACCATAGCGACTAGGGTTACATTCCAAGCTAGAAATCAGCAACATAAAGTGTAAAAATAATTCAAACACAGCAAAAAAATAACAACTAGACCAACTGCAAAAGTTGGGGATGGAAATGGCTATGACTCAGACATTGGTATTCTCAAACAATTTGCAATTGGTCTTCACTTGGTATTTTAGAAGTTTTCTGATTGCTATAGTGCAATTTACCCTAGCAACCAGCAGTGGTTTGAACAAAAGTTGGGAATGTGAATAAAGGAGGGCCTATATAGAAATATAACTAATAAAAAGTAAGAATAACAACAATAAAACTGGAGCCTCACAGAGCAATATTTTTTAGCTGCCGGGGTCAGTGACCCCCATTTAAAAGCTGGAAAGAGTCAGAAGAGAAAGGAAAATAATTCAAAAACTATAAAAAAAATAATGAAGACCAACTGCAAAGTTGCTAAGAATGGGACATTTTATAAAATAATAAAAGCTTTGGTGAACTCCCCCCCCCCTTTGCTACAGACTTTATTTCATGTACATTATTATTGGTCAGTAACGGATGGGCGGAGCTATTACCTGCAGTGCACCGTGATTGGGTGATTCCCAGACTGCTGCTGCTGTTTCTGAACGGCGGCGATGATATTGATCATTCCTTTCCCGTCTGTAGGGATCCCCACTTCCGGCCAACCGTGAAAATGGAATTGCCTAATCTGCCGGGACTTGTTTTCCTACGTGAGAGAGCGCTACAGTTACCCCGCCGTTTCAGTAATGAATAAGCCACAAAACTAACCTGCTAGTCAGTAGCCCCTGAGCCACAGACAGGCACCAATGGGACTCACCCTAGTGTTGGTCACAAACAGATCCCGTACGGTGTAACTTTCACACTCCTCCTCCTTCTTCAGTTCTATGGTAATATCCCCAAACGATAAGGTACCTTCCGAAGGCCAGTACTGGGCACACTTTTCCTGATGGATAAAATACACATTTTTTGTTAGCAACAGTGCCACCACTTGGTCCTATAATAGCGTAGAATGTGTATGAATTTCATCCCAGGTGCATGCTGGGAAACGCCATTAACGGAGTCTAATAAACCCATAATTGGTCCAATTAACGTCACTGCTGCAGTCGGCAAATGTGTAAATGGATAATTAGTGGCAATTATCGGCAGCAGTGTAAGCCATCACATGAATGGCAGGGTTCCATTGGCTGTCGGAATAGGGCAAGGGAAAGAAGCGTTGGCTTCGGCCCGGGGGGGTATTTGCTCTCTTACCTGCCCTCTTTCCTCCAACTCTGTCAGCATAACGAGTGAGCACGATTTCCATTCCCAAATCATCCTCCAGAAATCCTCTAGGGAATGCCGTAAGGGCCCCTGGCTGGCAATGTACGAGTCCTTCTGCCGATAGCCCTGAAAAGCAAATAGTATAAAGCCCATCAAGGCAACATAATAAACATATCCAATGAGATCCCTTCACTCACTAAAGGGCAAGTTTCCCACACTGCATTAATGTGCAGGGAAAGTCACGACCATTACAGACTGGAATTGGCCCTACAAATGGTCTTTTATGGCCCACAGCCTGCTCAAGTGGCCAATTCTAAGCAACTTTTTAATTGGTCTTCATTGTTTGTCATAGTTTTTTTTAATTATTTGCCCTCTTCTTCTCTCTGCAGCTTTCCAATGGGGGTCACTGACCCCGGCAGCCAAAAACCTATTGCTCTGTGAGGCTCCAGTTTTATTGTTATTGTTACTTTTTAGTACTTATTTTTCTATTCTATATCAGTCTTTCACACCCTGGTTCAGGGATCCCCAACCTTTTTTACCCCGTGAGCAACATTCAGCTGCAAAACTTGCTCGCGAGCAACATGTGAACAGTAGCGCAAACACACTGGAGCTCTGAGGGTACAGATGGGAGGCAGAATGGCACACTGGTGCTCTGAGGGTACAGATGGGAGGCAGAATGGCACACTGGTGCTCTGAGGGTACAGATGGGAGGCAGAATGGCACACTGGTGCTCTGAGGGTACAGATGGGAGGCAGAATGGCACACTGGAGCTCTGAGGGTACAGATGGGAGGCAGAATGGCACACTGGAGCTCTGAGGGTACAGATGGGAGGCAGAATGGCACACTGGAGCTCTGAGGGTACAGATGGGAAGCAGTATGGCACACTGGAGCTCTGAGGGTACAGATGGGAAGCAGAATGGCACACTGGAGCTCTGAGGGTACAGATGGGAGGCAGAATGGCACACTGGAGCTCTGAGGGTACAGATGGGAGGCAGAATGGCACACTGGAGCTCTGAGGGTACAGATGGGAGGCAGAATGGCACACTGGAGCTCTGAGGGTACAGATGGGAGGCAGAATGGCACACTGGAGCTCTGAGGGTACAGATGGGAAGCAGTATGGCACACTGGAGCTCTGAGGGTACAGATGGGAGGCAGAATGGCACACTGGTGCTCTGAGGGTACAGATGGGAGGCAGAATGGCACACTGGAGCTCTGAGGGTACAGATGGGAGGCAGAATGGCACACTGGAGCTCTGAGGGGACAGATGAGAGGCAGAATGGCACACTGGTGCTCTGAGGGTACAGATGGGAGGCAGAATGGCACACTGGAGCTCTGAGGGTACAGATGGGAGGCAGAATGGCACACTGGAGCTCTGAGGGTACAGATGGGAAGCAGAATGGCACACTGGAGCTCTGAGGGTACAGATGGGAGGCAGAATGGCACACTGGAGCTCTGAGGGTACAGATGGGAGGCAGAATGGCACACTGGAGCTCTGAGGGTACAGATGGGAGGCAGAATGGCACACTGGAGCTCTGAGGGTACAGATGGGAGGCAGAATGGCACACTGGAGCTCTGAGGGTACAGATGGGAGGCAGAATGGCACACTGGAGCTCTGAGGGTATAGATGGGAGGCAGTATGGCACACTGGAGCTCTGAGGGTACAGATGGGAAGCAGTATGGCACACTGGAGCTCTGAGGGTACAGATGGGAAGCAGTATGGCACACTGGAGCTCTGACGGTACAGATGGGAAGCAGTATGGCACACTTGAGCTCTGACGGTACAGATGGGAAGCAGTATGGCACACTGGAGCTCTGAGGGTACAGATGGGAGGCAGAATGGCACACTGGAGCTCTGACAGTACAGATGGGAGGCAGAATGGCACACTGGAGCTCTGACGGTACAGATGGGAGGCAGAATGGCACACTGGAGCTCTGACGGTACAGATGGGAAGCAGTATGGCACACTGGAGCTCTGAGGGTACAGATGGGAGGCAGAATGGCACACTGGAGCTCTGAGGGTACAGATGGGAGGCAGAATGGCACACTGGAGCTCTGACAGTACAGATGGGAGGCAGAATGGCACACTGGAGCTCTGACGGTACAGATGGGAGGCAGAATGGCACACTGGAGCTCTGAGGGTACAGATGGGAGGCAGAATGGCACACTGGAGCTCTGAGGGTACAGATGGGAGGCAGAATGGCACACTGGAGCTCTGAGGGTACAGATGGGAGGCAGAATGGCACACTGGAGCTCTGACGGTACAGATGGGAGGCAGAATGGCACACTGGAGCTCTGAGGGGACAGATGGGAGGCAGAATAGCACAGAAGCAGCAAGGATATATTGAGGAGAGAGAATGGCAGGAGCAAACAGGTAGAGGAGATTGTGGAAAGGAAATTGGCACAGAGGAATAAGGGTGAGTAGGTGGCACAAAGAAGACTGGGCAGCAAGATTTGTACAAACAGGAAATGGGTGACAGGGAATGTGACATATTAAATTTGGCACAGAAGTGGCATGGGCTGAGAAGCAGGGGTCACTGGGATGGCTTACCAAAAAAGTAGTGTGATGGGGCTGGCAACAGATAAAAAAAATATTTAGTGGAGGAGCTGGAACTCAAAAGATTGTGCTGTTATAATTCATAGCTGGATTTGACAGGAGGCTCACAGGACTGATCCAGGTCTTTTCTCACCTTCCTTCCTAGCACCCCTCCTGCTCCCTGACTTGCGATAGTGCCTCCAGTCAAATCCAGCACAGCCTTTTCTCTCTGTCCGTTCCCAGCACCTTTTTTTTTTTCAACGATCAAGATCGTCCTGTTGTAACTGGATATGACAGGAGTCTCACCCTCCTTCCTAGCCCCCCCCCCCCTCACTTGTGGGATCCAGCAGTGAATTATAGCTGCAAGATCTTCTCTCTGCACTCTCTCCCGCCCCTTCTGCTCACTGCTGAATTTGACAGGAGGAGCGATCACAAGTGAGGAAGCAGGAGGGGCGGGGAACGGAGGGAGAGAAAAGATTGTGTTGTTGTAGCCGAGTCTGTAACTTTTACATGCTTTGCTAGGGAGAAGGGATCGGGGGATGTTAATGGACACCTGCAGGGAGGCCTATGCGAGCAACATCAAGAGTGGCTGCGAGCAACATGTTGCTCGCGAGCTACGGGTTGGGGATCCCTGCCCTGGTTGCTAAGGTAATTTGGATCCTGGCAACCATATAGCTGCTGAACAAATTGAAATAATTAAAAAAACTACAAATAATAAAAAATGAAGACCAATTGCAAATGGTCTCAGAATATTACTCTCTACATCGTACTAAAAGTTAACTCAAAAGGTGGACAACCCCATTAAATAATAATCTGCCCACAAATTAATTTAATTCTGAGCCTTTAGACACTGGCGCCAATACTAGAGAAATAGCACTGGTTTCTCTCCTTGCACAGACATTTCTGCTTCCATCAATAAATGGCTGCCGCCCCAACCCCGGCCCTTGTGCTTCCAAAGCAGGTTACTCATCCAGCCGCGTGTCCAGCTATAAAGCTAAAGGCCGGTGCCATTAGGAGATAAACCCCCATAATCTGGCACTTGAGGCGCAAGGCGCCATTAATGGGCACTAGAGGGGGGAACTCACCATGGGGCCCCCCAGCTCAATAAGGTAATCAGCAAAATAAGAGACCGCAGGGGATCTGCACGCAAGTCACACTATATATATATATATATATATATATATATACTATATATGTGTGTATGGGATACAGAGAGAGCGTTTGATCACTTTATATATAGAGAGAAAGAGAGTTTGATTTCATTTCAGACCAGTAGTTATTGGCCATTTTACCGACTTGTAATCACAATTCTGTGTCCTGATTGGCACAGCAGGCAATTAGCAGCCATTCCTACAGATTAAACCATGTAAAAGGGTAAATGACCAATGTGGGAAAACAGACCCATGCCTATGGCCACCGGCCCATTACCCTGCTCAGGGCATATCTGTATTATTGTACCCAAAAGACCCAAAGTCATGGCTTCCCCCCCCCCCCAGTTTCATACATATCAGCAAGAGCAATGAAATGCGAAGCCCGACCCCCCAAGGGAACTCACATCAATGAAGGAGGCATTGACATAATCTGTATTTTCTTCGCCCCGTTTCACTGGGATGATTACTCTGTTGAACTCGTCTGTATGAGGGGACAAAGCAAAAAACAGACACAAATGTTATAACAACAACTCCCAATCCATTGGGTCCCCACTAACAGAGTCCTGAGCGGAACCCATTTGTTAAATCCGACCCACAACCAGTATTTCTACCTACTTGGACCCACTACCAACCCGCAACTGCATTATCCGCAGTTCGATCCACAACCCACTGACCGCCATTAAGCAAGTGCTGTTGCTGCAAACTGGAAGTGACATCACCAGAAGAGGGCGGGGTAGAAAAGAAGACCTGTGACCTGTATCTATACCTGCATCCAGAAATACTACCTGAACCTGCAGGTACCCGACCCGCTTACTCCAATAAGTAAGGAGATTGTGATAATATTAAGAGACTGCTACTAATATGGAGAGATTGTGATGATATAAAGAGATTGCTACTAATAAGGAAAGATTGTGATGATATAAAGAGACTGCTACTAATGAGAGTTTGTGATTATATAAAGAGACTGCTACTAATAAGGAGAGATTGTGATAATATAAAGAGACTGCTACTAAGAAGGAGAGACTGTGATGATATAAAGAGACTGCTACTAATAAGGAGAGACTGTGATGATATAAAGAGACTGCTACTAATAAGGAGAGATTGTGATAATATAAAGAGACTGCTACTAAGAAGGAGAGATTGTGATTATATAAAGAGACTGCTACTAATAAGGAGAGATTGTGATGATATAAAAAGAGACTGCTACTAATGAGGGGAGATTGTGATGATATAAAGAGACTGCTACTAATAAGGAGAGATTGTGATAATATAAAGAGACTGCTACTAAGAAGGAGAGATTGTGATAATATAAAGAGACTGCTACTAATAAGGAGAGACTGTGATGATATAAAGAGACTGCTACTAATAAGGAGAGATTGTGATAATATGAAGAGACTGCTACTAAGAAGGAGAGATTGTGATAATATAAAGAGACTGCTACTAATAAGGAGAGATTGTGATGATATAAAGAGACTGCTACTAAGAAGGAGAGATTGTGATAATATAAAGAGACTGCTACTAAGAAGGAGAGATTGTGATAATATAAAGAGACTGCTACTAATAAGGGGGGATTGTGATGACCCCAGGCACCCAGAGACACTCACTGTAGGTCTCACAGGTTCCATATGCAGAAGAGATGACCCAACCTACTCTTTCTACTTTACTTTTCCTGTAGAACATTCCATGGATCCAGAGATCCACACTGTACGGCTACTGCCAAACCACAACTCCCTGTACCCTCCTAAAGGCTAGTGGCCCCTCACTTCCTATAGGGCCGGCCACACTGCATTATGGGAATTACTTACATGGGATTATCTGGAGAACTCGGTTTTTTTTCATGTTGGCCGGCAAGTTGCCCGTCCTCATCTTGTCATTCTGGATTTTAATGGAAGTGAGTTTCTGCCAAAACCCAACAAAATTACAATCAGGTCCAAAGGAACCACTATGTCACCAGTCATACTGCATTCGTACCAGGGGCCCGGGTCGCCATCGGGGGGAGAGGGGGTACAATTGTGCCGGACCCCGGTAATATCCCCTTTCGTAAGGGGGCCCGGTCACATCACGAAAGTTAAGCAAATTGTGTAAATTACGTATGAAATATCTTGTGCGGGGCCCCAAAGTTTCTGATGGCGGCCCTGCAGGGGGCGCTATAGGCCAGGTGGGCAGTACCTTAAACTCCTCCTCCAAGCCGGTGCTGTTGGTCCCAGGAATCTTGCTGTAGAGTTTCTGTAGATGGGTCTCTAGCGACGTCACCTCCAGCTCCGTGTCCCCGTACAGATAATGTTCCAGCAGCGCTTGGTAAATGAACACGTACTGCATCTAGGGACAGAATGGGGAGTTCTATGGTTCTGTTGGGCCACAGGAAACACTGGGAAAAATAACCATCACCCCTAGGGCTACGTGTGGTTGCCAACTACCACCGGTGGGGTAATTTTTTATAGATGCTATGCTCCCCACCCAGGGCAATTGGCTAACTAGCGCCCTCAGCTGAAAGTGCCAACACGGCGCTCACAAACAGTGAGGCAACTTTGTACCTGTGCAGTAAATAATGGCAACCATTCAGCCGATTGCTTTCAGCGTTCACCCTGCCGCTGGCTGGTTGCTATGGGTTACTGCCCAGGTGCCAGTGTTTATAAATGAGCCCAAGTGTACTATAGTTACCCATAAGCATCACTACTTACGTCTGTTTGTACCATCTGACAGCGCTGCGCTCGGATCCGGCTAACGAAACCATAAACGTCGACTTTCTTTTCTGAGTTCATCATGTCCAACATGGCGTCTATGACGATGAAGGTGCCCGTCCGCCCCACCCCAGCGCTGCAGACAAAAGCACAGTATTATGTATTGGACATGGCACAGTTACCCATAGGCGCCACCCACGCCCTGATCACCCACCTGCAATGTACCACAATGGCGCCCGCGTACTGGGGGTTACACGTCTTTACTTTCTTCAGGAACTTGAGCATCCCAATGGGAGTGAAAGGCACCCCGAAATCGGGCCAGCTGGTGAAGTGGAACTGAGTGACGAGCCGCTGTGGCTTCTTGTTGGTGACGTCCCCAACCTATGTGGGAGGAGTTAGCAGCAACCATCATATCAGTATCTGTGACTGGCTGGGGCCTATTCTCTTCTGCCCACTGTCTCCCTGCCTAGTGATTTCCAAACAGCACCGGGTTTGTGTCACTTCTCTATACATTAGCCTGCTGCGCCCCCTAGTGTACACCCATGGAAATGCACCTTACCCAGGGGCCTAAAATCCTCTCTATTATTTATCAAACAGAAGGGGCAGCAGAGGCTGAATAATCTGCATTTCCCCCACAGAGACACGCCCCGGACCCCCAAGGCTGCACCCTACCCAGGGGCCTAAAACCCCCTCTATTATTTATCAAACAGAAGGGGCAGCAGAGGCTGAATAATCTGCATTTCCCCCACAGAGACACCCCCCCCGGACCCCCAAGGCTGCACCCTACCCAGGGGCCTAAAATCCCCTCTATTATTTATCAAACAGAAGGGGCAGCAGAGGCTGAATAATCTGCATTTCCCCCACAGAGACACCCCCGGACCCCCAAGGCTGCACCCTACCCAGGGGCCTAAAACCCCCTCTATTATTTATCAAACAGAAGGGGCAGCAGAGGCTGAATAATCTGCATTTCCCCCACAGAGACACCCCCGGACCCCCAAGAGTGCACCCTACCCAGGGGCCTAAAACCCCCTCTATTATTTATCAAACAGAAGGGGCAGCAGAGGCTGAATAATCTGCATTTCCCCCACAGAGACACCCCCCCCGGACCCCCAAGGCTGCACCCTACCCAGGGGTCTAAAACCCCCTCTATTATTTATCAAACAGAAGGGGCAGCAGAGGCTGAATAAGAGACACCCCCCCCCCCGGACCCCCCAAGGCTGCGTTACCTGTTGGATGCAGAATTTGCGCACAGTGTAATCTACCAACACAGTCATATCTTCCACAGACACACGGATGTTCCCGTAGGTCCAGCACCCCTGATCGGGCCAGTACTGGGCACATTTGCACTGCAGGTACAAAATATATAACCGGTCAGTGATAGAGATAAGGTATACAGACTGGTACAGCCAATGGCAATGTGGTCGAGCCCAATACCCGGTATAATTTGCCCCACTTGCCTCTTTTCGTTCCTTCAGATTCGTTACCATGACGATGGTGGCCGTGTTTTGCTCCCAGATCATTCTCCAGAAATCATTCACAGTCTCCTCTTTTGGGCCTTTTAATAGAGAGCGCAAAGCATTGTGGGTCCACACAGACCAATCATCACCATTACAGATACTCATTACACCTTCCTATTGGCCATCGAGTGATTTGTAAATGTCGCTGATATTGAAAGCGGTTATCTGGCCGGCGTTATAGCTCTGCACTGCTGTTTCCGACTCTCTGAACAATGTACCAGAAGCAATATATAAAATTAGAGTTACCTTGAGCAGCAATGAACTTGTTCTTCTCTTGGTATCCCTGCAAAGGAACAAATTACAGCCAAATCAGTTGCACAGACATGTATAAGCCCCCATAACTCCCAGAATACCCCAGTAACCAATATAAGCTTATAATAAGCTATCATATATACTCTCATACTGTACTGTCTATGGGAGACAATATGGCAGCTCCCTCCATATACAGATAAGAGAAATATACAATAAGCTAAATCCTATGGAAACCAACATGGCAGCACCCACCCATACGTAGAATAGAAATATACACACTGAAGGAAGCCGATAATTAGAGTAGTGTAGAAGGGCCGCAGCGCTTACGTTGATGAAGGAGGAATTAATGTAGTCGGAATCGGGGACGCCTTCGATAGGCAACAAGTGAACTCTCGAATGATCGTCTGGAAGGACAGAGGGACAGAGACAGTCACGAGCAGAACAGGACCCGCCCCTCTGGGAGAGCCACGCTATAGGGCCACATTTATCCGATATGTACGGGTTCCATCACCCCCATCTCCTGCTCCCCCCCGGGGTAATAACATGGAAATTAATTTTGCTTTCTAATAATGACCATGTAAAAGGCAAATTAACCTAGAAAGCGGCCGGGATAAAAAGCTCATTTTACTTTTTTCGTCTCCCTAAAGACGCACGATGCAATTAGGTTTGTAGGTCGCATATTTAAAGGTGAAGTTAACCTTCTGAGCACTTAGCTATGGTCATAACCCAGATACAGGCTAGAGAGAAAATAGGGGTGAACAACCTCGGGGGTTTCCCTGATTTATGTCATCTCCTGCCTCCTTATTGGGGTCCCAGGTTTCCCCCCACCAACTTCAAACTGCCTATCAGTTAGGAATCCATTGGACCCTCTCTTGCCCAGAGACCCCAAACTGCTGTGTGTCGTCCCCCTTTAGTTATACCCATGGCTGACAGGGAGAATCTGACAGCTTCTATGGTAGTGGCCACCATACTGCTGGGTTACCCCCCCCCCCCACCACATGGACAACTGTTGCAATATTTATACTTATACTTTATCACTGTGTGTGGGGGCTAATGCTCAAATGAGCACCCAGGGACTCCTACAGCCCCCCAACCCCATAGCAAGGATCTACAGACCAGAAATAACAATTAGAGCTCAGGCTAAAGGCAGATTATACATTTACCCCCTCAGGGCAATAATGAAGAGCAGGGAGGGTAAACACATACAAGGTAGGATATTGACGTATCGGTTCTTCTCTTTATTTTCTTCTTTGGACGCTGCTTCGCACGTAGCTTGGATGGGACACGCCGGGAGAGCCTGGAAGCGAATAGAGACGGTGCAGGTTACCAGGAGGTCCCAAAGGGGGACACTGCAGTAAACTGAGGTTTCATACAGATCCCATTCACTCTTCTCATTAAGAACAACATGCACCTTATTGCCACCAGGTGGCAGCATAACCCAATGGGAAAAACGAGCTGGAAGTTTCCGGAAGCCATCACAGTATTTGATAGGGCAGGAAAAGTATTTATCCGCACACAGCGCTAATGACATTACCCAGTAGGGACTCAATAGTGGAGAAATCATTTCTTACACAAAGAGGATGCCCGGCAGCAGGGACTTGTACAATAAAGCCCTCGGGCAGCCATACTCATTCTTCATTGGGTGTTTATCATGAATAAGCCCCAACACGGTTCCCTAAACAGAGCTCCTGGCTGCTTCTGAATAACCTGGAAATTAGTAAACATGGCGCCAAGTGTACTTGTTTCTGATTGGCTCCCACTGCATGGTCTACAACTTATCTGATTGGCTGTCGGATACAGCTGGTTGAACAGGGCTTGTATTGATAGCATTTTAGGGTCACTAAAAAAAAAACACACACACTTGAGAGGTATAGAATAGGTCTGACCTTGCCCAAGAGCTTACCATCTAATCAGTTTACCGATTGTAATAAAGGCTGCCATTATGTACCCTACTATTTATCTCATTATAACACCGCTTATTACATATACCTATCCCTTTCTGCTGTACAGCGCTGCATACAAATATACATACACTGACCCCCCAGCAGGCTTCCACATTCCCCTGTATAAGTGTGCCCCCTAGTGGGCATGCAATGGATATACTCACATTGAACTCTTCCCTAAAGAGCTTATTATCATCCGCCATCCTCCTGTTTATCTCTTCCTCCAGCTTATCCACCGGCAGGGGCGGGTACTTCCTGTTGGTGCTGGGCGACCGTGCCAATAGAGGCATGCTCTGCGGCTCTGCAACATTAACAACAATTACAGCTCTTTTATTTCATTCTCTGCTCAAGGTCTAGTAACCCGTAGCAACCTAGAGGATGTTCCATTTTAAACAAGTAACTACGTAATGCTGCTGATTGGTTGGTATGTTTCTAGACACCTCCCCAAAAGCCCTTGGGTGCACACTGATGGGTAATGCAGACTCCGCCTTAGAAATATACACCCACCTGTATCATCTACTCGGCCATTGGAGAGACGGAAGGAATTGGAGTGGCTCCCGGCTTGTTTGTACTTCTTGAACCTATGGAGAAAGGAAGCCATGTTCAACATTTGGCCCTCCAGCTGTTTTAGTAGTATGTGCCATTGGGTAATCCTAAATAGGAAACTGCCATTTTAAGTACTAAGGGCCGCCCCCTGGGATCATAGGAGTCACAGTGCACACAAACAAGCCAAGGCACACATACATGCTAGGCCCCATCAGCCAATGAATGGGCAGAGTTCTGCCTTTTGCTCCCACACTACTTCCTGTTACAGTTAGAGCTGCATCACTTCCTGTCAGCTGATCTCTGAGGGAGCACACAGCCCATCACTAAATGGCAGCTCGAGGGAAAATGGCGACTTACCGTAACATGTACAGCACGATGATGATGAAGACGATGACCAGCAGAGAGGACAGAGCCACCATGACTGCAATGATGGGGGTCTCATCTGCAATAACAAGGGGGCACCCAATAAACAGCCAATCAGGGGCAGACGCACAATACATGGGCACTGTTATACACCCACATGTGTTCAACAATGCCAGGGATTATAGCTGCCTATACCCACATATAAAGAACAGGCAGAGTTTAACAGAGCAGAAAGGGAGTTTATTTTCAGTTCCCAACCCTGGCTCTGATTGTAACACAACAGGAGATCTATGGGAAGAGATAAGGACGCCTGTAGCCAGCCAATGGCAGCTCAGAAAAGGCTAAAACTGCAAGTAGGACTCTAACACATCACAGAACTAGGGCAAAGACAGAAAATAAATGAAATAAATGAGCATTTAACCCTTAAAGGTTACTTACAGCCCCATATGCCTCCTTTATGGTAACATAGCAAGATATGGTGGGGCACAGCTGGGCATCATAGCCATAGCCAGCAACCAATCTAAGCCAATTAGCAGCTACAGTGGGGGCGCATTATATCGGGGGGCTGGGGATGGGAAGTGCCGTTTACTATTTCTATTATGCAAAATTGCAGAGAATATAAAAAATGAATATATACTTGCTCTTTAAATCCAGCTAATACCCCCATGAAACAGAATAATGAGCAGGTATGTAACAAGCAGTATGGCGTCTCTTACCTCTTTGCACTTCCGAACCATTGGTCCCTGCGGCACAAGACACAAAGGGTTAATGTACAATCATTATCATTAGGTGTTTGTAACACTGTCAGACCAGCAAAGAGTTAAGGCGGCCAAATATGGGCCAACCAGGTCCGATCTGCCCATGTACCCATATGTACGGCAACCTATTGTTCCATCCATTTGCCCCAAGCAGCCAGGCTGCCAGGCCAACTCTGCCCACGCGTGACTGACTGGCGCTGTGACTCCATGTTGGGCAGCAGCAGGCAAGGACGGGCCCCCGGCATCAGTTTTACACTGCCATGTGGATTGACTGAAGGTTCTTGGCAGTCTCGGGCTTGTTGCTAGGATACGGTGAGACAGTGATATGGAGAGGGACAGAAGATGATTAACATTCAGCGAGTGTTGGGGAGAGGGCTACGCGGCGCTGACAGCACACAGCCCTTTTCTGACATTTTCTCGGGTTAAAATGACAAAGGAGAAAGTGGCAGTTGCCCGGGCGCCCCGCCCCCACAGGGAGGCTCATTCTCATAGAATCCCTCACTGTCTCTTAGCTCAGGTTTATTCCTGTTGACTATAGGGGTGCAAAATAATGGGGTTGGTTTAGGGTGTTAGTCTGGGGTTCTAGAGAATACGCCCCTTTATAAAACCACCAATTAACTCTTCAAGTATGTTATTTCCGTGACAGCAGTGCAAAACCGTATACCCTTCTACCCCCGCCTCGCCAGACCCTTCTACCCCTGCCCCGCCAGACCCTTTCTACCCCTGCCCCACCAGACCCTTTCTACCCCTGCCCCGCCAGACCCTTTCTACCCCTGCCCCGCCAGACCCTTCTTACAAACTACCCCTCACCTGACCCTTCTACCCCTGCCCCGCCAGACCCTTCTTACCAACTACCCCTCACCTGATCCTTCTACCCCTGCACCGCCAGACCCTTCTTACCAACTACCCCTCACCTGACCCTTCTACCCCTGCCCCGCCAGACCCTTCTTACCAACTACCCCTCACCTGATCCTTCTACCCCTGCCCTGCCAGACCCTTCTTACCAACTACCCCTCACCTGACCCTTCTACCCCTGCCCCGCCAGACCCTTCTTACCAACTACCCCTCACCTGATCCTTCTACCCCTGCCCTGCCAGACCCTTCTTACCAACTACCCCTCACCTGACCCTTCTACCCCTGCCCCGCCAAACCCTTCTTACCAACTACCCCTCACCTGACCCTTCTACCGCTGCCCTGCCAGACCCTTCTTACCAACTACCCCTGCCCCGCCACAGCCCTTCTACCGCTGCTCCAAAGCTGTATCTCTATATAACAATGAGTTTCTATCTTTGTAAGAAATGAAAGGCCGGCATTTTTACCTGGATTTTCTGTTGTTGAATCTACAAAGAGAGGGTTAAAAGAAACGAGAAACATTTATCATTTGAGGAAGAACAAGAGAATAATGTAAGTGAACAGAGACCGACCCAAACACACACTAACACAAAGTAACACAGATACAGAATCTGCAAAATGTTCCCCTTCCCCTCATACAGTTCCTGTTGGCTCCAGGCTTATCCAGAGGGAGGCTACAATACTGCAATAAATACAAACTGCATCTGTCTCTGTCATTTTGCCCCAAATGAGGAATAATTCTTTCCTACACTACAATGGGTGCCCCATTCCCTGAGCTACACTATAATGGGTGCTGCATTCCCTGAGCTACACTACAATGGGTGCCGCATTCCCTGAGCTACACTACAATGGGTGCCACATTCCCTGCGCTACACTACAATGGGTGCCACATTCCCTGCGCTACACTACAATGGGTGCCACATTCCCTGCGCTACACTACAATGGGTGCCACATTCCCTGCGCTACACTACAATGGGTGCCACATTCCCTGCGCTACACTACAATGGGTGCCACATTCCCTGCGCTACACTACAATGGGTGCCACATTCCCTGCGCTACACTATAATGGGTGCTGCATTCCCTGAGCTACACTACAATGGGTGCCGCATTCCCTGAGCTACAATGGGTGCCCCATTCCCTGAGCTACACTACAATGGGTGCCCCATTCCCTGAGCTACACTACAATGGGTGCCCCATTCCCTGAGCTACAATGGGAGCCCCATTCCTTGCGCTACACTACAATGGGTGCCACATTCCCTGCGCTACACTACAATGGGTGCCCCATTCCCTGCGCTACACTACAATGGGTGCCACATTCCCTGCGCTACACTACAATGGGTGCCGCATTCCCTGAGCTACAATGGGTGCCCCATTCCCTGCGCTACACTACAATGGGTGCCACATTCCCTGGGCTACACTACAATGGGTGCCACATTCCCTGGGCTACACTACAATGGGTGCCACATTCCCTGAGCTACAATGGGTGCCACATTCCCTGCGCTACACTACAATAGGTGCTGCTATACGTAGCCTTGTGTTGCTTCAAATGCATCCAACCCTTACCTGAAACTTGCCCCTGTTTCCGCCAGTACAACTGCCCCCGGCCCATAAATCAAATCACAAGCTTATTATTATTATTTCAGGTCAGAACACGGAGCTTTGGTTACACTGCCCATACCTGTAGGATATAAATCGGTGGGGAGGGTGGGCAGCATTGAGGAAACCACATTAATTATCCCACGCGTCGTCTCCACGTTTATGTCCGGAGCAACAGGGGTGGACGTTCCACTTGCGACAGTAGGGGGCGCCGCGGTGCTGTTGGTAATGTCCGTCTGGTTATTGGCATCTGAACCATTGCCGGGGGAGGTGTATGGGAAGATGCTGTCTGTAACATTGGGGGCGAGGATCACAGCGGTTCTAGTGGTCGTAAAAGGAGCCGTCGTCTTCGATTCTGGATCTACAGAGCTTGCCGCCGTCTCATTCGTTGGCTCTGGGGGCGGGTCCTGTTGCGCTGGGCTGGTTGTAAAATTGACTGCTGGAGTGGGAGCAACTGTGGGGGGGAAATAATTAAATCATTGGGCCATATGCAAAAACATGGTTTCAACCTTTACTCCAGGTCTAGTATCCTATAGCAACCTACTGACTGGTTGCTAGGGGTTACTAGGTCTGGCGCAAACTTTGTTGAGTTTAAAATAAAACAAAGTCAATAAACAAGGAGGACTTATAAGATGAGCAGGCTCCATTGATCCAAGGCAAGGACTGCTGGGTAGAGTCCCCCATCATTGGAAGCAGGATCCCTTCCGCTGAGGATCATGGGCATTTTTAAAGTCACTGCTGTTGGAAACTACAACCCCCAGAATCCCCTGCAGGACCATCTGACAGTGTGAAGAACGCCTGCTCTTATTTCAATTACAGTCATTTGACTTCACTTACCTGTGGTGGCATTTTCTGCTGCCCAGCATGGTAGCGCCGTGGCCAGCAGGCCAATCAGGAGCCAAGAATCCATGGCACTGAAAGACAAACAAGCAGAGCGTTTATTTGTTTTTACCTAAAGGAACATCAGAATTTACTGTATATCTGCGACCAAATAAATTGGGGTCATAGTTAGAATGATGTTATGGTACTCATGTGACCATCTTTACTTCATCTTTACAGCAGTTCTGTCTTTCTTTATGGCAGGGAGCATAGTTGGAGTAGGATGGGGGCCCCACCAGAAAGCCTTAGACCACTCTCCACACTATTTTTCCTCCTCTCCTCACACAACCTCTTTATTCTTTCCATACTGTAACCTATTCTTCCATATATTTAGCCTTTTTCTTCCCTTAGGTAAAATGGAAGGGGGGGGGGGGGGTCCCAATAATTACACATTCTAACCAGCACCGAACCTGACTGCCTATTATTGACCATTAATAAAGTCTGCAATGGAGCTATAATAAGAACTACTGTGAGTCAGGATAACCCATTAATAATTGTTCTTTGCCAAGTAGGATAAACAAACCCCTGCCCACTGGTGCATTATACAGTTGGAATGCCCTCCTACTGCATAAGAATACTCAGTCAGCTGTTGCCACATTACCCCCCCAGCAACGTGTTATATCATTGTAACAGTGGTAGGAGGGGAATTATTCATGGGGTTATTAATGAGTCAGAGCATATAGTTGGCAGGGAAGGAATTTCGTGCCCGTGGGGAAAGCTACAGAAAGTGTGCCGTTGTGGTAACGTAAGGAGATAGCAGTTGTTGGCAGAACTACAACTCGCATTGTGCCCACTGACCTGATGCGCTCATGTGATAAGGATTTTCAATGCCCCCTAATCTCAGATTCTCACCAGCAGCCCACTGAGCATGTGCAGTGCCACTGACACACACAAGGTGGCCTAACAAGATGGAAAGCTGCCGAGGGCCTGGATCATTACAGATACAGGGCTGCTAAACCTCTGGGCTGGTACAGTAAGGTCCTTGTATAAGATTCAGCTTTACTCAGGCTTTATTTATCCTTTCATTGGATACAAAACCCTTTCCCTTTCTGGTGTTACTGGCCCTTTAAGAAGATGGCACCCAGCAGCGCAAGGTCTGAATAGCACCCTTCTGTGCACGGCACTCAACCTGGGCTGCAACTCTTTCCCTGGAACCCGCAGGAACTGGTGAGAAACCGCTGTTTATCAAATAACCGACAGCGTTGCTCAGGGGATAAAGGGGAAGTTAACAACCACAAAACCACAACGGCAAGTGAAACAACAACACCCAATACATTTATCTTTATGGTATCTGTGCACTGCACTGCTGAGCTGCACTCAGGCAAGTGATAGCGAGGCGGCCACGGCGACCAACAGTCAGAATGACAACGTTTGGGATAGGATTTACATGCATTTAAAGGGGAAGCTGACAGTATAAACTGGAAAGTGGCACTATATTATATACAGTGGTGTGAAAAACTATTTGCCCCCTTCCTGATTTCTTATTCTTTTGCATGTTTGTCACATTTAACTATTAGTCAAAGATAACACAAGTAAACACAAAATGCAGTTTTTAAATGAGGGTTTTTATTATTTAGGGAGAAAAAAAATCCAAACCTACATGGCCCTGTGTGAAAAAGTAATTGCCCCCTGAACCTAATAACTGGTTGGGCCACCCTTAGCAGCAATAACTGCAATCAAGCGTTTGCGATAACTTGCAACGAGTCTTTTCCAGCGCTCTGGAGGAATTTTGGCCCACTCATCTTTGCAGAATTGTTGTAATTCAGCTTTATTTGAGGGTTTTCTAGCATCAACCGCCTTTTTAAGGTCATGCCACAACATCTCAATAGGATTCAGGTCAGGACTTTGACTAGGCCACTCCAAAGTCTTCATTTTGTTTTTCTTCAGCCATTCAGAGGTGGATTTGCTGGTGTGTTTTGGGTCATTGTCCTGCTACAGCACCCAAGATCGCTTCAGCTTGAGTTGACGAACAGATGGCCGGACATTCTCCTTAAGGATTTTTTGGTAGACAGTAGAATTCATGGTTCCATCTATCACAGCAAGCCTTCCAGGTCCTGAAGCAGCAAAACAACCCCAGACCATCACACTACCACCACCATATTTTACTGTTGGTATGATGTTCTTTTTCTGAAATGCTGTGTTACTTTTACGCCAGATGTAACGGGACACGCACCTTCCAAAAAGTTCAACTTTTGTCTCGTCGGTCCACAAGGTATTTTCCCAAAAGTCTTGGCAATCATTGAGATGTTTTTTAGCAAAATTGAGACGAGCCTTAATGTTCTTTTTGCTTAAAAGTGGTTTGCGCCTTGGAAATCTGCCATGCAGGCCGTTTTTGCCCAGTCTCTTTCTTATGGTGGAGTCGTGAACATTGACCTTAATTGAAGCAAGTGAGGCCTGCAGTTCTTTAGATGTTGTCCTGGGGTCTTTTGTGGCCTCTCGGATGAGTTGTCTCTGCGCTCTTGGGGTAATTTTGGTCGGCCGGCCACTCCTGGGAAGGTTCACCACTGTTCCATGTTTTTGCCATTTGTGGATAATGGCTCTCACTGTGGTTCGCTGGAGTCCCAAAGCTTTAGAAATGGCTTTATAACCTTTACCAGACTGATAGATCTCAATTACTTTTGTTCTCATTTGTTCCTGAATTTCTTTGGATCTTGGCATGATGTCTAGCTTTTGAGGTGCTTTTGGTCTACTTCTCTGTGTCAGGTAGCTCCTATTTAAGTGATGGCAGTAATCAGGCCTGGGGGTGACTACAGAAATTGAACTCGGGTGTGATAAACCACAGTTAAGTTATTTTTTAACAAGGGGGGCAATCACTTTTTCACACAGGGCCATGTAGATTTGGAGTTTTTTTTCTCCCTTAATAACGTAAACCTTCATTTAAAAACTGCATTTTGTGTTCAATTATGTTATCTTTGACTAATAGTTAACGGTTTTTGATGAGCAGAAACATTTAAGTGTGACAAACATGCAAAAGAATAAGAAATCAGGAAGGGGGCAAATAGTTTTTCACACCACTAGGTTGGGGGGTTAAGGCTGATGCTACACTTTAGTGGGTGGTGGGTCAAATGCTGCCCGCGGTCACCCCTGCTTTCAACCTCAGTGCCCCCCTATTCCTCCTATCATTCATTTATGTACTTGAGCCTGCCCTGACCCCCTGGGGGGAGCAGAGAGGGGGGCCATTGGTATATAAGTAATGATGGCTTACTGGGTCTGGCTGGGTTCCAGTTGGAAGACATTGGGCTAGGGTAGCTAGGCTGGCATTTTGTTGCCCCATGGATACATAGGGCTGTTATATGGACCACGGCACCACGCTGCAATGGTCCCTTCCAGGTCCTCTCAGCCGCCTACTGCTCAGGAGTCGGAGCCAGCAGTACAGAGAATATAACAGACAGATGCTTTCAATTGCAACTATAACTTTTCCTTTATTTAAAGAGTTCCCCTTTAAACTGAGGCATTTCTGCAGCAAAGTAGGTTGCTAGGTGGGTGGGTGAGAGAAAAGATAAAAAGCTGCTGCATTTATTCCTCACAAGTATTGGGGTTGCTCAAATGAGACCGTCTGTACCCCACTTTCATAAAATAGTCGTCCAATCACTGCCCTTTATACTCATTATTGTGTCACAGTAACACAAAGTCCCTCGCCCCCCCCCCCCCCCCCCCCCCCAGTTCTGAATAAAAACGCATTATATTTTGGGGTTAAAAAGTAAATGTTCATCCGCAGTCAGCGGTGCAGGAAGGCAATTACTTAATTTGATTATATCTGCATAATTCCATTCGCCCCCCCTTCCGCGCAGCCTCCCCCCCCCCCCCCGTTCCGTGCAGCTTCCCCCCCCGTTCCTCGCAGCCTCCCCCCCCCCCCCGTGCAGCCTCCCCCCCAAATGGATTTCACGGCTCCGTCTCGCATAGTCTCCCCCGAAGGGAACTCGGCTGAGCCACATTTGCATTAAAGGGCAAGCAAACCCCAAAGTAAAAGTTGCCCAATGATAGGAGATGTGACGCTAGGCAGTTTAATTGGTTTTACAGTGATTTGCAAATGTAATATCAACTGCCATTGGTGTATGCGCCCCATATGTACGGATGGTTTCCTCTAATGATTACAATTGCAGCTGGAAATATAAATAAGATAAATATAGTTCCCCTTTAAAAACCTCACTAGCTGCTGTGAGCTTGTGTTTGTGCCACACAGGGAAGCACATTGTGTGCCGAGGGTTGTAGCTCAGCACTGAATTACAAGTATTTCTGTCCCCAGTGTCCCTGATGAACTCTAAAGGGCACAATAACATAACCTTGCTACTGCGGTGAGACGATCAGGCAACAAACACCCTTCTGTGAACTGCAATAACCCACAACTGCGAGAGGAGCTGTGCCAACTAGGTCCTTTGTGCCCGCACACTCACTCAACTTACTAATGCATAGGGGCAGGGCAAACATGCTTTATGGCTGAGATTCTAGCTATCTGTATAACAGAGCATTCTGTCACAGTGGCACAGATCCTATCTGATCCCCCCCCATTGTAAGCAGCAGTCCTGCCCTGCTTTATGGCTGAGATTCTAGCTATCTGTATAACAGAGCATTCTGTCACAGTGGCACAGATCCTATCTGATCCCCCCATTGTAAGCAGCAGTCCTGCCCTGCTTTATGGCTGAGATTCTAGCTATCTGTATAACAGAGCATTCTGTCACAGTGGCATAGATCCTATCTGATCCCCCCATTGTAAGCAGCAGTCCTGCCCTGCTTTATGGCTGAGATTCTAGCTATCTGTATAACAGAGCATTCTGTCACAGTGGCACAGATCCTATCTGATCCCCCCCATTGTAAGCAGCAGTCCTGCCCTGCTTTATGGCTGAGATTCTAGCTATCTGTATAACAGAGCATTCTGTCACAGTGGCACAGATCCTATCTGATCCCCCCATTGTAAGCAGCAGTCCTGCCCTGCTTTATGGCTGAGATTCTAGCTATCTGTATAACAGAGCATTCTGTCACAGTGGCACAGATCCTATCTGATCCCCCCATTGTAAGCAGCAGTCCTGCCCTGCTTTATGGCTGAGATTCTAGCTATCTAACCACCCCCCCAGCACTGTTCTATATCTGCCCAATAGATAAGGAAGGGAGTGAATCCTGGGGGTTGGCCATAAGGGCCACTGCTGTACTTAGGAGCTTCTGTATAATGGGTTTCTGAATTATAGATGTAAAACCTTTAAAAATAGTTATCACCATTAATGTATAAAAACAAAAAATACTTCCAGCCAATCAGCATCTGACGGACCAGGGCAAATAGGGCAATTTATAGCAACAGTGGTTATGAATCAGCTCCTTTTCAGAGATGTATTGATGAAAAGAACAGGGCAGGTCCCTGCCAGGCACGGAGAGAGTTGGCATCGTTGCCAAGGGAAAAATCATGAATAAATACAGGGTTGTGCCCTTACCCTTATGAATGAGGTGATTTCATTTCACTGTGCAACGAGGGAAGTATAACAAAGGCAGCCATGTATGGGCAAGGAAGATCTGCTCCGTAACAAGGGCAACCGCATCCTTGTTCCTATGGCAACCCTGCCAAGGTACACAGGATGTTTCTCTTCATTAAAGTTTCAGTTATTTTATGTGCATTCTTTTAATGATGGGCTTATTCTACTGAGGAGATTATACAATGCACGGTGATCTGTAGGGAAGTCCAGGGGCCTATAGCAGCAGGTATAGTAGGGAGAGATGGTGCCTATAGTAGCAGTGGGGGATAATAGCCTCTGGGAAGGGACTGGGGCTGTGGGATAGCAGGTATAGTAGGGAGAGATGGTGCCTATAGTAGCAGTGGGGGGATAATAGCCTCTGGGAAGGGACTGGGGCTGTGGGATAGCAGGTATAGTAGGGAGAGATGGTGCCTATAGTAGCAGTGGGGGGATAATAGCCTCTGGGAAGGGACTGGGGCTGTGGGATAGCAGGTATAGTAGGGAGAGATGGTGCCTATAGTAACAGTGGGGGGATAATAGCCTCTGGGAAGGGACTGGGGCTGTGGGATAGCAGGTATAGTAGGGAGAGATGGTGCCTATAGTAACAGTGGGGGGATAATAGCCTCTGGGAAGGGACTGGGGCTGTGAGATAGCAGGTATAGTAGGGAGAGATGGTGTCTATAGTAGCAGTGGGATAATAGCCTCTGGGAAGGGACTGGAGCTGTGGGATAGCAGGTATAGTAGGGAGAGATGGTGCCTATAGTAGCAGTGGGGGGATAATAGCCTCTGGGAAGGGACTGGGGCTGTGGGATAGCAGGTATAGTAGGGAGAGATGGTGCCTATAGTAGCAGTGGGGGGATAATAGCCTCTGGGAAGGGACTGGGGCTGTGGGATAGCAGGTATAGTAGGGAGAGATGGTGCCTATAGTAGCAGTGGGGGGATAATAGCCTCTGGGAAGGGACTGGGGCTGTGGGATAGCAGGTATAGTAGGGAGAGATGGTGCCTATAGTAGCAGTGGGATAATAGCCTCTGGGAAGGGACTGGGGCTGTGGGATAGCAGGTATAGTAGGGAGAGATGGTGCCTATAGTAGCAGTGGGATAATAGCCTCTGGGAAGGGACTGGGGCTGTGGGATAGCAGGTATAGTAGGGAGAGATGGTGCCTATAGTAGCCGTGGGGAGATAATAGCCTCTGGGAAGGGACTGGAGCTGTGAGATAGCAGGTATAGTAGGGAGAGATGGTGCCTATAGTAGCAGTGGGGGGATAATAGCCTCTGGGAAGGGACTGGGGCTGTGGGATAGCAGGTATAGTAGGGAGAGATGGTGCCTATAGTAGCAGTGGGGGATAATAGCCTCTGGGAAGGGACTGGGGCTGTGAGATAGCAGGTATAGTAGGGAGAGATGGTGCCTATAGTAGCAGTGGGATAATAGCCTCTGGGAAGGGACTGGGGCTGTGGGATAGCAGGTATAGTAGGGAGAGATGGTGCCTATAGTAGCAGTGGGGGGATAATAGCCTCTGGGAAGGGACTGGGGCTGTGGGATAGCAGGTATAGTAGGGAGAGATGGTGCCTATAGTAGCAGTGGGGGGATAATAGCCTCTGGGAAGGGACTGGGGCTGTGGGATAGCAGGTATAGTAGGGAGAGATGGTGCCTATAGTAGCAGTGGGATAATAGCCTCTGGGAAGGGACTGGGGCTGTGGGATAGCAGGTATAGTAGGGAGAGATGGTGCCTATAGTAACAGTGGGGGGATAATAGCCTCTGGGAAGGGACTGGGGCTGTGGGATAGCAGGTATAGTAGGGAGAGATGGTGCCTATAGTAGCAGTGGGGGGATAATAGCCTCTGGGAAGGGACTGGGGCTGTGGGATAGCAGGTATAGTAGGGAGAGATGGTGCTCACAAAGAGATATATGCCTCTGTAAGACAGCGTGCACTGAATATGAAGAGCAGGCAGAGATAATGATCCATGAGAAGATTCATCTACAGACAGTGCTGGGCTGAAGTCAAGCTAAAGGCTCAAATAAATGAGGGTTCCTATGCAGTTATTCAGCTTGCATCAATACATGGAGGGGAATAAAAGAGTTGAAGACAGTCACAAGATAACACATTAAAATGCCATAAAAGTCATATATTGTTATTTATACATCTGACATTTCCTAATGTTGCAAAATTAAAACTGCAAATTAGGAAAGCTAAAGACTTGCCAGAAAACATGCAGGCAGGACATTTTTAGTAAATGAATACGTAACCAACAGAGAGTTTATATTATGTTAAGGGGCCTATTAAAGAATCTCCCCAAACTGGAATATATATATCAGTAAATATTGCCCTTTTACATCCTTCCCCTTGAGCCGCCATTTAGTGATGGGCTGTGTGCTCCCTCAGAGATCAGCTGACAGGAAGTGATGCAGCTCTAACTGTAACAGGAAGTAGTGTGGGAGCAAAAGGCAGAACTCTGCCCATTCATTGGCTGATGGGGCCTAGCATGTATGTGTGCCTTGGCTTGTTTGTGTGCACTGTGACTCCTATGATCCCAGGGGGCGGCCCTTAGTACCTAAAATGGCAGTTTCCTATTTAGGATTACCCAATGGCACATACTGCTAAACAAGTATATTTATATGAAAATGGTTTATTTAGATGAAGCAGGGTTTTACATATGGGCTGGTTTATGTCATATATATTTAAAGAGGGTTTAGTTTTCCTTTAACCAGCATGACTGTGTTGTAGGGAGTACCTACACTCACACAAGTTCCCCTTTACAAATGGCCACCATTGCGGCTTATTGGGAAGCACTGGTTCCTTGCAGCACTGGGGCCCCCGAGTCGTGTTGGTCGGAGCAGCCTTTCTGGCAGGCACAAGGCCCAGACACACACAGATGTCATTACAGGGAATTAGAGACAGATGCCATTGTGGCTCCCGGTGCTTAAATGTTTTCCATGTAAACAAACCAGAAGAGAGGAATAATTGCTGCCAAGTTGGCCGACGTTCTCCTCTGTAGCCTTGGTTTTCCCATGTCTCCTGTTATAGCGCCCCCCCCTCTGCCCGCTGCTGGTTACTAACCCCCGGCCCCCCACAGGGCACCTCTGACAAACCCCCCGATATCAGAGCTTCCAGGCCCATCTGATCAGCCATCTGCGGCCTCCCCGGTACCCGGAGATGAATGGGGGGCATCAGCTCGCTGCCGCTGACATACTTTCTGCTTATAAATGAGCCCATTATGTGCAACCTTAATGTCTTTCATATGAGGCGGAAAGGCTGGAAAGCAAAAGGGAAAATGCGGGCGGGTGATATATGGCTTCATTAATCCCTACTGTTTGGATCTGATCGATGGACGGGGCGAAGGCATTTTTTCCTGGAAGCCACGGTTATGAGCCCCCTTTCTGGGCTATCCCAGGCTTCCCAGCGCCCTTTGTCACGCTCTAATAGGCCTTATTTTTATAAGGGGATTAATTAATCGAGTGTTGACGGTAATTGCGAGAGCTGAGCAGTTAAGAAGCTCTTCAGAGATGTCAGAGAGGACGGATTGCTCCACTGCCCCGCAGGATTATCTGCGCACGTAATGGTATCACCAGCTCCTTCATGCCACCAATTAAGACTTTTTTTTTTTTCTTACCACAAAACATCCGACACTTACATTATTTTAAAAGGAAATAAATGATTATAGGAGACCTTATATCATACAAGAGTTCAACTCTCCAGCTGAGAAAAGAAAAAAATGTTAGACACCTATACAGGTGCGTCTAGAAGAACATTCCTTCTATGGATATTCCTACTTAAGGTATAGCTTATTGTGTGCCACTGTGACAGAATGCTCTGTTATACAGATAGCTAGAATCTCAGCCATAAAGCAGGGCAGGACTGCTGCTTACAATGGGGGGATCAGATAGGATCTGTGCCACTGTGACAGAATGCTCTGTTATACAGATAGCTAGAATCTCAGCCATAAAGCAGGGCAGGACTGCTGCTTACAATGGGGGGGGGGGGGGGGGGTCAGATAGGATCTGTGCCACTGTGACAGAATGCTCTGTTATACAGATAGCTAGAATCTCAGCCATAAAGCAGGGCAGGACTGCTGCTTACAATGGGGGGATCAGATAGGATCTGTGCCACTGTGACAGAATGCTCTGTTATACAGATAGCTAGAATCTCAGCCATAAAGCAGGGCAGGACTGCTGCTTACAATGGGGGGGATCAGATAGGATCTGTGCCACTGTGACAGAATGCTCCGTTATACAGATAGCTAGAATCTCAGCCATAAAGCAGGGCAGGACTGCTGCTTACAATGGGGGGATCAGATAGGATCTGTGCCACTGTGACAGAATGCTCTGTTATACAGATAGCTAGAATCTCAGCCATAAAGCAGGGCAGGACTGCTGCTTACAATGGGGGGATCAGATAGGATCTGTGCCACTGTGACAGAATGCTCTGTTATACAGATAGCTAGAATCTCAGCCATAAAGCAGGGCAGGACTGCTGCTTACAATGGGGGGATCAGATAGGATCTGTGCCACTGTGACAGAATGCTCTGTTATACAGATAGCTAGAATCTCAGCCATAAAGCAGGGCAGGACTGCTGCTTACAATGGGGGGATCAGATAGGATCTGTGCCACTGTGACAGAATGCTCTGTTATACAGATAGCTAGAATCTCAGCCATAAAGCAGGGCAGGACTGCTGCTCACA
Source organism: Xenopus tropicalis (assembly GCF_000004195.4). Classification (NCBI taxonomy): domain Eukaryota; kingdom Metazoa; phylum Chordata; class Amphibia; order Anura; family Pipidae; genus Xenopus; species Xenopus tropicalis. The sequence goes on along the minus strand of NC_030677.2, from coordinate 12,361,037 downwards.
AAGGGTCTATGACTGTGCCCGTTTAATCCATGGATTCAGCAGAAAATACTGGATGCTGCCAAGAATGTTCCAGACAATAGCAAACTGCACAGAGTTAGCTGCTAATACCCTACAGAAGCTGCTCTCTTATTGGACAACGGAACCGTCATAATGACATCCTCGCCAGGCGCCTTTCGGCAGTCTCACTGACATATCGGCGCAATAACAAATATAATAACGGATTGGCTTTGCCGGATCAGCTTAACATCACACGCTGAACCCAAATTAAATTCCCACAATCGGATCAGGCCGAGGGGCTTATCCTAGCAGGTGTGCCGATATATTTTGTTAAATATTTTATACAAAGCCCCCCAGAGGGGTCTGTAGGGCCGGGGCAGAGTGTCGGAGCGGCAGCAGTTTGTTAGGATTCGGGTTTTCCCGTCGCCGTTGCCATGGGGCGAAGATGTGTTGCTCAGAGAGGTTTTAGTCAACGAAGCCAAATTGCTGTGTAGGACTGGTTGCCATGGCAACCCACAAAGCTGAACAAGGAAATATAACAATAAAATAAAAGAAGGGAGGAAAAAAAAAAAAAGAGCGGGGGGGTGGAGCTCATTGGCTGAAATGACAAAGCCCCAATAAACACGTTAAATCCCTTTGTTCCGCACAGAAACACTTGAAATAAATACGATTTGATACTTTTGTTAAAGTGACGTTACGTAAATACACAATGAACTTTGCATCTATGAGCAAATATATTATATATAATAGGGACGCACCGTATAATATTGCTATTCGGCAAGGATCCGGCTTATTTCAGCAGGAATCGGTGAACCCAAGTGTCTGGCTGAAGCAAATCTTTAAAGGGGACCTGTCACCCTAAGAAACAATTCCAAATCCTTTTCTATCATGTTAGTGGAACAAAATAAACTTTACTTACACTATAAAAATTATTTGAAAGTTTCTTTCCTTCAGTCTTGGGATTTAGAGTCACAGCCAGCAGGCCGGCGCCATTTTGGGAACACTGTTATTAAGGCAAAGCTTTGTATCCCTCCAAAATCTTATGCATTTGCCACCTAAGTGAAATCTAGGAAGTGCTGAACGGAAAGTGAAAGTAATTTTAATTGAAAATCTAAGCTGTCAATCATATATTGCCTGCCCCGCCCACGTTCCATCATTGAGCCCTAAATATCTGCTCCGGGAGGGGGCAATATATTCTATTGGGATCTGAAGAGGAGGATTTGTGATTCACATCAACATCAATATAAGGGTAATCCATTTTATAACTATGAATGTTTGATGACGGCATTGTTATCAGCAGTGACAAAATCCAATGGATAAAATGTACCTGAATGTCCTTATTACAGGTGCCCCGGCCACCCACGGGTGCAGCGACGATCCCTGTGCATATTTATAGGTAACACAGAGGCAGAAGTATCTCATAGTGACCCACTTGCTATGAAATAATAGATAACGAGACACAATGATATTCTAATTACAAACGACTGCAAGACTAATTGCCTGAATCCCACGGAGCGGCGGATGAATGTAGGGCAGCGGGAGAAGGCCTAATCCATTTTCTTCTACGAGAATGAATCACGGGAATTAGAAATACAACTTCAGGGTAATTAACTGAAAAGAAGCAACTTCACGATGAAGTGGGGGGACCCTATGCAGGGGGGGGCTGTATTGTGTATATTGTGTGTATAGTGTAAAGCTGATATTAATAAAACAGTACCTGTACTTGATCCCAACTAAGATATAATTACCCCTTATTGGGGCAGAACAGCCCTTTTGGGTTTATTTAATGGTTAAATGATTCCCTTTTCTCTGTAATAATAAAACAGTACCTGTACTTGATCCCAACTAAGATATAATTACCCCTTATTGGGGGCAGAACAGCCCTATTGGGTTTATTTCATGGTTAAATGATTCCCTTTTCTCTGTAATAATAAAACAGTACCTGTACTTGATCCCGACTAAGATATAATTACCCCTTATTGGGGCAGAACAGCCCTATTGGGTTTATTTAATGGTTAAATGATTCCCTTTTCTCTGTAATAATAAAACAGTACCTGTACTTGATCCCAACTAAGATATAATTACCCCTTATTGGGGGCAGAACAGCCCTATTGGGTTTATTTAATGGTTAAATGATTCCCTTTTCTCTGTAATAATAAAACAGTACCTGTACTTGATCCCGACTAAGATATAATTACCCCTTATTGGGGCAGAACAGCCCTATTGGGTTTATTTAATGGTTAAATGATTCCCTTTTCTCTGTAATAATAAAACAGTACCTGTACTTGATCCCAACTAAGATATAATTACCCCTTATTGGGGCAGAACAGCCCTATTGGGTTTATTTCATGGTTAAATGATTCCCTTTACTCTGTAATAATAAAACAGTACCTGTACTTGATCCCAACTAAGATATAATTACCCCTTATTGGGGGCAGAACAGCCCTATTGGGTTTATTTAATGGTTAAATGATTCCCTTTTCTCTGTAATAATAAAACAGTACCTGTACTTGATCCCAACTAGATAGTTTAAAGGTGACTTTCACATACAGAGCAATACTCTCCCCCTAATGCAGACAGGAAGGTAGAGGTGACATTACAGCACATGGGACATAGCAGGCAGAATGTCAGCTCTTAGGCTACGCTGCTTCTGGACCTCCTTAAATAACAGTGACAGGGAGCGAGAGTGAAAGGTAAAGCAGAGCCCAGGGCGGGAGTGAGCGCACAGCTGACATTTTCTTGCTGAAGGGAGGGGGAAATAAGATATTTTCTCTGTGAAATCATCCTTCCTGGGACAGCTCATAGACCTAAAGCAGAGGTCCCTTCAGGAAGCTTTGCAGCTGTCACTACAATACCCAGCATCCTCTGGGAACCACAGGTTCGAGGTTCTAAAAATCTGGGCATTGATTACTAAAGCTTCCATTTCTGAATACAAGCAAGTACATTAAGTTAACATGTAGTATGTTATAATGGCCAGTTCTAAGCAACTTTTCAATTGGTCTTCATTATTAATTATTTGCTGCCTTCTTTTAACTCCTTGCAGCTTCCAAATGGGGGTCACCGACCCCGGCAACCAGATAACTGTTGTTACACAAGGCTACAGTTTTATTATTATTACTTTTTTTAACTTATTTTTCTATTCAGGCCCTCTCCTAATCATATTCCGGTCACTCAAACAACTACCTGGTTGCTATGGTAATTTGGAACCTAGCAACAAGATAGCTACTAAAACTCCAAACTGGAGAGCTGCTGAACAAAAGTGCAATAATTAATTAAAAAAACACAAATAAAAAATGAAGACCAATTGCAAATTGTTTTATAATATTACTCTCTACATTATACTAAGAGTTAACTCAAAGGTGAACATCCCCTTTAATATGGCAGCTCCCACACAGTTATACCACCCTGTAGCCAATCAGAGCCTTACAATACAGTATTTATATTCCTTCGATACAACATGTAAAAGAATGCAGAAATGCTGCTCGGCAGGACACAAAGTTCATACATGTAACGTGCGCTGACAAGCTGTGGGGAAACTATTCACTATGCACCCCTCCCTTCCCAGCCAGGAAAGGTTCCCGTGCCAGGGCCACATACGGCAGGTGATGATTGGTCCATGTTCAAAAATCAAGAGAGAACATAAAGCGGACAAGCAGCGATGGCAAATACAGGAGGGTCCCCGCAGGTTTGCCCCCGGCCCATCAGTATCTCCCTACAGAAACCCTACTATAGTTTATATAAATACCCCGCTGTGTAGCCCCGGGGGCAGCCATTCCTGCACTGGTACAGCTGGGGTGTTTGCTACAGAAACCCTACTATAGTTTATATAAATACCCCGCTGTGTAGCCCCGGGGGCAGCCATTCCTGCACTGGTACAGCTGGGGTGTTTGCTACAGAAACCCTACTATAGTTTATATAAATACCCCGCTGTGTAGCCCCGGGGGCAGCCATTCCTGCACTGGTACAGCTGGGGTGTTTGCTACAGAAACCCTACTATAGTTTATATAAATACCAGGTTAGAACAGGTTAGATAGCTGATAACAGATAAAGCACCATTGTTTTCTACAGAGTACATCTGTTATCTGCTATGTAACCTGTTCCTTTTCTCCTTTTGAACGGCTGCCCCCGGGGCTACACAGCGGGGTATTTATATAAACTATAGTAGGGTTTCTGTAGCAAACACCCCAGCTGTACCAGTGCAGGAATGGCTGCCCCCGGGGCTACACAGCGGGGTATTTATATAAACTATAGTAGGGTTTCTGTAGCAAACATCCCAGCTGTACCAGTGCAGGAATGGCTGCCCCCGGGGCTACACAGCGGGGTATTTATATAAACTATAGTAGGGTTTCTGTAGCAAACACCCCAGCTGTACCGGTGCAGGAATGGCTGCCCCCGGGGCTACACAGCAGGGTATTTATATAAACTATAGTAGGGTTTCTGTAGCAAACACCCCAGCTGTACCGGTGCAGGAATGGCTGCCCCCGGGGCTACACAGCAGGGTATTTATATAAACTATAGTAGGGTTTCTGTAGCAAACACCCCAGCTGTACCGGTGCAGGAATGGCTGCCCCCGGGGCTACACAGCAGGGTATTTATATAAACTATAGTAGGGTTTCTGTAGCAAACACCCCAGCTGTACCGGTGCAGGAATGGCTGCCCCCGGGGCTACACAGCGGGGTATTTATATAAACTATAGTAGGGTTTCTGTAGCAAACACCCCAGCTGTACCAGTGCAGGAATGGCTGCCCCCGGGGATACACAGCAGGGTATTTATATAAACTATAGTAGGGTTTCTGTAGCAAACACCCCAGCTGTACCAGTGCAGGAATGGCTGCCCCCGGGGCTACACAGCGGGGTATTTATATAAACTATAGTAGGGTTTCTGTAGCAAACACCCCAGCTGTACCGGTGCAGGAATGGCTGCCCCCGGGGCTACACAGCAGGGTATTTATATAAACTATAGTAGGGTTTCTGTAGCAAACACCCCAGCTGTACCAGTGCAGGAATGGCTGCCCCCGGGGCTACACAGCGGGGTATTTATATAAACTATAGTAGGGTTTCTGTAGCAAACACCCCAGCTGTACCAGTGCAGGAATGGCTGCCCCCGGGGCTACACAGCGGGGTATTTATATAAACTATAGTAGGGTTTCTGTAGCAAACACCCCAGCTGTACCAGTGCAGGAATGGCTGCCCCCGGGGCTACACAGCGGGGTATTTATATAAACTATAGTAGGGTTTCTGTAGCAAACACCCCAGCTGTACCAGTGCAGGAATGGCTGCCCCCGGGGATACACAGCAGGGTATTTATATAAACTATAGTAGGGTTTCTGTAGCAAACACCCCAGCTGTACCAGTGCAGGAATGGCTGCCCCCGGGGCTACACAGCGGGGTATTTATATAAACTATAGTAGGGTTTCTGTAGCAAACACCCCAGCTGTACCGGTGCAGGAATGGCTGCCCCCGGGGCTACACAGCAGGGTATTTATATAAACTATAGTAGGGTTTCTGTAGCAAACACCCCAGCTGTACCAGTGCAGGAATGGCTGCCCCCGGGGCTACACAGCGGGGTATTTATATAAACTATAGTAGGGTTTCTGTAGCAAACACCCCAGCTGTACCAGTGCAGGAATGGCTGCCCCCGGGGCTACACAGCGGGGTATTTATATAAACTATAGTAGGGTTTCTGTAGCAAACACCCCAGCTGTACCAGTGCAGGGCAACAGCAAATTATAGTTTAATTACTTTGATAAATATTAGTTCTTTAGCATTACCAAGCTGCGGCTGCTCAGTCAGTAAACAATGAAGCCTTGGCACAGCACTGAAACCACAAGATAATTCCATTTCTAAAAGCCAGTGGGACCCAAGAAATAGGAAAAGACATTCATAATAATTCCACTTGGAAAAAAGGAAGGGTAAACAAAAATGTATGTAATTTCCCTAAAAAAAAAAAAAATGACATTTTCCCAAGCCAGTACCTGTGGGCATATAATGTGTTGTCAATTAGCAGCCCGGCCACTGGGAATCCCATAATCCCTTTATCTGCAGGAAACCAAGCCTCATGTTACACAGAATAAGAAATAGGTTCTTATTATTTGTTTTATACCGGGTGCTGAGGCCTCCCCTCTCCTCTGTTACTTTCAGCACACAGTCTGCATCAAGAATATCAGCATGAAAAACACAAAATGCCATCATCTGAGGGGTTCTGTGCCCCCCATATAAAGGCACAAGGCTGCAGGCTGAGTTATACAGGGAACTCTGAGTATCACTCATGTATTATAAGGGATAATGTACCCCCTACTGTAAATGATAAGGATATTAGCAGTCACTGAGGGGTTCTGTGCCCCCCATATAAAGGCACAAGGCTGCAGGCTGAGTTATACAGGGAACTCTGAGTATCACTCATGTATTATAAGGGATAATGTACCCCCTACTGTAAATGATAAGGATATTAGCAGTCACTGAGAAGTTCAGGGAGTAACTCAGTGCCCAAGAATATGACCCACAAGACATCTACCAATGAATTCCTACCTTAGGTTATCACTGAGCTGTCAGGCCTCAAGATCTTTGGTTTCCATCCAGAACCATCTGTCGTCCCCAGGTTCTTCTCACCTGTAGGAAACAACAGTAGAAATATTAGCAGCGACCCAGGGATTCGAAATAGGCCCTGGCATTCCCAGTACCCAGAGGCACAAACAGCCCCCCCAGCCCAATAAATAGTGACTGTCTGTGGCACCTTACAGCCCCCCTGGCATTCCCAGTACCCAGAGGCACAAACAGCCCCCCCCAGCCCAATAAATAGTGACTGTCTGTGGCACCTTACAGCCCCCCTGGCATTCCCAGTACCCAGAGGCACAAACAGCCCCCCCCAGCCCAATAAATAGTGACTGTCTGTGGCACCTTACAGCCCCCCTGGCATTCCCAGTACCCAGAGGCACAAACAGCCCCCCCCCAGCCCAATAAATAGTGACTGTCTGTGGCACCTTACAGCCCCCCTGGCATTCCCAGTACCCAGAGGCCCAAACAGCCCCCCAGCCCAATAAATAGTGACTGTCTGTGGCACCTTACAGCCCCCCTGGCATTCCCAGTACCCAGAGGCACAAACAGTCCCCCCAGCCCAATAAATAGTGACTGTCTGTGGCACCTTACAGCCCCCCTGGCATTCCCAGTACCCACATACTGCCATTCAAGGCCTGACCAGCTCATAGAGAATGGGCAGGATAATTGGCTCAGTTGTTGCTCCAATCTGATCAGCACCAGAGTGATCTTCATTCAACACGGAATTAGCTGTGGGGCCCAGTGACACCAAGCTCAGAATCAGCCATTCTATAACATATGAAAAGTTAACTTAAAGGTGATCCACCCTTTTAGGGAGACAGGGTGGGGCTTATTTCATTCATTCGCTCAGACAGACTTCAGCATTACATTGTCAGCTAATAAGTCATATAAAAGCTATTTTTAAGCTTTATTATATTTATTTAATGCATTTTGATCACCTTTAAAATTCCTATTAACAAGGAAGGGAGCAATTTCAAAGAATCTTCCATGAAGAAAATAGCATTGAGCTGTGACACCAGGGTCGGATAAATGCTGAATCCCCAGCACAGCTTCCCTTGGTTTATCCTGGAACCCTGGCACGATCAGCCCAGGGCTGGGAGACGGGGCCCGGCAGAGAGGGTGCCGGGCTGGGAGACGGGGCCCGACAGAGAGGGTGCCGGGCTGGGAGACGGGGCCCGGCAGAGAGGGTGCCGGGCTGGGAGACGGGGCCCGGCAGAGAGGGTGCCGGGCTGGGAGACGGGGCCCGGCAGAGAGGGTGCCGGGCTGGGAGACGGGGCCCGGCAGAGAGGGTGCCGGGCTGGGAGACGGGGCCCGACAGAGAGGGTGCCGGGCTGGGAGACGGGGCCCGACAGAGAGGGTGCCGGGCTGGGAGACGGGGCCCGACAGAGAGGGTGCCGGGCTGGGAGACGGGGCCCGACAGAGAGGGTGCCGGGCTGGGAGACGGGGCCCGGCAGAGAGGGTGCCGGGCTGGGAGACGGGGCCCGGCAGAGAGGGTGCCGGGCTGGGAGACGGGGCCCGGCAGAGAGGGTGCCGGGCTGGGAGACGGGGCCCGGCAGAGAGGGTGCCGGGCTGGGAGACGGGGCCCGGCAGAGAGGGTGCCGGGCTGGGAGACGGGGCCCGACAGAGAGGGTGCCGGGCTGGGAGACGGGGCCCGACAGAGAGGGTGCCGGGCTGGGAGACGGGGCCCGACAGAGAGAGTGCCGGGCTGGGAGTATAAGAGGCCCATAATAAAATTACAGGGAGCAGAAGACTGGGTGGCACATTGCCCAGGTTCTGACAGTGCCATTGGGATGTGGGCAGCTCAGTGCCAGGCAGCAGGGTAACTCGGAGCGGGCAAGGGCCTCACACAGGGGAATAAGAGAGCAATGCGTGCATTAGACACAGGATTATCCGGTCCCGTTGGGCACGTGCGCCACTGAGCCAGGCCTAGCAGGCACCTGTGTGCCCGGAGAATACCCAGCCTTCCCGGTACGAGGGGAAAGGAGAGCAGGCTGCGCAGGATGTGAGTGCGGGATATAAATAGACGGATACGTTTGTTAGGAAAAGGGCGGAATTCCTGTTCGGAAAACCATTCTTGCCATGACATGACACAGACATCTCCACGTACAAACGGCTGCTCCGGGGACCAGCGGCCGACACTTCTCACTTCTTTTTCCAATCAAATTATCCAGATTCCATGATTTTCAGTGGTAATTATTCGTGCACAATTTTCCAGGTTCACATTCTAATTTTTGTCTTGTTACCTGGTTCAGAGATCTTAGCAACCAGATTGCAGGTTAAACGGGATACAGCATTGCAGGAAAAAAAAAAAATAAAGACCAATTGCATAGGCACAGGTGGGCTTCTTCTATATCTGAGAATTTCTGCTGGTGCATAATCAATTGAAATCCGCATATTGGGACAGAGCTGCCTAAATTGGGGGCAACAAAAGTTTTAGGGTACAGTTAGAAAAGTGGCTGAGTTTACATGGGCTCAAGTTACCCATAACAACCAATCACAAATAACCAGTAAATGCTACTTACTGATTGGCTGCTATGGATTACTGGACTATACTAACCCTATAAATTCCTAAACTAAAGGGGAAGATAAATGACTCAAAACCTTTAGTTATTACATTTTGTCTTGTCTGAATATCACTGCCTACGAAACATCAAACGTTATTTCAAGTTCAGCTGTTCCTGTGCCTTGGCACTGCCCCTTTTATTATAAAGCACCCTATTAGGGGGCACACCGAGCAGGGACACATGGACCCTGAGGTACTGGTACTGAGGTCCGATGGTTACCGCTCAGTGTGTGTTGGATGGGCCCTTTACATTCAGTAGTATTAGGAGCAGTGGCACACAGGGGCATTTGGGTTATTCCGCCAGATGGCAGCCATACATCCCCCCGACCCCCGCTGCCGCTGGCCGTAACTACCAGCATAGTTAGGTGGCTGCAGGGGTTCCTGGGGCATGTAGCCCCCCAGTCACATGTAACAGGGGGGCTCATTCTTTATATAGAGCAGCTTCCAGACACTGGACATTGCAGAAGGCAACATACACGGGGTCATTATTGTACTGCCCCAGCCAATAAAAACTCTGCTTAATGCCAATGGTAATAGGAAATGAAGATAACAGATAAGGAAAAACTCGCCCCCCCCCCCCCAAACGAAGTATCTGATATTAGGCCTTGTGTCCCCAGTGCGCCAGTTGTGCCCCCGCCGTGCCAATGCCAGCTCTGTTTGTGAGAGCCAGACGGACATTGTTGATAGAATTCTGCTAATGCCGTGAGTCACATTTCCATGACAAACAGCAGCGCTGCTGGGCCTGCGGGGCCCTTACGTCAGCCAAACGCTACGCCTGCTGCTGCTGCTGCTTCATTGTCGCACAAGGAAAAATGCAACGTGGGACAGTAGCCCACATAGGGGCTGGCCCTTGGCCCACATCCTACCATATAATCTGAGAGCAAAGCCCAAGTGTGAAACAAAAGCAAATTCAAGGCAGAGTTTCTTTCATCTGCCGTATGGTTCCAGTTCCAAATAAAGCACCGCGGTCTATGGGGCAGGTTTATTATTTGCGCCAACCTATTCCGTAGCGCTGTACAATAGGGGCGTAGGCATCAAACACACAGCTGCTGACTTGTGGCTGTTCCTACAGATCCCCAGAGATACTCTGCAAACTGCACAGGTACATTAAAGGTCAAGTAAAGCCAAATGTGTATTATGCACGGAGCAATGAATTCCTGACACTAGGCACCCACACTGATGCGGAGCGACTACCCCACATACACTGACAATATGCAATGAAAGTGTAATTGCTATTAGGAGTAGTATCAGGCTATCCCTTCCTGTTCCCTGGTTCTGACTCCTAAAACAATGTAGCATAAGTCAGTTCACCACCACGCCACTTGCCCTCTGCCACGTTGCCCCGGGACCCATGTTTGCTCTTCTAAACAATGTAATTCCTGGGATATATCCTGTACCGTAGGTATTACCGTGCCAATACTGGGGCAAGGATGGGCCATACTGATGGTGCTTACGACGATGTTATAGAAAAGCCAATTCTAAGCAACTTTTCATTTGGTCTTCAAAAACTATAACAAATAAATAATGAATTATTTGCCTTCTTTTTCCAACTCTACTCAAAGCTACAGTTTTATTGTTATGGTTACCTTTTGTAACTTTCTCTTCTATTCAGCCCCCTCTCCTATTCATATACCAGTCTCTCCTCCAAACCCCTCCCTGGTTGCTAAGGTAACTTGATTCCCAGCAACCAAATAGCTGCTGAAACTCCAAACTGGAGAGCTGCTGAACTGAAAATAAAATAACTAAAAAACTAAAAGTAATAAAAAAACAAAGACCAATTGCAAATTGTCTCAGAATATTACACTCTGCAACATACTAACAGTTAACTCAAAGGTCAATTTGGTTACAGAGCCAAAGACTGATGATGCGGAGCTGCAGGGGTCAGTTTGCGACAGAAGATGCAGCTCCCAGGGGGGGCACTTTCACTACAGACAGAGGAAGATGGCACTGCCCTATCCCCCCAACATAAACACATTAGAGAGTGTGTCTGGAAGTGACTATTGGCCACGGGAAATGGGTTTAATTCTACTCAATTTGCTCAGAACATCAACAAAAAGATTTCTTGTCCTGTTTATGTCACTGCGTCCCCATAACCCAGTCATTGGCATTGGCAGCACCAAACCCGCCGGGTCGGACGCCTGCCTGGAATGAACTAACAGAATGGGGGGAGCAAAGTGCAATCCAAAGGGAAGGAGAGGGGCAGTTTGCCAAATCTCTCTATTTTGAAGGGTTTTTCTACAATGAAAGTTCTAAATACAGGTATAGAACCCATTATCCAGAATGTTATTTGGATCTTCATACCTTAAATCTACTAATAATTCAATAAAACATTAAACCCAATAGGAATATTTTGCCCCAAATAAGGGGTAATTATATATTAGTTGGGATCAAGTACAGGTACTGTTTTATTATTACAGAGAAAAGGGAATCATTTAACCATTAAATAAACCCAATAGGGCTGTTCTGCCCCCAATAAGGGGTAATTATATCTTAGTTGGGATCAAGTACAGGTACTGTTTTATTATTACAGAGAAAAGGGAATCATTTAACCATGAAATAAACCCAATAGGGCTGTTCTGCCCCAATAAGGGGTAATTATATCTTAGTTGGGATCAAGTACAGGTACTGTTTTATTATTACAGAGAAAAGGGAATCATTTAACCATGAAATAAACCCAATAGGGCTGTTCTGCCCCAATAAGGGGTAATTATATCTTAGTTGGGATATCCATTTAAAAGGACATTTGGGTCACCCAACCTGTAGGGTCAGATTTATTAACTTGGGGGTAAAAAAAAAAAAAAAATCTACTATTTAGATGGAGAAAAAAAACCTGCTGCTGCTTTTCATTTTCTCCCTGGGGAAAAAGCCATTTCCCCACTATGTACTATTATTATTTTCCCCTGAGCATCACCTTCCCACAGGGGATCATTCAAAGACATTTTCTAAACGTGGAAAAACATTTTGATTCAATAAAGGAATAGAATTTTAGCGACAATTAGGAGCTGCACTGATGTTCGGCCTGAATCCCAGGGGCCAATCGGAAAAAGCTTTAGTAAATAGCAGCAGTATCCGACCTGCAGCATAAAACCAGTTGTGAATAAAATTGGGCAAAAACGACACACAGAAATGTAATAGATGGGGAAAAGGCCTCAATTAAATAATATTGACCTTTAGTAAATCGCCCCATAGAGTATATAATGCGCCTCAGTCTCTCAGCCCGTATGCAGCACTAATAGGATAAGGCAGCCTGTAAGTAACCCTATTATAAGGGCACCCCTCTGAAAGGAAGGCACAAGTCGGGGTCACAAGATCAGCGGCACGGGGCGGCTCAGCGGGATTAGCCCACACGGATCTGTCACCTCCTCTTATGTCAGGAAATGGGCCAGCCCAGGGTGAAACAAAACAGGGAGTTGTTTTAACACAAATCATGGGTGGCCATCATGTGGCCCTGCAGATGTGCAGGCATATGGCAGCATAGGGATTCCCCTGTACTAAGCACAATTCAGCAGGAACAGTCCCCTAAGTTTGCCCATAGCCTGTACAGAGAGATACCATAAAACTATGGCACATAGGGATTCCCCTGTACTAAGCACAATTCAGCAGGAACAGTCCCCTAAGTTTGCCCATAGCCTGTACAGAGAGATACCATAAAACTATGGCACATAGGGATTCCCCTGTACTAAGCACAATTCAGCAGGAACAGCCCCTAAGTTTGCCCATAGCCTGTACAGAGAGATACCATGGAACTATGGCAGCATAGGGATTCCCCTGTACTAAGCACAATTCAGCAGGAACAGCCCCCTAAGTTTGCCCATAGCCTGTACAGAGAGATACCATGGAACTATGGCACATAGGGATTCCCCTGTACTAAGCACAATTCAGCAGGAACAGCCCCTAAGTTTGCTCATAGTCTGTACAGAGAGATACCATGGAACTATGGCACATAGGGATTCCCCTGTACTAAGCACAATTCAGCAGGAACAGCCCCTAAGTTTGCCCATAGCCTGTACAGAGAGATACCATGGAACTATGGCAGCATAGGGATTCCCCTGTACTAAGCACAATTCAGCAGGAACAGCCCCTAAGTTTGCTCATAGCCTGTACAGAGAGATACCATGGAACTATGGCACATAGGGATTCCCCTGTACTAAGCACAATTCAGCAGGAACAGCCCCTAAGTTTGCTCATAGTCTGTACAGAGAGATACCATGGAACTATGGCACATAGGGATTCCCCTGTACTAAGCACAATTCAGCAGGAACAGCCCCTAAGTTTGCCCATAGCCTGTACAGAGAGATACCATGGAACTATGGCACATAGGGATTCCCCTGTACTAAGCACAATTCAGCAGGAACAGCCCCTAAGTTTGCTCATAGTCTGTACAGAGAGATACCATAAAACTATGGCACATAGGGATTCCCCTGTACTAAGCACAATTCAGCAGGAACAGCCCCTAAGTTTGCCCATAGCCTGTACAGAGAGATACCATGGAACTATGGCAGCATAGGGATTCCCCTGCACTAAGCACAATTCAGCAGGAACAGCCCCTAAGTTTGCTCATAGCCTGTACAGAGAGATACCATGGAACTATGGCACATAGGGATTCCCCTGTACTAAGCACAATTCAGCAGGAACAGCCCCTAAGTTTGCTCATAGCCTGTACAGAGAGATACCATGGAACTATGGCACATAGGGATTCCCCTGTACTAAGCACAATTCAGCAGGAACAGCCCCTAAGTTTGCTCATAGTCTGTACAGAGAGATACCATAAAACTATGGCACATAGGGATTCCCCTGTACTAAGCACAATTCAGCAGGAACAGCCCCTAAGTTTGCTCATAGTCTGTACAGAGAGATACCTTATTACTTTCTTCTCTTAGGGCTATCCACCACTGCTACTATAGGCACCATCTCTCCCTACTATACCTGCTATCCCACAGCCCCAGTCCCTTCCCAGAGGCTATTATCCCCCCACTGCTACTATAGGCACCATCTCTCCCTACTATACCTGCTATCCCACAGCCCCAGTCCCTTCCCAGAGGCTATTATCCCCCCACTACTACTATAGGCACCATCTCTCCCTACTATACCTGCTATCCCACAGCCCCAGTCCCTTCCCAGAGGCTATTATCCCCCCACTGCTACTATAGGCACCATCTCTCCCTACTATACCTGCTATCCCACAGCCCCAGTCCCTTCCCAAAGGCTATTATCCCCCCACTGCTACTATAGGCACCATCTCTTCCTACTATACCTGCTATCCCACAGCCCCAGTCCCTTCCCAGAGGCTATTATCCCCCCACTGCTACTATAGGCACCATCTCTTCCTACTATACCTGCTATCCCACAGCCCCAGTCCCTTCCCAGAGGCTATTATCCCCCCACTGCTACTATAGGCACCATCTCTCCCTACTATACCTGCTATCCCACAGCCCCAGTCCCTTCCCAGAGGCTATTATCCCCCCACTGCTACTATAGGCACCATCTCTTCCTACTATACCTGCTATCCCACAGCCCCAGTCCCTTCCCAGAGGCTATTAAACCCCCACTGCTACTATAGGCACCATCTCTCCCTACTATACCTGCTATCCCACAGCCCCAGTCCCTTCCCAGAGGCTATTATCCCCCCACTGCTACTATAGGCACCATCTCTCCCTACTATACCTGCTATCCCACAGCCCCAGTCCCTTCCCAGAGGCTATTATCCCCCCACTGCTACTATAGGCACCATCTCTCCCTACTATACCTGCTATCCCACAGCCCCAGTCCCTTCCCAGAGGCTATTATCCCCCCACTGCTACTATAGGCACAATCTCTCCCTACTATACCTGCTATCCCACAGCCCCAGTCCCTTCCCAGAGGCTATTATCCCCCCACTGCTACTATAGGCACCATCTCTCCCTACTATACCTGCTATCCCACAGCCCCAGTCCCTTCCCAGAGGCTATTATTCCCCCACTGCTACTATAGGCACCATCTCTCCCTACTATACCTGCTATCCCACAGCCTCAGTCCCTTCCCAGATGCTATTATCCCTATGGCTGCTAACAATGTTGGATGTAGAAAGTTACTGAGCTTTTCCCACTTGGGGGCACTCATCCCTAGAAGGACCCCAGTTTTGCTCTGCAGTAAGACAGACATTCTCCTGGATTTCAAGAGAAAACTATACAAAGTAATATTTCCCCTTTAGAGTCAGAACAATTCCTACCCCTGGGGGATTAGGGAAATGTGTAAATGGCATTAGGTGACGTTTCCTGAACACAACGTAACCCTATCGTATGATTTTATCATTAGCGGTCGGTGGGTTGCACAGTCTGAGGCTCTTAAGGTTTCTGTTGCTAAAGCCCCAATAGGAGAATTTGCCGGAAAGCACTTGGCCACGGACCACTCAGAACCCCCAGACACCATCCCATTAGATATATATTTAGTGGGATTCTTAATGTGGCCATACATAGAACTGATCGGCAGAAGATAGGCCAATGTAGGCTGATCCAATTATTTGGCCCCTGGGCCAACTATCAAACCTGATGGGGCCCAATACAGGGGGGTTTGAGTCCATAGCCCAATGTGGTTCCCAGTAAATGCCTTCCAAGGGAGGCCACTTGGGATATAAGAACACATTTTTGGGGCAATAAATCCTAATGAATAACATTGATTTCCCACAAACGGCACCTCAATAAGGAATCTGGAGGCAAGAACCGTTAAGCTCGGGGCAGAAGGGCACTCCCTTTGGATCCCGTCCAAGAACATGGCAGCTCCGCTAACAATCGGCTCATTGTCTCAGCACATCAGAGCCGGGGAGAAGGAAAGAGATAGGGGTGGGAGGAATCCCCACATCACGGTGAAATCGCTCACACAAGGTCAGCTGGTTTGTGCTGCGAGTACACAAGGACGGACGCCTTTGACTGACTGCAGCAGGGTAACAAGGGCCAGTTACTGCTCCATGCAGTCCCATTAGGAACTAAGGGCACGTATATGTATTATATACTGTGCTTGTAAGTCTGAATGATACCTCCCTCCCATGGCCACATGGGAAATGGGGCGGAGCTTCTGTCGACCAGCCAATGGAGTGCAACTGTGCCCAGCAACAACCAGAACTTTTTATAACCCAGCGTTTCATGCCCCAGCATTAAAGGGGTGGTTCACTTTTACGTTAACTTTTAATATGTTATAGAATGGCCAATTCTAAGCAACTTTTCAATTGGTCTTGTTTATCTGTGCTCCGGTACCTGGCCAGGAACAAACATGGACAAAAACCATAGACAGAATTTAAAAAAAATCCCAGAATATTAATATATCCCCTCAGATATCATATGCTATTAAAGGGGTAGTTTACCTTTAAGCAAAATTTTAGTACAGGTATAGGACCCGTTATCCAGAATGCTTGGGACCTGGGGTTTTCTGGATAAGGGATTTTTCTGTAATTTGGATCCCAATACCTTAAGTCTGCTAAAAATCATTTCAATATTGAACCAATAGGCTTGTTCTGCCTCCAATAAGAATTAATTATATCTTAGTTGGGATCAAGTACAGGTACTGTTTTATTATTACAGAGAAAGGGAATCATTTAACCATTAAATAAACCCAATAGGGCTGTTCTGTCCCCAATAAGGGGTAATTATATCTTAGTTGGGATCAAGTACAGGTACTGTTTTATTATTACAGAGAAAAGGGAATCATTTAACCATTAAATAAACCCAATAGGGCTGTTCTGCCCCAATAAGGGGTAATTATATCTTAGTTGGGATCAAGTACAGGTACTGTTTTATTATTACAGAGAAAAGGGAATCATTTAACCATTAAATAAACCCAATAGGGCTGTTCTGCCCCCAATAAGGGGTAATTATATCTTAGTTGGGATCAAGTACAGGTACTGTTTTATTATTACAGAGAAAAGGGAATCATTTAACCATTAAATAAACCCAATAGGGCTGTTCTGTCCCCAATAAGGGGTAATTATATCTTAGTTGGGATCAAGTACAGGTACTGTTTTATTATTACAGAGAAAAGGGAATCATTTAACCATTAAATAAACCCAATAGGGCTGTTCTGCCCCAATAAGGGGTAATTATATCTTAGTTGGGATCAAGTACAGGTACTGTTTTATTATTACAGAGAAAAGGGAATCATTTAACCATTAAATAAACCCAATAGGGCTGTTCTGCCCCAATAAGGGGTAATTATATCTTAGTTGGGATCAAGTACAGATACTGTTTTATTATTACAGAGAAAAGGGAATCATTTAACCATGAAATAAACCCAATAGGGCTGTTCTGCCCCCAATAAGGGGTAATTATATCTTAGTTGGGATCAAGTACAGATACTGTTTTATTATTACAGAGAAAAGGGAATCATTTAACCATGAAATAAACCCAATAGGGCTGTTCTGCCCCCAATAAGGGGTAATTATATCTTAGTTGGGATCAAGTACAGGTACTGTTTTATTATTACAGAGAAAAAGGAAAACATTTTTAAAATTTAGAATTATTTGGTTATAATGGAGTCTATGGAAGATGATTTGGAACTTTCTGGATATCTGGTTTCTGGATAAGGGATCCCACACCTGTATGGCATACAATGGCCAATTCTAAGCATCTTTTCAACTGGTCTTCATGTTTTATCTTTCATAGTTTTAGAATAATTTGCCTTCTTCTTCTTCATGGTCTTTGCAGCTTTAAAATGGGGGTCACTGACCCCGGCAGCCAAAAAACTATTGCTCCGTGAGGCTCCAGCTTTATTGTTACTATTACATTTATAGATTATTTTGCAATTCATGTCCTCCCCTATTCATATACCAGTCTCTTCTTCAAACTACTCCCTGGTTGCTAAGCTAATTTGGACCCTAGCAACCAGATAACTGCTGAAATTCCAAGCTGAAGAGCTGTAGAACAAAAAGTAAAAAAAATAATCAATAAGAAAAGATGAAATCCAAGTGCAAGCAGAACCTTTACAGAAGCTAGGGTAGAGGGAACTAAATTATATTTTCACCCCGGGAAACGAAGGAAAATATGATAACTAAAGCACCGATATTTCCATGAATGGGTTAATCGCAAGCAGAAATAATGGGGTGGAAATACAGTGAGTCCCACAGAAAGGAAGCCATCCAGGAACACTGGCAATCTGTGCAGCAAAAGCATCATCCCTCACAGCTGCCGTCCTCCCACAGACCACCTGTATGTGAGCGGACCACCGGCAATGTCAGATTTAGAGAAGCAAACGACAGGCAGAAGAATAAAAGGGGGTAAATACGGTCTCATTCAATGCCTAACGGCGGAATTGCCCCGGTATAGTCACGGCCGGGAGAAGCTGAGCCGCCGTTGCAGGGGTGAGAGGTGTAGTTCAACCATAGGGAAAGCCTAGGAAATCAACTCTATTTCCCCCAGTAATTCCTCACCATGGAGACCTTTAAAACCGGTGCAGTAATTGCCAATATCGGAGCTATTAAGGGGGTAACAGTTTCCACAATAACAATGAGAAGGGAACGAACTGTAAAACCTTTAGCAGATGAGAGTAACGAGCGGGTAACGATGAATAAATCATGTCATTGATTCCGGCACAGGAACTGCATTTAACGACCCACTCGGAGCCTGAAGTTCCTGCCCTCCATCCCCTTTCACTGGCTCTACGGAACAAAAGATGCTGACGGGAGAATGGCCCAGCGGATACTCCCTGGCTAATTACCATAGCAACCATAATCTCAACCATTGATTCCTCACTCGGAAACCATCACCCGGCACAGACAAAAGGAGCAGTCCCCAAATTCAGCCATAATGCTCCCACGCCACGCATAGAAAGCAAAGGGCAAATAGGAAATTTGAACCTTCTCCATGTTTGGTCCTTGCGAGGCATATAATTAGATTTCATGGCATTAGATAAACCCCCTGCCTACTGGCTCCCTGTTGATCTGTGCTCTGGTACCTGGCAAGGACCAAACATGGACAAAAACCATTGAAAACAAAAAAAAAAGACTAGTTTAATAAATCCCAAAATAGTATTAAATACCTTCAGATATCAAATCAAATATGGGAGGAAGTGTTTCCCTTAGACAGTACAGTATGGGGGTACAGCTTATTGTGTGCCCAGAACATTCCTTCTCTGTATATTTGTATTTATA
Organism: Xenopus tropicalis; assembly: GCF_000004195.4. Classification (NCBI taxonomy): domain Eukaryota; kingdom Metazoa; phylum Chordata; class Amphibia; order Anura; family Pipidae; genus Xenopus; species Xenopus tropicalis. The sequence goes on along the minus strand of NC_030677.2, from coordinate 12,341,808 downwards.
CATATGGGTAGGAGGTGCCATAGTGTTTCCCTTAGACAGTACAGTATGGGGGTACAGCTTATTGTGTGCCCAGAACATTCCTTCTCTGTATATTTGTATTTATACATATGGGTAGGGGGTGCCATAGTGTTTCCCTTAGACAGTACAGTATGGGGGTACAGCTTATTGTGTGCCCAGAACATTCCTTCTCTGTATATTTGTATTTCTACATATGGGTAGGAGGTGCCATAGTGTTTCCCTTAGACAGTACAGTATGGGGGTACAGCTCATTGTGTGCCCAGAACATTCCTTCTCTGTATATTTGTATTTATACATATGGGTAGGAGGTGCCATAGTGTTTCCCTTAGACAGTACAGTATGGGGGTACAGCTCATTGTGTGCCCAGAACATTCCTTCTCTGTATATTTGTATTTATACATATGGGTAGGGGGTGCCATAGTGTTTCCCTTAGACAGTACAGTATGAGGGTACAGCTTATTGTGTGCCCAGAACATTCTTTCTCTGTATATTTGTATTTATATATATGGGTAGGGGGTGCCATAGTGTTTCCCTTAGACAGTACAGTATGGGGGTACAGCTTATTGTGTGCCCAGAACATTCCTTCTCTGTATATTTGTATTTCTACATATGGGTAGGAGGTGCCATAGTGTTTCCCTTAGACAGTACAGTATGGGGGTACAGCTTATTGTGTGCCCAGAACATTCCTTCTCTGTATATTTGTATTTATACATATGGGTAGGAGGTGCCATAGTGTTTCCCTTAGACAGTACAGTATGGGGGTACAGCTTATTGTGTGTCCAGAACATTCCTTCTCTGTATATTTGTATTTTTACATATGGGTAGGGGGTGCCATAGTGTTTCCCTTAGACAGTACAGTATGGGGGTACAGCTTATTGTGTGCCCAGAACATTCCTTCTCTGTATATTTGTATTTATACATATGGGTAGGAGGTGCCATAGTGTTTCCCTTAGACAGTACAGTATGGGGGTACAGCTTATTGTGTGCCCAGAACATTCCTTCTCTGTATATTTGTATTTTTACATATGGGTAGGGGGTGCCATAGTGTTTCCCTGGGCCAGTACTGAGCACCTATTTGGTTGCTAGAGTCCAAGTAACCTTAGCAACCAGGGAGTGGTTTGGAGGAGAGACTGGTATATGAATAGGAGAGGGGCCTGAATAATAAAGAAAGTTACAAAAAGTAACAATAACAATAAAACTGGAGCCTCACAGAGCAATAGGTTTTTGGCTGCCGGGGTCACTGACCCCCATTTAAAAACTGCAAAGGGTTGGAAAGGGTAAAGGGTATTTTAACGTGATCTCAAAGCAGGAGCATCTTGCCCCGGGAGACTCTAAAATACCGAAGCTCTTAAGAAATGTGGGGAGCAGGGGCCACTCCTTCCCTCCCAGGATCAGCAGATGTTTCAGTAGATAGAGACTCAGCTGCGCAACGCGGCCGGCCAAGGTTTCCTAATGGGCCGACACATCCCCGGGGCCGCAGGGCATCTACTGGCCATCGCTGGGAGGCCCCTATATTACATCCATTGGAGAGGGACTCGCGGCTTCAGCACTGTGGCCTCTGTGCATTATTAGTATATATGGGCAGGGGCTGCCATACTGCAAAGCTATAGCAACTACACCATATGAATAACATGATTGGTTTATGTACAACTGGGCCCTTTAAAACCCTCCCAGGGCTACAAATAAACACGTAAACATATCTGAAATAAAGACAGCGGGGCGCTCTAGTTACCGTCTCAGCCAACAGCAAACAAAATTAATTCACTTTTTCCCCCAAGTCTGACCAATTGTCCCCCCCTAACCCCCCACCCCTTCGCTGCACATCTGGCATCTCCCATGAGTCACTGTGGATCCTGCGCTGCCGTAACTGCTTCCAGTTAACCCCTTCTATGAAAACCAGCCGTCTATGGTCTCTGCTCGCTGTGCTTCTATTATTATTCTGTATCTTCTGGGAAAAAGCTGATTTCATCGTTTTGGCATGTTGTGCAGATTGTAAAATGGAGGAGAGAGCCAACTTGGTGGCCCTCGGGGACCCCGGCTGTGACCTCCCTGTAACACCAGCTCAGCATTTGTGTGTGTGAGTGTAGGGACAATGAGAGCAGCGTGCATTCCCGAGACCGTTCTGCTGTCATACGAGACCGCTGCCCCCACCCACTCTCTGCTGTGCATTCCACGGGTGTATTGTCATGTCAGGCTCGGGGCCTGCTGTGGGCCAGGTTGGACACAACGCAGCTAAATGAAATCAGCTTAAGAGGGGCCGTTCCTGCTTAATACACGGCTATGGGAGGTAATATTCTGAGACAGTTTGCAATTGGTCTTCATTTTTAATTAATTGTAGCATTTTAATATTAATAATTGTTCAGCAACTCTCCAGTTGGGAGCAATAACAGCTATTGGGTTGCTAGGGTCCAAATTATCTTAGCAACCAGGGAGTGGTTTGAATGAGAAATTGATATGATTAGAGAAGGGACTGAATAGAAAAAAAAGGTATAAAAAGTAACAATAACAATAAAACGGGAGCCTCAGAGAGCAATAGTTTTTGGTTGCCGGGGTCAGTGACCCCCCCATTTGAAAGCTGCAAAGAGTTTGAACGAAGGCAGCAAACTATAAGAAAGACCAATTGAAAAGTTGCTTCCAATTGGACATTCTATAACATGCTAAAAGTTTAATTAAAGGTGAACTACCACTTTTATTATATCATAGAACAGCCAATTTTTAGCAATTTTTCAATTGGTCTTCATTATTTATTATAGTTTTTGAATTATTTGCCTTTTTCTTCTGACTTTTGCAGCTTTCAAATGAGGGTCACTGACCCCGGCAGCCAAAAACCATTCCTCTGTGAGGCTACTATTTTATTGTTATTGTTACTTTTTATGATTTAACTTTCTATTCAGCCCCTCTCCTATTCATATTCCCATGTTTCATTAAAACCACTGCCTGGTTGTTAAGGTAATTTGAGCCCTAGCAACCAGATACCTGCTGAAATTGCAGCCTGGAGAGCTGCTGAATAAAATGCAAAATCATTTGAAGAACATGAAAAATAAAGACCAATTGCAATTTGTCTCAGAATATCAAGCTCTACATCATACTCAAAGTTCATTTTAAACGTGAACAACCCCTTTTCACCCACGTTTGCCACCCTAGTGTTGCACCCGACATATTATCCTTCCAAACGGCTGCACCGCGGGTTCCTCGCTGTACGGCTACGGGGCCCCGTCTCTCTCATACAGAAAAGGATTAATGTATTTCTTCCTGGTACCACATGTGCCCTTTAGCAGTGAGGCGTAGCCCCGGCATTGTGTAAGATAAAAGGGTTCTTTGTGACAGGGCGGGGGGTGTGTGGCACAGTTTGGGTGCACCACAGGATATGGTACTGGGTGTACCGTCTGATAAATGCTTACATACACAGTGGCACAGGCCCATAGAGGGCATAGAACTGTATTACTGTTATATCTACTGCCAGAGCCCATCCTGCAACTGCACATTGCTTTATTAGCCACAATAGGTACAGTCCTGCCCTGCTTTATGGCTGAGATTCTAGCTATCTGTATAACAGAGCATTCTGTCACAGTGGCACAGATCCTATCTGATCCCCCCCATTGTAAGCAGCAGTCCTGCCCTGCTTTATGGCTGAGATTCTAGCTATCTGTATAACAGAGCATTCTGTCACAGTGGCACAGATCCTATCTGATCCCCCCATTGTAAGCAGCAGTCCTGCCCTGCTTTATGGCTGAGATTCTAGCTATCTGTATAACAGAGCATTCTGTCACAGTGGCACAGATCCTATCTGATCCCCCCATTGTAAGCAGCAGTCCTGCCCTGCTTTATGGCTGAGATTCTAGCTATCTGTATAACAGAGCATTCTGTCACAGTGGCACAGATCCTATCTGATCCCCCCATTGTAAGCAGCAGTCCTGCCCTGCTTTATGGCTGAGATTCTAGCTATCTGTATAACAGAGCATTCTGTCACAGTGGCACAGATCCTATCTGATCCCCCCATTGTAAGCAGCAGTCCTGCCCTGCTTTATGGCTGAGATTCTAGCTATCTGTATAACAGAGCATTCTGTCACAGATCCTATCTGATCCCCCCATTGTAAGCAGCAGTCCTGTCCTGCTTTATGGCTGAGATTCTAGCTATCTGTATAACAGAGCATTCTGTCACAGTGGCACAGATCCTATCTGATCCCCCCATTGTAAGCAGCAGTCCTGCCCTGCTTTATGGCTGAGATTCTAGCTATCTGTATAACAGAGCATTCTGTCACAGTGGCACAGATCCTATCGGATTCCCCCATTGTAAGCAGCAGTCCTGCCCTGCTTTATGGCTGAGATTCTAGCTATCTGTATAACAGAGCATTCTGTCACAGTGGCACAGATCCTATCTGATCCCCCCATTGTAAGCAGCAGTCCTGCCCTGCTTTATGGCTGAGATTCTAGCTATCTGTATAACAGAGCATTCTGTCACAGTGGCACAATAACTCAACCTATTTCATCTCTCCAATCCAGCAACACAACTACAATCTAGTTATTGGCACTAGTGAGTGTTAAAAAGTAACCAGTTAACAAAAAGATTTATAAATGGGTGAGCTTCCCCTTTAATAAGCATTCCTCAGGTGAGCTGTATTCCTCAGGGGTGAGTAAGTGCAGTGACAGCCCACATAGAGAGAGCGCTCTGCTGCCGGTCATTCCGAGGATGTGCCAAATCAAAAACAGTATCTGCCTGGTCTTCATTTTTCATTATTTGTATTTTTTTTTTTAGTTATTTTACTTTTTCTTTAGCAGCCCTCCAGTTTGGAGTTGCAGAAGCTATCTGGTTGCTAGGGACTAAATTCCCTTAGCAACCAGGTAGTGGTTTGAATGAGAGGCTGGTATATGAATAGGAGAGGGAAGGAATAGAAAATAAAGTTATAAAAAGTAACCACCCCATTAAGCAAGCAATCTACCATCTTTCATCTTTGACCACTAGGGGTCCCTGATTCATTGAAGTCTATGGGTGAGAATTCATTTTCCCCTCTGAAGAGCCAATATCATAGATAGATAAAGGGGAGGTTAACACGCATGTTGTGCTACACCTGATGGTAACAGTATCTATTTATTTTAGAATTAATTCAGGAAGTCCTGCCCCACTGCATAAAACTGGAAGGAAAGCCAGGGATACCGAGGTTATTATATAATGCCGGGGCGTGCAGTCTGGAATGATCACAATCTGCGTCAGGAGAATGCAGCCCGCTGTTCCCCCTCGGCATGCAGAGGAAATACCTGAGCACTGCTATACATTTCTATGTCAGCTGCCTCGGAAATACACAGGGACCTGTGTTCTACTCAAGCCAGCATCTGCTCTCCTGCCTGCACAACTGCCTCTCAATATCCCCAAGCAGCTAATCAAGGCTATGAGCAAACTTAGGGGGCTGTTCCTGCTGAATTGTGCTTAGTACAGGGGAATCCCTATGTGCCATAGTTTTATGGTATCTCTCTGTACAGGCTATGAGCAAACTTAGGGGGCTGTTCCTGCTGAATTGTGCTTAGTACAGGGGAATCCCTATGTGCCATAGTTTTATGGGATCTCTCTGTACAGGCTATGAGCAAACTTAGGGGGCTGTTCCTGCTGAATTGTGCTTAGTACAGGGGAATCCCTATGTGCCATAGTTTTATGGTATCTCTCTGTACAGGCTATGGGCAAACTTAGGGGGCTGTTCTTGCTGAATTGTGCTTAGTATAGGGGAATCCCTATGTGCCATAGGTTTATGGTATCTCTCTGTACAGGCTATGGGCAAACTTAGGGGGCTGTTCCTGCTGAATTGTGCTTAGTACAGGGGAATCCCAATGTGCCATAGTTTTATGGTATCTCTCTGTACAGGCTATGAGCAAACTTAGGGGGCTGTTCCTGCTGAATTGTGCTTAGTACAGGGGAATCCCAATGTGCCATAGTTTTATGGTATCTCTCTGTACAGGCTATGGGGAAACTTAGGGGGCTGTTCCTGCTGAATTGTGCTTAGTACAGGGGAATCCCTATGCTGCCATAGGTTTATGGTATCTCTCTGTACAGGCTATGGGCAAACTTAGGGGGCTGATATTTTAGATATAAATAATCCTTAATGGAGGTAAAACAATTCTGTTAGTTTTAATTGATGTTTAAATGATTTGTTTAGTAGGCTTAAGGTATGGAGATCCAAATTATGGAAAGATCTCTAATCTGGAAAGCCCCAGGTCCCTAGCATTCTGTATATAACATCAAGAGGTTCCCAGGCCACCCCTTTACTTTCCTTAAAGGAAAGAGAAAGACAACCTGGCCCATTCCTGCCAAGGTACAATTCCCAGCACCCCCTTTACATGATAAAGGAATATGGGAGTTATAGTTTCTGTACTGGTGAACCTGTCCTACCCTTCAGAACAGGTTTGAACACTGATAAAGCATCCTGTTCAAACTTGCTGAGGATTCTGGGAGATGTAGTCAGGAAGGTCTGCCAAATGTGACAGTCCAGCCTTAAATCCTATTGTTGCCGAGGAGGCTGGCGTGTTGCGCCCAGCAGTGGGAAACCGCCATTCTAACGGTGCCAAGCACACAACATGGGAGCCTCAGATCCCTCAGCCCACAGCATGTTGACTCTGACTGTGCCTGGGTTTTATGGTCAGGGCTGGCGCGCGGCCCGACAACCTAATTGCAAAATGGGTTAGGAAGTGGGCGACGGGATGCTTCCGATCTGCGGGCAGCGGCACAGGGGATGTCATGCACTTACTGGCTAGCGGCACGGCCCGGTGCAACAGCGGCTACATTTAACTCCTTTATGTACAGCCATATTCATAATAATTGCCCCAGCAGTATGGCAGCTCACACCCACACATGGCACTGCCCCAGAGATGCCAGAGCTCAGGTGCCAAAGCAGGGCATCAGTTACAACCATGTGTGCAAGTAATGGACGATACTAAGGATACACCAAATCATCTCTTTTGGATTCAGCCAAACCCCCGAACCCTTGGATGTGGACGAATACCCCCTTACATTATCCCTTATAATACATGAGTGATACTCAGAGTTCCCTGTATAACTCAGCCTGCAGCCTTGTGCCTTTATATGGGCACAGAACCCCTCAGTGACTGCTAATATCCTTATCATTTACAGTAGGGGGTACATTATCCCTTATAATACATGAGTGATACTCAGAGTTCCCTGTATAACTCAGCCTGCAGCCTTGTGCCTTTATATGGGCACAGAACCCCTCAGTGACTGCTAATATCCTTATCATTTACAGTAGGGGGTACATTATCCCTTATAATACATGAGTGATACTCAGAGTTCCCTGTATAACTCAGCCTGCAGCCTTGTGCCTTTATATGGGGGGCACAGAACCCCTCAGTGACTGCTAATATCCTTATCATTTACAGTAGGGGGTACATTATCCCTTATAATACATGAGTGATACTCAGAGTTCCCTGTATAACTCAGCCTGCAGCCTTGTGCCTTTATATGGGCACAGAACCCCTCAGTGACTGCTAATATCCTTATCATTTACAGTAGGGGGTACATTATCCCTTATAATACATGAGTGATACTCATGTATTATAACAGATTTGTTGCATCCCTATATGTTACACACACCCTCCAACCCAGATTCCTCCTTGCAGGAAAACATCTATTTAAAGGGCAACCAAAACCACTACCCAGTCCCAGAATGCCCTTTGAACTCTGCACAGTCAGCAAAGATCCCTAAATAAACAGATAAGCTGACAGCAGGGTCGGCCTCTCTCTCTCCCATCCCAGTTTGGGATTTGCTTTTTTATTTTCAATTCAATGCAGAACAAAGCATGCTCTTTAAAGGGGAACTCCCAAAAACTGTATATTGTTTGCATAAAAAAAAACAAAAAAGAAAAATCTCCAACACAAACTCATTACAATTCTTCAATCACTATTTGAAAATTTTTCCCATCTATTTGTTTATCTGTTCTCTAGTTCTGACTCTTGAAACAACATAGCAAGTCCGTTTAACAGCCGAGTGTTTCATGAGTGGGAACCAGCAGTGCAGAAAGGGAAAGGCAAACTCTGCCTGGATGAATTTATACTGAGCAGCTGCTTAGAATGAAAGTGGAGGAGAGTGCTGATTGGTTGCTGGGCCATATATATGTGTATACGGGCAAAGTACTGGAGGGCCGCCAGGGGTATGTGCCTGTAATAAGCTATGGTGGCATCTCATTAGAGACGGGCCTTATAGTGACAGTGATGATGATGGTTTATATAATGGCAGCACCTACGGAACCATGGAGACTCCCAGCCCTATGCCCCTTCGCCAAAAGCCTGCAGCGAGGAAAGAGTTAAAACCCCCCGATGATTTCTGGGCAGTTAAGATTCTCGATGAGTCAAATGGGCCAGTTGGATTGTGACTCAGCGGGGACAGGATCTGATCATCTGCTAGTCAGTCAGTCAGTCATGTAGAGCCTCGTGATACGGCCGGCTTGTGACTCTCACAGCAACGCAACCCCCCCAGCAGGGGAAATTTCAGCTAAGCCCCCCCATACCCTGGCACCAACAACCACAAACCCTCCTGATGTCACTGAACTACAACTACCACCAGGGGCCAGGCCCTGGGAGTTGTAATCCCAGTATCTCCGGAGAGCACTTTACAAATAACTATAGAGGTATGGGATCTGATATACAGAAAGCTCAGAATTACAGGAAGGCCATCTCCCATAGACTCCATTTTAATCAAATAATTCTAATGATTCCCTTTACTCTGTAATAATAAAACAGTACCTGTACTTGATCCCAACTAAGATATAATTACCCCTTATTGGGGCAGAACAGCCCTATTGGGTTTATTTCATGGTTAAATGATTCCCTTTTCTCTGTAATAATAAAACAGTACCTGTACTTGATCCCAACTAAGATATAATTACCCCTTATTGGGGGCAGAACAGCCCAATTGGGTTTATTTCATGGTTAAATGATTCCCTTTTCTCTGTAATAATAAAACAGTACCTGTACTTGATCCCAACTAAGATATAATTACCCCTTATTGGGGCAGAACAGCCCAATTGGGTTTATTTCATGGTTAAATGATTCCCTTTTCTCTGTAATAATAAAACAGTACCTGTACTTGATCCCAACTAAGATATAATTACCCCTTATTGGGGGCAGAACAGCCCTATTGGGTTTATTTAATATTTCTTAGTATACTTAAAAGTATGGAGATCCAAATTACAGAAGGATCCCTTATCCAAATAACCCCAGGTCCCGAGCATTCTGGATAACAGGTCCCATACCTGCGTTCCGATTGGCACATATACACAGCACGGCAGTCAGGCAGGAATGTCAGTGTAATTATAATGAGGAAAGATTAATTAAACTTCATTAAAGGAGCGTTCACCTTCAGGTTAACTTTTAGTATGTTATAGAATGGCCTATTCTTAGCAACTTTTCAATTAGTCTTTATTTTTCATAGATTTTAAATTATTCACCTTTCTCTTCTGACTCTTTCAAATGGGGGTCACTGACCCCAGCAACCAAATAACTACTGCCCTGTGAGGCTATGATTTTATTGTGTTTTTATATTTAGGCCCCCCCCTTCTATTCATATTCCTGTCTCTCTTTCAAAGCATTCATATACCAGCCTCTCATTCAAACCACTGCCTGGTTGCTAGGTTAAATTGGACCCTAGCAACCAGATAACTGCTGAAATCCCAAACTGGAGAGCGGCAGAACAAAAGACAGAGCAAAAAATGAAGACCAACTCCAGATTAGCACTCTTTATATCATACTAAAAGATAACGTAATGGTGAACAACACATTTAAACTGTGTGACTCAGCGTCAGTCTCTCCTATAACACCGGCTACCATGCACAACTACTAGATGCCACTGAACTACAACTCTCAACAGAGTCACAGTGCAGCACAATAAGTGGAAGCTAAACCCTTCACCCCATTGGTTATTTACGCCAGTCTGCGGCACAGGGCAGGGGCAAAACACGGGCTGGGATTTGGTGAAAATCACAAACTTAGGGAAAGAAAAGGCACAAGGGGGGCAGGACGGCGCCTGTCACTTTAAGAAAATCAATTTCCACCTCCTGTTGCCACTACAGGCAGAGAGCGCTGACCTTTTATAGCTGCGATTCACCTGTCGGTCCATGCTAGGCACGCTCCGCTGCGCAGCCATCTGCTTCTGCAGCACCACAGCTTGTCGTGCCAATCCCTTCCGCTCCGCTGCGCGCAGGACCTCGCTTCCCATAAACGCCCCGATGCACCCAGGCCCTACATCCCTCCCTGGGATTATTATACATGAAAAACACATTCTATTAAAGGCCATGCTCATCGTCTCATTCAAACTGCTCCCTGGTCGCTAAGGTAATATGGACCCTAGCAACCAGATAGCTGCTGAAACTCCAAACTGCAGAGCTGCTGAACAAAAAGTGAAAAAACTACAAAACTACAATTAACAAATGAAGACCAATTGCAAATTGTCTCAGTATGGGTCCCATACCAGGTATACAGGTATCCAGAATACTTGGAACCTGGGGTTTGCCAGATAAGGGATCTTTCCGTAATTTGGATCTCCTACCTTAAGTCTACTAAAAATATATTTAAAACAGTAATTAAAGCCAATAGGGCTGTTCTGCCCCCCAATAAGGGGTAATTATATCTTAGTTGGGATCAAGTACAGGTACTGTTTTATTATTACAGAGAAAAGGGAATCATTTAACCATTAAATAAACCCAAAAGGGCTGTTCTGCCCCAATAAGGGGTAATTATATCTTAGTTGGGATCAAATACAGGTACTGTTTTATTATTACAGAGAAAAGGGAATCATTTAACCATTAAATAAACCCAATAGGGCTGTTCTGCCCCCAATAAGGGGTAATTATATCTTAGTTGGGATCAAGTACAGGTACTATTTTATTATTACAGAGAAAAGGGAATCATTTAACCATTAAATAAACCCAATAGGGCTGTTCTGCCCCCAATAAGGGGTAATTATATCTTAGTTGGGATCAAGTACAGGTACTATTTTATTATTACAGAGAAAAGGGAATCATTTAACCATTAAATAAACCCAATAGGGCTGTTCTGCCCCCAATAAGGGGTAATTATATCTTAGTTGGGATCAAGTACAGGTACTATTTTATTATTACAGAGAAAAGGGAATCATTTAACCATTAAATAAACCCAATAGGGCTGTTCTGCCCCCAATAAGGGGTAATTATATCTTAGTTGGGATCAAGTACAGGTACTGTTTTATTATTACAGAGAAAAGGGAATCATTTAACCATTAAATAAACCCAATAGGGCTGTTCTGCCCCCAATAAGGGGTAATTATATCTTAGTTGGGATCAAGTACAGGTACTGTTTTATTATTACAGAGAAAAGGGAATCATTTAACCATTAAATAAACCCAATAGGGCTGTTCTGCCCCCAATAAGGGGTAATTATATCTTAGTTGGGATCAAGTACAGGTACTGTTTTATTATTACAGAGAAAAATGAAAACCATTTTTAAAACTGTGAATAATTAGATTAAAATGGAGTCTATGAGAGATGGCCTTCCAGTAATTCTGGATAATGGGTTTCTGGATAAGGGGTCTGATACCGGTAATATAAGGGAGAGGCCCAGGTATTTCAGGCTACACCCAGCCCAACATACCAAAGAGGCTTGCCCTTTAAAACAAAGAAAAGGATTTTAGATTCAGGATTTTAAAGGGGAACTTTCTTTGCTACAAATTAATTTTCAGAAAACCAATTCTAATTTATTGGAAAAAAAAAACAAATCCCACAGAACCTGTAACTGGGAAGAGATTTCCGCCGATGAGAGAATTCCCATGCAGGGTGCAAGGGCGGCGGACGCGGTTAAGCCTCTCGCATTAAATCTCCAGCAGACTGCGAGCAGCCATGAATGTGCCCGGAATGTAAACAGACATAAAAGCAATGACATCATGCAGGGGCCACGCCGAGCTGCCGGCACCATTCATAGGAAGGACACGCCGGAATCCCAGCGAGCCCATCACAAAGCCTTAGTCACTGGAACGGAGCATGCAATGGAACGGCGGGGTGCAGCCTTAACCCTTTCACAGCCAAGGGGGGCCTATTAGCAACCTATTGCAGCACAACTGCCCCAACACTGAAAGTAAAGGTATGGGATCCCTTATCCGGAAACCCATTATCCAGAAAGCTCCGAATTACATAAAGCCCATCTCCCATAGACTCCATTTTCATCAAATAATTCAGAATTTCAAAAACAATTTCCTTTTTCTCTGTAATAATAAAACAGTACCTGTACTTGATCCCAACTAAGATATAATTACCCCTTATTGGGGCAGAACAGCCCTATTGGGTTTATTTCATGGTTAAATGATTCCCTTTTCTCTGTAATAATAAAACAGTACCTGTACTTGATCCCAACTAAGATATAATTACCCCTTATTGGGGGCAGAACAGCCCTATTGGGTTTATTTCATGGTTAAATGATTCCCTTTTCTCTGTAATAATAAAACAGTACCTGTACTTGATCCCAACTAAGATATAATTACCCCTTATTGGGGGCAGAACAGCCCTATTGGGTTTATTTCATGGTTAAATGATTCCCTTTTCTCTGTAATAATAAAACAGTACCTGTACTTGATCCCAACTAAGATATAATTACCCCTTATTGGGGGCAGAACAGCCCTATTGGGTTTATTTCATGGTTAAATGATTCCCTTTTCTCTGTAATAATAAAACAGTACCTGTACTTGATCCCAACTAAGATATAATTACCCCTTATTGGGGGCAGAACAGCCCTATTGGGTTTATTTCATGGTTAAATGATTCCCTTTTCTCTGTAATAATAAAACAGTACCTGTACTTGATCCCAACTAAGATATAATTACCCCTTATTGGGGCAGAACAGCCCTATTGGGTTTATTTAATGGTTAAATGATTCCCTTTTCTCTGTAATAATAAAACAGTACCTGTACTTGATTCCAACTGAGATATAAATAATCCTGATTGCATGCAAAACAATCCTATTGGGTTTAATTAATGTTTTATTGATTTTTTACTAAACTTAAGGTATGGAGATCCAAATTACAGAAAGATCCCTTATCTGGAATACCCTTGGTCCCGAGCATTCTGGATAACGGGTCCTATCCCTGTAATACAGTGGACACTGAGCCTGTGCAGCACATCAGCAGAGCAACTGGACCCTTGTATTGTAAGGAAAAAAGTGGGTAAAACAGGGTTATAAAGTTGAACTTCCCCTTTAAATTACAATACAGCAGAATTCTAAGACCATTTCCAGTGGCTGCAGGCTGATTATAACACCACTAAAATGCTTCTGTGAAGTTGGTCAGTTTTAAAAACCAGGGGGGTCACAACATAAAAGCATGTAAAATACTGTATTGGCTATCTGTCCTTTAAGAAGGGGGCCCTATATGGTCTTCCCCTAATTGCCCTAATGCTGCTTTATTGTTCTTTGTAAAAGGGAGTAGCTCACCTTTAAAGTTCAATATTAGTATTTTATCTTTCTCTTCAGTCTCTCCTTTTCATCCTCCAGTCTTTCATTACTACTGCCTGGTTGCCAGGGTAAAGTGGACCCTAGCAACTAGAAAGCTGCTGAAGTTACAAACGGAACAAAAAGACAAAATGATCCAAAAAGCATGAGAAATGCAATGGCTTTAGTACAGCTCTGTGTGTATCATGCTAAACGCTACTTTAGGTGAATTTCCCCTTTACAAACAATAAGGGAAGGCTCTTTCTCATATAAATTCCCAATTATGAGCAGAACATACGCGGGGTACTGGGGGTAGCAGGGTGACTAATCCCAATGGCTGGCCGATTGCACAAAACACATTGGCCAGGATGGAATAAGAGGGGCCAATCGTTTCCCAGGGGGGGTTATATTATATATTTCTAGGCTCTTTATATTCCTATGGTTCTTGCACCCAGTTGGGGCCCGGCCTTAGGGACTGGATTAACCATAAACTTGCCATAAATAGCCACGGAAGGCAGGGATTCCTTTGAACCCATCGCCGTTCCGTTCCCCTCAGCCCCCCCCCCCCAATCAGAGCCGGTGACTTCAATGTAACAGGATCGCCGGGAATGGGCTAAAAATTGTTTGCAGATCGTGGTTATTCCCTAACAGCGCTGTGTATATAAACTCCCTTCCTTCCTGCCCCAACTCCCATTCTTCCCAGCGTCAGGCACAGGCCACAAATCTCACTGTTAAACCCAAGTGAAGTGCGTGCTTTTTGGGTCAGGACTTTCCCACAGTTAACTGGTTCCCCTCCAGGTGCTACTGAACTACAACTCCCAGCAGCAGTGTTAAAGTTGAGCTATATCTGGAGGTAGCAATTGGTACCCCTAGGAAAATTTGCCCAAAGCTAAATCTTACAACTGTTGTACTACAAATCCCATGATCCCCGCTACTCAGAGAAAGGCTTGGGCAGTATAGGGTTGGCTGCGATGCATCTGGGTCAGGCGTTGGGGATGTTCAAGATTGAGATCATAATCCAAGTATTATTTAAAGAGGTGGTTCAGATAACTTTTAGTACGTTAGAGAATGTACTATTCCCAGCAACTTTGCAATTGCTCTTCATTGTTTATTTGTTATAGTTTTTAAATGATTTGCCTTCGTCGTCTTTTCAGCTTTCACATGGGGGTCACCGACCCCGGCAGCCAAAAATCTATTGCTTTTATTTCTATTGTTACTTATTGTTGTCTTTTATTATTTAGTCCCTCTTCCATTTGTTTTCCAGTCTCTCATTCACACCACGGCCTGGTTGCTAAGGTAAGCAAGCCCCTAGCAACCAGACAGCTGCTGAAATTCCAAACTGGAGAGGTGCTAAACCAAAAGCTAAATAACGGAAAAACTACAAAAAATAAAAATCAACTGCAAATTGTCTGAGAATATCAACGTCTACATCATACTAAAACAACAGATGGATTGGAGGCGATGAACTACCACTCCCAGAATCCTTAGCTGGAAGCCCCAGCAGCAGGACAAACAAAGGTCGGAGCATCCCTGCTGCAGACGTCGCCGCGTGGAGCTGTGGGACGCACTTGGCTGGTAGAGAGATACACGATAGCACATGTATCAGCAGCGGGGGGGGAAGCAATTAAACTTGGCCGCCTTCACTTCCTGCAGGATCCTGCCATTAAATAGCTCTGGCCCCGTCACATGGAAGTGCAATGTAATAGTGATCCCTGCAGCCAGCTCCGGCCCTGCCCCAGCGATAGTCCATATGGCAAGTTCCAGCAAGGCATGGAAACGGTTACATGGGGCCCAATAATTGCTACAATATGTTACAGCTGGCCACACACACACCAGTTCCGGCTATCGGATCAGGCAGCATTGTGCATGGGCTGAGGAGCTTGCCCACAGAAGAGACCAGTGGCCCACCAGTCTGATCAGTAACAATAAAGGGAAGCCCATTAAATCCATGGCAGTGAGGTACTGGGAGTTGCATCACATGCCCGTGTCTGTGTAAAACTCAGGGCACCGGAGAGGAGCCCCCGGGAGTAGCACAGCGCCGAATTTAGTAGCAGCACAGGAGTGGGGCTCAGTCAGGCATGAAATGTAAATCCATGCCCAGGGGCTGTGTGGGCATCTTACCCCTGCCAGCCTTTGTACCACTAAAGGGATTAGCCTGTATCAAAGGAAACCAGACCCAAACATTATATATATCCAGGGCTGGCCTCCATCGTGGGTCCCAGCTTGCCTCTACTCGCCTTCAACTACACACACATTTATCTCATTATATATACACTATGCCTTATTATACACACTATACCTCAATATACACATTATGCCTTATTATACACACTATACCTCAATATACACATTATGCCTTATTATACACACTATACCTCAATATACACACTATACCTCAATATACACATTATGCCTTATTATACACACTATACCTCAATATACACATGATGCCTTATTATACACACTATACCTCAATATACACATTATGCCTTATTATACACACTATACCTCAATATACACATTATGCCTTATTATACACACTATACCTCAATATACACATTATGCCTTATTATACACACACTATGCCTTATTATACACACACTATACCTCAATATACACATTATGCCTTATTATACACACACTATACCTCAATATACACATTATGCCTTATTATACACACTATACCTCAATATACACATTATGCCTTATTATACACACTATACCTCAATATACACATTATGCCTTATTATACACACACTATACCTCAATATACACATGATGCCTTATTATACACACACTATACCTCAATATACACATTATGCCTTATTATACACACTATACCTCAATATACACATTATGCCTTATTATACACACTATACCTCAATATACACATTATGCCTTATTATACACACACTATGCCTTATTATACACACACTATACCTCAATATACACATTATGCCTTATTATACACACACTATACCTCAATATACACATTATGCCTTATTATACACACTATACCTCAATATACACATTATGCCTTATTATACACACTATACCTCAATATACACATTATGCCTTATTATACACACTATACCTCAATATACACATTATGCCTTATTATACACACACTATACCTCAATATACACATTATGCCTTATTATACACACTATACCTCAATATACACATTATGCCTTATTATACACACACTATACCTCAATATACACATTATGCCTTATTATACACACACTATACCTCAATATACACATTATGCCTTATTATACACACTATACCTCAATATACACATTATGCCTTATTATACACACACTATACCTCAATATACACATTATGCCTTATTATACACACTATACCTCAATATACACATTATGCCTTATTATACACACACTATACCTCAATATACACATTATGCCTTATTATACACACTATACCTCAATATACACATTATGCCTTATTATACACACTATACCTCAATATACACATTATGCCTTATTATACACACACTATACCTCAATATACACATTATGCCTTATTATACACACTATACCTCAATATACACATTATGCCTTATTATACACACACTATACCCCAAATACATTCCTTGACTCATTTCTCTATTATCATTTCTAGATTATCTTCCTTTATTCATATAGTTCCATTATACAGGTATGGGACCCGTTATCCAGAATGCTTGGGACATGGGGTTTTCCAGATAAGGGGTCTTTCGGTAATTTGGATCGCCTACCTTAAGTCTTTAAACAGTAATTTAACCCAATAGGATTTTTTGGGCTCCAATAAGGGGTAATTATATCTTAGTTGGGATCAAGTACAGGTACTGTTTTATTATTACAGAGAAAAGGGAATCATTTAACCATTAAATAAACCCAATAGGGCTGTTCTGCCCCCAATAAGGGGTAATTATATCTTAGTTGGGATCAAGTACAGGTACTGTTTTATTATTACAGAGAAAAGGGAATCATTTAACCATGAAATAAACCCAATAGGGCTGTTCTGCCCCAATAAGGGGTAATTATATCTTAGTTGGGATCAAGTACAGGTACTGTTTTATTATTACAGAGAAAAGGGAATCATTTAACCATTAAATAAACCCAATAGGGCTGTTCTGCCCCCAATAAGGGGTAATTATATCTTAGTTGGGATCAAGTACAGGTACTGTTTTATTATTACAGAGAAAAGGGAATCATTTAACCCTGAAATAAACCCAATAGGGCTGTTCTGCCCCAATAAGGGGTAATTATATCTTAGTTGGGATCAAGTACAGGTACTGTTTTATTATTACAGAGAAAAGGGAATCATTTAACCATGAAATAAACCCAATAGGGCTGTTCTGCCCCCAATAAGGGGTAATTATATCTTAGTTGGGATCAAGTACAGGTACTGTTTTATTATTACAGAGAAAAGGGAATCATTTAACCATGAAATAAACCCAATAGGGCTGTTCTGTCCCATACCTGTATAAAAAATTCCCAGTACCATTGAGTTTGCTGCTGGGCACCTCCACATAAATCCTAGGGCAGCACCGGGCCAAAATACAGTCCTGGGCCAAGGGGGTAGGACTATTCCAAGACTCTTAATGCCCTTTGTTATTTAGCCGTCTATAGTGAGTTGCCCTTTAATACTATTTGCACCGCAGTTGTGACCCCACAAGCCCTGAAACATTTTCACTTCTGCTTCTGGTTTCCTAGAAAGCGCTAAGGGCCGTTTGCAACCTGGGAGAGGTTTATTCTCACTGGCGTCTCGGAAGCCCCATAGCATGACAGTTTGGGCTTTACCACATAGGGAATCTGGATTCCCCCTTTTCGGGGGGCACGGATTATAGAAGTAAAGAATCACAGGGTTGCCTGGTTGCTAGGGTTGTTGATCCCTAGCAACTCATGAGCAGTTTAAATTCCAGGAACGACAAGGTGCAGAAAGGAAAATGGAAATAGATGAAAAACAAGTTATTTTTGTCCGGGCTTGCCGGGGGGTTGCAATGCTACGCTGACGCTAGCGTGACTCCAGGTGATTCTACAGAAGTGTGTGGTTTTTAAAGTTTACAGCTGCTGGGGCTGTGGCTACAGTCACACATTTCTCTTAAAGGTACTCGACACGCATGGGGAATGTAATGCAGAGAGTGGAGTATCCTTGTAGATTGTAAGCTCTTTTGGGCAGGGCTCCCTTCCCCTCCTGTATCGGTTACTGATTGCTTTATATGTTACTCTGTATGTCCAATGTATGGAACCCACTTATTGTACAGCGCTGCGGGATATGTTGGCGCTTTATAAATAAATGTTAATAATAATCTTTCCATTATCTATCTGTCTATCTATCTATCTCTCTTCCCCTCCTGTATCGGTTACTGATTGCTTTATATGTTACTCTGTATGCCCAATGTATGAAACCCACTTATTGTACAGCGCTGTGGGGTATGTTGGCACTTTATAAATAAATGTTAATAATAATAATAAACCTGCACCCAGAAAGTGAGGGGTATTATTCTCCTGCAGTAACCAATGGCAGCGAGTTCAAGGCCGGCCAAAGGCACTAATTGTTGTCCAATGAGCTTCCTGCTCCCAAGGGGTGTCAACCAGGCCCACAGATAAGCACCAATACCGGCCCTACGTTATCATTATCAAGTTGGGAGCAGGGCCTTCTATGGGCCGGTTGGACCCCAAGATGTTTCTATTTGCCCGACCGCTGCCCCTTTAAGCAATTATGTTTACTTCAAAGGCACAGACAGAGGGGCTACAGGTACCGGGCACTAGGGGTAACCTGATGATGGTTATTAGCGCAGCTTAAATAGGCTCTCCTTATGCAGCCTCAGGCCGTGCCTAATGAGGATAATGGGGGTTGACAGAAATGCCTTGAATATGTCAACATTCAACAACCTCCCTTCCTGTCACCAAAGCAGAATCGGAGCGATCAGAACCTTGAATGGGGGGGGGTCACCTAATATGTTCTTTGCCCCTCCCAGAAACACACAGATGGTTCAGGCTATGTTAGTGGAACATCACTAGAGTGCCAGCTCCAAGGGTTCCTGAAGGCTCTGACAAGCATTGTGTTGTCACCAAAACCACAATTCCTTGGGTGGCGCCGATGTAGAACAGGGTAGTCAAGGCATGATGGAAAGTTTGAGATATAGAACTGCCCAACAGCCTCCATCTCTTGACCCAACTCCCAGCAACCCTACAGTGTTCAGCTGCTGGATGTGCCCTTCAGGCTACACACAAGGTTTCATATGACTTGTTGATAATTGTCCAAGGAATGATCAGGACACCCCAATACCATGGCACCTTGTCGCCCAGATGTTGCTCTTCATGTTACTGCCGAAAGCTGGCCGTACACACACCGACATAGAAACCTAGTTTGACCCAATTTTCAGACCATGTGTGGGCCCCTGCACCCCCCCAAGGGACTCCAGCTGTGGTCCCCACAATCTATATCCGAACGTTTGTCGGAAGAAAACTAAATTCTGAATGTGTATGGCCGGCTTTATTGTTCTCGTTACCAAACCATCAATCTCAACACTGTTTGTCTCCGTTACCATTGGGGCCAAATCAACAGCCACCCTAATGAATATCTAACTGGCGCTCGGCAAGATACAGAGAGATACGGCTGCAACATGCATGAAGGACCTCACTGAGCCATGGATAGTGTCTTCTCCCAGTGGGACTCTCCAGCACAGACAGTCAGTAGCCACGATGAGATACCGGTTGGGGAGGCTGTTGTTTTGGCCCATACACAGGCCAGCAAGCTGCCAACTCAGGGCATTTACTAGCAGGATATACCAGCCACAGCATTTAGACTTTCATGACAAGTATAGGATTTGGTGACTTGGGTCATACCTTTGGATCACCCAATTTCTGACCCACCTAAGCAGCAAGACTGCCACTGACTTGGTACCTTCCATCGTATGCCCCCTATGGCACCAGCATACCAGTCCAATGATGAAGGGCACAGAACATTCTGTATCCATCCCTCAGTCCTTGGTTGGAACCGCCCACCTTTGTAGCCTTATTGCAGTTCCCATGGGTGCTGTGTCTTAGGAATAAACCAATTACAACAGTCCCTACAGGTACACAGCCCTAGGGGTGATTGGGCCGATTACCCCCAGTGCCATATGATGGAACACACTCTATGGGAACTGAACACAAACACGTCAGGGTACGGGCCCCTTGTGCTTATTACCCATGAGTCCCCATTCCTGTATATTACTGCTGTATAATGTGTTTCCAATTCAAGTGGATCAGACTACGTACATAATTAGGGATAAACGGTGATACTATAAAACACACGGTAATTATAACTGCATGCAGCATATTTCAGATATGTCCCCAGCTTACCGTTTCCAACGACCACCCCCATCCCAGTTAATATTCCCAGTCCATCCCCAGTTGGGAGGGTAACACATACATGAAGCCTAATGGCAGAAGAACACACACAAGGGCTTGGCTGCAGCAAGAGACTCGCAGTTCAGCCCTGGCTAAAACCAATGCCCCTTCCCCTATATCACGTTCTGCCAGGTCTCTTTGGTGAGGAAGCGTTAACGCCCCCGTCCATTTCAGGAATTTAGGGGGGGGGGGGACAAAACATGAAAGTTTGGCTTCGCCCATCAGACACAGAGATATGGGGAAAGTGCAACAGGTACGGGTTATTAACCCTTGGCATCTCCTGCTCACCATCCTGTGATACATGCACCCTACACTGATACAGGCACCCACTGACTCCCAAATTGCCTGTTTGCCCAACCATCTGCTGCTAAGGAACAACCCCAGTATTACCAGCAGCACAAGGCAGGGAGGGGGTTAATATTGTTATATACCTGGTTTAGATTGTAAGCCTTAATGGGCCACTTCTCTCCAAAGGAACGGATGTGCCTATGACTGTATATAATGGAGATGTGCCCGTACCACCTACACAGCTCCTGGGCTAATGGACATTGGGGCAAGCCCTGACTGGATTGGCCCATAAGCGTGTGGGGTTTATAGGATATAAAGCCTGGCACCATGTACATTAGGTTACTAGGAGATGAAAGGAGGCAGGGGAGCAGGGCCCTATATAGGAACAGAGGGGCCACTGGGAAGTGGGCATAGTGCCCTGGGGGCAGGTAGGATTGAAAGGGAGGGGTAGCCAAGCCACCAGGGGGGCAATTAAAAGTGATCTTACCATGAACCTCTGGGTGGGAAATTCAGTGGCCTGTGGCTTCCAGAGAAGGGGATCCAGGGGCCCCAGGGGCCAGTGAGCCACAGCTGCCGAGGGAAAGGGGGATCCAGCTGGGAACAGATCCTTACAGGGACGGAGATGTACAGATCCAAGGAAGGGCTCCAGAAAGCTGCTGCTCCCAGGGGAAGGGATCAGGCAATCCGTGGCTTCCGGGCAAAGGGATCCAGTAGCCCAGGCTTCAATAGCAATGATCCGGCGGTGTGTGGCCCCTGAGGAGGGACCCGGCGGTGTGTGGCCCCTGAGGAGGGACCCGGCGGTGTGTGGCCCCTGAGGAGGGACCCGGCGGTGTGTGGCCCCTGAGGAGGGACCCGGCGGTGTGTGGCCCCTGAGGAGGGACCCGGCGGTGTGTGGCCCCTGAGGAGGGACCCGGCGGTGTGTGGCCCCTGAGGAGGGACCCGGCGGTGTGAGGCTTCTCAGTGAGGGACCCGGAGGAAGGGGACTGTATCCCAGAGCCGGGGGAGATGCAGCGGGGGAGATGCAGCGGGAATGAGACCCTCCCAGGGCAGGAATGGGTAGCTCGGCGCTAACGCAGCCTCATTGCTGCTCTATACCCCCTGTGTCCCGCCGGGATAGGTAGGTGGGGTATTAGTGTGGGAAAGCCGCCATGTTGCACACACAGATCGCTCCGGCAGCTGCACAGCTCCTACTGGCGGCGAGCAACACAGCATTCCTGCCTTGCACCATCCCTAGGGAGGGGCGGGGACACGCCAATCATCCGCATAAATCCCGCCCACTCGCTGCTTGCCGCCCAAAATGTTAATGACCAAGAACATTAATCCCCGCCCTGCTCAGCTGGACATATCAGCTGAATGGAGACTTCCGCCTAACCCCGCCCACCAGCGCCGCTTCCAGAGCTGCAGATCCAGATGTAACAGCGCTAGCCCCGCCCCCCTGCGCTGCTTCCCGGAGATGCCATGCAAGAGCGCTAGGCCCCGCCCCCATTCTGGGCCGGACGGACATACAATG
Organism: Xenopus tropicalis; assembly: GCF_000004195.4. Classification (NCBI taxonomy): domain Eukaryota; kingdom Metazoa; phylum Chordata; class Amphibia; order Anura; family Pipidae; genus Xenopus; species Xenopus tropicalis. The sequence goes on along the minus strand of NC_030677.2, from coordinate 12,319,139 downwards.
TAACAACTTGCTTCCTGTTACAGGGAAAGGACTCAGTGTAGCAACTTACCCCCTGGCACCCACAAGGGCAATTGCAAGGGGGAAATTAGCGTTACAGTGGCCTTATAAATATAATATTTATACATACAGTTAAACAGGTGTTTTCATAGCCTGCTGCCTGATACTCAGAGTTCCCTGTATAACTCAGCCTGCAGCCTTGTGCCTTTATATGGGCACAGAACCCCTCAGTGACTGCTAATATCCTTATCATTTACAGTAGGGGGTACATTACCCCTTATAATACATGAGTGATACTCAGAGTTCCCTGTATAACTCAGCCTGCAGCCTTGTGCCTTTATATGGGGGGCACAGAACCCCTCAGTGACTGCTAATATCCTTATCATTTACAGTAGGGGGTACATTATCCCTTATAATACATGAGTGATACTCAGAGTTCCCTGTATAACTCAGCCTGCAGCCTTGTGCCTTTATATGGGCACAGAACCCCTCAGTGACTGCTAATATCCTTATCATTTACAGTAGGGGTACATTATGCCTTATAATACATGAGTGATACTCAGAGTTCCCTGTATAACTCAGCCTGCAGCCTTGTGCCTTTATATGGGCACAGAACCCCTCAGTGACTGCTAATATCCTTATCATTTACAGTAGGGGGTACATTATCCCTTATAATACATGAGTAAAACTCCCTGACCTGCATAGCATTTCTTTAGTTTACAGTAAGGGGCAGATCACTTCCCTTGTAGTTTTGCCCCCCCAGTTCTGCCCCTCTGTGTTAGAATGACAGTTTTTGCCCTTGTTTTACCCCAGGATTAAGAGGTTGTGTTACAAACACTGTTGTTGTGGCATCATGACTGAAAAAGAGTGACACAAACAACAAATAAAATACATCCTCTGTTTACAAAACACACAAGAGCATAACAGAATGTAACTGATTTCTTGGAATCGGGTTTCCCCGTGTGTTTATGGACCACGCGTACACACTGCGCACTTGCCTTTCACTGTTTCACGCCCGGGCCCCGGGCCCCGGGCCCCTGGCACTACATGGCAATAGGTTTTGAATTATTTGCCTTCCTCTTCTGCCCCATTCCAGCTTTCAAATGGGGGTCACTGACCCCGGCAACCAAAAACTATTGCTCTGTGAGGCTCCAGTTTTATTGTTATTATTACTTATCTTTCTATTCAGTCCCTCACTTATTTATATTCTGGTGTCGCATTCAAACAACTGCCTGGATGCTAAGGTAAATAAGATCCTAGCAACAGCATAGCTGCTTAAATGCCAAACTGAAGAGCTGCTGAAGAAAAAGTTAATTTTGCCCCCAGTGATTGTAATGGAGCATTATGGTCTGATTACTAACGCTGAATCTATTATTTCATGATAAAGTCTCCTGGTTGGAAATAACACATGAATATCGGCAGGAAGTGAGACGCGGCGTAGGTGAAGCGCTTTTCACTTTGAGTCACGTTCTGCCGACTGTGTTTATTCAGTATCAAACAAACCCACTGCACATTACACTGGCAACAGACACAACAATGCAGCAGCACTAATGTATAACAGGGAGTGTGGGGGGGGGGCATCGCTGGTGGGATCCCTGACTAGTATGGCAATGGGGGGCCCTACAGCATGTATGGGGAATAAGCTTGGCTAATGGCAGAATATGGGAGCACTGCAGGGGGTGATAGCGCCAGTCAGGCTGTACCAGTATAAGGCACGATAGTGCCAGTCAGGCTGTACCAGTATAAGGCATGATAGCGCCAGTCAGGCTGTACCAGTATAAGGCATGATAGCGCCAGTCAGGCTGTACCAGTATAAGGCACGATAGCGCCAGTCAGGCTGTACCAGTATAAGGCACGATAGTGCCAGTCAGGCTGTACCAGTATAAGGCATGATAGTGCCAGTCAGGCTGTACCAGTATAAGGCATGATAGTGCCAGTCAGGCTGTACCAGTATAAGGCATGATAGTGCCAGTCAGGCTGTACCAGTATAAGGCATGATAGCGCCAGTCAGGCTGTACCAGTATAAGGCATGATAGCGCCAGTCAGGCTGTACCAGTATAAGGCACGATAGTGCCAGTCAGGCTGTACCAGTATAAGGCACGATAGTGCCAGTCAGGCTGTACCAGTATAAGGCACGATAGTGCCAGTCAGGCTGTACCAGTATAAGGCATGATAGTGCCAGTCAGGCTGTACCAGTATAAGGCATGATAGTGCCAGTCAGGCTGTACCAGTATAAGGCATGATAGCGCCAGTCAGGCTGTACCAGTATAAGGCATGATAGCGCCAGTCAGGCTGTACCAGTATAAGGCATGATAGCGCCAGTCAGGCTGTACCAGTATAAGGCATGATAGTGCCAGTCAGGCTGTACCAGTATAAGGCATGATAGTGCCAGTCAGGCTGTACCAGTATAAGGCATGATAGTGCCAGTCAGGCTGTACCAGTATAAGGCATGATAGTGCCAGTCAGGCTGTACCAGTATAAGGCATGATAGTGCCAGTCAGGCTGTACCAGTATAAGGCATGATAGTGCCAGTCAGGCTGTACCAGTATAAGGCATGATAGTGCCAGTCAGGCTGTACCAGTATAAGGCGTGATAGTGCCAGTCAGGCTGTACCAGTATAAGGCATGATAGTGCCAGTCAGGCTGTACCAGTATAAGGCATGATAGTGCCAGTCAGGCTGTACCAGTATAAGGCATGATAGTGCCAGTCAGGCTGTACCAGTATAAGGCATGATAGCGCCAGTCAGGCTGTACCAGTATAAGGCATGATAGTGCCAGTCAGGCTGTACCAGTATAAGGCATGATAGTGCCAGTCAGGCTGTACCAGTATAAGGCACGATAGTGCCAGTCAGGCTGTACCAGTATAAGGCGTGATAGTGCCAGTCAGGCTGTACCAGTATAAGGCACGATAGTGCCAGTCAGGCTGTACCAGTATAAGGCATGATAGCGCCAGTCAGGCTGTACCAGTATAAGGCACGATAGTGCCAGTCAGGCTGTACCAGTATAAGGCACGATAGTGCCAGTCAGGCTGTACCAGTATAAGGCACGATAGTGCCAGTCAGGCTGTACCAGTATAAGGCACGATAGTGCCAGTCAGGCTGTACCAGTATAAGGCATGATAGCGCCAGTCAGGCTGTACCAGTATAAGGCATGATAGTGCCAGTCAGGCTGTACCAGTATAAGGCATGATAGTGCCAGTCAGGCTGTACCAGTATAAGGCGTGATAGTGCTAGTGAACAGAGCACCACTGGGGGGTGCTAGGAGATGCTGCAGTCAGGGGCCCCAAGAGCTAAAAATGTCACATGAGGGCTAGTAGTACTTATATGCTCATAGTCCAGTGCTCCATCTTGGGGGAATCGCCACCCCCACCAATTAATGGAACAAATTGGCCGGCACAGACTATGTTAGCCAGTTTGTTCAGTTATGGGATCAGTTCCTGGCCAGGCACATAAGGGTCTTTTTTTAAAGAGGCTTTTTGAGCAGGATTCAGATCCGCACACAGTCACATAAACACGGAAGTTGACATTTTTGTAACCCCTCCGTGGCCTAATGTGATTTGGATAATGAATCTTTCACAAAGGATTTGGGGTTCAGCCGGATCCCAAAATAGTGGGTTTGGTGCCTCCCTAATTCTGAGTGCAGGCTGTGCCCCGGGTAGTGATGGCTGCATCTCTCTGCCGCTGCTCGCTGGCGCCATCTAGCAGCTTATAGTAGGGCAGCGATTTAAAGGAGACATCAATGGGAAAGTATTCGGGGGGGGGGGTTTATAATTGCCTTTCATTTTGTATGAAACCTAAATAGTTATTTTCTCTCCCATGAGAGGAGCCGGAGCTGATGTGCTCGGTACAAGGACCCGTAGCCCCCAGCTTGCAGATATTACAGCTGGATCCCAGAAGGGCTTAGTACTACAGGGGCAGTTTTTAAAAAAAATGTCCCCGGTCCTTGTGGGCCCCATCAACCCAGACCCGATCCCTACCTGTAAGTACTGTTGTTACCCTGCTGCTTACCCTCCCCTTGATTGTGAAGAAGAGTAAGTCTAGGTGCAATGGGGGGGGGGGGTTGGAGGGGGTCAGGGGCCCCTAGGGCAGCAGCTATGAAGGGCCTCATTCTCCAGCTTCAGGGCAAGTGCAAAAAAATCAGGTTTTTTGCACCCTGCCATATGGTTAGTGCCCACAGAAGCAGCTCTTTGTCCTCCCAGAATAGAGCGCAAAGTTGCGTTTTACAGTATTGCAGAATTGCGCTTCCCCTTTAAAGGTACAGTTGGCCACATGTGCCCGAAGTCTGTAATACAATTCTCACTGACTCCCAACCAGTAGCAGATGAGTTGCTCCCAGTGGCCCCACAGCAGGTATTTATTTTTTAATTCCTTTGGTTTTGGAGGCATAAAGACTATGTGCCCTGCCCAACAGAGCCTCCTGTAGGCTGCCTGTCCATACTGGGCTTTCAAATAACCAATCACAGCCCTTATTAGGCACCCCCTAGGAACTTGCGTTGCTCCCTATCTTTTTTTAAATGTCAATGTTGCTAATGGTATGCTTCTAACAGCTGATTAATAAAGTATACATTTAGACTGGTTCCTATAGGTTGCACCTATTAACCCTCAATTGTCAGGTTTACTCAGCACTGATCAGTGACGGCTACAGGGGCAGAAGGAATAATTTGCTTGAGATGTCGCCACTAGAGGGCTCACTGGTCTGAAGTAATATGAGATAATTAGGAAACCTCGTTGGAACCTTGCTATGTTTGAACATGCAGTAACCTTAGTACTTTGTAATTTAGTGCCCCCATTTATAGCACAGACTGGCAGTACTGTTTCATGGGTACTCCAGTTTCATATATTTGCAGATGAACTTGTCTAACAGTGCATGCTGGGAGTTGTAGTCAAGTTCAAATTTTCCAGCATGATAAATTAAAAGCAATTTAGGTGCTACCCCTGCCATGATGTGGCCTTTTGGGGGTACAGGGTCCACATGTGATGCCCCTAAATTCTTTCACATGCCTGTCACTGCTGTACAGTGAAAATGTACATGATTTAACACTACTGGGTGTTTCCCACTGGTTATTGAAAGCTGTGCCCCCTGCTCCCCATCGCACTCGGTAAATAATGAATAATGGCTAGGCCAACCTCAGGGCCTATACATAGGGCAATAGCCCAGGGGGGATTGGGGCAGATGGTACAGCCCAGTAATACTGGCTTTAGAGCAAGAAAGCTTTACCTACAATGGTGCCGATTTTCTCAGGACAGTCCACAACTGTGCACCCTAAAGGGCAGTTTCTGTTCTACAAAACTCGCTTGTCTTTCTCGGACTGCAGTTTAGTTCAGTTGATTCAGTGGAAAATCAGATGATAAGGAGAAATGAAACTTGTCCTACAGTTTTCCAAATATATCAAGAGGAAATGAAGCCTTGATAAAGAGCAAGAGAAAAGGGACAATATAAATGCATGGGGTAGGGGGGGATATCAGATATAAAGGCGATGTGAGCAAAATGGGAATTTCTGGAAAAATGCCTTTCCACAAATCCGGGCCTGCCTGTGCTCTGATAAACTTCAGTCACACTTTACTGCTGCGCTGCAAGTTGTGCAAGGAGTGATATCCCCCCCTCACCCCCAGCAGCCGATCAGCAGAACAATGGGAAGGGAGCAAGATAGCAGCTCCCAGTAGGTATCAGAATAGCACTCAATAGTAAGAAATCCAAGTCCGGCTTGGGACTCCTCCAGTTACATGGGAGTAGGAGAAACAATAGGTTAGCTGAAAGCAGTTCTAATGTGTAGCGCTGGCTCCTTCTGAAAGCTCAGACTCAGGCTCACTTTACTGCTGCGCTGCAAGTTGGAGTGATATTCCCCCAGCAGCCGATCAGCAGAACAATGGGAAGGGAGCAAGATAGCAGCTCCCAGTAGGTATCAGAATAGCACTCAATAGTAAGAAATCCAAGTCCGGCTTGGGACTCCTCCAGTTACATGGGAGTAGGAGAAACAATAGGTTAGCTGAAAGCAGTTCTAATGTGTAGCGCTGGCTGAAAGCTCAGACTCAGGCACAATGCACTGAGATGGCGCCTACACACCAATATTACAGCTACAAATACATTTGTTGGTTCAATAATAAAATGTTAATTGGCAGTGGGAATTATTTGCTGTGTAACAGTGTCATTTGGAGATAAAAAGTGCCCCATAAATATAATGACAGTATCATAGTCAAAAAAATAAAAAAAGATATCTTTTCATTCAAACAATAGCAGTGAAACACCCTTTGATCAGCACAAGCTCTGTTCACTGAGCTCATGTTGACAAATAGGGGAAACTGCCCCTTTAAACCTCACTTTTTATACATTTTCATCACGGCAGATATAGTTTACACTGTGCCTTTTAATTCAGATTGGGCGGAACGCTGCATTTTTTTTCTCCAGTTCTGTACGGCAGCGTCAGCCAATCAGATTGCAGGACGTGGGGTGGGTGTGAGCAGCTGCACCAAGTAATACTTACCAGGAAGTCCCCTGAATAAAGGGACAGCAGAGACAGAGACATTGTTACTGCTTAGAGTTCTGATCTGTAACAAGTACGCTATCCCAGCAGGTAAGTAGCTGCTAGCAGTGCAGTTAGGCCTAGTACTCCCCTAACGTGCACTTGTACAAAGGCATTAAGTTTCTCGATGGATTTTTTTTTAACCTTTCGTGCACTGGGTTGTGGGTGCAGTCTGGGAAGGTGGCAGGGCCTTGCCCTTTGGTATTCCCTCCGGTCTCTCTCGGAGCATAGCACAGACTGCTAATCAGTCTTCACCGGGTCGAGTATGGTTGGTAAAGACAAGAACTGACCCAACCCGGAAAAAAAGAGAGAGAAAGAGACACACAGAGAACGTCAGAAGCAGAGAGGAGAAAGGAATAACCATAACGCTTCTGTCAGCTGCAATGACATTTCCATAGAACTTTAGAACCATTAGAAACGTGTCATTCAGATAAAAGTCATTTCCATACTGGGAATATGAACATGGGGAGGGTGTTCCTTTTAGATAACTATACAGAATGCAAGAGTTTATATGACAGGGAGAAGATAGATATCTCAGAAACAGTAAAGGAACAGTTGATAACAAATAAAACACCATTGTATTCTACAGAGAGTATCTGTTATCTGCTATGTAACCTGTGCCTTTTCTCCTTTTGAATGTAGAAATATATGCAATGCAGAAATAAACTTTTAGTATGATGTAACGATATTCTGAGAAATCTACAATTGGTCTTTTTAACAGCTTATCTGGTTGCTAGGGACTTCTTTACCTAAGCAACCAGACAGTTGTTTGAATGAGAGACTGGTATATAAATAGGAGGGGGAATGAATAGAAACATAAGGAATAAGAAGTAACAATAATAATATCATTGTAACCTCAGGGAGCAATCATTTTTTTAGCTGTATTTGAAATATGTAGAAACTGGAAGAAGACCAATTAAAATGTTGCTAGAACACTAGTAGAAAAGCTCCAAGGAGTACTCTGACTCCAAAATGCCATGTAATTTTGAGAAATACACATTCTAATGAATTAAAAAATGGATAAATGTGTCTTTCTAATACAGGTATGGGACGCGTTATCCAGAATGCTCGGGACCTGGGGTTTTCCGGATAAGGGGTCTTTCCATAATTTTGATCTCCATAACTTAAATCTGCTAAAAATCATTTAAATATTGAATAAACTCAATAGGCTTGTTTTGCCTTCAATAAAGATTAATTATATCTTAGTTGGGATCAAGTACAGGTACTGTTTTATTATTACAGAGAAAAGGGAATCATTTAACCATGAAATAAACCCAATAGGGCTGTTCTGCCCCCAATAAGGGGTAATTATATCTTAGTTGGGATCAAGTACAGGTACTGTTTTATTATTACAGAGAAAAGGGAATCATTTAACCATTAAATAAACCCAATAGGGCTGTTCTGCCCCAATAAGGGGTAATTATATCTTAGTTGGGTTCAAGTACAGGTACTGTTTTATTATTACAGAGAAAATGGAATCATTTAACCAGCAATGTGTAGTTAAAAATGCAATAAAATTACTGGAGTGAAATAAAAAACGTAATTTGGCTGTGTAATTAACACTCACACTAGTCACGCTTGGCAATAAAACACTCAGTATGGTGTTTATGTGTATATGTGTGCATACTTTTCAAAGTGTGTGTGCTGTAAAAGCAACCCCAAGAAAGTGCGGAAGTGTTAAAAGTATGTGTGTGTAGGGGGGTGTTACCAGGGTGCAAGCATGAAGATGATTGCCAGCGGGCCCCTGTTGCAGCAACAGCATTGCAATGCTTTATTGCTGAGATTCTAGCTATCTGTATAACAGAGCATTCTGTCACAGTGGCACAGATCCTATCTGATCCCCCCATTGTAAGCAGCAGTCCTGCCCTGCTTTATGGCTGAGATTCTAGCTATCTGTATAACAGAGCATTCTGTCACAGTGGCACAGATCCTATCTGATCCCCCCATTGTAAGCAGCAGTCCTGCCCTGCTTTATGGCTGAGATTCTAGCTATCTGTATAACAGAGCATTCTGTCACAGTGGCACAGATCCTATCTGATCCCCCCCATTGTAAGCAGCAGTCCTGCCCTGCTTTATGGCTGAGATTCTAGCTATCTGTATAACAGAGCATTCTGTCACAGTGGCACAGATCCTATCTGATCCCCCCATTGTAAGCAGCAGTCCCGCCCTGCTTTATGGCTGAGATTCTAGCTATCTGTATAACAGAGCATTCTGTCACAGTGGCACAGATCCTATCTGATCCCCCATTGTAAGCAGCAGTCCTGCCCTGCTTTATGGCTGAGATTCTAGCTATCTGTATAACAGAGCATTCTGTCACAGTGGCACAAATCCTATCTGATCCCCCCCATTGTAAGCAGCAGTCCTGCCCTGCTTTATGGCTGAGATTCTAGCTATCTGTATAACAGAGCATTCTGTCACAGTGGCACAGATCCTATCTGATCCCCCCATTGTAAGCAGCAGTCCTGCCCTGCTTTATGGCTGAGATTCTAGCTATCTGTATAACAGAGCATTCTGTCACAGTGGCACAGATCCTATCTGATCCCCCATTGTAAGCAGCAGTCCTGCCCTGCTTTATGGCTGAGATTCTAGCTATCTGTATAACAGAGCATTCTGTCACAGTGGCACAAATCCTATCTGATCCCCCCCATTGTAAGCAGCAGTCCTGCCCTGCTTTATGGCTGAGATTCTAGCTATCTGTATAACAGAGCATTCTGTCACAGTGGCACAGATCCTATCTGATCCCCCCATTGTAAGCAGCAGTCCTGCCCTGCTTTATGGCTGAGATTCTAGCTATCTGTATAACAGAGCATTCTGTCACAGTGGCACAGATCCTATCTGATCCCCCCATTGTAAGCAGCAGTCCTGCCCTGCTTTATGGCTGAGATTCTTGCTATCTGTATAACAGAGCATTCTGTCACAGTGGCACAGATCCTATCTGATCCCCCCATTGTAAGCAGCAGTCCTGTCCTGCTTTATGGCTGAGATTCTAGCTATCTGTATAACAGAGCATTCTGTCACAGTGGCACAGATCCTATCTGATCCCCCCATTGTAAGCAGCAGTCCTGTCCTGCTTTATGGCTGAGATTCTAGCTATCTGTATAACAGAGCATTCTGTCACAGTGGCACAGATCCTATCTGATCCCCCCCATTGTAAGCAGCAGTCCTGCCCTGCTTTATGGCTGAGATTCTAGCTATCTGTATAACAGAGCATTCTGTCATAGAACCCACATTGCACTGTGGGTAAAAAACACTGGGGTACATTACAAATGCCACTGACTAGTTGTAATGTCCAAGATTCCATGTGTATACAGATACCCCTCAAAGCCCAAATCCCTATACTACTGAGAATCTGTGATAATGTATAAAACCACTATCCACAAGCTTCATCCAACATACCTGACCAACTTGGAGAAAATTTGTCTGAAAAAATGAATACAAACTACTCTGAACAGTGAGTAAAGCAGGTGCCCACTCATCCCAAAGGGCTTTACACTGTTATTGCTGCAAAAGGGGTCAAGAGAATGTTAAAAACCCCCGTCTCTATTACTGCAAGCGTTTAATCTTAAAGGGGTTGTTCATTTTTCAGTTAACTTTTAGTATGATGTAGATACCTTAGCAACCGGGAAATGGTTTGGATTAGAGATTGGAGAATAGGAGAGGGCCTGAAACTGGAGCCTCACAGAGCAATAGTTTTTTGGCTGCTGGGGTCAGTGACCCCCATTTGAAAGCTGCAAAGAGTTGAAAGAAGAAAGCAAATAATTCAAAAACTATAAGAAATAATGAAGACAAATTGAAAGGCTGTTTAGAATAGGTAATTCTATAACATACTAAAAATTATCTTAAAGGTTAGCCACCCCTTTAACAGGGCAGAATGGAATGTGCTGGGATCTGTACCTTAGTGCATAGCCAGATACCCCACTGTGGCTGCCTCCACCCTGCCCTGACTAAAGGTGGCCATACACGGGCCGATTCTAGCTGCCGATATGGGTCCCTTAGACCAATTCGGCAGCTAATTGGCCCGTGTAGGGGCAGGAACGAGGGGCCTGCCCGACCGATATCTGGCCTGAAATTGGCCAGATATATCGATCGGACAGGTTTAAAAATTTAGTCGGATCGGGGACCTCATTGGCTAGTTGATGAGGTCCCCTAACCAACTGCGCCTATATCCGTCTTTCTAATTCGATCGTTTGGCCCCAGGGCCAAATGACCGAATTAGCCTGAATTAGCCCAATATCGCCCACCTGTAGGTGGGGATATCGGGAGATGATCCGCGATCTTGGCGTCCTCGCTAATCGAGCGGATCTTAGCGTGTATGGCCACCTTAATACTAATTGTCCCTCCATCTCTTTTGTGTTAGAGAAGAGACCAAAACCAATACATTATTAAAAGAATAAGACCTCCGTTAAAGGGATGGTTGGGGGTTCTAGCACAATATCTCTACAGAAATACAAAGGGATTATACCACAACAGAAGGGTAGGGGGAGGAGAATAATAAGGGGGACATGAATATAATGTCCATCCGCCCTTTATTTATATATATATATATCCTTAATTCATGTGCTTGTGTTGGTTTTCATTTTAGGGTGAAGAATGGGGTTTGCAGAAGACAAGTTTGAGAAGTACCTGAGGGGAAACATTAGCCTCCTGCATAGAATAAACCTGGAAGAAATCTTGCAGTATTTGCCCTGCCTCTCGAAATCCACGCAGGTAATGGTCTCCCTATCATACCCATTACTATGCACTATCCCACAGCTACAGCCCCAACGTCAGACCATGGGCCCACCACCCAATAACCTGGCGTCATGGGCCCCCCACCCCACAGGGAAGTTATAGAATGGCCTGTTCTTAGCAGCTTTTCAATTGGTCTTCATTTTTTATTTGTTATAGGTTTTAAACTATTAGCCTTCCACTTCTGACTCTTTCCAGCTTTCTAATGGGGGTCACTGACCCCAGAAGCAAAAAAAAGACTCTTGCTCCGTAAGACCAAATTTTTAATGTTATTGTTAAATGTTATTATTTATCTTTCTATTTAGGCCCTTCTCTATTCATATTCCAGTCTATATTTCAAACCACTGCCTGGTTGCTAGGTAAAATTGGACCCTAGCAACCAGATAGCTCCTGAAATTCTGAACTGCTGAGCAAAAAACGAAATAATTCAAAAACTGCAAATAATACAACATGAAGACCAATTGCAAATTGTCACCAGCAGCAGCAGCCCCCCCATTGTGCAATAAGAACAGTTCACCACAGAAGACCTAATTGCCTTAATGTCTGAGCATATACAATACACATGGGACCCACGGTTTTAACTGAGGTTGGGTGCAGGCAGGGTCACCATCACAAATCATAGTGCCCCATACAACAAAAATCTGGGGCCCCCTTTGGTGGTCCTAAAAAATACCCCAAAAAACACATTGGTTGCCATACAGATCTCTCAATAACTTGGGTATCGGTGGCTCTTTACCAGTTTATTTGCTGTATCTCAGTCTCCCAGGTGTTCCTTCAGGGGCGGGGCAGTGGGCGGGGCAGTGGGTGTAGTTGGATATGCCCAAGGTGCATATAGGGTAAGCCAAGCCAAGTCATACCTGCATTAGTGCCATGCCAGGAACATGCAGAATGCTGGTATACTTCAGGCCTGTGTGGGGGATATGCAGGAATCCTGTTAGGGCCCTAGTTAAAGCAGGGACCCCCAACTGCTGGCTTTTAATTGAATCAGGGCAGAGTATGGGTAGATAATAGCCGGCCCCCTCCGCTGCCAGTCAGCCTCAGATTTGGATGGGATGGGCCTGCCTCCCTGCCTCTTTTTTCTAACTCCCTACTGCTCCTCAGTAGGGAGTTGGGGAAAGAAGAGGTAGGGACCCCAGCCCCGCCCATCCCTCCTGAGCCTGCAGCTGATTGGCCAGGCCCCCCTTACTAACCAAAAAACCACAGGTCCCGCGTCCAGGGACAACTGTCCCACCTTGCACACTGACACCTAGTGGCAAATTATAATGCATCCATTAGGCTGCTTGTTATTGTTATTGTTACTTTTAAAACTTTTTTTCTATTCAGTCCCTCTCTTATTCATATATCAGTCTCTTATTCAAACCACTCCCTGGTTGTTAAGGTAATTTGGACCCTAGCAACCAGATAGCTGTTATGCCTCCAATTTGGAGAGTTGCTGAACAAGTATTAAAATAAGTAAAAAACTACAAGTAATTAAAAATCAAGACCAACTGCAAATTGTCTCAGAATATTACTCTCTCCATCTGTCAATATTATATGGAATAAAACTCTAAAAAAACGAAAGGTTTTTTTTTCTTTCTAAGGAAAAATTAAGGCAAAAGTCTGAAAACAGAGGCAATCGGAATACAATATGGGAATTCATTAATGACTTAACGAAAAGGGACGGATGGGTGCAAGAGTTTCTGTATGCCCTAAGGGAGTGCGAGCTCAACGAGCTGGTGGAACAGCTGGAGGAGGAATACAACAAACATGTTATAAAGCGTGAGTACGACTGCATCTCTTTTCCACATCGTCCCATAAGTCTGTCCTAGCCAACAATTATTGCTCTGTGAGGCTCCAGTTTTATTGTTATTTTTCCTTTTTATAACCTGTTTTTCTATTCAGCCCCTCTCCTATTCATATACCAGCCTCTCATCCAAACTGCTCCCTGGTCACTAAGGTAATTTGGACCCTAGCAACCAGACAGCTGTTAAAGCTCCAAACTACAGAGCTGCTGAACAAGAAGTGAAATAAGTACAAAACTACAAATAATAAAAAATGAAGACCAACTGCAAAGTGTCTCAGAATATTTACACTCTACATTAATGATCCCCAACCAGCGGTTCGTGAGCAACATGTTGCTCCCCAACCCTTTGGATGTTGCTCCCAGTGGCCTCAAAGGCTCATTTATGAATTTCTGGTTAGGGGGCAAGTTTTGGTTGCATAAAACCCAGTGTAAAGCCAAACAGAGCCTTCTATAGGCTACCAGTACACATATGGGCTACCAAATAGCCAATTATAGCTCTTATTTGCACCCCCAGGAACTTTTTCTTTGCTTGTGTTGCTCCCCAACACTTTTTTCATTTGAATGTGGCTCACGAGTATAAAAGGTTGGGGATCCCTGCTCTACATCATAGTAAAAGTTAACTCAGTGAACAACCTCTTTAAGATTAACATGTCCAAGACTGAACTGCTTATATTCCCGCCAACACTCCCTCTGCTTAACAAGACAGTTGAAAATGTCACCCTACATCCATTCCCCCAAGGTAGGTGCCTGGGTGTCACGAGACCCCTCTCACATTCTCTGCCCACATCACTTCCCATACCAGAACATGCCCCTTCCTCTGCTCCTCCACTACTAAGCTTTACCATACCTGAGTAACAGCCCTAGAAGCTCCCTGTGTTTGTATAAGATAGCAGCTGCCATTTTAGCTTGGTCTCAGTTGCTTCCGTGCTGTTGGTAGCATAGATCACACATTCTGATGGGAGGGGGAGTGAATTCTTATGAATTTTTATGGGATAAGGGAGCGGGAGAAGGAAGAAAGCTGCGCAGACTCAGGCCCCTGGGAATGAAGGATTTTTCTGAGAGCAGGAAGTCTGATACCGAAGTACATGTGTTCATAACAGAAGACAATAAATCCAGTGTTTCTTTTGATAGAGGACTCTTTTACCTTTCCTTCTCCTTTAAAAACCACCTTCTAGATGAAGCACTTCGCTAGCCTTCCTCTCCAGCCACACACCTTATCCTATTCCCCACCCCTCTTTTTGTCTCTGTTTGTTCTCTTCCTAATAGATTGCAAGCTCCTTGGGTCAGGGACCTCATCCCTGAAAGCTCTTACACACTGATTTATCTATTGTTCCTGTATAATGTAATATAACTATACCCATGTTTGTGTGCACACCTGGTAAAGCACTGTGTACAATCTTATCCTACAATTTCAGGATGAATGTTAGTTTTAGATCGTTGCGTTTAGACGTACGACTGATATCCGAACGTTCATGGAAAGAAGACTAAAATCTGAACGTGTATGGGCACCTTGAGTTATCCTTAGTAAGAACATTTGTATTGTTTTTTAGGTCCTTCAGAACCTTCTCGTCCCGCATCAACAAGGCAAGCCCTGGCCAATGCAGATCTAGATAATGGCAACTATCAACAACCAGTGTCTGTGCCTCGGGGACATGAGCGAATCCATACCCACATGGTTATTCCAAGCCATGATGATCCAAATGTTAATTCCAACGCTAACTACAATCAAGCGCAACCTCCAATAATTTATGTACCAGCTAAAGCAATTCTGCCACCACATCAGCAAAACCAGGCTTTCCAGCCAGTATACAGTATCCAGCCACCAGCAAATCCTCCTCCCCCAGTACAACCCCCCCAGTACAATCCCCCCGTACAATCCTCTAACCCCAGTACAGTGCAGCCTCGTCCCCAAATTAGGGCTCCCCTTGGCTCCGCCCATCTTGCCCAACAACAAACTGCTTCTCTTGCCCATAACGAGTCTGAGCCACCACAGTCATGTAGTTACAGTAGCGCAGACTGTGTGGCAAGCATCCATTCTGATGTACCATCGTCATCATCGTCATCATCGCTACAACAGAACTGCTCTGTAGAAGATTCTGTAAAAACTCCTATACCTGAAACCTCTCCCCAGGGTTTATGTGATCCATTTAATGAGGTACAAGCCATAATAATGACTAGTAAATACTATTATATTTGTCTGTATGTATATATAAATATAGGCATAAATATCCTTAGAGGACCAATATATATAACTGTTTACCATGAGACTTGTGTTGGAAATGTGTTCTGCCTGTTTTAATTTATTAAAAAATCTATAGTTTTTATTATTTGTTGTACAGAAAACTTTAAATTTGTTCATGTTTAACAAAAAGTGTATTTTGCCCTTTAAACAGTACAATAATTATAATGCCCTTTTCCAAGGTAACAAAGTCACCTGTCCAGAGCTCGTCGGTTTTAGATGATTCTTATGATCTTTACCCACCAATGACTCCAAGCAAAACATCCTGGGTACTGAGCACTGGGGATCATCAGAGAACACAGGTCTGTCTATATCTATCATCTATCTATCTATCTATCTCTCTATCTATCTATCTCTCTATCTATCTGTCTATCTATCATCTATCTCTCTATCTATCTATCTGTCTATCTATCATCTATCTATCATCTATCTCTCTATCTATCTATCATCATCTATCTCTCTATCTATCATCTATCTATATATCTATCATCTATCTCTCTATCTATCTCTCTATCTATCTGTCTATCTATCTATCTATCTATCTATCTATCTATCTATCTATCTATCATCTATCTCTCTATCTATCTATCATCTATCTATCTATCTATCTTTCTTTCTATCATCTATCTATCTATCATCTATCTATCATCTATCTCTCTATCTATCTCTCTATCTATCATCTATCTATCATCTATCTCTCTATCTATCTATCTCTCTATCTATCTGTCTATCTATCATCTATCTATCATCTATCTCTCTATCTATCTATCTATCTATCATCTATCTATCTATCTATCTATCTATCTATCATCTATCTATCTATCATCTATCTCTCTATCTATCTGTCTATCTATCTATCATCTATCTATCTATCTATCTATCTTTCTTTCTTTCTTTCTTTCTTTCTATCTATCTAGACTATCTATCTATCATCTATCTATTATCTGTTGATTATCTATCTATCTACCTATCTACCTAGCTATCATCTATCTACCTAGCTATAATCTATCTATCTATCTATCTATCTATCTATCTATCTATCATCTATCTATTATCTGTTGATCATCTATCTATCTACCTATCTACCTAGCTATCATCTATCTATCTATCTATCTATCTATCTATCTATCTATCTATCTACCTATCAATCTATCTATCTATCGATCTATCTATCATCTATCTATTATCTGTTGATCATCTATCTATCTACCTATCTACTTAGCTATCATCTATCTACCTAGCTATAATCTATCTATCTATCTATCTATCTATCTATCTATCATCTACTTACCTATCAATCTAACTATCATCTATCTATTACCTGTTGATCATCTATCTATCTATCTATCATCTATCTATCATCTATCTATCTATCTATTTATCTAAGAGACCAACTTATAAAGTGCAAGATTTTTGTTTAAAGGACGAGACTCCATGATTACATTTTTTTTCCTATTACTGTCTTTGCACATTTCAACTGTAGAAATATCTTACTACTATGGCAAAATGCCCTTCACCTAACAAAGTTGTCTCATGAATGGTACAGAGGAGTCAGGGGGGATACAGAGGTTATTGCACGGCACAGGGGTCCCTGAGATGGTTTAGCATGACGTGCAGGTCCCAAATGGGAAGTGGTTTGTGAACATTGGGCGGAGCTTGGTGGATCATGTGTGAAGTTGACATAGATGGGGAGTGGCCATGGTGGATCAGGGGCAGCGCCCAAGGGACCCAGGTGAGCACCTTAATGGGTAATACATCCTCTCTGGTCTCAACTCACCTACCTTGCTCCGTGTCACCAGAGCATATCTATATGTTACTGTTAGTGGCAGCCTTTAAAGTATTAGTAAACTTTCAATTCACAAAATAATCAGTAACACATTTTACTTTTAATAGGTGCCTGTCTCCCCTCCTTTAAACTCCACATCTTCTCCCTCTGTCCTGAATTTAGAGCGACCTCTGCCTAGCACCCCAAGGGACCCTGATGTAAGACGGGTGAGATTTCACATATACATATGATACATATGCATATATACATAAAATACATATATATATATATATATAACCTTTATTATTTTCAATTTATTTATTATTTCATACACATCTACAAACCATATAGGGGAACTCAGTGATAAGTATTTTCCCTGTGATAAAAGTACAAACCTGATTCCAGGATAAGCTCCTTTTTATGGAGGAAAACATATGTTACTAAATAAATGATTAAACAGAATTTACATTGGTGATAATTTTGGGGTGGTAGCAGATTGTTACGATATGTTGAAATATAAACTCACTGTACATAATGTCTTTTTGTACCTCAAATATATTGCAGAAACATCCGCAGAGGCCCGCTGATACTCCGGACACCAGTCGTTTGGCCAGCACTGCAAGTCGCAATGATGTGAGATAGATCTGTATCAAATGTCCTGTTACTAGATCTAGGCCAGCAAGCTAGGTGTTCCACGGAACATGTGAATAAAATATCCTTTCCAATCTGAAACATAAACACAGGGCATAAAAATAAACATCAGCTGAGGGGAAAAGAACATTTAGCCACAATCAGAGATTTTAGCAAGACACTCACAGGACTTGGAAGAAAACAAAAATTCTTTATTGGTGCAAAAAAAAAAAAAAGATTTTTTTTTTTTTTTGCACTAATGAAGGATTTTTTGTTTTCTTCCAAGTCCTGTGAGTGCTGTGTCCATTCGTTATTTACATTTTGATATCTACATTTGATATCGGACCCCTTATCCAGAAACCCATTATCCAGAAAGTTCCGAATTACGGAAAGGCCATTTCCCATAGAATCTATTTTAACCAAACAATTAACATTTTTAAAAGTGGTTCCCTTTTTTTCTGAAATAATAAAACAGTACCTGTACTTGATCCCAACTAAGATATAATTACCCCTTATTGGGGCAGAACAGCCCTATTGGGTTTATTTAATGGTTAAATGATTCCCTTTTCTCTGTAATAATTAAACAGTACCTGTACTTGATCCCAACTAAGATATAATTACCCCTTATTGGGGCAGAACAGCCCTATTGGGTTTATTTAATGGTTAAATGATTCCCTTTTCTCTGTAATAATAAAACAGTACCTGTACTTGATCCCAACTAAGATATAAATAATCCTTACTGTAGCCAAAACAATCCTATTGGATTTAATTACTGTTTAAATATTTTATTTTAACAGACTTAAGGTAAGAGATCTGAATTATGGAAAGCCCCCAGGCCCCGAGCATTCTGGATAATGGGTCCCATACCTGTATTTATATTTATCCTGCTGAGCTTGGTGCAGACATATTACATGCAGCCTGCTGCTGGAATTGAACCCACAGCCTTGTTCTCTATGGTTCTATGGCACTGACAAACCTCCTCCAATTATCTGTGTTCAGAGCTCTGCTAACTCACCTCAGCAGCATTTTTATTTCTAGTTACAATCTCTGACAGTTTATTATCAGAAACCTTTAAAAAACGCAGCCCTGATCCCTGCACTGACCCATGAACGTCTGGCCTCCCCACCCATCATTAATTATATTGTAATATTATATTTATATATCATTTCATACTAACTGTTGATCAGTGACTTGGCTTGCATTTTCTTGAAGGTGCCCAACAATCGTCCATTAAACAGTGCCTCTCCCCCTGCTGCTAGAAATCCAGACCCCCCACTGATCAGCACCCCAAGAGAACCTTATGTGCAAAAGGTGAGAGTTTAAACCCATTACAGTATGGAAGCAATGAGCGTTATTTCTAATGGATTGCAACCGTAGGTTGAGAGACAAGATTAGAAGCAATTTCAGCCTGACCAGTATATCTACCTAACTGAAATCCTTTATATTTTGTATGAACTTAGTTGCTTTCTCTAAAGTTCCACAATGTCCTTTTTGTTTGGTGGAAGCCAAGACTTCACTGTTTACTGTAGAGCAGTGATCCCCAACCGGTGGCTCAGGGGCAACATGTTGCTCACCAACCCCTTGGATGTTGCTCCCAGGGGCCTCTATGTAGGTGTTTATTTTTGAATTTCTGGCTTGGAGTCAAGTGTTGGTTGCATAAAACCCAGTGTAAAGCCAAACAGAGCCTTCTATAGGCTACCAGTCCCCATAGGGGCTACCAAATAGCCAATTATGGCTCTTATTTGCTTCCCCAGGAACCATTTTCATGCTTGTGTTGCTCCCCAACACTTTTTCAATTTGAATGTGGCTCACAGGTATAAAATGTTGGGGATCCCTGCTGTAGTGGGTGTTTTACTGGTGCTTTTAATACACAATACCATGTTTCTGGTCCATCCTGCAGCTGATTGGCATTGATTTCTACAGCTAAGTCTATTATCCACCTAATTTAGCCCCATTTAAGTCATAAGTACCTGTACTCTGCATACTTTTATCCCAAAAATATAATCTTACATGTATCTAGTGTAATTGGTTCCAGTCCATACTGTAATCAGTGATGCGCTTTTCTTTTTGTAGGTGTCTCCATTAAATGCCAATTCTTCTCCCTCTGCCCTAAACGTAGACCGACCTCTGCCTAGCACCCCAAGAGAGCCTGATGTACGACGGGTGAGTTCATCAGTATATTATGCTCTGCTATAATTCTTGTATATCGACAGTTCTTTTATACAGATATCAGACCCCTTTTCCGGAAACCCCTTATCCAGAAAGTACCGAATTATGGAAAGGCCGTCTCCCATAGACTCCATTTTAATCAAATAATTCACATTTTTACAAATGTACCTTGTACTTGATCCCAGCTAAGATATAATTACCCCTTATTGGGGGCAGAACAGCCCTATTGGGTTTATTTCATGGTTAAATGATTCCCTTTTCTCTGTAATAATAAAACAGTACCTGTACTTGATCCCAACTAAGATATAATTACCCCTTATTGGGGCAGAACAGCCCTATTGGGTTTATTTAATGGTTAAATGATTCCCTTTTCTCTGTAATAATAAAACAGTATCTGTACTTAATCCCAATTAAGATATAATTACCCCTTATTGGGGGCAGAACAGCCCTATAGGGTTTATTTCATGGTTAAATGATTCCATTTTCTCTGTAATAATAAAACAGTACCTGTACTTGATCCCAACTAAGGTATAATTACCCCTTATTGGGGGCAGAACAGCCCTATTGGGTTTATTTAATGGTTAAATGATTCCCTTTTCTCTGTAATAATAAAACAGTACCTGTACTTGATCCCAACTAAGATATAATTACCCCTTATTGGGGCAGAACAGCCCTATTGGGTTTATTTCATGGTTAAATGATTCCCTTTTCTCTGTAATAATAAAACAGTACCTGTACTTGATCCCAACTAAGAGCCAAAACAATCCTATTGGGATTAATTACTGTTTAAATAATTTTTTCAGTAGATTTAAGGTAGGAGATCCGAATTATGGAAAGATCCCTTATCCGGAAAACCCCAGGTCCCAAGCATTCTGGATAACAGGTCCCATACCTGTACAAATCTTTTACTACAAACTACACAGGTGTCTCTTTTCAGTGATTACGGTAAAAACTTCGGAGACCAACATGCCTTGAGAGCAGGCAGTATAAATGCACTCAAGGCTGCCATCAGAAACTCTGGGGTCCCACACAAGTTGTTTATATGGGGCCCCCCATGAACACAAGCGCACAGAACCAGAATTTGGGCCACGCCCCTTGTGTGCGCAATATAAACAGCTAATGTTACGCTATAATAAGCAGTTCATATAAATATATAAGCTCCGTTGATTATTGTGCTAATAAGTCAATCAGTTTATTGGGGTTCAGTTGGGTTAAACTCTTCCTACCTTTTCGCATAAGTTACTTAACTGCGTCAATTTAGGGGCCCAATGATATTGCTGTGGGGCCCAATAATGTTCTAATAAGCCAGTATTTTAATTGGGGGGTCAGTGGAGTCCATTTGTAAGTTTCTTTGAAAGTAACGTAAGTTTTTGCACAAGTTACATACATTGCATTAAGTGTAAGGGCCCAATGATGTTGCTGTGGGGCCCAATAACCAGTCATTTCACTGCTGAAAGTTCATGTAAGAGACACTATGAAAATTCAGTAAATACCTCCCAAAATAAACAGCTGATGTTACTCTATAATAAGCAGCTCATATACATAGTTAAAATGAATAATAAATGTGCTAATAAGTCAGTCAGATCATTGGGGGCAGTGGGATTTACCGTAAGTTGTTTAAACCATTGGTGGTGAGTGGAGTTTGCCCCTAAGTGTGCCTTCTCTGCATTGGCTTTTGCTTGTACACAAGTTGCCTACGTTTTTTAGGCAAGTTACGTCAGTTTCTTAAGTTTGTAGGCAAGTGACGTCAGTTTCTTAAGTTTGTAGGCAAGTGACGTCAGTTTCTTAAGTTTGTAGGCAAGTTACGTCAGTTTCTTAAGTTTGTAGGCAAGTTACGTCAGTTTCTTAAGTTTCTAGGCAAGTTACGTCAGTTTCTTAAGTTTCTAGGCAAGTTACGTCACTTTCTTAAGTTTCTAGGCAAGTTACGTCACTTTCTTAAGTTTCTAGGCAAGTTACGTCACTTTCTTAAGTTTCTAGGCAAGTTACGTCACTTTCTTAAGTTTCTAGGCAAGTTACGTCACTTTCTTAAGTTTCTAGGCAAGTTACGTCACTTTCTTAAGTTTCTAGGCAAGTTACGTCACTTTCTTAAGTTTCTAGGCAAGTTACGTCACTTTCTTAAGTTTCTAGGCAAGTTACGTCACTTTCTTAAGTTTCTAGGCAAGTTACGTCACTTTCTTAAGTTTCTAGGCAAGTTACGTCACTTTCTTAAGTTTCTAGGCAAGTTACGTCACTTTCTTAAGTTTCTAGGCAAGTTACGTCACTTTCTTAAGTTTCTAGGCAAGTTACGTCACTTTCATAAGTTTCTAGGCAAGTTACGTCACTTTCTTAAGTTTCTAGGCAAGTTACGTCACTTTCTTAAGTTTCTAGGCAAGTTACGTCACTTTCTTAAGTTTCTAGGCAAGTTACGTCACAATCTTAAGTTTCTAGGCAAGTTACGTCACTTTCTTAAGTTTGTAGGCAAGTTACGTCAGTTTCTTAAGTTTCTAGGCAAGTTACGTCACTTTCTTAAGTTTGTAGGCAAGTTACCTCAGTTTCTTAAGTTTGTAGGCAAGTTACGTCAGTTTCTTAAGTTTCTAGGCAAGTTACGTCACTTTCTTAAGTTTGTAGGCAAGTTACGTCAGTTTCTTAAGTTTCTAGGCAAGTTACGTCACTTTCTTAAGTTTCTAGGCAAGTTACGTCACTTTCTTAAGTTTCTAGGCAAGTTACGTCAGTTTCTATGCAACTTTTGCACAAGTGTTATTTTTATGTAACCTTATGCATAACTTACGCAATTTGTGTAACTTTTGCGACATGCCCGGGCCCCATTCTGAAGCAGATTTTCATGGGGCCTGGCACACCAGTACCCCTTCTCCCCCCCCGATGGCGGCTCTGGATGCACTAATGACTGAAGTGACTGCCATGCTTAGGTAACCTTAGGGAAGACAGCCACACTACTGCCCCTTTGTTTTTAGAGTAGAGTCCCAACCACTGCCTGTTCCTCCTGTCTCAAAACCAATCAGCTTCCTCAGAACTAGGATGGCTGGATGTGGCCGTATATTTAATATGCAGCAAGATGACTTCTAGATCATTCTAAAGAAATATCTACATTTTCTGAAGCCTCTTTAGACGTTCCAGTGCCTTACCTTCCATTGAATGATATTGGCCTCCATTGGCCTCATACAATACAATCATAGTGCTGAGGTGCATTCCACTCACCATCACTGAGTGATCCATCTAGGAGTTCTGCCAAGGATAGCCTATGTTACTATATCTAACAAGTGCTTAAAATTAAATGGACTGATCTTTTTTGCCTTTTATTATGTTGCAGAAACATCCTCCCAATGATTCACCAGATGCAATTCACTCTGCCAGTAATACAAGTCGCCATGATGTTCCAAGGGTGAGATATCATGGATAGATCGACACCAAGGGGCCCATTTATTAAACCACGATCTTTTGGCCGGGTTGGAGCTGCAGAGTGCCATTGAGCCCTATGGGAGGCTTTCCTTGGGCCAGGTTGGAGCTGCAGAGTGCCATTGAGCCCTATGGGAGACTTTCCTTGGGCCGGGTTGGAGCTGCAGAGTGCCATTGAGCCCTATGGGAGACTTTCCTTGGGCCGGGTTGGAGCTGCAGAGTGCCATTGAGCCCTATGGGAGACTTTCCTTGGGCCGGGTTGGAGCTGCAGAGTGCCATTGAGCCCTATGGGAGACTTTCCTTGGGCCGGGTGGGAGCTGCAGAGTGCCATTGAGCCCTATGGGAGACTTTCCTTGGGCCAGGTTGGAGCTGCAGAGTGCCATTGAGCCCTATGGGAGACTTTCCTTGGGCCGGGTTGGAGCTGCAGAGTGCCATTGAGCCCTATGGGAGACTTTCCTTGGGTCAGGTTGGAGCTGCAGAGTGCCATTGAGCCCTATGGGAGACTTTCCTTGGGCCGGGTTGGAGCTGCAGAGTGCCATTGAGCCCTATGGGAGACTTTCCTTGGGCCGGGTTGGAGCTGTAGAGTGCCATTGAGCCCTATGGGAGACTTTCCTTGGGCCGGGTTGGATCTGTAGAGTGCCATTGAGCCCTATGGGAGGCTTTCCTTGGGCCGGGTTGGATCTGTAGAGTGCCATTGAGCCCTATGGAAGGCTTCCAACATCATACATTGAAGGTTTCAAAGCCAGAAAGGTTTTCACGTTCAGATCCGAAAATTCGTGACTTTCGGAACGCAACCACAATATTTTCATACGTCCGACAGAAGAATTTTCGTGACATTTTTGAACATCAGAAATTATTGTGGTTACTCCGAATTTTTTCCAATCATGATTTTCACCACCCAAAAATCGTGGTTTAATGAATAGGCCCCCAAGTGTCCTCCTATCTGTATTTAGCCGAAACATTAATTTTGGACAAGAAATCAGATCACCTGATGCTGCTCTGTCTTATTTACCCTTCATTATGTTGCAGAGACATCCTCCCAATGATTCCCCAGATGCAATTCGCTTTGCCGGTAGTACAAGTCGCCATGATGTTTCAAGGGTGAGAAATCATAAACAGATCGGCACCAAGTGTCCTGTTATCCGTATTTAGCTGAAACATTAATTCTGTGCAAGAAATCGGATCATTTGAACAAAAGTTAGCCATAATCAGGCACTGAACAGGACAATATAGGTAGAGAATATGAGCAAACAGGTCCATATTGTGTGTTTGGTCTCTAACAGATCCATATTGTGTGTTTGATCTCTAACAGATCCATATTGTGTGTTTGATCACTAACAGATCCATATTGTGTGTTTGATCTCTAACAGATCCATATTGTGTGTTTGATCACTAACAGATCCATATTGTGTGTTTGATCTCTAACAGATCCATATTGTGTGTTTGATCTCTAACAGATCCATATTGTGTGTTTGATCACTAACAGATCCATATTGTGTGTTTGATCTCTAACAGATCCATATTGTGTGTTTGATCTCTAACAGATCCATATTGTATGTTTGATCACTAACAGATCCATATTGTGTGTTTGATCACTAACAGATCCATATTGTATGTTTGATCACTAACAGATCCATATTGTGTGTTTGATCTCTAACAGATCCATATTGTGTGTTTGGTCTCTAACAGATCCATATTGTGTGTTTGATCTCTAACAGATCCATATTGTGTGTTTGATCTCTAACAGATCCATATTGTGTGTTTGATCTCTAACAGATCCATATTGTGTTTGATCTCTAACAGATCCATATTGTGTGTTTGATCTCTAACAGATCCATATTGTGTGTTTGATCTCTAACAGATCCATATTGTGTGTTTGATCTCTAACAGATCCATATTGTGTGTTTGATCTCTAACAGATCCATATTGTGTGTTTGGTCTCTAACAGATCCATATTGTGTGTTTGATCGCTAACAGATCCATACTGTGTGTTTGGTCTCTAACAGATCCATACTGTGTGTTTGATCTCTAACAGATCCATATTGTGTGTTTGATCTCTAACAGATCCATATTGTGTGTTTGGTCTCTAACAGATCCATATTGTGTGTTTGATCTCTAACAGATCCATATTGTGTATTTGATCTCTAAAAGATCCATATTGTGTGTTTGATCTCTAACAGATCCATATTGTGTGTTTGATCTCTAACAGATCCATATTGTGTGTTTGATCTCTAACAGATCCATATTGTGTGTTTGATCTCTAACAGATCCATATTGTGTGTTTGGTCTCTAACAGATCCATATTGTGTGTTTGATCGCTAACAGATCCATACTGTGTGTTTGGTCTCTAACAGATCCATACTGTGTGTTTGATCTCTAACAGATCCATATTGTGTG
Source organism: Xenopus tropicalis (assembly GCF_000004195.4). NCBI lineage: Eukaryota > Metazoa > Chordata > Amphibia > Anura > Pipidae > Xenopus > Xenopus tropicalis. The sequence goes on along the minus strand of NC_030677.2, from coordinate 12,293,520 downwards.
TTTGATCTCTAACAGATCCATATTGTGTGTTTGGTCTCTAACAGATCCATATTGTGTGTTTGATCTCTAACAGATCCATATTGTGTATTTGATCTCTAAAAGATCCATATTGTGTGTTTGATCTCTAAAAGATCCATATTGTGTGTTTGGTCTCTAACAGATCCATATTGTGTGTTTGATCTTTAACAGATCCATATTGTGTATTTGATCTCTAAAAGATCCATATTGTGTGTTTGATCTCTAAAAGATCCATATTGTGTGTTTGGTCTCTAACAGATCCATACTGTGTGTTTGATCTCTAACAGATCCATATTGTGTGTTTGATCGCTAACAGATCCATACTGTGTGTTTGGTCTCTAACAGATCCATACTGTGTGTTTGATCTCTAACAGATCCATATTGTGTGTTTGATCTCTAACAGATCCATATTGTGTGTTTGGTCTCTAACAGATCCATATTGTGTGTTTGATCTCTAACAGATCCATATTGTGTATTTGATCTCTAAAAGATCCATATTGTGTGTTTGATCTCTAAAAGATCCATATTGTGTGTTTGGTCTCTAACAGATCCATATTGTGTATTTGATCTCTAAAAGATCCATATTGTGTGTTTGATCTCTAAAAGATCCATATTGTGTGTTTGGTCTCTAACAGATCCATATTGTGTGTTTGATCTTTAACAGATCCATATTGTGTGTTTGATCGCTAACAGATCATGTTCTATTAGATCTACTGCCATCTGTGCTTGCTGAATGGAAACAGAAGCAAAAGAGAATTTAGAATTTTGAACATTTGTGACATTTCACAGCGACAAATCTAATTTTGTTTGAATTTTTCTAGGGGGAAATACCTGAATCTTTACCCACAAGGGCACTTTCACATCTTCCAAGACATTCAGAGGTAAAGGAAGGGATCATTACATTAAAGGCCACGCATTAATTTATATCATTTATATGGCTCTGTCTGTGTCACTGAATTTTTGTTTACAATATTCAGCAATTAAAAATATGCAGCCTTTTCTTCATAATTTTTAATGGAATAATATGGTTTGGAACAGTTCCCTAAGCCCCGCCCCCTGTTCCCCTGCTGATCTGGCTGACTACTTTGTGACTCAAATAAAATGTAACAGTAGTCGCCTGTCCTGAGCCTGCCTTCAGCCTGCCTCCTCAATCCCACAATTCCCTGCTGCACACGTGATGTCAATAAGGAAAGGAACATCCAAGTGCAATGCATTGTGGGTTATGTAGTTCCTGCATGCTGTCTGTAAGCTGTGGGGAAGTTGTTACAATTTGTAACATCAGTGTTTTAGTCCCTCCTCCCCTGCCAGGATTTCAAATGATGCAGAAAGAGAAGAACTGTTTTGCAGCTGAATTTCAGCATATAAAAATTGTATTTATTCCTACTTTTTATAGGAACAAATTACATGCTATATTAGGGGTTTCTGTGTGGGTTTTTATTAACTGTTAGCAGTGGTGGATATTTAGTGATTTAGGCATTTCTCTGTTTCTCTTTTTTAAGGTTGCTGAACAGCCAGTTGTCCCAAGTTCATCAGTCAAGCCACTAAATCGCACTGACGATGGGGATGAAGATGACTTTTTCCCGAGTAAACCAGGAGAATTAGTGTCCACCATAGAATACCCAAACACCCGTGCAGGGGTTTCGGGGGTAACTGACGCCTTATCTGGCAACCACGAGTTTCTCTTTAGCTCAGACTCATCTCAAAGTCACAATTTGGAGATAAGTTGCTCACTGGGGAATGGGAATATGCAGACTCGACCGAGTGCTCAAAATATCAATGCCAACGGCAGGAATTCTGAGGGGCAACCACCACACAACAGCCGTCAGTCTCAGCAGAACAGCCCATCAAGCAGCGGTGAACGTGGCCGGGCGGAATATCCTACAACCAGAGTGCAGCCGGAAGAAAATGAAATGCCTTATGGTAATTCACCGGGATCCGTCCAAAGAGGTGGCACCAATTATCCTCCGTACATACATGATCTTTGGCTGCGCAGCACATCACAGCAGCCAGAGGAGAACAGCTACGCGGAGAATACAGATATAAGGAATTTCACTCTTATTGTGAAGCAAGATGCCAGCTTAGATCAGATGGCAGCCAACACATTGCCAGCTAGTGGGCCACAACCAGAGCACAGTGGCACTAACCAAGGCCTAGGCAAAGTATCCAAGGATACAGATACAGACAGCAGGTTGCTACTCACAGCTCTTGCCGTTGTCGGCGTTTCCCTAACCTTGCTCCTGTTATGGAGAAGAGTTAGAAATTAAAGGTGGCCATACACGCCAAGATCCACGAGGTCCCCAAGTGAGCGGATCTTCTCCCGATATCCCCACCTACGGGGCTAATTCAGTTGTTTGGCCCTGGAGCCAAACAATCGAATTAGAACGATGTGTATAGGCGTCCGTCGGTTCGTCCTGATACTGTCCCCGATCCGACTAAATTTCAAACCTGCCCGATGGAGATCTGGCTGATATCAGGCAGGCCTGTCATTAGTGCCCATACACAGGCTGAAAAGCTGCTGAATCGGTCTAAGGGACCGACATCGGCAGGGTCGGACTGGGCCCAGACCCGACCCTTGCCAGCGCTTCCCCTGCCGTGTTAAATTTACGTGCTCGGGGGAGGATGTCGGGCCCTGCGAGGGGGGTTAGGTGGGCCCCTGAGGGGGGGGTTAGGGGATGCAGCCGGCGGGGGCACCTGCAGGGCCCCTGGGGCGGGAGCCCCGGTGGGCCCTTCACCCCCCCAGTCTGACCCTGGACATCAGCAGCTAGAATCAGCCCGTGTATGGCCACCTTAAATTGGTGTATGGCCACCTTAAATTGATTCACTGGATGCCGGCAAGGATTACAATAGCATTTACCTTATGCACCATTACAATATAAAACACACGTTATCATTTGCTATGAAAAGAGACACGACTGACTCACAAGCACTCAGGCACATACCCCACTTTAGTGGCATGTACAAGTTGTGGCTGCCAGTGTGCAATTTGGCATCGGACAAAACTCCCTGCACTCCGTACCTGTGCTAATCACTATGTGAAGGGCCGGGAAGACATTTCTTGTTCTTATTCTCCCCTTCTGTGACACGTCAGCCGTCCCTCCTCTTAAAATATAATTGTGCATACCATATATCCGTATACCTCATGTATTAATGTATATATATACAAGAAAAATAAACATGAAATAGACAAACAATGAAATATATTTTTCCATCAATACAATAACTGTGAGCAGAGGGGGGATATGAAGAAGGGGGTTTCTGCATTAAAAGGGTTGTTCGCCTTGGAGTTAGCTTTTAGTATGATGTAGAGAGTAATATTCTGAGATAAATTGCAACTGGTCTTCATTTTTTATTATGTGTAGTTTTTTTCATTATTTCAGTTTTTGTTCAGCAGCTTTCCAGCTTGGAGTTTCAGTAGCTATTTGGTTGGTAGAGTCCAAATTACCTTAGCAACCAGGGTGTGGTTTGAATGAAAGACTGGTATATGAATAGTAGAAGGGATGAATAGGAAAATAAGTCATAGAAAGTATCAATAACAATAAAACTGGAGCCTCACAGAGCGATAGGTTTTTGGCTCAGGGGTCAGTGACCCCCATTTGAAAGCTTCTGTTGGAAGAAGATGACAATTCAGAAACTATGAAAAACAAATAATGAAGACTAATTGTAAAGTTTCTTAGAATGGTCCTTTCTATAACATACTAATAGTACCACAGTAAAGCACGACATTCCCTTACCTCCCAACTGTCCAGATTTTTGCCGGACAGTCAGCCTGCAGTCCCAGATTCTTACTGAAGAGTCCCTCATTTCCCTTTGATCTTCTGCACTGAACGGCAAAAAAGATACAAAGTTTCTAAAACTTAATTAAATAAGTAGCTTTTGGCAGAGCCCAGAATACTCCCTGCACTGAGATACAAGTGTAACTAATAAAGATACAAGTGGAACTGAGACTTGCAGCTTAAAGGGCAATTTCACCTTCATTAGCAAAACTGCACATAATACAAGAGCCCAAAACTCCCAGAAATGTGTTCAAACTGTATAAACCTGCCAAATTTGGTAAAATGGGAGTGGTATTTAGGGGGTGTGGTCAAAACTTTCACCGTGCTACATGCAGCATTTTTTTTTGTTGCTCATTGCATTTTTCTATTGTTGGGAGGAATGCATTCCACATTGCAGTACAGGTATAGGACCCATTATCCAGAATGCTCGGGACCAAGGGTATTCTGGATAAGGGGTCTTTCCGTAATTTGGATCTTCATACCTTAAGTCTACTGAAAAACCGATAAAACATTAATAAATAAACCCAATAGGGCTGTTCTGCCCCCAATAAGGGGTAATTATATCTTAGTTGGGATCAAGTACAGGTACTGTTTTATTATTACAGAGAAAAGGGAATCATTTAACCATGAAATAAACCCAATAGGGCTGTTCTGCCCCCAATAAGGGGTAATTATATCTTAGTTGGGATCAAGTACAGGTACTGTTTTATTATTACAGAGAAAAGGGAATCATTTAACCATTAAATAAACCCAATAGGGCTGTTCTGCCCCCAATAAGGGGTAATTATATCTTAGTTGGGATCAAGTACAGGTACTGTTTTATTATTACAGAGAAAAGGGAATCATTTAACCATTAAATAAACCCAATAGGGCTGTTCTGCCCCCAATAAGGGGTAATTATATCTTAGTTGGGATCAAGTACAGGTACTGTTTTATTATTACAGAGAAAGGGGAATCATTTAACCATTAAATAAACCCAATAGGGCTGTTCTGCCCCAATAAGGGGTAATTATATCTTAGTTGGGATCAAGTACAGGTACTGTTTTATTATTACAGAGAAAAGGGAATCATTTAACCATTAAATAAACCCAATAGGGCTGTTCTGCCCCCAATAAGGGGTAATTATATCTTAGTTGGGATCAAGTACAGGTACTGTTTTATTATTACAGAGAAAAGGGAATCATTTAACCATGAAATAAACCCAATAGGGCTGTTCTGCCCCCAATAAGGGGTAATTATATCAAGTACAGGTATCAAGTACAGATACTGTTATTATTACAGAGAAAAAGGAAATCAATTTTAAAAATCTGAATTACTTGATTAAAATGGAGTCTATGGGAGACAGGCTTTCCGTAATTCTGAGCTTTCTGGATAATGGGTTTCTGGATAAGCGGTCCGATACTTGTATTAAAATAAAAAGAGGTTTATATGGTTGCCTATGCTTGTAAAGCTGTTATGCAGAGGAGCTGTGTCTTTTCAATTGCTGCTGAACTACAACTCCCATCATGCTTTGGGTTAGAGTAAGGGCGGAGTCAGCTCTCACAAAGGCTGCAACTATATTCAGAGACATTGCTTCTGGCTATTGGGTCAACAGCTGCTCCTTTTAAAGGGGTTGGTCACCTTTGAGTTAAATTTTAGCATGATGCAGAGAGTAATATTCTGAGAAAGTTTGCAATTGGTCTTCATTTTTTATTATTTGTAGTTTATAAATTAATTTTGGAGTTTCAGCAGCTACCTGGTTGCTAAGGTCCAAATCACCTTAGCAACCAGGGAGTGGTATGTTTCTCCACCTGGTGGAAATGTATTATTTCTCATGGTTCAAGAGCTCTCGGTTATAAATAAATCGTGGAAATGTTCCCACCAGTTGATAATGTTGTCACAGTCACTAAAAATGCTTTCTTGGAAATCACATGGTTTTGGTGAATGAAATTTCCATTTCAGGGTTGAGAAATAATACACTTCTCTTTTCCAGAAATAAAAACATGTACAAACTGGCAGTTCCTATTATATACAGGGTTCAGCAACTGGCTAACACCAGTACAGTTTGTAACAATGGAAAGTTGGACTGTCAGCTCTTTGACTCTTTGATATACTACAGGTATGGAACCTGTTATCCAGAATGATAAGGGATCTTTCTGTAATTTAGATATATAACTTAAATCTGCTAAAATTCATTTAAATATTGAATAAACCCAATAGGACTGTTCTGCCCCAATAAGGGGTAATTATATCTTAGTTGGGATCAAGTACAGGTACTGTTTTATTATTACAGAGAAAAGGGAATCATTTAACCATTAAATAAACCCAATAGGGCTGTTCTGCCCCAATAAGGGGTAATTATATCTTAGTTGGGATCAAGTACAGGTACTGTTTTATTATTACAGAGAAAAGGGAATCATTTAACCATGAAATGAACCCAATAGGGCTGTTCTGCCCCCAATAAGGGGTAATTATATCTTAGTTGGGATCAAGTACAGGTACTGTTTTATTATTACAGAGAAAAGGGAATCATTTAACCATGAAATAAACCCAATAGGACTGTTCTGCCCCCAATAAGGGGTAATTATATCTTAGTTGGGATCAAGTACAGGTACTGTTTTATTATTACAGAGAAAAGGGAATAATTTAACCATTAAATAAACCCAATAGGACTGTTCTGCCCCAATAAGGGGTAATTATATCTTAGTTGGGATCAAGTACAGGTACTGTTTTATTATTACAGAGAAAAGGGAATCATTTAACCATTAAATAAACCCAATAGGGCTGTTCTGCCCCCAATAAGGGGTAATTATATCTTAGTTGGGATCAAGTACAGGTACTGTTTTATTATTACAGAGAAAAGGGAATCATTTAACCATTAAATAAACCCAATAGGGCTGTTCTGCCCCCAATAAGGGGTAATTATATCTTAGTTGGGATCAAGTACAGGTACTGTTTTATTATTACTGAGCAAATTGTATAGTTCAGTGCTAAAAATGGTGGATTTTACTATTTTCTCTAGACTTCCAGCAAGACATTGAAGTCTTTCTTTGTCTGAAAAATGTTTTTAAAAAAAATATCCGTTGATCTTAGGGTACGGATTCCTGTCCATACTGTCTGTTATAAGGTAGGCAGCGCCGGATTTGTGTTCCGTGCGCCCCTAGGCCGCCCCCCCTTACTTCCCTGAGTGCGCATGCACGAAGAACCCGCCCCCTCCCGCGCGGCAGCGAGTGCGCATGCGCAAACAGTAAGGTCCCCGTTGCTCCGTATGGGGGCAAAATTAAAAAATTCCGTTGCGGCGGGGCGGCACGCCGCCCCTAAATTTCTGCCGCCCTAGGCCCGGGCCTTTGTGGCCTCTCCACAAATCCGGGCCTGAAGGTAGGTATTAAGAATAGGGAACACTGGGTAACCAGTGTGCCTCATTTGCCCATCTGAATTATAAGAATATCAAGAATATAGCACTGCTGGGCACTGGCAGAGCTGTATGTATGGGTGGATGTGCATGTCTTTGGGTGCAAATACCTACAGTATGGTGCAAAAGTACTGGGAAGGATATAACATACAAAAACATGGCGGTTTGTGACTGTTATTATTTTTTTTTTTACATTGCATTCTGCCCTGCACTTTGTAAACAACCCTTTATATCTTGTCACATTCCCATTGGATATTTGTGCTAAAAACACATGCAAAGCTTTGCATGCCTTTGTATTATTTATTTGTAAAATCTTATACAACAGTTAGCAGCAGGTCATACTGGCAATCTGTGGATACTGGCAAATGCCAGAGGGGCTGCTGTAAGACGCCACAGACAGTAACTATTTAGTAGTCTGGTGGGGGGCTGTTTGGGCCTTTGTGACCTAGAATTGCTAGGGCCTACTTTGAATCCCAGTACAGGCCTGGTAGTATGACCCCCTAACTGTACAAGGACCCCCAGAAAAACCACATATTTTTGGAAACCACATACTGTATAGAGGATAGGCTGTCAGGGCTGTATTTACCACTTAGGCACTCAAGGGCCCATGCCAAGTGTGGCAGCTTTAGGGGGGCAGGCCTCAGGTGCCTATATGGAAAATAAAAAAGCACACAAAGAATAAATATATCCCCCCCAACCCACTTCCAGATGCTTGGGGCTAAATTGTGAGGCAGAGCTGAGGGGGCAAAGGGGTCACCTGGCTCTTTTGCAATTGGCACACACAACAATTGCTGAGGGATAGGGGCGTGCTGAGATCCGGTGCCTAGGGTAGCACTGGGCCTAAATGCAGCCTTCTAGTTTGTATGTACATTACCGTCCGGAGGTATAGTATTTTATGCATACAGAGGATATGGTGTGTGTATATCCATTTTTGCCATGGGTGAGGGCTATTAGACAAGATGTGAGAAATGTATACACAGTGCTGGGGAGGGATATTAAACAGATAGAAGTTGAGGGTATGTATATAAATTACTGCCCTGTGTGAGGGCTATTAGACATATAGTGAGGATGGGGTGTGTGTAAACATATCCCTACTGGTGAAGGGATATTAAATAGATGGGGTGTATTTATACACATTACTGTCCTGGGAAAGGGATATTAGACATATAGAGAGGATGGGGTGTAGGTATACTCAGTACTGGGGGAGGGATATTAATATTTATATATTAGACATATAGAGAGGATGGGGTGTAGGTATACTCAGTACTGGGGGAGGGATATTAATATTTATATATTAGACATATAAAGAGGATGGGGTGTATGTATACTCAGTACTGGGGGAGGGATATTAATATTTATATATTAGACATAGAGAGGATGGGGTGTATGTATACTCAGTACTGAGGGAGGGATATTAATATTTATATATTAGATATGTAGAGAGGATGGGGTGAATGTATACTCAGTACTGGGGGAGGGATATTAATATTTATATATTAGACATATAGAGAGGATGGGGTGTATGTATACTCAGTACTGGGGGAGGGATATTAATATTTATATATTAGACATATAGAGAGGATGGGGTGTATGTATACTCAGTACTGAAGGAGGGATATTAATATTTATATATTAGACATATAGAGAGGATGGGGTGTATGTATACTCAGTACTGGGGGAGGGATATTAATATTTATATATTAGACATATAGAGAGGATGGGGTGTATGTATACTCAGTACTGAGGGAGGGATATTAATATTTATATATTAGACATATAGAGAGGATGGGGTGTATGTATACTCAGTACTGGGGGAGGGATATTAATATTTATATATTAGACATATAGAGAGGATGGGGTGTATGTATACTCAGTACTGGGGGAGGGATATTAATATTTATATATTAGACATATAGAGAGGATGGGGTGTATGTATACTCAGTACTGAGGGAGGGATATTAATATTTATATATTAGACATATAGAGAGGATGGGGTGTATGTATACTCAGTACTGGGGGAGGGATATTAATATTTATATATTAGACATATAGAGAGGATGGGGTGTATGTATACTCAGTACTGGGGGAGGGATATTAATATTTATATATTAGACATATAGAGAGGATGGGGTGTATGTATACTCAGTACTGGGGGAGGGATATTAATATTTATATATTAGACATATAGAGAGGATGGGGTGTAGGTATACTCAGTACTGAAGGAGGGATATTAATATTTATATATTAGATATATAGAGAGGATGGGGTGTATGCATACTCAGTACTGGGGGAGGGATATTAATATTTATATATTAGATATATAGAGAGGATGGGGTGTATGTATACTCAGTACTGGGGGAGGGATATTAATATTTATATATTAGACATATAGAGAGGATGGGGTGTAGGTATACTCAGTACTGGGGGAGGGATATTAATATTTATATATTAGATATATAGAGAGGATGGGGTGTATGTATACTCAGTACTGGGGGAGGGATATTAATATTTATATATTAGATATATAGAGAGGATGGGGTGTAGGTATACTCAGTACTGGGGGAGGGATATTAATATTTATATATTAGATATATAGAGAGGATGGGGTGTAGGTATACTCAGTACTGGGGGAGGGATATTAATATTTATATATTAGATATATAGAGAGGATGGGGTGTATGTATACTCAGTACTGGGGGAGGGATATTAATATTTATATATTAGATATATAGAGAGGATGGGGTGTAGGTATACTCAGTACTGGGGGAGGGATATTAATATTTATATATTAGACATATAGAGAGGATGGGGTGTAGGTATACTCAGTACTGGGGGAGGGATATTAATATTTATATATTAGACATATAGAGAGGATGGGGTGTATGTATATTCAGTACTGGGGGAGGGATATTAATATTTATATATTAGACATATAGAGAGGATGGGGTGTATGTATACTCAGTACTGGGGGAGGGATATTAATATTTATATATTAGACATATAGAGAGGATGGGGTGTAGGTATACTCAGTACTGAAGGAGGGATATTAATATTTATATATTAGATATATAGAGAGGATGGGGTGTATGTATACTCAGTACTGGGGGAGGGATATTAATATTTATATATTAGACATATAGAGAGGATGGGGTGTAGGTATACTCAGTACTGGGGGAGGGATATTAATATTTATATATTAGACATATAGAGAGGATGGGGTGTAGGTATACTCAGTACTGGGGGAGGGATATTAATATTTATATATTAGACATATAGAGAGGATGGGGTGTAGGTATACTCAGTACTGAAGGAGGGATATTAATATTTATATATTAGATATATAGAGAGGATGGGGTGTATGTATACTCAGTACTGGGGGAGGGATATTAATATTTATATATTAGACATATAGAGAGGATGGGGTGTAGGTATACTCAGTATTAGACATATAGAGAGGATGGGGTGTAGGTATACTCAGTACTGGGGGAGGGATATTAATATTTATATATTAGACATATAGAGAGGATGGGGTGTAGGTATACTCAGTACTGGGGGAGGGATATTAATATTTATATATTAGACATATAGAGAGGATGGGGTGTAGGTATACTCAGTATTAGACATATAGAGAGGATGGGGTGTAGGTATACTCAGTATTAGACATATAGAGAGGATGGGGTGTAGGTATACTCAGTACTGGGGGAGGGATATTAATGGGGTCGGTAATCTTACAGAGAATAGGAAGTGTTTATAAACATTACTGCCTGAAGTGTTATATTAGACATGTAAGAGGGGGGCATATTATTAATATTGAGGCCCCCCCCTACTACACACAAAGAGGAATTCATGTGGAAGTTGCAGAGCAGCCCATGGGGGGGGGGCACGCCTTTGTGTGTGTTTCTCCCCAGTAACAGTGAGGCGGCTCTCCTGCTTATTTCCCCGCTCACTTCTCACAGCCGCTTCCAAAAATATCCCCTCAGCTCTCACCAGGGGCCGTCCGACTGACATCTCCTACCGTTGTCATGGATACTGTGCGCCTGTCGCTCAGAGCGGGATCCCACCCATCTTATATGCCCTGAGGGGTTCTGCCTCAAGCATTGGCTAGAGCTGGTGCCACTTGAACATCCTCTCTGCTGGGATTGGTTGCAGAGCTAGACCCTCCCGCCGGCGCTTGCGTAGTGAGAAGCCAGTGTTGTTGAGGAGAGCTAGAGGAGTGATGGCGCAGAACGGGCCGGTTGGGCCCGACAGTACCGGGGGTGGGGGGGAACATCATCCTCCTCGGCGTAGGACCAGCTCCTCCGATGGTCCTTATGCTTCGGCTGGGGCTCCCCGGGAGAGACTTAGTTCGAGCTCCCGGCCTAGGCAGCGCCTGGAATCACTGGGGAGGAACAGGCCGCGTAAGTGACAGGTGGGAGGCGGAGACCGGGCCGGGGTGCGGGTTGAGGGATCGGATTTGGGTGATTAGGGTGAGATACTGACTAAATGGGTATGGGCAGCAAGCATTGGGGCTTGGGGAGGGAGGCAGAGGATACCGGTTACCCTGGAGATAAAGGGGTGTGGTTAAGATGTTGAAGGCGGGGCGGTATGGATCTGTCAGGGGGAGGGTCTGAATTCTAGATGTGGGGAAGGATATAGGGCTGTGAGCAGTGTGTGAGGGGAATGGGTTTGGCTTATGGAGAAGGGAATAAGTAACTGGGGGTGTAGGTTGCAGAGGAATGGGGGGCAAGTAGGGTTGAAGTGAGGGAGCTGGGGGTGTAGGTTGCAGAGGAATGGGGGGCAAGTAGGGTTGAAGTGAGGGAGCTGGGGGTGTAGGTTGCAGAGGAATGGGGGGCAGGTAGGGTTGAAGTGAGGGAGCTGGGGGTGTAGGTTGCAGAGGAATAGGGGGCAGGTAGGGTTGAAGTGAGGGAGCTGGGGGTGTAGGTTGCAGAGGAATGGGGGGCAGGTAGGATTGAAGTGAGGGAGCTGGGGGTGTAGGTTGCAGAGGAATGGGGGGGGCAGGTAGGGTTGAAGTGAGGGAGCTGGGGGTGTAGGTTGCAGAGGAATGGGGGGCAGGTAGGGTTGAAGTGAGGGAGCTGGGGGTGTAGGTTGCAGAGGAATAGGGGGCAGGTAGGGTTGAAGTGAGGGAGCTGGGGGTGTAGGTTGCAGAGGAATGGGGGGCAGGTAGGGTTGAAGTGAGGGAGCTGGGGGTGTAGGTTGCAGAGGAATGGGGGGCAGGTAGGGTTGAAGTGAGGGAGCTGGGGGTGTAGGTTGCAGAGGAATAGGGGGCAGGTAGGGTTGAAGTGAGGGAGCTGGGGGTGTAGGTTGCAGAGGAATAGGGGGCAGGTAGGGTTGAAGTGAGGGAGCTGGGGGTGTAGGTTGCAGAGGAATGGGGGGCAGGTAGGGTTGAAGTGAGGGAGCTGGGGGTGTAGGTTGCAGAGGAATAGGGGGCAGGTAGGGTTGAAGTGAGGGAGCTGGGGGTGTAGGTTGCAGAGGAATGGGGGGCAGGTAGGGTTGAAGTGAGGGGAGCTGGGGGTGTAGGTTGCAGAGGAATGGGGGGCAGGTAGGGGTTGAAGTGAGGGAGCTGGGGGTGTAGGTTGCAGAGGAATAGGGGGTAGGTAGGGTTGAAGTGAGGGAGCTGGGGGTGTAGGTTGCAGAGGAATGGGGGGTAGGTAGGGTTGAAGTGAGGGAGCTGGGGGTGTAGGTTGCAGAGGAATGGGGGGCAGGTAGGGTTGAAGTGAGGGAGCTGGGGGTGTACATTGCAGAGGAATGGGGGGGCAGGTAGGGTTGAAGTGAGGGAGCTGGGGGTGTAGGTTGCAGAGGAATGGGGGGCAGGTAGGGTTGAAGTGAGGGAGCTGGGGGTGTAGGTTGCAGAGGAATAGGGGGCAGGTAGGGTTGAAGTGAGGGAGCTGGGGGTGTAGGTTGCAGAGGAATGGGGGGTAGGTAGGGTTGAAGTGAGGGAGCTGGGGGTGTAGGTTGCAGAGGAATGGGGGGCAGGTAGGGTTGAAGTGAGGGAGCTGGGGGTGTACATTGCAGAGGAATGGGGGGGCAGGTAGGGTTGAAGTGAGGGAGCTGGGGGTGTAGGTTGCAGAGGAATGGGGGGCAGGTAGGGTTGAAGTGAGGGAGCTGGGGGTGTAGGTTGCAGAGGAATAGGGGGCAGGTAGGGTTGAAGTGAGGGAGCTGGGGGTGTAGGTTGCAGAGGAATGGGGGGTAGGTAGGGTTGAAGTGAGGGAGCTGGGGGTGTAGGTTGCAGAGGAATGGGGGGCAAGTAGGGTTGAAGTGAGGGAGCTGGGGGTGTAGGTTGCAGAGGAATGGGTGGTAGGTAGGGTTGAAGTGAGGGAGCTGGGGGTGTTGGTTGCAGAGGAATGGGGGGCAGGTAGGGTTGAAGTGAGGGAGTTTGGGGTGTAGGAATGGGGGGCAGGTAGGGTTGAAGTGAGGGAGCTGGGGGTGTAGGTTGCAGAGGAATGGGGGCAGGTAGGGTTGAAGTGAGGGAGCTGGGGGTGTAGGTTGCAGAGGAATGGGGGGCAGGTAGGGTTGAAGTGAGGGAGCTGGGGTGTAGGTTGCAGAGGAATGGGTGGTAGGTAGGGTTGAAGTGAGGGAGCTGGGGGGTGTAGGTTGCGGAGGAATGGGGGGCAAGTAGGGTTGAAGTGAGGGAGCTGGGGGTGTAGGTTGCAGAGGAATGGGTGGTAGGTAGGGTTGAAGTGAGGGAGCTGGGGGTGTAGGTTGCAGAGGAATGGGGGGTAGGTAGGGTTGAAGTGAGGGAGCTGGGGGGGTTGGTTGCAGAGGAATGGGGGGCAGGTAGGGTTGAAGTGAGGGAGTTTGGGGTGTAGGAATGGGGGGCAGGTAGGTTTGAAGTGAGGGAGCTGGGGGTGTAGGTTGTAGAGGAATGGGGGGCAGGTAGGGTTGAAGTGAGGGAGCTGGGGGTGTAGGTTGCAGAGGAATGGGGGGCAGGTAGGGTTGAAGTGAGGGAGCTGGGGGTGTAGGTTGCAGAGGAATGGGGGGGCAGGTAGGGTTGAAGTGAGGGAGCTGGGGGTGTAGGCTGCAGAGGAATGGGGGGGCAGGTAGGGTTGAAGTGAGGGAGCTGGGGGTGTAGGTTGCAGAGGAATGGGGGGCAGGTAGGGTTGAAGTGAGGGAGCTGGGGGTGTAGGTTGCAGAGGAATGGGGGGCAGGTAGGGTTGAAGTGAGGGAGCTGGGGGTGTAGGTTGCAGAGGAATGGGGGGGCAGGTAGGGTTGAAGTGAGGGAGCTGGGGGTGTAGGTTGCAGAGGAATGGGGGCAGGTAGGGTTGAAGTGAGGGAGCTGGGGGTGTAGGTTGCAGAGGAATAGGGGGCAGGTAGGGTTGAAGTGAGGGAGCTGGGGGTGTAGGTTGCAGAGGAATGGGGGGCAGGTAGGGTTGAAGTGAGGGAGCTGGGGGTGTAGGGTTGCAGAGGAATAGGGGGCAGGTAGGGTTGAAGTGAGGGAGCTGGGGGTGTAGGTTGCAGAGGAATGGGGGGCAGGTAGGGTTGAAGTGAGGGAGCTGGGGGTGTAGGTTGCAGAGGAATGGGGGGGGCAGGTAGGGTTGAAGTGAGGGAGCTGGGGGTGTAGGTTGCAGAGGAATGGGGGGGGCAGGTAGGGTTGAAGTGAGGGAGCTGGGGGTGTAGGTTGCAGAGGAATAGGGGGCAGGTAGGGTTGAAGTGAGGGAGCTGGGGGTGTAGGTTGCAGAGGAATGGGGGGCAGGTAGGGTTGAAGTGAGGGAGCTGGGGTGTAGGTTGCAGAGGAATGGGGGGCAGGTAGGGTTGAAGTGAGGGAGCTGGGGGTGTAGGTTGCAGAGGAATGGGGGGTAGGTAGGGTTGAAGTGAGGGAGCTGGGGGTGTAGGTTGCAGAGGAATGGGGGGTAGGTAGGGTTGAAGTGAGGGAGCTGGGGGTGTAGGTTGCAGAGGAATGGGGGGCAGGTAGGGTTGAAGTGAGGGAGCTGGGGGTGTACATTGCAGAGGAATGGGGGGGCAGGTAGGTTGAAGTGAGGGAGCTGGGGGTGTAGGTTGCAGAGGAATGGGGGGCAGGTAGGGTTGAAGTGAGGGAGCTGGGGGTGTAGGTTGCAGAGGAATGGGGGGCAGGTAGGGTTGAAGTGAGGGAGCTGGGGGTGTAGGTTGCAGAGGAATGGGGGGTAGGTAGGGTTGAAGTGAGGGAGCTGGGGGTGTAGGTTGCAGAGGAATGGGGGGCAGGTAGGGTTTAAGTGAGGGAGCTGGGGGTGTACATTGCAGAGGAATGGGGGGGCAGGTAGGGTTGAAGTGAGGGAGCTGGGGGTGTAGGTTGCAGAGGAATGGGGGGCAGGTAGGGTTGAAGTGAGGGAGCTGGGGGTGTAGGTTGCAGAGGAATAGGGGGCAGGTAGGGTTGAAGTGAGGGAGCTGGGGGTGTAGGTTGCAGAGGAATGGGGGGTAGGTAGGGTTGAAGTGAGGGAGCTGGGGGTGTAGGTTGCAGAGGAATGGGGGGCAAGTAGGGTTGAAGTGAGGGAGCTGGGGGTGTAGGTTGCAGAGGAATGGGTGGTAGGTAGGGTTGAAGTGAGGGAGCTGGGGGTGTAGGTTGCAGAGGAATGGGGGGTAGGTAGGGTTGAAGTGAGGGAGCTGGGGGTGTTGGTTGCAGAGGAATGGGGGGCAGGTAGGGTTGAAGTGAGGGAGTTTGGGGTGTAGGAATGGGGGGCAGGTAGGGTTGAAGTGAGGGAGCTGGGGGTGTAGGTTGCAGAGGAATGGGGGGCAGGTAGGGTTGAAGTGAGGGAGCTGGGGGTGTAGGTTGCAGAGGAATGGGGGGCAGGTAGGGTTGAAGTGAGGGAGCTGGGGGTGTAGGTTGCAGAGGAATGGGTGGTAGGTAGGGTTGAAGTGAGGGAGCTGGGGGTGTAGGTTGCGGAGGAATGGGGGGCAAGTAGGGTTGAAGTGAGGGAGCTGGGGGTGTAGGTTGCAGAGGAATGGGTGGTAGGTAGGGTTGAAGTGAGGGAGCTGGGGGTGTAGGTTGCAGAGGAATGGGGGGTAGGTAGGGTTGAAGTGAGGGAGCTGGGGGTGTTGGTTGCAGAGGAATGGGGGGCAGGTAGGGTTGAAGTGAGGGAGTTTGGGGTGTAGGAATGGGGGGCAGGTAGGTTTGAAGTGAGGGAGCTGGGGGTGTAGGTTGTAGAGGAATGGGGGGCAGGTAGGGTTGAAGTGAGGGAGCTGGGGGTGTAGGTTGCAGAGGAATGGGGGGCAGGTAGGGTTGAAGTGAGGGAGCTGGGGGTGTAGGTTGCAGAGGAATGGGGGGGGCAGGTAGGGTTGAAGTGAGGGAGCTGGGGGTGTAGGCTGCAGAGGAATTGGGGGCAGGTAGGGTTGAAGTGAGGGAGCTGGGGGTGTAGGTTGCAGAGGAATGGGGGGCAGGTAGGGTTGAAGTGAGGGAGCTGGGGGTGTAGGTTGCAGAGGAATGGGGGGCAGGTAGGGTTGAAGTGAGGGAGCTGGGGGTGTAGGTTGCAGAGGAATGGGGGGGCAGGTAGGGTTGAAGTGAGGGAGCTGGGGTGTAGGTTGCAGAGGAATGGGGGGCAGGTAGGGTTGAAGTGAGGGAGCTGGGGGTGTAGGTTGCAGAGGAATAGGGGGCAGGTAGGGTTGAAGTGAGGGAGCTGGGGGTGTAGGTTGCAGAGGAATGGGGGGCAGGTAGGGTTGAAGTGAGGGAGCTGGGGGTGTAGGTTGCAGAGGAATAGGGGGCAGGTAGGGTTGAAGTGAGGGAGCTGGGGGTGTAGGTTGCAGAGGAATGGGGGGCAGGTAGGGTTGAAGTGAGGGAGCTGGGGGTTGTTGGTTGCAGAAGAATGGGGGGCAGGTAGGGTTGAAGTGAGGGAACTGGGGTGTAGGTTGCAGAGAAATGGGGGGCAAGTAGGGTTGAAGTGAGGGAACTGGGTGTAGGTTGCAGAGGAATGGGGGGCAGGTAGGGTTGAAGTGAGGGAACTGGGGTGTAGGTTGCAGAGGAATGGGGGGCAGGTAGGGTTGAAGTGAGGGAGCTGGGGGTGTAGGTTGCAGAGGAATGGGGGGCAGGTAGGGTTGAAGTGAGGGAGCTGGGGGTGTAGGTTGCAGAAGAATGGGGGGCAGGTAGGGTTGAAGTGAGGGAACTGGGGTGTAGGTTGCAGAGAAATGGGGGGCAAGTAGGGTTGAAGTGAGGGAACTGGGGTGTAGGTTGCAGAGGAATGGGCGGGGGGGCAGGTAGGGTTGAAGTGAGGGAACTGGGGTGTAGGTTGCAGAAGAATGGGGGGCAGGTAGGGTTGAAGTGAGGGAGCTGGGGGTGTTGGTTGCAGAGGAATAGGGGGCAGGTAGGGTTGAAGTGAGGGAGCTGGGGGTGTAGGTTGCAGAGGAATAGGGGGCAGGTAGGGTTGAAGTGAGGGAGCTGGGGGTTGTTGGTTGCAGAAGAATGGGGGGCAGGTAGGGTTGAAGTGAGGGAACTGGGGTGTAGGTTGCAGAGAAATGGGGGGCAAGTAGGGTTGAAGTGAGGGAACTGGGGTGTAGGTTGCAGAGGAATGGGGGGCAGGTAGGGTTGAAGTGAGGGAGCTGGGGGTGTAGGTTGCAGAGGAATAGGGGGCAGGTAGGGTTGAAGTGAGGGAGCTGGGGGTGTAGGTTGCAGAGGAATAGGGGGCAGGTAGGGTTGAAGTGAGGGAGCTGGGGGTGTAGGTTGCAGAGGAATGGGGGGCAGGTAGGGTTGAAGTGAGGGAACTGGGGGTGTAGGTTGCAGAGGAATGGGGGGCAGGTAGGGTTGAAGTGAGGGAGCTGGGGGTTGTTGGTTGCAGAGGAATGGGGGGCAGGTAGGGTTGAAGTGAGGGAACTGGGGGTGTACGTTGCAGAAGAATGGGGGGCAGGTAGGGTTGAAGTGAGGGAGCTGGGGGTTGTTGGTTGCAGAGGAATGGGGGGCAGGTAGGGTTGAAGTGAGGGAGCTGGGGGTGTAGGTTGCAGAGGAATAGGGGGCAGGTAGGGTTGAAGTGAGGGAGCTGGGGGTGTAGGTTGCAGAGGAATAGGGGGCAGGTAGGGTTGAAGTGAGGGGAGCTGGGGGTGTAGGTTGCAGAGGAATGGGGGGCAGGTAGGGTTGAAGTGAGGGAGCTGGGGGTTGTTGGTTGCAGAGGAATGGGGGGCAGGTAGGGTTGAAGTGAGGGAACTGGGGGTGTACGTTGCAGAAGAATGGGGGGCAGGTAGGGTTGAAGTGAGGGAGCTGGGGGTTGTTTGGTTGCAGAGGAATGGGGGGCAGGTAGGGTTGAAGTGAGGGAGCTGGGGTGTAGGTTGCAGAGGAATAGGGGGCAGGTAGGGTTGAAGTGAGGGAGCTGGGGGTGTAGGTTGCAGAGGAATAGGGGGCAGGTAGGGTTGAAGTGAGGGAGCTGGGGGTGTAGGTTGCAGAGGAATAGGGGGCAGGTAGGGTTGAAGTGAGGGAACTGGTGATGTACGTTGCAGAGGAATGGGGGGCAGGTAGGGTTGAAGTGAGGGAGCTGGGGGTGTAGGTTGCAGAGGAATAGGGGGCAGGTAGGGTTGAAGTGAGGGAGCTGGGGATGTAGGTTGCAGAGGAATAGGGGGCAGGTAGGGTTGAAGTGAGGGAGCTGGGGGTGTAGGTTGCAGAGGAATGGGGGGCAGGTAGGGTTGAAGTGAGGGAACTGGGGGTGTAGGTTGCAGAGGAATAGGGGGCAGGTAGGGTTGAAGTGAGGGAGCTGGGGGTGTAGGTTGCAGAGGAATGGGGGGCAGGTAGGGTTGAAGTGAGGGAGCTGGGGGTTGTTGGTTGCAGAGGAATGGGGGGCAGGTAGGGTTGAAGTGAGGGAACTGGGGGGTGTACGTTGCAGAAGAATGGGGGGCAGGTAGGGTTGAAGTGAGGGAGCTGGGGGTTGTTGGTTGCAGAGGAATGGGGGGCAGGTAGGGTTGAAGTGAGGGAGCTGGGGGTGTAGGTTGCAGAGGAATGGGGGGCAGGTAGGGTTGAAGTGAGGGAGCTGGGGATGTAGGTTGCAGAGGAATAGGGGGCAGGTAGGGTTGAAGTGAGGGAGCTGGGGGTGTAGGTTGCAGAGGAATAGGGGGCAGGTAGGGTTGAAGTGAGGGAGCTGGGGGTGTAGGCTGCAGAGGAATGGGGGGCAGGTAGGGTTGAAGTGAGGGAGCTGGGGGTGTAGGTTGCAGAGGAAATAGGGGGCAGGTAGGGTTGAAGTGAGGGAGCTGGGGGTGTAGGCTGCAGAGGAATGGGGGGCAGGTAGGGTTGAAGTGAGGGAGCTGGGGGTGTAGGTTGCAGAGGAATAGGGGGCAGGTAGGGTTGAAGTGAGGCAGCTGGGTGTGTAGGTTGCAGAGCAATGGGGGGCAGGTAGGGTTGAAGTGAGGGAGCTGGGGGTTGTTGGTTGCAGAGGAATGGGGGGCAGGTAGGGTTGAAGTGAGGGAACTGGGGGTGTACGTTGCAGAAGAATGGGGGGCAGGTAGGGTTGAAGTGAGGGAGCTGGGGGTTGTTGGTTGCAGAGGAATGGGGGGCAGGTAGGGTTGAAGTGAGGGAGCTGGGGGTGTAGGTTGCAGAGGAATAGGGGGCAGGTAGGGTTGAAGTGAGGGAGCTGGGGGTGTAGGTTGCAGAGGAATAGGGGGCAGGTAGGGTTGAAGTGAGGGAGCTGGGGGTGTAGGTTGCAGAGGAATAGGGGGGCAGGTAGGGTTGAAGTGAGGGAACTGGGGATGTACGTTGCAGAGGAATGGGGGGCAGGTAGGGTTGAAGTGAGGGAGCTGGGGGTGTAGGTTGCAGAGGAATAGGGGGCAGGTAGGGTTGAAGTGAGGGAGCTGGGGGTGTAGGTTGCAGAGGAATAGGGGGCAGGTAGGGTTGAAGTGAGGGAGCTGGGGGTGTAGGTTGCAGAGGAATGGGGGGCAGGTAGGGTTGAAGTGAGGGAACTGGGGGTGTAGGTTGCAGAGGAATAGGGGGCAGGTAGGGTTGAAGTGAGGGAGCTGGGGGTGTAGGTTGCAGAGGAATGGGGGGCAGGTAGGGTTGAAGTGAGGGAGCTGGGGGTTGTTGGTTGCAGAGGAATGGGGGGCAGGTAGGGTTGAAGTGAGGGAACTGGGGGTGTACGTTGCAGAAGAATGGGGGGCAGGTAGGGTTGAAGTGAGGGAGCTGGGGGTTGTTGGTTGCAGAGGAATGGGGGGCAGGTAGGGTTGAAGTGAGGGAGCTGGGGGTGTAGGTTGCAGAGGAATGGGGGGCAGGTAGGGTTGAAGTGAGGGAGCTGGGGATGTAGGTTGCAGAGGAATAGGGGGCAGGTAGGGTTGAAGTGAGGGAGCTGGGGGTGTAGGTTGCAGAGGAATAGGGGGCAGGTAGGGTTGAAGTGAGGGAGCTGGGGGTGTAGGCTGCAGAGGAATGGGGGGCAGGTAGGGTTGAAGTGAGGGAGCTGGGGGTGTAGGTTGCAGAGGAATAGGGGGCAGGTAGGGTTGAAGTGAGGGAGCTGGGGGTGTAGGCTGCAGAGGAATGGGGGGCAGGTAGGGTTGAAGTGAGGGAGCTGGGGGTGTAGGTTGCAGAGGAATAGGGGGCAGGTAGGGTTGAAGTGAGGCAGCTGGGGGTGTAGGTTGCAGAGCAATGGGGGGCAGGTAGGGTTGAAGTGAGGGAGCTGGGGGTTGTTGGTTGCAGAGGAATGGGGGGCAGGTAGGGTTGAAGTGAGGGAGTTGGGGCTGTAGGTTGGAGAGGAGTGGGGGGCAGGTAGGGTTGAAGTGAGGGAGTTGGGGCTGTAGGTTGGAGAGGAGTGGGGAGCAGGTTATGGTTGCAGTGAGTTGGGGAGCTGATGGGTATGATGCAGAGGGTTGGGCAGTAGTTAGGGGGAGTCAGGGAGAGAGCTGAGGAATTGCATACAGAAGGTTGTGGAGGTTGCAGTGAGTGGGGGATCTGAGGGGAGGAAGCAATCAGTAGGGAAGGGCTTAAAGAGGGAGCTGCCATTAGAGCAGCAGTGAAGTTGATAGGGTTAACAATGAGTAAGATATGGGGAAACTCTGGCTGTGTAGTAGACTAATAAGATATCGCAAGTGTATAGGGATAATTAATCCATTTACTGCCCAATACTGGTGGCTTGTGTGCATAATGGGAGGAGACTAATAGGTGGCATTTCTAGGCAGAGGTACAGGGCCTTCTCCAGGAGAATTGGATTGAAGTGCTGATTAGAAGCATTGCCAATGGGAATAGCAGGCTTGACTAGAAGAAAGGGTGCAAGAGAAGAATTGGGCAGTGCTGCCTGGATACTAGATCAGCCCTACGCAGGCGTTAGATCAGCCCTACGCAGGCGTTAGATCAGCCCTACGCAGGCGTTAGATCAGCCCTACGCAGGCGTTAGATCAGCCCTACGCAGGCTGCTAGAGAAACAGCATAGAGGCATCGCTGCTGAGAATAGAGGCAGTAGTGCAGCACAGAGTCAGCGCTGAGCAGCAGGTAGGTGGGTTAGACTACGAGGAGAGAGTAGAGCAGCACATCCGGGCCTGGCAGACTTGATCAGAAATACAGGGCAAGCAGCGCAGTGAGGCAGATGGATAGATAATAAAGGCAGCAATATTTATTGGCCCTGGAAAGTAGAATATGGAAGCAAGGCTTGTCATAGAACCTCTGAGGAAGGGAACCCTGGCTGTGCAAGGTCAGGTATTCTAGACTAAGAGAATGTCTGATCAGTGCAAGTTATAATTACTGGGCGAAATTGACTTTGCATCTATCTAGATATGTCTGTTATCTCACCCGAGAATCCCTATGTCAGACATTAATTAAAGGAATAGTAACACCAAAAAATGAAAGAGCTTTAAAGTAATAAAAATATAATGCACTGTTGCCCTGCACTGGTAAAACTGGTGTGTTTGCTACAGTAACACTACTATAATTTATATAATAAGCTGCTGTGTAGCCCCGGGGGCAGCCATTCAGGCTGGAAAAAAGGAGAAAAGGCACAGGTTACATAGCAGATAACAGATAAGCTCTGTAGAATACAATAGTGTTTTATCTGTTATCTGCTATGTGCCTGTGCATTTTCTCCTTTGAATGGCTGCCCCCATGGCTACATAGCAGCTTATTTATATAAATTATAGTAGACTTTCTGAAGTAAACACACAACTTTTACCAGTGCAGGGCAGCAGCACATTATATTTTAGTTACTTTTATACACTTTCATTTTTTGGTGTTACTGTTCCTTTAAACACTGTACACAGATTCAATGCATTTGTACCATATAGTCGGTTTAGAATATGTACAGAACTGTGCAGTAATGTCCCCCCCTCCCAAAGAACTAATCTGTCTGATCAGCCTTAGCTCTAGTATGGAGTCAAACTACCACCAAATGGTGGGACCATTCCATTCTGGTTGTGTATATGTGCAGCCAGTTTGGAGTCTGGCCAATCATTTTGCAAGGGCACTGGTTTAGATTTCAGGTAACAAGGTATTTGTGACCTGCATTATTACCCCGAATGGCCTGACTAATACCCCCCTTTCTCCATTGTGTGTATTATGGCCTACAATTAAACAGAAGGCCATTATCAAGGGGTACATCTGTGCCCTGGTAATCTGATTACCTTTTCTTCCTCCTACAATTGCTTGCAAGAACCAGGAAGTTGGAAAATAACAACTTAAGTAATTCTGCCTTAATTCCAGCTCTTCCTGAGATTACAGAAATGTATGTTTTTGTGTGTTTTGCTCTTATTAGATGAATGGATCAGGTTCTGGTTCTATAACGTTTATATTTTTTGTCCTAGCCTTTCCTTGGTTTGGCTTGGATATTGGTGGGACACTGGTCAAACTTGTCTATTTTGAACCCAGAGATATCACTGCTGAAGAGGAGCAAGAAGAAGTGGAAAACCTCAAGAGCATTCGGAAATATCTGACTTCCAACGTGGCATACGGGCAAACTGGCATCCGCGATGTCCACCTGGAGCTGAAGGACCTCACAATGCGCGGCCGGAAGGGCAACCTACATTTTATCCGCTTTCCAACCTACGACTTGCCTGTCTTCCTCCAGATGGCTCAGCAGAAGCAGTTCTCAAGTCTCCACACGTCACTGTGTGCCACAGGCGGTGGAGCATATAAATTCGAAGACGACTTCATGACTGTGAGCATGTTATTTAATAACCCGTTAACCCGTACGTACAACTGCCTCACCTCCATTAAAGATCGGGGGTTCAGGTTGGGCCGACTTCTGCTCAACATTTTTGGGTCACGGACAGGTTCGGGTCGAGCACTTGTGCTCACTCTCTCCGCTCATGACTTACTGCTTGGGTTCCAGTTCCCTTATTTATAGGCACGCCGGGCCTATAAATAAAGGGAACCTGCCAGGTCGGGTAGGAATTGGGCTGGGAATGGGCGGGTTAGTGTTGGGTACGGCATCGGCACACAGGGTTAAAATGCATACACTTGCTTTTCTGCACCAAAATCCCTGTGTTCGCTGATCCCATACCTGTCGGGGCAAAAACATTCAAGTACAGAAAGGCATGGGATTGGCATTACTTTATTAGTCACACTGTCCTATTAAGCCAAACACTAAAGGTGGCCATACACTATACGTTCCGTGCGTATGGCAAGGTTGCCAAATAAGCGGATTGGTGCCCACCTAAGGTGGGTGATATCAGAGTAGCCTGATCTTTAAGGGGCCAAACAATCGGATTACAACAACAGGAATAGAAGCTGTCGGAGCAAGGACTGCATCAATGAGCCAATGCAGTCCCCGATCCGATGGGAATATCAAACCTGTTGATCGTCATTTGGCTGATTTTCACACAGATATCGGTCAGGTAGGCACATTGGGGGGGTCCTCATGTATGGGCAGATATTCTACGGAATCGGTCTGAAGGACTCTGATCAGCAGCTTAAATCTGCCCAAGCATGGCCACCTTAATACAGAGAGGGAAGAGCAAAGTGCTGTGGGGGGTGGGGGGAGGAGAAGAGAAGATTTTACTCTTGTGTAATAAGGTCATATTTATAGGTCTGGTTTTAAGGTAGTGAAATAGAGCTGGAGGAAGGAGTGTGATGTGGGATGTTTAGAGAGAAGTGAGGGGTTTGTGCAGAGACAAGTTATAGTTATTAATGTCTGAAACTTATTTAAAGAAATACTGTCATGATGTTTTTGGGGCACTTTTTATTTCTAAATGACACTGTTACACAGCAAATAATTCCCTCTGCCATTTAACCTTTTATTCTTGAACCAACAAATGTATATTGGTGTGTAGGCGCCATCTCAGTGCATTGTGCCTCCTACTCCCATGTAACTGGAGGAGTCCCAAGCCGGACTTGGATTTCTTACTATTGAGTGCTATTCTGATACCTACTGGGAGCTGCTATCTTGCTCCCTTCCCATTGTTCTGCTGATCGGCTGCTGGGGGTGAGGGGGGGGGGATATCACTCCAACTTGCAGCGCAGCAGTAAAGTGTGAGTGAAGTTTATCAGAGCACAGGTCACATGGCTGTGGCACCCTGGGAAATGAAGAATATGGCTAGCCCCATGGGAAAAACAGATTACAATAAAGGATTCTACTGGAGAAGCTCTATTAACTGATGGGTTTTGAAAAAATACATGTTTTCCTGTGACAGTATTCCTTTAAAAATATTTGCTATTAAAAGCAGTATCTGTCTCTTACTATTCCCTCAGCAAATTTGCACCAGTAACCAGTGGCGACCAATCAAATTTTACTTTCATTGATCTACTTACAGCTGGCTGAAAAGACTAATCACTGATTGGTTGCTATGGGTTACTGCCCAGATGCAAATGTACCCAGTGCTGATAAATGGCTCCCATTGTGTCAATTGTGTAGTCAGCTCTCCCTCAAAATTCCAATTCCCACAATCTTTGCATATTTTGCGATTAACAGACATGAAAACCAGAAGAACAGAAGCTTGGAAGGCATTGTTGGAATTGGAATCTTGGCTGAATGGGAGTTGATATCTGTAGTGTTGTTTATGGAGTCAGGCAAGCAGCCAAGGACAAAGGGCAGATTCTGCTCTCCGTGGGCAAGCTAGATAATAAAGGGTTACTGTAACCAGCAGAGGAGATTAAGTATAATATGTGGGAAGTGATTTGAGACGCAGGCTTCCTAACAAAGGTGCTGCTTTTGTTTCAGGTCAGCGGCCTTGAACTCTGGAAACTGGATGAAATCGATTGCCTTATTAAAGGGGTTCTGTTTATAGACTCCGTTGGGTTCAATGGGCAGTCACAATGCTTTTACCTGGAAAATCCTAAAGATCCTGAAAGGTGCCAGAAAATTCCATACAATCTGGAGAACCCATACCCCCTTCTTCTAGTAAATATTGGCTCCGGTGTGAGTATCCTGGCGGTGTATTCCAAGGATAACTACAAGCGGGTCACTGGCACTAGGTAAGTGACCCACAAACGTGTGTGTGTGTGTTGACCATTTACCACTGAGCTTTAAATTAGATATCATTTGGGTATCTTTTAAAGATGCTTTTAGAGATGACACGGACTGGGGTGGATGTATGACTGACTGCACTCTACCGACATTTGATTCCTGCCCTGTAAACACATGAGTCTTCATATCTCAGTCATTAGAACTCTGGAGAGATAGGGCTGTAGGCAGATTTATATGAGTATGGAGGGAGTACTAGAAGGCAGTGTTAAGTTCCCATACACCTTAAGATCCGCTCGATGGCAATGTTGCCAAGCGAGCAGATCTTCTCCCAATATCCCCCACCTAGGGGTGGCCAATATTGGGAGAATCCAGGCTAATTCGATCGTTTGGCCCCAGGGGTCAGGGATCGAATTATTACGGTGGGTATAAGTCGGTCCGCCCGATCTGACTAGATTCTTTAACCTTAATTTCAGGCCAGATATCAGTCGGGCAGGCCCGTTGGAAGTGCCCATACACGGGCCGATTAGCTGCCAAATCAGTCTAAGGGACCCATATTGGCAGCTAATATCGGCCCGTGTATGGGGACCTTTAGGCCTGAGCTGATTGGGGCAGTTAGGGAGAAGGTCCCTACTTTGTATGCAATAAGTGATATTTTTACTGGAGCCCACCTCTGCTTAGCCAAGTAATTTATAATTTGTTAATCTATAAAAACAGAAATGTAATGATTGTTCTCTAGCTGTTTTGTGCTACTCCCAGCATCCTACAGAGAACTGCTAGGGTTGCTGGGATGTTTGACACATTAGCTGGCGTGTCTTAAGGTGACCATACACATTAACATTGGCTCGTTTTGACGACCTTGCCCCACCTAAGGTTGGCGATATCAGGCTTATTTGATCAGTTGGCCCTAGGGCCAAACGATTGAATTACAATGAAGGATATAGGGGCAGATATACCAATGTCCCTGATCCAATGGGAAAATCAAACCTGCCCAACAAACACCTGCCAAATTTGGGACCAGATATTGATCGGGTAGGCAGATAAGCTGTTGAATTGGTCTAAAGGACTCGAAATGGCAGCTTAAATCTGCCATCTTTTTAGGGTTTATGCCCTAACCTAGAAATACTGCCTTTTGCTGTCTGCACTTTTGCAGATATCATGCAGGCAATTTACCATTACAGACATGAGTGGATTAGATCGATTCAGAACAGTCAATACTTATTATATTAAATCATTGATATATGTCTCCCCAAGAGGGCTACAAGATGTTAATATGGCCACAGAACATGTTTCTTAATTGTAATTACATCATTTTGTTTTTTCGTGCAGTCTTGGAGGGGGGACCTTTTTCGGCCTTTGCTGCCTACTAACCGGCTGCTCAACATTTGAAGAAGCTTTGGAAATGGCATCATTAGGAGACAGTACAAAAGTGGATAAACTTGTAAGGGATATTTATGGTGGAGATTACGAGCGCTTTGGTTTGCCTGGCTATGCAGTAGCTTCAAGGTAAGAGCAGGGATATACATTTGTTTCAATCAATAAACCTTTTTTCTTTCTGTTTTCTCTCTCTCTTCTGTAAATTATATCCTTATAAATGGTGCTTAGTGATGCCATCTGTTACAATTGGTCCTTAGTCACATGACTCCATGAAACTTGAGTATTATAATAAAGTTCCCCTTGTAAAATATGAGGATATTAAGTCACCTTGGAATTTCATGATCTGTATAGAACCATGAGGCCTTTGGCGTATGGTCATGGAACGCCTCAGTGACTTGTAATACCCTTATATTTTACAATAGGGGGATACTTTATTTACTATAAAATATCACCATGGCTGTTCATGCTAAATTTTATAGGGGAATACCTGTGCTGCCATAGTTTAATGGCATCTTTCAGTAAAAGAATGTGCTGTGACAATATATAATATACATTTTCCAGTGCTTACAGTTATATCACAATACACCTCTTAGGCATAAGACCAACCAAATCCATTGCTTGTTCCACTTGTTCTATGGCTGTGAGGGTTCTGTTGTGTATTATATAAAGCTTTCTCAGTATTTATTATGAATACAACCTCAATTTTCCATTTTAGTTTTGGAAATATGATGAGCAAAGAGAAAAGAGATTCAGTTTCCAAAGAAGACTTGGCCAGAGCAACGCTGGTTACAATTACAAATAACATTGGCTCCATAGCACGGATGTGTGCTGTCAATGAGGTGAGTGAGGACGTCTGTAACCTGCTCAGTCTCGGAGAATAACTCTTTCCCCAGTGGTTTCTCTGCCGATTCCCCGCTAATTGGGCTCCTTACTGTCCTGTGTATGTGTGCGGTGGCACCAATCAGTCCACCAGTCTCTGCACACATGGAGAGGGTTTGGGACAGAAAATAACTCGTAATGTTATGTTTCATCCGAAGCCCAAAAAGCTACAACTTAGCAAAATGCTTTCAGGTGTGTTTCACCAAGGCAACGTATTAACCTTGCAAGAGCCTTTCTGCAGTGTCCCTGGAATAAAGCGCAGCTAATGCAGGAGAAAGCAGCTAATGGAGTGTGTTACAGGCTGAATTGTGCTCTGTGCTTTCAGCTTCTTTACAGTGCTGCCTTGTAGCATCTATGTCAAGCAGCATTGTACAGGGCTATGAAGGAGCAGAGATCCGTTCGTCTCTTCCTGACTGAGCTGAATGTACTATTTTTATTTCATTCATATTCAAGACGTGAAATGCTCTGTCTTGCCCTACATGACAGTTGCCTTTTAGTTGTTTGCACACATATCTGTTTGCGTGTACCACAGGTTCTGAATAATATGTATAATTGAATCGCTACATGAAGTTCATCACATTTTGGCCCATGGCTGATGCCTGCTAGTGACCAATAAAATACCCCTGGTCTACCCAATCTCATATCGAATCAGTAATCAAGTTTATGGTTTATACCCTCCTGCAGCGATGAAGCCGTTCATTCCCCAGTCACCCCAGCTAGGCAGGGCAGCATAATCATGCTACTTAATGATCTTTATGTCTTACCAGAACATCAACAGGGTGGTGTTTGTGGGCAATTTCCTTCGAATAAATACCATATCCATGAAACTTTTGGCGTACGCCTTGGAGTACTGGTCGAAAGGACAGCTGAAGGCTTTCTTCCTTGAACACGAGGTAATTTATTGTGAATATGACCCTTATCTTTGTTCTCCCATCAGCAACCCAGCCATTGAAACCTTGCTACTTTGCTCTGTGGTCTTAAAGGAATCTTTACATGCATTTAGCTACGTATCGGCTTTAGTATTAAAGGGATACTGTCATGGGAAAATATGTTTTTTTCAAAACTCATCAGTTAATAGAGCTTCTCCAGCAGAATCCTGCATTGTAATCTGTTTTTCCCATGGGGCTAGCCATATTCTTCATTTCCCAGGGTGCCACAGCCATGTGACTTGTGCTCTGATAAACTTCAGTCACACTTTACTGCTGCGCTGCAAGTTGGAGTAATATCCCCTCCCCTCCCCCCCAGCAGCCGATCAGCAGAACAATGGGAAGGGAGCAAGATAGCAGCTCCCAGTAGGTATCAGAATAGCACTCAATAGTAAGAAATCCAAGTCTGGCTTGGGACTCCTCCAGTTACATGGGAGTAGGAGAAACAATAGGTTAGCTGAAAGCAGTTATAATGTGTAGCGCTGGCTGAAAGCTCAGACTCAGGCACAAGGCACTGAGATGGCGCCTACACACCAATATTAAAGCTACAAATACTTTTGTTGGTTCTAGAATACAATTTTAAATTATTTGCTATGTAAACAGAGTCATTTAGGAATAAAAAGTACCCCATAAACATCATGACAGTGTCCCTTTAATCCTACTAACCTATGTGGAAAGCCTATTGATTGTGCAGTTCTTACATTCACAAATGCGTATCCCCTCTCTGTCCTGTCCAACAGTGTATAATGAAATCCCTGTCTGTCTTTGTGTTTTAGGGCTACTTTGGAGCTGTAGGTGCGCTTCTCGAGCTCCTCACTACAATAACATGATGGTCTGGCCGACTGCGGATGGAACAAAGCAGTTACATACACTAAGCTCTGTGGCTGTATATGCTGGGCATAGCAGGAACTGTACATATGGAATATATGATATGTGTAAATATTGAGATTTACAATGCAGTTTTAGTTGCAACATGTATTCGTTTATATAAATAATTTGTAAAGGGTCACAATTATAAGTGTTTCATATTGTCCTTGAAGGAGAACTGTTACAATGATGAAATATGAATCTGTCGTGTAGAATGTTAAAGATATGTCAAGAGCTAAATCATTTGGTAACTACTCCCCCACTGCTGAGCTGAGTCTGAATGCCTTAGACCTCAGTGGATTGTTAGCAGTCAAAACTGTAATTCTCACTGACCAACCACTCTATAGATCGTTATACATGGCCTGCACTTATTCTGCTTATTTTTAAATAACATGCCACTTTTTAAAGGAGAACCAAACCCTAATGCATATGTCTAGAAATGCCATACTTTGTTGCACCAGCCTAAGGTATCCGCATCTCTATAGTAGGAATGATCCAAGACTTCAAAGTTGTTCACAGGAGCTCCCCATCTTGTGTTCTATTAGGAGCACCAGTGGCACTGCACATGCTCAGTTAGGGGTCGTTACAAATTATCAGAAAATAAGGTTTGTCATATACGCTGATGCTACAGGGCTGATTAATAAACTCTGATGCTAGTTGCACTGGTTTCTGAGCTGCCATGTACCAGTAATCTGTACTATTTACCAATCAGCGGATATTATAACATTTATATTCTATACATACAGTATATTGTGCATCGGTCCCTAAGCTCTCAGGTAAGTGACCACAGCTCTGAGCAAGTTCAGTGAATCAGCAGAAAAGAAGATGGGGGGCTGATGGGGGAACAGATCTTCCCTGCTAAAGGGCTGTGGTTGTCTAGGGCTGGTACAGGAGCCCAAAACATAATGTACAACATTTCTGGCCTAATTCTTTAGGTAGGCTTTAGTTCTCCTTTAAAATTGGATGTGTGTGAGCATTCTTAGAGCTGCTCGTTCTACAGGCCATTGCACTGGCTAATGTGCTTCTGGGATGGGTCCTTGGCCAGCTGTAAGGCCACTTTAACTTAGTGGCAGCTTGGGCGTTTAATGCTTTTCTTTACTGTTATGGGATCCAGTAGGATAAGGGTATTCAAGTCTTATACTCATTAATCAAGTAGCACTGCCAGAATAATGCCATTTTAACTTTTGTTTCTCATTCCTTTCAATATTGTATGTTGGCAGGAATAGACCAAACCTGACACTAAAACATCCAGTTTAATATAAAGCAGCACATACGCAGGTAGCAGTTTCTCAGGAAAGAGATCTAGACACTGTATGCACAGTCTATTATAGCCAACCATGTCTCCATAATGTTAAATTACATTTTACATTGTGTTTAATAAACACATTTTTATTTTATTAACCAAAAGCTGTGACTGTTGTTGTTTGGGGCAGGGTAATTCTATATTATATATTTCACTGAGTGCAATGGAACACGAGTGTCAATACGCAAGTAGTAGCTTTCATAACATCCAGGATGATGGGTAGCAGTAAGCTAGCTGCAGGGCAGACTCTGCTCACTTTAAGGGTACAAACGGGGGCCGTATTTATAATAAGGCACCCAAGGGCTTGTGGCTCAGTGTGGTCTGGGCAGCTGTTAATAAAAAATGAGGTTTGTCTGTCATAAAAGCTGATGCTTTTATTAAATTCTGAGGCTAATTGCACTGGTATCGAGGCTGCCATTTATGTATGTATAACTTTATAAAGCGCCACAAGGGTACGCAGCGCTGTACGATCTCACAATATACACAATTACACACAGGGAGGACAAGTGATATAATAAATAAATACAATAAATATATATATATATATATATATATATATAAGTGCCATGTGATGACACAGAAGGAAGGTCTCAGTACACTCTGAGTGGTTGGGTAACATACAGGCACAAACTGGAAGGTAAGAGGCACCAGGTATGGGCATTTGCCCTTAAGCACAGGACTGGGCAAAATAATGTTTTAGTGCCCCAGAAGGTAACAGCTGAGCTTTTTCTTTAAGAGAGTGGGTGAGTGTTCCCTACGGAGGGATTCAGGGATAGAGTTCCAGAGGTAAGGAGCAGCGAGATAGAAAGGGTTAAGACGAGAGAGCGCAGTGGGTGTGGATGGTGTAAAGAGACGGAGGCTCTGAGAGGAGCTAAGGAGATGACCAGGAACATGTAGAGAGACCAGTGAAGGAATGTAGTGAGGAGGGAAGGCTGTGAATGTTAGTAGAAGGATTCTGTAAGCTCCTTTGCTTAACAGGTAACCATGCCAGAGAGCTTAAGTGCGGCTGAGCAGGTTCCCTCTTAGGAGAGAGCAGGAGGATCCTGGCAGCAGAGTTTAAGACTGATTGCAGGGGAGAGAGGTGGGAGTCTGCGAGGCTGGTTAGTAGGAGATTGCAGTAATCTAAGCGGGAAAGGATAAGGGCACGGATTAGCTGTTACTTGTGAAAGAAAGGGGCATATCTTGGCAATATTGCGGAGGAAAAAGTGGCAGGTTTTGGCAGTGTTATTAATATGGTTAGAGAAGGAGAGGGACTGGTCAAAGATAACCCTAAAGCAGCGGGCAGAATTTACAGGGTTAATGGACATGCCATCAATAGTAATGGGGAAAGGAGGAGGAGGGGGGCCAGGTTTGGGTGGGAAGGCCATGAGCTCAGGTTTAGCTAGGTTAAGTTTGAGGTGGGGTTGGTTCATCCAGGAGGAGATAGCCAGGGGGCAGTTAGCAATCTGGGTTGGAACATCAGTGGTTAATGCAGGGGTGTACCAGTAATCTGCATTATTTACTAATCAGCCTTATATGGTGACATTTATGTTCTATACATACAATATATTGTGCATCAGTCCCTAAGCTCAGCAACTTTCTTTTTTATATTTAAAAGACAAATGCCCTCAGCCTACGGCAGTGCCGGACCTAAATACACCCCTGGGTACAAATACTCTATGGCTACAATCAGCCTTTTAGTAACCACCATTTTTTAAAAGTAGTTTGGGAGTCCTGGTCTCCATAGAAAACAATGGAATTAACCAGCAGGTAATGTTGTTTTATGTTTAATATAATATTCACATGGTTACGGGATGCATTCTCGGTCGGTGGATCTTTTGGCAGTGCTGAGGGCCACTCATGGTTCATTTTTATTTCTGAGCACTAGGTGGCGCAAGAGCAACGGCACCAGTGTCATAAATGCAGCTGAATTTATTTTTTTTAAATGAATGTTTAATATCTAATAGAATGGCCAGTTGTGAGAAACTTTTCAATTGGTCTTCATTTTTATTTGATTATTATTATTGGACTTCTTTCTTCTGACTCTTTCCAGCTTTCAAATGGGGGTCACTAACCCCAGAAGCCAAAAAAAAAAAAAACT
The DNA here is from genome assembly GCF_000004195.4 of Xenopus tropicalis. Lineage (NCBI taxonomy): Eukaryota > Metazoa > Chordata > Amphibia > Anura > Pipidae > Xenopus > Xenopus tropicalis. Next base: position 12,260,661 of record NC_030677.2, on the reverse strand, counting down.
ATTGCTGTATGAGGCGACAATTTTATTTTACTTTTTATTACTTACTATTATCTTTCTATTCAGCCCCTCTACTTTTCATATATCAGGCACGCTCTCAAACCACTTCCTGGTTACTAAGGTAAATTGCACCCTAGCAACCAGATAAGCAGGAGAGCTACTTAACAAAAAGTAAAATAATTTTAAAAAAAAAACTACAAATAATAAAAAATGAAGACCAATTGCAAACTGTCTCAGAATATTACTCTTGACGTCATACTAAAAGTTAATTCAAAGGTGAATATCCCCTTTAAAGACCACATTTTAGTCTTTTTGATGTGGTTCCTGAACCGAGGGTGCCTATGCCTGCCCTGGGGCCAAATGATCTAATCAGCCCAATGTCGCCCACCCATACTGTAGGTGGACATATCAGGAGAAGATCCAACCTCGCCAAGCAAGTGGATCTTATAGTGTATGGCCACCTTAAGTCCCAAACCAATTACGTACCAACCTGGCTTTGTGCATGGGGGGAATGATTGGTTTCCAAACAGGGAAGGGCCCTTCAGTTATTGAATGTCATTGTATAATGTAGCCTTGAAGGGACACTGTCATGATATTTATGGGGCACTTTTTATTTCTAAATGACACTGTTACACAGCAAATAATTCCATCTGCCATTTAACCTTTTATTCTTGAACCAACAAATGTATTTGTAGCTGTAATATTGGTGTGTAGGCGCCATCTCAGTGCATTGTGCCTGAGTCTGAGCTTTCAGCCAGCGCTACACATTAGAACTGCTTTCAGCTAACCTATTGTTTCTCCTACTCCCATGTAACTGGAGGAGTCCCAAGCCGGACTTGGATTTCTTACTATTGAGTGCTATTCTGATACCTACTGGGAGCTGCTATCTTGCTCCCTTCCCATTGTTCTGCTGATTGGCTGCTGGGGGTGAGGGGGGGGGATATCACTCCAACTTGCAGCGCAGCAGTAAAGTGTGCCTGAGTCTGAGCTTTCAGCCAGCGCTACACAGTAGAACTGCTTTCAGCTAACCTATTGTTTCTCCTACTCCCATGTAACTGGAGGAGTCCCAAGCCGGACTTGGATTTCTTACTATTGAGTGCTATTCTGATACCTACTGGGAGCTGCTATCTTGCTCCCTTCCCATTGTTCTGCTGATCGGCTGCTGGGGGTGAGGGGGGGATATCACTCCAACTTGCAGCGCAGCAGTAAAGTGTGACTGAGTCTGAGCTTTCAGCCAGTGCTACACATTAGTACTGCTTTCAGCTAGCCTATTGTTTCTCCTACTCCCATGTAACTGGAGGAGTCCCAAGCCGGACTTGGATTTCTTACTATTGAGTGCTATTCTGATACCTACTGGGAGCTGCTATCTTGCTCCCTTCCCATTGTTCTGCTGATCGGCTGCTGGGGGTGAGGGGGGGGGGATATCACTCCAACTTGCAGCGCAGCAGTAAAGTGAGACTGAAGTTTATCAGAGCACAGGTCACATGGCTGTGGCACCCTGGGAAATGAAGAATATGGCTAGCCCCATGGGAAAAACAGATTACAATGCAGGATTCTGCTGGAGAAGCTCTATTAACTGATGGGTTTTGAAAAAAAAAAATGGTTTTCCCGTTACAGTATCCCTTTAAAGTCTGCGCCCCAGTTACTCCTTTTCCACCAAACATTACCCCTGGCATTACACATTCAGGCTGGTAGTGTTCTCTTGGCAAAAGCCGAATTTGGAATTTCCCCTCAGGCTGCCACATGGTAACGGCATATATCGCTCCAGACGACACAATTCTGCTGCTCCAAAGTCCAATGGCGGTGACCTCTGCTCCACTCCGGGTAATACCAATCGTTACACATGGCAACGCCACCCATAAAAGCCCTGTGCTCCTTGTGATATTGCTTTCAGGCACCTTGTTTAATTGACAGATAGATGATCATTTTTTTATTTGTACTTGAGAAATAGCCTTAAGCAACAGCCCCTATCTCGTTAGCTTCTCTGTCGCGCTGTCTTGCAAGGGGCTGTGTGGCAACAAGAACGACTACCCAGCCTGATGGTCTTGTCTGACCCCAATCATTTCTATTGAAACCCTAACCCCCATGGTCATTTGTATTTCCAGGTGGAATGCGCGTCGTGCGTCCGGCCCTTACGTAAATGCTTCCCGGGCGTTCCGCGGGGCACTTGGTGACTCACGATTATCACAGAACAAGTGTTCTTCGTACTTGGAGAAGCGTCGTCGGTACAAAAAGAGCATTTGAGCCGCGGCGTCTGGCACTCACGATGCTGTAATTGCAGTGATTCATACAGGGAACAAGCGGCCCATCAGAGGCTACGTTATTTATTACAGGTGAAATAAAAAAAGAATCTTGGCTTTTATGTCACATTGTTGGAGCTGGTCTTGAAGTTCCAGTTTTTGGCTGACGTTAAAGCTGAAATCGAGACAAAATTTTAAAGTGACAGATCGCAAAATTTCTGGCTATAAAGTACCATGGGGCTCACTGTGTAAATGTTTCCTTATGCATTCTCAGGGTCGGACTGGGGCACCGGGAAAAAACCTGGTGGACCCTGGCGGCCCAGACAAATTTCCAACAGGGCACTCCCCCAAGCTGCCGGTCTCCCTCCCCTGACACAATGAAGGTAGGTTTCATTTACACACGCTTAGGGGAGGGGGTCGGACAGGTGGGGGGTGCAGGGGCCCCTGAGGCAGTAGCCCTAGTGGGCCCTGCACCCCTCAATCCGACCCTGCGCCTTCCGAAAGAAAGTAAATGAAGCAGCAATCAGCAGATCACAGATTGTTGCATCATGGCCCCACCCCCTGAAGTTACTGCCCCACCAACAGACTGTCACCCACCCCGCCCCTAATGTCACATACCCCGTCCCCTACCTGGGCTTCTATGAGCCAAAAGGTGGCAACCCTACACACAGTGTCGGACTGGGAACCCAGGGGCCCACCAGAAAAGCTTACACCCTAGGCCCACTTTCCAAACTATTTTTCCTTCTTTCCTCACCCAACCTCTTTATTTACCAAGTCACTTTTACAGTATTTACATACTAGCATCTATTCTTCCATATTTCTCATCTTTCTTCCTATTCAGAAATAGGTAATGACCATAAAACATGCCAAATGGTCAGGAGCAGGAGGGCCCACCGGGAGTTTTCCTGGTATCCTGCTGGGCCAGTCCGACACTGCCTACACATGGTTTAAGCATCACCAGGCCCAGACTGACAATATGTGGATTCTGGCAAATGCCAGGGGGGCTGCTGTAAGGTGCCACAGACAGTCACTATTTATTGGGCTGGGGGGGCTGTTTGTGCCTCTGGGTACTGGGAATGCCAGGGGGGTTGTAAGATGCCACAGACAGTCACTATTTATTGGGCTGGGGGGGCTGTTTGTGCCTCTGGGTACTGGGAATGCCAGGGGGGTTGTAAGATGCCGCAGACAGTCACTATTTATTGGGCTGGGGGGGCTGTTTGTGCCTCTGGGTACTGGGAATGCCAGGGGGGCTGTAAGGTGCCACAGACAGTCACTATTTATTGGGCTGGGGGGGCTGTTTGTGCCTCTGGGTACTGGGAATGCCAGGGGAGTTGTAAGATGCCGCAGACAGTCACTATTTATTGGGCTGGGGGGGCTGTTTGTGCCTCTGGGTACTGGGAATGCCAGGGGGGCTGTAAGGTGCCACAGACAGTCACTATTTATTGGGCTGGGGGGGCTGTTTGTGCCTCTGGGTACTGGGAATGCCAGGGGGGCTGTAAGGTGCCACAGACAGTCACTATTTATAGGGCTGGGGGGGCTGTTTGTGCCTCTGGGTACTGGGAATGCCAGGGGGGCTGTAAGGTGCCACAGACAGTCACTATTTATTGGGCTGGGGGGGCTGTTTGTGCCTCTGGGTACTGGGAATGCCAGGGGGGCTGTAAGGTGCCACAGACAGTCACTATTTATTGGGCTGGGGGGGCTGTTTATGCCTCTGGGTACTGGGAATGCCAGGGGGGCTGTAAGGTGCCACAGACAGTCACTATTTATTGGGCTGGGGGGGCTGTTTGTGCCTCTGGGTACTGGGAATGCCAGGGGGGCTGTAAGGTGCCACAGACAGTCACTGTTTGTTGGCCTGGGGGGGGGGGCTGTTTGTGCCTCTGGGTACTGGGAATGCCAGGGGGGCTGTAAGGTGCCACAGACAGTCACTGTTTGTTGGCCTGGGGGGGGGCTGTTTGTGCCTCTGGGTACTGGGAATGCCAGGGGGGCTGTAAGGTGCCACAGACAGTCACTATTTATTGGGCTGGGGGGGGCTGTTTGTGCCTCTGGGTACTGGGAATGACAGGGGGCTGTAAGGTGCCACAGACAGTCACTATTTATTGGGCTGGGGGGGGCTGTTTGTGCCTCTGGGTACTGGGAATGACAGGGGGGCTGTAAGGTGCCACAGACAGTCACTATTTATTGGGCTGGGGGGGCTGTTTGTGCCTCTGGGTACTGGGAATGCCAGGGGGGCTGTAAGGTGCCACAGACAGTCACTATTTATTGGGCTGGGGGGGGGGCTGTTTGTGCCTCTGGGTACTGGGAATGCCAGGGGGGCTGTAAGGTGCCACAGACAGTCACTATTTATTGGGCTGGGGGGGGGCTGTTTGTGCCTCTGGGTACTGGGAATGCCAGGGGGGCTGTAAGGTGCCACAGACAGTCACTAATTATTGGGCTGGGGGGGGGGCTGTTTGGGCCTCTGGGTATTTGCAATGCCAGGGCCCATTTTGAGTCTCAGTCTAGACCTGGGCATTGTCCACTTCAAAGGCAGTTGCACATAGGCAAAGAGCAAAAAAAGGCACCAGGGAGAGACACAAGGATATGTGCTGCCTTTATTCCTTTTCTGAACTAAGTGGAACTCGCACTTTTCAGTAATGCACCAGGTCATGCTGGTTCTTTTGTGTCCTCTCTGCCCATTGCTGTTACTTATAAAGGGCACAGAGGTGTCTGCAACATTTTCGGCTAATGGAAACCTCTCGAGACTATTCCTTTTCCCACTTTGGCTAAAAGGCTCCAGTTTCTGTCCTTGTCTGAAAGCTTCTGCTTCTTTCATCATGTTGCACAGATACTCCGACTTAATCTTAAAGGGATACTGTCGTGATTATTATGGGGTACTTTTTATCTCTAGATTACACTGTTACACAGCAAATAATTCCCTCTACCATTTAACATTTTATTCTTGAACCAACAAATGTACTTTTAGCTGTAATATTGGTGTGTATTCCAATACCTACTGGGAGCTGCTATCTTGCTCCCTTCCCATTGTTCTGCTGATCGGCTGCTGGGGGTGAGGGGGGGATATCACTCCAACTTGCAGCGCAGCAGTAAAGTGTGCCTGAGTCTGAGCTTTCAGAAGGAGCCAGCGCTACACATTAGAACTGCTTTCAGCTAACCTATTGTTTCTCCTACTCCCATGTAACTGGAGGAGTCCCAAGCCGGACTTGGATTTCTTACTATTGAGTGCTATTCTGATACCTACTGGGAGCTGCTATCTTGAGAAGCTCTATTAACTAATAAATAAAATGGTAAATACGGATAAAAACAGTATTACTAATGTGGAATTTGTAAAGGTCAGAAGCAAATGTAGATTCATTATGGATGCGCCGGTCTAAAAAAAGTGCATTTTTTTTAGACAATTGTTAAACTTCTTGCTTTATAATACAGTAAATTGATTTAATTACGCCCTTGTGCCCCCCAAGCCTGTATATGAACCCTCTCACCTGAAAACTAGGTTTCGTACGATATTATCGGTGCGTGTATGGCCACCTTAAGTCACTAGTGAAATAGGCCATTTATAAAAATACGAAGATTCTCAAGTCAGGAGAAAAGTAAGAAGTTATTTCAGACCTGAGTTGGCAAACAAATCTCGGTTGTCTTTCAGTTCAGTTGACTTCTGAAGTTATTATAAATATGGCCTGGGAAATAAATGGCCCAAGTCAAAGTTGTGTTGGAAGGAAACATTTCCATTAAAGCAGCCACCTACTGCAATCTTTGTTACTTTGGAACTTGACTGTAATGAGCGCCTATGTCTGTGACCGTTACTATAAAAGCAACTTCAGTGGGGTAGCTCGGGTGTGCAGGACCCCCCGCGGGGTTTGCTTCCTATATAGTTACGCCACTGAGCAACTTGCCAATGCCTTGTATGCTGCTCTGAGCTTTCTGAGAGCCACATTTATTACATGAATGCCACATTTGCCCAGGAGATTTCATTTTGATACAATGCTTGGACACTACTTGATAATGAAATTGCTGACGCAAGGTATTCAGTATTGATATCCAGTCACTTCCTTCTAATCTACATTTCATAATATGCCGTTCCAAGTAAAATACAGTAAAATGCAATAGTGTAAGAAGGTTTAATCACTTCAATGTGTGATGGGGGTTTGGCTTTCAGTGGATGAGTTCTTAGAAACCAAGGGTTAAGGTGCCTGCTTAGCTGTATCTACTGCTAAATGTGGAAACCATGTCCCGCCAATCTCTATTCTATGTCCCACCAACCTCTATTCTATGTTCCGCCAATCTCTATTCTATGTCCCACCAACCTCTATTCTATGTTCCGCCAATCTCTATTCTATGTCCCACCAACCTCTATTCTATGTTCCGCCAATCTCTATTCTATGTCCCACCAATCTCTATTCTATGTCCCACCAACCTCTATTCTATGTTCCGCCAATCTCTATTCTATGTTCCGCCAATCTCTATTCTATGTCCCGCCAATCTCTATTCTATGTCTCACCAATCTCTATTCTATGTCCCACCAACCTCTATTCTATGTTCCGCCAATCTCTATTCTATGTCCCGCCAATCTCTATTCTATGTCCCACCAATCTCTATTCTATGTCCCGCCAATCTCTATTCTATGTCCCGCCAACCTCTATTCTATGTACCGCCAATCTCTATTCTATGTCCCGCCAATCTCTATTCTATGTCCCGCCGATCTCTATTCTATGTCCCGCCAATCTCTATTCTATGTCCCGCCAATCTCTATTCTATGTCCCACCAATCTCTATTCTATGTTCCGCCAATCTCTATTCTATGTCCCACCAACCTCTATTCTATGTTCCGCCAATCTCTATTCTATGTTCCGCCAATCTCTATTCTATGTCCCACCAATCTCTATTCTATGTCCCACCAACCTCTATTCTATGTTCCGCCAATCTCTATTCTATGTCCCGCCAATCTCTATTCTATGTCCCGCCAACCTCTATTCTATGTCCCGCCAATCTCTATTCTATGTCCCGCCAATCTCTAGTCTATGTCCCGCCAATCTCTATTCTATGTCCCGCCAATCTCTATTCTATGTCCCGCCAACCTCTATTCTATGTCCCGCCAATCTCTATTCTATGTTCCGCCAATCTCTATTCTATGTGCCGCCAATCTCTATTCTATGTCCCGCCAATCTCTATTCTATGTCCCGCCAATCTCTATTCTATATCCCACCAATCTCTATTCTATGTCCCGCCAATCTCTATTCTATATCCCACCAATCTCTATTCTATGTCCCGCCAATCTCTATTCTATGTCCCACCGATCTCTATTCTATGTCTCGCCAATTTCCCCTTGACCCTTTGTTTGTACTTGGAAAGCTACTTTAAATTCACACCATGCGAAAGGTAAAGGGATGGTGGGCATGCCAGTGTTAACAGACTGTTAACAGACACACTGTATGGGAGCTGTGAGCTTTGTATTCCCTTTTTACCCCCTGGCACAGTAGCCATGCTGATTGCCCAAAGTGATGGTTCTGATGCAAAAATGAACAGCTTTTTTTCAGGGCAACAGTACATTATTTTTTTAATATTTTTTATCTTAAAACACTTTTTGGTGTTACTGTTCATTAATAGGAAAACTCTTGGGGGGTGCTATGGTGCTACCCATCCTCTCAGTGTCCATGTGATGTGATATATATGATGTGAGGTAGTGACACGAAGTGGGACAGTCGGGAGGTATGGCACTGCAGAAATGAATTTAGCATATTGCATGAACCCCAGACATACCAGTAGGATCACTGCAGCTCCATGTCGCTGAACTAACTCTGTGGGGAGGGAGCAGGGGGCTCAATGGAGGGCAGCAGATGCAGGCTTTTGTCTGGGGGTGGGTTTAGTTCTCCATTAGTCCAGAAGCCGGTTCCAGTGCTGACAGGTTGGGACTGGGTGGATGAAGCTGCTGGAAGAAAAATGTAGCCATGATGGGACCTGCATAAACCAGACACGCCAGTAATATCAGTGCAGACAATGGATTCAGAGTATTGCATTGACCCCAGACATGCCAATAAAATCATTGCAGAAAATGGAATCAAGGCATTGTGTTAACCCCAGGCATGATGTACACATGAGCATGGTGAACTACAACTATCAGAAATCCCCACAGATCACTAGAGTTACAGTGTAAGTAGCAGTTAGGCAGGTTATATATAGGAATTATGGTTGAACGTGATGGACGTACATCTTTTTTCAACCTAACTTACTATATTACTAAAGCCACACAGGGGCTAATCTAGGTCTGTGGAAAAGCGCAGGCTGAGAATCAGCCCCAATGCTGACATTAACTTTCTTATTTGCCTGCACCTGGAACCCCTATGTCGGCCCCAGTGCAGGTACATATGGGGGATACCCGCCCCGAAATGCCCATATCCACAGTGGGTGCTGCACCGGGGCCGACACAACGACACAAGGCAGAGAAGAAAGGTCATTTCAGCATTGGGGCTGATTCTCGGCCTGCGTTTTCCCACAGGTGAAAGTCCCAAGATCAGCCCCCATGTGGCATTAGCCTTAATGGCAGTAACACACGTACGCAGTACTGACTGGCGCCTCAGCAAGGTACCTGACTCTCTCACTGACTGACTTCTATCTTCTGCCTCTGATCAGCTTCTGTGTTCCAGCGAGTGTTGGTTGTCTGCGTGTGGGGCCCCACAGAGTCCTGTTAGCCTGCCATAGGGTTGCCTCCTCACCCCTTTAATACCGGCCACATATTGAATCCACATTCTGCATGGCTAATTAGGAATTCATTTAGATACATTCTGCAGGGCTGCACATAAATCAGTTCAGTCTGCAGGGTGTAGATGCAATATGTTTTCTGGGCGCCCCTAGGCCACCCCCGTTGATCGGCCCGGCCCCGCCCCGCACCCCAAATGCGCATGCGCGAACGAGCAACCAAGCGCGCATGCGCATACATTTAAAGCCCCATATGGAGCAGTGGGGAGAAGTTCCCACTGCTCCGTATTGAAAAAAACTTTAGAAATTCCGTTGCGGCGGGGCGGCATGCCGCCCCTACATTTCTGCCGCCCTAGGCCCGGGCCTTTGTGGCCTCTCCACAAATCGGGGCCTTTATGTGGCCAGTACAAAGGAGTGAGGTGGCAACCCTAGTCTGCCATCATGAGGCCGATTGAGAGTCGGAGGTTTATTCTGCCCCACCCACTGCTTGGCACCCAGTCCCATTGCATGCTGGGTGCTGTAGTTTTACTTTAGACATGTTGCCTGCCCAGTATCCACCAGCCACTGCCTAACTGAAACAGAGGCTTCTCCTCAGCATCCAGGCTTCCTATCCCACAATGCACTTCTGTAACCATGTGACTAATGGCAGAGACTCTCCTCAGCATCCAGGCTTCCTATCCCACAATGCACTTCTGTAACCATGTGACTAATGGGAGAGACTCTCCTCAGCATCCAGGCTTCCTATCCCATAATGCACTTCTGTAACCATGTGACTAATGGCAGAGACTCTCCTCAGCATCCAGGCTTCCTATCCCATAATGCACTTCTGTAACCATGTGAATAATGACAGAGATTCTCCTCAGCATCCAGGCTTCCTATCCCATAATGCACTTCTGTAACCATGTGACTAATGGCAGAGACTCTCCTCAGCATCCAGGCTTCCTATCCCACAATGCACTTCTGTAACCATGTGACTAATGGCAGAGATTCTCCTCAGCATTTAGGCTTCCTATCCCATAATGCACTTCTGTAACCATGTGACTAATGGCAGAGATTCTCCTCAGCATTTAGGCTTCCTATCCCATAATGCACTTCTGTAACCATGTGACTAATGGCAGAGATTCTCCTCAGCATTTAGGCTTCCTATCCCATAATGCACTTCTGTAACCATGTGACTAATGGCAGAGACTCTCCTCAGCATCCAGGCTTCCTATCCCATAATGCACTTCTGTAACCATGTGACTAATGGCAGAGACTCTCCTCAGCATCCAGGCTTCCTATCCCATAATGCACTTCTGTAACCATGTGACTAATGGCAGAGACTCTCCTCAGCATCCAGGCTTCCTATCCCATAATGCACTTCTGTAACCATGTGACTAATGGCAGAGACTCTCCTCAGCATCCAGGCTTCCTATCCCATAATGCACTTCTGTAACCATGTGACTAATGGCAGAGACTCTCCTTAGGCCTCACAGGGGATTTCTCTGCAGCAGAGCAGTGAATGAGGGTGATTATTTGATATGAGGAGAATCAGGGACATTTTACCTCACAGCTTAAATGATTTACTGAGCAAATGATCTCAGACGAGGCTGCTTGTTAGTTATAAGGAGTGTGACTGGCACAGTGCCCATAACTACTCCCTAAACCCAGTATTGGCCTCTCTTTCCTGTCAGGCCACAGGCAGCGCCGGCTGGGTATAGTGATAATAGTAACATCTGATTATCTGCTGACGGGCAGTGGCTCTGTGTCAGTAACAGTGTTGCTGTAAGGAATAGTGGGGCCCCCCATTCCTACTTGCCAATGTCCCTGATGGGTCCAACCATGTTGTTTTTCACAGTACCCAGTAGAGATGTGCAGGTTGGCTTGTAACCCACGGGATTGGGCGGACACGCACATGTGATTAGCGGCAGGCGTTAGGTCTAATTGTCCCTACCAGCAAGCAACTTCTGCTCTCTGGTCTGTCCCACCCCCCCAGTGACATCTCCATACTTATCCCACCCCCCCAGTGACATCTCCATACTTATCCCACCCCCCCAGTGACATCTCCATACTTATCCCACCCCCCCAGTGACATCTCCATACTTATCCCACCCCCCCAGTGACATCTCCATAGTTATCCCACCCCCCAGTGACATCTCCATACTTATCCCACCCCCCCAGTGACATCTCCATACTTATCCCACCCCCCCAGTGACATCTCCATAGTTATCCCACCCCCCAGTGACATCTCCATACTTATCCCACCCCCCCCAGTGACATCTCCATACTTATCCCACCCCCCCAGTGACATCTCCATACTTATCCCACCCCCCCAGTGACATCTCCATAGTTATCCCACCCCCCCAGTGACATCTCCATACTTATCCCACCCCCCCAGTGACATCTCCATACTTATCCCACCCCCCCAGTGACATCTCCATACTTATCCCACCCCCCCAGTGACATCTCCATAGTTATCCCACCCCCCAGTGACATCTCCATACTTATCCCACCCCCCCCAGTGACATCTCCATACTTATCCCACCCCCCCCCCAGTGACATCTCCATAGTTATCCCATCCCCCAAGTGACATCTCCATACTTATCCCACCCCCCCCAGTGACATCTCCATACTTATCCCACCCCCCCAGTGAGGTGTCCCCCAAATTCACCACCTCTGATGTCACCAGATGGGGGAGGGTCGGCTTGGGTATAAATGGTGGTTTCAAAGGTTGAAATGGGTTGATTTATCATGGGTTAGAGTTGGAAGGGTTAAAGCATTTCCAACCCACACGTACCTACTACTCAGCGCCCTCAATTCAACTGGGCTCTGACAGGAATTATGCCTGTGCCCCCATAATGCCAACCTGTACCCATGGAATGGCGCCCACAAGTAGCTTGCACTCACCCATCCATAAGAAGAGGTGGGGTGGGATAGTTTATGGTGTTTAGATTCCCTGCAGATATTACCATAAGCAAGCTGAACACTCTAAACTAAACATTGCCAGGAAATCCCCCAAAGGGAAAGGGCACAAAATGCGGATACATTGCTTGGCAGATGGTGAATCAGAGAGGTGCGTATGGGCAGGGGTTGATGGCAAAACAAGTGGCTGTTATTTTACAATAATGGTTATTTTATTGTTGCCTTTAGTATATGTGTCAGGGAGAAGAACTGATGGAAACAGCAAGGAATTATGGGCAATGGGGATTTTAGGCAGTTGGGGTGCACTGTGTCACAGGTTTCCTGGGGTGACTGATGTCATCAGCTGCGAAATCCCACCCACTGCGCAGGAGATACAGAGAGAGAATAACTCATTTCTGGGGACAAAACTGGCTAAAATAAGGTATTTTGATGCTCAAAAGGCAGCGATTTTTATACCATTCAGCCTATAGCAGGGCACAGAACCATTATACCTAATTTTCATATTTCTAGTCCATGCCTGTCTGATCTAATGGGCCAGGGGTTTAATATTGGGAGTCCTTTTTAGCAAGGTGAGGGCAAATATATGATTATAATTTAAGTATCACTTCTGGTGGGGCGACCTTGATGGGCTTAGGTGGGTTTTAGTTCATCCTTCATTATTTATCCTTTATACTTTTGCTTTACTTATGGCTCGCTCCTCACATATACGTTGTACAGGTATCGGACCCCTTATCCGGAAACCCATTATCCAGAAAGTTCCGAATTACGGAAAGGCCATCTGCCATAGACTCTATTTTAATGAAATAATTCTCATTTTTAAAAATGGTTTCCTTTTTCTCTGTAATAATCAAACAGTACCTTGTAACTGATCCCAACTAAGATATAATTACCCCTTATTGGGGCAGAACAGCCCTATTGGGTTTATTTCATGGTTAAATGATTCCCTTTTCTCTGTAATAATAAAACAGTACCTGTAGTTGATCCCAACTAAGATATAATTACCCCTTATTGGGGCAGAACAGTCCTATTTGGGTTTATTTAATGGTTAAATGATTCCCTTTTCTCTGTAATAATAAAACAGTACCTGTACTTGATCCCAACTAAGATATAAATACCCCTTATTGGGGGCAGAACAGCCCTATTGGGTTTATTTAATGGTTAAATGATTCCCTTTTCTCTGTAATAATAAAACAGTACCTGTACTTGATCCCAACTAAGATATAATTACCCCTTATTGGGGCAGAACAGCCCTATTGGGTTTATTTAATGGTTAAATGGTTCCTTTTTCTCTGTAATAATCAAACAGTACCTGTACTTGATCCCAACTAAGATATAATTACCCCTTATTGGGGCAGAACAGCCCTATTGGGTTTATTTAATGGTTAAATGATTCCCTTTTCTCTGTAATAATCAAACAGTACCTTGTAACTGATCTCAACTAAGATATAATTAATCCTTATTGGAACCAAAACAATCCTATTGGATTTAATTACTGTTTAAATAATTTTTTTAGTAGACTTAAGGTAGGAGATCTGAATTATGGAAAGACCCCTTATCTGGAATACCCCAGGTCCCGAGCAATCTGGATAACGGGTCCCATACCTGTATTCACAGGATTGAAAAATCTTGGCTTAGTTGGGCAAAGAAATATTAGCATCCAAAACAATAAAAAATAGAAATAAATAATAGGATGCCAGAGGTTCTTGCAAACAAAACAAAAAGGCTTTATTGTCAAAGTGCTACAGGGTTAATACCAACAAAGCAATGAGGTAGTATTGTTTTACCAGTGAGTGGCCTGTATCTGCTACAATGGAAACTGGTTAGGGAGTAATACACCCATAGGGACTGTTAACCCTATGGTTCCCTACATACTGTATCTTATTATCATTGGTTTATAGCAGCATCCGAATAAAGAGAAGGAGCCTCCAGTGGGGGAAACATGGGACACCAAAGATGAAAAAGTGGAATGGGATACAGAAACCCCATATAGAGAGTGGGGCTCACACTAACCCAAATCCACACTAATGATAATAATATAGCGCATAAATAAGATGGGGTTAAACAGCGCTAAAACCCTAACCCAGTCTCACCCAACACCCACCATGAACACAAACATGCAGCAGTTAATATAAATAGTTTAAAAAGTTAAAATAAATAATTAATGAGCTACTAAGTCAGTCAGTTCATTGGGGGAAGTGGAATTTACCTTAAATTTTTTAATTCATTGGGGGTCGTGGGGTTTGTCCCTTAATGGGGTGGTTCATCTTTTTTCCCTTAGATTGTAAGCTCTACGGGACAGGGACCTCCTTCCTACTGTGTCTCATACCACATAGCACTTATTCCCTGTGTATTTATACTTATTTATTGTATTTATTATAACACTTGTCCTCCCTGTGTGTAATTGTGTATATTGTAAGATTGTACAGTGCTGCGTACCCTTGTGGAGCTTTATAAATAAAGTTATACATAAAGTTATACAATTTAACAGTTTCAGTGTGTTATACAGGGGCCAATTCTAAGCAACTTTTCAATTGAGCTTCATGATTTATTTGTTATAGTGTTTGAATTATTTGCCTTCTTCTTCTGCCTTTTTGCAGCTTTCAAATGTTCTTTTGCTCTGTGAGGCTACGGTTTTATTGTTATTGTTACCATTTTTTTCTATTCAGTCCCTCTCTTATAAATATATCAGTCTCTCATTCAAACCACTCCCTGGTTGCTAAGGTCATTTGGACCCTAGCAACCAGATAACTGTTGAAAACTCCAAACTGGTGCGCTGCAGAACAAAAATGGAAATAATGAAAAAAACTACAAATAAAAGTTGGTTGATTGCTACTGATCCCGACATAAAGATTCCCTGCTGAGAAACTCACATTCTAGCATCTCGTGGGGAGATTTATTTATTTATCATCTGTAAGTACTTGCCTATATATGTATAGGGGGGATTGTTGGGGGGCTGTTAGTATTTTATAATACTGAAGGGAACTTACTGGGAATATGAACTCCCAGCAACTGACTTATTTTGCTGTTTAATTCCATTAATTCATATATACTGTTTATAATATTTGGATTCCCCTTCAAGTGAGCTGCCATATAATATTTATTTGGGTACAGAAAGCTCCCCCCATCCAGTACTCGTTACAGTAATGTTTAGTACAATGTATGACCTTCTCCTCAGTTCTGAAAACCTTACTGTAATGTCTTGAGGGCTTAATTCCTAATTTGTACAGAAGGACTTTAATAGAGCTGTGGGGCCCCCAATTTAATATTAACTTGGTTTGTCTCAATATTCAGTACAAGTGGGATTAAACAGTAATAATATCCATGGGACTATGAGTTGGGAAAACAGTTGGTATTTTTCTTTGATGTCAGTGTGAAGTTTGTGTGAGGGGGATCATGTGATTCCATTGTGATGTCAGTGTGCAGGGGAGGGTTATGTGATGTTGTGATGTCACAATGCTGCAACATGCAGCTGGTAGGTGCTCAGCTTGGATACTGTCAGTTGGTGTTTATCAGTTGGTAGTGTCAGTTGGTCACACCCATTGCTACTGATACCGACATAGCGATTCCCTGCTGAGAAACTCACATTCTACCATCTCGCGGGGAGATTTATTTATTTATTATCTGTAAGTACTTGCCTATATATGTATAGGGGGGATTGTTGGGGGGCTGTTATTATTTTATAATACTGAAGGGAACTTACTGGGAATATGAACTCCCAGCAACTGACTTATTTTGCTGTTTAGTTCCATTAATTCATATATACTGTTTATAATATTTGGATTCCCCTTCAAGTGAGCTGCCATATAATATTTATTTGGGTACAGAAAGCTCCCCCCATCCAGTACTCGTTACAGTAATGTTTAGTAAAATGTAGGGCCTTCTCCTCAGTTCTGAAAACCTTACTGTAATGTCTTGAGGGCTTAATTCCTAATTTGTACAGAAGGACTTTAATAGAGCTGTGGGGCCCCCAATTTAATATTAACTTGGTTTGTCTCAATATTCAGTACAATTGGGATTAAGCAGTAATAATATCCATGGGACTATGAGTTGGGAAACAGTTGGTATTTTTCTTTGATGTCAGTGTGAAGTTTGTGTGAGGGGGATCATGTGATTCCATTGTGATGTCAGTGTGCAGGGAGGGGATCATTTGATGTCTGTGTGATGTCACAATGCTGCAACATGCAGCTGGTAGGTGCTCAGCTTGGATACTGTCAGTTGGTGTTTATCAATTGGTAGTGTCAGTTGGTCGACATAGCGATTCCCTGCTGAGAAACTCACATTCTAGCATCTCGCGGGGAGATTTATTTATTTATCATCTGTAAGTACTTGCCTATATATGTATAGGGGGGATTGTTGGGGGGCTGTTAGTATTTTATAATACTGAAGGGAACTTACTGGGAATAAAAACTCCCAACAACTGACTATTATTATTAAATTGTTTTCCTCAGTTATAAAAACCTTACTGTAAAGTGTCGGGGCCTTGCTTTTCTTTTCTTTGTACCGTAATTACATATATTTATTATAGTGTCTAAGCCAAAATCACTGGTGATTTTCAGATCTATGCTTTTGTTTTCTAACTGATTGGTTGCTATGGGCAATATCACAAGCAATGTTGGCTTATACACTATAATAAATATGCCCGTTACTGTACAAAGAAATGAAAAGAAAGGCCCCAAAACCTTACAGAGAAATGTTGGGAGCTTTATATTATTGTCTCTGTACAGACAGTGTTTAATAGAGCTTTGGTGCCCCTTGATTTAATAGTAACTTGGGCTTTCTTTATATACAGTATAAGTGTGATTAAGGAGTAATATCCATGGGATTATGAGTAGGGGATAAAGGTAATATTATAGGGACATACAATGTGATCCAATACAATCTTCCGTACCCTGCATGGTTTAGAATTTGCACCTACGCTGACTTATTCCCAATGTCCATCCATATTATCAGTTGAACGTAAGGCCAATACCTATAGTGGTGTAGGCAGGACTGGCAGGAAAGTAAGGTCTATACAGTGCAACTTTATTCAGCCTTCCCTTATCTCTGTAAGTGCCTGAGAGACCATTCAATAGGGAAGCAGGTTATTGGGGCAGCCATTTCCAGTTGGCTCTAATAATATATTAGGGATAGGATTTGTGGTCTCGGCCTGGTGTATGGGGTTCTTTTGATAGCTCATTGGATCTTTACTTTCAACTTAAAATTGCTAGTTTATGGTATATTTTTTATGACTAAAAGCTGACATAATCAACTCTGTGTGTTTATTCCGCAGGAATTTCAACTATGTTTAAAAGAATTAATAAATGTGTTCAAAGAATTCGCAATTTGTTTCGAAAGAAGAACAAGGTAAGGCTGCCGAGACTTCTCTCTATAACATTAATGGGCTGATTTATCAGTTTTCGAGTTTGTGAATTTGAGTTTGTTTTTCTAAATCGAATATCAAATGGCCACTTATTTATTAATATTGAATAAAAAACTGAAATATCTAGAATTTATGAGCTCTAATAACTCAAAAAATTTGAGTTTGAGAATACGGCCTGACTTTGCCCATGGGTTTTTTTGCACTTAATAAATACCAGACATTCAAGTTTTTAAACCATAATTCAAATTTGAGTTTTTTTAAGCTCAAAAAAATTACGTTGAGAAATAAGATTAAACTCAGCCATTGATAAATCCCCCCTAAGTAAAGAGGGAGGGACATAAGCTGGGGGGTCTCAGCCTACACAGGGTTTTGCGATTGCTCATTGGTTCGTATGAAAGCCAATAGACATTGGGATCTAGCTGAATATCTGTAGGAGAGTTTGGTTGCTGAGATATACAAACAGTGTAAGGAATGATTTCCTACTAACACCCATTTTTTACCTTTTATTTACAGGTTCAACCTTTAATCTCCGAGGCGACTGTGAGTCAGCCCTAGGGCGCCTTTTTTTCTCTTTTTGTCTTATTATTTCACCTTAATGCATTTTTAGATATTTTTAACAACAATATATATATTTTTTTACATTTAGGAACCAGAGAACATTTACGTGCCTACCCCTGTGCACCTTTTCCAAGTGCCACAGGTGAGACTTTCAGAAGCACGTACTGAGAGAGAAGAACCTATTGAAAATGTGATAGAAACGCAAGTAGAAAGCGTGAAAGAAAGAGTGGAGGAAACTATAATAGAAAGCAAATATCTTCTCAATGTGATTGCTGAGGACACTGAAGATGATTCTGACCATGGAGAGGTCATAGAGAAAGAAGCAGTGTCAAGCTCATCAGAAGATGAAGCTGAGAATCCTCCAGGTACATTCTTTATACAATTCCTCTCTCCTTCAGTTTAGTTATACTGTGTGTAACCCCAATATATCCCCAGCCCAAAGCTACATGCACCCTGCCCAGTAACACTATAACGGCCCCTTTGTTTCTGCACATAGAATATAGTGTTACATATGCACTCAGCTGCCCTGTCTTATAAAAGTATGGGATCCGTTATCCGGAAACCCGGTATCCATAGAGCTCCGAATTACAGAATGGCTATCTCCCATAGACTCCATTTTAATTAAATAATTAATAATAAAACAGAACCTTTTACTTGATCCCAACTAAGATATAAATTAATCCTTATTGGAATAATCCCATTGGGTTCAATTAATGTTTAAAGTATGGAGAGCCAAATAACCGAAAGATTCCTTATCTGGAAAACCCCAGGTCCTAAATATTCTGGATAGCAGGTCCCATACCTGTATATATATATATATATATATTTCCAAACCTGCATGCTACCATCCAATTAGTTAATTATTGTTGCTGCTACACACATGTCAGGCCTAGACAATAAAGCTGTGTGAGTACACCTGATTAACCAGCTATTGTAAGCTCAGTATATAAATAAATAGGTGAATAAAATCACATAGCTAAATACAATTATATTAGTATAAAGTGTTTTGTGCATTGTTAAAACCCTGGGCAGGATCAAACCACCCTCTTCTGTGTATGATGTATTTAGCCATTCTGTTCTAACATTACCTGGGCCAACGTTACTTGTACCTGAGAAGAACATAATGCTCATTATACATATATTTCTGTTTGATTTTTGCAGGCACAGATACTGAAGCGGTTGTGTTCCCTTCAGATGCCTCTACTAGTGCCTCTATGGGATCTAATTCTGTAAGTACCTTTAACTTCATTTCTCTTATTGAAACAGTAAAGGGTGTGAATTACTTTGATTAGACCTCTCTCCCTGATCTTCCCCATGTAGCTTCACTGATATTCTCTATGTGAATCAGGCTCTGTCTTCCTCCATATTCAGCTGATCTTTATATATTTCTCTTTACAGAGCTTTACAGATGATCCCATCATGATTGAACCAAGCCCTGGGGCAATACTAATTGCAGTACAAGAAGCCAAGACATTTTCAGGTACAATATAGGATGGATTGCTGGTTTTTATTATGCTTATATAAATGGACATAAATCCCTATACCCTATACCTTATGTGGCACAAACTCTCAATTTTATATCTATCTAATGAATGTTACTTACTATATTTTGATTCCTTGTAGATGAGCCTAAGCCTCTAATGTCTGGAAGATGTTTCCTTATGGCTTCCCCGGGCAGTGAAAGTACATCAATATCAATAACGACTTCAGGAAGTGAAACTGTATCACAGACTGAGAATCTATCAGAAGAGTCAGAAGAAGAGAATGGAAAGACCTCGGAATTACAGTCTGACCATCTGGTAGAAGAGATGAATATGACTAGTGGGAATGTCTCAGCATTATCGGATCTTCCACAAATGTCAGATAAAAGAACAGACAGTGATTTCTATTGCTCAACTGTAAGTATAATGTCTATTATATATGGAAACCCGTTATCCAGAAAGCTCAGAATTACAGAAAGGCCATCTCCCATACACTCTATTATAGTAAAATAATTTTAAATTTTAAAAATGATTTTCTTTTTCCCTATAATAATAAAACAGTACCTGTACTTGATCCCAACTAAGATATAATTACCCCTTATTGATGGTAGAACAGCCCTATTGGGTTTATTTAATGGTTAAATTATTCCCTTTTCTCTGTAATAATAAAACAGTACCTGTACTTGATCCCAACTAAGATATAATTACCCCTTATTGGTGGTAGAACAGCCCTATTGGGTTTATTTAATGGTTAAATGATTCCATTTTCTCTGTAATAATAAAACAGTACCTGTACTTGATCCCAACTAAGATATAATTACCCCTAATTGGGGCAGAACAGACCTATTGGGTTTATTTAATGGTTAAATGATTCCCTTTTCTCTGTAATAATAAAACAATACCTGTACTTGATCCCAACTAAGATATAATTACCCCTTATTGGGGGCAGAACAGCCCTATTGGGTTTATTTAATGGTTAAATGATTCCCTTTTCTCTGTAATAATAAAACAGTACCTGTACTTGATCCCAAATAAGATATAATTACCCCTATTGGGATTAATTAATGTTTAAATGTTTTTTAGTAGAGATCCAAATTACAGAAAGAACCCTTATGTGGAAAACCCTAGGTCCTGCACATTCTGGATAGCAGGTCCCATACCTGTACAATAGAAATGCTTTGCCATCAGACACTGCAAACCTGTATCTAATATGTAATGTGATAGACACTCTTTTGCCCTAAATACTATGATTTTATCTTTACAGGATTCAAGGAGAAGCCTATATGAGCAAAAGACGCCTTCAGGTACAGTATATGTGTGGTTTATTGTTTATATTATACATTACACAAACCCATACTCTATAGAACCCAGTGTAGGGGGGATTATAATATTTCTTTTAATTTTTCAGGATGTCCTGTACCAGCAAACAGTCTGGCAGGTGGATCTGTTATTTCAGAGAGAGAGTCAGAGAAAGAAATAAGTTCTGTTAAACTTAATGTAAGTACCTAATAGCAAATTACTAGCTACAACATAATGGTGAGACTATAAGAATATTTATATAATAGAATTACTTCCAGTCTGAATTGACCTTTTCCCACAATGCATCTGAATTAACAGAGTCTCTTTTTGCCCTTTAGCTTCCTCGGGCTCCACAAAATTCTATGGATTTAGTCCGACCCCCCCAGGGAGGGGTTTTGGCAGAGAGACTGGAGACTGAAGGTGCATATGGATATCAGCAACCTGTGTAAGTAAAGCTAAAACTTTAGTATAAAACATTATTGGCCCTCAGTATTTAGTGTAATTGCCTTCAGTGATACAATGATACAAGGCCAAACTTTATATTCTTCTTTATTTCTTTCAGTTATCAGCAGACCTCTATGATCCCTATTGAGGATTTCCAGTTCCACAAATGGCTTGGCCAAGGAAATTTTGGAAAGGTGAGTTACTGATCCATAATTAAGATCGGACTGTTTATTGGAAAATTCAGAGAAGCTTTATTGACTCGCTCTCCTTTCAGGTCTTTATGGCAGAACATAAGAAGACAGGGAAAAAGGTTGCCATTAAAATGATGGAAAAGCTACAAATCTGTTGCAATCAAATGACAGAAAGGTTAGTAAATGTTGTATTTTTTACATATAGGGCTGCATTAGTTGCACAGGGCCTGAACTACATTGGTTCAGTTGCTCGTATTTACCAATCATTTAGTTGCTTTTAATTTTTCTGATGAAAACAAATTCTTGATTGGTTTAGGGCTCTGGCACACGGGGAGATTAGTCGCCCGCGACAAATCTCCCTTGTCACGGGCGACTAATCTCCCCGAACTACTATCCCACCAGCGAAAATGTAAGTTGCCGGTGGGATGGCACACGCTGCGCAGACGATTTCGGCAAATCACCGAAGTTGCCTCGCGCAGGAATTTTCAGCAATTTGCCGAAATCGCCGGCGCAGCGTGTGCCATCCCACCGGCGACTTACATTTTCGCCGGTGGGATGGTAGTTCGGGGAGATTAGTCGCCCGTGACAAGGGAGATTTGTCGCGGGTGACTAATCTCTCCGTGTGCCAGAGCCCTTATATGGATGCAGTTTTGCACCTATGTTAGTAAATCAGCCATAAAAACCATTATTGGAATCACTTTTGTAACTTGCTCCTTGCTGGTTGCCTTTTTTTTCAGCCTTTTCCTGGAAAGGGACATTTTAAGATTGTCGAGAAACTCCAGAAACCCTTTCCTGGTTAGTTTGGTCTGCGCTTTCCAGAGAGAACATCACGTGTACATAGCGATGGAGTTTGCTGCTGGGGGCAGTTTGGCTTCCCACTTGGGCAACGGAGCCCTCCCCCATACAAGCACTTTGTAAGTATTATTGGGCAAGTTATGGCTTTGCACCCCACTTATAATTTGGCAGTGACCCAACCACTGGGGGGGGGGGCATAAATAGAACCTATAGGTTCTTCCTCTATTTTTAAACTATGGCAGTAAAATGTGGCTCTTTACAGCCAAAATGGCTCCAATACTGAGATTTCTTTTGTTTTTTCTTTGCAGATTTTATTCAGCCTGCATTGTACTTGGAATTAAGTTTTTACATGAGAACCGAATCGTCCACAGGTAAATACTAGAGAGAGAGTTTAAATGATTTATATACAGAGTGGCTGAATGTGACCAGGGGACTGTTGGTATTTTACTACATTCATATTCTGGGAGATGTTAAAGGGGAAAAATACCCTCTTTTTATAAATCAGATTGGACTCAACAAAGACAGAACTCTTTCATCTACAAACACACTGGTGCCTTATACACTGTTTAACATAAGCCTAACTGATAACTGATAACACTGGGCTGATAATGGACACAGTCTATACCGTATGGGTTAAGGTGGCCATACACGTGGCGATCTGACGATGTTTCGTACGACCATCGGTCGCACGAAACATCGTAAGATCCGCCACACACCATTCAGGGCTGAATCGGCAGGTAAGGAGGTAGAAACAATAGGATTTCTACCTCCTTCTGCCGATTCAGCTCTGAAGGGAGAATTTTGGTCAGGCGCCTTCTATGGCACCCGATCAAAATTTTCAAACTTGTCCGATCGGCGAGTCGTCCGATATCGGCAGCTTCGACTCGCCGACATGCCATACACGCACCGATTATCGTACGAAACGAGGTTTCGTACGATAATATCGGTGCGTGTATGGCCACCTTTATTGGGACTGGCCATTCTCTGTTGCATCTGGTGAGAAACCAGTAACTGTACTGATCATTTTATTTCCTTTATTGCAGAGATTTAAAGCCTGACAATATTGTTATAGACAGTGCCGGATATGCACAACTTGCAGATTTTGGACTGTGCAAAGCAGGTAAGTCATCCTGGTCTAAGTGTAAAACATATAAGGGACTGATCCAAGCATTTTACCAGGGCAAGGCTTGTACTATATGGTATTTTACTCTGAATGCAAAGCTAGGTTAGCTTTTAGCTCATGAAAACCAAAGTGTTTATCAAGTTTAGTATTAAAGGGGTCGTTCGCCCTCAAATTAACTTTTAGTATGTTGTAGAATAGCCCATTTGTAGCAGATTTTCAATTGGTCTTCATTTTTTATTTTGTATAGTTTTTGAATTATTTGCCTTCTTTTTCTGACTCTCCCTAGGTTTTAAATAGGGGTTAACTATTGCTCTGTGAGGCTACAATACTGTTATTGTTACTTTTTATTATTTATCTTTCTATTTAGGCTCTCCCCTATTCATATTACTGGCTTTCAAATCATTGCCTGGTTGCTAGGTTAAATTTGACCCTACCAACCTGTTGAACCAAAAGCTAAAAAAAAAAAAAAAAAAAAATACAAATAAAACAATACAAACACTGATTGCAAATTGTCTCAGAATAGCACTCTCTATGTCATACTAAAAGTTATTATAGGTGAACAATCCCGTAAGGGGACTCCCTTCTCCTGAGGCCTCTAGATGTTACCTGCACATTCAATACAAAATCCCAGTTGATCTAACACAGTGTCACTTGTTCTACAGGAATTGACTTCAGAGATGTTATGCCCTACCCATGTGGAACTATAAATTACTGTGCCCCTGAAATGTTTACAGGAGAGGGCTACAAAAGAACCGTGGACTGGTGGTCTTTAGGTGTAATCATCTATGAAATGGCCGTCGGCAAGGTGAGTAGAAAGCATCCATGAGTAGATTCCATAAGGGCTGAGAATGATTGTCTATTTCATCACCTTATTCTATTGCAGAGAATAACATTATAAATATCTCAGTCTGGTCAATGACAATGTCTCCCCAGTGAAATATCCCTTACCTCCTAAATTGTTCAGCATTAATGCCCTAGCCACATTCTTATTAGATCATCACTAATAAAACCCATTGCCCCTCTGTAGCACTATTATCCTTTTCTCAGAATGTTTGGGTTGCTAATGAGATATCTTTCTAATGCCACAGATGCCCTTCCACGGAAATAAGGAGGTCTTGCTTGATAGTATTCTCAATAAAGAACCAGAATACCCAGCCGGCCTGGATGGTGGAACTAGAGTGATAATAAAAGAGGTGAGTTGCCCAGTGATATTGCTGACTTTTGGGCTGGACTATGGGCCTTTGTGTAACCATAATCATAACTATAATGTTTGTTTGTGTAGCTTTTAGAGAAAGACCCTGAATATCGGCTCGGATCTCTAAGAAATGATGGTGAAGAAGTGATGAATTTTAGCTTCTTCAATGTAAGTTGATCTTTATAGACATGTTTCAGGGCAATGTTATGGCGCAATGGGGCAGATTTCCCCAGTCATAACTGGGAGGCAGAGAATATATTATAGTGGGTGTCTGTGCGGGATAGTTTCCTATTGCTCTCATTATTTAGCAACAAAGTATTCAATATTCAGTAGAAGGTAAATGATCATGTTTTTGTATTTGTAGCCAATAATGTGGAACGCGCTCATGGCCAAGCAGATTCGCGCTCCATTCGTCCCGAGCCAAGATATCGTGCAGAGCAAAGCTGGAAATGATGGGGCTATTGTAACCCCCCACAACTGCACGAGTAGGATTTCCCATTTTACACAAAAGGCCTTTATAGGATTTGATATGTTGCCAGAAGACTCCTCATAATGATGATGAGGATACACTGATGAACAAGATATGCTTGGGGAGACAAAGGATAGAGGATGGAGGACTGGATGGAGGATGGAGGACTGGCATGCCACTAGTCTGACTGGAATGCCACTAGTCAGACTGGAATGCCACTAATCAGACTGGCATGCCACTAGTCAGACTGGAATGCCACTAGTCAGACTATAGAGAAAGACGCTGAAGACTGGGCTACCCCCCCAGCGAGACCAGCCATGTACCCACCACTGCCGTCAGGATGAGCCTGGTGGTGAAGGGCCCAGCTGGACTGGGCCTACCTGGGTTTTTATTATGTATTTAATGTAATATCAATATAAAATATATTGTATATTATACAAAAATGTGATATAAAATATATTAAAATAAAAAAGTATTATAAATGATGTTATATATGGAGAATGTTTTCTTAGTTTCCATTTGTCTCCTTTTCCTCCTCAATTTCTGTTTGGCTCTCTGCTTGGCCTTTTTCCCTTTGGCTGTTGAACCATTAACGACTTCTATTGTACCATATTTCCTCCCCTCTAACCCTTCCCCAGTCACTGCTCCTATATTCTTCCCTTTCCCTGTGCCTTTTTCTTACCCCTTTTCCAGGGGCGGATTTTCATTAAAGGGACACTAAACCCTGCCGCACAGCACTGCCCAACCAAACTTTACTCAGGTGTTTCTGTCCCACAGCAAAATCATCTTAGGCCCCCCCTAAAGTTTGGGAATAAGTCATGTTCACAAACACACTGGAACCAATTATTAGTTACTTTTCCTTTTCTTTTTTAATACAGTAAATCTGCCCTGTAGTCACATGGCTCCCCTGTTTCCCATAGAACATCACTAACATTAGACATACATGTAATGCTCATTGGAATGCTTGCCAACTAAGAACCACCAACCGTGGCTGCCTGCCATGCCGGCCACCTTCTGCTTCTGGTGGGCAAGTGAGAGCAAAAGCGTAATCCTTTACACTCCTGGGACCCCTGACCCAGAAGGTTACAAGCATTCCTCCACAAGCTGTGACTGCATAAACAACCCCCCCTATTCCACCACTGGTTGTACACAATGGGTGGGACGATGCTCCTTGGTTTCCAATAGGTAACTGGGACCGCCTTTTCCTCCTCTTTTCCTGCTACTAGCTTTCCCTACCTAATGCCACGTCCTGTGTGACGTTCCCCCCCTACCAGTCCTAACCTGTTCTGTCACGGCTCCTGTCACCTTAAACATATGGAGCCCCCATCCCATCAGTTCACTTGCTGGAGAGGTGAGGAACATTGGGTGCTAGTTAGGGCTGCCACATTTTGTGGTGGTTATCTCCGAGCAGGGAGGCAGGGCGTGATTGTGGGGGCGGCTATGATGTGGCGATAGGTCAATCTCAAAGATTCCTGTCCGGTTTTCCAAATTAGACAGGTGGTTTTGACCCGGAGAGCCATTCCAAAAAACAGGTGGCAACCCTAGTGCCAGTGCTTAAATGAATGTTATGAGGGCACCACTCACACACACAGTTCCAGTCTCCCTTCCACCAAATAATCAGATCATTCAGATCAATCAGAGCATTTAGGCTTCCTATCCCATAATGCACTTCTGTAACCATGTGACTAATGGCAGAGATTCTCCTCAGCATCCAGGCTTCCTATCCCATAATGCACTTCTGTAACCATGTGACTAATGGCAGAGACTCTCCTCAGCATTTAGGCTTCCTATCCCATAATGCACTTCTGTAACCATGTGACTAATGGCAGAGACTCTCCTCAGCATCCAGGCTTCCTATCCCATAATGCACTTCTGTAACCATGTGACTAATGGCAGAGACTCTCCTCAGCATTTAGGCTTCCTATCCCATAATGCACTTCTGTAACCATGTGACTAATGGCAGAAATTCTCCTCAGCATTTAGGCTTCCTATCCCATAATGCACTTCTGTAACCATGTGACTAATGGCAGAGACTCTCCTCAGCATCCAGGCTTCCTATCCCATAATGCACTTCTGTAACCATGTGACTAATGGCAGAGATTCTCCTCAGCATCCAGGCTTCCTATCCCATAATGCACTTCTGTAACCATGTGACTAATGGGAGAGATTCTCCTCAGCCTCCAGGCTTCCTATCCCACAATGCACTTCTGTAACCATGTGACTAATGGGAGAGACTCTCCTCAGCATCCAGGCTTCCTATCCCATAATGCACTTCTGTAACCATGTGACTAATGGCAGAGACTCTCCTCAGCATTTAGGCTTCCTATCCCATAATGCACTTCTGTAACCATGTGACTAATGGCAGAAATTCTCCTCAGCATTTAGGCTTCCTATCCCATAATGCACTTCTGTAACCATGTGACTAATGGCAGAGATTCTCCTCAGCATCCAGGCTTCCTATCCCATAATGCACTTCTGTAACCATGTGACTAATGGCAGAGACTCTCCTCAGCATCCAGGCTTCCTATCCCATAATGCACTTCTGTAACCATGTGACTAATGGCAGAGATTCTCCTCAGCATTTAGGCTTCCTATCCCATAATGCACTTCTGTAACCATGTGACTAATGGCAGAGACTCTCCTCAGCATCCAGGCTTCCTATCCCATAATGCACTTCTGTAACCATGTGACTAATGGCAGAGATTCTCCTCAGCATTTAGGCTTCCTATCCCATAATGCACTTCTGTAACCATGTGACTAATGGCAGAAATTCTCCTCAGCATTTAGGCTTCCTATCCCACAATGCACTTCTGTAACCATGTGACTAATGGCAGAAATTCTCCTCAGCATTTAGGCTTCCTATCCCATAATGCACTTCTGTAACCATGTGACTAATGGGAGAGATTCTCCTCAGCATTTAGGCTTCCTATCCCATAATGCACTTCTGTAACCATGTGACTAATGGCAGAAATTCTCCTCAGCATTTAGGCTTCCTATCCCACAATGCACTTCTGTAACCATGTGACTAATGGCAGAGACTCTCCTCAGCATCCAGGCTTCCTATCCCATAATGCACTTCTGTAACCATGTGACTAATGGCAGAGACTCTCCTCAGCATCCAGGCTTCCTATCCCATAATGCACTTCTGTAACCATGTGACTAATGGCAGAGACTCTCCTCAGCATTTAGGCTTCCTATCCCATAATGCACTTCTGTAACCATGTGACTAATGGCAGAGACTCTCCTCAGCATTTAGGCTTCCTATCCCATAATGCACTTCTGTAACCATGTGACTAATGGCAGAGATTCTCCTCAGCATCCAGGCTTCCTATCCCATAATGCACTTCTGTAACCATGTGACTAATGGCAGAGACTCTCCTCAGCATTTAGGCTTCCTATCCCATAATGCACTTCTGTAACCATGTGACTAATGGCAGAGACTCTCCTCAGCATCCAGGCTTCCTATCCCACAATGCACTTCTGTAACCATGTGACTAATGGCAGAGATTCTCCTCAGCATCCAGGCTTCCTATCCCATAATGCACTTCTGTAACCATGTGACTAATGGCAGAGACTCTCCTCAGCATCCAGGCTTCCTATCCCATAATGCACTTCTGTAACCATGTGACTAATGGGAGAGACTCTCCTCAGCATCCAGGCTTCCTATCCCATAATGCACTTCTGTAACCATGTGACTAATGGCAGAGATTCTCCTCAGCATTTAGGCTTCCTATCCCATAATGCACTTCTGTAACCATGTGACTAATGGCAGAGACTCTCCTCAGCATCCAGGCTTCCTATCCCATAATGCACTTCTGTAACCATGTGACTAATGGCAGAGATTCTCCTCAGCATTTAGGCTTCCTATCCCATAATGCACTTCTGTAACCATGTGACTAATGGCAGAGATTCTCCTCAGCATTTAGGCTTCCTATCCCATAATGCACTTCTGTAACCATGTGACTAATGGCAGAGACTCTCCTTAGGCCTCACAGGGGATTTCTCTGCAGCAGAGCAGTGAATGAGGGTGATTATTTGATATGAGGAGAATCAGGGACATTTTACCTCACAGCTTAAATGATTTACTGAGCAAATGATCTCAGACGAGGCTGCTTGTTAGTTATAAGGAGTGTGACTGGCACAGTGCCCATAACTACTCCCTAAACCCAGTATTGGCCTCTCTTTCCTGTCAGGCCACAGGCAGCGCCGGCTGGGTATAGTGATAATAGTAACATCTGATTATCTGCTGACAGGCAGTGGCTCTGTGTCAGTAACAGTGTTGCTGTAAGGAATAGTGGGGCCCCCCATTCCTACTTGCCAATGTCCCTGATGGGTCCAACCATGTTGTTTTTCACAGTACCCAGTAGAGATGTGCAGGTTGGCTTGTAACCCACGGGATTGGGCAGAAACGCACATGTGATTAGCGGCAGGCATTAGGTCTAATTGTCCCTACAGCAAGCAACGTCTGCTCTCTGGTCTGTCCCACCCCCCCAGTGACATCTCCATACTTATCCCACCCCCCCAGTGACATCTCCATACTTATCCCACCCCCCCAGTGACATCTCCATACTTATCCCACCCCCCCAGTGACATCTCCATACTTATCCCACCCCCCCCAGTGACATCTCCATACTTATCCCACCCCCCCAGTGACATCTCCATACTTATCCCACCCCCCCAGTGACATCTCCATACTTATCCCACCCCCCCAGTGAGGTGTCCCCCAAATTCACCACCTCTGATGCTAATGCTAATTAAAGCATTTCCAACCCACACGTACCTACTACTCAGCGCCCTCAGTTCAACTGGGCTGCTGACAGGAATTATGCCTGTGCCCCCATAATGCCAACCTGTACCCATGGAATGGCGCCCACAAGTAGCTTGCACTCACCCATCCATAAGAAGAGGTGGGGTGGGATAGTTTATGGTGTTGGGATTCCCTGCAGATATTACCATAAGCAAGCTGAACACTCTAAACTAAACATTGCCAGGAAATCCCCCAAAGGGAAAGGGCACAAAATGCAGATACATTGCTTGGCAGATGGTGAATCAGAGAGGTGCGTATGGGCATTATCCAGGAAGTTCCGAATTACGGAAAGGCCATCTGCCATAGACTCTATTTTAATGAAATAATTCTCATTTTTAAAAATGGTTTCCTTTTTCTCTGTAATAATCAAACAGTACCTTGTAACTGATCCCAACTAAGATATAATTACCCCTTATTGGGGGCAGAACAGCCCTATTGGGTTTATTTAATGGTTAAATGATTCCCTTTTCTCTGTAATAATAAAACAGTACCTGTACTTGATCCCAACTAAGATATAATTACCCCTTATTGGGGCAGAACAGCCCTATTGGGTTTATTTAATGGTTAAATGATTCCCTTTTCTCTGTAATAATAAAACAGTACCTGTAGTTGATCCCAACTAAGATATAATTACCCCTTATTGGGGGGCAGAACAGCCCTATTGGGTTTATTTAATGGTTAAATGATTCCTTTTTCTCTGTAATAATCAAACAGTACCTTGTAACTGATCCCAACTAAGATATAATTACCCCTTATTGGGGGCAGAACAGCCCTATTGGGTTTATTTAATGGTTAAATGATTCCCTTTTCTCTGTAATAATAAAACAGTACCTGTAGTTGATCCCAACTAAGATATAATTACCCCTTATTGGGGGGCAGAACAGCCCTATTGGGTTTATTTAATGGTTAAATGATTCCTTTTTCTCTGTAATAATCAAACAGTACCTTGTAACTGATCCCAACTAAGATATAATTAATCCTTATTGGAACCAAAACAATCCTATTGGATTTAATTACTGTTTAAATAATTTTTTTAGTAGACTTAAGGTAGGAGATCTGAATTATGGAAAGACCCCTTATCCGGAATACCCCAGGTCCCGAGCAATCTGGATAACGGGTCCCATACTTGTACTCACAGGATTGATAGATCTTGGCTTAGTTGGGCAAAGAAATATTAGCATCCAAAACAATAAAAAATAGAAATAAATAATAGGACGCCAGAGGTTCTTGCAAACAAAACAAAAAGGCTTTATTGTTAAAGTGCTACAGGGTTAAAACCATCAAAGCAATGAGGTAGTATTGTTTTACCAGTGAGTGGCCTGTATCCACTACAATGGAAACTGGTTAGGGAGTAATACACCCATAGGGACTGTTAACCCTATGGTTCCCTACATACTGTATCTTATTATCATTGGTTTATAGCAGCATCCGAATAAAGAGAAGGAGCCTCCAGTGGGGGAAACATGGGACACCAAAGATGAAAAAGTGGAATGGGATACAGAAACCCCATATAGAGAGTGGGGCTCACACTAACCCAAATCCACACTAATGATAATAATATAGCGCATACAGTAAACAAGATGGGGTTAAACAGTGCAAAAACCCTAACCCAGTCTCACCCAACACCCACCATGAACACAAACATGCAGCAGTTAATATAAATAGTTTAAAATAGTTTAAAAAGTTAAAATAAATAATTAATGAGCTACTAAGGCAGTCAGTTCATTGGGGGAAGTGGAATTTACCTTCAGTTTTTTAATTCATTGGGGGTCGTGGGGTTTGTCTCTTAATGGGGTGGTTCATCTTTTTTCCCTTAGACTGTAAGCTCTACGGGACAGGGACCTCCTTCCTACTGTGTCTCATACCACATGGCACTTATTCCCTGTGTATTTATACTTATTTATTGTATTTATTATAACACTTGTCCTCCCTGTGTGTAATTGTGAATATTGTAAGATTGTACAGTGCTGCGTACCCTTGTGGCGCTTTATAAATAAAGGTATACATAAAGTTATACAATTTAACAGTTTCAGTATGTTATACAGGGGCCAATTCTAAGCAACTTTTCAATTGAGCTTCATGATTTATTTGTTATAGTGTTTGAATTATTTGCCTTCTTCTTCTGCCTTTTTGCAGCTTTCAAATGTTCTTTTGCTCTTATTGTTATTGTTACCATTTTTTTCTATTCAGTCCCTCTCTTATAAATATATCAGTCTCTCATTCAAACCACTCCCTGGTTGCTAAGGTAATTTGGACCCTCGCAACCAGATAACTGTTGAAAACTCCAAACTGGCACGCTGCTGAACAAAAATGGAAATAATGAAAAAAACTACAAATAAAAGTTGGTTGATTGCTACTGATCCCGACATAAAGATTCCCTGCTGAGAAACTCACATTCTAGCATCTCGTGGGGAGATTTATTTATTTATCATCTGTAAGTACTTGCCTATATATGTATAGGGGGGATTGTTGGGGGGCTGTTAGTATTTTATAATACTGAAGGGAACTTACTGGGAATATGAACTCCCAGCAACTGACTTATTTTGCTGTTTAATTCCATTAATTCATATATACTGTTTATAATATTTGGATTCCCCTTCAAGTGAGCTGCCATATAATATTTATTTGGGTACAGAAAGCTCCCCCCATCCAGTACTCGTTACAGTAATGTTTAGTAAAATGTATGACCTTCTCCTCAGTTCTGAAAACCTTACTGTAATGTCTTGAGGGCTTAATTCCTAATTTGTACAGAAGGACTTTAATAGAGCTGTGGGGCCCCCAATTTAATATTAACTTGGTTTGTCTCAATATTCAGTACAAGTGGGATTAATCAGTAATAATATCCATGGGACTATGAGTTTGGAAAACAGTTGGTATTTTTCTTTGATGTCAGTGTGAAGTTTGTGTGAGGGGGATCATGTGATTCCATTGTGATGTCAGTGTGCGGGGGAGGGTTATGTGATGTTGTGATGTCACAATGCTGCAACATGCAGCTGGTAGGTGCTCAGCTTGGATACTGTCAGTTGGTGTTTATCAGTTGGTAGTGTCAGTTGGTCACACCGATTGCTACTAATACCGAAGAGATTCCCTGCTGAGAAACTCACATTCTAGCATCTCGCGGGGAGATTTATTTATTTATTATCTGTAAGTACTTGCCTATATATGTATGGGGGGATTGTTGGGGGGCTGTTAGTATTTTATAATACTGAAGGGAACTTACTGGGAATATGAACTCCCAGCAACAGCGACTATGAGTTGGGAAAACAGTTGGTATTTTTCTTTGATGTAAGTGTGAAGTTTGTGTGAGGGGGATCATGTGATTCCATTGTGATGTCAGTGTGCAGGGAGGGGATCATTTGATGTCTGTGTGATGTCACAATGCTGCAACATGCAGCTGGTAGGTGCTCAGCTTGGATACTGTCAGTTGGTGTTTATCAATTGGTAGTGTCAGTTGGTCACACCGATTGCTACTGATACCGACATAGCGATTCCCTGCTGAGAAACTCACATTCTAGCATCTCGCGGGGAGATTTATTTATTTATCATTTGTAAGTACTTGCCTATATATGTATAGGGGGATTGTTGGGGGGCTGTTAGTGTTTTATAATACTGAAGGGAACTTACTGGGAATAAAAACTCCCAACAACTGACTATTATTATTAAATTGTTTTCCTCAGTTATAAAAACCTTACTGTAAAGTGTTGGGGCTTTTCTTTTCTTTGTACAGTAATTACATATATTTATTATAGTGTCTAAGCCAAAATCACTGGTGATTTTCAGATCTATGCTTTTGTTTTCTAACTGATTGGTTGCTATGGGCAATATCACAAGCAATGTTGGCTTATACACTATAATAAATATGCCCGTTACTGTACAAAGAAATGAAAAGAAAGGCCCCAAAACCTTACAGAGAAATGTTGGGAGCTTTATATTATTGTCTCTGTACAGACAGTGTTTAATAGAGCTTTGGTGCCCCTTGATTTAATAGTAACTTGGGCTTTCTTTATATACAGTATAAGTGTGATTAAGGAGTAATATCCATGGGATTATGAGTAGGGGATAAAGGTAATATTATAGGGACATACAATGTGATCCAATACAATCTTCCGTACCCTGCATGGTTTAGAATTTGCACCTACGCTGACTTATTCCCATTGTCCATCCATATTATCAGTTGAACGTAAGGCCAATACCTATAGTGGTGTAGGCAGGACTGACAGGAAAGTAAGGTCTATACAGTGCAACTTTATTCAGCCTTCCCTTATCTCTGTAAGTGCCTGAGAGACCATTCAATAGGGAAGCAGGTTATTGGGGCAGCCATTTCCAGTTGGCTCTGATAATATATTAGGGATAGGATTTGTGGTCTCGGCCTGGTGTATGGGGGTCTTTTGATAGCTCATTGGATCTTTACTTTCAACTGCTAGTTTATGGTATATTTTTTATGACTAAAAGCTGACATAATCAACTCTGTGTGTTTATTCCGCAGGAATTTCAACTATGTTTAAAAGAATTAATAAATGTGTTCAAAGAATTCGCAATTTGTTTCGAAAGAAGAACAAGGTAAGGCTGCCGAGACTTCTCTCTATAACATTAATGGGCTGATATATCAGTTTTCGAGTTTGTGAATTTGAGTTTGTTTTTCTAAATCGAATATCAAATGGTCACTTATTTATTAATATTGAATAAAAAACTGAAATATCTAGAATTTATGAGCTCTAATAACTCAAAAAATTTGAGTTTGAGAATACGGCCTGACTTTGCCCATGGGTTTTTTTGCACTTAATAAATACCAGACATTCAAGTTTTTAAACCATAATTCAAATTTGAGTTTTTTTAAGCTCAAAAAAATTACGTTGAGAAATAAGATTAAACTCAGCCATTGATAAATCCCCCCTAAGTAAAGAGGGAGGGACATAAGCTGGGGGGTCTCAGCCTACACAGGGTTTTGCGATTGCTCATTGGTTCGTATGAAAGCCAATAGACATTGGGATCTAGCTGAATATCTGTAGGAGAGTTTGGTTGCTGAGATATACAAACAGTGTAAGGAATGACTAACACCAATTTTTTCTTTTTATTTACAGGTTCAACCTTTAATCTCCGAGGCGACTGTGAGTCAGCCCTAGGGCGCCTTTTTTTCTCTTTTTGTCTTATTGTTTCACCTTAATGCATTTTTAGATATTTTTAACAACAATATATATATTTTTTTACATTTAGGAACCAGAGAACATTTACGTGCCTACCCCTGTGCACCTTTTCCAAGTGCCACAGGTGAGATTTACAGAAGCACGTACTGAGAGAGAAGAACCTATTGAAAATGTGATAGAAACGCAAGTAGAAAGCGTGAAAGAAAGAGTGGAGGAAACTATAATAGAAAGCAAATATCTTCTCAATGTGATTGCTGAGGACACTGAAGATGATTCTGACCATGGAGAGGTCATAGAGAAAGAAGCAGTGTCAAGCTCATCAGAAGATGAAGCTGAGAATCCTCCAGGTACATTCTTTATACAATTCCTCTCTCCTTCAGTTTAGTTATACTGTGTGTAACCCCAATATATCCCCAGCCCAAAGCTACATGCACCCTGCCCAGTAACACTATAACGGCCCCTTTGTTTCTGCACATAGAATATAGTGTTACATATGCACTCAGCTGCCCTGTCTTATAAAAGTATGGGATCCGTTATCCGGAAACCCGGTATCCATAGAGCTCCGAATTACAGAATGGGTATCTCCCATAGACTTTATTTTAATTAAATAATTAATAATAAAACAGAACCTTGTACTTGATCCCAACTAAGATATAAATTAATCCTTATTGGAATAATCCTATTGGGTTCACTTAATGTTTAAAGTATGGAGAGCCAAATAACCGAAAGATTCCTTATCTGGAAAACCCCAGGTCCTAAATATTCTGGATAGCAGGTCCCATACCTGTATATATATATATATATATTTCCAAACCTGCATGCCACCATCCAATTAGTTAATTATTGTTGCTGCTACACACATGTCAGGCCTAGACAATAAAGCTGTGTGAGTACACCTGATTAACCAGCTATTGTAAGCTCAGTATATAAATAAATAGGTGAATAAAATCACATAGCTAAATACAATTATATTAGTATAAAGTGTTTTGTGCATTGTTAAAACCCTGGGCAGGATCAAACCACCCTCTTCTGTGTATGATGTATTTAGCCATTCTGTTCTAACATTACCTGAGCCAACGTTACTTGTACCTGAGAAGAACATAATGTTCATTATACATATATTTTTGTTTGATTTTTGCAGGCACAGATACTGAAGCGGTTGTGTTCCCTTCAGATGCCTCTACTAGTGCCTCTATGGGATCTAATTCTGTAAGTACCTTTAACTTAATTTCTCTTATTGAAACAGTAAAGGGTGTGAATTACTTTGATTAGACCTCTCTCCCAAATCTTCCCCATGTAGCTTCACTGATATTCTGTATGTGATTCAGCTGATCTTTATATATTTCTCTTTACAGAGCTTTACAGATGATCCCATCATGATTGAACCAAGCCCTGGGGCAATACTAATTGCAGTACAAGAAGCCAAGACATTTTCAGGTACAATATAGGATGGATTGCTGGTTTTTATTATGCTTATATAAATGGACATAAATCCCTATACCCTATACCTTATGTGGCACAAACTCTCAATTTTATATCTATCTAATGAATGTTACTTACTATATTTTGATTCCTTGTAGATGAGCCTAAGCCTCTAATGTCTGGAAGATGTTTCCTTATGGCTTCCCCGGGCAGTGAAAGTACATCAATATCAATAACGACTTCAGGAAGTGAAACTTTATCACAGACTGAGAATCTATCAGAAGAGTCAGAAGAAGAGAATGGAAAGACCTCGGAATTACAGTCTGACCATCTGGTAGAAGAGATGAATATGACTAGTGGGAATGTCTCAGCATTATCGGATCTTCCACAAATGTCAGATAAAAGAACAGACAGTGATTTCTATTGCTCAACTGTAAGTATAATGTCTATTATATATGGAAACCCGTTATCCAGAAAGCTCAGAATTACAGAAAGGCAATCTCCCATACACTCTATTATAGTAAAATAATTTTAAATTTTAAAAATGATTTTCTTTTTCCCTATAATAATAAAACAGTACCTGTACTTGATCCCAACTAAGATATAATTACCCCTTATTGGTGGTAGAACAGCCCTATTGGGTTTATTTAATGGTTAAATGATTCCCTTTTCTCTGTAATAATAAAACAGTACCTGTACTTGATCCCAACTAAGATATAATTACCCCTAATTGGGGCAGAACAGACCTATTGGGTTTATTTAATGGTTAAATGATTCCCTTTTCTCTGTAATAATAAAACAGTACCTGTACTTGATCCCAAATAAGATATAATTACCCCTATTGGGATTAATTAATGTTTAAATGTTTTTTAGTAGAGATCCAAATTACAGAAAGACCCCTTATGTGGAAAACCCTAGGTCCTGCGCATTCTGGATAGCAGGTCCCATACCTGTACAATAGAAATGCTTTGCCATCAGACACTGCAAACCTGTATCTAATATGTAATGTGATAGACACTATTTTGCCCTAAATACTATGATTTTATCTTTACAGGATTCAAGGAGAAGCCTATATGAGCAAAATACGCCTTCAGGTATAGTATATGTGTGGTTTATTGTTTATATTATACATTACACAAACCCATACTCTATAGAATCCAGTGTAGGGGGGATTATAATATTTCTTTTAATTTTTCAGGATGTCCTGTACCAGCAAACAGTCTGGCAGGTGGATCTGTTATTTCAGAGAGAGAGTCAGAGAAAGAAATAAGTTCTGTTAAACTTAATGTAAGTACCTAATAGTAAATTACTAGCTACAACATAATGGTGAGACTATAAGAATATTTATATAATAGAATTACTTCCAGTCTGAATTGACCTTTTCCCAATGCATCTGAATTAACAGAGTCTCTTTTTGCCCTTTAGCTTCCTCGGGCTCCACAAAATTCTATGGATTTAGTCCAACCCCCCCAGGGAGGGGTTTTGGCAGAGAGACTGGAGACTGAAGGTGCATATGGATATCAGCAACCTGTGTAAGTAAAGCTAAAACTTTAGTATAAAACATTATTGGCCCTCAGTATTTAGTGTAATTGCCTTCAGTGATACAATGATACAGGGCCAAACTTTATATTCTTCTTTATTTCTTTCAGTTATCAGCAGACCTCTATGATCCCTATTGAGGATTTCCAGTTCCACAAATGGCTTGGCCAAGGAAATTTTGGAAAGGTGAGTTACTGATCCCTAATTAAGATCGGACTGTTTATTGGAAAATTCAGAGAAGCTTTATTGACTTGCTCTCCTTTCAGGTCTTTATGGCAGAACATAAGAAGACAGGGAAAAAGGTTGCCATTAAAATGATGGAAAAGCTACAAATCTGTTGCAATCAAATGACAGAAAGGTTAGTAAATGTTGTATTTTTTACATATAGGGCTGCATTAGTTGCACAGGGCCTGAACTACATTGGTTCAGTTGCTCGTATTTACCAATCATTTAGTTGCTTTTAATTTTTCTGATGAAAACAAATTCTTGATTGGTTTAGGGCTCTGGCACACGGGGAGATTAGTCGCCCGCGACAAATCTCCCTTGTCACGGGCGACTAATCTCCCCGAACTACCATCCCACCGGCGAAAATGTAAGTCGCCGGTGGGATGGCACACGCTGCGCCGGCGATTTCGGCAAATTGCTGAAAATTCCTGCGCGAGGCAACTTCGGTGATTTGCCGAAATCGTCTGCGCAGCGTGTGCCATCCCACCGGCAACTTACATTTTCGCTGGTGGGATAGTAGTTCGGGGAGATTAGTCGCCCGTGACAAGGGAGATTTGTCGCGGGCGACTAATCTCTCCGTGTGCCAGAGCCCTTATATGGATGCAGTTTTGCACCTATGTTAGTAAATCAGCCATAAAAACCATTATTGGAATCACTTTTGTAACTTGCTCCTTGCTGGTTGCCTTTTTTTTCAGCCTTTTCCTGGAAAGGGACATTTTAAGATTGTCGAGAAACTCCAGAAACCCTTTCCTGGTTAGTTTGGTCTGCGCTTTCCAGAGAGAACATCACGTGTACATAGCGATGGAGTTTGCTGCTGGGGGCAGTTTGGCTTCCCACTTGGGCAACGGAGCCCTCCCCCATACAAGCACTTTGTAAGTATTATTGGGCAAGTTATGGCTTTGCACCCCACTTATAATTTGGCAGTGACCCAACCACTGGGGGGGGAGCCATAAATAGAACCTATAGGTTCTTCCTCTATTTTTAAACTATGGCAGTAAAATGTGGCTCTTTACAGCCAAAATGGCTCCAATACTGAGATTTCTTTTGTTTTTTCTTTGCAGATTTTATTCAGCCTGCATTGTACTTGGAATTAAGTTTTTACATGAGAACCGAATCGTCCACAGGTAAATACTAGAGAGAGAGTTTAAATGATTTATATACAGAGTGGCTGAATGTGACCAGGGGACTGTTGGTATTTTACTACATTCATATTCTGGGAGATGTTAAAGGGGAAAAATACCCTCTTTTTATAAATCAGATTGGACTCAACAAAGACAGATCTCTTTCATCTACAAACACACTGGTGCCTTATACACTGTTTAACATAAGCCTAACTGATAACTGATAACACTGGGCTGATAATGGACACAGTCTATAGGTGGCCATACACGTGGCGATCCGACGATGTTTCGTACGACCATCGGTCGCACGAAACATCGTAAGATCCGCCACACACCATTCAGGGCTGAATCGGCAGGTATGGAGGTAGAAACAATAGGAT
This sequence comes from Xenopus tropicalis, assembly GCF_000004195.4. Classification (NCBI taxonomy): domain Eukaryota; kingdom Metazoa; phylum Chordata; class Amphibia; order Anura; family Pipidae; genus Xenopus; species Xenopus tropicalis. Next base: position 12,221,285 of record NC_030677.2, on the reverse strand, counting down.
TTCTACCTCCTTCTGCCGATTCAGCTCTGAAGGGAGAATTTTGGTCAGGCGCCTTCTATGGCGCCCGATCAAAATTTTCAAACTTGTCCGATCGGCGAGTCGTCCGATATCGGCAGCTTCCTGCGATATCGGTCGACTCGCCGACATGCCATACACGCACCGATTATCGTACGAAACGAGGTTTCGTACGATAATATCGGTGCGTGTATGGCCACCTTTAACCGTAAAGGTGGCTATACACGCACCGATATTATCGTACGAAACCTCGTTTCGTACGATAATCGGTGCGTGTATGGTATGTCAGCGAGCCGACCGATGTCGCAGGAAGCTGCTGAAATCGGTCGGCTCGTCGATCGGCCAGGTTAGAAAATTTTGATCGGGCGCCATAGAAGGCGCCTGACCAAAATTCTCCCTTCAGAGCTGAATCGGCAGAAGGAGGTAGAAATCCTATTGTTTCTACCTCCTTACCTGCCGATTCAGCCCTGAATGGTGTGTGGCGGATCTGACGATGTTTCGTGCGACCGATGGTCGTACGAAACATCGTCGGATCGCCACGTGTATGGCCAGCTTTAGGGTTATTGGGACTGGTCATTCTCTGTTGCATCTGCTAAGAAACCAGTAACTGTACTGATCATTTTATTTCCTTTATTGCAGAGATTTAAAGCCTGACAATATTGTTATAGACAGTGCCGGATATGCGCAACTTGCAGATTTTGGACTGTGCAAAGCAGGTAAGTCATCCTGGTCTAAGTGTAAAACATATAAGGGACTGATCCAAGCATTTTACCAGGGCAAGGCTTGTACTATATGGTATTTTACTCTGAATGTAAAGCTAGGTTAGCTTTTAGCTCATGAAAACCAAAGTGTTTATCAAGTTTAGTATTAAAGGGGTCGTTCGCCCTCAAATTAACTTTTTGTATGTTGTAGAATAGCCCATTTGTAGCAGATTTTCAATTGGTCTTCATTTTTTATTTTGTATAGTTTTTGAATTATTTGCCTTCTTTTTCTGACTCTCCCTAGGTTTTAAATAGGGGTTAACTATTGCTCTGTGAGGCTACAATACTGTTATTGTTACTTTTTATTATTTATCTTTCTATTTAGGCTCTCCCCTATTCATATTACTGGCTTTCAAATCATTGCCTGGTTGCTAGGTTAAATTTGACCCTACCAACCTGTTGAACCAAAAGCTAAAAAAAAAAAAAAAAAAAATACAAATAAAACAATACAAACACTGATTGCAAATTGTCTCAGAATAGCACTCATGTCATACTAAAAGTTATTATAGGTGAACAATCCCGTAAGGGGACTCCCTTCTCCTGAGGCCTCTAGATGTTACCTGCACATTCAATACAAAATACCAGTTGATCTAACACAGTGTCACTTGTTCTACAGGAATTGACTTCAGAGATGTTATGCCCTACCCATGTGGAACTATAAGTTACTGTGCCCCTGAAATGTTTTCAGGAGAGGGCTACAAAAGAACCGTGGACTGGTGGTCTTTAGGTGTAATCATCTATGAAATGGCCGTCGGCAAGGTGAGTAGAAAGCATCCATGAGTAGATTCCATAAGGGCCGAGAATGATTGTCTATTTCATCACCTTATTCTATTGCAGAGAATAACATTATAAATATCTCAGTCTGGTCACTGACAATGTCTCCCCAGTGAAATATCCCTTACCTCCTAAATTGTTCAGCATTAATGCCCTAGCCACATTCTTATTAGATCATCACTAATAAAACCCATTGCCCCTCTGTAGCACTATTATCCTTTTCTCAGAATGTTTGGGTTGCTAATGAGATATCTTTCTAATGCCACAGATGCCCTTCCACGGAAATAAGGAGGTCTTGCTTGATAGTATTCTCAATAAAGAACCAGAATACCCAGCCGGCCTGGATGGTGGAACCAGAGTGATAATAAAAGAGGTGAGTTGCTCAGTGATATTGCTGACTTTTGGGCTGGACTATGGGCCTTTGTGTAACTATAATCATAACTATAATGTTTGTTTGTGTAGCTTTTAGAGAAAGACCCTGAATACCGGCTCGGATCACTAAGAAATGATGGTGAAGAAGTGATGAATTTTAGCTTCTTCAACGTAAGTTGATCTTTATAGACATGTTTCAGGGCAATGTTATGGCGCAATGGGGCAGATTTCCCCAGTCATAACTGGGAGGCAAAGAATATATTATAGTGGGTGTCTGTGTAGAATAGTTTCCTATTGCTCTCATTATTTAGCAACAAAGTATTCAATATTCAGTAGAAGGTAAATGATCATGTTTTTGTATTTGTAGCCAATAATGTGGAACGCGCTCATGGCCAAGCAGATTCGCGCTCCGTTCGTCCCGAGCCAAGATATCGTGCAGAGCAAAGCTGGAAATGATGGGGCTATTGTAACCCCCCACAACTGCACGAGTAGGATTTCCCATTTTACACAAAAGGCCTTTATAGGATTTGATATGTTGCCAGAAGACTCCTCATAATGATGATGAGGATACACTGATGAACAAGATATGCTTGGGGAGACAAAGGATGGAGGATGGAGGACTGGATGGAGGATGGAGGAGTGGATGGAGGATGGAGGACTGGATGGAGGATGGAGGACTGGCATGCCACTAGTCTGACTGGAATGCCACTAGTCAGACTGGAATGCCACTAATCAGACTGGCATGCCACTAGTCAGACTGGAATGCCACTAGTCAGACTATAGAGAAAGACGCTGAAGACTGGGCTACCCCCCCAGCGAGACCAGCCATGTACCCACCACTGCCGTCAGGATGAGCCTGGTGGTGAAGAGCCCAGCTGGACTGGGCCTACCTGGGCTTTTATTATGTATTTAATGTAATATCAATATAAAATATATTGTATATTATACAAAAAATGTGATATAAAATATATTAAAATAAAAAAGTATTATAAATGATGTTATATATGGAGAATGTTTTCTTAGTTTCCATTTGTCTCCTTTTCCTCCTCAATCTTCTGTTTGGCTCTCTGCTTGGCCCTTTTCCCTTTTCCCTTTGGCTGTTGAACCATTAACGACTTCTATTGTACCATATTTCCTCCCCTCTAACCCTTCCCCAGTCACTGCTCCTATATTCTTCCCTTTCCCTGTGCCTTTTTCTTACCCCTTTTCCAGGGGCGGATTTTCATTAAAGGGAAACTAAACCCTGCCGCACAGCACTGCCCAACCAAACTTTACTCAGGTGTTTCACAGCAAAATCATCTTAGGCCCCCCCCCTAAACTTTGGGAATAAGTCATGTTCACAAACATACTGGAACCAATTATTAGTTACTTTTCCTTTTCTTTTTTAATACAGGAAATCTGCCCTGTAGTCACATGGCTCCCCTGTTTCCCATAGAACATCACTAACATTAGACATACATGTAATGCTCATTGGAATGCTTGCCAACTCAGAACCACCAACCATGGCTGCCTGCCATGCCGGCCACCTTCTGCTTCTGGTGGGCAAGTGAGAGCAAAAGCGTAATCCTTTACACTCCTGGGACCCCTGACCCAGAAGGTTACAAGCATTCCTCCACAAGCTGTGACTGCATAAACAACCCCCCCTATTCCACCACTGGTTGTACACAATGGGTGGGACGATGCTCCTTGGTTTCCAATAGGTAACTGGGACCGCCTTTTCCTCCTCCTTTCCTGCTACTAGCTTTCCCTACCTAATGCCACGTCCTGTGTGACGTTCCCCCCCTACCAGTCCTAACCTGTCACGGCTCCTGTCACCTTAAACATATGGAGCCCCCATCCCATCAGTTCACTTGCTGGAGAGGTGAGGAACATTGGGTGCTAGTTAGGGCTGCCACATTTTGTGGTGGTTATCTCCGAGCAGGGAGGCAGGGCGTGATTGTGGGGGCGGCTATGATGTGGCGATAGGTCAATCTCAAAGATTCCTGTCCGGTTTTCCAAATTAGACAGGTGGTTTTGACCCGGAAAGCCATTCCAAAAAACAGGTGGCAACCCTAGTGCCAGTGCTTAAATGAATGTTATGAGGGCACCACTCACACACACAGTTCCAGTCTCTCTTCCACCAAATAATCAGATCATTAAGCTGCAGAGAGGAGAATATTTGAAATAATTGATGTGACCCAGTACATTAGTCTTCCCTTCAACAGGACACTTGGTAATTGGGATGAATTATTGGCCTGGGATGTTAAGGGTCCTTCAGTTTCCCCATAAGCAATGATCTATAAATCCCATAAATAGCATGTATAAAGAAGGCCAAGGATATAATGAAAGATTTTGTATCAGTATTTTACATGCAGCGGCTACTTACTGTCTGTTACCTGACATTATTCAGGGAGGAGGATTCATAAATATATATATTTTTGAAATATTTAAAAATAAGCAATGCTTTCATCAAATGTTATAAATCCATTGGACTTGCTTGAAGTCTTGGCTTCCAGTCATTTGGCTCATAAAATGCCTCAGTAGATCCTCCTTTTGTCTCTTCAGAGCCGTGAATTGCTTGACTCCAGCACAGGGCTGGTTTATTAGGGGTTTCGTGAGTTTAGTTTAGTCGACTTTTAAAATTAAAAAAAGAGAAATTATAGGGTTTTATTAAATCTGTCCCTTAATGTTTGAATTTAGTTTTTTCTGTGAGTCAAAATTGTGCAAAAACTCCCAAATGCAAATATGGTTTTTACCCCCCCAGTATATTTCCTTTTGGTCCTTGCATTATGCTTAGAGCAATTTATTGCCCATCAAGTTCTCCTCTAGATCTGACTTACACATGGAACCTTAGAACTAAGCCCTAAAATGAATGTGCCTAAAGATTATATATCTTATAGACTAAACTTACTGCACCAGCATAAAGGTTCAGCATCTTAACAGCGTCAGTGATCCAGGATTTCAAACTTGTCCCAGGAGCTCCCCATCTTGGAACGTTACATAGTTACATAGGGTTAAAAAAAGACCAGAGTCCATCAAGTTCAACCCTTCCAAGTAAACCCAGCACCCACAGCCTATACTTACCAATCTATACACTCACTTACATAAACTATATATACAAACACTAATACTAACTGTAGATATTAGTATCACAATAGCCTTGGATACTCTGCTTGTTCAAGAACTCATCCAGGCATTAACAGAATCTGCCATTACAGCATCACTAGGAAGGGCATTCCCCAACCTCACTGCCCTCACCGGGGGGTACCCCCTACCCAACATTCCCCGGCAGGGCATTCCCCAACCCCCTCACAGCCCTCACCGTGAGGAACCCCCTACCCAACATCCCCCGGCAGGGCATTCCCCAACCCCCTCACTGCCCTCACCGTGGGGAACCATCTAACCAACATCCCCCGGCAGGGCATTCCCCAACCCCCTCACTGCCCTCACCGTGGGGAACCATCTACCCAACATCCCCCGGCAGGGCATTCCCCAACCCCCTCACTGCCCTCACCGTGAGGAACCCCCTACCCAACATCCCCCGGCAGGGCATTCCCCAACCCCCTCACTGCCCTCACCGTGAGGAACCCCCTACCCAACATCCCCCGGCAGGGCATTCCCCAACCCCCTCACTGCCCTCACCGTGAGGAACCCCCTACCCAACATCCCCCGGCAGGGCATTCCCCAACCCCCCTCACTGCCCTCACCGTGAGGAACCCCCTACCCAACATCCCCCGGCAGGGCATTCCCCAACCCCCTCACTGCCCTCACCGTGGGGAGCCATCTACCCAACATCCCCCGGCAGGGCATTCCCCAACCCCCTCACTGCCCTCACCGTGAGGAACCCCCTACCCAACATCCCCTGGCAGGGCATTCCCCAACCCCCTCACTGCCCTCACCGTGAGGAACCCCCTACCCAACATCCCCCGGCAGGGCATTCCCCAACCCCCTCACTGCCCTCACCGTGAGGAACCCCCTACCCAACATCCCCCGGCAGGGCATTCCCCAACCCCCTCACTGCCCTCACCGTGAGGAACCCCCTACCCAACATCCCCCGGCAGGGCATTCCCCAACCCCCTCACTGCCCTCACCGTGAGGAACCCCCTACCCAACATCCCCCGGCAGGGCATTCCCCAACCCCCTCACTGCCCTCACCGTGAGGAACCCCCTACCCAACATCCCCCGGCAGGGCATTCCCCAACCCCCTCACTGCCCTCACCGTGAGGAACCCCCTACCCAACATCCCCCGGCAGGGCATTCCCCAACCCCCTCACTGCCCTCACCGTGAGGAACCCCCTACGCTACTTCAAATGGAAGCTCCGTTCCTCTTATCTAAAGGGGGGGCCTCTGGTGCGCTGATTGTTTTTATGGGAAAAAAGAACCCCCCCTATCTGCCTATAATCCCCTCTAATGTACTTGTACAGAGTAATCATGTCCCCTCTCAAGCGCCTCTTTTCCAGAGAAAACAACCTCAACCTCGAAAGTCTCACCTCATAGTTTAACCCTTCCATCCCCTTTACCAGTTTAGTTGCAGTCTCTGCACTCTCTCCAGCTCATTAATATCCTTCTTAAGGACTGGAGCCCAAAATTGCCCCCCATACTCAAGGTGAGGCCTTACCAGGGACCTATAAAGGGGCAAAATTATGTCTCATCCCTTGAGTCAATGCCCTTTTTATACAAGACAGCACTTTATTTGCTTTAGTAGCCACAGAATGACACTGCCTGGAATTAGACAACTTGTTATCTACAAAAACCCCCAGATCCTTCTCCATTAAGGATCCCCCCAACACACTACCATTCAGTAGATAGTTTGCGTTTATATTAATCCTACCAAAATGCATAACTTTGCACTTATCAACATTGAACCTCATTTTCCAGTTTGCTGCCCAGTTTTCCAATTTTGTCAAATCGCTAACCCTATCCCTTATTACCCCTTCCAAAAGCTTTCCTACTACCGATGTCAGACTAACAGGCCTATAGTTTTCAGGCTGAGAACGGGATCCCTGTTTAAATAATGGCACCACATTAGCAATCCGCCAGTCTCTCGGCACCATGCCAGACCTCAACGAATCCTGAAAAATTTAGTGAAGAGGTTTGGCAATCACAGCGCTCAGCTCATTTAATACCCTGGGATGAATCCCATCCGTCCTGGACCTTTGTTTACCTTTACATGTTCAAGTCTCTTTTGAATTCCCTCCTGAGTGAGTTGTATTATTGGACGTAGAACACAAGATTTTGCTTTCATTAGTTACGCGCATTGGAGGAAAATGCTGTTTTTATACTCAGATTAAGGGATATTTGTGCCGGGATCGTTTACAGCTTTTAGGATTTGAAGCTCCCATGAGTCATAAGTTTATATTATAGTTTTGCTGATTCCGGAGGGTTCCTGGGTTTGGCTGAAAGAGACAGCCACGTATCATTGTCATCATTATTGTACAGCGCTGCGGAATATGTTGGCGCTTTATAAATAAATGTTAATAATAATAATAATAATAATAATTAAATATTAACGCTACTCTAATATTTCAATTAATACTCATTTTCATACGGAAACACCAAGGAGCATTTTCTCGTCAAAATATCACATTAATCCCATGCAGACCCCCGGCACCAGTTTGGATTTGGGTGATTTTACAAAAAAAAAATTGAAAATAAAAAAATAAATAAAAAGCTTAATGACACATTGAAAGCCCAATTCTAGCACAAAATGCCAGTTCTGCTCTGTGTTGTGCAGAAGATTTGGGGGGTTTCAATGCTAAAACCGCAATGTCTAAACAACTAAAATCACCTCCCATTGGTGCCCAGGGGAATCACAAGCAGGGGGGGGGTTATGTTATGCTTGAAAATGCGCCCCTGTAACTGACAATGCATATGGGCATACTTGCCCTTTTCAGCCATGGGGGGTAAGTGGTCTAATGCTGGGGCACTTTGGTGGGAATGGTTTGGGGGTAGAGCAGTGGCATGGGGTAGTTTAACCAGATCTCAAATAAGGGCTCTTACACAAGCATTTACTTGTATGTTCCCCTGCACTGTATCTTTCATATCATCTCAGCCACCTAAACTGCACTACTTACTGCTGCCAACTGGTTCCAACAACCCATAAACCTATGTAGGAAGGGAAAGGGGTTTGTTATGGAAGCCCCATTGGGTTAATTCAGCCAAGGACCGGGCCTGTTTCTCCATTGGAAAGTGAAGCTGTTTTCGTCAGGTTGAAGAATTCACTGGCAGTTCTGAAGTTGGCCAAGGGTGTCAGGTATTACCCAGTCTTTATAACAGGGGAGTCACCATGCAATTGGTCTCTTTGTACTTCTACTTCAGGAGGGAGTGGGTGCTGTTGATCAGCCTGAGGCACGAGGACTTTGTAAGGGAGTGAGGTAGGAAAAGGCCTAGTAATTGAGAGCTGTCTCCAAGATAACAAGAGCCTGAGAGACCCCATGAATGAAGAGCAGTTAGTGCATAGCCGATCTCCTCCTATAGTACAGTCAGGGCTAGTGTGTAAGAGCAGCTCTATGTACCACCCAGGAGAAGTAGTGGGGTGTATTCCCCAGGTACACCTGTCCTTTCCCATTCCCCCCACTTATACACAATCTGTCATTCTGCCCCCAGAGGGCAATAACAATATCTGTTTGCTTTCCCACCTGAGTATTATGCGCTTCCCAGAGAAACGCTGCTCTCATTCGGCTGAATACTGGGATTGGGCTCTTACTGGATATACTGATAAATGGATCATGGTTCTTAAATGTCCAACAATGCTCTCAGCATGTTAGGAAATCCATTTTCCATTAAAAATAAAGTACAAAGGCCCCTGTAAAAGCTACTTTTTATAACTTATAAATCAATCCTTCCCCTGTCTCTCTGATCAGTTTTCTGAAGGGATGGGAGGGGCCTAATTTGAACCTGACACACTGAGAACTTCCTGTATGCTGACATCATCACTCCCAGGCTTTGCCCTTACTTGTTTCCTATTGGACCAATTAATTGGTTGCTTGTGCGCTCTAACCAGTTGCATAAACTGAAAGCTCATTGGTTAATTTCTCCCTTGCAGTGACACAGACTCAGCATATCCCATATATAATATACTGTTATGTTAGATTTGCAGCTCTCTGTCTCTAAATTACACTGTTTGCATAGCAAATAATTCCCTCTGCCATTTAACATTTTATTCTTGAACCAACAAATGTATTTGTAGCTGTAATATTGGTGTGTAGGCGCCATCTCAGTGCCTTGTGCCTGAGTCTGAGCTTTCAGCCGGCGCTACTCATTAGAACTGCTTTCAGCTAACCTATTGTTTCTCCTACTCCCATGTAACTGGAGGAGTCCCAAGCCGGACTTGGATTTCTTGCTATTGAGTGCTATTCTGATACCTACTGGGAGCTGCTATCTTGCTCCCTTCCCATTGTTCAGTTGATCGGCTGCAGGGGGGAGGGGGGGGATATCACTCCAACTTGCAGCGCAGCAGTAAAGTGTGCCTGAGTCTGAGCTTTCAGCCAGTGCTACACATTAGAACTGCTTTCAGCTAACCTATTGTTTCTCCTACTCCCATGCAACTGGAGGAGTCCCAAGCCGGACTTGGATTTCTTACTATTGAGTGCTATTCTGATACCTACTGGGAGCTGCTATCTTGCTCCCTTCCCATTGTTCTGCTGATCGGCTGCTGGGGGGGAGGAGGGGGGGGATATCACTCCAACTTGCAGCGCAGCAGTAAAGTGAGACTGAAGTTTATCAGAGCACAGGTCACATGGCTGTGGCACCCTGGGAAATGAATAATATGGCTAGCCCCATGGGAAAAACAGATTACAATGCAGGATTCTGCTGGAGAAGCTCTATTAATGTTTACCCGTGACAGTATTCCTTTAGAAACCTCAGTCTGTAACATTCCGGGGGTAACGCTCTGGGGGTACGCTAGCGATAAAGGCAAGGGGGAACTTACTTTTTCCACATAAGAAATTTGCATCAATGTTTAATTGGTGTTTATTTAAATCACACAGTGGGCTCCAGAATGTAACTGGTACATTATATCATAAATATCTGTATGCTGAAACAAAATTGGCACGGGCCGTTCTTCTGTCTGTATGCCCTATGGGGGCACGTATATACATGCTGTTACTTTCCCATCCAATTGCAGAGCAGCTGTGGGAACACACCCACCGCCCCCAGGGGCACTTGCAACACAAGCCGCAGTGTTTACGTTATTAGACGGAGATATTATGCAAACCTCACAGGCTGAGTGCGCAACTGATACAGGAACCCTGCAACTGAACAGCAAGTTAGCCAACCAGTAATCTCCAACCATCAAATTAATTTGCCTTTATCCCCCTTTTATTTGTGTCCTTCTGGCCTTGTGCCTTTATATGGGCACAGAACCCCTCAGTGACTGCTAATATCCTTATCATTTACAGTAGGGGGTACAGTATCCCTTATAATACATGAGTGATACTCAGAGTTCCCTGTATAACTCAGCCTGCAGCCTTGTGCCTTTATATGGGGGGCACAGAACCCCTCAGTGACTGCTAATATCCTTATCATTTACAGTAGGGGGTACATTACCCCTTATAATACATGAGTGATACTCAGAGTTCCTGTATAACTCAGCCTGCAGCCTTGTGCCTTTATATGGGCACAGAACCCCTCAGTGACTGCTAATATCCTTATCATTTACTGTAGGGGGTACATTATCCCTTATAATACATGAGTGATACTCAGAGTTCCCTGTATAACTCAGCCTGCAGCCTTGTGCCTTTATATGGGCACAGAACCCCTCAGTGACTGCTAATATCCTTATCATTTACAGTAGGGGTACATTATCCCTTATAATACATGAGTGATACTCAGAGTTCCCTGTATAACTCAGCCTGCAGCCTTGTGCCTTTATATGGGGGGCACAGAGCCCCTCAGTGACTGCTAATATCCTTATCATTTACAGTAGGGGGTACATTATCCCTTATAATACATGAGTGATACTCAGAGTTCCCTGTATAACTCAGCCTGCAGCCTTGTGCCTTTATATGGGCACAGAACCCCTCAGTGACTGCTAATATCCTTATCATTTACTGTAGGGGGTACATTATCCCTTATAATACATGAGTGATACTCAGAGTTCCCTGTATAACTCAGCCTGCAGCCTTGTGCCTTTATATGGGCACAGAACCCCTCAGTGACTGCTAATATCCTTATCATTTACAGTAGGGGGTACATTATCCCTTATAATACATGAGTGATACTCAGAGTTCCCTGTATAACTCAGCCTGCAGCCTTGTGCCTTTATATGGGGGGCACAGAGCCCCTCAGTGACTGCTAATATCCTTATCATTTACAGTAGGGGGTACATTATCCCTTATAATACATGAGTGATACTCATAGTTCCCTGTATAACTCAGCCTGCAGCCTTGTGCCTTTATATGGGGGGCACAGAACCCCTCAGTGACTGCTAATATCCTTATCATTTACAGTAGGGGGTACTCCCTTATAATACATGAGTGATACTCAGAGTTCCCTGTATAACTCAGCCTGCAGCCTTGTGCCTTTATATGGGCACAGAACCCCTCAGTGACTGCTAATATCCTTATCATTTACAGTAGGGGGTACATTATCCCTTATAATACATGAGTGATACTCAGAGTTCCCTGTATAACTCAGCCTGCAGCCTTGTGCCTTTATATGGGGGGCACAGAACCCCTCAGTGACTGCTAATATCCTTATCATTTACAGTAGGGGGTACATTATCCCTTATAATACATGAGTGATACTCAGAGTTCCCTGTATAACTCAGCCTGCAGCCTTGTGCCTTTATATGGGGGGCACAGAACCCCTCAGTGACTGCTAATATCCTCATCATTTACAGTAGGGGGTACATTATCCCTTATAATACATGAGTGATACTCAGAGTTCCCTGTATAACTCAGCCTGCAGCCTTGTGCCTTTATATGGGGGGCACAGAACCCCTCAGTGACTGCTAATATCCTTATCATTTACAGTAGGGGGTACATTATCCCTTATAATACATGAGTGATACTCAGAGTTCCCTGTATAACTCAGCCTGCAGCCTTGTGCCTTTATATGGGGGGCACAGAACCCCTCAGTGACTGCTAATATCCTTATCATTTACAGTAGGGGGTACATTATCCCTTATAATACATGAGTGATACTCAGAGTTCCCTGTATAACTCAGCCTGCAGCCTTGTGCCTTTATATGGGCACAGAACCCCTCAGTGACTGCTAATATCCTTATCATTTACAGTAGGGGGTACATTATCCCTTATAATACATGAGTGATACTCAGAGTTCCTGTATAACTCAGCCTGCAGCCTTGTGCCTTGGCTCCAGCAGGGCTAGAGGGGCTACAGAATGTTCACCCAACCACTCTATTTATCTCTTGCTTTGCCCTTAATGAACAAGAAGAATAGGAAAAAGCAGCCGCCAAAAGTGAAAAAGCACTTTCCGTGAATGCCTTCAGAATGCCTTCTAAAAATACATGAAAAGGTCAAAAATAGGGTCTGTCGCCTACGTTCTCAGCGAGGGAAATGATAGGCGGTTATTGGGGGTGACAGCTGAGCTGAGATTGCTCTGACAGAAGTGCCAGCGAGATTTGCATGAAACGAGCCAAATGATGGGTATTGCGGTTGCACTGGATCCCTCCTGAGACTGCAGTATGAATTGGAGATAATTCCCCTACTTACATTCTCTTTGTTTGTTAATGCGCCGAGACTCGGAGCTCGTCTGCTTCCACTTCAATTAGGGTTTTTTCTTACACAATAAATTTGAAGTGGTTTGTTATAAAAATCTCGAAATGATTGCGGGATAAGCGCTTATTCACTGAGGCCTCAACCTCCCGAAATGTCAGGATCACGAAGGCATCGAACTCAGCCTTATGGGGCTTGTAAAATTTGCCCTATGTGGGTTGCACCATTCGCCCTATGTGGCTTGTACCATTCGCCCTATGTGGCTTGTACCATTTGCCCTATGTGGGTTGCACCATTCGCCCTATGTGGCTTGTACCATTCGCCCTATGTGGCTTGTACCATTTGCCCTATGTGGGTTGTACCATTCGCCCTATGTGGGTTGTACTGTTCGCCCTATGTGGTTTGCACCATTCGCACTATGGGGCTTGTAACATTCGCCCTATGTGGGTTATACCAGTTGCCCTATGGGGCTTGTACCATTTGCCCTATGTGGGTTGCACCATTCACCCTGTGTGGGTTGCACCATTCGCCCTATGTGGGTTGCACCATTCACCCTGTGTGGGTTGCACCATTCGCCCTTTGTGAGTTGCACCATTCACCCTTTGTGGGTTGCACCATTCGCCCTGTGTGGGTTGCACTATTCGCCCTGTGTGGGTTGCACTATTCGCCCTGTACAGGTTGCACCATTCGCCCTATGTGGGTTGCACCAGTAGCCTTATGGGGGTTGCACCATTCGCACTGTGTGGGTTGTACCATTCGCCCTATGTAGGTTGCACCAGTAGCCTTATGGGGGTTGCACCATTCGCCCTGTGTGGGTTGTACCATTCGCCCTATGTGGGTTGTACCATTCGCCCTATGTGGGTTGCACCAGTAGCCTTATGGGGGTTGCACCATTCGCCCTATGTGGGTTGCATCATTCGCCCTTTGTGGGTTGCACCATTCGCCCTGTGTGGGTTGCACCATTCGCCCTGTGTGGGTTGCACTATTCACCCTATGTGGGTTGCACCATTCACCCTTTGTGGGTTGCACCATTCGCCCTGTGTGGGTTGCACCATTCGCCCTGTGTGGGTTGCACCATTCGCCCTGTGTGGGTTGCACCATTCGCCCTGTGTGGGTTGCACCATTCGCCCTGTGTGGGTTGCACCATTTGCCCTGTGTGGGTTGCACCATTCACCCTATGGTGCTTGTAACATTCGTCCTATGGGGCTTGTACCATTTGCCCTATGTGGGTTGTACCATTTGCCCTATGTGGGTTGCACCATTAGCCTTATGGGGGTATACAGCCCTGTAGCTCCATGGCCTTTGGCTGCTGTTGCCTCTCGTCATGTTCTGTGGCTCTGGGTGGGTGTAACGTGCTTCCTGGCTTAGAGAGCAATGGCAAATATCTAATTAATTCAGGCTACACCAGTTAAATAAATGTCAACAAGCCTTGTTGTTCAGATATAATTCTGTTTGATCAAACAAGAGAGACCTCTGTCGGCTGCTGCCTTTCCCTTTCATCTATTTAGAGCTAAACACAATACTCGCATCCTGCAAGGCTGAATATTAATTCGCTTCTATTCCTGCTGCAGACTGCATTGGATTCTGTCTTCTCATGCACCACACATCTAAGCAACTGGACCTGCAGATCCGGTGCAGCTCCGACATGTCATCGGAACTGACATTAGTGCAAATATGCCCTTTAAAGCCCCACTGACTCCGGTGGTTGTTAACAGCTTGTTGGTCTCATTCTGCTGGGCACTCATGTTAGTGGTAGGCACAGATGCCAGTTTTTGGATCCAGGTTACATCTTGGCCACGCCTGTTTTGTCCTGACCCCTCCCCCTGCTGCACCCCTGCTCTCCCTGTTGCCCCCTGGTTGAGATGTACAGTATGTACAGTGCAAGCTAGCAAGTGAGTTATATCTACATTCAGCAGAAGACTAAGCCCCCACGCACAAAAAAGTGCTTGGTGCATGGATAGAAAATCAGGAGCCACAGGTCTAAGGGAGAAGACACACAGAGCTACTAGTAGCAGCTACTTGTCGTGGCTACTAAAAAAGACAATGCTGATCATTTATTGATAATTGTCTCTACATGTGTTTTAGCAGAGGGAATTCTCAGTATTGTCTATGGCAGGGGATTTTCTGGCGTTTAGTAGCCATGACAAGTAGCTGCTACTAGTAGCTCTGTGTGTCTTCACCCTTATGTATTATTTCTAGCCTCTATACCCCTCTTTTGTAGGCTCCCTTTTCTTATTGAGTGGGTGCTGCCCAGGGGAAGGACCGTCTCAGGGAAACAGAAGGCGACACACACACACAGTCTAAACCTAGAGATACATTCAGAATCATTCTTCATCACTGGGAGGCTTTATTTACCCTTTAATAACTGGCAATGTATTATTTCTATTTAATGCACAAGAGCCATGAATATCCTGTAAATGATATCCTTATAAACAGCGCAGAGTTTCATGAGCTGCATAAATGCACTTGACCTTGTGCTGTTATATGGTCATGGAACTCCTCGCTGACTTATAATATCCTTACACTTCACAATAGGGGGTACAGTACACACAGATGACTGGCAGCCTGCTCTCCTATTGCATGTCCCTGCCAACAGAGGGCAGCAAAGAGTGTTAATCCCAAAAATAAAGCATATGGAAACGAGATGCAGCTCTGCAGCTTCTGCTGAACCTCAACTCCCAGCAGCCCCCCCAGAGCCGCAGTTAAAGACAAAGGAGCTCAGACAATGCAGGAAGCATGGGGGTGGGGGGTAAATAAATCTGGCAACTGCAACCTGTGCCATCAGCTCCATCTGCAGGTTCCGCTGGGGGATTATATTGAAGATTTAATCTTTTTTTAATAAAGCTTCAGTTCCTGACGCAGACCCACGATATGATCAGGGTGGGGGATCCGAATCTGATATAGATGGCGTAGGTAGGACCCCCCCCCCCCCACAATGGCTTGGATATTACAAATCCTTCAAAATGAGTTTTCCTACATGGAAATTCCACATATTATTATTATACTGACCACACCTACTTCTCCATAATAAGGCCTGACTTAATTACATATGCAAGAGGATACTCCAATAGGAATCCATGTTAAGTCTGGGTATTGGCTGCTACTAAAATGTGTTGTACGCCTCCAGGTGCAACAATGGCGAGTCAGGTGTACACAGAGCAGGATTCTAATTGGAGGATCTATTGCTCCACAATATAATGTGCCCTTTGTATTTTTATCTGTTTTATTATACACATATATTTATCAGTTAATTGACTTTCCGTGTGGCAACGGGTAAATACATTGCTACATTTGGTATAAAGCAGAAAGCTGCCATGGATATTATCTGGAAAAGGACCCTATTTATCCAGTATTTGTTAATATTCTATATATTGTAACTGAAATAGACTGATATACTGTACCCCCCCCCCCCCCCCCAGGTTATTCTGTCTTTTGAAGCCACTGACAGTGTGTAATGAATCTATATTGAAAGGTTGTTCAGAACACTTTCTTGCATTAAGCAAAAAACAGGTTTGGGGTGAACTTCCCCTTTAAAGTTCATACAGTAGCAGGTGATTGGCTGCAGGGCACAGAGTGCAGGCAGTTCCCTGTATATAAGGTGGAACAATGGCAGGTAAGCGTAAGAGCAGTAGTGATTAATAGAATAATGACTGTTACATTAATTACATTACATTAATCTCTAACAAGGGAAATACTCAGCTGTAGGAAAAGCAGCCGGATCCGAGTTGAGCCTAAATGGCCCCGCCCACCCCACTCTCCTTACAGCAGCTTCACGCCCCTCCCCTCCTAGCCCCGCCCTCTCTGCCTGGGATTGAGGGGGGCGGGAACCTTGGTTCTCCCCAGCTACGTGCCACACAAGGAGCGCAGACAGTCGCTTTCCCCTGCAGCTGCGGCCGGAGATAGTGTGAAGCAGCAGCGATTGGAGCCCATGCCTGGATATAGCACCGCAGCCTAGCCAGCATACCCACCGACCCACCTGTCCGTCACACACAGGAGCTGCCCTACTGACATCTGCAGCATCTGCACCCCAACCCTCTTGGGTAAGTACCCCACGCCGGGGCAACTGGGAATGGGAAGCAGTGCTGGGGCAGTTGGGAGGTGAGACTCAGCCCCCCCTGCTGGGGAGTTGGTACAGGCTGTGGGGGGCACAGAGGCAATGGGGGTGACAGACAGATGCATGGGAGGGGGCTGGGGGGGGCTACCCATCGGGCCGCTTTTCTATAGGGAGGGGGGATTGCAAGGAGGGAATGAATTTTATTGGCTGGGGAGCTGATGTCATGAATTTGATTGTTAGCTTTGTGGGTCACAAAACCTGTGTATAAAGGCTCATTGCTGTTCCTGGGGGCAGTGGCTGAGAATTAGTTGGCAGCATGGCACAGTGCGGGGTGGGTCCTGTTGGCTGCCCAGTAACCTCTCTCAGTGGGAGATTCTGCAACATGCCAGTTATCTACCCACAATAGGATCCTGTGCCCAGTGTGCCCATGTGAATGTGCCCAGTGTCTAGGGGATGGCATGTGATTGTGCCCAGTATCTAGGGGATGGCATGTGATTGTGCCC
Organism: Xenopus tropicalis; assembly: GCF_000004195.4. Classification (NCBI taxonomy): domain Eukaryota; kingdom Metazoa; phylum Chordata; class Amphibia; order Anura; family Pipidae; genus Xenopus; species Xenopus tropicalis. The sequence goes on along the minus strand of NC_030677.2, from coordinate 12,204,148 downwards.
AGTATCTAGGGGATGGCATGTGAATGTGCCCAGTATGTAGGGGATGGCATGTGAATGTGCCCAGTATGTAGGGGATGGCATGTGAATGTGCCCAGTATCTAGGGGATGGCATGTGAATGTGCCCAGTATCTAGGGGATGGCATGTGAATGTGCCCAGTGTCTGGAGGATGGCATGTGAATGCGCCCAGTATCTGGGGGATGGCATGTGATTGTGCCCAGTATCTAGGGGATGGCATGTGAATGCGCCCAGTATCTGGGGGATGGCATGTGATTGTGCCCAGTATCTAGGGGATGGCATGTGAATGTGCCCAGTCCCTAGGGGATGGCATGTGATTGTGCCCAGTATCTGGGGGATGGCATGTGATTGTGCCCAGTATCTGGGGGATGGCATGTGATTGTGCCCAGTATGTAGGGGATGGCATGTGAATGTGCCTAGTATCTAGGGGATGGCATGTGAATGTGCCCAGTAACTGGGGGATGGCATGTGATTGTGCCCAGTATGTAGGGGATGGCATGTGAATGTGCCTAGTATCTAGGGGATGGCATGTGATTGTGCCCAGTATGTAGGGGATGGCATGTGAATGTGCCTAGTATCTAGGGGATGGCATGTGAATGTGCCCAGTAACTGGGGGATGGCATGTGATTGTGCCCAGTATGTAGGGGATGGCATGTGAATGTGCCTAGTATCTAGGGGATGGCATGTGAATGTGCCCAGTACCTAGGGGATGGCATGTGATTGTGCCCAGTACCTAGGGGATGGCATGTGAATGTGCCCAGTATCTAGGGGATGGCATGTGAATGTGCCCAGTATCTAGGGGATGGCATGTGAATGTGCCCAGTATCTAGGGGATGGCATGTGAATGTGCCCAGTATGTAGGGGATGGCATGTGAATGTGCCCAGTATCTAGGGGATGGCATGTGAATGTGCCCAGTATGTAGGGGATGGCATGACTAGTATAGGGTGTGACTGTGCCCGTACCTTGTGGCAGTACCACACGTTCCTCTGTAGGATGAGCTTGTGCTCCGTGTCTGATCCCTGGGCAAGTCCCGGACATGTATTGTGAGTGTGGCTGGTGGCAAGTACAGGCGTGTAGTAGGCATGTATAGGAGCTCTGTGCCAGTATATAGGGGGGTGGGTATGTATAACACATACAGAGGGGGCTCTGTGCCAGTATATAGGGGGGTGGGTATGTATAACATATACAGAGGGGGGCCCTGTGCCAGTATATAGGGGGGTGGGTATGTATAACATATACAGAGGGGGCTCTGTGCCAGTATATAGGGGGGTGGGTATGTATAACACATACAGAGGGGGGCCCTGTGCCAGTATATAGGGGGGTGGGTATGTATAACATATACAGAGGGGGCTCTGTGCCAGTATATAGGGGGGTAGGTATGTATAACACATACAGAGGGGGCTCTGTGCCAGTATATCGGGGGGTGGGTGGGTATGTATAACACATACAGAGGGGGGCTCTGTGCCAGTATATAGGGAGGTGGGTATGTATAACACATACAGAGGGGGCTCTGTGCCAGTATATAGGGAGGTGGGTATGTATAACACATACAGAGGGGGCTCTGTGCCAGTATATAGGGAGGTGGGTATGTATAACACATACAGAGGGGGCTCTGTGCCAGTATATAGGGGGGTGGGTATGTATAACACATACAGAGGGGGCTCTGTGCCAGTATATAGGGGGGTGGGTATGTATAACACATACAGAGGGGGCTCTGTGCCAGTATATAGGGGGGGTGGGTATGTATAACACATACAGAGGGGGGCCCTGTGCCAGTATATAGGGGGGTGGGTATGTATAACACATACAGAGGGGGGCTCTGTGCCAGTATATAGGGAGGTGGGTATGTATAACACATACAGAGGGGGCTCTGTGCCAGTATATAGGGGGGTGGGTATGTATAACACATACAGAGGGGGGCTCTGTGCCAGTATATAGGGGGGTGGGTATGTATAACACATACAGAGGGGGCTCTGTGCCAGTATATAGGGGGTGGGTATGTATAACATATACGGGGGGGCTCTGTGCCAGTATATAGGGGGGTGGGTATGTATAACACATGCAGAGGGGGCTCTGTGCCAGTATATAGGGGGGTGGGTATGTATAACACATACGGGGGGGGGGGGCTGTGTGCCAGTATATAGGGGGGTGGGTATGTATAACACATATGGGGGGGGGGGGGGGGGCTGTGTGCCAGTATATAGGGGGGTGGGTATGTATAACACATATGGGGGGGGGCTGTGTGCCAGTATATAGGGGGGTGGGTATGTATAACACATATGGGGGGGGGGGCTGTGTGCCAGTATATAGGGGGTGGGTATGTATAACACATACAGGGGGGGGCTCTGTGCCAGTATATAGGGGGGTGGGTATGTATAACACATACAGAGGGGGCTCTGTGCCAGTATATAGGGGGGTGGGTATGTATAACACATACAGAGGGGGCTCTGTGCCAGTATATAGGGGGGTGGGTATGTATAACATATACAGAGGGGGCTCTGTGCCAGTATATAGGGGGTGGGTATGTATAACACATACAGAGGGGGCTCTGTGCCTGTATATAGGGGGGTGGGTATGTATAACATATACAGAGGGGGCTCTGTGCCAGTATATAGGGGGGTGGGTATGTATAACACATACAGAGGGGGCTCTGTGCCAGTATATAGGGAGGTGGGTATGTATAACACATACAGAGGGGGCTCTGTGCCAGTATATAGGGAGGTGGGTATGTATAACACATACAGAGGGGGCTCTGTGCCAGTATATAGGGGGGTGGGTATGTATACCACATACAGAGGGGGGCCCTGTGCCAGTATATAGGGAGGTGGGTATGTATAACACATACAGAGGGGGCCCTGTGCCAGTATATAGGGGGGTGGGTATGTATAACATATACAGAGGGGGCTCTGTGCCAGTATATAGGGGGTGGGTATGTATAACACATACAGAGGGGGGCTCTGTGCCAGTATATAGGGGGGTGGGTATGTATAACACATACAGAGGGGGCTCTGTGCCAGTATATAGGGGGGTGGGTATGTATAACACATACAGAGGGGGCTCTGTGCCAGTATATAGGGGGGTGGGTATGTATAACACATACAGAGGGGGCTCTGTGCCAGTATATAGGGGGTGGGTATGTATAACATATACAGAGGGGGCTCTGTGCCAGTATATAGGGGGGTGGGTATGTATAACACATACAGAGGGGGGCTCTGTGCCAGTATATAGGGAGGTGGGTATGTATAACACATACAGAGGGGGCTCTGTGCCAGTATATAGGGAGGTGGGTATGTATAACACATACAGAGGGGGCTCTGTGCCAGTATATAGGGAGGTGGGTATGTATAACACATACAGAGGGGGCTCTGTGCCAGTATATAGGGGGGTGGGTATGTATACCACATACAGAGGGGGGCCCTGTGCCAGTATATAGGGAGGTGGGTATGTATAACACATACAGAGGGGGCCCTGTGCCAGTATATAGGGAGGTGGGTATGTATAACACATACAGAGGGGGCTCTGTGCCAGTATATAGGGGGGTGGGTATGTATAACATATACAGAGGGGGCTCTGTGCCAGAATATAGGGAGGTGGGTATGTATAACACATACAGAGGGGGCTCTGTGCCAGTATATAGGGGGGTGGGTATGTATAACACATACAGAGGGGGCTCTGTGCCAGTATATAGGGGGTGGGTATGTATAACACATACAGAGGGGCCCTGTGCCAGTATATAGGGGGGTGGGTATGTATAACACATACAGAGGGGGCGGGTATGTATAACACATACAGAGGTGGGCTCTGTGCCAGTATATAGGGAGGTGGGTATGTATAACACATACAGAGGGGGCTCTGTGCCAGTATATAGGGGGGCGGGTATGTATAACACATACAGAGGGGGCTCTGTGCCAGTATATCGGGGGGTGGGTATGTATAACACATACAGAGGGGGGCTCTGTGCCAGTATATAGGGGGGTGGGTATGTATAACATATACAGAGGGGGCTCTGTGCCAGTATATAGGGGGGTGGGTATGTATAACACATGCAGAGGGGGCTCTGTGCCAGTATATAGGGAGGTGGGTATGTATAACACATACAGAGGGGGCTCTGTGCCAGTATATAGGGGGGTGGGTATGTATAACATATACGGGGGGGGGGGGGGGCTGTGTGCCAGTATATAGGGGGTTGGGTATGTATAACACATACGGGGGGGGGGGGGGGGCTGTGTGCCAGTATATAGGGGGGTGGGTATGTATAACACATATGGGGGGGGGGGGCTGTGTGCCAGTATATAGGGGGGTGGGTATGTATAACACATATGGGGGGGCTGTGTGCCAGTATATAGGGGGGTGGGTATGTATAACACATATGGGGGGGGGGGGGCTGTGTGCCAGTATATAGGGGGGTGGGTATGTATAACACATATGGGGGGGGGGGGGGGGGCTGTGTGCCAGTATATAGGGGGGTGGGTATGTATAACACATATGGGGGGGGGGGGGCTGTGTGCCAGTATATAGGGGGGTGGGTATGTATAACACATATGGGGGGGGGGGGGGGCTGTGTGCCAGTATATAGGGGGGTGGGTATGTATAACACATACAGGGGGGGGGGCTCTGTGCCAGTATATAGGGGGGTGGGTATGTATAACACATACAGGGGGGGGGGGGCTCTGTGCCAGTATATAGGGGGGTGGGTATGTATAACACATACAGGGGGGGGGCTCTGTGCCAGTATATAGGGGGGTGGGTATGTATAACACATACAGGGGGGGGGCTCTGTGCCAGTATATAGGGGGGTGGGTATGTATAACACATACAGGGGGGGGGGGCTGTGTGCCCAGAGCCCTGGGATATTAGCCACCTGCATGATACATTAAGCAGTAATTAGACATGTTAATGGCTCATTAAAGGCTGCAGTTGGGAAGGTGCCCAGCTCCGGTGGAGGGGTGGGATATTAACCCATTCCGTGTCTCAGGAGATTGTGCCACGAGACAGATTCTTTTTTGAATGCAGAATATGGATTATCCCGTTAGTGTGGAACTACAGCTCCCATGAGCCCGTGCCAGCAGCAGCGAGAGGCTGTATGAGCAGCAGAGGAGGGGTGGGCAGGGAGGCTGCGTTTTAGCAGTTTCTGGATGATTCTGCCGCCCCTATTCAGTGGATTGGTCCGGCCTTGGCGCTCCCCCCCTGTAGTGTTTATGTTTATCAGCCCAACCATGTGGCCTTTGTGAAGGTGAATGCTGGTTTGTACAATTTGCTCTGCTACAGCGGGGGTGTCCACTTGGCCAGGGAAGAGGGCTTGGCCGGCTGGGTGTATAGAAAGCAGCCCAAGAGCGCACTGAGTGTTAAGGACCCCTATTGGGGCCCTGCTGTCTGTACCGCAGATGGAGAAGGTGGAGGGAAATTAAGACATTATGTGCATGTCTCCCCCCATCCTGTTTTACAGTTGGTTTGGCCCAGGCTGACATAGCCCATTTTGCCTGCAGTGTTTCAGCGACTCAAAATATGATTTTTTTTCCCCAGCAATCTCTAGATGGTAAGCTCTTGAGACCAGGGCCCCCTACCTGTGCACTTAGTAAGTTCCTTTGCTTCTTACATTTATTTATTACATTCACACGTCCATCGATATCCTTCATTTCATTCGGTGGTGCCGAGAGCGTGTAGGGTGCTGCCCTGGGCATGTTGCTGTGCTTTTATTAAGTGGAATATGATTTATAGATGACAATATTACATAGCGGGTGCTGGTTTCTTTTTAGCCGCACTCCGGGTCATACCAAGCATTCCAAGCGGCAGGGGAGCTCTGCTTTGCTCATTTTCAGTGTTTACCCTAGATACATCCGCTGGCTGGGAGACCCCCCCCCATCAGACAATCGCCTCTTTGTTGTAAACTGTACACCCCTGTTGGATTCAAAGCATGGATAAAGTGTATTTTTGCCTGCAAGCAGTATGGCAGCTCCCACTGCACGAATGCAACAGTATATAGAGAGCTCATTGCTCACACTTTCCATTAGAGGTTGACCTGGCAGACATGAGGGCTTTCCCTTTATGTACTTGGGTGCTGGGTGCAGTGGAAATGTACAGCGAAAGCGCACACATCCTGTCAGCCGCACGTACGGAAGCCACCCTCTCTTACTAAATAGATATGTGTATCCGAGAAACCCTTTTATGCGGTGTGGGGATTTCACACCATGGAGAGGCAACGCATATGGCAGCATACGCCTGGCTATCAGTAAAGATAAGGGCTGCAGCCCTAAATGCATATCCTGTATATAAAATATGGCTGAATCCTGTGTGGAATTATGTATAGATTTAATGCTTGGTTATATAAAGGGTTACTTTCCCTTTAATTCTTAATAACTATGGTGGTCTTTTGATTGATGCTCCATAGAAATGTATGTATCCTTCCTAGGATGGACCAAAGCAGAGGATGGGCGGCCCTGGGGGGGGATTTGGGTTGAGAGCTTATTTGTGCCCTGGGTACCCCTGGAACTATAGCGGGGTGACTGTTACCCCAATGTTTCTATATATCTGTAACCTTGTTATGGGCTAAGGGGGCCCAGCCTGAAGGCCAGTTAGGGGGGATTTGGGGTGAGTGCTTATTTGTGCCCTGGGTACCCCTGGAACTATAGCAGGGTGACTGTTACCCCAATGTTTCTATATATCTGTAACCTTGTTATGGGCTAAGGGGGCCCAGCCTGAAGGCCAGTTAGGGGGGGATTTGGGGTGAGTGCTTATTTGTGCCCTGGGTACCCCTGGAACTATAGCGGGGTGACTGTTACCCCAATGTTTCTATATATCTGTAACCTTGTTATGGGCTAAGGGGGCCCAGCCTGAAGGCCAGTTAGGGGGGGATTTGGGGTGAGTGCTTATTTGTGCCCTGGGTACCCCTGGAACTATAGCGGGGTGACTGTTACCCCAATGTTTCTATATATCTGTAACCTTGTTATGGGCTAAGGGGGCCCAGCCTGAAGGCCAGTTAGGGGGGGATTTGGGGTGAGTGCTTATTTGTGCCCTGGGTACCCCTGGAACTATAGCAGGGTGACTGTTACCCCAATGTTTCTATATATCTGTAACCTTGTTATGGGCTAAGGGGGCCCAGCCTGAAGGCCAGTTAGGGGGGGATTTGGGGTTAGTGCTTATTTGTGCCCTGGGTACCCCTGGAACTATAGCGGGGTGACTGTTACCCCAATGTTTCTATATATCTGTAACCTTGTTATGGGCTAAGGGGGCCCAGCCTGAAGGCCAGTTAGGGGGGGATTTGGGGTGAGTGCTTATTTGTGCCCTGGGTACCCCTGGAACTATAGCGGGGTGACTGTTACCCCAATGTTTCTATATATCTGTAACCTTGTTATGGGCTAAGGGGGCCCAGCCTGAAGGCCAGTTAGGGGGGAGATTTGGGGTAAGTGTATATTATTTTTATGTTGATTTTCTGATCACTTGGAGCTGATGATTATATACTCCTGTCTAACCGGGTCATTGGTCAACCTGATTTTTCCATTTGGCCTGGGGTAGAAATTGACAAGAATATGTGCAGACATGACCTGGTTAGGCCGTGCCAGGGTTAGTAGGGTTGGTAAGGTCAGCAGACAGGCTGAGTATCTGGAAGGTCAGACCAACAAGGGTCAAATCCATAAGATAATGCAGTAATGCAGTAATTTAACACCCCGGGAGACAGAATAGTGACAGATTGGGGCAGCAGGTGGGTAATGTATTTTACTGAACTATAGTTGTGGGATTTATGTCTTTGTTGCGCATTGCTCCTATAGTAGAGAGGAATATAATATTTATAGGGTGAGAGGGTACCATGTAGCAAAGGGGCTTGTTTGCTGGAGGTGCAAGGAATCATTTAATAAAGCACATTTACATGTATGCATAAGTTGAAGCAGCCATATTGCTTGTATTATATATTGTCTATAAGCACTATGGCAGCTCCCACCCGTATGTATGAATAAAAATATACACCTAATGCACTTTATCCTCAGTGTATATAGTTCTATATCTTTCAAACACTGCCTTTATTTTGGGTATAGACCTTCGGAGGATGTTCTGAGCTTCTATAAAACAAATGTGTTTTGCACAGTAGCACGAAAAGAGTTAACTTTCTTGCGATCATACCGCCCCCCCCCCCCCAAACCCTGCCCTGTTGGAATCCTGATTCACTAGGGTGGGCAGCACAAAGACTCCCTTTACATGACACGAATGCAGCTGTTGGCTCCTCCCCCTCTCGCAGCGCACAAGCGAGAGCCTCTTGTTATATATATATATATATATATATATATATATATATATATATATATAATATATATACATTATTTATACCAGTGCAGGGGGAGTATACCTGGCACGTGTCCCTTAAATATTTTGGATAATGAATAAAATCCCCCCTGTGGGCTGCCTGTGTGCATTTTACTCTGTACTTTGTGCACCATGAGTTTGCTGGGAACTGTAGTTCCCCCTCCCTGTAGTCTTTCACTTACATGTTTATTACCATGTACTGTATCCATGATGAGAAATCAAGTTGCCAGGTCTAAGGGACATGCCCGGGCACCCCTAATCCTGCCGTTGGCAAAGGAGTTGATCCAGTTTTCAGCAGGGCTGGTGTGTTCCCTATGGCTGTCGGCAGCAGGAATGTTGCCTGAGGGCCCAGAGACAGGTGCGCGCCGGAGAAATAGGGAGCCCTGCGCCCTAAATGCCATTTGGCACTCATGTGCACCTACTGAAATCCCTGAGCAGCTGCGGGGATCCCTTACTGGCATTGCCTTCCCCGAGCCTCCTGCCATAATAAAAGCCTTACGGGTAGGCCCTTGGGCTGTGCATATGATACTGAGGATGCTGGGAGTTGTAGTTTGAAAGGAAGCTAAGGTCAGGGGTCTTTCCTGACAAGATTGCAGACCACCCAGTGTCGGGGATTGGCAGTTATTCAACCAGCTTAATGGGGTGGTTCAGCTTTAAGTTAACTGTTAGTATGTTGAAGAAAGGACAATTCTAAGCAACTTTTCAATTGGTCTTCATTATTTATTTGTTACAATTTTCAAATCGTTTGCCTTCTTCTTCCATGCAGTTTTTAAATGGGGGTCACTGACCCCGGCAGCCAAAAACCTGTTGCTCTGTGAGGCTCCAGTTTTATTGTTATTGTTACTTTTTGTAACTTTCTTTTCAATGCAGTCCCCCTCTCCTATTCATATACAGGTATGTGACCCATTATCCAGAATGCTCAGGACCTGGGGTTTTCCGGATAAGGGATCTTTCCAAAATTTGGGTCTCCTACTTTAAGTCTACAAACAAATTATTTAAACAGTAATTAAACCCAATAGGACTGTTCTGCCCCCAATAAGGGGTAATTATATCTCAGTTGGGATCAAGTACAGGTACTGTTTTATTATTACAGAGAAAAGGGAATCATTTAACCATTAAATAAACCCAATAGGGCTGTTCTGCCCCCAATAAGGGGTAATTATATCTTAGTTGGGATCAAGTACAGGTACTGTTTTATTATTACAGAGAAAAGGGAATCATTTAACCATTAAATAAACCCAATAGGGCTGTTCTGCCCCCAATAAGGGGTAATTATATCTTAGTTGGGATCAAGTACAGGTACTGTTTTATTATTACAGAGAAAAGGGAATCATTTAACCATGAAATAAACCCAATAGGGCTGTTCTGCCCCAATAAGGGGTAATTATATCTTAGTTGGGATCAAGTACAGGTACTGTTTTATTATTACAGAGAAAAGGGAATCATTTAACCATTAAATAAACCCAATAGGGCTGTTCTGCCCCAATAAGGGGTAATTATATCTTAGTTGGGATCAAGTACAGGTACTGTTTTATTATTACAGAGAAAAGGGAATCATTTAACCATGAAATAAACCCAATAGGGCTGTTCTGCCCCCAATAAGGGGTAATTATATCTTAGTTGGGATCAAGTACAGGTACTGTTTTATTATTACAGAGAAAAGGGAGTTATTAGAATTATTTGATTAAAATGGAGTCTATGGGAGATGGCCTTTGCGTAATGCAGAACTTTCAAGATAATGTGTTTCCGGGTTAAGGGGTCCGATAGCTGTACCAGTTTCCCATCCAAACCACTCCCTGGTTGCTAAGTTTACTTTGACCCTAGCAACCAAATAGCTGCTGAAACTCCAAACTGCAGTGCTCCTGAACTGAAAATGAAATAACTAAAAATGGATTGATACGATTGGGGTTCCCCTGCAACAGAGGGACCAAAAGCTGCCCCTGAGGAACCCAGAAGGGACCCCGGCAGAGGGGGTATCTGCATGACAACCCTGTGGATTGCTAGAGGGTTTCTGATTGGCCAATATGCACCATTAATTATTTCTGAGCTGACGCACACGCGGACCTTACCGACGGCAGGCAGGGTGACCCACATCTACAGGCCATTAATAACCCGGAGAGGAGACAGGCCGCAATATCCCCTGCCCTCGTTTCCACATTCCCGCCGGGCTATGGTTACCTGCCAGGGCTGCAAATATTTGCCCTTTAATTTTAACAGGTAACATACACATAGGGACTGTTTGCTCAGCAGGCGTTGGGGACAATGTGATATTACTGTCCTTCTATGTGTATGGAAGTGTATCAGTACCAGTGTGCCCCCGGGGGCTGGGGGGATGAAGGCTGAGGGGGGCGCGCAGCCCCTGAGCACTCACTGTCTTTATCATTTAAAAATGATAGAAGATTTGGATTTCCTGGATTTTGAGATGAAATAAAAGTAATTGTAAGTGATATGACCTGGAGCCAGAATAAGCTTTTCTGTCATATTTTAACCCCCCGTTCCCCTCCTCCCTGTTGGTGCTGGTTTGCACTTGGGCAATATTCTATAGTTAGGGGGTTGTTCACCTTTAAATTAACGTTTAGTGTGCTGCGAAGAGTAATAATTCTGAGACAATCTGCAATTGGTCTTTATTATTTGGGGTTTTTGAATTATTTAGCTTTTTGTTTAGTAGCTCTCCAGTCTGTTATTTCAGCAGCTATCTTGTTGCTATGGTCGAGGTTACCTTAGTAACCAGGCAGTGGTTTGAACAAGGAACTGGAATAGTAATAGGAGAGGATCTGAATAGAAGAATAAGTAATAAAAAAATATTATATATAATTACCCCTTATTGGGGGCAGAACAGCCCTATTGGGTTTATTTAATGGTTAAATGATTCCTTTTTCTCTGTAATAATAAAACAGTACTTGTACTTGATCCCAACTAAGATATTATTACCCCTTATTGGGGCAGAACAGTCCTATTGGGTTTATTTAATGGTTAAATGATTCCTTTTTCTCTGTAATAATAAAACAGTACTTGTACTTGATCCCAACTAAGATATAATTACCCCTTATTGGGGCAGAACAGCCCTATTGGGTTTATTTAATGGTTAAATGATTCCTTTTTCTCTGTAATAATAAAACAGTACTTGTACTTGATCCCAACTAAGATATAATTACCCCTTATTGGGGCAGAACAGCCCTATTGGGTTTATTTCATGGTTAAATGATTCCCTTTTCTCTGTAATAATAAAACAGTACTTGTACTTGATCCCAACTAAGATATAATTACCCCTTATTGGGGCGGAGCAGCCCTATTAGGCTTATTTAATGGTTAAATGATTCCCTTTTCTCTGTAATAATAAAACAGTACCTGTACTTGATCCCAACTAAGATATAATTACCCCTTATTGGGGGCAGAACAGCCCTATTGGGTTTATTTCATGGTTAAATGATTCCCTTTTCTCTGTAATAATAAAACAGTACCTGTACTTGATCCCAACTAAGATATAATTACCCCTTATTGGGGGCAGAACATTCCTTTTGGTTTAATTAATGTTTAATTTTTTTTAGTAGACTTAAGGCATGGAGATCCAAATTATGGAAAGACACCTTATCCAAAAAACCCCAGATCATGTGCATTCTGGATAACAGGTCCCATACCTGTATTTGATACTGTACTAATATTAGGAGCCAATGGCAAGCAGAAAGGGCGGATTTAAAGAGCCTACAGGCTACTGATTCTATAATCATCTGTAGGGCAGACAAAGGGGTGGCACGGCTGTGCTGAATAAAGAGGATTATGAAAGGCAGGCGTTTTGCCAGCGTAACTATGCCGTATGTTACAAGTGGTTACTAAGTGATCCAACCAATTGTTTGAAAGAGGAAATTAGTTGTTATTATTACATTCCGTGTAATTGAAGGTATTATTACTGCTGAAATATGCGCTCTATTATTTGGTAAACAGATTAAAATCCCATATACACAAGTCACTTAGTAACCCCCCCCCCCCCGGGCTACCTTATTGTATATAATATAGGTTCACTTTTGCAGCCATATCCCCACTCTAAAGCCGTGCCTACTGAATATGGCTGTTTTTTGTTCTGTGATACTGTTATTCCTATTATTTAGCTCAAATAAAATGTAAAAGTAGTTGACTGTCCTCAGCCTGCCTTCAGCCTGAATACTCTCAATCCCACAATTCCCTGCAGACATGATGTTAATAAGAAAAGGAAAACAGTGCAATGCATTGTGGGTTATGTAGTTCCTGCATGCTGTCTGTAAGCTGAGGGGAAATTGTTACAATTCAATGTTTTAGTCCCTCCTCCCCTGCCAGGATTTCAAATGATGCAGAAAGAAAAGAACTGTTTTGCAGCTGGATTTCAGCATATAAACATGGGATTTATTCTTAAATTTTGAAGGAACGGATTACAGTGATAGGGATATTAGGGGTTTCTGTGTTGTGTGGGGGTCTTAAGAAATTTTGGTTCAGAAGCCGGAGTTCCTTTTATATGTGGCCGGTTCTAAAGGAGTGAGGTAGCCGCTCTAGCATTCTGCTACAACTGTCATCCCCAGCCTGTAAGGTTAAAAATATCTTTGCCCGACTGGGGGGGGGGGGAATATACAATCTTAAAATTGTTTCCCGACCCTCATAATTCTGTTATTGTTGGTCATTCCATCTGTTTCCGTAACATTGTGGCTCAGGGGCACCGGATGACAATAAAAACAGTCACCACTTATGGAATGTTGGTAGGAAAATGCTGGTTTGGCACGTGGGCTAACAATACAGGGAAAGTGCTGGATGCTTCCCCCCCCCCCCCCCGGGCGCAGAGCTCATCGCTGGTTCTGTATGGGGAGAGTTCCAGTAGGAGGTACCAAGGTCTCCTATTTTATTTTTCTCCATAAAGACATATGCAAGTGTAAGCGTTTTACAACTTTAAAGGGTAAGTTAATCGCTTCCTCATTGTTAAAAGGCTTGTCGTATTGGAGCGATTGGAACCAGCCTGATACAATGGGGTTAAAGGTTATTATAATTAATAATTGAGCCTTACAACATGGTTTTCATTCATGTCAGTGACAGATGGAGAAGCCGCATTGCCCTCAGGGTTCCGTTTGTCGGTCTCTTTGGATTGTGCTGTCGGTTTAAAGCATCGAGCACCCCGCTGGCCCAGTGTGCGGTTCCTTCCCGCTGATAAGTTGCCTTTCATTCCAAATCGCTTGGTTTGTTTGGCTCCAGTAAGTTTATAAATCACGCAGCAGGGGCAGGGCTAATACTGGACTGGCTGCCAATGAAGCGGCCCTTATGGACAGCAATGTTATCTTTTTATTCTGGGAGGATATAATAGGGAGGGAGAGAGACTTGGGCTGTTCAGGTTCAAATGGGTTTGATACAAATAATGCAGTAGCCATGCTGAGCTTCCTTATATGCTTATATGGCCGCTAGCAAGGCAAAATTCCATTTTTATATGCCGAAATCCAGCTGCAAAACAGTTCTTCCAATTCTGTATCATTTGAAATCCTGGCAGGGGAGGAGGGACTAAAACATTCATATTGTAACAACTTCCCACCAGCTTACAGACAGCATGCAGGAACGACATAACCCACAATGCATTGCACTGGATGTTCCTTTCCTTATTGACATCACGTGTGCAGCAGGGAATTATTCCATTAAACATCATGAAATATTTTGTCATGCATATTGTTTAATTGATGTATAGTACAAAGTTTCATGAAATTATGTTTTCTTTTCAAAAAGCTTAAGTTATGTTTAACTGTGAACTAAGTGCACAGCAGCAAGTAAGTAAATAGAAGGGTCATGCCATTGTCACCAGGCACACATTGGTGGCATGTAAAGGTCACCTTTCCCAATCCCACTTTGCCTGCTGTTTTATGGGCCTTATTGAGCACGATGGAGGTGGCACAAGTTGGGATGATAATATGCCCGACACAATGTGCAAGGGCTGGCCACTAACTCCCTAGGTTGGCACATAGACATTGGTGGCCTCTTGAGGTAGGACAGTCCTGCTCCCAGTGACCATAGGAGCTGTTGGTTGTGGGAATCCTGATTTGCACAGTGTTGCTAATAGGTATGTGGTGGTTGTTGTTGTTGTTATTGTAAGGCGCATATGAAGGTGGGGCTGGGAGACGGCGTACTCTTGTGTAAGGGCAATTATTCCCTAATTATGTTTTAATGTGTAATCCGGCACTAATTCCTAGATGGAATGATATCTTGTGGGAAGTTTGTGTTTGGAGGCACCCTGGCACTGATGGCTTCCTACCCAGGCGTGTTACAGACGTGCTACATGTGTTGCTTGAGTGTGAAAGAACACGGTGTAACATTCACATGTTTGTGCCTATGGCTGGGTTTGTGCCTATGGTTTGAGTGTGAAAGAACACTGTGTAACATTCACTATGTTACACCCAGCCAACTATGGCGGGGTCGGTGCCTGTGGCGGGGTCGGTGCCCGTGGCGGGGTCGGTGCCTATGGTTTGAGTGTGAAAGAACACTGTGTAACATTCACTATGTTACACCCAGCCAACTATGGCGGGGTCGGTGCCTATGGCCGGGTCGGTGCCCGTGGTGGGGTCGGTGCCCGTGGCGGGGTCGGTGCCTATGGCCGGGTCGGTGCCTATGGTTTGAGTGTGAAAGAACACTGTGTAACATTCACTATGTTACACCCAGCCAACTATGTCGGGGTCGGTGCCTATGTCGGGGTCGGTGCCTATAACAGGGCTAGAGAACTGAACACTTTGCTGGACTGCTGGAATAAAGGGGAACAAATCTCCAACCCCCGGAAATAATTTTGTGCTCTTCTGAGCACTTTTGATGTTGTCTTATAAATTCCTTTATTAGCTAATTATATAAATTAGTATCACGTATTTATGCTCGTTATTGATTCACCAGTTATTGTAAATGACAAGGAAAGCAATTTATGCACTATACATCCCCTGCAGAAGACTCCCTTCCAGAACCGCACCACCCGCGCTCGCCAGTCCCGCCCTGTGTGACCGTACCTGTTAGTAAGGCTGGTGGGTATTGGTTTCCCAGCTCTCGGGAAGCTGACACGGAGCATCCCATGTTCGGTAGGGTGGGGTGGTTAAGGAAAGGGGTCTTTCTATAGGGGCAAATGATGTATAAATTGCTTTCCTTGTCTTTTAATATATATTTGTCATATTTTGAAAAAATGTATGGAGTCATTTATGATTAATGGGGCTCCTCAAGTGACGGCAGAGTCATTATCCCACTTGCGTTGGGCAATTTTACTAAAATGCCATAGTTTAAACTATCCAGTTGAGTTTGATTTGCCCTTTTTTTTGCATTCCAGCAGCATTGAGCAATTTATTGAAATTATTCTGAGCTGCTCTGACAGACGCCGGGCCCTGCTGTCTAACAGATTAGATGGTTGGGAAAGATAAGTCTAATCTCTCACAATCTCATCTGCAAATTGCAGCTCATGTCACTTGCCAAGGTTAATTCATTATAGTGAAGAGCTTTCCTGTCTTTATAGTAGCTGGAGGCAATTAATATGAACACAAGGGATAATATACCCCCTACTGTAAATGATAAGGATATTAGAAGTCACTGAGGGGTTCTGTGCCCATATAAAGGCACAAGGCTGCAGGCTGAGTTATACAGGGAACTCTGAGTATCACTCATGTATTATAAGGGATAATGTACCCCCTACTGTAAATGATAAGGATATTAGCAGTCACTGAGGGGTTCTGTGCCCCCCATATAAAGGCACAAGGCTGCAGGCTGAGTTATACAGGGAACTCTGAGTATCACTCATGTATTATAAGGGATAATGTACCCCCTACTGTAAATGATAAGGATATTAGCAGTCACTGAGGGGTTCTGTGCCCATATAAAGGCACAAGGCTGCAGGCTGAGTTATACAGGGAACTCTGAGTATCACTCATGTATTATAAGGGATAATGTACCCCCTACTGTAAATGATAAGGATATTAGCAGTCACTGAAGGGTTCTGTGCCCATATAAAGGCACAAGGCTGCAGGCTGAGTTATACAGGGAACTCTGAGTATCACTCATGTATTATAAGGGATAATGTACCCCCTACTGTAAATGATAAGGATATTAGCAGTCACTGAGGGGTTCTGTGCCCATATAAAGGCACAAGGCTGCAGGCTGAGTTATACAGGGAACTCTGAGTATCACTCATGTATTATAAGGGATAATGTACCCCCTACTGTAAATGATAAGGATATTAGCAGTCACTGAGGGGTTCTGTGCCCATATAAAGGCACAAGGCTGCAGGCTGAGTTATACAGGGAACTCTGAGTATCACTCATGTATTATAAGGGATAATGTACCCCCTACTGTAAATGATAAGGATATTAGCAGTCACTGAAGGGTTCTGTGCCCATATAAAGGCACAAGGCTGCAGGCTGAGTTATACAGGGAACTCTGAGTATCACTCATGTATTATAAGGGATAATGTACCCCCTACTGTAAATGATAAGGATATTAGCAGTCACTGAGGGGTTCTGTGCCCATATAAAGGCACAAGGCTGCAGGCTGAGTTATACAGGGAACTCTGAGTATCACTCATGTATTATAAGGGATAATGTACCCCCTACTGTAAATGATAAGGATATTAGCAGTCACTGAGGGGCTCTGTGCCCATATAAAGGCACAAGGCTGCAGGCTGAGTTATACAGGGAACTCTGAGTATCACTCATGTATTATAAGGGATAATGTACCCCCTACTGTAAATGATAAGGATATTAGCAGTCACTGAGGGGTTCTGTGCCCCCCATATAAAGGCACAAGGCTGCAGGCTGAGTTATACAGGGAACTCTGAGTATCACTCATGTATTATAAGGGATAATGTACCCCCTACTGTAAATGATAAGGATATTAGCAGTCACTGAGGGGCTCTGTGCCCATATAAAGGCACAAGGCTGCAGGCTGAGTTATACAGGGAACTCTGAGTATCACTCATGTATTATAAGGGATAATGTACCCCCTACTGTAAATGATAAGGATATTAGCAGTCACTGAGGGGTTCTGTGCCCCCCATATAAAGGCACAAGGCTGCAGGCTGAGTTATACAGGGAACTCTGAGTATCACACAATGAATATTACTAGTGTATATATATATATATATATATATATATATATATATATATATATATATATATATATATATATATATATATATATATATATATATATATATATATAGACTTTATACAAACCTTTCCAACTTTGTGTACATTTGAGTGATCAAATCTTCTCACAGGCAACAGCTACCGTTTTATATATTAATAGTAAGTATTGTAAAGCAGGAAGTTCTGTTTAGCTATATTTCCTATTTAGACAGCTGGAGGGTCACCGGAATTCAGCGCCATTGAATCCTGACCTTTTGCTTGTGAACTTGCACCAATTGCTCTTTGATGGTAGAAAGTCCCTGGAGAAGCGCCGCCCTTACATCCATGTAACACCACAAAAGATCACATCTACGTTATTGCCCCTATGGATGTTCCTCACCACTCCTTCCGTGTTTGCGGGCTATGCCCAATGCGCTATATGCCTTAATGTATAGAGATAATGAGACTTGTATAATCAGACCCCTCCCCAACTCAATCATTTGGGATAGTTACAGGCAGATGTACCATTGAATATATGGTGAGTGATGTATTATGTACAGAAAATGGACAGGGACCCCCTTTATCCGAAAATGCCATTATTAAAGGTAGTTCCATAAGAAAGTCAGATGAACTCTCCTTTATTTATAGCAAACAGTCCTGCCTCTCTCTATGGCAAGTATTCTGTATGTATGTATATATATATATATATATATATAATATATATATATATAATATATATATAGGAACAAACAGAGCACACCTTATTAATAGTCAAATGCCCAGGGTGCTTGCAAAAAATTGTATATAGAAAGACAGTGGGCCGCACACACAGGGACTTTGCTGAAAAAATAATACATTTATTTAAGAAAATAAATGTATTATTTTTTCAGTAAAGTCCCTGTGTGTGCGGCCCACTGTCTTTCTATATATATACAATATATATGTCTTTATATATATATATATATATATATATATATATATATATATATATATATATATATATAATGTTAGCTTGCCTTTGCCCTATGTTATTGCTATGTGCCGGGGGGCCAGGGCAAATTATCTGCTTGTTGGCCTATAACCTGGTTATTATATGTAACCCTATGGGTCGTTTTCATTGCAAGGCATTGCTTTGTGGCAGTGACTGCCAGATTGTGGCCACTAAGTCCAAAACTAGCCATTATGACAGTGATTGGGTTCCTCTCTGCTGGCGGAGAATATGCCATTAACGCCACTAGAACTAATTGTTTTTAATTCACGATTGCCATTTAATTGATCCTAGCTTTATAATATTTATTATAAAATGTAATATATTGATTGGTTCAGTTTTACTAACCCTGCGGATATGTGGTCCACCCACGAAACGCAATCACGGATCATTTTGTTTTATGCCCCTCCCATAGTTGAGATGTTGTGCAACCATAACACGGAACTGTCATACATGTTACTTACAGAGTGAGCCGGGAGGTATTATGGCCCAGTGAGACGCCTGTTGTGCAGAAAGAAGGGGGCTCGGCAGGAGGAGCGCAACGTCCGCGTGATATGTTCTTTTACCGGCTTTCAAAGTGAGTATTTCTCCACATACGGTGCATATGCATTGTGATCATGCTACACTACATACGTGTTTTGGTCTGTTCTTGGGTTACCTCTCTGAACAGTAGTGTAATTAGACGCTTATGGGCCCTTGCTGGACTTAAATGGGTTCTGACCGCAGTGATGCAGTTCTTCTGGCGGACCCATAGCAACCAATATTATTATATTGCCCATAGCAACCGATCGACAATTGGATTTGAACACAAAGCAAAGATCTGATTGGTTGCTGTGGGCAATGTAAGGCTCCAGTTTTAATAAATACACCCCTTAATTTGCTCTCCCAGGGAATTGTAATTCTATGAGGGTGCACATATCGCCCCCCAACAGATACAACCGTCCCTGAATGCAAACAAGTCTTTTATGATTGGCCCACGCGGGGTCGGCTTAATTGCTTAATTAGCGTCCATCGCATATATTCCGTTTCTGGTTTTCATGCAAATCCCACTCCTTTTCCTCGGCTGGTTACTTGCATCTAATGAGCCCAATTTTCTGTCTTCTTTTCCTGTCGGTTGACGCTGGGAATTGTCTGTTAAATAGAGCAGCTGGGAGTGATTAGGCCTCGCGTGATTGTTAACTATGTATTCAATAGCACAAAAAGCCCTTCTCTGCCACTGGAAAAGGGATACTAGCCTCCCCAATGTTCTCAGTTTAATTCCTGTTTTATTATGCACTTCTGTCCCACAGTGCTCTAATATAAAGATATATCCCAGCCGCCATAAAGCAGGGCAGGACTGCTGCTTACAATGGGGGGGGGGGGGGGATCAGAAAGGATCTGTGCCACTGTGACAGAATGCTCTGTTATACAGATAGCTAGAATCTCAGCCATAAAGCAGGGCAGGACTGCTGCTTACAATGGGGGGATCAGATAGGATCTGTGCCACTGTGACAGAATGCTCTGTTATACAGATAGCTAGAATCTCAGCCATAAAGCAGGGCAGGACTGCTGCTTACAATGGGGGGATCAGATAGGATCTGTGCCAGTGTGACAGAATTCTCTGTTATACAGATAGCTAGAATCTCAGCCATAAAGCAGGGCAGGACTGCTGCTTACAATGGGGGGATCAGATAGGATCTGTGCCACTGTGACAGAATGCTCTGTTATACAGATAGCTAGAATCTCAGCCATAAAGCAGGGCAGGACTGCTGCTTACAATGGGGGGATCAGATAGGATCTGTGCCACTGTGACAGAATGCTCTGTTATACAGATAGCTAGAATCTCAGCCATAAAGCAGGGCAGGACTGCTGCTTACAATGGGGGGATCAGATAGGATCTGACCCTAGCTGCACATCTTGGATTATGAAGTTTAACCCCTCGGCATGCCTGGGCATATTCATGTTGTTGGAGGAAATGATGCTCACATAGTGCTCAGTATAAACCCATGGTGGGAAAATGGCTTGTGTGTAATTGTGATAACTGTAACTTTACTGGAGTGTCTGCGGATGGACGAGGACAGTGGCAAGTAGCTTATAAGTGCGGACTGGTGGCCTTGTGGGCAAGTATTGGCCTCCTTGTGGTGCCATAAAGAGCACAGTTTTGTGTCGGTCGGTCGGTCGCTGCCACCAAGGGGACTTTGGGTATTATATGAAGGGAACGGGTGTTTTAGTACATAACTGTAGGGGGGCTGCTCCAGGGGCCCTGGTGCTGATATTTGGGGTATAACCGGGTGCATATGGCTGGGTGCTGCCAGTTCTAGCGCTGGGTGGGGCACAACAGCCCATGGATTGTAGGGACTTGGAATCCTCTGCGCTTTCTGGGCCGAATTCCATCCCAATGTACAGTCCCAGCGTATCCTCCATGCTTCCCACTCACTCACATTCTTACCAGCGCGATCCCACGGAGACCCTCTGTGCCCCCCTCCCCATACATTCAGTCTTTGTGCTTCCTAATATCCTTCATGTACAACCGGGGGGCCCTTGCACCCAAACCCCATTTAACTGACGTTCATATCACGGGAAATCCAGATCTAACATTCAAAGGGTTAGTTCACCTTTATGTTAACTTTTAATATCTTATAGAATGGTCAGTTCTAAGCAACTTTTCAATTTTATAGTTTTTTTTTAATAATTTGCCGTCTTCTTCTAACTCTTTTTAGCTTTCAAATGGGGGTCACTGACCCCGGCAGCCAAAAAACTATCACTATCGTTACTTTTTCTAACTAATTTTTCTATTCAGTCCCTCTCCTATTCATATGCCATCCAAACCACTCCCTGGTTGCCAAGGTAATTTGGACCCTAGCAACCAGATAGCTGCTGATAATCCAAACTGGAGAGCTGCTGAACAAACACTGAAATAATTAAACTACAAATAATAAAAAAAAATGGAAGACCAATTGCAATTAATATCTACATCATACTCACAAGTGAACAAACCCTTTAAAGAATGTGTTTAATTTGCCCCTGCCTCTGTCCAATAGGAAGCCTTCTCCCAAGCTTTGGAACCCCTCTATACTGATACAGTAGTTGATACATGTGCCATTGCAGCCCCTACTGGGCAGGGGTGTTGCTGATGAGTGACAGTCGGAACTGACTGTGTGTGGCCCGTTTAATACTTGAAGTCGGAATTTAAGCGGCTACAGAGTAACTGATTTAAATGCAGAAAGTAATGAGGCAACACTGGGGTTATTTGTACGGCTGACAGCTTGTTGGAGCGCTTCCTTGGGAGCAGTTTAACTGCTGAATGGGTGTTCGCCTGTGCGCGCTTAATGGCATTCTAGCCCCCGGCTGAGGAATAATAACCCATCTTGTTAAAAGGTAACACGAGGCCACCATTTATTACCCCCCTCTTGCCTAATTATAAGGACAGTGACCCCGCACATGCTCAGTGGGTGCTCGCTGGGTGTTGTAGTTTGACAACAACTAGGGGAAGGTGAAAAAAGAAACCAGAGAGAGTGTTTTGGGCCCTGGAATAGCGCTGGCACCCTTCCCTTGTTTGCAGAACCGACAGGAAGAGCCAAGATTTCTCTTGCGCTCGGATAAAGAATCCTCACACACTCGGAGCCCAATGGGCCCAAGCCAGGTCTGCCTTTCCCCTTTTTCTCTCCATGGGAATAAACTCTTTCTGGGACGTCTGGAAATTTCCATTCGAACGTGAGTAAGGGATGGGTACTATTAAAGAAGCAGAGAAAAAAAAAGTTACTATATTTTTGTGTTCAACATTTAAAGGGGAAGTATTGTTACAACTCTGTGTGAGAGACGGTATATGTATCTATGGCAAACTCAAGGGACTTGTATTGTGGATGAATTAGGGTGAAGACACACCTTGTCACGGCTACTAAATGCCAGAAAATCCCCTGCCATAGACTTTACTGAGAATTGCCTCTGCTAAACACACGTAGAGACAGTTATCAGTAAATGATCAGCATTGTCTGTTTTAGTAGCTGTGACAAGTAGCTGCTACTAGCAGCTCCCGTGTGTCTTCACCCTTAGGGCTCTGGCACACGGGGAGATTAGTCGCCCGCGACAAATCTCCCTGTTTGTGGGCGACTAATCTCCCCGAGTTGCCATCACCTGCCATCCCACCGGCAAAAATATAAGTCACCGGTGGGATGGCACACACGGCGGTGCGATTTCGGGAAGGCTTTTTCGGCGATTTCCCGAAATCGCACCGCCGGTGGGATGGCAGGTGATGGCAACTCGGGGAGATAAGTCGCCCGCGAACAGGGAGTTTTGTCGCGGGCGACTAATCTCCCCATGTGCCAGAGCCCTTACTGGTAATTGTCTCTATGTGTGTTTAGCAGAGGCAATTCTCAGTATTGTCTATGGCAGGGGATTTTATGGAGTTTATTAGCCGTAAAAAAGTAGACACACAGAGCTACTAGTAGCAGCTACTTTTTTACGGCTAATAAACTCCAGGAAATCCCCTGCCATAGACAATACTGAGAATTGCCTCTGCTAAACACACATAGAGACAATTATCAGTAAGGGTGAAGACACATGGAGCTACTAGTAGCAGCTACTTGTCACAGCTACTAAGGGCTCTGGTACACGGGGAGATTAGTCGCCCGCGGCAAAACTCCCTGCTCGCGGGCGACTAATCTCCCCGTGTACCAGAGCCCTAAAACAGACAATGCTGATCATTTACTGATAATTATCTCTGTGTGTTTTAGCAGAGGCAATTCTCAGTATTGTTTTTGACGGGATTTTCTGGAGTTCAGTAGCCATGAAAAAGTAGCTGCTTCTAGTAGCTCCGTGTGTCTTCAACCTAAATGATCAGCATTGTCTATTTTAGTAGCCGCTACAAGTAGCTGCCACTAGTAGCTCTGTGTGTCTCTGTCTTTCTCTCTCACATTTACACATTAGAACCATGAAAGAAGTGACATTAAGTTTATTCATTTTTTTTTTAAAAGGGCAACTAAAGACACTAGTAAATGACTTATTTTTAACGCACTTTTATAGCATTGGGATGCTGTGCTAATTCCCTCAGCCAGCAGCCTTATGTCACCTAACATGGAGTCTCCCCACTGCATAGCCGTAGCGCCAGGGACATAAGGATTGTGGGATTTCGCCCCGGTACCCTCATTAGGCTTAGGCGATTGGTTCCAGAATAAGCCAAAGGGCACTATACGCCTGCAGCTTCTTGGAACAATGATTTGCAGTCACTAAATAGCCATAGTCATAACTTTGTCACATGCAGTACCACCTATCACCAGCTGGAGGAGCTGTTTCATGGATATTTTCATGAGATTTGACTAGTGCTTCTTTTATTGGTTCTGGTACAGTTCACTGCCCATGGGCAAACTGTGTATAATGCCTCCCTGCCCCTGGGTATTCTCTGATTGATTGTAGCTTCACCTTGTTCTTTGTACAAGGACTCACCTGCCCACTCAGTAAGCAAATTTATTTATAAACAACATATTCTTCCCCTTTTATACTCTCCGCCAGCTCCCAAGATCCCCCCTTTGGGTTGTTTGCCAAGCATAGTACGGCATCGCATTTCATGCCCCAGTCACGAGGTTACCCGATCAGCCCCCTGACGTCCTCTTTGGCCGGGGCTCCGGGCTAAATTTGGAGACCAGGTCTGTAACAGGTGAAATGAATTTCTTCACAGGGCGAGATATATATATACGGTATATAGATACTGGGAGAGGGTTTAAATGCTTTATCCTTGGTGTAAGCCAGGAACCAACTTAAAGGAATACTGACATGGGAAAACAGGGATAAACATCAGTCACACTTTACTGCTGCGCTGCAAGTTGGAGTGATATCCCCCCCCCTCACCCCCAGCAGCCGATCAGCAGAACAATGGGAAGGGAGCAAGATAGCAGCTCCCAGTAGGTATCAGAATAGCACTCAATAGTAAGAAATCCAAGTCCGGCTTGGGACTCCTCCAGTTACATGGGAGTAGGAGAAACAATAGGTTAGCTGAAAGCGGTTCTAATGTGTAGCGCTGGCTGAAAGCTCAGACTCAGGCACACTTTACTGCTGCGCTGCAAGTTGGAGTGATATCCCCCCCCCCCCCCCTCACCCCCAGCAGCCGATCAGCAGAACAATGGGAAGGGAGCAAGATAGCAGCTCCCAGTAGGTATCAGAATAGCACTCAATAGTAAGAAATCCAAGTCCGGCTTGGGACTCCTCCAGTTACATGGGAGTAGGAGAAACAATAGGTTAGCTGAAAGCAGTTCTAATGTGTAGCGCTGGCTGAAAGCTCAGACTCAGGCACACTTTACTGCTGCGCTGAAAGTTGGAGTGATATCCCCCCCCCTCACCCCCAGCAGCCGATCAGCAGAACAATGGGAAGGGAGCAAGATAGCAGCTCCCAGTAGGTATCAGAATAGCACTCAATAGTAAGAAATCCAGGTCCGGCTTGGGACTCCTCCAGTTACATGGGAGTAGGAGAAACAATAGGTTAGCTGAAAGCAGTTCTAATGTGTAGCGCCAAACCATGTTCCCAAAATGCCTTTGGACTACAGGTAGTTAGCATGCCCCAAGCCTGGCTACAAAGATGATTTTTTAAAGGGAAAATAAACTCTCTTTTATAAGTATATTGTCCCTAGGGAGCCTGGGTAATATTACATTCATCTGATCCTTTTGGTCCCAAAATAGTTTTTTTAGGCCGACCCCATACTCTGAGGCATGAGTACAAGGTGAAAATCTATAGTAACATATGCCATTGCCTCCCCACTTGAGTGCCCAGTCCATCTCTTGAAGAGGCCGTATACACAGATATAATGGTAGCAGTGAGTCAGAAATTGAGCTCAATGCACAGACAGGTTTGTGGGCAACTGTAATTGCCCAATCAATGTCCCCATTGACCTGTCACAAGACCTTAAACCTATCTGGCTGTCGACTACATGCAACTGTTGCAGGGGTCCCTACTTTTCTCATTGTGGTGCCATTAATCGCAGATCAACCCACTTTGCAGCAGCGCAGCGCAGTGCAACCCTTTTCATGTCATCTAAAGAAGTCTTTGTAGCCCTTCAGCAGTACTGGGGGCCTTGTAGTGCCACATCTGGCCTATGTGTCTTTAGAGGGTCAGTTCTGAGCTAGAGTTTGACCAGGCCTGCTTTAAGTTCCCCTTTAAAATGGTAAATAACATCACGGAGGCACTTTTCAGACTAAAGGAACAAATTGATCATAAGACCTCATCTGCCTGACTTCCTACCTTGTGATCTTTGTGTGATTAAAGGAGACATATCATGTGAAAATTAAGAATGTACCAGTGCGTTATACTCTGAATATAGAAGGATTGTGCTTAAAAAAAAAAGTTGTTTAGGACTGATTTATTAAGAAATTCCCCCATAACCCTATTGGTCCTGCCCATCTCTTCCACTTCCTGTTGGCTGAATTCTCTGGATGTGCAGGGGGGGCGGTTGCTCTCGGCACACTGCACTGTAGGATAGGAACCAATCAGCAGCTAGGCTGACCTGATAGGGAACTGAAGTCTGTCTTTGCTTGTGTGAACATCCCAGTGCAATGCATTGTGGGTTATGTAGTTCCTGCATGCTGTCTGTAAGCTGGGGAGAAGTTGTTACAGTTTGTAACATCAGTGTTTCAGTCCCTCCTCCCCTGCCAGGATTTCAAATGATGCAGAAAGAGAAGAGCTGTTTTGCAGCTGGATTTCAGCATATAAAATGGGATTTATTCCTACTTTTTGAAGGAACAGATTACAGGGATAGGTATAATGGGAGTTTCTGTGTTGTGTTGTGAGTTTCCCGTCCTAGTCATCCCTGGTTGGTGTACTGTCTCTTTAAGAAGAAGCAGTTGCACCCAGCGGGGTTACATATGTACAGGCCGTAGTTGTGCCTACGTGTCCCACTGACAGACATGTATCTCCGGTGGGTGCGGAGGGTCAGGTTGCACCCTAGTGAGACCCTGCTCATGTTTCAGTAGTAGGGGCAGATACCGACCTCTGGGCCAGGGAAATCTCTCGCTAAACATGGTGATGGGAAGGGCCACTGACCTACTTTCCCCCACTTGTGCAACGGGGCCCTCCGTCTGTAGTGGCTGCCAGCCGCTTGTAACGAGTCCATTGGATACTGATAAAGATATTTAACTCCCTCTTTAGATACAGTGGCTCACTGGGCTAATCCGCAGGGTTTAGGCACCGAGCCGCAGTTCTGGGAAACCTGCCCCGCATTTCCCATCAGGCTGATTTATTGTAGGTCCGGCGCTGAGCCCCATTGGCTGGCAGGTAAGTGAATAGAGACACCGAGACGGAGAGGCTATTTAATATACAGGCAGAGGGCTTATTCTCATGTAAAGGGCATACTCCAGTCTGTGGCCCTATGGCAGAGGGGGGCCCCAAGAGGTACGAAGGTGCAATATATTGGTTGGTAAGGGTGTGGGCACTGTTTGGGCAGATTGTGGGTTGGGTTTAAGCATAATGGGGAGTAACCAAGTAGAGCAGGGGCATGATGGGCATGTTTTCCCCCCATTGGGCCTACTGCCCAGTTAATTAATTAGGGGCCTTCAGTGGGAAAGGCTGCTGCTAAACTTTTAGTATGGCGCCCCATGATTGCTACCGGTGGGTAATTGTTGACCATTCTGCCTGGTTGGCTTCTGGGTAAATTCCTCTTTCTGCACTGAATTTCCAGATATTCCCAAAAAAATAGATGATTGGCTGCTTGCTGAATGGCAGGCACATGTACCAGATAGATGATTGGCTGCTTGCTGAATGGCAGGCACATGTACCAGATAGATGATTGGCTGCTTGCTGAATGGCAGGCACATGTATCAGATAGATGATTGGCTGCTTGCTGAATGGCAGGCACATGTACCAGATAGATGATTGGCTGCTTGCTGAATGGCAGGCACATGTACCAGATAGATGATTGGCTGCTTGCTGAATGGCAGGCACATGTACCGGATAGATGATTGGCTGCTTGCTGAATGGCAGGCACATGTATCAGATAGATGATTGGCTGCTTGCTGAATGGCAGGCACATGTACCAGATAGATGATTGGCTGCTTGCTGAATGGCAGGCACATGTACCGGATAGATGATTGGCTGCTTGCTGAATGGCAGGCACATGTACCGGATAGATGATTGGCTGCTTGCTGAATGGCAGGCACATGTACCAGATAGATGATTGGCTGCTTGCTGAATGGCAGGCACATGTACCAGATAGATGATTGGCTGCTTGCTGAATGGCAGGCACATGTACCGGATAGATGATTGGCTGCTTGCTGAATGGCAGGCACATGTACCAGATAGATGATTGGCTGCTTGCTGAATGGCAGGCACATGTACCAGATAGATGATTGGCTGCTTGCTGAATGGCAGGCACATGTACCGGATAGATGATTGGCTGCTTGCTGAATGGCAGGCACATGTACCGGATAGATGATTGGCTGCTTGCTGAATGGCAGGCACATGTACCAGATAGATGATTGGCTGCTTGCTGAATGGCAGGCACATGTATCAGATAGATGATTGGCTGTTCATGCGCTTGAGAATCTTCCCACACCCCAGAGCACTGATATGTTACGTTGCCAGGTGCCGAATAAGAACATTTCCTAAGTGATCCGGATAAAAGCACCGTTATCTGTTATTCATTGGGGCCGTGACAATCACACAACCACTTGGGAAAAAAACTAATTTCTGCTCTCTTGGCCGTTGCCCTGAGACGCTTGCCACGTGTAAAATGGATGAAACGGGCAAATTTGTGCAATGAGTCACGTGCAAACACTAGCATTGTGACAGGGCATTCTATGTGCCGGGGGGGCCAGGACTGTTCCACTACGGATGTTTTCATTGGGAGTAAGGCCGCAGTGGGACGTAGGGCTGTATATATGTATTTATAGAATATTCTGAGGAAATGTAAAGTGTCCAAATATTGCAGTGAGCCAGATGTGCCCCCGACATGTATTCAGGGAGATCTAAAAACGGCATTGCCCTGTGTCGCTGGGGGGTCCAGAGCTCCTGAGGTTATAGCGAGCAGCCAGGGGGTTAACCCCCCATTAGGAAGTACTGGATTATCCAATATAACTATAACATATCATACAAGATGCAAAAATTTTGCTTTTCTTGGCGGTGGAGAATGTTTAGCTTAAAGAGATACTGTCATGATGTTTATGGGGTACTTTTTATTTCTAAATGACACTGTTACACAGCAAATAATTCCCTCTGCCATTTAACCTTTTATTCTTGTACCAACAAATGTATTTGTAGCTGTAATATTGGTGTGTAGGCGCCATCTCAGTGCCTTGTACCTGAGTCTGAGCTTTCAGCCAGCGCTACACATTAGAACTGCTTTCAGCTAACCTATTGTTTCTCCTACTCCCATGTAACTGGAGGAGTCCCAAGCTGGACTTGGATTTCTTACTATTGAGTGCTATTCCACTCCAACTTGCAGCGCAGCAGTAAAGTGTGAGTGAAGTTTATCAGAGCACAGGTCACATGGCTGTGGCACCCTGGGAAATGAAGAATATGGCTAGCCCCATGGGAAAAACAGATTACAATGCAGGATTCTGCTGGAGAAGCTCTATTAACTGATGGGTTTTGAAAAAAACATGTTTTCCCATGACTATTGCTTTAAGGCAAGCAGTAAGGCATCTCCTGCTGATGAGTAAAATAACAAACAGCTAAAAGTTGCCCTTGGCACGAATGCTGGCGCAGCCAACTGACTGGCACTAGTAGAAGGAGCACGTGTAGGTGCCAAGAAGTTCAGGCTTTTAATTGGGCACAGTTCTGTATCAATGTTGGGCCCAGTAAATTAGCCCTTCAGCCTTGTAATAAGGTTAGAGAGACCCGACTAAGTATTGGACTTGAGCAAATGGAACTGAGTTTTGAAATCAGTGAAATGAAATGGACCTGAGAGGGTTAAAGGCCCTGTTTCCCAGCCGCTGAAATGGAGCGGTGTTTGGGTTGGCTCCCTGTCAGGTTACGGTTCCCCTCTGTGGCCAGGAATTCAGTTTTGTGGACATTTGTATGGCTCTGGGCCCGTCCCTTCTATTTCTATCTCAGTGGTAAAGGGACTGTTGCTATTCAGCTGAATAAACTCGACCCTGGGGGGGATACCACTGCTCTGCAACATGGCTACCAAGTGTGTTATGTGCCTAGCGGGAGTTACTCCCTGTGTTCTCTGTTATACAGATAGCTAGAATCTCAGCCATAAAGCAGGGCAGGGCAGCTGCTTACAATGGGGGGGATCAGATAGGATCTGTGCCACTGTGACAGAATGCTCTGTTATACAGATAGCTAGAATCTCAGCCATAAAGCAGGGCAGGACTGCTGCTTACAATGGGGGGATCAGATAGGATCTGTGCCACTGTGACAGAATGCTCTGTTATACAGATAGCTAGAATCTCAGCCATAAAGCAGGGCAGGACTGCTGCTTACAATGGGGGGATCAGATAGGATCTGTGCCACTGTGACAGAATGCTCTGTTATACAGATAGCTAGAATCTCAGCCATAAAGCAGGGCAGGACTGCTGCTTACAATGGGGGGATCAGATAGGATCTGTGCCACTGTGACAGAATGCTCTGTTATACAGATAGCTAGAATCTCAGCCATAAAGCAGGGCAGGACTGCTGCTTACAATGGGGGGGGATCAGATAGGATCTGTGCCACTGTGACAGAATGCTCTGTTATACAGATAGCTAGAATCTCAGCCATAAAGCAGGGCAGGACTGCTGCTTACAATGGGGGGGATCAGATAGGATCTGTGCCACTGTGACAGAATGCTCTGTTATACAGATAGCTAGAATCTCAGCCATAAAGCAGGGCAGGACTGCTGCTTACAATGGGGGGATCAGATAGGATCTGTGCCACTGTGACAGAATGCTCTGTTATACAGATAGCTAGAATCTCAGCCATAAAGCAGGGCAGGACTGCTGCTTACAATGGGGGGATCAGATAGGATCTGTGCCACTGTGACAGAATGCTCTGTTATACAGATAGCTAGAATCTCAGCCATAAAGCAGGGCAGGACTGCTGCTTACAATGGGGGGGATCAGATAGGATCTGTGCCACTGTGACAGAATGCTCTGTTATACAGATAGCTAGAATCTCAGCCATAAAGCAGGGCAGGACTGCTGCTTACAATGGGGGGGATCAGATAGGATCTGTGCCACTGTGACAGAATGCTCTGTTATACAGATAGCTAGAATCTCAGCCATAAAGCAGGGCAGGACTGCTGCTTACAATGGGGGGGATCAGATAGGATCTGTGCCACTGTGACAGAATGCTCTGTTATACAGATAGCTAGAATCTCAGCCATAAAGCAGGGCAGGACTGCTGCTTACAATGGGGGGGGGATCAGATAGGATCTGTGCCACTGTGATAGAATGCTCTGTTATACAGATAGCTAGAATCTCAGTAATTGTTACTGTATCAGGCAGATGACGCATGTAGTGTTGTGACCCCGGTGCCATAAGCTTCCCAGAAACAGAAGATAAGTTGATTAAGGGACCTGTTTACTGTAAGTGCTTTTGCTTTCTCTTTCTGTTTCCCAGTAAGTACTGAGTCAGTAAGTGATTACAGACATAATGAGCAGGTACCCAGCCCTTCTATTTACATCCAATACAGAGATACAGAACGGGTTTGTGTTTTTTATAGCCATTGATCCATGAGTAACTGTTACCAGGTGACTTAAGGGGTATATTTATCACGCTGTGTAAAAAGTGGAGTTACACATCACCGGTGATGTTGCTCATAGAAAATCAAAGCAAAGCATCTGATTGGCTGCTAACTGTTGAAATCTAATTGCTGATTGGTTGCCCTGGGCAACATCACCGGTAATGCTTCACTCCCTTTTTACACAGCATGATAAATATACCCCTTAGTACACTTTTCCCCATTTCCGTGCCTGAATTGGAGGTTTAGTGGTTTGACATTAATCCCAGGGCATTTGCCACCCTACAGTAAGTACGGCTAAGAGTAGGTATTTATGGCCTACAGTAAGTACGGCTATGGGTAGGTATTGATGGCCTACAGTAAGTACGGCTATGGGTAGGTATTTATGGCCTACAGTAAGTACGGCTATGGGTAGGTATTGATGGCCTACAGTAAGTACGGCTATGGGTAGGTATTGATGCCCTACAGTAAGTACGGCTATGGGTAGGTATTGATGCCCTACAGTAAGTACGGCTATGGGTAGGTATTGATGCCCTACAGTAAGTACGGCTATGGGTAGGCATTGATGCCCTACAGTAAGTACGGCTATGGGTAGGCATTGATGCCCTACAGTAAGTACGGCTATGGGTAGGTATTGATGCCCTACAGTAAGTACGGCTATTTAAAGGGTCTATTGTTTTATAATTTTGTGAAGGCTTTACAAATGGGGACTATATACATATTGCTTTCCTCTGATTGACAGCCATAACACAGCACCACCTAGTGGTCATAAATAGCTGCTGTTTGTTGACAATTTTTTTCAACCTGAGGAAGCAATATGGCAGCTTCTTTGTTTGCAGATATAAAGGCAAATATATAACATAATAATGCATACGGCAGTTCTGTTAGCCGGCTAATACCCTAAATGGACAGTGGCGCAGATTCCTCAGTAGGGGTGGGGTCCGGCCGCTCATGGGCGATGTTTGGAATGTTTGTACAGTGTTGGCCAAAAGTCTGTTAAAGGTTAATGGGCTGAAATGTAACAATACAGAGAGGTATTTTACCCCTTTACATGAAATACCCCCCTCTGTTTTTATCCTGAGCTGGATACGTGGGGGTCGCTTATATGGAAAATTCCATAAATCCTTATGAACCTATTTGTGCTAGTAATGCCTGCAGGGACTGGCTGTCATTTGTATTATATAGCAGGGAAAGGGTCACATGGTACTGCGAAACAATGCTTCTGGCTAAGTAAAGGGCAAGTAAACCTACCTAAGCAACTCCAGGGGAAGCTGCTCCTCTGAGCACTTTTGCACTTTACATTATGGCACTGACAGGGAGTTTTATAAATAACATATCCCATGTCCCCGCTCCGGCTTTGCTTTCATGTGTTTATGGGTTTATTTCACTTTCAGTTTATAGACAATAAACATTTCTGGCCACGGAGATAAGTGGGGATTTTGTGACATTTCAGAACCTTTTAACTCCTTAGAAGCAAAACAGAGCCTCGGGGCATTTGGGGATTGTGGGCAGAGATTAAATATTATAACTTTTGACTTTAGCTGGAATTCACCTTCTTTGATGAAGTACAGGTATAGGACCCATTATCCAGAATGCTCGGGACCAAGGGTACTCCGAATAAGGGGTCTTTCCATAATTTGGATCTCCACACCTTGCGTCTACTAAAAAAACTATAAAACATGAAATAAACCCAATAGGGCTGTTCTGCCCCAATAAGGGGTAATTATATCTTAGTTGGGATCAAGTACAGGTACTGTTTTATTATTACAGAGAAAAGGGAATCATTTAACCATGAAATAAACCCAATAGGGCTGTTCTGCCCCCAATAAGGGGTAATTATATCTTAGTTGGGATCAAGTACAGGTACTGTTTTATTATTACAGAGAAAAGGGAATCATTTAACCATTAAATAAACCCAATAGGGCTGTTCTGCCCCCAATAAGGGGTAATTATATCTTAGTTGGGATCAAGTACAGGTACTGTTTTATTATTACAGAGAAAAGGGAATCATTTAACCATTAAATAAACCCAATAGGGCTGTTCTGCCCCCAATAAGGGGTAATTATATCTTAGTTGGGATCAAGTACAGGTACTGTTTTATTATTACAGAGAAAAGGGAATCATTTAACCATTAAATAAACCCAATAGGGCTGTTCTGCCCCCAATAAGGGGTAATTATATCTTAGTTGGGATCAAGTACAGGTACTGTTTTATTATTACAGAGAAAAGGGAATCATTTAACCATGAAATAAACCCAATAGGGCTGTTCTGCCCCCAATAAGGGGTAATTATATCTTAGTTGGGATCAAGTACAGGTACTGTTTTATTATTACAGAGAAAAGGGAATCATTTAACCATTAAATAAACCCAATAGGGCTGTTCTGCCCCCAATAAGGGGTAATTATATCTTAGTTGGGATCAAGTACAGGTACTGTTTTATTATTACAGAGAAAAGGGAATCATTTAACCATTAAATAAACCCAATAGGACTGTTCTGCCCCCAATAAGGGGTAATTATATCTTAGTTGGGATCAAGTACAGGTACTGTTTTATTATTACAGAGAAAAGGGAATCATTTAACCATGAAATAAACCCAATAGGGCTGTTCTGTCCCAATAAGGGGTAATTATATCTTAGTTGGGATCAAGTACAGGTACTGTTTTATTATTACAGAGAAAAGGAAATCATTTTTAAAAATTAGTATTATTTGTTTATAATGGAGTCTATTGGAGATGGCCTTCCGTAATTCGAAACTTTCTGGATAATAGGTTTCCGGATAAGGGATCCCATATCTGTACAACCATTTCTTAACCCTTTATTTGCTGTTACCCATATTATGTATCTGTCAGTGTTTTAGTATGAAACCTGCCTGTGTAGTGCACCGGGTCTTGCATCCCACACAGCCAATCAGAGTTTGTGTTCAGATAGGGGGTCAGTATATACCACTTGCTGACTGTGCACGCAGTAACCTAGCTGGTTCCTTGTGGGCCCCTATGTACCCCCTCGTACCCCCTCATCCTTACTGTGGTGCATCTCCCCCGTGGGACCTAGGTGGCCCAGGTCCTAGTGCAGTCGCTCCCCCTGCCCCACAGTACATAAGAGAGGGATTTGGGTTAGCTTGTCCTTACAGTCCTGCTGCCTCCGGGGGAATTTTCCAGCCAACTGGGCGGGGGCAGCACAACTTTGATAAATAAAGGAATGAAGGGAAATAGGTTGGGAGCAGTCAGCACCTTGGCACCCATGCAGCTCCTCCTGTAAGTGGCGTCTCCCTAAGTGTATTAGCCTAAAATATTAATATCCTGTATATATAAAGCGCAATACTGACCAATGGCCATTACAGCCTATTATATATGTAGGATGCACAGAGGCATAGGGATATGTTCATATAATATACTGTTTGGTCATTTCCCTATGGGATCAAACTGTAAATGATATCCTTATAATCAGAGCTTAGTGATGTAATGTCACATGACTCATTAAAACTTGTTTATTATAATAACATACTTCCTGTTGTAAAATAGGAGGATATTATATGGTCATGGAACTCCTTTGTGACTTATGATATCCCTATATAGCGGGGTTACTTTATTCACTATATTACCTGTAAGAAATATGAGTAGGAGCTACCATAGGGCATCCTTTGCTGGACTTGGGGGTACCCCTAATGCACCCAACTGGGGCAAGTTCAAGCTGTAGATAATCAGAACATTCACACCAATGCTTGACCAACATGTACCCAATCAGAAAATTAACACAGGGCTAGACCAACCCACAACCAATCAGAATAAAGCAGTAGGGTAAAGACTTAGGGATCTTTTCGACTACAGATTTCAAACCGGCTGGGAGTGAGCTCCGGCCAGACAAGGATCATGGGAGTTGTCCGATCAGGGTGCCTGAGCCTGTTTTACCTGTCCGTGGCGCGACTGGGTGTCACGGGGAGATTATATGTCTGCCTGATAGGCACAGAGTGTTCCATAAAATGACAAATCCGAGTTTAGTTAAGGAATGGGACCAGAGAGGATTCTGGGATTTAAAAATGAGAATGAAATAGACATGGACCAGGGGCAGGTTTGATTGGTGGGAGCAGAATCAGGTGACTGTTTTATACTTGTTTATGTATTTAATGATTTCATAGGGGAAGGTGTGGCCTTTGGTTAAGTCACTTGACTGTGACTGAGGACATGAGTTCAATTCCTGTGTAAACTCCCATCATCTTGGGGAAATCCCAGTAGCGCAGCTGGATGATACCGGGCCTCACAGCAACATTCATTTTACCATTAACCTGTGTTACCTGTAATTAGTGGGAATTCTACACGCCTGGCCTGACAGTAATTGGGGGGTGCCACAATGGGGGGGATAAAGATGGCGACCACAAAGTAGAAGTAGTGCCATAAGGGAAGCCTAAGCATTCACTACATGAGTTCTCCTATTAAAGTCAATTTTGTTTTTGCTTTAAAAATTCCTGAAATTTCCCAGGGTGCCTTAGGCCTAAACTTGTGGTGAGTGCTTGTGATCTGGGAAGGTACCACTAGCGCGGGGGGAGCACAGACTTGTGCAAATCTCTTTTTCCTGTGGAAAGTCCTCTGTGATATATAGAACCACCTCCAAGTTCTGTGTGTTCCTTTGCAGCCCACCCATGAGCCCAGATTTCCAGCATTACAGCTTCAGAATGCCGAATATTGGGTTCCAGAACCTGCCTCTCAACATCTACATTGTGGTGTTCGGTACGGCCATATTCGTCTTCATCCTCAGCCTTCTCTTCTGCTGCTACCTTATCAGGTAAGCCCCGCCCCCTGCGGCACCAACCTCTCGCCCGTATTCTGTGCCGAGTATTTGCTTTTGTACACGCCGACCCAGGGAACCGACACCGACCTCTTTGGATCTGGATGGTGAGTCTCTGTAACTCTGTATATTACAGATTTACCTATTCGTGGCAAGTTTTCAGTTGGTCTTCATTTTTTAATGGTTTTTGAGTTACAGGTATGGGACCCATTTTCCAGAATGCTTAGGGGTAATTATATCTTAGTTGGGATCAAGTACAGGTACTGTTTTATTATTACAGAGAAAAGGGAATCATTTAACCATTAAATAAACCCAAAAGGGCTGTTCTGCCCCAATAAGGGGTAATTATATCTTAGTTGGGATCAAGTACAGGTACTGTTTTATTATTACAGAGAAAAGGGAATCATTTAACCATTAAATAAACCCAAAAGGGCTGTTCTGCCCCAATAAGGGGTAATTATATCTTAGTTGGGATCAAGTACAGGTACTGTTTTATTATTACAGAGAAAAGGGAATCATTTAACCATGAAATAAACCCAATAGGGCTGTTCTGCCCCCAATAAGGGGTAATTATATCTTAGTTGGGATCAAGTACAGGTACTGTTTTATTATTACAGAGAAAAGGGAATCATTTAACCATGAAATAAACCCAATAGGGCTGTTCTGCCCCCAATAAGGGGTAATTATATCTTAGTTGGGATCAAGTACAGGTACTGTTTTATTATTACAGAGAAAAGGGAATCATTTAACCATGAAATAAACCCAATAGGGCTGTTCTGCCCCAATAAGGGGTAATTATATCTTAGTTGGGATCAAGTACAGGTACTGTTTTATTATTACAGAGAAAAGGGAATCATTTAACCATTAAATAAGCCTAATAGGGCTGCTCCGCCCCAATAAGGGGTAATTATATCTTAGTTGGGATCAAGTACAGGTACTGTTTTATTATTACAGAGAAAGGGGAATCATTTAACCATGAAATAAACCCAATAGGGCTGTTCTGCCCCAATAAGGGGTAATTATATCTTAGTTGGGATCAAGTACAGGTACTGTTTTATTATTACAGAGAAAAGGGAATCATTTAACCATGAAATAAACCCAATAGGGCTGTTCTGCCCCAATAAGGGGTAATTATATCTTAGTTGGGATCAAGTACAGGTACTGTTTTATTATTACAGAGAAAGGGGAATCATTTAACCATTAAATAAACCCAATAGGGCTGTTCTGCCCCCAATAAGGGGTAATTATATCTTAGTTGGGATCAAGTACAGGTACTGTTTTATTATTACAGAGAAAAGGGAATCATTTAACCATTAAATAAACCCAATAGGGCTGTTCTGCCCCCAATAAGGGGTAATTATATCTTAGTTGGGATCAAGTACAGGTAATGTTTTATTATTACAGAGAAAAGGGAATCATTTAACCATTAAATAAACCCAATAGGGCTGTTCTGCCCCCAATAAGGGGTAATTATATCTTAGTTGGGATCAAGTACAGGTACTGTTTTATTATTACAGAGAAAAGGGAATCATTTAACCATGAAATAAACCCAATAGGGCTGTTCTGCCCCAATAAGGGGTAATTATATCTTAGTTGGGATCAAGTACAGGTACTGTTTTATTATTACAGAGAAAAGGGAATCATTTTTAAAAATGTTAATTATCTGATTAAAATTGAGTCTATGGG
Source organism: Xenopus tropicalis (assembly GCF_000004195.4). Classification (NCBI taxonomy): domain Eukaryota; kingdom Metazoa; phylum Chordata; class Amphibia; order Anura; family Pipidae; genus Xenopus; species Xenopus tropicalis. Next base: position 12,166,671 of record NC_030677.2, on the reverse strand, counting down.
AGGTGGCTTTTCCGTAATTTGGAACTTTCTGGATAATGGGTTTCCGGATAAGAGGTCCAATACCTGTATTTGCCTTTTCTGCCTCTTTCCAGTGATTTTAAATGCAGTCTGTTTATTGGAGTCACTGACCCCAGCAACCAAAAAAAAACTGGTTCTCTTATGCTTTCAATTGCTCCTAAACCTTTGCATTGTTGCTAGGATACGTGGGGCCCTAGCAGCCATATAGGGGTTGAAATTGGAGAGGTGCAGAAAGATAAAAAATGAAGACCAAGTGCAAATTGTCTGAGAAGAAAATGAACTAGCCTTGTAATAGTAAATCAGCGCCTCGTTAATAGGGGTTGGGATTGGAAGCAAAATGTCTAAATAGGTTATTATATGCACCCAACATATAACATGGGTGGGAGCCGTCTGCATCGGATTCATTCTCCAAATAAACCGCAGCACAACACTGCCCTCTAGTGGTGATTGGTCAGGGATTGGCGCACACAGCGGATTTTATTGTTATTTGTAGGTTTCAGCACATTCCTTTGTAGCTTTTATAATCTGCAAGTCAGGACACAGGCCCAAATATGAGCATATGGGTGTAATTACATCTACTATTCAAGCCTTGGTTATAATTATAATCATTCACTTTTTTTAAATAGAATTTACACCCAAACTTCTTAATGTGAAACTAAATATTTAACCTCTTCCTCGATTGCAGGCCTAGGGTTATAGCACTTCCACCCCCCATTCACTTTAATGGGAAACCCTACGCCGGTACTGGAGCTTGTCAGCCTGAAACTGCTCAGCTAGCTAAGGATGCTGGGAAGTGTAGTGCACAGCTAGAATGACACCTACTTCCTTGCAGGTAGCCTGGATGCAGTTACACTTTTTTCTTTTTACAAAAAAGCAGCTGGAATAGGCAGGTTCTGACGGCAGCCATTGCAAACCCAGAGGAATTCAGTATATTGTCTGTATGTGCATGGCTTCACTGTATATATGATGTGTGCGGTCTCCTGTGTCCCATTGTTTCTTTGCAGGCTGCAGATTGGCTCATCCATTAGTAACTTAAAACCAGGAGACCGACGGGGACTTTCACCAATGCCAAGGTTACTGATGCAGAGACGCATCTCTCTTTGTTTTATCCATGGGAATATCCCAGGCAGCAATGATACATTCCCAAATATCTTACATATTCCAAAGAAATGTTTGGGGGTCTATAGAGCATACTTATTGCCATGTATGTTCCACCTTTACAGAGACTTTGAGATATTTCTTGTTTTTAGTACAGGTATCGGATTCCTATATCCGGAAACCCATTATCCAGAAAGCTCCAAATTACAGAATGCCTTTCTCCCATAGACTCAATTTTAATCAAATAATTCAGATTTTTAAAATTAATTTCCTTTTTCTCTGTAATAATAAACCAGTACCTGTACTTGATCCCAACTAAGATATAATTACCCCTTATTGGGGGCAGAACAGCCCTATTGGGTTTATTTCATGGTTAAATGATTCCCTTTTCTCTGTAATAATAAAACAGTACCTGTACTTGATCCCAACTAAGATATAATTACCCCTTATTGGGGGCAGAACAGCCCTATTGGGTTTATTTAATGGTTAAATGATTCCCTTTTCTCTGTAATAATAAAACAGTAGCTGTACTTGATCCCAACTAAGATATAATTACCCCTTATTGGGGCAGAACAGCCCTATTGGGTTTATTTAATGGTTAAATGATTCCCTTTTCTCTGTAATAATAAAACAGTACCTGTACTTGATCCCAACTAAGATATAATTACCCCTTATTGGGGCAGAACAGCCCTATTGGGTTTATTTCATGGTTAAATGATTCCCTTTTCTCTGTAATAATAAAACAGTACCTGTACTTGATCCCAACTAAGATATAATTACCCCTTATTGGGGCAGAACAGCCCTATTGGGTTTATTTCATGGTTAAATGATTCCCTTTTCTCTGTAATAATAAAACAGTACCTGTACTTGATCCCAACTAAGATATAATTACCCCTTATTGGGGGCAGAACAGCCCTATTGGGTTTATTTAATGGTTAAATGATTCCCTTTTCTCTGTAATAATAAAACAGTACCTGTACTTGATCCCAACTAAGATATAATTACCCCTTATTGGGGCAGAACAGCCCTATTGGGTTTATTTCATGGTTAAATGATTCCCTTTTCTCTGTAATAATAAAACAGTACCTGTACTTGATCCCAACTAAGATATAATTACCCCTTATTGGGGCAGAACAGCCCTATTGGGTTTATTACATGGTTAAATTATTCCCTTTTCTCGAATTACGGAAAGCCCCAGGTCCCGAGCATTCGGGATAATGGGTTCCATACCTGTATATCATTGGAACTATTATGCCATTGAAAGGCAACTATATATTTAAAAAAAAAAAAAAAAAACCTAATCGGCCAATAATTCATAGCCTAATAATTGGCCCATAGCAGACATTATCACATTGGCATATACAGTAGAAGTCCCGCCCCTGCGGAGCTCACTGAGGAAGGACAGTAACAAGACATGAAATATCTCAAAGCTGAGTGGCTGAAACGGGAGGAGTGGGCGGGCAGACAGTGGGCAACTATGGAAAGAAGAGAAAAGGCAGAGATGGCCGGTTGTACTCAGAATGGGCCTGATTAAATGAGCCCCACGGCCGCTATATAAATCAATTTATATATATATTTTAATGTTAAATACACCCCCCATGTCCTGCTCCAGCCCTGCTTTGTAATCAGACACACTGCATCCGCCTGCGCCAAAATGTGAGACTTTTACCGAGGTTTTTTCTTCTAGAATGTGCTGCTACCGATTTCTGTCTGTGAGCTCCAAGACATTAAGGGTACTTAGACTGGAGGTAAATGTATGAACCGTTCTTTCCTTTAACTGTTCCGTTGCCATAGCAACCCTCTGATCATGTGGCCCCCGTCCAAAAAAGGTGCCGCGAGGTGCATATTAAGGTTGCTCTATTCTTCCGGCGCTGAGAGGCAATCAGCCCGACCCATTTATAGGATGGAAGGAGAGATTACCCGCGGCGGGGGGCAGTAATTACTGCGATGCATTAATCACTACATACGGGATTGTCAGCGGAGTATGGTGCCCAGCGCCATGGCAACGAGTTTAGGAGAGAATTACATACTGGGGTGTATAAAGGTATAAAGCAAAGGAATAACAAATGCTGTTCATAAATATTAACATTTAAAGGGAAACTATACCCCTCTATAAAAATATATTGCATAAACAGCTCATATGTAAAACCCTGCTTCATCTAAATAAACCATTTTCATATAAATATACTTGTTTAGCAGTATGTGCCATTGGGTAATCCTAAATAGGAAACTGCCATTTTAGGTACTAAGGGCCGCCCCCTGGGATCATAGGAGTCACAGTGCACACAAACAAGCCAAGGCACACATACATGCTAGGCCCCATCAGCCAATGAATGGGCAGAGTTCTGCCTTTTGCTCCCACACTACTTCCTGTTACAGTTAGAGCTGCATCACTTCCTGTCAGCTGATCTCTGAGGGAGCACACAGGCCATCACTAAATGGCGGCTCAAGGGAAAGGATGTAAAAGGGCAATATTTACTGATATATATATTCCAGTTTGGGGAGATTCTTTAATAGGCCACTTAACATAGTTGGTCTGTTGGTTACGTATTCATTCTGGGGGTGTAGTTTCCCTTTAAAGGCTTCCTAACCCTTTTCTACCATAAGAGGGCTCTAGTCCAGCCCCTGCTTCTGTAAACTGCCAGAGGTTCCCCATGCCTATAACAGTAATGACCTAGTTCTTCTACACATCTTGTGTGTGTCAGTGGCACTGCACATGCTCAGTGAGCTGCTAATGAGAAGCTGAGCTGAGGGGTCATGGGAAATGGTCAAAACATTAACTGAATGCATCTGGCACGGGAGCGGGAGACTGCACATTTTCATGGATGAAACATATATATATATAATACATAGATATCTGTTCTGCAATGTAATGTGAATCAGGCTTATAATGTGAGATTTGTATTCTAAATATACAGTATATTGTGGGTTGGTCCCTGAGCTCAGGTAAGTGATTCCCTGTTCCCATTAGGTAATAAAGCCGTTAGTAGGACTTCACTACAAGGGGTAGTTCACCTTAAATTAACTTTTTATATGCTGTAGATATTGATATTCTGGGACAATATGCAATTGGTCTCAATTTTTTTTATTTTTTATTTCTGGTTATTTCGCTTTTTGTTCAGCAGCTCTCCATTTGGTACTTTAGCAGCTATTTGGTTGCTAGGGTCTTATTTAGCCTAGCAATCAGGCAGGGGTTTAAACGAGAGGTAGGAATATGAATAGGAGAAGGTCTGCATAGAAAGATAAGTAACAATAAAACTGGAGCCTCACAGAACAAAGGTGATTGGCTGCCGGGGTCAGTGACCCCCATGCGAAAGCGGGAAAGAGGCAGAAGAGAAAGGCAAATTAGTCAGAAACTATAAAAAATGAAAAATGAAAACCAACTGCAAAGTTGCTAGGTATAGGGCATTCTGTAACATACTAAAGGTTAACTTAAAGGTGAACCCCCCCTTTAAAGAGCCAGTGGAAAAGTGGTAAGAAGTGGACAGAGGTAGAATATTCTGAAGGCAGCTGATGGGACACAGGCATTGGGGTCCCTTGTTGCTGGGGTCCCTTGTTGCTGGGGATCCCTGGTTGCTGGGGGTCCCTGGGTGCTGGGGGTCCCTGGGTGCTGGGGTTCCCTGGGTGCTGGGGGTCCCTGGTTGCTGGGGGTCCCTTGTTGCTGGGGATCCCTGGGTGCTGGGGGTCCCTGGTTGCTGGGGGTCCCTTGTTGCTGGGGATCCCTGGGTGCTGGGGGCTGGGGGTCCCTGGGTGCTGGGGTCCCTGGCCTTGGCAAACTGAGCACAGTTTTACATTTCAGGCTGAGAAGAGGCACAATAAGTAGATAAATAATTGCTTATTTTATCAGAATATAAATGCTGTACATGGAGGAATCTTTGCTTCTAGAAACCTCTGCTATTTTGATGCAAATCTATAATAATATATAAAATATCTCCATTTGTGTCACGGCAAACAGCGAGCGCAATTTCACTCGTCTCCCCCAGTGTGAGTAAATATTCTTAATCCCTCGGGTCAGAACATTCAGTCCTGACTTGTTCTCTTGTGGTTCTGAAATAACGACACTTTCTGCACCCGTTTCCCTGTTTCCGCCAGTCTGGTGGGGGGGTGAGGAGCAGCGATTGGGGGCCAATACCTACTCTGTTGTATGTATGTTAGGGTGACCAAATCACTTGAAAATTCAGGGAAACATCTAAAAAAAAAAATCCAGCTAGCAGGGCTGAACCCGTTTATATTTAATGCAGTCAGTGCTGCCCTGTAACATGTATTGATTAGACGTGTCCTTGAATTTCCAAGTGATCCAGTCACCCTAATGTAGGTAAAATCCAGATATGGAATCAACATGCTCAGTGTTCATAGTGAGCTAAAGGCATTCAGTGGCCGGCCTGCTTCCCTAGGGAGCCTGACATCCAGGGGCCACGCATATAATAATCACATGGAGGCAGTGCTGAATGTAATAGAGGTTATATCTAAACTAAGAAATGCCAGTCCCTGATTGGTGCCCCATAGAACCTGGGCATCCTCTGGGACTCTAGCGGGTCAGTCTGACTCTGGTCTGGTAAATGCCGTGTTGCCATGGAGCTGTTGGGCTATAAGGCTGTTATATTGGCATGAATAATGTAGCTGTTTGTACTTACACCTTCTCCTTCTGTCCTTTCTTTCTAGACTAAGGCACCAGGCAAGAAAGGAGCTGTATGCTTACAAGCAGGTGAGTCTGGCCTGGGAATAAATGCTAGAAATTCTAAATACCCCATTTATATTACAGCCCCGCCCACTCCTGACATCACAGCCCTACCAGCCAATATATTTTGTAACTAAAGGTAGTGACCCTACTGCTCATAGAAACTGCCATAATGCACGTATCTTTCAGCTGCAGTGCTGTATCTTAACCACTAGGTGGTAGTCATCTTCCAACACATTGCTCTTATTCAGGCTCTTTACTATATTATACATATATACATTTTAATGCAATTACATTCAAGTGTTTTTATGTTTTCTTGATAAAGTTTGAGTTTACAGTGTTTAATGTTTATTTTCTTGCTTTTTAGGTGATATTAAAAGAAAAGGTTAAAGAGCTTAACCTGTATGAGGTGAGTGATTGTGTCTGTCTGTAACCTTTGGGCTTTGTGACTGGGGCAAACTCACGGGGCTGTTCCTGCTGAACTGCTCTTTGTATAGTAGGCACCTGAATACATAAGAGGGAATAAAACAAGAAGCGTTTGAGTAATATTCTGAGACTGTTTGCAATTGGTCTTCACTTTTTATTATTTGTAGATTTTTAATTATTTCATTTTCAGTTCAGCAGCTCTGCAGTTTGGAGTGTCAGCAGCTATTTGGTTGCTATGATCCAAATTACCTTAGCAACCAGGGAGTGGTTTGGATGAGAGACTGGTATATGACTTGGGGAGGGCCTGAATAGGAAATAAAGTAACGATAAAACTGGAGCCTCACAGAGCAATAGTTTTTTGGCTGCCGGAGTCAGTGACCCCCATTTAAAAATTGCAAAGAGTTGAAAGACGAAGGCAAATAATTCAAAATCTATAACACATATATAATGGAGACCAATTGAAAAGCTGCTTAGTATAGGTCATTCTCTAATAGTTAGAAGCCTTTATATAACCAGCCGGGATGAGGCTCTGATGCAATAACAAACGGCAACAGAAAGTCAATACAGGAACAAGATTAACAAGGGCAGCGCCCCCTATGGTTTGTGACCAGCACTGTGCTTTTTATTCTCCTGGCAGTGCCAGCGGGTAATGCTCCCCCCCCCCCCAGTGCCCTATATTCTACTTTACCTTTGTTTTTATTCCTGCCCACAGCCCATCATGGTGCCAGCGGGATTAAATCAATACACTAGTGACACATATTCACTTTCCGGCAAATGTTTGTCTTACGGGTTTGAAAGGGGGATGAGCTGGGTCTGTGTGTACGTGCCTCTTACTGTAACAACCGGTGGGTGCACCCCGGCACCCTTCCACTGCCTCTATAATAATTATACAGAGTTATACAGGGAACTCTGGGTATCACTCATGTATTATAAGGGATAATGTACCCCCTACTGTAAATGATAAGGATATTAGCAGTCACTGAGGGGTTCTGTGCCCCCCATATAAAGGCACAAGGCTGCAGGCTGAGTTATACAGGGAACTCTGAGTATCACACATGTATTATAAGGGATAATGTACCCCCTACTGTAAATGATAAGGATATTAGCAGTCACTGAGGGGTTCTGTGCCCATATAAAGGCACAAGGCTGCAGGCTGAGTTATACAGGGAACTCTGAGTATCACACATGTATTATAAGGGATAATGTACCCCCTACTGTAAATGATAAGGATATTAGCAGTCACTGAGGGGTTCTGTGCCCATATAAAGGCACAAGGCTGAGTTATACAGGGAACTCATGTATAAGGGCTAATAACTAAGGACACAGTTACTATTCCCAGTACAGAAGGTACAAGCTGTAGGAATATCAATGTACTGGGATCTCTCACATCTCTTTTCTTACCTGTCAGATCTGCGCTGTGTGTCTGGAGGAATTTAAACCCAAAGATGAGTTGGGAATATGCCCGTGCAAGCATGCCTTCCATAGAAAGTACGTGTGTCTGTGCTACTGTGCTGCAAATCCTCCCCTGCCCCCCTTATTCTCTTCTCTCCTCCCCTGCCCCCCTTTGTCTCTTCTCTCCTCCCCTGCCCCCCTTATTCTCTTCTCTCCTCCCCTGCCCCCCTTTGTCTCTTCTCTCCTCCCCTGCCCCCCTTATTCTCTTCTCTTCTCTCCTCCCCTGCCCCCCTTATTCTCTTCTCTCCTCCCCTGCCCCCCTTATTCTCTTCTCTCCTCCCCTGCCCCCCTTTGTCTCTTCTCTCCTCCCCTGCCCCCCTTATTCTCTTCTCTCCTCCCCTGCCCCCCTTATTCTCTTCTCTCCTCCCCTGCCCCCCTTATTCTCTTCTCTCCTCCCCTGCCCCCCTTTGTCTCTTCTCTCCTCCCCTGCCCCCTTTGTCTCTTCTCTCCTTCCCCTGCCCCCCTTTGTCTCTTCTCTCCTTCCCCTGCCCCCCTTTGTCTCTTCTCTCCTCCCCTGCCCCCCTTTGTCTCTTCTCTCCTTCCCCTGCCCCCCTTTGTCTCTTCTCTCCTCCCCTGCCCCCCTTTGTCTCTTCTCTCCTCCCCTGCCCCCCTTATTCTCTTCTCTCCTCCCCTGCCCCCCTTTGTCTCTTCTCTCCTTCCCCTGCCCCCCTTTGTCTCTTCTCTCCTCCCCCTGCCCCCCTAATTCTCTTCTCTCCTCCCCCTGCCCCCCTTTGTCTCTTCTCTCCTCCCCCTGCCCCCCTTTGTCTCTTCTCTCCTCCCCCTGCCCCCTATATATATCTATACTTGTAGCAAGTCTTCCTGTTCCTGTCTGCATGGAAATACTACAGAGAGTTCCCAGCATTCCTAGTAAAACCTGTCTATCTAATCCCCTATCCTCTCTCAGGTGCCTCATTAAATGGCTGGAGGTGCGGAAAGTGTGTCCGCTCTGCAACATGCCGGTCCTACAGTTGGCTCAGCTGCACAGTAACCAGGAACATGGCCCCCCACAAGGGCCCCTCCCCGGGGCAGAGAACATTGTATAGCTCTCAGCCAATGCCCCCAGGGCCCCCTACACACAGAGCCACAGATCTCCCGCCCAACACTAAGCCCCCGTGAGGCTCCTACGCACACACGTGTGGACTCTACAGCAGCCAAAGCACTTTTGACGCCGGCGGGAGGAGGAGCCACGTACGAGGGGGGACACTCAGCAGCAGTATAGGCCTTGGAAGAGCACTTTACCACATTTTAACGGAAACCTTTGTGACTGATACTTTTATTTTGTTCTTCTCACTTTTTGACTGGAAGCTTCACTGTGCCAGGAGGGAAATCCCCCCCCCCCCCCCAAAAAAAAATGTAAAGAAAAGTTTTGTATGTTTGAAGGCAAAGGTACCACGGAGAAGGGAATGGGAGACTCAGCCCACTATGCAAACTGCTCGACTCTACAGCGACCATCTCATCGTACTGAGTATCTATAGAGGCCCAAAGTGGGGCAGGTTAGCAAAACTGGAAACATTAGGCAATGAATATCCACATCCGGTCACAAACCGGTCTCCATCACCATCTGACCTGCATCTCAATGCAACAAATGCATGTAACATCTATGGTAGGGGTGTCGCCCATGACGCTCATCTGGTTCGTCCTTTGCTAGCTGAGGATACTGGGTGCTTGTCATCAAAACAACCCCAGAGCCATGGAGACAACATCCCTGGAGAACCTCAAGAGAAGAACCTCAACAGGTCTGCCCAGAATCCACAGCCTTAATAGGACAATAATATATTTACTTGGATCAGGTTGAATAGAAAACTCTCCAACAAAATGCAACCAAATGCCAACTTAAAGAGCGACAATGAATGACCTTCAAATGACCAGATATTAGGGTCACCTAAGCACCACTCTAGAACTTGGCCACATACTGTATAAAAAAATGTCATGAGTCATGAATGTGCTTTGTGCTAATGGTGTAAAAGTCTGTATAATTCCTGGCACTTGTTGGAGAAAGGTCCAACCACCTTATGGGATTTGTGGTTGGCTTCACAGCTGAGATCTTCAAGCCTTTCTATCACCAGATCCTTAAGAGGAGCAGGACTTCATCGCTAAGTCTTTTTGCCTTTTACCCCATTCTGTTGCCCAACGAAAGTGCACACAAGATGGAGTAGAATGGAGTTGTTCACCTGTTTACGTCTGTATCACATTTGCGTTCCTTTTCATGAGCTGCATCTCCAAGACTGTACCTGGGATGCACAACCCCCGCTGTAGGACTTTATGACTGTGGCTAAAAGGGAAACGGAAAAGGTCCATCAAGGGGGAGCTGCATTTGTTTTTTTGGCCTTTCCTGTACAATTAGTTTACAATATACAGTGCATTGTGCGTAGCTACTGCAGTCTGGGAATCTGAGGGGCCTTAGACAATCAGCCCTGGTATGAAGACCCATCACCCAATGGCTTTAGAGTAGTTTAGTAGTATATACTCCCCGTGATGATAGCATAGCTGTGACTTTAGGGGGGGAAAAGTGTAGGACAGAGTACCATGTACCCTTCATATAGATATTGTTTGGCCTTCAGTGAGGAACTTCAGCCTCCCTTTCCTCCTCTTGGTCATCTAATGACTGATGTGAGAATGTGTAGACTTGCAGTTGGTTTCATGTAGACAATAAGGGTTTCCTTGACTTCCTTTAGTCACTCCTGACCCCAAACTCTAAAACATCCCTTTATTTTTCTATTCTTAAGGCTGGAAACCCAAGTGCAAGGTTCCACCACCCCCATGCCAAGCACAATAACCTTAGTTCCACGTAGAACGGAGAGCACTTACTTCTTGTATTATTTGATTGTACCGATGTCTGCAGGTTGTTTGGTCTTCCCCCTCCACAAAAAAAAATTGAAACCCTAACTTTTTAGGTTCTAGCTTGGTTTATTACCTTGGCAACCGAGCAAACTTCTTATCCTGTAACGGTTCTAAGCAGTTTATAAGGTACAAATGATGAGACAGCGGTTACATTTATGTCAAGGTTTCAGTTTCTAGTCATTGGGTTCATGTGTGTCGGATATAATATTTATAGTTTATTAATTTGTCTCCATTGGGAGAGAGCATGGAGCCTCCATGGGTTTCAATGGGCGTATTGACATACATTGATTTCATGGTGGGGAATGGTTTTATGGGTATTAAAAGGCTTCCTAGTGTTTGGCTAAGGATACGGCCACATATTTCAATGATCTTTAGTCTTCGGTGCACCAAATTGCCCATTAATTTCATCAAGTACAGTATTGCCCCTTATTGCCAAGCCAACGAATGGGCCCTGCATACAATTCATACAGGAAATTCCATTAGTAAGAATTGGTCAACGCGAAGGCTGGTCAACGCGAAAGGCTGGTCAACGCGAAAGGCTGGTCAACGCGAAAGGCTGGTCAACACCCAGACTGGCGGTTTGTGTAGCCAGTAAATCCTTGTTGGGTTGGATCAGTCACTATAGATGTTCACTCTTGTGGGGGGGGGATGGTGTAAGCTTCTTGGCCAACTGCATTTTACATTCTGATTAATCAAATCCAGTTGGGTTACATTTTGACTCGTCCAGCGCCAGGCTACTGTGCCGCTTTATTCTGGCTGCCTCTGGACTCCATAAAATGTGTGAATGTATTAGGTGTTCCTGAAACTGCTCTATATATAGGGGGCAGTATAGCAGTGACTAACTGCCCCCTCTCATGTAACCAATGGCACTGATTGTGTTTAATGGAAATCCTTACAGTAGACATTGTTGCACTTCAACCCATGAACCCCCCACCACCAATCAACCAGATAGCCGTAACCATAAGCACCAGTATATCCATGGGGTCTGGACTGATTGGTCCACCATAGTTTACCATCTAGCCCTACTTAATATCCATAGGGCCACCTGAAAGTATTAATGCCTTAGCGTGTAAATGTCTTCAGTGACTGCAAAGCAAATATTATTGGTTGATGTTTACAATTGACGGTTAAAGGGGGCTGGGCCACTGGCCGACATCTGTAGTCCTGAGATCCAATGAGGGTGAGGGCATGGTGGGCACCATCTGGACCAGAGGAGCAGTAGGACCTGTCGGGCTGGTGTATCTGCCCTCTACATTGGCTTCTATATAATATCTGAGCCTCTCTAACGAGGCCTGACTCAGTGTTGATAATTAGTAATCAGTGGAACTTGCCCTTGCTCTGTTACTAGTCTTTCAAACATTACTAGTACAAATATTACTAGTAATGTTGAAAAATTGCAATCCATCTTGTATAAGGAAGTGGCCATACTTGTGTAGTTGGGTGTGTCCTAGGAAGCTCCGCCCAACCTTCTTGAATCAGCATTACCACACTTATTGTACTTAAGTGTTTTCATTAACCCTGATTTTGTATTAACTAAAGGGCCAAACCATTGTCAACATGCTTGGCTAAAGAAAGTGGTGATTTTGGCCAAACTGCTGACTCTTTAAAAGATCGGAATTTGTCCAACAGTGTTATTATATTTGCCATCTCTTGCTTCATAGTCACACTGGTGGGATCAGGCAGAAGCTGCATTTTGCACTTAAATACAAGTTGTTTTCCCCTGTAGGAGACACTGGAGCTGGTGGCTAGGGTCTAAATTGGTTATTCCTTGTCCTTAGACTGTCTAAATCCAGTGGGAAACTTGGTAACAACTAATCATTCTTGACACAAATAATTTTAAGGGCTGTCACACTCTACATCAGTTACGCTAGGGCTTAGAAAAAACTTTTTTGAGCAATAAGCTCAGAAGACATTTACATTGGATGTTCTTTAGATGTTTGTCTGGTGTCGTATACCTTCGTGTCATGGTCTTTGTGAGTCTACAAACATTGTAGTCTGTAGGTTTTGCACTTTGTCTAAAGATCAGGCATAGCCTGTTACACCTAAATGGCCCCTTGAGGTTCTTCTGTTGAGGGTCTCCTGTTGAGGTTCTTCTCTTGAGGGTCTCCTGTTGAGGTTCTTCTCTTGAGGGTCTCCTGTTGAGGTTCTTCTCTTGAGGGTCTCCTGTTGAGGTTCTTCTCTTGCAGGTCTCCTGTTGAGGTTCTTCTCTTGCAGGTCTCCTGTTGAGGTTCTTCTCTTGAGGTTCTTCTCTTGAGGGTCTCCTGTTGAGGTTCTTCTTGAGGTTTTTCTTTTGAGGGTCTCCTGTTGAGGTTCTTTTCTTGAGGGTCTCCTGTTGAGGTTCTTCTCTTGAGGGTCTCCTGTTGAGGTTCTTCTCTTGAGGTTCTTCTCTTGAGGGTCTCCTGTTGAGGTTCTTCTCTTGAGGGTCTCCTGTTGAGGTTCTTCTCTTGAGGGTCTCCTGTTGAGGTTCTTCTCTTGAGGGTCTCTTGTTGAGGGTCTCTTGTTGAGGGTCTCCTGTTAAGGTTCTTCTCTTGAGGGTCTCCTGTTGAGGTTCTTCTCTTGAGGGTCTCCTGTTGAGGTTCTTCTCTTGAGGGTCTCTTGTTGAGGGTCTCTTGTTGAGGGTCTCCTGTTAAGGTTCTTCTCTTGAGGGTCTCCTGTTGAGGTTCTTCTTGAGGTTTTTCTTTTGAGGGTCTCCTGTTGAGGTTCTTTTCTTGAGGGTCTCCTGTTGAGGTTCTTTTCTTGAGGGTCTCCTGTTGAGGTTCTTCTCTTGAGGGTCTCCTGTTGAGGTTCTTCTCTTGAGGGTCTCCTGTTGAGGTTCTTCTCTTGAGGTTCTTCTCTTGAGGGTCTCCTGTTGAGGTTCTTCTCTTGAGGGTCTCCTGTTGAGGTTCTTCTCTTGAGGGTCTCCTGTTGAGGTTCTTCTCTTGAGGGTCTCTTGTTGAGGGTCTCTTGTTGAGGGTCTCCTGTTAAGGTTCTTCTCTTGAGGGTCTCCTGTTGAGGTTCTTCTCTTGAGGGTCTCCTGTTGAGGTTCTTCTCTTGAGGGTCTCCTGTTGAGGTTCTTCTCTTGAGGGTCTCTTGTTGAGGGTCTCCTGTTGAGGTTCTTCTCTTGAGGGTCTCCTCTTTCTCTTTGTATTTTGTCAGCTGAGTGTTTGTAGGGTCAGGTCCTTGCCCCCCTCAGTCCTGCCAAACAGATTATGAAGATTCTATGCGTTTTAGTATTCTGCTCCAGCTGGAGCTTTTCTTTAAAAAAAAATAAAAAAAATCTAAGATTCTTTTTTTCCCATTTCTTTTGACAGTCTTAAATGTATAGTTTTTTTTTTCTTTTCTTTTTTTGAACATTTCCTATTATTGCAAACCATATTTTCTCAGCACCCATTTGGATCCACTATGAGATCAGATGGGAGTTTTTTGGCTCGGGTCAAGTTTAAACCCATTTTGCAGAAAGGATACTTAGATATAATAAGAATTTAACCATCTCAGACCTGAACACAAAATTTTTGTAAATTGGGCAAAAAAATAAAAAAGCAAAAACAATTTTCAGCTTTCTATTGGCCTGTGGGAAATAAATGTTAAAAATAATATCCGTTCTGGCAACCCCCCCCCCCCCCCCGCAGTAGAAGTGAAAAGAATTTCCAGCCTTTTGTGAAAAAAAATGGGGGCTCGTGGGGAAAATCATCAAAAAGATATAAATGGGGCTCATTTAGAAACACTGGGCAAATGTTCCCCTGGGCAGTAACCCATGGCGACCAATCAAATGTTTGCTTTCACTGCTCAATGGCAGCCGGCTGAATTCTGGAAAGCCTATTGCTGATTGGTTGCGGTCAGTTACCGCCCTTGCGCAAATCTGCCCTGTGTTTATGAATGAACCCGTGTTTGTGTCTCGTTAGAACTGGGAGGTGTCGATGGTTTGTCTCTCGTTAGTGAATGTTTCCTTCCATTGGGGATTAAAGATTTGGGGGCGGGGATAGAGCTCAGTGCTGCTGCCGAGTTCTAACCCCCCTAACGACAGAATGGAAAACTCTCGAAAAAACCTTTACAAATAGACTCGCTCTCGTGGATTTACATACGGGTCGTTTGATTGGTTCAGAGCCTCAAACCAAAATACTGGCAGTTTGGTGACCCTTACAACCTTTCTTTTTTTTGTTGTATTACTGTAATTGCCCCACAAGGTGGGTATATCAGCTCAAGGCACGCTAGCACCTCCCTCATTGGGGTGTCAGGCCGGGGGGCCCTCACTTTCACTGGTTTGGGGTCACCTAGTGGGGGCCAGCCCCACTGTATGGCAACCTTTGGTCTGGGATGTGTGGGGTATAACTATTCAGTAATGCCCCCCCCCTATTTATTAGACACCCCCCTTTTAATCAGCTGAGAGCTCACTTCTATTGGTTGAAATGTTCCCCTTGGAAAATAGGGGATTAAAATGGGAAAACGTTGCCCCGCCCCCTCCATCTTCTCCGTAGCCCCGCCCCCCGTCTGTCTCTTACAGCCTTCTATGTCTGTCTGTTTGTGGGGGCCGTATAGTGTCGGCCCCCACAGACGTTATTTGTACACTAAAGTAAGAAAATTCTGCAGCAGAAGAATATTTTTTAAGAAGAACTCGATGTTTTTGTAAGCTCTATTTTTGTATATTTAATTGCGATTAAAACGTGTTTTGTTTTTTTTTTTGCTAACCACGATCTACATAAACGTTTTGCATGTCGTTGACTTGAAATGTAAATAAAGCGCCACTTTGACAAGGAGTCACCCGTCTCTGTCATTCTGGGGTTTAGCCTGAGGGTTTTGGGCTGGAATCAAAGAGTAACGGATGGGGTTTTGGTTTAAAGGGGAACTAAACCCTCAAAATGAATCTGCCTAGAGATGCCGGCTTATATACTGAACTGCCTGTGCCAACCCAGAAGTTCAGCAGCTCCTCCCCATCTTCTGATCTCATTAGGCCATCTTCAGGGTGTCAGTGGCACTGCACGTGCTCAGTGAGCTCTTCTCTGCACATGGAACGTTTCATGCAAGCATACTTCCCATTGGCCGGTTCTGTCCCTCCCCCAAGAAGCATAAAATGAGGGGGTAACACAGCACACACAATATCTGTAAAAATAAAGCGGAAGAAAAATGATACCGTATGGAACCTTGGGAGTTAACATGGCACTGGCGAATAGGGCTGAGGGGTCATAGGTCAGGTGGGGACCAATTCTACCTTGATCATGGGGGGTGGGTTAGGATTGGGACACTTGCTGTATATTATTTCCTCTGCCCTAGGTATAAGGGGGTGGAACTGACTCGGCAGACGCTGCCATCTACAGGCAGATATTGGCAATTGCTCCTTTATATTCTATTCTTCAGTTTATGGCATTAGGGAATCCTTATAAAATCCAGTTGTCTTTTTTTGTCATCCAAAAATGCTCAGAAAGAACAGCTGGAACCCCAAATCCTTCTCCTCAAGAGAGGCAGGTGTAAAGCAGACAACTATCTATAGTGTATATTTGTAGTGTATACAATGGCGACAACCAGTGGTAAACATATATAATTGAACAAAGTAAACAGGTCTGATATGTGGTAAAGCCGTTTGAAACCCAGTTCCATTATGTGATAATGAAATACATGTTTTTTTCTAGAAAATTAAAATATTGACTCAAAATGTTAGATTTCTGTAGTTGTACAAATGCACCACTAGGTGTCACTATTGCACACACCAGGGCTGTATAGGTACAGTGGGCTGAGTATTCACTAGAACTACATGTATGTACAGGCCAGATTATAATACAATGATGAGCCCTTCAGCAGCCTGGGGGCCCGTACATCTGTTGGAGAGAGACATTGGGTGTGTGCGCCCCCAGCTGGACAGCTCTGGTATTCACTATAGATTGCAATCAGGATTTTCCCAGCAGGATTTTCCATTTGTCATTTCACTTTAGGGGCATTTCCTGAAGGGTAATTTTATTTTGCCCAGGGAAACTACACATCAAGCTGCTGGGCTTTCCAATGTTTTCTGTATTTCTGTGTAATTCCACTTCTGTAACAGGATTTAAGGGTCTAATTACCTTCTTCATGGGAAAAAGTGACTCAAGGCCCCCCCCCCCCCGGCACTACTCTGCCCCCCTGTTTATTAAATGTTAATTAGGTTTTTTGCACCTATTGTTCTAGGGTTAAACAGAGACTTGTCCCCTAACAATAGGCTGCTAATCCCCATTAATGTTACTGATCCCCAATGGGCCCCCACCAGAGGTGGGAAATGGAGACTGGGTGAAACAAAAGAGCAGAGCTTAGCATTGATCTGACACAGTTACACTGAGCTTTACTCCATTTTGAAAATGGTGGGGAAAAAGTGGCGTTTTAGTTGGAATTTAGACATTTTGTTGGTGAATATGAAGAAAGTGTTTTCCGCCACTTTTACTGCAAAAATGGTCTATCTCCACTTTTGTGAATTCCCCCCAAGTGAGTTAAACCTGAGGGAGGTCGGGCTCTGTTTTGCACCTCTGGGGACAGTGAGTTTGCAGAAAACAAATCAATTTTTTTAATTGGGGTGGCGACCTATTGTAACCAATCACTGATTAGCTCTGACTGGTGGTAACGTTAACACTTTATTTTTACTTTTCTTCTATGGATTTTATCTTTGGTATTGGGGCTCTGCCAACTTGCCAAGCTGCAAGGGGCTGTGTCACTATGTATAGCTTGTACAGCCCAGGCACATACTGACTGCCCTGCCGGTGCCCAGGCACATACTGACTGCCCTGCTGGTGCCCAGGCACATACTGACTGCCCTGCCGGTGCCCAGGCACATACTGACTGCCCTGCCGGTGCCCAGGCACATACTGACTGCCCTGTCGGTGCCCAGGCGTATACTGACTGCCCTGCCGGTGCTCAGGTGCATACTGACTGCCCTGCCGGTGCCCAGGCGTATACTGACTGCCCTGCCAGTGCCCAGGTGCATACTGACTGCCCTGCCGGTGCCCAGGCACATACTGACTGCCCTGCCAGTGCCCAGGTGCATACTGACTGCCCTGCCGGTGCCCAGGCGTATACTGACTGCCCTGCCAGTGCCCAGGTGCATACTGACTGCCCTGCCGGTGCCCAGGCACATACTGACTGCCCTGTCGGTGCCCAGGCACATACTGACTGACCTGTCGGTGCCCAGGCGTATACTGACTGCCCTGCCGGTGCTCAGGTGCATACTGACTGCCCTGCCGGTGCCCAGGCGTATACTGACTGCCCTGCCAGTGCCCAGGTGCATACTGACTGCCCTGCCGGTGCCCAGGCACATACTGACTGCCCTGCCAGTGCCCAGGTGCATACTGACTGCCCTGCCGGTGCCCAGGCGTATACTGACTGCCCTGCCAGTGCCCAGGTGCATACTGACTGCCCTGCCGGTGCCCAGGCACATACTGACTGCCCTGTCGGTGCCCAGGCATATACTGACTGCCCTGCCGGTGCTCAGGTGCATACTGACTGCCCTGCCGGTGCCCAGGCGTATACTGACTGCCCTGCCGGTGCCCGGGAACATACTGACTGCCCTGCCGGTGCCCAGGCGCATACTGACTGCCCTGCCGGTGCCCAGGCATATACTGACTGCCCTGCCGGTGCCCAGGAACATACTGACTGCCCTGCCGGTGCCCAGGTGCATACTGACTGCCCTGCCGGTGCCCGGGAACATACTGACTGCCCTGCCGGTGCCCGGGAGCATACTGACTGCCCTGCTGGTGCCCCAGGTGCATACTGACTGCCCTGCCGGTGCCCGGGAAAATACTGACTGCCCTGCCGGTGCCCGGGAACATACTGACTGCCCTGCCGGTGCCCGGGCACATACTGACTGCCCTGCCGGTGCCCGGGAATAGGACTATATCTAGTCTAAATAAATTTAAAGCAACTGGACTTTTTAAGTAATCACTGAAGACATTTCACTACTCATCCGAGCAGCTTCAGTTCAACTCAGTTAACTGCTCGGATGAGTAGTGAAACGTCTTCAGTGATTACTTAAAAAGTCCAGTTGCTTTAGATTCATTTATACTAGATATACCATGGCCTGGATGAATGAAAATCTTCATAGGAATAGGACTATGCAAAATATGCTGTATGCAATACGGAAATTGGCCACTAGATGGTAGCATTCAGCTAATATTCTGCACACATCCCATCACGGCCATTTCTCTGCCTCATGTAGGTCAGAACTTTCTGTTCAGACAAGTGTAACTGGATCAGATGTGCCAGACTGGGCTGCAATGGGTTGTGTAACATTTCTGGAAAGGGGGGGGGGAAGACCCATTGGTTAATATTGCTTATCCCCCCAACTCCTGATATTGTCCCCTAGGTAATAAACCCGGCAGCTTCACTACCATTTGGGATTCAGAACCAGTGAATAATCTCAGACCCTTTCTGTGCCAACTCTTTGCAAGAATATGAACATTTTCCTGGACAAAAGCAGAGGAGAGAGGGGCGTGATGCCCCCCAGTAAATGAACCCCGGGGTTACACTGCCACATTCTGGGGTTCTAGGTGAGTGTAACCTGAATATGTTATCCACAGGGCCACCATCAGGAATCATGGGCCCCATATTACTAAGTTAGCTGGCCCTCCCACCCAGGGGCCCCTAATTATTAGCCCATTGATCACCGTGACCCCTGGATAAAGGGGCCAACTAACAACTACGATGGGATCCAATGAAAATAAATGATCCACTCTGACCTGATCTGCCCAAGTCCCGCCCCTTATCCCCCTGTGATCTGCTGACTCCAAACATGGCCGACCACTGCATCTCCTGTGGCCCTTCTGTCCTGGGGGCCCTCACTGTATTGGCTAATTATGACCCCATAATCAATTTACCTTTAAAATAAATCAGGCCTGGATATAAGTCAGAGCCTGGGTACCATTGCCTGTACCTTTTGCACAACCTGCAGTTCAGGGGGCACTGACCAATAGGAGGCAGGGTTACAGGGGCCCATTGTGCCGAGGCTGCAGGGAATGATAAACAGCCAGTCCCTGTGATGGAGGCGCCGGTGCCAGGAACACAGAGAACCCAAAGCGCCTTCCCAAAGTGACTTGTTCTTTTGTAAAGGGAATGTGTGTGGGGGCTGCCGGCCCCCGGTGCCAGGGTGTGCCATGCACTGAGCAGCCCAATAACCTCACAGCCCTGTGCCCACCCTACTGTGCCCACCCTACTGTCACCCTACTGTGCCCACCCTACTGTCACCCTACTGTGCCCACCCTACTGTACTCACCCTACTGTCACCCTACTGTGCCCATCCTACTGTGCCCACCCTACTGTCACCCTACTGTGCCCATCCTACTGTGCCCACCCTACTGTCACCCTACTGTGCCCATCCTACTGTGCCCACCCTACTGTCACCCTACTGTGCTCACCCTACTGTCACCCTACTGTGCCCACCCTACTGTGCCCATCCTACTGTCACCCTACTGTACTCACCCTACTGTGCCCACTCTACTGAGCCCATCCTACTGTGCCCACCCTACTGTCACCCTACTGTGCCCACCCTACTGTCACCCTACTGTGCCCACCATACTGTGCCCACCCTATCGTGCCCACCCTACTGTGCCCACCATACTGTCACCCTACTGTACTCACCCTACTGTGCCCACCCTACTGAGCCCATCCTACTGTGCCCACCCTATCGTGCCCACCCTACTGTGCCCACCCTACTGTACTCACCCTAATATGCCCACCCTACTGTGCCCACCCTACTGTACTCACCCTACTGTGCCCCCTCATGTTGCTATACCGGTGCCTATTACAGCCCTGGCCCCTTTGTGGCACCGCTGTCCCTGCCAAATCCGTGACTCCGAGAGAAGAATCATTATGAGTGGATAATGGTCGCTAAGCAGCGCCAAGGCCCGAGCCAAGTAATTATCCTTCATTAGCGGAGAATGAGTGCAGGTCACATGGGGGAGAGGGATTTGGGATTTGGCGCCGAGAGAGTGGATCTGGCGCATTTATATGAGGAGAATATGAGGTTCCTACTGGGTTTTATGTGCAGAAAAGGCAACTGATCCAATGGTTTGGCCCAGAGTTGGGGGCAAAAAACAGCTTTATATAATAAGTATATTGCTGGGCCCTGTCATGGGGGGTCAGTGTCTGGCACGGGTGGGTGTGGGACCCCTAGGTGCAGCTAGGCACGGGTGGGTGTGGGACCCTTGGGTGCAGCCAGGCACGGGTGGGTGTGGGACCCTTGGGTGCAGCCAGGCACGGGTGGGTGTGGAACCCTTGGGTGCAGCCAGGCACGGGTGGGTGTGGGACCCTTGGGTGCAGCCAGGCACGGATGGGTGTGGGACCCTTGGGTGCAGCCAGGCACGGGTGGGTGTGGGACCCTTGGGTGCAGCCAGAGACGGGTGGGTGTGGGACCCCTGGGTGCAGCCAGGGACGGGTGGGTGTGGGACCCTTGGGTACAGCCAGGGACGGGTGGGTGTGGGACCCCTGGGTGCAGCCAGGCACGGGTGGGTGTGGGACCCCTGGGTGCAGCCAGGCACGGGTGGGTGTGGGACCCCTGGGTGCAGCCAGGGACGGGTGGGTGTGGGACCCCTGGGTGCAGCCAGGCACGGGTGGGTGTGGGACCCCTGGGTGCAGCCAGGGACGGGTGGGTGTGGGACCCCTGGGTGCAGCCAGGCACGGGTGGGTGTGGGACCCCTGGGTGCAGCCAGGCACGGGTGGGTGTGGGACCCTTGGGTGCAGCCAGGCACGGGTGGGTGTGGGACCCTTGGGTGCAGCCAGGCACGGGTGGGTGTGGGACCCCTGGGTGCAGCCAGGCACGGGTGGGTGTGGGACCCTTGGGTGCAGCCAGGGACGGTTGGGTGTGGGACCCTTGGGTGCAGCCAGGGACGGGTGGGTGTGGGACCCCTGGGTGCAGCCAGGCACGGGTGGGTGTGGGACCCCTGGGTGCAGCCAGGCACGGGTGGGTGTGGGACCCTTGGGTGCAGCCAGGGACGGTTGGGTGTGGGACCCTTGGGTGCAGCCAGGGACGGTTGGGTGTGGGACCCTTGGGTGCAGCCAGGGACGGGTGGGTGTGGGACCCCTGGGTGCAGCCAGGGACGGGTGGGTGTGGGACCCCTGGGTGCAGCCAGGGACGGGTGGGTGTGGGACCCTTGGGTGCAGCCAGGGATGGGTGGGTGTGGGACCCCTGGGTGCAGCCAGGGACGGGTGGGTGTGGGACCCTTGGGTGCAGCCAGGGACGGGTGGGTGTGGGACCCCTGGGTGCAGCCAGGCACGGGTGGGTGTGGGACCCTTGGGTGCAGCCAGGCACGGGTGGGTGTGGGACCCTTGGGTGCAGCCAGGGACGGGTGGGTGTGGGACCCTTGGGTGCAGCCAGGGACGGTTGGGTGTGGGACCCTTGGGTGCAGCCAGGGACGGGTGGGTGTGGGACCCCTGGGTGCAGCCAGGGACGGGTGGGTGTGGGACCCTTGGGTGCAGCCAGGGATGGGTGGGTGTGGGACCCCTGGGTGCAGCCAGGGACGGGTGGGTGTGGGACCCTTGGGTGCAGCCAGGGACGGGTGGGTGTGGGACCCCTGGGTGCAGCCAGGCACGGGTGGGTGTGGGACCCTTGGGTGCAGCCAGGCACGGGTGGGTGTGGGACCCTTGGGTGCAGCCAGGGACGGTTGGGTGTGGGACCCTTGGGTGCAGCCAGGCAGGGGGGAGAGTAGGGGAATAGTGGGGCCCCCTGGCACCTACATAATTAACACCTAGGGTGCCAATCATTACATCACACAGTATAATGGGTTACTGTTTCTTTAAACACCCCCCCGGCCTAACGAGTGAGTCAGTCCCATTGAGTTAACGAGCTCTTTATTCTCTCTCATTCTCACATTTTTAGATTTTCTCTGTCATTTTCCATTAATAACTGGGTACAATTAGGATTTCTTAGGGGGTCGTTATCTTCTGAGCCAAAGGGGCAAAGTTCAGCGTGGCGGCGGCTACTGACGTGGGGCAGAGACTTATAACGTAATGGAGTCTGGGGATTCACCGCGCAACTGTGTCGCATTCGAGCGCCTCCTTATATCACTCGTGTCACCGGGGCCCCAGGAATGGCTACAAACGACCCATAGCGGCAAGCCCATAGCGGCCAATCAGATCTTAGTTTTCTAACTTGGAGGTCATTGTTCAAATTGAATTGCTGATTGGTTGCTATGGGCAGCATCACCGGCGATGTTTGTCTCCAGTTTTAATAAATATGCCCCTAAGTCTTCAAACAGCGCCCCCCCCAGCGGCACTAAAGTCACACTAAGTCACATGACCAAACTAATAGCTAAGGCTGCAGATAGGGAATCTGATAGAAAAGACGTTATTGAGAATAATTACACCACTAATTGTTTAATTGCCGCCGTTGATGAAATTGTGAATTGCCCCCGACACCTACCCCCCCACCCCCCCGGATAAAACCCCACTTGCCCTTTTATTTCCCCCCACACATGAGCTTTCTGGTTTGGGTCCCACTTATCCCAATTATCCGTCATTATCATTATTATTATTCTCCTGGAACGACAGCAGTTTCCCTAATCCGGAGCAATCGTTTTTGGGCTGCCGGGGTCAGCGACCCCCATTTGAAAGCTGCAAGGAGCCCGAAGAAGACAACAAATAATTTAAAAAATCCATAAATAAATAAATAATGAAGACCAATTGAAAAGTTTGATAGAGTTGGCCAATATATACTACTAAAAAATATAGATTTTGTTACAACAGCGCCACCTGCTGGTCAGTTTCCGACAGTCGTCCAGTCAGTGAACTTGTCAGGAGAAAGAAATAGGGTTTTTGTGATGTGTCGGCGTGAGAAAAATGATTTGCGGTTTCTAAAGGAACTAAAGAAACATTATAACTGGACTTAGTTCTGACAAATTCCTTGACTGGATCGTGGTTTGAAGCTGAACAGCAGGTGGCGCTGTTGTGACAAAATTCAGTCACATTAACTGCATCTTCCTATCTTAATATGAAATTATGATTGTAATATATATATTTATTTCTGAAGATTTTATCATTGTATGGCAATGGCATGGGGGGGGGGGGCGAGTTGTCTGTGTGGGATGAGGGGGGCAGAACAATTGAATTTTTGTCTGTTTTTTGACCCCCACAGCCCTGGTTTCCCCTCTGTTTGTATTAATTCTGACAAATACTGTATATGAGAGGGAGGTGCAGCTTTGCCTTATCTCTCCCATTAGTGAGCCCTGAGAATCCCCTCCTTAGGCGAAAGGCTTACACTCTAATCTCCATTTATTCTCACAACAAACCATTATATAAACTGGAGCTTCCCATGAATTCACTAGAGATCATTGTTATTGTATCCAAGGCCGGGAAGGCTGAGATTCTACCCAACAAGTCTAATTAATCTGAGGGATTACGGCTCGTTGAATTCTCCGCCGCGGGGGAATTAGGGGCCAATGGAAAGAAACCACAATCCGGCCAATGGCGGGCGATTCCTGTGGGGTTTGTAATTAAAGGGCAAGTGTATCTATTTCCCCCATAGGATTCATTCATGGATATTAAGTATTATAACATGTGTTTTCTGTTTGGTTTGTTTGTACAAAGAATCTATGTAACTACTTAGCCCTAGTTACACAGCCATTGCTTTACTGCAGCCTCCATATTGCCTCCCTCTGGTCTCCTATTGGCTTAATTCCTTCCAATAAACAGAAAGAGGTGTGGCCTATGGCTCAAGGGGAGTGGTACATTGTTATGGGGGAGTGGCCAGTTGTATAAGACTATAAATGGCTCCCCTCATACCAGGGACAACACTCTGGTGTTTCTTATCCTGCACAGATAGATATCCCCAAATGTAACCCAGCAAAGAACTGCCCTGAACTAAACCCAATACTGATGTTAAACTGGGACCCTGTAACTGAAACTGTAATTATGTCAAAATTTGCAATTAGGGAGAATATGGGTAAGATATTAGGGCCAACAGTCAGGGTCAGACTGGGGGGTGCAGGGCCTCAGGGGCAGGGGACCCCCCAATGGCCCCAGCCACCTTCAACACTCTCCAACCCCCTCCCCCGAGTGCTCCTAAAAGGAACTTACCTGCAGGAGCACCCTGGGGGGGTGATTGGATCGAACCCACCGGGTTTTTTCCCGGTACCCCGGTGGCCCAGTCTGACGCTGCCAACAGTCAAAGGAAGAACAAGATGTAGGACAAAATATTAAAGCTGAGTGGTTGAATGGCGGCTGGGGGCTATAGATGGGGAAATCTGACTTTATATAAATAACAAGGCCCTACTGGTAACCCTCAGGCCCTTAATCCTTATAGCTGGTCCCTCCGGTGCTCCATCTGCGGCACCACAGACCCAATCCGGAAACAAGTGCAACTATAGTGCAATCCCCACTTGGGTATTTAGTCCCTTTTATCCAGTGTTTCCCTTAGGCCTGGGGCACAGGGGGCATCTGACTGCGGCTCTTCCCTGGCAGGGAACAGAGGGGGTTAAACGGCCCCCAGGCTAATGTTATAGAATCAGTGGGACATTATTCCTCTGGCTACAAGTGACAGTAATCACTAGCCACAAAGGCCACAAACATGACTGCTCCCACCATGGCTGGTCGGAACTTTCCCCATGTTCCCAATACCAATAATTTTCCCAGGAATAACAACTGGAATTTTATTTACACCCCCGACTGACGGGGCAGTTGTGCAACAGTTCTTGTGATAAGGGTTATTGCGTGTATTTACCCTCGGCCATCGTCTCTAGGAGGCCACGCCCGCCATTAGTTACTAATTACTGAATATTTCCTGGTTATTTTAAAGGTCAAGTGTTCCTGTCGGCTGCTGGGGGGCAGCAGAGGGGCTTCAGGTTGCTGATATTTACACTTCTCTCCCATTAGACTGGGGCCCTAGCCTTCCCGTATGGCCCCTGAAGCGCTTAGGAACCATTTGCTCTAGAACAGAATACAGACCACGGTTGGGTCCTGTTATCGGAACCGGCCAATAAAAGTCACAGCATTGGGGGCTTTAAAGAACCTAAAGGGGATCATTCATGCAGTGTATGTGTGTAAATATGTTTTTACCATATCAGTATATATATATATATATATGCTTTAGTATGATATAGAATTTCCTATTCCTAGCAATTTTGCAATTGGTCTTCATTATTTTTTTATTTCGTAATTATTTGCCATCTTCTTCTGCTTCTTTCCAGCTTTCAAATGGGGGTCACTGACCCCGGCAGCCCAAAAACTATTGCTCTGTGATCTTATAATTTGTATTGTTTTTGTTACTTGTTATTCCTCATCTTTATATGCAGTCCCTCTCTCAAATCAATGCCTTGTTGCTATGGTAAACAAGCCCCTAGCAACCAAATAGCTGCTAAAATTCCAAACTGAACAAAAAGTGAAATAATTAAAAAATCTAATGAAGACCAATTGCAAACTGTCCCAGAATATCAATATCTATGTCATACTAAATATTAATTTAAGTGTGGGTGGGTAGGTGGGTCAGGGTGGGAGGGGGGTCAGTCTCCCTTAGGCCAAACCATTCATTGATTGATCTGAGTCACCAAATGGGAAAGGGAACATTCTGTTCTTGGGGAAGGATATTTCCGGCACACAGTGTCCCGGCATTCCGTCGGTATCGGTGCCGCTATCATATGTTTGGGTCTCAGGGAAATGGACCTGCCCGGCCGGTTACGTTCTGTTCTGTTGGATGAAGGTTGGATCTTATTACGTCTTTTGTCCTTGGTTAGTCAGCACCCTGGCACCCTGGCACCCTATGGATTGTTGTGTCTCCGGGGCCCCTGGCACATTTGCCGGTCCTGCTTGACTCAGTAGGGCAGTTATACCGTTGGGCTATTCTGGGCCTGGTACCGGCTTTAACCATTGCTTTAGTTATAGTGGTGAGTACAAAGACTGCAGGGTGTTGGTGCCAAGAATAAGAGCCGCCGCATCCGTTTGGTTATATGCTCCTATAAATTAAAGGGTAAATTATACCTTATTCATAAATAAACTTTCCATTCATTCTTGGGGAGAATCTCCCTGAACCACTGAATTTAAATCTTCACATTCTCATTTGCCCAAGTGGCAGCAGCAGCCATAATGATCCCTCTCAGAGAAACCAATGGGATCTGACTCCAGTGCAGGGTGGGACTGGGGGGTGCAGGGCCCACCGAGGCTGCAACCACAGGGGTCAGGGTGGGACTGGGGGGTGCAGGGCCCACCGAGGCTACAACCACAGGGGTCAGGGTGGGACTGGGGGGTGCAGGGCCCACCGAGGCTACAACCACAGGGGTCAGGGTTGGACTGGGGGGTGCAGGGCCCACCGAGGCTACAACCACAGGGGTCAGGGTGGGACTGGGGGGTGCAGGGCCCACCGAGGCTACAACCACAGGGGTCAGGGTGGGACTGGGGGGTGCAGGGCCCACCGAGGCTACAACCACAGGGGTCAGGGTGGGACTGGGGGGTGCAGGGCCCACCGAGGCTGCAACCACAGGGGCCAGGGTTGGACTGGGGGGTGCAGGGCCCACCGAGGCTACAACCACAGGGGTCAGGGTGGGACTGGGGGGTGCAGGGCCCACCGAGGCTACAACCACAGGGGTCAGGGTGGGACTGGGGGGTGCAGGGCCCACCGAGGCTGCAACCACAGGGGTCAGGGTTGGACTGGGGGGTGCAGGGCCCACCGAGGCTGCAACCACAGGGGTCAGGGTCGGACTGGGGGGTGCAGGGCCCACCGAGGCTGCAACCACAGGGGTCAGGGTTGGACTGGGGGGTGCAGGGCCCACCGAGGCTGCAACCACAGGGGTCAGGGTCGGACTGGGGGGTGCAGGGCCCACCGAGGCTGCAACCACAGGGGTCAGGGTTGGACTGGGGGGTGCAGGGCCCACCGAGGCTGCAACCACAGGGGTCAGGGTCGGACTGGGGGGTGCAGGGCCCACCGAGGCTGCAACCACAGGGGTCAGGGTTGGACTGGGGGGTGCAGGGCCCACCGAGGCTGCAACCACAGGGGCCAGGGTCGGACTGGGGGGTGCAGGGCCCACCGAGGCTGCAACCACAGGGGCCAGGGTCGGACTGGGGGGTGCAGGGCCCACCGAGGCTGCAACCACAGGGGTCAGGGTCGGACTGGGGGGTGCAGGGCCCACCGAGGCTGCAACCACAGGGGTCAGGGTCGGACTGGGGGGTGCAGGGCCCACCGAGGCTGCAACCACAGGGGTCAGGGTGGGACTGGGGGTGCAGGGCCCATCGAGGCTGCAACCACAGGGGTCAGGGTCGGACTGGGGGGTGCAGGGCCCACCGAGGCTACAACCACAGGGGTCAGGGTGGGACTGGGGGGTGCAGGGCCCACCGAGGCTGCAACCACAGGGGCCAGGGTTGGACTGGGGGGTGCAGGGCCCACCGAGGCTACAACCACAGGGGTCAGGGTTGGACTGGGGGGTGCAGGGCCCACCGAGGCTACAACCACAGGGGTCAGGGTGGGACTGGGGGGTGCAGGGCCCACCGAGGCTGCAACCACAGGGGCCAGGGTTGGACTGGGGGGTGCAGGGCCCACCGAGGCTACAACCACAGGGGTCAGGGTTGGACTGGGGGGTGCAGGGCCCACCGAGGCTACAACCACAGGGGTCAGGGTTGGACTGGGCCACCGGGACACCAGGAAAAAACCCAGTGGGCCCCGGACCTGGTGGGCCCCTTCGTAAGTTTAATTTAGGCACACTCGGGAGTCGGTCGGGGGGGGGCAGAAAGGCTGCGGCGGGGGCCATTATGGGGTGTAGGAGCCCCCCGAGGCAGAAGCCTCAGTGGTCCCTGCACCCCCCATTCCGACCCTGCCAGGGGCCCTGCAGGTGCCCCCACCGGCCGCATCCCCTGCACCCCCTAACCACCCACAGGGGCCGCTGCTGAGCCTCCCTAACCCTCCGCAGGGGCCCCCACCAGACGCCCTCCCCTGGGAGCGTCAGTTTAATGCATCAGGGGTTAAAAACAATTAGCCAGGGAGCGCCAGCAAGGGTCAGGTTTGGGCCGCCGAGGGCCACCGCATTTTTTCCAACCCTGCTCCAGTGAAAGAGCGACCTCTGCTGGCCAAACTGCAAGCAACATGCATTTGCTAGTCTGTTCCTTTGCTCAGCAGGAAAGCAGCGTACTGGGTCAGTATCCCTTTAAGAGTTCTGGCAGCTGTCGGGCAGGGACGTCCTCCACCGTGGGAGGCAGAACCGAGCAGCAGAGAGATAGCAAAGTCGCCGGACTCCAATAATAAAAATATTTTTGAAACTGCACTAAACTTGCTCACAGTCTGCCCACCCTGATGTACAAACTGATATTTAGAGACGATTTCCAACTGGTTTTCATGTTGCTAGGGTCTTGTTTACCTTAGCAACCAGGCAGTGGGGAAATAGGAAAGAGACTGAATAGAAAGATAAGTAATAAAAAGTAACAATAATAATAAATTGTACAATCACAGAGCAATAGTGTTTGGCCGCCGGGGTCAGTGACCCCCGTTTGAAAGCTGGAAAGAGCCGGAAGATGAAGGCAAATAATTCACTGTAACTATAAAAAATGAAGACCAATTGAAAAGTTGCTAAAAAGTGAACTACCCCTTTAAGTTAGCTTTTAATATGTTATAGATTTTCCTATTCCTAGCAACTTTGCTATTGGTCTTTGCCTTCCTCTTCTACACCTTTTCTGCTTTCAAATGGGGGTCGCTGACCCCGGCAGCCAAACACTATTGCTCTGTCAGCTCCCAATTCTATTATGATTACTACTTTTTATTCCTTCTCTTTCTTTTAGCCCCCCTCCTAATTATATTCCAGTCTCTTATATAAACCACTGCCGGTTGCTAAAGTAAACAAGACCCTAGCAACCAGATACCTTGTTTCTATTAATGCGGGTTCAGAATCCTTGATAGCGCAAGTAGCAGGCTGATAGAGGGTTAAAAAACGTTTGATGTAATTCACTGGCACCAATTAAAACGGCATAAAAAATATATTAAAAAGAACAGGCATTTTGGTTTGATACCAGTCATGCCCTTAATTAATTTGATTGGCTCCCTCTGAACCTTTCAAGGGCTTTTCTTTAACATGTACACGAGATTGCCTAGGACAATCAAATATATCAGTATATAAAGAATCAAATATAAAATCCTATTTGCATTGAGAGTGGCCACAGTCACTGGCATTGTCATTATCTCAGCTGCCTTCTGCTACATTGTTTCATGAGTCACAAGCAGCAGTGCAGAGAATACAAGCCCTTTGCAGCGAATAGGAAGAGGCTGCAGGGAGTTGCAGGGAATCACCGGTTTCCTTTGCGGAAGGAAGGAGCAGCTCGGCACACCCCCGGTGGGTTCCCACCCTTCCCCTCCTATCGCACATCTGGGGGGGGGGGCACTGCCTTCTCTTTCCTGGAATTCTAATATCAGCCAAAGCTGTTAGGGGGGATTCTGGGAGTTGTAGTTTAAAAAAAAAGAATGAAGTGTCACAAACTGTAATGGCTGTTCCTGAGTGACATATTGATCCTCTTTTCTCTCATCGTTTCTGTGCTGTTATAGCAATATATATAATGCCAGGGCCGCCATCAGGGGACCCCTAGTGCCCCTCTCACCCCCCAGCAGGCAAGGCAATATCTGCCCCCCCCCCCGGGCACTGACAAAGGGTCTGCAATGCAGTTTAAAGGGAAAGTATAACCCCCCCCCCCCGCGCTGCTGAACAGTTAGTGCTCCGGCTCCCAACAGAACAACCTCATTTCCTGGCATGTTCCCTTCCTGTCAGAGAGCGGGCAGCGTGCCAGTCTGTGCCAGGGATCTATCCCGGCTGCACCCCACTGTCTCTTTGTCTCTTACACCGAGCGTTTGGGGATCAGAGAGGGTGCGGGGGGCAGCACCCGAATCCGTTACCCCCCTCTCATTTAGTCTTCCTGTCTGTCTATTATCTATCATCTGTCTATCTATATCTATCTATCAATCTATCTATCTAGTATCTATTATTTATCATCTATCTATCTATCTATCTATCTATTAATCTATTTATCATCTATCTATCTATCTATCTCTCTATCTGTCTATCTATCTATTATTTATCATCTATCTATTATCTATAATCTGTATATCTATCCATCTATCTAGTCTTTATGTGTAAGAATATGATCATGGTGTGGCTATCTAATCTATCATCTATCTATCTATCTATCTATTAATCTATTTATCATCTATCTATTATGTATCATATATCTATTATTTATCATCTATCTATCATCTATCTATCTATCTATCTATCTATCTATCTATCTATCTATCTATCTATTAATCTATTTATCATCTATCTATCTATCTATCTATCTATCTATCTGTCTATCTATCTATTATTTATCATCTATCTATTATCTATAATCTGTATATCTATCCATCTATCTAGTCTTTATGTGTAAGAATATGATCATGGTGTGGCTATCTAATCTATCTATCTATCTAATCTATCATCTATCTATCTATCTATCTATCTATCTATTAATCTATTTATCATCTATCTATTATGTATCATATATCTATTATTTATCATCTATCTATCATCTATATGTCTATCTATCTATCTATCTATCTATCTATCTATCTATCTATCTATCATCATCATCTATCTATCTATCTATCTATCTATCTATCTATCTTTCTATCTATTTATCATCCATCTATCTAGTCTCTCTGTCTAAGAATATGATAATGGTGTGGCTATCTATCTATCTGTCTATCTATCTAGTCTTTCTGTATATCACTATCTATCTATATCTGTTCATCTACAATGTTCAATACAATTGCACCATATTTTGCGGAAAGGAACAAAGTGAACTACAGGTCTAGTAACCCATAGCAACTAATCAGCAGGCAGCATTATCTTATTGGTTGCTAAGGGTTCCTCTACAATTTTTTGTTATTACATTATCCCGTTATCTTGTTCCACCGCCCTACAGAATGTTCCCTAAACTACAGTTTCCCCATCACCGGAACATTCAGGGACACTTATTCTTTCCAAACATTCTCCCCATTTACAATGCACATCAGTCAGCTACAGAAGGGCATTATGGGTAGTGGGAATTAGGGGCCAAATTCTTCATATCGAAACATTTATTCTGCCCTATCATTTCAGCCAAAAGGAGCTGCAGAATTACCCCGAAGCGATACTAATTTCTATGTATATTATACACTTAGTGTTCGCTTTCCGTACATTTAGCTGCCAGTTATGTTCCTACCCCGGCGATAACCTTGCTGGATATTATGAACCCCCCCCCCATGATTCTAAATATAATGTGAATGTAATTAATTTAGCAACACTCAATAGCCCCACTGTTCAATCGGTTACGTTTTTGTGCATTAAGTTACTATGGGAGACTCAGGGCCACGAAGAGTCCCCTTGGGCTGAGCTACTAATGGCTCTGTAGCCCCTTCAGTGCAGTGGGGGAGACGTTCAGAGCATCCATCAAAATAAGCAGCCGGCGGCATACGTTTCTGTGTATATCAGTAGGGTAGAGCCGAAATGTCCATTTTATATGACTAATTAAAAGAAACTTTCCTTTAATTGAAGAGGTCACCTTTGAGTTAACGTTTAGTATGATGTAGAGAGTGATATTCTGAGGCAATTTGCAATTGGTCTTCGTTTTTTATTATTTGTAGTTTTTTAATTATTTCCGTTTTTGGCTCGGCAGCTCTCCAAGTTTCAGCAGCTATTTGGTTGCTAGGATGCAAATGACCTTAGCAACCAGCGAATGGTTTAATTGAAAGACTGATATATGAACAGGAAAGGGACCTGAATAAAAAAAAAAGTAATATAAAAGAACAATAACAATGAAATTGTAGATTCAACTTTTTTTTACCCTCATTTGAAAGCTGCAAAGAGGTAGAAGAAGGCAAATCATTCAAAAACAAATAATGAAGACAAACTGGTGTTTAGAATTGGTCTTTCTATAACATACTAAAAGTTAACTTAAGGCCGAAGACACACTGAGCTACTTAGTAGCAGCTACTTGTCACGGCTACTAAATGCCAGAAAATCCCCTGCCATAGACACTACTGAGAATTGCCTCTGCTAAACACACGTAGAGACAGTTATCAGTAAATGATCAGCATTGTCTGTTTTAGTAGCCACGACAAGTAGCTGCAACTAGTAGCTCTGTGTGTCTTTATCTTAAAGGTGAACCGCCCCTTTAAGTAGCAATTGCAGCAATCCCTGGGCCCCTATTAGACCAAGAGAGACCAAGGTTCCCATTCTCATATTAGGCCCTGTAGTGACAACGTTTCTATTCAGTAATTGGGGCTACGCCGAACTAGGGGGTAATCCCAGGAGTTACATGAATAGAGGAGACTTATTGAATACACAGGCTGCAGGTTGGATGTATGGAGCAAGGATTTGGGTGCAGTCATGTATCAACCTGCAGCCTGTGTTTTCAATAAGTGTCCTCTTTGAAAGGGGCAAGAAATGACCCTAAAGAGGGGTAAATGCAAAGATTTCTTAAACTGTATGTATAGTTCAACTATACATCTCTGCAATGAATTTATGGAGCAATATGGACTTATTATATTGGACTATTCTGGCAATGGACCTTTTCACTTAATCTTGGATACGGACTTACCTTTGCTGTTGTTTTATTTGGACAATCTAATATACTAATTACCATGGGGTGGAGCTACACATTTAAGGCGCTATGTGAGATTGTAGGGATCACCGGAACCCCCCAAAACGTTGTATAGGGCCAAACAATTAATCAATCCCCACTGTGGGGAGACCTCATTGGCCCGTTGATGTGTCCTGCATGGATCTGCACTATGATCCTATTGTTGGTCCCGAGCCCATAGGGATAGCCAGATAGGGCAAATATCTTCCTATGTATGCCCAACTTGCCCCGGCTGTGTTACTTTGGAATGATGCCCCGGGCCGCCCTGGCTCGGCTACAAGCACTTCTAACGTCTCCTTTGCTTTCATGCTCTGCTGCTTGTTTGCCATTCAAAGGTGTTAAATTCCTACTTAGGCCCCAACCGGCCCGGCATCCCAGGCACCGCGCGGGGTAATAAATAGGAGCATTTGGATGCAAGAGCTGTGCTTGTACATTAAGGGAGGCTTCAGGCATTTAGCACACGAGCTTATTAAATCTGATTCTATTTCCTTTACTGCCGCAGCCCGGCGAGGACTTCCAACCAGGCCGAATGTCAGATCCTTCTAATGAGTCAAGTTGGGCGAAAATTCTCTGCTTAATCATTTAAATTGTTGTAATGTAATCCAATATACAGATCTGTTCCTGCCACACTGTGTAGCATTAAACCATGTTATCTTGTATATACCCTACACTTGTATATTCATGTACCCAACAGCCCCCCCGGCACAGGGACCTACCTGCCCCCTCTTTGGCACATGGTGCCAATATCATCTTTCAATTAAAATAATCTTATTTACATCAGGGAAGCATTTAGTTCCCTCTGGGGGGATAATAACCTCTGGGAAGGGACTGGGGCTGTGGGATAGCAGGTATAGTAGGGAGAGATGGTGCCTATAGTAGCAGTGGGGGGATAATAGCCTCTGGGAAGGGACTGGGGCTGTGAGATAGCAGGTATAGTAGGGAGAGATGGTGCCTATAGTAGCAGTGGGGGGATAATAACCTCTGGGAAGGGACTGGGGCTGTGGGATAGCAGGTATAGTAGGGAGAGATGGTGCCTATAGTAGCAGTGGGGGGATAATAGCCTCTGGGAAAGGACTGGGGCTGTGGGATAGCAGGTATAGTAGGGAGAGATGGTGCCTATAGTAGCAGTGGGGGATAATAGCCTCTGGGAAGGGACTGGGGCTGTGGGATAGCAGGTATAGTAGGGGGAGATGGTGCCTATAGTAGCAGTGGGGGGATAATAGCCTCTGGGAAGGGACTGGGGCTGTGGGATAGCAGGTATAGTAGGGAGAGATGGTGCCTATAGTAGCAGTGGGATAATAGCCTCTGGGAAGGGACTGGGGCTGTGGGATAGCAGGTATAGTAGGGAGAGATGGTGCCTATAGTAGCAGTGGGGGGATAATAGCCTCTGGGAAGGGACTGGGGCTGTGGGATAGCAGGTATAGTAGGGAGAGATGGTGCCTATAGTAGCAGTGGGATAATAGCCTCTGGGAAGGGACTGGGGCTGTGGGATAGCAGGTATAGTAGGGAGAGATGGTGCCTATAGTAGCAGTGGGGGGATAATAGCCTCTGGGAAGGGACTGGGGCTGTGGGATAACAGGTATAGTAGGGAGAGATGGTGCCTATAGTAGCAGTGGGGGGATAATAGCCTCTGGGAAGGGACTGGGGCTGTGGGATAGCAGGTATAGTAGGGAGAGATGGTGCCTATAGTAGCAGTGGGATAATAGCCTCTGGGAAGGGACTGGGGCTGTGGGATAGCAGGTATAGTAGGGAGAGATGGTGCCTATAGTAGCAGTGGGGGATAATAGCCTCTGGGAAGGGACTGGGGCTGTGGGATAGCAGGTATAGTAGGGAGAGATGGTGCCTATAGTAGCAGTGGGGGATAATAGCCTCTGGGAAGGGACTGGGGCTGTGGGATAACAGGTATAGTAGGGAGAGATGGTGCCTATAGTAGCAGTGGGGGGATAATAGCCTCTGGGAAGGGACTGGGGCTGTGGGATAGCAGGTATAGTAGGGAGAGATGGTGCCTATAGTAGCAGTGGGGGGGATAATAGCCTCTGGGAAGGGACTGGGGCTGTGGGATAGCAGGTATAGTAGGGAGAGATGGTGCCTATAGTAGCAGTGGGGGGATAATAGCCTCTGGGAAGGGACTGGGGCTGTGGGATAGCAGGTATAGTAGGGAGAGATGGTGCCTATAGTAGCAGTGGGATAATAGCCTCTGGGAAGGGACTGGGGCTGTGGGATAGCAGGTATAGTAGGGAGAGATGGTGCCTATAGTAGCAGTGGGGGGATAATAGCCTCTGGGAAGGGACTGGGGCTGTGGGATAGCAGGTATAGTAGGGAGAGATGGTGCCTATAGTAGCAGTGGGGGGATAATAGCCTCTGGGAAGGGACTGGGGCTGTGGGATAGCAGGTATAGTAGGGAGAGATGGTGCCTATAGTAGCAGTGGGGGGATAATAGCCTCTGGGAAGGGACTGGGGCTGTGGGATAGCAGGTATAGTAGGGAGAGATGGTGCCTATAGTAGCAGTGGGGGGATAATAGCCTCTGGGAAGGGACTGGGGCTGTGGGATAGCAGGTATAGTAGGGAGAGATGGTGCCTATAGTAGCAGTGGGGGGATAATAGCCTCTGGGAAGGGACTGGGGCTGTGGGATAGCAGGTATAGTAGGGAGAGATGGTGCCTATAGTAGCAGTGGGATAATAGCCTCTGGGAAGGGACTGGGGCTGTGGGATAGCAGGTATAGTAGGGAGAGATGGTGCCTATAGTAGCAGTGGGATAATAGCCTCTGGGAAGGGACTGGGGCTGTGGGATAGCAGGTATAGTAGGGAGAGATGGTGCCTATAGTAGCAGTGGGGGGATAATAGCCTCTGGGAAGGGACTGGGGCTGTGGGATAGCAGGTATAGTAGGGAGAGATGGTGCCTATAGTAGCAGTGGGGGCATAATAGCCTCTGGGAAGGGACTGGGGCTGTGGGATAGCAGGTATAGTAGGGAGAGATGGTGCCTATAGTAGCAGTGGGATAATAGCCTCTGGGAAGGGACTGGGGCTGTGGGATAGCAGGTATAGTAGGGAGAGATGGTGCCTATAGTAGCAGTGGGAGGATAATAGCCTCTGGGAAGGGACTGGGGCTGTGGGATAGCAGGTATAGTAGGGAGAGATGGTGCCTATAGTAGCAGTGGGTGATAATAGCCTCTGGGAAGGGACTGGGGCTGTGGGATAGCAGGTATAGTAGGGAGAGATGGTGCCTATAGTAGCAGTGGGGGGGATAATAGCCTCTGGGAAGGGACTGTGGCTGTGGGATAGCAGGTATAGTAAGGAGAGATGGTGCCTATAGTAGCAGTGGGGGGATAATAGCCTCTGGGAAGGGACTGGGGCTGTGGGATAGCAGGTATAGTAGGGAGAGATGGTGCCTATAGTAGCAGTGGGGGGATAATAGCCTCTGGGAAGGGACTGGGGCTGTGGGATAGCAGGTATAGTAGGGAGAGATGGTGCCTATAGTAGCAGTGGGGGGATAATAGCCTCTGGGAAGGGACTGGGGCTGTGGGATAGCAGGTATAGTAGGGAGAGATGGTGCCTATAGTAGCAGTGGGGGGATAATAGCCTCTGGGAAGGGACTGGGGCTGTGGGATAGCAGGTATAGTAGGGAGAGATGGTGCCTATAGTAGCAGTGGGATAATAGCCTCTGGGAAGGGACTGGGGCTGTGGGATAGCAGGTATAGTAGGGAGAGATGGTGCCTATAGTAGCAGTGGGGGGATAATAGCCTCTGGGAAGGGACTGGGGCTGTGGGATAGCAGGTATAGTAGGGAGAGATGGTGCCTATAGTAGCAGTGGGGGGATAATAGCCTCTGGGAAGGGACTGGGGCTGTGGGATAGCAGGTATAGTAGGGAGAGATGGTGCCTATAGTAGCAGTGGGATAATAGCCTCTGGGAAGGGACTGGGGCTGTGGGATAGCAGGTATAGTAGGGAGAGATGGTGCCTATAGTAGCAGTGGGGGGATAATAGCCTCTGGGAAGGGACTGGGGCTGTGGGATAGCAGGTATAGTAGGGAGAGATGGTGCCTATAGTAGCAGTGGGGGGATAATAGCCTCTGGGAAGGGACTGGGGCTGTGGGATAGCAGGTATAGTAGGGAGAGATGGTGCCTATAGTAGCAGTGGGGGGGATAATAGCCTCTGGGAAGGGACTGTGGCTGTGGGATAGCAGGTATAGTAAGGAGAGATGGTGCCTATAG
Source organism: Xenopus tropicalis (assembly GCF_000004195.4). NCBI lineage: Eukaryota > Metazoa > Chordata > Amphibia > Anura > Pipidae > Xenopus > Xenopus tropicalis. The sequence continues at coordinate 12,129,409 of NC_030677.2, read as the reverse complement.
TAGCAGTGGGGGGATAATAGCCTCTGGGAAGGGACTGGGGCTGTGGGATAGCAGGTATAGTAGGGAGAGATGGTGCCTATAGTAGCAGTGGGGGGATAATAGCCTCTGGGAAGGGACTGGGGCTGTGGGATAGCAGGTATAGTAGGGAGAGATGGTGCCTATAGTAGCAGTGGGGGGATAATAGCCTCTGGGAAGGGACTGGGGCTGTGGGATAGCAGGTATAGTAGGGAGAGATGGTGCCTATAGTAGCAGTGGGATAATAGCCTCTGGGAAGGGACTGGGGCTGTGGGATAGCAGGTATAGTAGGGAGAGATGGTGCCTATAGTAGCAGTGGGAGGATAATAGCCTCTGGGAAGGGACTGGGGCTGTGGGATAGCAGGTATAGTAGGGAGAGATGGTGCCTATAGTAGCAGTGGGTGATAATAGCCTCTGGGAAGGGACTGGGGCTGTGGGATAGCAGGTATAGTAGGGAGAGATGGTGCCTATAGTAGCAGTGGGGGGGATAATAGCCTCTGGGAAGGGACTGTGGCTGTGGGATAGCAGGTATAGTAAGGAGAGATGGTGCCTATAGTAGCAGTGGGGGGATAATAGCCTCTGGGAAGGGACTGGGGCTGTGGGATAGCAGGTATAGTAGGGAGAGATGGTGCCTATAGTAGCAGTGGGGGGATAATAGCCTCTGGGAAGGGACTGGGGCTGTGGGATAGCAGGTATAGTAGGGAGAGATGGTGCCTATAGTAGCAGTGGGGGGATAATAGCCTCTGGGAAGGGACTGGGGCTGTGGGATAGCAGGTATAGTAGGGAGAGATGGTGCCTATAGTAGCAGTGGGGGGATAATAGCCTCTGGGAAGGGACTGGGGCTGTGGGATAGCAGGTATAGTAGGGAGAGATGGTGCCTATAGTAGCAGTGGGGGGATAATAGCCTCTGGGAAGGGACTGGGGCTGTGAGTAGCAGGTATATCACAGACTTACAATGGCAGAAACACTTTAAACAAGTTGCTTGGAAAGAAACATGGAAACAAAGTTCCAGCAATGGAGCCAACAAGCGGAACAAAATGATTTCTGTATTTGCTGCACATAATAAAAACCCACACAAATGTTTTGCGTCGGTGCCAGGCTGTGCCCGTAGGCAGCCAAACAAAGGGGCATTTCTTCCAGTAGCTGAATACAAACTGCAGAATTGACACATGAGACTAATATCACTATGAGGCAGAGACACCAGGACCCCCTAGGGGGGCTATTTACTAATCGTGCCTAATTGGGCCGCTGTTAGTTACAAACGTAAGCGCCGGAGTCAGTGCTAATTAGTGTGAGTATTTGGCCAATCTCCGGCGGGTATTCATTTTGGCACCGCGAGGAAATATTTGCAGAAACAAAGTGGTTTCACCACTGAAGGAAGAAGCAAAGTGTCGCGGCCGCCGCTCTTGTTGTCGCTTTCACACTTTGTCGTAAATATTTTCCAGCCGATTCGCACAAACCCATCCTGTGTTTTCCACGCACCCGCCGCCGCCGCCACACGGAGCCAAAACAAGCGCAGCCAAGTCACTTGCACCGAGGGAGCTCTGCGTGCGCTTAATCACTGCGACTTCAAACCAAAAACAACAGATTGCTTTTGTTTTTTCTTGTAGGCTTCAAAATCCCTTCTGAGCCGCGACTGCTGGAATTAGCGCAGGACTCGTGAGTGCGGCCGGATTAGAGTCACCCTGCCGTCTCCCAGAATTCCATTCCACAATCACTTCATTCTTCCACATGGATATTGTGCTGCCTGTTACTCCTTCCTTCCTATTCCTCTCCCTACTATACCTGCTATCCCACAGCCCCAGTCCCTTCCCAGAGGCTATTATCCCACTGCTACTATAGGCACCATCTCTCCCTACTATACCTGCTATCCCACAGCCCCAGTCCCTTCCCAGAGGCTATTATCCCCCCACTGCTACTATAGGCACCATCTCTCCCTACTATACCTGCTATCCCACAGCCCCAGTCCCTTCCCAGAGGCTATTATCCCCCCACTGCTACTATAGGCACCATCTCTCCCTACTATACCTGTTATCCCACAGCCCCAGTCCCTTCCCAGAGGCTATTATCCCCCCACTGCTACTATAGGCACCATCTCTCCCTACTATACCTGCTATCCCACAGCCCCAGTCCCTTCCCAGAGGCTATTATCCCCCCACTGCTACTATAGGCACCATCTCTCCCTACTATACCTGCTATCCCACAGCCCCAGTCCCTTCCCAGAGGCTATTATCCCCCCACTGCTACTATAGGCACCATCTCTCCCTACTATACCTGCTATCCCACAGCCACAGTCCCTTCCCAGAGGCTATTATCCCCCCACTGCTACTATAGGCACCATCTCTCCCTACTATACCTGCTATCCCACAGCCCCAGTCCCTTCCCAGAGGCTATTATCCCCCCACTGCTACTATAGGCACCATCTCTCCCTACTATACCTGCTATCCCACAACCCAGTCCCTTCCCAGAGGCTATTATCCCCCCACTGCTACTATAGGCACCATCTCTCCCTACTATACCTGCTATCCCACAGCCCCAGTCCCTTCCCAGAGGCTATTATCCCCCCACTGCTACTATAGGCACCATCTCTCCCTACTATACCTGCTATCCCACAGCCCCAGTCCCTTCCCAGAGGCTAATATCCCCCCCCACTGCTACTATAGGCACCGTCTCTCCCTACTATACCTGCTATCCCACAGCCCCAGTCCCTTCCCAGAGGCTATTATCCCCCCACTGCTACTATAGGCACCATCTCTCCCTACTATACCTGCTATCCCACAGCCCCAGTCCCTTCCCAGAGGCTATTATCCCCCCACTGCTACTATAGGCCCCATCTCTCCCTACTATACCTGCTATCCCACAGCCCCAGTCCCTTCCCAGAGGCTATTATCCCCCCACTGCTACTATAGGCACCATCTCTCCCTACTATACCTGCAATCCCACAGCCCCAGTCCCTTCCCAGAGGCTATTATCCCCCCACTGCTACTATAGGCACCATCTCTCCCTACTATACCTGCTATCCCACAGCCCCAGTCCCTTCCCAGAGGCTATTATCCCCCCACTGCTACTATAGGCACCATCTCTCCCTACTATACCTGCTATCCCACAGCCCCAGTCCCTTCCCAGAGGCTAATATCCCCCCCCACTGCTACTATAGGCACCATCTCTCCCTACTATACCTGCTATCCCACAGCCCCAGTCCCTTCCCAGAGGCTATTATCCCCCCACTGCTACTATAGGCACCATCTCTCCCTACTATACCTGCAATCCCACAGCCCCAGTCCCTTCCCAGAGGCTATTATCCCACTGCTACTATAGGCACCATCTCTTCCTACTATACCTGCTATCCCACAGCCCCAGTCCCTTCCCAGAGGCTATTATCCCCCCACTGCTACTATAGGCACCATCTCTCCCTACTATACCTGCTATCCCACAGCCCCAGTCCCTTCCCAGAGGCTATTATCCCCCCCACTGCTACTATAGGCACCATCTCTCCCTACTATACCTGCTATCCCACAGCCCCAGTCCCTTCCCAGAGGCTATTATCCCCCCCACTGCTACTATAGGCACCATCTCTCCCTACTATACCTGCTATCCCACAGCCCCAGTCCCTTCCCAGAGGCTATTATCCCCCCACTGCTACTATAGGCACCATCTCTCCCTACTATACCTACTATCCCACAGCCCCAGTCCCTTCCCAGAGGCTATTATCCCCCCCACTGTCATTTTTTCGGAAATTTTGCCGGTGCCGCGTGCTAGTTTAGGGAGACAGCGGGAGCTTAGGGAGCTAAATGCGTGGCTAAAGTCTTGGTGTAGGAAGGAAGGGTTTGGGTTCCTAGAGCACTGGGCTGACTTTTCTTTGGGGTACAATCTATACAGCCCTGACGGATTGCACCTCAATGGAAGGGGGTCTACTGTGCTAGGGGAGAGAATGGTTAAGAGGCTGGAGGAGTGTTTAAACTAGACAAGGGGGGGGTTGGTAAGCTAGATTCTTATGGGAGAGCTAGTGTAGATGGGGCAGTGGGACCAGTAAAGGGTTGTGGGGGAGGAGTGAGGGGGGCATATAGTTTATCAGATAAGGAGCTTCCATTGTTACAAGGGAAACAGACTAATTTTCACCTTAGCTCTAACTGTCCTTTAGCTAATGTAAGCTGTAGAGGAAGAAGTAGTAATCTCCGCTGCATGCTGGCTAATGCGCGTAGCTTGTCGGGAAAAATAGGGGAGCTGCAGGCTATTGCATGTATTGAAAATTATGACTTAATTGGTATCACTGAGACCTGGTGGGATGAAAAATGCGACTGGGCTGTGAATTTAAATGGGTATACGCTTTTTAGGAGGGACAGAGGGATTAAAAAGGGTGGAGGGGTTTGTCTTTATGTAAAGTCAGATTTAAAGCCATGTAATAAAGACATTACCAATGAAAACGTTGAATCTCTTTGGGTAGAAATTTCAGTAGGGCTGAAGGTCACAAAGAAAATGATCATTGGTGTATGCTATAAACCACCCCGTATAGATGAGGGGGATGAGGCCCAGCTATTGTTGCAAATGGAGGAGGCTTCAAAATTGGGTCAAGTTGTTATTATGGGGGACTTTAATTATCCGGCACTGACTGGAGTAATGGGGTGGCTAAGTCAGAAAAAGCTAGTAGGTTTGTAAATATGCTAAATGACAACTTTTTATTTCAGGTGGTTCAAGAACCTACTCGGAATGAGTCTATTTTGGACCTGGTAATATCTAATAATACTGAACTTATCTCTAACATTTGTGTGGGTGAGCATTTGGGGCACAGTGATCACAACATGGTCTCCTTTGAGATAATGCTACAGAGACAGCTCTATAAGGGAGTAACTAAAACACTCAATTTTAGACGTGCAGACTTTGCCAGTTTAAGGGCATCTCTGCAATGTGTCAACTGGGAAAGGCTTTTCATGGGGTTAGACACAGAAGGAAAATGGAACATCTTTAAAACATTGCTTTGTAGGTATACACAACAGTATATCCCCCTAGTAAGCAAGGAGAGGCATCGCAAAGCAAAACCCTTATGGCTGAATAAAAGAGTTAAGGTCGAGGTTGGTAATAAAAAACGTGCTTTTAAAGCATTCAAGTTAGCTGGGACAGCGGAAACTTTCATCAGGTACAAGGAAGCAAATAAAGCATGCAAAAAAGCTATCAGGCAGCTAAAATAGAGATGGAAAGGGATATTGCAGCTAGGAGTAAAAAGAATCCAAAATTATTTTTTAATTATGTGAATAGTAAAAAAATGAAGCAAGAAGGGGTGGGAACTTTATTATCACGGGGGGGTACGTTGGTTGATGAGAACGGGGAAAAAGCTGAAATTTTGAACTCTTATTTTTCATCTGTCTATACATCTGAGGAGCCAGATAATGAAGGCTTCCCTTTTAATATACCCAGTGCTAGTAATTTAGCTACTGGCGCATGGGTCACTCAGGAGGAAATTCAAAAGAGACTTGAACATGTAAAGGTAAACAAAGGTCCAGGACCGGATGGGATTCATCCCAGGGTATTAAATGAGCTGAGCGCTGTGATTGCCAAGCCTCTTCACATAATTTTTCAGGATTCGTTGAGGTTTGGCATGGTGCCGAGAGACTGGCGGATTGCTAATGTGGTGCCGTTATTTAAAAAGGGATCTCGTTCTCAGCCTGAAAACTATAGGCCTGTTAGTCTGACATCAGTAGTAGGAAAGCTTCTGGAAGGGGTAATAAGGGATAGGATAGTTGAATACATTGCAGTTCACAATACTATTAGTTTGTGCCAGCATGGTTTTATGCGTAACAGATCTTGCCAGACTAATTTAGTTGCCTTTTATGAGGAGGTGAGCAGGAACCTTGATGCTGGAATGGCAGTTGATGTCATCTACTTGGACTTTGCTAAAGCGTTTGATACAGTACCTCACAGAAGGTTAATGATCAAATTGAGGAATATTGGCCTAGAACATAATATTTGTAATTGGATAGAAAACTGGCTGAAGGATAGAGTACAAAGAGTGGTGGTAAATGGAACATTTTCTAATTGGGCCAGTGTGGTTAGTGGAGTACCGCAGGGGTCAGTCCTTGGTCCTTTGCTTTTTAACTTGTTTATTAATGACCTGGAGGTGGGCATAGAGAGTACTGTTTCTATTTTTGCTGATGACACTAAATTGTGCAAAACTATAAGTTCCATGCAGGATGCTGCCGCTTTGCAGAGCGATTTGACAAAATTGGAAAACTGGGCAGCAAACTGGAAAATGAGGTTCAATGTTGATAAGTGCAAAGTTATGCACTTTGGTAGGAATAATATAAACGCAAACTATCTACTGAATGGTAGTGTGTTGGGGGCATCCTTAATGGAGAAGGATCTGGGGGTTTTTGTAGATCACAAGTTGTCTAATTCCAGGCAGTGTCATTCTGTGGCTACTAAAGCAAATAAAGTGCTGTCTTGTATAAAAAAGGGCATTGACTCAAGGGATGAGAACATATTTTTGCCGCTTTATAGGTCCCTGGTAAGGCCTCACCTTGAGTATGCAGTGCAGTTTTGGGCTCCAGTCCTTAAGAAGGATATTAATGAGCTGGAGAGAGTGCAGAGACTGCAACTAAACTGGTAAAGGGGATGGAAGATTTAAGCTATGAGGTTAGACTGTCGAGGTTGGGGTTGTTTTCTCTGGAAAAGAGGCGCTTGCGAGGGGACATGATTACTCTGTACAAGTACATTAGAGGGGATTATAGGCAGTTGGGGGATGTTCTTTTTTCCCATAAAAACAATCAGCGCACCAGAGGTCACCCCTATAGATTAGAGGAACAGAGCTTCCATTTGAAGCAGCGTAGGTGGTTTTTCACGGTGAGGGCAGTGAGGCTGTGGAATGCCCTTCCTAGTGATGTGGTAATGGCAGACTCTGTTAATGCCTTTAAGAGGGGCCTGGATGAGTTTTTGAACAAGCAGAATATCCAAGGCTATTGTGATACTAATATCTACAGTTAGTATTACTGGTTGTATATATATAGTTTATGTATGTGAGTGTATAGATTGGTTAGTATAGGTTGTGTGCTGGGTTTACTCGGATGGGTTGAACTTGATGGACAATGGTCTTTTTTCAACCCTATGTAACTATGTAACTATGTAACTATGTATAGGCCCCATCTCTCCCTACTATACCTGCTATCCCACAGCCCCAGTCCCTTCCCAGAGGCTATTATCCCCCCACTGCTACTATAGGCACCATCTCTCCCTACTATACCTGCTATCCCACAGCCCCAGTCCCTTCCCAGAGGCTATTATCCCCCCACTGCTACTATAGGCACCATCTCTCCCTACTATACCTGCTATCCCACAGCCCCAGTCCCTTCCCAGAGGCTATTATCCCCCCACTGCTACTATAGGCACCATCTCTCCGTACTATACCTGCTATCCCACAGCCCCAGTCCCTTCCCAGAGGCTATTATTCCCCCACTGCTACTATAGGCACCATCTCTCCCTACTATACCTGCTATCCCACAGCCCCAGTCCCTTCCCAGAGGCTATTATCCCCCCACTGCTACTATAGGCACCATCTCTCCCTACTATACCTGCTATCCCACAGCCCAGTCCCTTCCCAGAGGCTATTATCCCCCCACTGCTACTATAGGCACCATCTCTCCCTACTATACCTGCTATCCCACAGCCCCAGTCCCTTCCCAGAGGCTATTATCCCCCCACTGCTACTATAGGCACCATCTCTCCCTACTATACCTGCTATCCCACAGCCCCAGTCCCTTCCCAGAGGCTAATATCCCCCCCCCACTGCTACTATAGGCACCATCTCTCCCTACTATACCTGCTATCCCACAGCCCCAGTCCCTTCCCAGAGGCTATTATCCCCCCACTGCTACTATAGGCACCATCTCTCCCTACTATACCTGCTATCCCACAGCCCCAGTCCCTTCCCAGAGGCTATTATCCCCCCACTGCTACTATAGGCACCATCTCTCCCTACTATACCTGCTATCCCACAGCCCCAGTCCCTTCCCAGAGGCTAATATCCCCCCCCCCACTGCTACTATAGGCACCATCTCTCCCTACTATACCTGCTATCCCACAGCCCCAGTCCCTTCCCAGAGGCTATTATCCCCCCACTGCTACTATAGGCACCATCTCTCCCTACTATACCTGCTATCCCACAGCCCCAGTCCCTTCCCAGAGGCTATTATCCCCCCACTGCTACTATAGGCACCATCTCTCCCTACTATACCTGCTATCCCACAGCCCCAGTCCCTTCCCAGAGGCTATTATCCCCCCACTGCTACTATAGGCACCATCTCTCCGTACTATACCTGCTATCCCACAGCCCCAGTCCCTTCCCAGAGGCTATTATTCCCCCACTGCTACTATAGGCACCATCTCTCCCTACTATACCTGCTATCCCACAGCCCCAGTCCCTTCCCAGAGGCTATTATCCCCCCACTGCTACTATAGGCACCATCTCTCCCTACTATACCTGCTATCCCACAGCCCCAGTCCCTTCCCAGAGGCTATTATCCCCCCACTGCTACTATAGGCACCATCTCTCCCTACTATACCTGCTATCCCACAGCCCCAGTCCCTTCCCAGAGGCTATTATCCCCCCACTGCTACTATAGGCACCATCTCTCCCTACTATACCTGCTATCCCACAGCCCCAGTCCCTTCCCAGAGGCTAATATCCCCCCCCCACTGCTACTATAGGCACCATCTCTCCCTACTATACCTGCTATCCCACAGCCCCAGTCCCTTCCCAGAGGCTATTATCCCCCCACTGCTACTATAGGCACCATCTCTCCCTACTATACCTGCTATCCCACAGCCCCAGTCCCTTCCCAGAGGCTATTATCCCCCCACTGCTACTATAGGCACCATCTCTCCCTACTATACCTGCTATCCCACAGCCCCAGTCCCTTCCCAGAGGCTAATATCCCCCCCCCCACTGCTACTATAGGCACCATCTCTCCCTACTATACCTGCTATCCCACAGCCCCAGTCCCTTCCCAGAGGCTATTATCCCCCCACTGCTACTATAGGCACCATCTCTCCCTACTATACCTGCTATCCCACAGCCCCAGTCCCTTCCCAGAGGCTATTATCCCCCCACTGCTACTATAGGCACCATCTCTCCCTACTATACCTGCTATCCCACAGCCCCAGTCCCTTCCCAGAGGCTATTATCCCACTGCTACTATAGACACCATCTCTCCCTACTATACCTGCTATCCCACAGCCCCAGTCCCTTCCCAGAGGCTAATATCCCCCCCCCACTGCTACTATAGGCACCATCTCTCCCTACTATACCTGCTATCCCACAGCCCCAGTCCCTTCCCAGAGGCTATTATCCCCCCACTGCTACTATAGGCACCATCTCTCCCTACTATACCTGCTATCCCACAGCCCCAGTCCCTTCCCAGAGGCTATTATCCCCCCACTGCTACTATAGGCACCATCTCTCCCTACTATACCTGCTATCCCACAGCCCCAGTCCCTTCCCAGAGGCTATTATCCCCCCACTGCTACTATAGGTACGATCTCTCCCCACTATACCTGCTATCCCACAGCCCCAGTCCCTTCCCAGAGGCTATTATCCCACTGCTACTATAGGTACCATCACTCCCTACTATACCTGCTATCCCACAGCCCCAGTCCCTTCCCAGAGGCTATTATCCCACTGCTACTATAGACACCATCTCTCCCTACTATACCTGCTATCCCACAGCCCCAGTCCCTTCCCAGAGGCTATTATCCCCCCACTGCTACTATAGGCACCATCTCTCCCTACTATACCTGCTATCCCACAGCCCCAGTCCCTTCCCAGAGGCTATTATTCCCCCACTGCTACTATAGGCACCATCTCTCCCTACTATACCTGCTATCCCACAGCCCCAGTCCCTTCCCAGAGGCTATTATCCCCCCACTGCTACTATAGGCACCATCTCTCCCTACTATACCTGCTATCCCACAGCCCCAGTCCCTTCCCAGAGGCTATTATCCCCCCACTGCTACTATAGGCACCATCTCTCCCTACTATACCTGCTATCCCACAGCCCCAGTCCCTTGCAAACAGTCCCTGACTCTTTACAACTTTTAAATAGAGGGTCACTGACCCCGGCAACCAAACAACAATTGCTATGTGAAGCTACAACGTATTGGTATCGTTAATTTTTATTACTTTTGTTTCTGTTTAGCTCCTCTCCTATGAATATATCATTCAAACCTATGCCTGGTCACAAAGGTCATGTTGACCCTAGCAACCAGATAACTGCTGAAATTCCAAACTGCAGAGTCGTTGAACAAAAAGTGAAACCATTACAAAACCACAAATAATAAATGAAGACCAATTGCAAATTGTCTCAGAATATTATTCTCTACAGCATACTAACAGTTAACTCATGGGTGAACAACCCTTTAAAGACCTTGTGCGCATTAAAACTTTTGGGGATATGTAATAAAAGGCACTAAGTTTGCCCCCAAACCCCCCTAAGTTTTCTCAGGATCAGTAACCCATAGCAACCAATCAGCAGGCAGAATTTTACCGGTCACTTGTTTGCATTGTTCGCTATGGGTTAATGCTCCTGAGAAAACTTAGGGGGGTTTGGGGGCAATTCACTAATTTCTAGTTCAGGTTTAGCAGCCAATTGGAATTTTGCCTTCATAAATTTGACTGCCATCCAATCAGAAATAATTACTAATTGGCAACTCTGTTCTGAATTCATGGGTTTACCTGCGGTTCAGGCTCAAGACTGAGTATCTATATGGGGTGCAGGGTTCAGGTTGAATGGGGGTCCCTATGGGCCAGCTCCAGGGCACGGGTCTTTTATCCGTCCCATCAGCCCTCTGACGCATCTCCCACCATAGAGGGTGGGTCAGGCAAGGGGAAGTTAAACCACTTCTCAGATACAAACCCCCTGAAATTCTTTCCTGTTATTTAATCCTTTTTAATAGCCCTATAATTACCCAGAGAGAGTCCAAATACCACTGTTGCCCCTTTCTTTCCCTTTATAGGATTGCCAGCTCTTGGCACTTTGCCCATATATCTCTATGGAAATATCAACGTTATTCGGCCTAGTGACTGCACCCCCTATTCCTCTTTATGGGGTCACGTTAACTGGTTTCCATGTGACCATTGGGATCTGTTGATACATCAGCTGGATTCTACTATTAGTCAGCAGCCTTGCATAAAGCTGAGTATATAAAATGGGTTTCATTTCTCTTTATTCTGTTTGTTTTTTTTGATGCACCAACATTTCCCCGCAGCAGGGGAAGCACAATGCTGAAGTTCAATACAGTCCCAGAAAAGAGCTGTGCCAAATTATTATAAGGATTTTGTAGGGTTAATGCTGAGGGTAAAGACACACTGAGCTACTTAGTAGCAGCTACTTGTCACGGCTACTAAACGCCAGAAAATCCCCTGCCATAGACAATACTGAGAATTGCCTCTGCTAAACACACGTAGAGACAATTATCAGTAAATGATCAGCATTGTCTATTTTAGTAGCTGTGACAAGTAGCTGCTACTAGTAGCTCTGTGTGTCTCTGTCTTTTCCTCCCACATTTAGGGTAAAGACACACTGAGCTACTTAGTAGCAGCTACTTGTCACGGCTACTAAATGCCAGAAAATCCCCTGCCATAGACAATACTGAGAATTCCCTCTGCTAAAACACACGTAGAGACAATTATCAGTAAATGATCAGCATTGTCTTTAGTAGCCACGACAAGTAGCTGCTACTAGTAGCTCCGTGTGTCTTCACCCTAAAGGTTTTTAGAGCAAAGGTTGAATGGTTCCCTGATGTGGGGGGAAATAGCTGAGGTTTTCCAGTAGCAACGGCCCAATTCAGTATCATTCAAGTCAGTGTACAGTTTTGTCGCCAGTATAAAGGTGGGCGATTCTTGCTGCTGATATCGGCCCTTTAGACCTTTAGGGTGAAGACACACGGAGCTACTAGTTGCAGTTACTTGTCGTGGCTACTGAAATAGACAATGCTGATCATTTACTGGTAATTGTTTCTACGTGTGTTTTAGCAGAGGCAATTTTCAGTATTGTCTATGGCAGGGGATTTTTTGGAGCTTAGTAGCTGTGGAAAAAGTAGTTGCTACTAGTAGCTCAGTGTGTCTTCACCCTTAGGTGGCCATGCACTTACCTTAAGTCAGGGGCCACAGTATAACAGACAAAATGCATATAATTCAGGGCAGTCAAACTATTAGCTGGGTACAGGTTGGGCAGAACCATTACTGAATAATTTCCTTTAGGCTTCTATCTACATTCTTCCCAGCAAAGGATGGGGGGTGGGGGGGGGGCTATTAATTCAGGAGCCCAGGGCATATGCCCCTTGTTCTACGGAGATTGCCACCTAGCAACAGCTAATGGGTTTGGTAGCAGCTTCCCATAGATAGGCTGGAAATATTTACCCCTATGGCCACATTAGTGCGTTCCTCTTCTGACGTGCATTGGACTGCCCCAGAAAGGGTTCAATCCCACATGGATACTCCTAAGATAAGACTAGGAGTATTTGAATCTAAACATATCTCTTCTCCGTTTGGAGTTACAGGAGAAGGAAAGGTAAAAACTCAGTAAGCTTAGTCTATGTAAATACACCCATAAGCACTCACAGAAACAGAGTCCTCTATCAAAAGAAACACAGGATTTCTTGTCTCCTTTTGTGTAAACATGTTCCAGTGTCTGACTTTCTCTTTCAGAAACAGCCTAAATTCCCGTGGCCAGAGTCTGCGCAGTTCTGTCCTGCTCCCCTTCCCACCAGAATGCTACCCTTAAGGTGGCCATACACGTTAAGATCCACTCACTCACCAAGCGAGCGGATCTTGTCTCAATATCCCCACCAATTCGATTGTTTGGCCCTGGGGCCAAACTTTTGAATTATAAAGGCGGCAAGGGGGGCAGTCGGTTTGGTCCCCGATCCGACTAAATCTTTTAACCTGCCCGATTGAGATCTGGCCAATTTCAGGCCAGATATCGGTCGGGCATGCCCCTCATTGCTACCCCTACACCGGCCGTTAAGCTACAATCGGCCCGTGTATGGCCACCTTTAGAAATGTGTGTTCTCAGCTATAACGGCTAGAGACTGCAGGAAGGAAGCTACTTAAAATGGCGGCTGCTATCTTAAGCAAACGGAGAAACCTTCTAAAGCTGTTTACTCAGGTAAGGTAATGGTTTCTGCAGAATATAATAGAATCTATTGGCTGTAAAATGCCAAAATGACTTTCCTTTTCCTTTAAACTAAGAGTATCTCTCGGTTCCACTCAGTAAAGAGGCCCATTGGGTTGCGCTAGGGGTAACCCTGCTCCCCGTAGGAAGTCTCTATAGACAATGAATCCCAGGGGCGTGACGCAGGCTCCACTCATAAACAAACAATTGATTGGGAATCTGAATGGGAAACACTGCAAAGGTCCAGAGTGAGTTTGCAGGGAAAAAAAGAAAATAAATGATGACAAGATGTCAGTGGCGTAAGGGAACGGAGTGAGTTTGCCGGACAGAGAACTTCCTGTTACGCTCAGCCTCTTCCTCTGAGACAAACCCTATGGCGCTGTCTTGTCGCAGGTCCTGATAAGGGAAGGTGATGCAATTTACACTTGTGTTCCTGATGTGAAGAAATGAATTGCCCCTCACTTGTACCCACCTCCCGGGGGCGTAACTACTACCCAAACAGGGGGCCCAGGAGTGTACAGGGCCCGGTACAAGGCTCTTATTATTGAGCAACTTGGCAGAATGGATCGACTTACCAATGTCTGGGGCCCTAATATGGGGCCCTGTAACATCTACTCCATACCTCCCAACATTTTGAAAATGGAAAGAGGGACAAAAATAACTGGTGCACGCAGCGCAACCACACACCCCTAAGTACCACTCCCATTTGACTAAATTTGGCAGGTTATTAAAGTTTGGACACTTTTGGGGTCCTGTTTTATGTGTTATTACAGTTTTGCTGAAAAAAGGTGAAGTTGCCCTTTAATCTGCGAGTCTCAGTTCCCCTAAGAGACCTGTTTAGCTTATTAGTTACAATTGTATCAACTAGTAGTTAGGAAGGTTATATATAGGCATTATGGTTGAACTTGATGGACGTATGTCTTTTTTCAACCCAACTTACTATGTTACTATGTTACTATGTATCTCAGTGCAGGTGGGGGGAGCTTTTTACCTTTCTGGGCTCTCTGCCAAAAGCCCACTTATTTAATTAAATGTGAGAAACACTGTATCTAAGTGCAGGTGACGATCGTTCAAACGCTTATCTTTCATTCCTAGCCCTCGTTTCCTGATCTCATTCTAGCTTCGTGGTTGCTACGGTAATTACACCCAACCCTAGCAACTAGATAGCAGCTACTTTTAATTAAATTTGTATCTTTTTTAGCTTCAGTGCAGGAGATCAAAGGGAAATGAGGGACTTTTCTGTAAGAATCCGGGACTGCGGGATGAGCTGTCAAAACAGGGACTGTCCCACTGTCCCAGTTGGGAGGTATGAGCTACTCACTTCACTGCCACCTCCAGTTGCCATCAGGCCTTATAAAACAAAATATATAAAACACATATATAGCAACAAATTAGCAGCTGATAGTCCAATGAGAATTGCCTCTGCTAAAACACACAGACGGGCAGTTATCAGTAAATGATCAATACTGGCTATTTTGGTAGCAACAACAAGTAGCTGCTACTAGTAGCTCCGTGTGTCTTCACCCTTAGTAAAGTGCCTGTTCAAAGAGACACTCACAGGAGTTGACAGTTGACCACACAGCGTCTTCAGTCTCTAGAATCTTTCGTGGTTTTTGAGATATTTAATTTTTGGGGGGGTTGGAATTTCAACTGCTATCTAGTTGCTAGGGTTGGGTTTAATTACCATAGCAACCACAAAGCACTTCGGAAGCCAGAATGAGATCAGGAAATGAGGGCTAGGAATGAGAGATAAGCGTTTGAATAGAAACATAAAATGGAACCCTTTGCAGTTGCCGGGGGCAACCAGGTAGCACTTTCAGTTGCAATAGGCAGAATAGGAAGGGTAATGATTCATAAATTGCACATAATAAATAATAAAAACCATCTGAAATGTGACGTAGACTATGTCTGCTATATGCAGTAAAGCTAAACATGTCTAATTATTACAATTTTAGCTAATTTTTGTCTTTAAGAGGGGAAAGGTACCATATGGGGGCAGGTTAGGGTATTATGGGTAATTGTGTCCCTGTTTGTTTACCTGCCTGTAGTTCCTCATTCCTTTACTCTTCCACGACTTCCTTGTACTTTAACCTTATTCTGTGTCTCAGCAACCAGAGATATTAGAGATAGAGATAAGGGCAACTCCTCATGTCTCAACCGACAGCTGACGAGAAGGAAGTAGAACAAGGCCATTCCTTTATGCTACAAAAAAATAAATAAATATATATATATATATATATATAATTATGATTATCAGAGTTCCTTAGTAAAGTTCAGCCTGCAGCCTTGTGCCTTTATATGGGCACAGAACCCCTCAGTGACTGCTAATATCCTTATCATTTACAGTAGGGGGTACATTATCCCTTATAATACATGAGTGATACTCAGAGTTCCCTGTATAACTCAGCCTGCAGCCTTGTGCCTTTATATGGGCACAGAACCCCTCAGTGACTGCTAATATCCTTATCATTTACAGTAGGGGGTACATTATCCCTTATAATACAGGAGTGATACTCAGAGTTCCCTGTATAACTCAGCCTGCAGCCTTGTGCCTTTATATGGGGGGCACAGAACCCCTCAGTGACTGCTAATATCCTTATCATTTACAGTAGGGGGTACATTATCCCTTATAATACATGAGTGATACTCAGAGTTCCCTGTATAACTCAGCCTGCAGCCTTGTGCCTTTATATGGGGGGCACAGAACCCCTCAGTGACTGCTAATATCCTTATCATTTTGCCCTAAGGTTCAAGGTGCAGATTAACTACCACGAATGTCAAAGGCAATTGAATGCCCTGCATGTTACAAAGCCAAGCAATTAATTGATTATTAAGTAATCAGCTTTCCCCACAACTGGTTTCTTCTGGAAATGGTTGCTGTTACCCAATGTGCTGAGGAAAGCCAGTTCAGTAACACGTTACACAGAGAGGCAGATTATATTCCCTGTGATGCTGCTGATAATACAAATGACGACTCTGCTGATGAATCTGGGTTTGTGTGAATCCCTTCAGCAGTTTTAGAACTAAAAGTCCCACCGTGCTCAGTTAGAGACTGTAGGAAACTTGGGGTATAAACATAAAAACCCCCCAGCAACTGACTACTAAAAAAATCAAATTGCTTCCAATTTAACCAGTTTCCACTTTTATTTTTATCCAAATCAGATTGAATTGAACAGGAGTCAGGGGGGAGCTACAAGTTATTTTGCTGCACAAGTAGGGTTCCCATCTAACCCCCAGTAATACTGAACCCCAACTGCTCAAATACCACCTGTCCATGCCCTAGACCAGGCCCGGACTGGCAATCTGTAGGTACTGGGAATGCCAGGGGGGCTGTAAGGTGCCACAGACAGTCACTATTTATTGGGCTGGGGGGGCTGTTTGTGCCTCTGGGTACTGGGAATGCCAGGGGGGCTGTAAGGTGCCACAGACAGTCACTATTTATTGGGCTGGGGGGGCTGTTTGTGCCTCTGGGTACTGGGAATGCCAGGGGGGCTGTAAGGTGCCACAGACAGTCACTATTTATTGGGCTGGGGGGCTGTTTGTGCCTCTGGGTACTGGGAATGCCAGGGGGGCTGTAAGGTGCCACAGACAGTCACTATTTATTGGGCTGGGGGGGCTGTTTGTGCCTCTGGGTACTGGGAATGCCAGGGGGGCTGTAAGGTGCCACAGACAGTCACTATTTATTGGGCTGGGGGGGGGGGGGCTGTTTGTGCCTCTGGGTACTGGGAATGCCAGAGGGGCTGCTGTAAGGTGCCACAGACAGTCACTATTTATTGGGCTGGGGGGGGCTGTTTGGGCCTCTGGGTACTGGGAATGCCAGGGGGGCTGTAAGGTGCCACAGACAGTCACTATTTATTGGGCTGGGGGGGCTGTTTGGGCCTCTGGGTACTGGGAATGCTAGGGGGGCTGTACTGGGAATGCCAGGGCCTATTTTGAATTTCATTTCAGGCCTGCCCCAGACCAATTACAGGTTAATAACACAATCAGTTCTCTGAAGACTAAGGCCTTTGGCACAGCTTCCCATTTTCATTACTTTGTGCAGTGAGAGGTTAGAGTACAACAGAGTCAGTATCTCAAGGCTAAACAGGACATTTAAACTGTTATGTGGTTACTTGGGTTTAGCAATCCTAGCAACCATGCAAGGGCTTTTGGATGACGGAGTACAAGATGAATAAGAGAGAGTCTGAATAGCAGGGCCGGAGCAGGGTGAAGGCACTTTCCTAGGAAGAGTGAGGGAGCGATTAACAGGGGTCCTGTTGGCATTGGGTAAGAAGCTGTGGGTGTGAGTGGGCAGGGGGTGAGTTGGTGGCAGAACTGGGCCAATAAGTATTGCCTTGGACTCTTCTCAATAGAGCACATGAATAGAACAGAGATGCTGAATGATGTTCAGTTCTTATTACAGTAGTGTGACCACTTTTTGGCTGGGCAAAGACCAGCTGGATAGGCTATAGAGCATGGGGTACACTGGACTCTAACACACAGGATGGACTTTCCCTACATGGAAACGTCAAGGGGGAAGTAATGTAACTACAACTCACTTAGGCTGTGTGCAAAGTAAATAAAAAGGTTCTTGGAGCAAACTTAAATAAACTGGTTTTATTGTCCAAGACAAACAGGGTTATGCAGCAATACTCACAATGCAGATGTAGGGAAATGAATTTGGCAGGTTCAGTGCAGAGCAAGCAATGTACAGATGCACCACTGTGGAGAGTAGTGTGGGTAGTAACCAAGTCGTTAGGGTTTCTACCCCTAGTGGCCCGGATCCCATACAGCAGACCTGGATCAGGGAGAAGACAATGCCTGAATTCCCTGTCACCACTGCGGCCCCTTCACTAAGGCAGCAGAGCCTGTAAAGGAGAATACTCCCAGCTGTCTCTCCTAGTTGGAGCCAAAATGCTGCTCTTTCTAACTAAAGTGACTGGGTCCCTGCGCCTTGACTTCTTCAAGGGTAATAGTCCCTCTGGGGTAGGATGGCTTTACTGGGGCCTCGTTAATCCCAGGCTCAGTGGAACATCCACTTGTTATAACAGATGCTGCCCCTTTGCAAACAATATGTGGTAGGAAGTGGTTTATCCTATGGGCCAATAATGTACAACATCTAAATAGGAAAATCTATTACATGGGTCTCATGTAAACAGTGAAAATAAGGAAGAGTAGGGATTTAAAGCTGTAGGGATTGTTAACCCTATAAGTCCCTACATATATATATATATAGAGAGACCCTGGTGATGATATCTCTTAAGAACAGAGGTGATGTGGCCAAACCTTTGGGTGGTGGATTTCAAAGACCCATTCCTCATAAGGATAAAGTGGCAGTTTGTCTTCCAGGGGTAATTATTGTATATTCTCTGTACCCACATAGAGGGGTCCTTCCATAAGCCGAGCTCTGGGCCCCTTTCTTTATTATATAAAAGGCCAATGAAACAAAAAGACAAAATTAACCTGGAGAGCGTCCCTATGTTTCACACTAAGTGCACTAATTGGTGATCGATTGCACTTCATTAATCAAATCAAATAGGATCTAATAGGCCGAGAGAACTCCTTAAGATCAAAGTAAACACACATCAAAGGCATAGAAGAGAAAGAACAGAGTAAGAATTGGGATTTGTGAACCATTAATATGGGACTTTCTCCTCTTTCATGATTCACCGTTATCAGATAATGAGCACCAATGATTCCCAATCAATCTCCATGTTCCAAGGTAAATGCAAGGTTCTTGGTGCCACAAAAGCCCTCTCTGATAATGGAAAATAAGTCCCCGAGGATAGAAATAGAACCCAGAAGATTGAGACGTAAGAGAATAAAGAGCAGGACATGGGCAGACGCAGGAGTGACAATGAATGGAAAGATATTGAGCAGAAGAGCAAAGCAAGGCTGTGAGTATGATGTTCCTCAGGTTGTAGTATTACTCGTTTAGGAAGGCTTTGCACTACATATTGGATCAATAGTGAGATCTGCTTCCATTTATGTGGAAGAAGTTGGGGTTCCAATTCATCCCTCAGGTGTTCAGTTGGGTCAAGGTAAGGTCTCTACGACAGCCAATCAAGCTCTTCCACTCCCATCTCAGCACTCATGGTGAACCAGGAAAGGGCTTCACCCAACAATTACTGCAAAGTAGGAAATGCCAAGAATGCCATTGTACCCCGTAGCACAGGGATCCCCAACCTTTCCTACTCGTGAGCCACAGTCAAATGTAAAAAGACTTGGAGAGCAACAGAAGCACCATAAAAGTTCATGGAGGAGCCAAATAAGGGCTGTGATTGGCTATTAGGGGCCTCTATGCACCCTATCAGCTTATAGGGGCTTTATTTAGTAGGAAATCTTGTTTTTATTCAACCAAAACTTGCCCCCAAGTCAGGAATTCAAAAATAACTCCCTGGTTTGGGGGCACTGAGAGCAACACCCAAGGGGTTGGGCAGAAATTTGTATATGTATTGTATTGTGTATAAATGCCCCATTTTGGGTACAATTCACATGAAAAGAATTATTCATTGTAGTGAGATGCACCAAGGAAGAGGGGAAGGTCCTGTAGAGTCTGTGGGTTATGAGTGATGGGTGAAGAATTAGAATGGTTTAAATGCCAGAGATTCCTCATTACACAAGGGAGAGTTCTATTTCCCAGTGTTTGTACAGGAGGAGCCTCTCTGGGGCTGGAGGGGAATAAAAGCAAGTCCTGTGGGAGCCTCAGAGATGAAACAGGTCACAGGATTCAGTACAGATACACAGGGTACTCACACATTGCTTTCTTTCATATCTTTTACACAATATATACTATAGGTTATAGCCTCTCACCCTGCAACATTTCCTCAGTCAGAGTAACAATATCTGAGACTGGCAGCAAGGGCAATTCCAATCCTGCAAACTTAGGGGGCTGTTCCTGCTGAATTGTGCTTAGTACAGGGGAATCCCTATGCTGCCATAGTTTTATGGTATCTCTCTGTACAGGCTATGAGCAAACTAAGGGGGCTGTTCCTGCTGAATTGTGCTTAGTACAGGGGAATCCCTATGCTGCCATAGTTTTATGGTATCTCTCTGTACAGGCTATGAGCAAACTTAGGGGGCTGTTCCTGCTGAATTGTGCTTAGTACAGGGGAATCCCTATGTGCCATAGTTTTATGGTATCTCTCTGTACAGGCTATGAGCAAACTTAGGGGGCTGTTCCTGCTGAATTGTGCTTAGTACAGGGGAATCCCTATGTGCCATAGTTTTATGGTATCTCTCTGTACAGGCTATGAGCAAACTTAGGGGGCTGTTCCTGCTGAATTGTGCTTAGTACAGGGGAATCCCTATGTGCCATAGTTTTATGGTATCTCTCTGTACAGGCTATGGGCAAACTTAGGGGGCTGTTCCTGCTGAATTGTGCTTAGTACAGGGGAATCCCTATGCTGCAATAGTTTTATGGTATCTCTCTGTACAGGCTGTTCCTGCTGAATTATGCATAGTACAGAGGAATACTTATTCTGGCATAGGGTGGCACTGCTAGCTAGGATTTGTATCATTATGCCTTTCACAGGTGGAATTGTAATTGCAGCCATTGTAAAGAGCCTCCAGGTCCCAGGGTGTTTTCTTTGTCTCCTCTAAACACCCCCCCCCCTCTAATCACCATGTCTCTCAGCCCCCTATGGCCTGGGCTTTGGGCCTATCAAATTCTAGTGATTTAGTAGACCTTATTTTATTTATTTAGGACTCACTCCATCCCCTTCAACTATGCCCCAGCCTGTCATTACTGCATGTTAGGATTAAAGGGGAACTTCACCCCAAACCTCCTTTTTAACCAACTTTCCAGTTCACATTTAATACACGTTGCCAATGGCTTTACAGCTATTTGTAAAATGTCATTGAAAGCCGAGCCCGTCTGCCCCTTGTGCTCTCTGCTTCTGGCTCTGTAACAGAATAAAATACACAAATGTTATCATTCCTTGGAATCCACAGACTACTCAGAATGCCGATTGTTTGCTCTTCTCCATAGAGCTGATGGAAATAGAACAGCAGGGAACAGAATGTGCTTACTAACAGCCCCCCCCCCCCATCCTAATGGGCAAATACCAGGTGCCCCACATCTGTATGTAACATTTTATCAGTTACTTTGGCCGCCATTCGGCCGGAGTCGGTTGGGGTCGGAGCTGCAGAAATACAGATTTTATTATGTCCTTTATTTTATTGTGACAGGTGGGAGTAAAACCTGCTGCTGCCAAGAAACAGGCAGGAACGTCCAGC
The DNA here is from genome assembly GCF_000004195.4 of Xenopus tropicalis. Lineage (NCBI taxonomy): Eukaryota > Metazoa > Chordata > Amphibia > Anura > Pipidae > Xenopus > Xenopus tropicalis. The sequence goes on along the minus strand of NC_030677.2, from coordinate 12,108,020 downwards.
AAGTGTCTCAGCCCCGAGGTGCGGCTCCCTCCCTACATGAATAAATGCATTGTGAATGGCTTTCCAGTATACACTATTACAATTTATTCATTGGTTTCGGGGTTACTTGTAAATGTAATTAATACTGAAAGCAGTATCTGGCTGTTTATATAGTTTGCACTGCTGGTTTTGACTCCGGACAGAATGTAGTATTAGCCCGCTCATTAGCAGCCCTGTGAAGAAGTAGGCAAAGCATTGAGGGATTTGACGCAATGTATTTACAGTGCCCTCCACATACCTCCCAACATTTGAAAAATGAAAAGAAGGACTAAAAGTATTGGTGCCGGCAGCGTGGCAACTTTTTGACCACGCCCATTTTTGTGGCCACGCCCCAATTACCACACCCCTTTTTCACAAAAAGTACTCCTTTTATATAGTTGAAATGGTGGGATCAGACGCAAATGTGCTATTCCCTCATACTGTACTAACTAAGGAAAACAATATAGCAACTCCTGCATATAAATACAAATATAGAGAGAAGACAGTCAGTTATAAGTGAGTTATAACTATGTACCAGTTTTGCTTCCCATACACAGTGCCCCCAATGGCCCAATAGACAGCACCCCCCATACACAGTGCCCCTATAGACAGTACCCCCATACACAGTGCCCCCATAGACAGTACCCCCATACACAGTGCCCCCATAGACAGTGCCCCTCATAGAAAGTGCCCACGATTGCCCTCATAGACAGTACCCCCAATAGAAAGTGCCCCCAATTGACCCCATAGACAGTGCCCCCAATTTCCCCATAGACAGTAGCCCTCATACAAAGTGCCCTCATAGAAAGTACCCCCCATACATAATGCCCCAATTGCCCCCATAGACAGTAGCCCCCATACACAGTGCCCCCAATTGCCCCCATATACAGTGATCCCATAGACAGTGCCCCCATAGACAGTACCCCCCATACGCAGTGCCCCCAATTGCTCCCATAGACAGTGCCCCCATACACAGTGCCCCCATAGATGCTCCTTCTACTTGTGCGGCTCCTGCTCCTCATGTGGCTCCTTGTGTGGCAGCGACAGGCCCTTTTATAAGGTTGCGCCCCGTGGGTACATGTGACGTCAATATGCACAGCCTTATAAAAGGGCCTGTCGCCACTGCAGAAAGGGACAGTTGGGGGGTATGCCTCCATAATGTTTGGGACAAAGACACATTTTTATTTGATTTACCCCTCTGCTCCTCAGTAAAATTTTGAATTAAACAATTTAGATGTGATTAAAGTGCACATTCCAGAGTGCAATATGTTTGTTGCATACATTTCATTTGCACCATGTAGAAATGACAACACATGTTATACATAGTTCCCAGGCTGCTTCTGCCATTCGGATAAAAAAACTGTGCCAATGTCAAGGAGGGTATTAGAGTATGAGGCTGAAAAACAAAAATAAGAGATTGGTCAAACCTTAGGGTTACCAAAACCAACCAACCAACTGTCTGGAATATCATTAAAGGGACACTGTCATGATATTTATGGGGCACTTTTTATTTCTAAATGACACTGTTACACAGCAAATAATTCCCTCTGCCAATTAACCTTTTATTCTTGAACCAACAAATGTATTTGTAGCTGTAATATTGGTGTGTAGGCGCCATCTCAGTGCCTTGTGCCTGAGTCTGAGCTTTCAGCCAGCGCTACCCATTAGAACTGCTTTCAGCTAACCTATTGTTTCTCCTACTCCCATGTAACTGGAGGAGTCCCAAGCCGGACTTGGATTTCTTACTATTGAGTGCTATTCTGATACCTACTGGGAGCTGCTATCTTGCTCCCTTCCCATTGTTCTGCTGATTGGCTGCTGGGGGGGAGGGGGGGATATCACTCCAACTTGCAGCGCAGCAGTAAAGTGTGCCTGAGTCTGAGCTTTCAGAAGGAGCCAGCGCTACACATTAGAACTGCTTTCCAGCCATTCAAGCTGGAAAAAAGGAGAAAAGGCACAGGAATGGCTGCCCCCGGGGCTACACAGCGGGGTATTTATATAAACTATAGTAGGGTTTCTGTAGCAAACACCCCAGCTGTACCAGTGCAGGAATGGCTGCCCCCGGGGCTACACAGCGGGGTATTTATATAAACTATAGTAGGGTTTCTGTAGCAAACACCCCAGCTGTACCGGTGCAGGAATGGCTGCCCCCGGGGCTACACAGCAGGGTATTTATATAAACTATAGTAGGGTTTCTGTAGCAAACACCCCAGCTGTACCAGTGCAGGAATGGCTGCCCCCGGGGCTACACAGCGGGGTATTTATATAAACTATAGTAGGGTTTCTGTAGCAAACACCCCAGCTGTACCAGTGCAGGAATGGCTGCCCCCGGGGCTACACAGCGGGGTATTTATATAAACTATAGTAGGGTTTCTGTAGCAAACACCCCAGCTGTACCAGTGCAGGAACGGCTGCCCCCGGGGCTACACAGCGGGGTATTTATATAAACTATAGTAGGGTTTCTGTAGCAAACACCCCAGCTGTACCAGTGCAGGAAAGGCTGCCCCCGGGGCTACACAGCGGGGTATTTATATAAACTATAGTAGGGTTTCTGTAGCAAACACCCCAGCTGTACCGGTGCAGGAATGGCTGCCCCCGGGGCTACACAGTGGGGTATTTATATAAACTATAGTAGGGTTTCTGTAGCAAACACCCCAGCTGTACCAGTGCAGGAACGGCTGCCCCCGGGGCTACAGAGCGGGGTATTTATATAAACTATAGTAGGGTTTCTGTAGCAAACACCCCAGCTGTACCAGTGCAGGAACGGCTGCCCCCGGGGCTACACAGTGGGGTATTTATATAAACTATAGTAGGGTTTCTGTAGCAAACACCCCAGCTGTACCAGTGCAGGAATGGCTGCCCCCGGGGCTACACAGCAGGGTATTTATATAAACTATAGTAGGGTTTCTGTAGCAAACACCCCAGCTGTACCAGTGCAGGAATGGCTGCCCCCGGGGCTACACAGCGGGGTATTTATATAAACTATAGTAGGGTTTCTGTAGCAAACACCCCAGCTGTACCGGTGCAGGAATGGCTGCCCCCGGGGCTACACAGCGGGGTATTTATATAAACTATAGTAGGGTTTCTGTAGCAAACACCCCAGCTGTACCAGTGCAGGAATGGCTGCCCCCGGGGCTACACAGCGGGGTATTTATATAAACTATAGTAGGGTTTCTGTAGCAAACACCCCAGCTGTACCAGTGCAGGAATGGCTGCCCCCGGGGCTACACAGCGGGGTATTTATATAAACTATAGTAGGGTTTCTGTAGCAAACACCCCAGCTGTACCGGTGCAGGAATGGCTGCCCCCGGGGCTACACAGCGGGGTATTTATATAAACTCATGTGTTATATAGGCACCAGAGGGTCTCTATATATAAATTCACCGCTGCGTATAAAGGATAAAGGAATGGGGGCCCGTAGATAAAGGAATCGAGGCACCGCAAAGCGATTGATTGGGACACACATGAGTGAATGCTCAGGAAAGTAGCAGTGAGGGGAAGGGGAGGGGAGACGCACATTGGGGGAGGGGCCACAGACTATAAACAAAAACATTGATCTGGAGGAGGTGAGACGCGCTGCCTGTAACCCCCCCCTCTTATACAGGAGCTGGGGCAGCCCTACTGCGGCGGGGAAGGCAGAGGGAAGGAGAGGGGAGAGGAGGCAGGGCCCCCACTTCATCCCTTCATGGACTGAATAAAATCTTCCACAAACGTATAATAAACACATTCCGTAGGGACAAATCCATACGCTGAGGGCACACAGCTGCAAGTAGGGATCAGTACAGAGACGCTGCGGTGCCACAGAGGCACCATGTCAGGCCCAGACACAGTGGCTGCATTAAAGGCTTTATAGCCCCCCCCCCCCGCTAATCAGCTGCATGCTGCAGTGCCACAAAAGCAGACTGGGGGGGGGGGTTCCCGGTGTCCCGCCGGCCCAGTCCAACCCTGAATATGGCAGCGCGGAGCAGTAATGACTAGATGCAGGCTGCAGGGCTGCACATAAATACTGCATGGCTGCACATAAATACTGCATGGCTGCACGTAAATACGGCATGGCTGCACATAAATACTGCATGGCTGTACATAAACTCTGCAGGGCTGCATATAAACACTGCAGGGCTGCATAAAAAATACTGCATGACTGCATATAAATACTGCAGGGCTGCATGGCGGCACATAAATACTGCATGGCTGCACATAAATACTGCATGGCTGCACATAAATACTGCATGGCTGTACATAAACACTGCAGGGCTGCATAAAAATACTGCATGACTGCATATAAATACTGCAGGGCTGCATGGCGGCACATAAATACTGCATGGCTGCGCATAAATACTACAGGGCTGCATGGCTGTACATAAATACTGCAGGGCTGCATGGCGGCACATAAATACTGCATGGCTGCAAATAAATACTGCATGGCTGCACATAAATACTCCATGTCTGCACATAAATACTGCATGGCTGCACATAAATACTGCATGGCTGTACATAAACACTGCAGGGCTGCATAAAAATACTGCATGACTGCATATAAATACTGCAGGGCTGCATGGCGGCACATAAATACTGCATGGCTGCACATAAATACTGCAGGGCTGCATGGCGGCACATAAATACTGCAGGGCTGCATGGCTGTACATAAATACTGCAGGGCTGCATGGCTGTACATAAATACTGCAGGGCTGCATGGCGGCACATAAATACTGCATGGCTGTACATTAATACTGCAGGGCTGCATGGCGGCACATAAATACTGCATGGCTGCAAATAAATACTGCATGGCTGCACATAAATACTCCATGTCTGCACATAAATACTGCATGGCTGTACATAAACACTGCAGGGCTGCATAAAAATACTGCATGACTGCATATAAATACTGCAGGGCTGCATGGCGGCACATAAATACTGCATGGCTGCACATAAATACTGCAGGGCTGCATGGCGGCACATAAATACTGCAGGGCTGCATGGCTGTACATAAATACTGCAGGGCTGCATGGCGGCACATAAATACTGCATGGCTGTACATTAATACTGCAGGGCTGCATGGTTGTACATGTATGTATGTATGTATATCTTTATTTATAAAGTGCTACTTATGTACGCAGCGCTGTACAGTAGAATACATTAATACAAACAGGGGGTTAAAGATAATGGATAAATACAAAAGATAATGGATAAATACACAGTATAACAATAAATACAATAAATACAAGGGCAAATGCCCATACCTGATGCACTCTTACCTTCCAGTTTGTGCCTGTATGTTACCCAGCCACTCAGATTGTAAGCTCTACGGGGCAGGGACCTCCCTCCTACTGTGTCTCATACCACATGGCACTTATATATATATATACATATATGTATTTATTGTATTTATTTATTATATCACTTGTCCTCCCTGTGTGTAATTTTGTATTCTGTAAGACTGTACAGCGCTGCGTACCCTTGTGGCGCTTTATAAATAAAGTTATACATACATACATACATAGTTGCAATAAGAGTCAGAAACACAAGAGGAAGGAGGTCCCTGCCCCGTAGAGCTTACAATCTATATGGGAGGGTAACTTACAGACACAAATAGGCAAATGTAAGTGCTGTAGGTCACAGTGGGTGACACTACAATATAAGTGCCATAATAAGTACATTAATACTGCAGGGCTGCATGGCTGTACATTAATACTGCAGGGCTGCATGGCTGTACATAAATACTGCAGGGCTGCATGGCTGTACATTAATACTGCATGGCTGTACATTAATACTGCAGGGCTGCATGGCTGTAAATTAATACTGCAGGGCTGCATGGCTGTACATTAATACTGCAGGGCTGCATGGCTGTACATTAATACTGCATGGCTGTACATTAATACTGCAGGGCTGCATGGCTGTACATTAATACTGCAGGGCTGCATGGCTGTACATAAATACTGCAGGGCTGCATGGCTGTACATTAATACTGCATGGCTGTACATTAATACTGCAGGGCTGCATGGCTGTAAATTAATACTGCAGGGCTGCATGGCTGTACATTAATACTGCAGGGCTGCATGGCTGTACATTAATACTGCATGGCTGTACATTAATACTGCAGGGCTGCATGGCTGTACATTAATACTGCATGGCTGTACATTAATACTGCAGGGCTGCATGGCTGTACATTAATACTGCAGGGCTGCATGGCTGTACATTAATACTGCATGGCTGTACATTAATACTGCAGGGCTGCATGGCTGTACATTAATACTGCATGGCTGTACATTAATACTGCATGGCTGTACGGCTGTACATAAATACTGAAGGGCTGCATGGCTGTACATAAATACTGCATGGCTGTACATTAATACTGCAGGGCTGCATGGCTGTACATAAATACTGCAGGGCTGCATGGCTGTACATTAATACTGCAGGGCTGCATGGCTGTACATTAATACTGCAGGGCTGCATGGCTGTACATTAATACTGCAGGGCTGCATGGCTGTACATTAATACTGCATGGCTGTACATTAATATTGCAGGGATGCATGGCTGTACATTAATACTGCAGGGCTGCATGGCTGAGCAGTAATGAGTTCAGATGCAGGGCTGCATGGCTGAGCAGTAATGAGTTCAGATGCAGGGCTGCATGGCTGAGCAGTAATGAGTTCAGATGCAGGGCTGCATGGCTGAGCAGTAATGAGTTCAGATGCAGGCTGCATGCTCCCCTGACTCTCCCCGGGCTAATTCTGTGTCTGTGTGACCCGGAGAGGAGACGGAGCCAGAAGGGGCGGCGCTTACGGACTAACAGGAGGGAGAGGGGCGGGGCAAGGCAGGTGCGAACCTGCAAGAGGCTGAGCGAGTTGGGGGGCGGACCAGGGAAGGGGCGGGGGAAGGCAGGGGGCGGGCTCACAGTGGGAGGGGGCGGGCCCACAGTGGGAGGGGGCGGGCCCATAGTGGGAGGGCCCGGGCCAGAGACAGATAAACAGAGGAGCGCCGGCAGCGCGCAGTTCTACGGGTCAGTGCGGGGCACAGAGCGGGGCACAGAGCGGGGCACAGAGCGGAGAGACGCCCAGCCGGGGAGAGACACAGCCGGGAAGCACACAGCCGAGAGCCCGAGTGCGCTAGGAGGAAGGTACCGCTTTATTCTACCCTGTGTCCTTGGCATTGAGCTGGCGGGGAGGGGGGCCAGTGTGTGAGTCCCACCCCCTTCCGCTCCTGTGTGTGTAACTCCGCACTGTCATGTGCCCCCCCCCAGCCGTGTGTACTCACCGTGTAGCCTGATTGTGTAACCCCGGCACCGGCTGTGTGTGTGTGTGTGTGTGCGGCCTCCCCTCCCCCCCCTGTACCCCGGGCACAGACCCACTCTGATACCCACTCTGATACCCGCACTGATACCCACTCATACCCGCACTCATACCCGCACTCATACCCGCACTCATACCCGCACTGATACCCGCACTGATACCCACTCTGATACCCACTCATACCCGCACTGATACCCACTCTGATACCCACTCATACCCGCACTGATACCCACTCTGATACCCACTCATACCCGCACTGATACCCACTCTGATACCCGCACTGATACCCACTCTGATACCCACTCATACCCGCACTGATACCCACTCTGATACCCACTCATACCCGCACTGATACCCACTCTGATACCCGCACTGATACCCACTCTGATACCCACTCATACCCGCACTGATACCCACTCTGATACCCACTCATACCCGCACTGATACCCACTCTGATACCCGCACTGATACCCACTCATACCCGCACTCATACCCGCACTCATACCCGCACTGATACCCGCACTGATACCCACTCTGATACCCACTCATACCCGCACTGATACCCACTCTGATACCCACTCATACCCGCACTGATACCCACTCTGATACCCGCACTGATACCCACTCTGATACCCACTCATACCCGCACTGATACCCACTCTGATACCCACTCATACCCGCACTGATACCCACTCTGATACCCACTCATACCCGCACTGATACCCACTCTGATACCCGCACTGATACCCACTCTGATACCCACTCATACCCGCACTGATACCCACTCTGATACCCACTCATACCCGCACTGATACCCACTCTGATACCCACTCATACCCGCACTGATACCCACTCTGATACCCACTCATACCCGCACTGATACCCACTCTGATACCCACTCATACCCGCACTGATACCCACTCTGATACCCACTCATACCCGCACTGATACCCACTCTGATACCCACTCATACCCGCACTGATACCCACTCTGATACCCGCACTGATACCCACTCTGATACCCACTCATACCCGCACTGATACCCACTCTGATACCCACTCATACCCGCACTGATACCCACTCTGATACCCACTCATACCCGCACTGATACCCACTCTGATACCCACTCTGATACCCACTCATACCCGCACTGATACCCACTCTGATACCCACTCATACCCGCACTGATACCCGCACTGATACCCGCTCTGATACCCGCTCTGATACCCGCTCTGATACCCGCTCTGATACCCGCTCTGATACCCGCTCTGATACCCGCTCTGGTACCCGCTCTGATACCCGCTCTGGTACCCGCTCTGGTACCCACTCATACCCGCACTGATACCCTCTGATACCCGCTCTGATACCCGCTCTGATACCCGCTCTGGTACCCGCTCTGGTACCCGCTCTGGTACCCGCTCTGGTACCCGCTCTGGTACCCGCTCTGGTACCCGCTCTGATACCCGCACCCTGTAGCCTTATTATTCATACAGTGTGTGGGGCAGGGCTGCTACATCACTCTCCCCCGATACTGCCATTGGTCCCTGGCTGAGAGTTGTAGTTCAGTGACACATGAGGGGCCACAGGCCATACTGTATGGGAGATATAGGGTTGTACTTCTATAAATCGGAGACTTTTCATTTAGGCTCAGCTTCTTGGCCCTAATTATACTCTCTTATCAATGCCCCCCCCCATTACCCAGTCTGTGGGATGTAATGCCCAGTCCCCCCCCCCCCCCATTACCCAGTCTGTGGGACGTAATGCCCAGTCCCCCCCCCATTACCCAGTCTGTGGGACGTAATGCCCAGTCCCCCCCTCCATTACCCAGTCTGTGGGACGTAATGCCCAGTCCCCCCCCCCATTACCCAGTCTGTGGGACGTAATGCCCAGTCCCCCCCCCCCATTACCCAGTCTGTGGGACGTAATGCCCGGTCCCCCCATTACCCAGTCTGTGGGATGTAATGCCCAGTCTCCCCCCATTACCCAGTCTGTGGGATGTAATGCCCGGTCCCCCCCCCATTACCCAGTCTGTGGGATGTAATGCCCGTTCCCCCCCCATTACCCAGTCTGTGGGACGTAATGCCCAGTCCCCCCCCCCCATTACCCAGTCTGTGGGATGTAATGCCCAGTCCCCCCCCATTACCCAGTCTGTGGGATGTAATGCCCGGTCCCCCCCCCATTACCCAGTCTGTGGGATGTAATGCCCGGTCCCCCCCCATTACCCAGTCTGTGGGATGTAATACCCGTTCCCCCCCATTACCCAGTCTGTGGGACGTAATGCCCAGTCCCCCCCCCCCATTACCCAGTCTGTGGGACGTAATACCCGTTCCCCCCCCATTACCCAGTCTGTGGGACGTAATACCCGTTCCCCCCCCATTACCCAGTCTGTGGGATGTAATGCCCAGTCCCCCCCCCATTACCCAGTCTGTGGGATGTAATGCCCAGTCCCCCAATGTGCCCCCACTCCCTACAGGGCTGATTCCTGCCTCGGTGCCACATTATTTAATTCATAATTCCATGGTTGAGGCGTTACTGGGGGCATTACTGGGGGCATTGCTGGGGGCAGGGAGTTTTATTCCTGTATCAGCAGGTTATGGTTCCCTCCCATGGGGTGCCAAGGTTATTCTGCCTTCCTGCCCCACTTAGCTTCCCATTAGCCACTGGGGACATGGTCCGGCCAAGGTTGGGCCAACGTGGTGTCCTGCACTGCTGCTGATGTGCCAGTAGCCTCATTGTACTCTGACCCCGGGGCGTTGCGCTGGGAGTTGCGAGTGTGAGTGCACGTGTGTGAGTGATGCATCTCCATGTGGCCCTTTATAGTGATAGCAGGGTATGTAGGAACCTCTGTACCCCACTTTTATTGGCTGGATGGTATAGTCACTATATATGATGTGTATATACCCCTCGGCTTATACCAATTCATTTGGGGTCCTACTATCCACCCATTTGTGCCCCCAACATCTAACAATTCCTGGTGTTATCAACTGTATCTGTCTGGCAGAGGATGCTGGGAGATGTATTTCACAACTGGGTGACATCATTACGGGAAAGGGGTTTTCAGTTGTTTTATGAATAAGGTGGAAAAAATGCCGTTTTTCTCCCTAACCTGCTGAAATGGCAGCTGGGCTCACTGTGGGTGGGGGGCCCCCTTCCCCGATACTGAATTCCTGAAATATTTGCTCACTCAGGGCCTGTTCCTATGACGAACGCATGTCGGACTGGTGCTGATGTGGCACTTGCGCCACAAAGCGTGAGCGTGGAACACAAGGGGGGGGGGGGGGGTTATTAACCCTCTCAACTCTCCATAAGTTGTATAGGGATTTAGTATTACTACTGCTGTTGAACTACACCTGTAAGCATTTGGCAGCTCCTCCAGGGTGGCAGTTAGAATAAGTACGTTTGGTACAGTGATGGCTTTGATATCACAAGACAAACTTGCAGTTGGTCTGTTTTTTTTTTTATTGGCGGTGGCTTTTGAATCTTTTTCTGCTGATATAGGACCCCGGCACAGGGGATAATTCCATCCTGTTTAAACTCGCCCAGAGAATGTGAGACAAAGGGTCGGCTGTATCTCTTTAAGACCTAAGCTGCTGGGATTAGAGGTAAATCTGAATGATGGATCCTGGCACGGCAGCCTTGGGGGTTATTTTTAGGAGATCTGGGTGTGGGCAAACTAAGCCTTTTTGGTTTTTGCCCCGTTGTGCCCGGGGCGCCAGTGCCGCAGCGCTGAGTTATGGCTGTGCCGGGAGAGTAGTGTGGGTTGCATGGAGTGTGCCCTCGGCTAACCCCTTGTGGGTGGGGGGGGGGGGTTGAGTTTTATTTTTCTTTAACTGTGTAGTGACTGTGCAAATGGCCATTCACCTGCATATTCACCTTTAACCCTTTAAGCTCCTGGGGTCTGTACCCAGAATTTATTTGCAAATTTCATACATTTAACATCTGGATCCGGCGCTGAAAGCTTCTTGCCCTGCTGCCACCCTTCCCCCATTATGGGGTTAACTCACTGGTAAGGTCACGACGGGCAACTTTGTTGCTGTGAATGAACTTGGCACAGTTCAGCAGGAACAGCCCTGTAAGTGCTAGGCTGTGCCTATAGATAGTTATTACTCTGTACAGGCTGTAGGAAGGGTGTGCTCTTGATACTTTCATGGGTGCTGGGGGTGGGGGGTGTTAAAAGGGAAATTAGACACCTCAGTGGTTCCTTTCATACTACTTCTAAGGGCAGATTAGGACATTATCCTGTGTACCTGCCCTGTAATTGCCTGTACTTTATTCATGGCAACCAAGATGGTTGGGTCACTGCCTGTTTTTGTCCCGTGCCCGACAGTGGCAACCAAGATGGTTGGGTCACTGCCTGTTCTTGTCCCGTGCCCGACAGTGGCACCAAGATGGTTGGGTCACTGCCTGTTCTTGTTCCGTGCCCGACAGTGGCACCAAGATGGTTGGGTCACTGCCTGTTCTTGTCCCGTGCCCGACAGTGGCAACCAAGATGGTTGGGTCACTGCCTGTTCTTGTCCCGTGCCCGACAGTGGCAACCAAGATGGTTGGGTCACTGCCTGTTTTTGTCCCGTGCCCGACAGTGGCAACCAAGATGGTTTGGTCACTGCCTGTTCTTGTCCCGTGCCCGACAGTGGCAACCAAGATGGTTGGGTCACTGCCTGTTCTTGTTCCGTGCCAGACAGTGGCACCAAGATGGTTGGGTCACTGCCTGTTCTTGTTCCGTGCCAGACAGTGGCACCAAGATGGTTGGGTCACTGCCTGTTCTTGTTCCGTGCCCGACAGTGGCACCAAGATGGTTGGGTCACTGCCTGTTCTTGTTCCGTGCCCGACAGTGGCACCAAGATGGTTGGGTCACTGCCTGTTCTTGTTCCGTGCCAGACAATGGCACCAAGATGGTTGGGTCACTGCCTGTTCTTGTTCCGTGCCAGACAATGGCACCAAGATGGTTGGGTCACTGCCTGTTCTTGTTCCGTGCCCGACAGTGGCACCAAGATGGTTGGGTCACTGCCTGTTCTTGTCCCGTGCCCGACAGTGGCACCAAGATGGTTGGGTCACTGCCTGTTCTTGTCCCATGCCCGGCGGCTCACTTACCTCCGTACAGTTTTTGTTCTGCGGTTACTGAGCCAATTGTTTCAGGAGACGCTCATATAACTCACACCCTGTACTATTCCTGCCCTTGATCTGCTGCCATCAAAGAACAGATTTTAGGAAGGCGTACCTAAAGGGGTAACAAACAAGGGTGTTCTCTATAGGATGTCTCCAAATTATACAATCAATAGGGAGCTCCTTAAAAAAAATAAAAAATACAAATACAATGTAATTAGAACCCATTTAACAAACCCAACGCGTTTCGGCCTTCAGGGGCCTTCGTCATGCAACAAAAATTGAAAATGCAGGCCCGGCACCCAGGGGAAAATAAACCCTGCTGCCTGGGTATTGGGGTCACCAACTAGCAGTAGGTAGGTGGCTGCCTACCCGCCCCCCCCGGGTGCCCATCAACTTTATCACTCATTGCACAGAATGTGCACCCACAGAACATGCCCAGTAGATGGCAGTATATATTTGCCTCTGTCTAGATCATGCCACCTTGGGTAACTCCACTTGTTCCCCTAACAGCCGCGTCACCTCTTTGCTACAGGGTGTGCCTTTATGCCGGCGCTGGCACTTCCTGCTCTCGTAGGTGTATGGTGCACTGGGTTGGGCCCTCCTGGTGCCATTTGCCCTCAGGGCTGAGACGGGAGTTGGCTTCACTAACTGACGTGTTGCTCCATTTGTTTTCTGTGGGACGGCAGTAATATAAACCCCTGTTGTACAGTATCACATTGTAATCGCCTTATTAGAAAATGTGTACGGATACCAATACATCATCCTATTTGATTTCAATAAATAAGTTCCCCTTTAATCCTTAGAAACATTGCCAAAAAAAAAATCTAATAGGCTGTATAGTCTGCTCATTATCTCCCCTTTAAACTGTTTTATAGGGGAATGGCTCTAATAACTATTGCTATCCTCTTTCTAACTGCACCCATAAGTGTTGACTGGTTGCTATGGGTTACTAGACCTTCACCCAATCTGTTGTACAGGTACTGGGCTCCTTATCCAGTGTCCCCGTACATGGGGGCTGGGGTGCTAGGAGGCCCAAAACCTGCTTCTAATGTCAGGATATTAATGGATTTTGGAGCTGAAGTTTTGCCCTTAGTACCCCTTGAATGTAGAGGAGGTGAAAGTTTTAACTCTAAAAGTGCCATATGTGCAAGCCTTGGGTCTCAGGACTTTCAGACAAGGGTTCACATACCTTTATGCTGCCCCCCCCACCCCACCCCAAGCAATAGACTGCTCAAACCTAATGACTGCCTGGTTGCTATGGGTAACCGTACCGGTGCAGCTTAGCCACCTACCTTGGTAAATTCTACCCTTTGTGCCTTCTGGTATTTAGCTGTCACAGTACAATTTCCAGCATTCATCCCTTTACAACTACCGTGGGGGGGTGGTTTAATATAATTGCCCAAAGCAACCAGTTGGTCAGTAAATGCTACGTGCTGATTGGTTGCTATGAGTTTCCTAGAACTGGCATGGGCACATTGCGGTGTGGGTGCCTCTCTGCTCCTCTCCTGATTCCGCAGTGTGGCCCTTGCTGTGCCGTCTGTACAAAGGAGCACTGTGCCGTAATGGCTTAAAGGGTAAGTTAAGTGTGAATTAATCAGCCCATTCTAGACCTGTCTGGGCAACATGCTTAATGGAAGGGTTTGTGCTGCGGAAGCCTTTGTGCCGTAATAACACCCTGTTCCTGGGCCGTACCCTCTGCTTATTATCTGGCACATCTTGTTTTCCCCGAGTGCCCGCCCCTTGCGCTTGGGTGCCAGTCACCGCCGAGCGAAAGGGGCGTAATTAGTCGCTTCCTCTCCTCGTGCCAGGGGTTCCAAGAGGCCAACACTGTTATTAGCTTGTCGGCTAAATGGATTAATAGGGGCCTCTGTTCTTCCTCCTCGCTGCTCGCGGCAGGCCGGGCATTTGTGTCTAAAGGGAATTACTCGTTTCCGCCGAATGCAGCCTTTTCTGTAATTTCTGCCTTTTTTCCTTTTTTATTATTATTTATAATGTTACTGTATTTGTCGTACAGTTGAGCTAGAGCGGCATTTGTATATACAGCGGCTTATGCTGTATTTTCTGCCCTATTCTGTGCCCACATTAAGCCCCCCGTTGTTTCTCCCATCCAGGTTATCCCAAAAAGAGAGTTTGGACGGCATGCAAAGTTGTGAAATATCTTCAGACGGCACTGATGATCCTCTTAGTAGTGGCCCACGGAGACACCGGCAACCGCGAATAGTGATTATTGGGGCTGGGCTCGCTGGCCTATCCGCTGCAAAAACCCTCCTGGAAAAGGGATTCACGGATGTAACCATCCTCGAGGCGTCTGACCGAATCGGAGGCAGAGTCCAAAGTATTAAACTTGGTGAGAACGCCCCCCCCCCCACCCCGATTTCAAGTTTATTGTGTACAGCAATGCATTAGTCCCTGGGTGCTACGCAGGAAATGCCACTTGTTGGTGCATTTTAAATAGGGATGCACCAAATCCCTTGCATCCCCAGTTTTAAAGGAAAACTACACCTCTGAACAGTGTAGGCTAAACACTGCTTCATCTAAATAAACCATTTTCATATAAATATACTTGTTTAGTAGTATGTGCCATTGGGTAATCCTAAATAGGAAACTGCCATTTTATGTACTAAGGGCCGCCCCCTGGGATCATAGGAGTCACAGTGCACACAAACAAGCCAAGGCACACATACATGCTAGGCCCCATCAGCCAATGAATGGGCAGAGTTCTGCCTTTTGCTCCCACACTACTTCCTGTTACAGTTAGAGCTGCATCACTTCCTGTCAGCTGATCTCTGAGGGAGCACACAGCCCATCACTAAATGGCGGCTCAAGGGGATCCCAATACATTACCAGAAGGGAAGGCTATGGCAAGTGTATAGGCGGACTGGCCAGTCTGGGAAATAAAGCTCAAGTCCTGTAACCAGGAATGTATAAGTATGATGTGCTCATCGTCTCTCTTGCCCCCCACAGAACACGCCACGTTTGAACTGGGCGCGACTTGGATCCATGGTTCGAACGGCAACCCCATCTACCATCTAGCAGAAGACAATGGTTTGCTCGAGGAGACCACAGACGGGGAGAGAAGCGTCGGCCGCATCAGCCTATACTCCAAGAATGGAGTGGCGCACTACCTCACCAACAGCGGCCACAGGATCCCGAAAGATCTGGTTGAAGAATTCAGTGATGTTTATAACGAGGTGAGTGTTTCTGATTGGCCAGGAATGCTTACTTTTATTAAAGGGTAAATATGCTTCACTTCAGGGAGAAAACCCTGAAAATAGAGGTCCTGTTTGGGGGCTGAATTGGTACCAGTGCGTCAGTATTGTTACACGAGCACACATACAACCTTGGGCGTGAAATATCAATCCCGCTGGAATTTCCCTGGGGAGCTGAACCTGCCCGACGTGGGCTCCGACAGCTGATTGAATAAAGCAGCGAGCTGAATGTTTTGCTAGGAAATAAATGAGTTCTCCCGAGTGGGGCCCCATCCTCATAGGCAGTCAATCTGCCTCTCGCGGCTCATTGGTCAGGGATCAGTGGCTACACGGGGGGGGGACTGTTTAATGCATTTTAATTAGGGGAGATTTCTTAAGAATATTCTGGGGAGACGCTCTTGGTAGTACAGTGACTATATGGCTTCTCTGCACTATTTAGCCCTTACAGACTATTTGTTTCCAGGCATGGGTGCTGCCATATTCTGTGCCATTGAACTGGGTGGGGGCTGCCCCTGCTTTTAACATCTCATCCGAGTGATCCTTGGAAACACGTGCAGCTCTACGGCCCCCGATCGGATCATGGCATTGGTATTCAGGACGGTGCTTACAGTGGGTGTAGTGCGGGGCCTCGTCTGTGGATTGGTCAATTGGCTTATTGTTCTCCGGCACCCACTGCTGTAAAGAGAAAATCATCCCTATCCAGAAGTAGCCAGTGCTTTATTTTTCCCTAAACCTTTTGCAGATCATATAGTAACATAGTAAGTTAGGTTGAAAAAAGACATGCGTCCATCAAGCTCAACCTTAATGCCTGTATATAACCTGCCTTAACTGCCTGTTTTGTGGCAGGCGAATGGTTAAATCTGCTCCCTGGGGCCAAAGATGTAGTCACAGCTGTGTATGTCTATGTACAGGTATGGGATCTGTTATCCAGAAAACTCCAAATTACAGAAAGGCCATCTCGCATAGACTCCATTTGAATTCAGTAATTAAAATTTTTAGAAATGATTTCGTTTTATTATAATAATAAAATCGTATCTTGTACTTGTGTTTTGTTTTTTAAATGACTTTTTAGTAGCCTTAGGGGCTGATTTACTAATCCACGAATCCGAATGGGAAAAATTCGGATTGGAAAACTAACATTTTGCAACTTTTTCGTATTTTTTGCGACTTTCGTAGCCGTTACGACTTGCGCGAATTGTCGCAACTTTTTCATAGCCATTACAAATTTTGTGAATTGTCGCGACTTTTTCATAGCCATTATGACTTTCGTGAATTGTCACGACTTTTTCATAGCCATTATGACTTTCGTGAATTGTCGCGACTTTTTCATAGCCATTATGACTTTCGTGAATTGTCACGACTTTTTCATAGCCATTATGACTTTCGTGAATTGTCACGACTTTTTCATAGCCATTATGACTTTCGTGAATTGTCGCGACTTTTTCATAGCCATTATGACTTTCGTGAATTGTCGCGACTTTTTCATAGCCATTATGACTTTCGTGAATTGTCACGACTTTTTCATAGCCATTATGACTTTCGTGAATTGTCGCGACTTTTTCATAGCCATTATGACTTTCGTGAATTGTCGCGACTTTTTCATAGCCATTATGACTTTCGTGAATTGTCACGACTTTTTCATAGCCATTATGACTTTCGTGAATTGTCGCGACTTTTTCATAGCCATTACGACTTTCGTGAATTGTCACGACTTTTTCGTATTGAGCGCTTGAAAAAGTCCGATCATTGCGAAAAAAACGCATTCGGACGCTTTTCGGACGTTCGTGATTTAGTAAATGTGCCCCTTAGAGTAGAGACATCCAAGTTATGGAAAGATCTGTTATCCTGAGCATTCTGGATTATGGGTCCCATACCTGTATATCTTTATACTAGGGATGTATAGAATTCAGGATTCAGTCCGGTATTCTGCCAGGATCCGGCCTTTTTCGTCAGGGTTCAGATTCGGCCAAATCCACAGTCCTGGGCGAACTGATTCCTAATTGGCATACACTAATTAGAATTTGGAAGGGTTAATGTCGCTGCATAAACACAGAAGTGTAACATTTAACCCTTCCAAATCCTAATCCGGGTATAAGGTATTCAGCCAAATCCCTTATGGATTCGGGGGTTCGGCCGAACCCAAAAAACTGGGTTTGGTGCATCCCTACTTTATACACTGGACAGAGTTGGACTGGGGGTGTGGGGACCACTGGGGCTGCTACCTGACGAGCCTACCACCCAATATCTGGACTAAAATTGGCCAGAACTCAATTGAGCAGGTTTGATTTTAAGTTGGCTTGGTTCCTATGTCCGTCATTGTGATTAGATTGTTTGGCCCTAGGGCCAAACGATCGAATTAGCCCGATATGGCCCACTGCATGGCCACCATTATACATACTTTTGCTACAATTGGGGGAGGAGGGCAGGTAGGGATTGGAAAGTTCAAACGAAAGAAGCTCCAAGCACACCGGATTAAAAAGGATAAAACTTCATCTTTATTAGTCCATTAGGATACAGGTACCTAACGCGTTTCGTGCGCGTGCGCACTTAGTCATAGGCATACCCGTATGTCAAAACGAAAGGTTTAAATAGTTTATATCACCTGATAATAATTAACGAATCAACCCACCCCAAAACGTAAAAGTTAAACAAAATAAGATTATTGTTGTTTAACTTTTACGTTTTGGGGTGGGTTGATTCGTTAATTATTATCAGGTGATATAAACTATTTAAACCTTTCGTTTTGACATACGGGTATGCCTATGACTAAGTGCGCACGCGCACGAAACGCGTTAGGTACCTGTATCCTAATGGACTAATAAAGATGAAGTTTTATCCTTTTTAATCCGGTGTGCTTGGAGCTTCTTTCGTTTGAACTTTGGAATCACTACCTTGGCTACGGGTTTGGGGCCCTGAGCACCCGGACCACCTCGGGACCTGGGTGAGTGGAACTGATTACTATTGGACTTCACGAGCTTCGGCTCTAAATACTTGTGCTAGGTTCGGGGTGTTCACACCCGGACCTTATTGTTTAATTTGGTACGAATTTTATCGTTTATATTGCTTTCCTTTGTACACTTTAGCTTCTAGATAGATTTTGAGTAACACTTTGATTTACTATTTGATTTATAGTTTGCTTTCAGCTTTTGAGGGTTAATTCAGGTAGGGATTGGGTCTGGGTCAGCAGGGCCCACCGGCCCAGTCTGACCCTGGTTAGACTTATTCTTCTGTTGCTTTACGTGCTCTCTAAAGTCGCAATTGCATTGAAAAACGATCAAAAAGTCATGGAAATGTGTAAGGAATGTATATTGGAACGCTGCTCAGAATTCTCTTCTATCCTGTATTTGGATTTCCAGTGTCTTCATATAAACATGAACAGGTGCCTCCATGTTGTGCTGTGTGAAATCCCTGGTGCTGCGCCTAATCTATTGCTCTGCTCCTGCGCCAGGTCTATAACCTGACTCAGGAATTCTTTCAGAATGGGAAGCCAGTCAATGCTGAAAGTCAGAACAGCGTCGGAGTCTTTACACGTGACGTTGTGCGCAAACGCATCAAGGAGGATCCCGACGACTCGGAGAGCACAAAGAAGCTCAAGCTCGCTATGGTCCAGCAGTTTTTAAAGGTCAGTGCCCCTTTAGTTTCCATCACCAACCGGCTCTTATACTGAGGGGTATGGGCAGGCGCTTTGGGCGTATTTAAATCAAAAGGTTGAGCTGTATGAGGCTTGGAAAGGAAAAAAAGGTTGTTTGGGGTGAGGAATTTAGACTTGGGAGCATTGTGCTTTCTTGGGTTCCCAGCTCATCCTGCAAATTGCAAATGGATTATGTCCATTCAATTTCATAAAGTTGAAATCACTTATTTAAGCCCCTATTTTAATCTTAAATCACCTGGCAGGACCTGCTTTAATCTGCCCAGATTCTCATTTGATCTTTTTTTTTCCCTCCCTCTGTCAGGTTGAGAGTTGCGAGAGCAGCTCACACAGTATGGACGAGGTGTCGCTCAGCGAGTTCGGCGAATGGACCGAAATTCCTGGCGCCCATCACGTCATCCCTTGCGGTTTCATTCGGATAGTGGAGATCCTTTCCTCCTCCGTCCCCAAGTCGCTGATCCAGCTGCGCAAGCCTGTGAAATGCGTCCACTGGAACCGGTCCATACGCAAACAGATCGACCGGGTCGCCGACCACAACAATGACCAAGTCGAGGACAAGGGTTACCCCGTCTTTGTCGAATGTGAAGATTACGAGTTCATCGCCGCCGACCACGTCATTGTCACCGCCTCTCTGGGCGTCATGAAGAAGTTCCACGAGACTTTGTTTCGTCCCAGCCTGCCGGAAGAGAAGGTCACGGCCATCGACAAACTGGGCATCAGCACCACCGACAAGATCTTCCTGGAGTTTGAGGAGCCCTTCTGGAGTCCGGAGTGTAACAGCATCCAGTTCGTCTGGGAAGATGAGGCCGAGAGCGAGAGCCTGACCTATCCGGAGGAGCTGTGGTACAAGAAGATCTGTAGTTTTGATGTCCTCTACCCTCCGGAGAGATACGGTTACGTGCTCAGTGGGTGGATTTGTGGGGAGGAGGCTCTGATTATGGAGAAATACGATGACGAGACTGTGGCCGAAACCTGCACTGAGCTCTTGCGCAAATTTACAGGTTGGTCTCGCTAGGTCTATGGGTTTCACCAGTGCAAGGCTCTTGTAGAAAACAAGCCCATAAAAAAAGTACAGCTGCTGAACTGCAGCTTGTTTAGCTCCGGGAAGCAAGTAGACCTATAGCAGTAAGCATACAAATACACGTGTTAAAGGGTAAGTAAGCCTTTTATTTTACAATCCCCTAAAATGACTCTGTACAGCACCCAGAACATACCTTTCTCTCTGAATGCAGATTTATATTGTTTGTCTATTACAAGCAGCTAAACAGAAGCTCTTTTAGTTACTTGCTTGTCTAGTGTGAAGCTCCGCCTCCTTTTGCTTTCTGAGCCCTCATTTTCTGTGACTATGATGACCTCAGAGGGGTCTACTAGGCATGCTCACTGCCCCTGCTCCACTTACAATCAATCCGGCATGCCCAGTAGGCACCTATTTTGAAGTCATTATAGTCGAAGAGAAAAGGAGGGCTCAAAGTTAAAGGGGGCAGAGCTTCACACTAGACAAGGAAGTAACTAAAAGAGCTTCGGTTTAGCTGCTTGTAATAGACAAACAATATAAATGTGCATTCAGGGAGAAAAGTATGTTCTGGGGGCTGTACAGAGTGGGATTTTAAAATAAAAGGCTTACTTATCCTTTAATACATGTATTTGTATACTACCTATAGGTCTACTTGCTTTCCCAAACAGTTCATTGGGCACATTTACTTTTAGGAGCCAAAGCTATTAATATTTGTGGTGTAAGGCGGATAGCATGACTAATAGGGCAGCAGTGATAGTAACCAGACTGGGTGCATACTTGCCCTTTGGTGCCTTCGAGCAGCTTCTGTGGGCTGCAACTTGTTTGCTCTGGAGATGACATGTTAGTAGGTTATGTTGGCCAATGGTTATAAGGCTTTAGGGGTCATTTACATTGATCCTGGATGTAAGTGCTGGGGGGCTAGGGGGTGCAAAATCCTGCCCCAGTACTTGCCTTTGTGGCCATGTGTTCCACACCTCTGAGTTAGGGTGGTGGGGTGGGAGAGGGTGTCTGTGCTGGATTGATTGGTAGGGGAAGGACCAGCAGGCAGCGGGGCTGATAGTAGGGCTGGTCATACCCAGTACGGGTTCTAAATAAAGGTCTCTGCGTTGTGCGGAACAAAGTACAAAATAAAGGCGCTCTGACCTAGTTGTTCCGGCACAGTCGCCCCACCATCGCTCACTGTGGGGCACAGTTCTATAGCCGGCCCCCGGGCTAAGTGGTGGCTGAGACTTTAAATTACACCTTTCTTTAGTCTCTCTGAGCCAAATGGGACAGCGTCATTATTTTCCTTTGCACTTTTCACTCCCCCTTTGAGAACAGTAATTGCTGCACTTTTCTATGAAAGCCTTCGAAGCGCCGGCGGCTCTGGGAAACCTGGCGGCTAAATGCTTTATAATGGGCTGATATTTATTAAACGGGCCGCTTGTGTAACCCTTTGTTATATGCAGTGGCTCCTTCCGACCCTCCGGATCAGCTGCCTGTGCAGAATATACCATTGTATAGGGAAGCAAGGGCATAAAAAGCCTCGTATAAACATTTATTTTCCGCATCAAGGTGTCTGTGACCTGTAAAACTCAATATGGCAGCCGGGGATGTTTACTTGCCAAACGGGCAATGCACAAGGCAGTGTGAAGGTCAGATGGGCAACTGAACATTGTCAGTATGGAGCTCATAAATATAGAGGGGATATCCACCCATAGAAAATGTCATTCTACTTTCCTATATGCATTTATTCCACATTTCCAAAAGGGTTAAGGGTTTTTAAAAACAATTAATATTTAAAACAGTGTCTTGCTGTTCTCTGGTTCTGACTCTTGGAACAGTGAAGCAGTTCTCTCCCATTGTAAAGACGTTTTAGGGTGAAGTTCCCCTTTAATATCCCTAGCTTTGTCTGTTCAGCAGAAAGCCCCTGCCTCGCGCTGAACGTTCTGTGTCAGTGGGAGAATATTTTGCCGCAGTCAGCAGGAGGGAGTTGTGAAAGCAGAACTGCCAGTGGGGGAGAGGTTTGTGGGTGACACGCGGGGCCCTTAGGCAATGGCACATAAAGGAAGCAGCAGATACAAACCCAGACACAGCTGGGCTAATTTGTTTTCTTTGCTATTAAGATTAATTGCCCCTGTCCCATAAATTTTTAAATTGTCCATGTGAATCCCATGTGTTTATCAGGAACCTAGGGAAAGGGAGTTGTAGTTCTGCAGATCCTCTCTGGGAATTTGCTCTTATTGCTGCTTCTTCTCCCATTTTCTGACCTGGTTTATTTTTACCTCCTCATAGGGAATCCTAACATTCCGAAGCCTCGGCGGATAATGAGGTCCTCGTGGGGCAGTAACCCGTATTTCTTTGGGTCGTATTCCTACACTCAAGTGGGCTCCAGTGGAGAAGATGTAGAGAAGCTGGCTAAGCCTCTGCCTTATACGGAGAGCTCCAAAACTGCTGTAAGTACCCCTGGCGGCTGCACTTCTTATCCTTTTGCTTTCTGGCACCCCCTACTGGCTGTGTCCAAACTGCAGGCTTTCAGGTCTCTCTATAAAGTGGCGTTGGGCATACACAAGTCTGTGGCACCTTCAGACTGTATTGGCCCATCTTACTGGGCGGGCCAGATGACATCTGGCTTTAGAGCTGACAGATATAAAAATGCCATCTATGGACAGTATCAGTGTGCCTACCAGGCCTACAAATATGGCGTCCAGCTTTAGGATAAGACCACAAGGGGGAGCTCTTCTCTCAGCCAAAAAATAATCTTTATCTGCCCCTGCTGTCTACCATTGACTTGACTGGTGCCAATATGTTTCCCCTTTAGGGCAGTGGTAGACGGGGAGATTAGTCGCCCCGCTACAAATCTTCGTTACTGCGGGCAACTAATCTCCCCGCAATGCCATCCCACTGGCCAGAATGTAAATCGCCAGTGGGATGGCATACGTGTCGCTACAATATCCCGAAGTTGCCTTGAGAGGGCATTCTTGCTGGTGGGATGGCATTGCGGGGAGATTAGTCGCCCGCGGTAACGAAGATTACCCATCTGCCACTGCCCTCAGGTGAGTGGGAGGGGGATGGGCAGGTCCTATAATCACTATATAACCACTAGGGGGGTGTAAGTGTCATTGGAGGCAAGCAGGGTGGCAATTCCTGCTCATGTAAATGGAAAGGTGCAGGCATAGGGGCAGCCATTAGTTTAAAAAGTGATTTTTTTTATTTTAACCCTTACAAGCCCTTCTGTTCTCTCCGCAGCCGCTGCAAGTGATGTTTTCCGGCGAGGCCACGCACAGGAAGTACTATTCCACCACTCACGGCGCTCTGCTCTCAGGCCAGCGGGAGGCCGACCGCCTCGCCGAAATGTACCAAGACCTCTTGCAGCGCAAGAACTGAGCCGCCAGAACCACTAGCTCGTGATTCCCACTCACATCCGTCTACTTGTCCTTTCTTTTTTTTTAAACAATAAAAAATGTTCAGATTTTTATCTTTTTAAGAAAAAACCGCGACCGTTTTAAAACAAAGTGTGACCCGTAGGCTGTTCCTGTACTGTATCGCTCGTGGGAAAGGGTGCTCTCTCGCCATGTTACGGTTTTTAACACTCGCACACCTGGTGCCTCTCATTATTTTTTTTTTTTTGTTTTCTGTCTTGTAAGTGCCTTCTATGATACTAAAAAGAATACAAGTAAGTGAAATAATAATAAATGCATATCAGGTCCGACGAGCGTCCGATTCTTTATAGAGATTTACTTATTCAATAATCACCAGCAAATACACTCTTGTTTTTCATATTTAAAGTGGTACCGTCCTTTTAACTGGTACAGGTGGTATAAGGTATAAGGCTGGGCGGCTGCTGGCGTTAATGTACTGTGTGTTTAAGAACTCCCTGCAGGTACCTAGCGGAGGCTTCTGGGAGTTAGAGAGCGGCAGGCTGTGCTATAAAGCTTATGCCTGACGGACCTGGGTGCAAGTGCCTTGGCTGGCCAGTTAGGTTGCCCTTTAAAAACTTGCACCTACTGTAAATCCAGTGTTTGAATACGGTTTTAAGCTTAGTGGCTGCCTTAAATAAAAATGGCCGCGTCTGCTCCTACGTATCACGCGTTCCGCTGCCCAGCATAGGTAGGTTTCCACTGCTGCGGGCTGGTATCTTGGGTTTTGTAATCAGCCGTCAATTAAGTTGGACTTTCTACTAATAAATGGATATTTCAGTGTATCTTTAGGTGTATTTAATGGTAAATGTGCTTTAAAGATGAACATCACTCCCATGGGGTTTCTCATTGGATGTTGGTAAAGGAATGTGCATAGTAAGGCCTAAGGGGTAACTCCCATACACGGGGTAGAGGAAAGCCAGAGAAGCAGCAGTCTTCATGGAGTAGTTCCCCTTTAAAAAAAAAAAAGTTAGCATTTCATTTTGCCACTCTGTTGCCAGGGTCCCAGTTACCCTAGCAACCAAGCAGTTGCTTAGAAGCTTGAATAGGATGTAGAAATAAAAGCAATAACTGCAGCCGCTATCCGGGTTTGAAGAAAAGTCAATTGACTGGTGGGAACTGGATCTGCACATCCTGGGAATTGTGGGAAATTGCTTGTGTCCCCTGAATATTGGGAAATGGGAGTATATTGGGGTGCTCGAGTTGTTTGCACACTCCATATGCGGTTACTTGTGTCTCGGGCCTCGCTAAATGGGGGGTATGGGGTGTCCATAGCAACGCTATTCAACTGAAGCTCAGAACTATCTGTTATATCTATTTATTCTGTCTATTATAGTATATGGACCTTTGTTCTCCATGCTTTAGGGTCTTGCTGATTAATGATTTATTTGATGACTGGTTATTCCATCAGTGGTTATGGGCATGTTCTTCTTAACTGACTGGTTTAGCCTCACACTCCCTCCCATTAGAGTGGTTTAGTCCAGCCCATTGCTTGAGTCAGCGACTCCTTGCCCCGCCCCCTGTAGCTTCCATCATAGCATGCTGACCCACTGCTTCAGTTAGCCAATCACATGCTAAAAGTTAATCTAACCCATTAAATATTTAATATGCTGCCATCGCTGGGGCTTATTTACAAACCTCACAAATTTGCCCCTAACCCACAGAAAATGATAATTAGCTCTGATCTCTCTATTACAAATACACTGCTGGTTGCTGATTGGCCCAGGGTTAGTAAATGAGCCCCAGAGTGGTGTAGTTTGAGCCACCGGCTGTAATATGGCGGCTCGTTTATATAACGAGGTACAGCCCAGTACTTTAGGGGTGACCCACTGGTACAATTGGGGCTGTATGTATTTCCCGTATGCTCAAAGCGAGTGAAATGAATGGCAGGCAGTTCTGTAATGTTTGTGTTCTAGAAACCCACAGCAGCCAATCAGATTTCTGCTTCTGTATGGTAAATAAGTGCTGCCTGCTTATTGGTTTCCATAGGTTACTAGACATTAAATTAATTATATTAAGTATATAAATTAACCCTCCCCTTGCCCAGCATTACATTTTTCATCCTATATTTCATGCCGTTTCAATATTAAAGTGTCACTGTTATTGTGCAAGGGTTGGGGGTGGGTTAAAATTCTGCCCATCATGTGACCGTGCAGTGATTTATTATGGGGGGGGTAATGTAAATGTCCCAGGGGATTATGGGAATGATCCCACAGTGGGTAACGGGTAGGCTTATGGGGGTGCATCTCAGTGACTGGCAGATCTTAAGGAGTAATGGGGGGTTGTGATATTAGTCGGGGGGGGGGGGGGGTTCCAGAGAATATGTATTGTTCCGTGCAGTATGGCGTCTCCCGTGTACAAGTCTTGTTTATTGTATTGTCAGCTGAATGTAACTTTTTATAAATAATAAAAGTTCAGTTCCAGTCCTACAGTGACTTCCTTGTGCTGTTTGTGTAAGTCTGGGGGATTTTTCGGGGCGTATAATGGGGGGGTGGTGATGTAATAAAAGGTGTTAAGTTTGCCCTGTGCAGTAACCTATAGCAACCAATCAGGAGGTACTGGTCACCTGCTTAAAAGCAAAAATCTTATTGGTTGCTATGGGTTACTGCACCTAGGCAAATGTAATGCCTTTTATTACATATAGGGGGAATGTTTTGTGCTCCCTCTGTAAATACCTGGGGAAAAGTCTCTGTCACTTGTGAATTGGGGGGAAGTTTTGCTGCAAACTTGGGGACAATGTTCCGGGCAGAGGCAGCTGGGTTATATGTTCTGGGGGTCATTTACCCCTAACAGAAGTGCAAGAGCATTAAGGGGGCCCCAACTCCCCCATTGCACCCCCATACACCACAGAGATTGAATAATAAATTGTGCAAAGCAGTTTGTAGTTTAACAACAACTAACTGCCCTACCCTATATAAATAAAGGGGGCTTGATTGCACCCAATGAGCAGCTGGAGGGGGTCCCTGCCCTGTGCTGTAACCATGCCAACGCTTCTTTTATAAAATGGCGGAAAACCTGTGTTTATTTGAAAGGATAAGTAAAATCTGTAGAAATGTCTCAGCTCGCTATTATTCCTATAAATTAAGAGCCGTAGGGATCCCCATTTCAGAGCTGCTCGTTTGGGTTTAGTCTATTCTTTCCCCTGTTCCGTCGGGCAGATTGCACCGCCATTATGTGACTGTTCCTTCCCCGGCTCGGCGTGGGGCCCTCTCATTTGCCTAAATGGATCTGTAATTGTCAGCCATTAGGGACAGGGAAGTTCTGTTACACAGGCTGGAGGCAGTGGCCCCTCCATGTTACGTCTCTATCCGGGGGCCACACATTACTGTACTGAAGCTTCTCTGCTCCTTACCCCCCTGTGTTGCCTTCATGTTGCACCCCCCTCACAAGGTAATTCAAATGCTCTTAGCAAAGTAACAGTTACACTTAGTATTCTGCCTAATTGTCTCCTTCCCACTCAGCACAGGATTGCTTCTCTATGTATGATCATCCCATCCTCGCTTTATGGTCTAACAATGTAGCACTAAGAATCAAACTCTCTCGCTACATAGACTTTCATTCAGAATAGTACAGCACAGCTATGGGGAGCACTTTAGCAACTTCCAAACAGGTCTTTTTTTATTATTAGTCTCTATTATTAGTACTATAGGCACCATCTCTCCCTACTATACCTGCTATCCCACAGCCCCAGTCCCTTCCCAGAGGCTATTATCCCACTGCTACTATAGGTACCATCTCTCCCTACTATACCTGCTATCCCACAGCCCCAGTCCCTTCCCAGAGGCTATTATCCCCCCACTGCTACTGCTACTATAGGTACCATCTCTCCCTACTATACCTGCTATCCCACAGCCCCAGTCCCTTCCCAGAGGCTATTATCCCCCCCACTGCTACTATAGGCACCATCTCTCCCTACTATACCTGCTATCCCACAGCCCCAGTCCCTTCCCAGAGGCTATTATCCCCCCACTGCTACTATAGGCACCATCTCTCCCTACTATACCTGCTATCCCACAGCCCCAGTCCCTTCCCAGAGGCTATTATCCCCCCACTGCTACTATAGGCACCATCCCTCCCTACTATACCTGCTATCCCACAGCCCCAGTCCCTTCCCAGAGGCTATTATCCCCCCACTGCTACTATAGGAACCATCTCTCCCTACTATACCTGCTATCCCCCAGCCCCAGTCCCTTCCCAGAGGCTATTATCCCACTGCTACTATAGGCACCATCTCTCCCTACTATACCTGCTATCCCCCAGCCCCAGTCCCTTCCCAGAGGCTATTATCCCCCCACTGCTACTATAGGCACCATCTCTCCCTACTATACCTGCTATCCCACAGCCCCAGTTCCTTCCCAGAGGCTATTATCCCTCCACTGCTACTATAGGCACCATCTCTCCCTACTATACCTGCTATCCCACAGCCCCAGTCCCTTCCCAGAGGCTATTATCCCCCCACTGCTACTATAGGCACCATCTCTCCCTACTATACCTGCTATCCCACAGCCCCAGTCCCTTCCCAGAGGCTATTATCCCCCCACTGCTACTATAGGCACCATCTCTCCCTACTATACCTGCTATCCCACAGCCCCAGTCCCTTCCCAGAGGCTATTATCCCCCCACTGCTACTATAGGCACCATCTCTCCCTACTATACCTGCTATCCCACAGCCCCAGTCCCTTCCCAGAGGCTATTATCCCTCCACTGCTACTATAGGCACCATCTCTCCCTACTATACCTGCTATCCCACAGCCCCAGTCCCTTCCCAGAGGCTATTATCCCCCCACTGCTACTATAGGCACCATCTCTCCCTACTATACCTGCTATCCCACAGCCCCAGTCCCTTCCCAGAGGCTATTATCCCACTGCTACTATAGGCACCATCTCTCCCTACTATACCTGCTATCCCACAGCCCCAGTCCCTTCCCAGAGGCTATTATCCCTCCACTGCTACTATAGGCACCATCTCTCCCTACTATACCTGCTATCCCACAGCCCCAGTCCCTTCCCAGAGGCTATTATCCCCCCACTGCTACTATAGGCACCATCTCTCCCTACTATACCTGCTATCCCACAGCCCCAGTCCCTTCCCAGAGGCTATTATCCCCCCACTGCTACTATAGGCACCATCTCTCCCTACTATACCTGCTATCCCACAGCCCCAGTCCCTTCCCAGAGGCTATTATCCCCCCACTGCTACTATAGGCACCATCTCTCCCTACTATACCTGCTATCCCACAGCCCCAGTCCCTTCCCAGAGGCTATTATCCCCCCACTGCTACTATAGGCACCATCTCTCCCTACTATACCTGCTATCCCACAGCCCCAGTCCCTTCCCAGAGGCTATTATCCCTCCACTGCTACTATAGGCACCATCTCTCCCTACTATACCTGCTATCCCACAGCCCCAGTCCCTTCCCAGAGGCTATTATCCCCCCACTGCTACTATAGGCACCATCTCTCCCTACTATACCTGCTATCCCACAGCCCCAGTCCCTTCCCAGAGGCTATTATCCCCCCACTGCTACTATAGGCACCATCTCTCCCTACTATACCTGCTATCCCACAGCCACAGTCCCTTCCCAGAGGCTATTATCCCACTGCTACTATAGGCACCATCTCTCCCTACTATACCTGCTATCCCACAGCCCCAGTCCCTTCCCAGAGGCTATTATCCCCCCACTGCTACTATAGGCACCATCTCTCCCTACTATACCTGCTATCCCACAGCCCCAGTCCCTTCCCAGAGGCTATTATCCCCCCACTGCTACTATAGGCACCATCTCTCCCTACTATACCTGCTATCCCACAGCCCCAGTCCCTTCCCAGAGGCTATTATCCCCCCACTGCTACTATAGGCACCATCTCTCCCTACTATACCTGCTATCCCACAGCCCCAGTCCCTTCCCAGAGGCTATTATCCCCCCCACTGCTACTATAGGCACCATCTCTCCCTACTATACCTGCTATCCCACAGCCCCAGTCCCTTCCCAGAGGCTATTATCCCACTGCTACTATAGGCACCATCTCTCCCTACTATACCTGCTATCCCCCAGCCCCAGTCCCTTCCCAGAGGCTATTATCCCCCCACTGCTACTATAGGCACCATCTCTCCCTACTATACCTGCTATCCCACAGCCCCAGTCCCTTCCCAGAGGCTATTATCCCTCCACTGCTACTATAGGCACCATCTCTCCCTACTATACCTGCTATCCCACAGCCCCAGTCCCTTCCCAGAGGCTATTATCCCTCCACTGCTACTATAGGCACCATCTCTCCCTACTATACCTGCTATCCCACAGCCCCAGTCCCTTCCCAGAGGCTATTATCCCCCCACTGCTACTATAGGCACCATCTCTCCCTACTATACCTGCTATCCCACAGCCCCAGTCCCTTCCCAGAGGCTATTATCCCCCCACTGCTACTATAGGCACCATCTCTCCCTACTATACCTGCTATCCCACAGCCCCAGTCCCTTCCCAGAGGCTATTATCCCCCCACTGCTACTATAGGCACCATCTCTCCCTACTATACCTGCTATCCCACAGCCCCAGTCCCTTCCCAGAGGCTATTATCCCCCCCACTGCTACTAT
Organism: Xenopus tropicalis; assembly: GCF_000004195.4. Lineage (NCBI taxonomy): Eukaryota > Metazoa > Chordata > Amphibia > Anura > Pipidae > Xenopus > Xenopus tropicalis. The sequence continues at coordinate 12,077,743 of NC_030677.2, read as the reverse complement.
AGGCACCATCTCTCCCTACTATACCTGCTATCCCCCAGCCCCAGTCCCTTCCCAGAGGCTATTATCCCACTGCTACTATAGGCACCATCTCTCCCTACTATACCTGCTATCCCCCAGCCCCAGTCCCTTCCCAGAGGCTATTATCCCCCCACTGCTACTATAGGCACCATCTCTCCCTACTATACCTGCTATCCCACAGCCCCAGTCCCTTCCCAGAGGCTATTATCCCCCCACTGGTACTATAGGCACCATCTCTCCCTACTATACCTGCTATCCCACAGCCCCAGTCCCTTCCCAGAGGCTATTATCCCCCCACTGCTACTATAGGCACCATCTCTCCCTACTATACCTGCTATCCCACAGCCCCAGTCCCTTCCCAGAGGCTATTATCCCTTCACTGCTACTATAGGCACCATCTCTCCCTACTATACCTGCTATCCCACAGCCCCAGTCCCTTCCCAGAGGCTATTATCCCTCCACTGCTACTATAGGCACCATCTCTCCCTACTATACCTGCTATCCCACAGCCCAGTCCCTTCCCAGAGGCTATTATCCCTCCACTGCTACTATAGGCACCATCTCTCCCTACTATACCTGCTATCCCACAGCCCCAGTCCCTTCCCAGAGGCTATTATCCCCCCACTGCTACTATAGGCACCATCTCTCCCTACTATACCTGCTATCCCACAGCCCCAGTCCCTTCCCAGAGGCTATTATCCCCCCACTGCTACTATAGGCACCATCTCTCCCTACTATACCTGCTATCCCACAGCCACAGTCCCTTCCCAGAGGCTATTATCCCACTGCTACTATAGGCACCATCTCTCCCTACTATACCTGCTATCCCACAGCCCCAGTCCCTTCCCAGAGGCTATTATCCCCCCACTGCTACTATAGGCACCATCTCTCCCTACTATACCTGCTATCCCACAGCCCCAGTCCCTTCCCAGAGGCTATTATCCCCCCACTGCTACTATAGGCACCATCTCTCCCTACTATACCTGCTATCCCACAGCCCCAGTCCCTTCCCAGAGGCTATTATCCCCCCACTGCTATTATAGGCACCATCTCTCCCTACTATACCTGCTATCCCACAGCCCCAGTCCCTTTCCAGAGGCTATTATCCCACTGCTACTATAGGCACCATCTCTCCCTACTATACCTGCTATCCCACAGCCCCAGTCCCTTCCCAGAGGCTATTATCCCACTGCTACTATAGGCACCATCTCTCCCTACTATACCTGCTATCCCACAGCCCCAGTCCCTTCCCAGAAGCTATTATCCCACTGCTACTATAGGCACCATCTCTCCCTACTATACCTGCTATCCCACAGCCCCAGTCCCTTCCCAGAGGCTATTATCCCCCCACTGCTACTATAGGCACCATCTCTCCCTACTATACCTGCTATCCCACAGCCCCAGTCCCTTCCCAGAGGCTATTATCCCCCACTGCTACTATAGGCACCATCTCTCCCTACTATACCTGCTATCCCACAGCCCCAGTCCCTTCCCAGAGGCTATTATCCCCCCACTGCTACTATAGGCACCATCTCTCCCTACTATACCTGCTATCCCACAGCCCCAGTCCCTTCCCAGAGGCTATTATCCCCCCACTGCTACTATAGGCGCCATCTCTCCCTACTATACCTGCTATCCCACAGCCCCAGTCCCTTCCCAGAGGCTATTATCCCCCCACTGCTACTATAGGCACCATCTCTCCCTACTATACCTGCTATCCCACAGCCCCAGTCCCTTCCCAGAGGCTATTATCCCCCCACTGGTACTATAGGCACCATCTCTCCCTACTATACCTGCTATCCCACAGCCCCAGTCCCTTCCCAGAGGCTATTATCCCCCCACTGCTACTATAGGCACCATCTCTCCCTACTATACCTGCTATCCCACAGCCCCAGTCCCTTCCCAGAGGCTATTATACCCCCACTGCTACTATAGGCACCATCTCTCCCTACTATACCTGCTATCCCACAGCCCCAGTCCCTTCCCAGAGGCTATTATCCCCCCACTGCTACTATAGGCACCATCTCTCCCTACTATACCTGCTATCCCACAGCCCCAGTCCCTTCCCAGAGGCTATTATTGCTAATAGGAGACAGCCAGGGTCATGTCTAAATGTAGTGAAAGCATCTAAGATTTTTTCTGTTTACCATCTGCCTGTTCCAGTATTTCAGCGCAGCAGTGGATAATCCTATTATGTGTCTGGGAATATACTCAGTATCTGCCAACAGCTAAATAAATATAAGTAACTCTGCTCACAGTTTGTGCTAGAAGCTTGGTGATTTCCCAAGGGGACAGCGATGGACTAGAAAACACAGAGAAATAGACTAGAATAATATCATTACACACTTTCTAACTCTGCAGGCATTCTGAGAGCTTTAGTTCTACAACAACTCAGAATCTTAAAGGGCCAGTATATTGTGACCTGCTGAATTGCGTTTGGGCACTTTGTAGGGGATCTGTGCAAGCGCCTCTCTGCTTATGGGCTTTGCTCCAAACAAGTGAGGAATTCAGCCTTAATTGTCTGGGAATAGGAAGTGTCTTATTATTATATTAGCACTGAATGTGGGTAAGATGAATAAAGGGGTTGGAAGCAATGTTTGGGGCAGTAAGTCTGTCACCCCTATAGTGTAAGGGGAGGGCACCCCTCCTTTCTTGGGAACATAAAGCCTGTCGGTCCCCATGACTCCGCAGGAGAAAACAAGCGACGATTCAGCCTCTCGGGCTCTTTGTGAGACCTGACAATGTGTCTGAAACGTGAAATGTTTCTCACTTTGGCCCCATTGAGTCGTGTGCGAATAGCGGCTTTTCTACTTAAAGGGAAAGTATCATGGGTGGAGAATGCTCCCAGACTGGCGGATGGTTTATAAATCTTGTTTTTTAGATTATTGTTATAAAGATATTAAATGGTTAGCTGTAATATTGGTGTGTAGGCGCCATCTCAGTGCCTTGTGCCTGAGTCTGAGCTTTCAGCCAGCGCTACCCATTAGAACTGCTTTCAGCTAACCTATTGTTTCTCCTACTCCCATGTAACTGGAGGAGTCCCAAGCCGGACTTGGATTTCTTACTATTGAGTGCTATTCTGATACCTACTGGGAGCTGCTATCTTGCTCCCTTCCCATTGTTCTGCTGATCGGCTGCTGGGGGTGAGGGGGGGGGATATCACTCCAACTTGCAGCGCAGCAGTAAAGTGTGCCTGAGTCTGAGCTTTCAGAAGGAGCCAGTGCTACACATTAGAACTGCTTTCAGCTAACCTATTGTTTCTCTTACTCCCATGTAACTGGAGGAGTCCCAAGCCGGACTTGGATTTCTTACTATTGAGTGCTATTCTGATACCTACTGGGAGCTGCTATCTTGCTCCCTTCCCATTGTTCTGCTGATCGGCTGCTGGGGGTGAGGGGGGGGGGGATAGCACTCCAACTTGCAGCGCAGCAGTAAAGTGTGACTGAGTCTGAGCTTTCAGCCAGTGCTACACATTAGAACTGCTTTCAGCTAACCTATTGTTTCTCTTACTCCCATGTAACTGGAGGAGTCCCAAGCCGGACTTGTATTTCTTACTATTGAGTGCTATTCTGATACCTACTGGGAGCTGCTATCTTGCTCCCTTCCCATTGTTCTGCTGATTGGCTGCTGGGGGTGAGGGGGAGGGGGGATATCACTCATACTTGCAGCGCAGCAGTAAAGTGTGCCTGAGTCTGAGCTTTCAGCCAGTGCTACACATTAGAACTGCTTTCAGCTAACCTATTGTTTCTCTTACTCCCATGTAACTGGAGGAGTCCCAAGCCGGACTTGTATTTCTTACTATTCAGTGCTATTCTGATACCTACTGGGAGCTGCTATCTTGCTCCCTTCCCATTGTTCTGCTGATTGGCTGCTGGGGGTGAGGGGGGATATCACTCCAACTTGCAGCGCAGCAGTAAAGTGTGACTGAGTCTGAGCTTTCACAAGGAGCCAGCGCTACACATTAGAACTGCTTTCAGCTAACCTATTGTTTCTCCTACTCCCATGTAACTAGAGGAGTCCCAAGCCAGACTTGGATTTCTTACTATTGAGTGCTATTCTGATACCTACTGGGAGCTGCTATCTTGCTCCCTTCCCATTGTTCTGATTGGCCGCTGAAGCCCAAATCTCTGGGACACAGACGTCCTAATGAAATAGCGACCAATCAAATGTAACCCTACGTTTATACTTCTCAGATAAATGTGTTTCCTTTTTCCCGTTTCCAACCTTCCCTGCCCCCCATCAAACACCCAAACCTAAAATAGATTTGATTGTAAAACCAGATGTTAAAAACCAGGAACCCAAACTTTCCTATGAGGACAAAAGCCAAATGTTTTCCCCTGAGGGACCTCCCGAAATCCTGAAAAGAGCTTCGCTATCCAGTCGTGGGGAGAGCGCGGAACTGCACCTCCCTGCTCTTTCCCAAAGCTTCTTTCATAAAAGTGAGATCAGAAGCTGCCCCCCCCCCCCACATCTTTATTTTGGTACGACCTCCATCCCCCTTCACTCGAGGTCCTTTACTGCAGACCTTTGGATAACACAATGATGTCATCAGATTACTACAGCTCAGTGATGTCATCTGTCAGCGCCCACAGTGACTCCATTATCTGAACACAAAACTGAAGGGAATAAAACCCACATCCAAAGAGGGAGGGACCTTGTGTATAGGAAAAGCTCAACTTATAGGGGACCTGTCACTCACACACAAAAAAGCAGAATAATAAAGATCAAATTAAAGATGAAACCCAAACATCTATATAAAGGTATTTAAAAATCTGAGCTGTCAATCAAATATTGCCTGCCCCTCCTCTATGCCTCAGACATAGGGGTGGGGCAGACCGTTACTTTCACTTTCCATTCAGCATTTTCTAGATCACTTTTCTAGGTCACCGCCCTCCTCTCATTGCCCCTCCCTCCTTGCAATCTATAATCATGCAGCCTGTGCAGGGGCATAAGGTCCCCTACTTTGTGTGTGTGACCCAAGACCTGCTGCCCTCCCTGGGGGAGGTACAAAACTGGCTAAATGACTGGGGGTACCAATGTTAGGCAGCCCCCCCCAGTGATTGTAGTCGCTTACCTGATACCCCTGGGCGGAGTTTCTTTTAGGAGAAAACTGCACCGGCCTTCTCCTTTTGCCGAGATCCGGCACCGACTGGCCCCTCCCAGTGATGTAGCCTTTCCTTCTCCTTTATTAACACTGCCCACAAAATGGCGCCTCCCTGCTGGCTGTGATTGTGACTTCCAAGACTGAAGGAAACAAAATGTAAATAATATATAGAGCGTAAGTAAAGTTTATTTTGTGCCACTAACATGATAGAAAGGGATTTAGAATTATTTCTTAGGGTAACAGGTCCCCTTTAATTAATTCAGTAAGGGAAGGGGGGGGCAGGGGTTCATTACTTAGCATGTAGGGGAGCGCTGTATATTAGTAGGAAGAGTCGGCTAATAAAGATATATCATTCATTCAGTGGTAGTGTGTTGGGGGTTTCCTTAATGGAGAAGGATCTGGGGGTTTTTGTTGATAACAAGTTGTCTAATTCCAGGCAGTGTCATTCTGTGGCTACTAAAGCAAATAAAGTGCTGTCTTGTATAAAAAGGGCATTGACTCAAGGGATGAAACATAATTTTGCCCCTTTATAGGCCCCTGGTAAGGCCTCACCGTGAGTATGGGGGCAGTTTTGGGCTCCAGTCCTTAAGAAGGATATTAATGAGCTGGAGAGAGTGCAGAGACTGCAACTAAACTGGTAAAGGGGATGGAAGGGTTAAACTATGAGGTGAGACTGTCAGGGTTGGGGTTGTTTTCTCTGGAAAAGAGGCGCTTGCGAGGGGACATGATTACTCTGTACAAGTACATTAGAGGGGATTATAGGCAGATGGGGGGGTTCTTTTTTCCCATAAAAACAATCAGCGCACCAGAGGCCCCCCCTTTAGATAAGAGGAACAGAGCTTCCATTTGAAGCAGCATAGGGGGTTCCTCACGGTGAGGGCAGTGAGGGGGTTGGGGAATGCCCTGCCGGGGGATGTTGGGTAGGGGGTTCCTCACGGTGAGGGCAGTGAGAGGGTTGGGGAATGCCCTGCCGGGGGATGTTGGGTAGGGGGTTCCTCACGGTGAGGGCAGTGAGGTTGGGGAATGCCCTGCCGGGGGATGTTGGGTAGGGGGTTCCTCACGGTGAGGGCAGTGAGTGGGTTGGGGAATGCCCTGCCGGGGGATGTTGGGTAGGGGGTTCCTCACGGTGAGGGCAGTGAGGGGGTTGGGGAATGCCCTGCCGGGGGATGTTGGGTAGGGGGTTCCTCACGGTGAGGGCAGTGAGGGGGTTGGGGAATGCCCTGCCGGGGGATGTTGGGTAGGGGGTTCCTCACGGTGAGGGCAGTGAGGGGGTTGGGGAATGCCCTGCCGGGGGATGTTGGGTAGGGGGTTCCTCACGGTGAGGGCAGTGAGGGGGTTGGGGAATGCCCTGCCGGGGGATGTTGGGTAGGGGGTTCCTCACGGTGAGGGCAGTGAGGGGGTTGGGGAATGCCCTGCCGGGGGATGTTGGGTAGGGGGTTCCTCATGGTGAGGGCAGTGAGGGGGTTGGGGAATGCCCTGTTGGGGGATGTTGGGTAGGGGGTTCCTCACGGTGAGGGCAGTGAGGGGGTTGGGGAATGCCCTGCTGGGGGATGTTGGGTAGGGGGTTCCTCACGGTGAGGGCAGTGAGGGGGTTGGGGAATGCCCTGCCGGGGGATGTTGGGTAGGGGGTTCCTCACGGTGAGGGCAGTGAGGGGGTTGGGGAATGCCCTGCCGGGGGATGTTGGGTAGGTGGTTCCTCACGGTGAGGGCAGTGAGGGGGGTGGGGAATGCCCTGCCGGGGGATGTTGGGTAGGGGGTTCCTCACGGTGAGGGCAGTGAGTGGGTTGGGGAATGCCCTGCCGGGGGATGTTGGGTAGGGGGTTCCTCACGGTGAGGGCAGTGAGGGGGTTGGGGAATGCCCTGCCGGGGGATGTTGGGTAGGGGGTTCCTCACGGTGAGGGCAGTGAGGGGGTTGGGGAATGCCCTGCCGGGGGATGTTGGGTAGGGGGTTCCTCACGGTGAGGGCAGTGAGGGGGTTGGGGAATGCCCTGCCGGGGGATGTTGGGTAGGGGGTTCCTCACGGTGAGGGCAGTGAGGGGGTTGGGGAATGCCCTGCCGGGGGATGTTGGGTAGGGGGTTCCTCACGGTGAGGGCAGTGAGGGGGTTGGGGAATGCCCTGCCGGGGGATGTTGGGTAGATGGTTCCTCACGGTGAGGGCAGTGAGGGGGTTGGGGAATGCCCTGCCGGGGGATGTTGGGTAGATGGTTCCTCACGGTGAGGGCAGTGAGGGGGTTGGGGAATGCCCTGCCGGGGGATGTTGGGTAGGGGGTTCCTCACGGTGAGGGCAGTGAGGGGGTTGGGGAATGCCCTGCCGGGGGATGTTGGGTAGGGGGTTCCTCACGGTGAGGGCAGTGAGGGGGTTGGGGAATGCCCTGCCGGGGGATGTTGGGTAGGGGGTTCCTCACGGTGAGGGCAGTGAGGGGGTTGGGGAATGCCCTGCCGGGGGATGTTGGGTAGGGGGTTCCTCACGGTGAGGGCAGTGAGGGGGTTGGGGAATGCCCTGCCGGGGGATGTTGGGTAGGGGGTTCCTCACGGTGAGGGCAGTGAGGGGGTTGGGGAATGCCCTGCCGGGGGATGTTGGGTAGGGGGTTCCTCACGGTGAGGGCAGTGAGGGGGTTGGGGAATGCCCTGCCGGGGGATGTTGGGTAGGGGGTTCCTCACGGTGAGGGCAGTGAGGGGGTTGGGGAATGCCCTGCCGGGGGATGTTGGGTAGGGGGTTCCTCACGGTGAGGGCAGTGAGGGGGTTGGGGAATGCCCTGCCGGGGGATGTTGGGTAGGGGGTTCCTCACAGTGAGGGCAGTGGGGTTGGGGAATGCCCTGCCGGGGGATGTTGGGTAGGGGGTTCCTCACGGTGAGGGCAGTGAGGGGGTTGGGGAATGCCCTGCCGGGGGATGTTGGGTAGGGGGTTCCTCACGGTGAGGGCAGTGAGGGGGTTGGGGAATGCCCTGCCGGGGGATGTTGGGTAGGGGGTTCCTCACGGTGAGGGCAGTGAGGGGGTTGGGGAATGCCCTGCCGGGGGATGTTGGGTAGGGGGTTCCTCACGGTGAGGGCAGTGAGGGGGTTGGGGAATGCCCTGCCGGGGGATGTTGGGTAGGGGGTTCCTCACGGTGAGGGCAGTGAGGGGGTTGGGGAATGCCCTGCCGGGGGATGTTGGGTAGGGGGTTCCTCACGGTGAGGGCAGTGAGGGGGTTGGGGAATGCCCTGCCGGGAGATGTTGGGTAGGGGGTTCCTCACGGTGAGGGCAGTGGGGTTGGGGAATGCCCTTCCTAGTGATGGGGTAATGGCAGACTCTGTTAGTGCCTATAAGAGGGGCCTGGATGAGTTTTTGAACAAGCAGAATACCCAAGGCTATTGTGATACTAATACCTACAGTTAGTATTACTGGTTGTATATATAGTTTATGTATGTGAGTGTATAGATTGGTAGGTGTGGGTTGTGGGTGCTGGGTTTACTTGGATGGGTTGAACTTGATGGACACTGGTCTTTTTTCAACCCTATGTAACTATGTAACTATGTAACTATGTAACTATTCACAAGCCCTGCCCTCTGTGCCAAATCGAGGCCAGACTCAATACAAATGTCTGCTACATTATTTCAAGAGTCAGAACCAAAGAAGAGAAAGGCAAATCCTGCTTTCATTAGTTTTTTTTTGTTTCCATTATGCAAACAAATGTTGTTGGGCGGGGATCCCCTTACTGGCACAGCAACTGATTTAGGGAGAAGTCTCCTCCCCCCGCCGCTGGGTCTCTGATATCAGAACAATATGAGAGGAATCTCTGGCGATTAGTGAGAACATACAGTGTGTTTCCATTTCCTGGAATAACGGTACAATGTGAACGTCCCTCGCTCTCACCGGGCTCAGAGCTGTCTCTTTATCTGCCGAAGGGCACAGTGTCTGCCCCCAGGGCTCCATTAAAGGGGAAGTCTACCCATAGCAGCCAGGAGAACTAATAAATACAGGTATAGGACCTGTTATCCAGAATGCTCGGGACCAAGGGTATTCCGGATAAGGGGTCTTTCCATAATTTGGATCTTCAAACCTTAAGTCTACTAAGAAATTATTAAAATATTAAATAAACCCAATAGGGCTGTTCTGCCCCAATAAGGGGTAATTATATCTTAGTTGGGATCAAGTACAGGTACTGTTTTATTATTACAGAGAAAAGGGAATCATTTAACCATTAAATAAACCCAATAGGGCTGTTCTGCCCCAATAAGGGGTAATTATATCTTAGTTGGGATCAAGTACAGGTACTGTTTTATTATTACAGAGAAAAGGGAATCATTTAACCATTAAATAAACCCAATAGGGCTGTTCTGCCCCCAATAAGGGGTAATTATATCTTAGTTGGGATCAAGTACAGGTACTGTTTTATTATTACAGAGAAAAGGGAATCATTTAACCATGAAATAAACCCAATAGGGCTGTTCTGCCCCAATAAGGGGTAATTATATCTTAGTTGGGATCAAGTACAGGTACTGTTTTATTATTACAGAGAAAAGGGAATCATTTAACCATTAAATAAACCCAATAGGGCTGTTCTGCCCCAATAAGGGGTAATTATATCTTAGTTGGGATCAAGTACAGGTACTGTTTTATTATTACAGAGAAAAGGGAATCATTTAACCATGAAATAAACCCAATAGGACTGTTCTGCCCCAATAAGGGGTAATTATATCTTAGTTGGGATCAAGTACAGGTACTGTTTTATTATTACAGAGAAAAGGGAATCATTTAACCATTAAATAAACCCAATAGGGCTGTTCTGCCCCAATAAGGGGTAATTATATCTTAGTTGGGATCAAGTACAGGTACTGTTTTATTATTACAGAGAAAAGGGAATCATTTAACCATGAAATAAACCCAATAGGACTGTTCTGCCCCCAATAAGGGGTAATTATATCTTAGTTGGGATCAAGTACAGGTACTGTTTTATTATTACAGAGAAAAGGGAATCATTTAACCATTAAATAAACCCAATAGGGCTGTTCTGCCCCAATAAGGGGTAATTATATCTTAGTTGGGATCAAGTACAGGTACTGTTTTATTATTACAGAGAAAAGGGAATCATTTAACCATTAAATAAACCCAATAGGGCTGTTCTGCCCCAATAAGGGGTAATTATATCTTAGTTGGGATCAAGTACAGGTACTGTTTTATTATTACAGAGAAAAGGGAATCATTTAACCATGAAATAAACCCAATAGGGCTGTTCTGCCCCCAATAAGGGGTAATTATATCTTAGTTGGGATCAAGTACAGGTACTGTTTTATTATTACAGAGAAAAGGGAAATCAATTTTAAAAATCTGAATTATTTAATTAATATGGAGTCTATGGGAGACAGGCTTTCCGTAATTCGGAGCTTTCTGGATATCGGGTTTCTGGATAAGGGATCCCATACCTGTACAGAAGTTGTTTCTTTAGCATAGACCTGCACCTCATCCCTTTAAAGGGATAGTTCACCTTCAAGTTAACATTTAGTACATTATAAAATGGCCAATTCTTAGCAACTTTTCAATTGGTCTTTATTTTTGTACTTTTTCTAGTTTTATAATTATTTGCCTTCCTCTTCTGACTCTTTCCAGCTTTCAATTGGGGGGTCACTGACCCCGGCAGCCAAAAAACTATTGCTCTGTGAGGCTACAATTTTATTATTATTTCTACTTTTACTACTTTCTGTTCAGGGGCTCTCCCATTCCTATTCTAGTCCCTCAGTCAAACCACTGCCTGGTTGCTAGGGTAATTTGGACCCTAGCAACTGGACAGCTGTTAAAATTCAAAACAGGTGAGCGGCTGAACAAAAATCTCAATAACTGGAAAACCATAATAAAATGAAAAAAAAAATGAAGATCAATTGCAAATTGTCTTACAATATCACCCTTTACATCATAGCAACTTTCCAATTGGTTTTCATTTATTTATTTCTTATAGTTATTTTTAATCATTTACCTTTTCTTTTGACTCTTTCCAGCTTTCAAATGGGGGTCACTGACCCCGGCAGCCAGAAACCTATTGCTCTGTGAGGCTCCAGCTTTATGGTTATTGTTACTTTTTAATACTTATTTTTGTAGTCAGCTCTTCTATCATATTCCAGTTTCTTATTTAAACCACTGCCTGGTTGCTAGGGTAGTTTAAACCCTAGCAACCAGATAGCTGCTGAGATTCCAAACTGGAGGGCTGCTGAACAAAAAAAACCCGAAATAATTAAAAAACCACAGAAAATAAAAAGTGAAGACCAATTGCAAATTGTCTCAGAATATTACTCTCTACATCATGCTGCATAGTTATTGTGGCGCAGCCCATAATAACAAGAGACCCAGGGGACTGTTACTTTATATTTGTTATAGCCATTATGGCCCCAGTCTCTCAGCAGAACAGACAGTGATATATATATATTTATTTAGAACCCATCTAGGGCTGCTCCCTGAGGGACAGTGGTGGGGGGGGGGGGGGGGGGGGGGGGGGGGGTCTCAGACAGAAGTCTAGTTAAATGGGTTGATTTTTGGGTCAACATTTAATATGATGTAGAGGGTAATATTCTGAGACAATTTGCAATTGGTCTTCATTTTTCAATATCTGTAGTTTTTTTTAGTTATTTCAGTTTTTGTTCAGCAGCTCTCCAGCTTGGAGTTTCAGCAGCTATTTGGTTGCTAGGATCCAAATTACCTTAGCAACCAGGGTGTGGTTTGAATGAGAGACTGGTATATGAATAGGAGAGGGGCTGAATAGAAACTAAGTAATATAAAGTAACAATAACAATAAAATTGCTGCTTCATGGAACAATAGCTTTTCGGCTGCCGGGGGTCAGTGACCCCCATTTGAAAGCTGCAAAGAGTTAAGTGGGTGATATCAGGATAATTCAGTTGTTTGGCCCCGGGGTACATGTTGAGAATATGGAACAGAACCTCTATTTTAGGTAGTGGGGGGGTGTCTTAGATGACTCCCCCCCCCCCATTAAGTGTCTACAGCAGTGGTAAAACTTGCTCCAAACCCTCCTATGAGGGATAATAATTAGCTGCAGCCCCTATTAACTTAATAGGGTTGTTCACCTTTATATTCATTTTTTTTGTATCATGTAGAGAGTAATATATTTCTGAGACAATTTGCAATTGGTCTTCATTTTTCATTGGTGATTTTTTCAATTACTTTAAATTACATGTGGAATTTGAGCAGTTTTCTGGTTGCTAGGGTCCAGTATACCTTAGCAACCAGGACGTGATTTAAGAGAGTGACTGATATATAAATAGCAGAGGGGCTGCATAGAAAGATAAGGAATAAAAAGTAACAATAGCGATAATACTGGAGCCTCACAGAGTAATAGTTTCTGGCTGCCGGGGTCAGTGACCCCCATTTGAAAGCTGGGAAGAGACAGACGAAGAAGGCAAATAATTCAAAAACTATAGAAGATACAAAATGAAGACCAATTGAAAGGTTTCTTAGAATTGGCCATTGGTGCATCATATCAGCCTACCTAGCATGATAAATACACTTTTACCCCAAACATCAGTTTAATCAACATTTACACTGGGCTCCTGGGAGTATCTAGGGCCACAAGTAGGAATAGCTCTCATATCTCACCCTAAGGCTCCTGCCCCTACTGCCCTGGCTCTGGGGGTCCCTAGGGGAGGGGCTTGGGATCCACTGGACTAGAGTGAAGCCTGAGCCACTTGTTCAGGAATAGACCTGGTCAGGGCAACACAAGGGGGCTCATTTATTAACACTGGGCAAATTTGCCCATGGGCAGTAACCCATAGCAACCAATCAGTGATTGCCTTTTTTCAGCCAGAACAATGAATGCAACAGTTTGATTGGTTGCCATAGGTTACTGCCCAGGGTCAAATTTGCCCATTGTTGATAAATGACCCCCAAAGTGTTTTGGGGCTCTGTGAGTACAATATAGTGAGGGGTTATTTACTGCTAGTGGGGTCACTACTCCAATAATACCCACCGGCCTTAGCACAGACAGTGTAGACTGAGGGTAGAGGGGCACCCCCAATCTATACATGCACCTCACTGGTAACACTGAAATCTACTTACATGGGGTGACTACCACAAATCATGGGTTTTTTTTGGCATAATGAAAAAAAACTTAATTCTAAGCAACTGTCCAATATACATGAATGTAAAATTATGCACATGTCAGTTCCCACAATGCTTTGCACACTTCTGCTATGGTCCTTCTTCTCAGATATGTTAATCAAAGAACATGCAAGGCATTGTGGGACTTAAAGTCTTGCTGGCAGGGTTGGACTGGCCCATTGGGATATGGGGGGGGTACCCCAGTCTGACACCGCTGCCTGTAGGGGGAGCTGCTGATACATTGCCTCAATGCTACGGCTAAAGGGAAGCGATGATAAATATTTCATCTTTGTATTTGTGCCAGAAATCAGTGTATTATACTGAGGGAAATGGGCCCCTCCCTGAGCGCCGCCGCTATTTATATCATGTTGTAGTTTGTTTATAGCGAGCGGGAAATGAGAGTTTCCTGCAGAAGGTGTGACGGCGAGTCGGCAATAGAAAAGACAAGGTCGGCCGTACAGTATCCATGGAGGGGCCTCCTAGATACAGTGCAGGGCAACGGGCCAGTGGGCAGATGGCAATATTGCAACATAAAGGAAACTACACCCCCAGAATGAATACGTAACCAACAGACAGTTTATATCATATTAAGTGACCTATTAAAGAATCTCCCCAAACTGGAATATATATATCAGTAAATATTGCCCTTTTACAGCCTTTCACCCTGGGAACATCACTGATTGTGGGACTGAATTATACTATATATATATTATATATATCTTATTAGCACTAATTTACTGTTACATGCAGGCAGCTGGGTTAACTTTGCCTTGAAATGGCCTGAGATGAACCATAATTATCCCTGTTGTCTCTTCCTGATGTCATTATTAGGAACCCAAATTAATTATTACACCCTTCCCCAGCGCCATACCCCTCTCATTTATCTGGCATTTCCGGTTTCACTAGTTAAACTCTGCAAATAAAACTGCAGCAGGAACAGCCCCCTAAGTTTGCTCATAGCCTGTACAGAGAGATACCATAAACCTATGGCAGTATAGGGATTCCCCTGTACTAAGCACAATTCAGCAGGAACAGCCCCCTAAGTTTGCCCATAGCCTGTACAGAGAGATACCATAAAACTATGGCACATAGGGATTCCCCTGTACTAAGCACAATTCAGCAGGAACAGCCCCCTAAGTTTGCTCATAGCCTGTACAGAGAGATACCATAAAACTATGGCACATAGGGATTCCCCTGTACTAAGCACAATTCAGCAGGAACAGCCCCATAAGTTTGCTCATAGCCTGTACAGAGAGATACCATAAAACTATGGCACATAGGGATTCCCCTGTACTAAGCACAATTCAGCAGGAACAGCCCCCTAAGTTTGCTCATAGCCTGTACAGAGAGATACCATAAAACTATGGCACATAGGGATTCCCCTGTACTAAGCACAATTCAGCAGGAACAGCCCCCTAAGTTTGCTCATAGCCTGTACAGAGAGATACCATAAACCTATGGCAGCATAGGGATTTCCCTGTACTAAGCACAATTCAGCAGGAACAGCCCACTAAGTTTGGGGGGGAGTTATCAGGTGGTAGGCCTGTATGTAATCTGTGTGAAAATGGCATTTTCATCCTTCCTTCTCCATTCAAACTAATTGGGCCTGAGTTACTTAAAGTGATATTGCTAATATTATACAATTCTAATGTTCAGAGTCCATAGAAATGACGCTGTTCCTGCATTTAACATATTCCAACAAATGCCAGGAGTTTGTATCCCTGAATTTAATCCCGGCCTGCAGTGTTAATAGGTTGTGTATGTGAAAGTAAGCTGTATGGTGCCATCTAGTGGCAGATCCAAGTAACTCACAAATATATACACATATACATACTGGTGTGGGATGTATTACCCATAATATGCCGGACCTGGGCTTTGCCACATAAGGGATCTTTCCATAATTTGGAACACAGAAGCCTCATGGCTGCTGTAAAACATTAAAGAAAACGATAAGATTATTTTCACCCCATTTCAGCAATTCTTTTGCTATATTTAAATATGTATTGTATAGTGAATTGGTGACAGGAGGGCAGGGCCGCCTTTAAAGGGGTTGTTCACCTTTATGTAACTTTTAGTATAAGGTAGAGAGTTATATTCTGAGACAATTAGCAGTTGGTCTTCATTTTTTTATTTTTATTTTTTTAATTATTTCACTATTTGTTTAGCGGCTATCTGGTTGCTAGGGTCCAAATGACCATAGTAACCAGGATATGATTTGAATGAAAGACTGGTTTATGTATAGTAGAGGGCCTGAATAGAAATAGATAGAAAATAGAATAGAAAAAATAAGATATAAAAACTACCAATAATAAAACTGGAGCCTCACAGAGCAATAGGGTTTGGCTGCCGGGGTCAGTGACCCCCATTTGAAAGCTGCAAAGAGTTGGAAGAAGAAGGCAAATAATTTAAAAATTGTAAAAATTATCTAATGAAAACCAATTGAAAAGTTGCTTAGTATTGGCCGCTTTATGGGACCTTTATATAATGGCCAAACAATTAACCTCTGTGTTTCCATTAGAAACATATAAAGTTTGTGCCCCCTCCCTGCGCGGTTCCCCACATACTGAGCAGTACAAGGTTGGATGGATGCGACTCCTGCACCGTTGTACTGAATATTGTATTATTATTATCATTAGTCACACACAGGGTCGGGGACTGAATACAAATGACAAATCTCAGTCCTATTTGCAGCCTCTCCATAAATACCCAGACGTCACACTGAGTCTTTTAATCCTGTTTTACAGTGGCACCTTAAAGCCCCCCTGGCATTCCCAGTACCCAGAGGCACAAACAGCCCCCCCAGCCCAATAAATAGTGACTGTCTGTGGCACCTTACAGCCCCCCTGGCATTCCCAGTACCCAGAGGCACAAACAGCCCCCCCAGCCCAATAAATAGTGACTGTCTGTGGCACCTTACAGCCCCCCTGGCATTCCCAGTACCCAGAGGCACAAACAGCCCCCCCCCAGCCCAATAAATAGTGAGTGTCTGTGGCACCTTACAGCCCCCCTGGCATTCCCAGTACCCAGAGGCACAAACAGCCCCCCCCAGCCCAATAAATAGTGACTGTCTGTGGCACCTTACAGCCCCCCTGGCATTCCCAGTACCCAGAGGCACAAACAGCCCCCCCAGCCCAATAAATAGTGACTGTCTGTGGCACCTTACAGCCCCCCCCCCCCCGTCATTCCAAGGACCCAGAGGCACAAACAGCCCCCCCCCAGCCCAATAAATAGTGACTGTCTGTGGCACCTTACAGCCCCCCTGGCATTCCCAGTACCCAGAGGCACAAACAGCCCCCCCAGCCCAATAAATAGTGACTGTCTGTGGCACCTTACAGCCACCCTGGCATTCCCAGTACCCAGAGGCACAAACAGCCCCCCCCCAGCCCAATAAATAGTGACTGTCTGTGGCACCTTACAGCCCCCCTGGCATTCCCAGTACCCAGAGGCACAAACAGCCCCCCCAGCCCAATAAATAGTGACTGTCTGTGGCACCTTACAGCCCCCCCCCCCCCGTCATTCCAAGGACCCAGAGGCACAAACAGCCCCCCCAGCCCAATAAATAGTGACTGTCTGTGGCACCTTACAGCCCCCCTGGCATTCCCAGTACCCAGAGGCACAAACAGCCCCCCCAGCCCAATAAATAGTGACTGTCTGTGGCACCTTACAGCCCCCCTGGCATTCCCAGTACCCAGAGGCACAAACAGCCCCCCCAGCCCAATAAATAGTGACTGTCTGTGGCACCTTACAGCCACCCTGGCATTCCCAGTACCCAGAGGCACAAACAGCCCCCCCCAGCCCAATAAATAGTGACTGTCTGTGGCACCTTACAGCCCCCCTGGCATTCCCAGTACCCAGAGGCACAAACAGCCCCCCCCGCCCAATAAATAGTGACTGTCTGTGGCACCTTACAGCCCCCCTGGCATTCCCAGTACCCAGAGGCACAAACAGCCCCCCCCCAGCCCAATAAATAGTGACTGTCTGTGACACCTTACAGCCCCCCTGGCATTCCCAGTACCCAGAGGCACAAACAGCCCCCCCAGCCCAATAAATAGTGACTGTCTGTGGCACCTTACAGCCACCCTGGCATTCCCAGTACCCAGAGGCACAAACAGCCCCCCCAGCCCAATAAATAGTGACTGTCTATGGCACCTTACAGCAGCCCCCCTGGCGTTTGCCAGAACCCACAGATTGCCAGTCCGGGCCTTAATGGCTTTATATAGAGCTGTAGAATTGAATCAATCCGGCATAAGCTCCTTGACACCTGTAATTCTTCTATTCCACCACTAGATGGCAGCCCTGCACAATGCTTCCTGCAGATGAAGTCAAGTGGAAATGAGCTGATAAATGGCCGGATTTGCTTGGCTGTTTGCACCAATAGCCTTTCATTATGTCATTTTGGTAACTAAGTAAGTGGCTTCTCCTGCTGCCAACTATTAACCCTTTTTGTGCTGTTTCTAGATGGAGATTGTTTACCGTAACATTGACTTACTAATTGTACAGCCCATCTGCTCTCTGGTCATTTAAGGTTAAGAACCTTAATTATTCTATTTCTGCACCTTATTTAGAGCAATTTTAGAGCATTGACAGAGAGGTAAAATGCTTTTTAGAATTCCCTGGGGGTCTATTGAGTAACCTAGAAGCAGATACCCCTAGCAACCAATCAGATCTGTGCATTTATATAATTTTTTTTTATAATTTACTGGCCTGATTAAAATGAATAGTTATCTGAGGCTGTGCAGAGACTCTGGATTGGAGTGAAACATCCCATTGGGCAACTGATTCAGTCTATGGGTGGGCCTCTGTGTAACAGGGAGCACTAGGTTGTATAACATTTATATGTATAAAGGCCAAATTATTTTTTACCCCAGTTTTCGAGATATTAGCAGTTTTTCCACTGCTAATCTAATAAAAATGGATGAGTTAAAACAACATCGCCACCTGGTGCCTATTTTGGCCAACTGGTGGCAGAAAATTCATTCACTGAGAAAAAGAAAGTCCTATGACTTTGCCCTGCTTAGGACTGGTCAGAAAAAGTCACATGAGTCTTCTATGTCACTTTTATCAACAATAGGCAGTTTGGCAAAATGAACGGCAGGTGGCGCCGATGTTTCATATTCTGCATATAACTAGTGTGAAAAATTGTTAATATCTTTGAAAACTGGAAAATAAAAATGACAGTTGGAAAGGGTTTATGTTCCCTTTAACTCCTTGCCTACACACTATTAGGAGGAGCTTGGGCTGAACACTTAGAGGTTAATAAGCTGGACAAACACATAAGTCTTGCAGATGAACTCTCTGTCCCCCTGTCCCCCCCTGTGCCCCTGTCTCCCCATGCCCCTGTCCCCCGTGCCCCTGTCCCCCCCTGCCCCCCCGTGCCCCTGTCCCCCCCTGTCCCCCCGTGCCCCTGTCCCCCCCTTTCCCCCTATCCTTCCCTGTGCCCCTATCCTTCCCTGTGCCCCTGTCCCCCCGTGCCCCTGTCCCCCCGTGCCCCTGTCCCCCCCTTTCCCCCTATCCTTCCCTGTGCCCCTGTCCCCCCTGTGCCCCTATCCTTCCCTGTGCCCCTGTCCCCCCGTGCCCCTGTCCCCCCCTTTCCCCCTATCCTTCCCTGTGCCCCTGTCCCCCCCTGTGCCCCTATCCTTCCCTGTGCCCCTGTCCCCCCGTGCCCCTGTCCCCCCTTTCCCCCTATCCTTCCCTGTGCCCCTGTCCCCCCGTGCCCCTGTCCCCCCGTGCCCCTGTCCCCCCCTTTCCCCCTATCCTTCCCTGTGCCCCTATCCTTCCCTGTGCCCCTGTCCCCCCGTGCCCCTGTCCCCTCGTGCCCCTGTCCCCCCCTGTGCCCCTATCCTTCCCTGTGCCCCTGTCCCCCCGTGTCCCTGTCTCCCCCCCCGTGCCCGTCCCCCCCGTGCCCCTGTCTTCCCCCCCGTGCCCCCCCCGTGCCCCTATCCTTCCCCGTGCCCGTCCCCCCCTGTGCCCCTGTCCCCCCTGTGCCCCTGTCTCCACCCCCCGTGCCCCTGTCTTCCCCCCCGTGCCCCTGTCTTCCCCCCCGTGCCCCTGTCCCCCCCTGTGCCCCTGTCCCCCCGTGTCCCTGTCTCCCCCCCCCGTGCCCGTCCCCCCCCGTGCCCCTGTCCCCCCCTGTGCCCCTGTCTCCCCCCCCCGTGCCCCTGTCTTCCCCCCGTGCCCCTGTCTTCCCCCCCGTGCCCCTGTCCCCCCCTGTGCCCCTGTCTCCCCCCCCCCCGTGCCCCTGTCTTCCCCCCCGTGCCCCTGTCTTCCCCCCCGTGCCCCTGTCCCCCCTGTGCCCCTGTCTCCCCCCCCCCGTGCCCCGGTCCCCCCCTGTGCCCCTGTCTCCCCCCCCCGTGCCCCTGTCTTCCCCCCCGTGCCCCTGTCCCCCCCTGTGCCCCTGTCTCCCCCCCCGTGCCCCTGTCTTCCCCCCCGTGCCCCTGTCTCCCCCCCCCGTGCCCCTGTCTTCCCCCCCGTGCCCCTGTCTTCCCCCCCGTGCCCCTGTCCCCCCCTGTGCCCCTGTCTCCCCCCCCCCGTGCCCCTGTCTTCCCCCCCGTGCCCCTGTCTTCCCCCCCGTGCCCCTGTCCCCCCCTGTGCCCCTGTCTCCCCCCCCCCGTGCCCCGGTCCCCCCTGTGCCCCTGTCTCCCCCCCCCCGTGCCCCTGTCTTCCCCCCCGTGCCCCTGTCCCCCCCTGTGCCCCTGTCTCCCCCCCCCGTGCCCCTGTCTTCCCCCCCGTGCCCCTGTCTCCCCCCCCCCGTGCCCCTGTCTTCCCCCCCGTGCCCCTGTCTCCCCCCCCCGTGCCCCTGTCTTCCCCCCCGTGCCCCTGTCATCATCATCAGTACTATATGCAAAAGGTACATGGACACCACGGATGAGGTGAGATTTATTTCTATGATGTCACTTTTTTTTGCTAATATCCTTTTTTAAAGGACAAGTCAACCCAGAATATAATTCTAAGCAACTTCACAATATACATTCATTGCAAATTTGTCTCTAGGGTCCCTGCCCAGCATGTCCCAGACCCCCAGGGTCCCGCCGGTGCCGGGGCAGCCAATAGGCAGCGTTGGTGCATTTGGCTCACAATAGGGATCATTATAGAAGGACTTTCCTATCTCTGTATGAAACGCTGATGAAATCAAGGGAAAGTGTTCCCTCCTCATCTCATTTATTCCGATGGTTCCGGCGCGGAGGGGCTGATTTGTTACAGAAATTCATCAGTTTCGCTTCTTTTTCCCAGAAACGTTATAGTCAGGAAATAAACCTGTGATGAGCCACAGAGATATAATGGGCCGTATGGCTGTGCGAGGGGTCGTGATTAATGCACCACGGGGGGGGGGGGGGGGCAGGGGGGCTATTGGGGGCCAATGGCAGGTACCATGTCATGTGACTGTACAGGGGGCTTCAGTAGCCAAGAGGCAAATACTTTGCAGGGTGTCATGGGAAATTCATTAAACAAGTTGGAACTAAACAGCGACTGGAAAAGGTTAAAAACCTCATTTTGGAGACAATGAATAAAGGGCAAATAAACAGTGCGGACTCCCCAGGGGCAGTTATGTACCCTAATGAGTAGGTGGGGGGGCATATTTGAAATATGAGAGCGCGGTTGCACTTATACCGGGTGCCTTAACCCTTCCCTGTCTGACATGTAGAGTCTATGTGGTCTCCCCCCAGCCGCAGCAGAGACACCCCCAGAATGGTCCTGCTCCCCCATACTGATACCGTGGGCGTGTTCATCACTGACCCCCTTATTAGCCTTATGCTAGGGCTGTCTCTGTTTGGGGGGGCAGTGTGAGACAGGTGGGTTTCTCCGGCCCTGGGTACCAGGCCCATTGGGTTATTATAGAGCAATGCAGGCGCCTGTGTAAGTGGCTCTTAGTATCACACAGAGTGGGGACATCACTCATTAATGTCAGTTTTTCCCGTAACCCACAGAGCGCTCTGATCACGTGGCAGTCACGCCGCTCACTAGTGTAACGCTCACTGCCCCACTATATAAACATGGAGAGTAGAGAGCGCCAGCTGTCCCTTATGGCCCCCACCCTGGCACTGGGCACTGGTGCCCCCTCCCCATTATACATATGTGTCAGCATGGCCCCGCCCAATAGCGCCTTCCTGCGCCCAAACAGCGGCCGCCGTAACTTATATCTGCCCACTGATACACCCTGTAATGATAACAAGCTCCCATAATATCTAATCACTGCATCGACTGGGAGAAATACAATATAATCCCAATGGCACAAGGGGAGCTCAGTCAGCAGTTTGGGGAATAGTTGCCCTTTAAATTAACTGTTAATATGATACAGAGGTGACTAACGAGAGAACTGAAAGGATTTTCCCCAAGGTTATCCCTTTCTCCAGAGCTGATGAGATACTGAGGCCAAATGTCTGCCCTTGTTCCCTTCCCTGCCTGCCTGACTACTGAAACAATGTAGCACAAACCAGCTGCCATAATAACTTTCACTTTGCTTCTGTTCCTCTCCTTACACTCAGGTTGAAGTTGCCCCCTTCGCTCTTAGCTGAGCCCTTGATAAAACTGTCTGGAGGGAAGGTGTTGCTGAACTGTATCTTTAGGTGCTGTAGGGTCAGACTGGGGTATGTGAGGCCCACTAGGGATGATACCCCCAGGGTAGGGGTATGTGAGGCCCACTAGGGATGATACCCCCAGGGTAGGGGTATGTGAGGCCCACTAGGGATGATACCCCCAGGGTAGGGGTATGTGAGGCCCACTAGGGATGATACCCCCAGGGTAGGGGTATGTGAGGCCCACTAGGGATGATACCCCCAGGGTAGGGGTATGTGAGGCCCACTAGGGATGATACCCCCAGGGTAGGGGTATGTGAGGCCCACTAGGGATGATACCCCCAGGGTAGGGGTATGTGAGGCCCACTAGGGATGATACCCCCAGGGAATGGTTTTGACCCTGACAGCCCGGTTTTCGTAAGTACTCGCCATGCCATAGTCCCACCCCCATGATGTGACAGCCCCGCCTCCTCCCCACCCTGCAACAACACTGCCCCACCTCCTCCCCGCCCCCTGTGGCGTCATCCCCACCCCTGCCCGGCTAAGAAAGCCGGCAGAGGTGGCAACCCTACTCCAGGGGCCCCCCCACACCCCCTCAGGGGCCCCCAACTACCCGCTCACCCAACGCCAGTCCCTCCCAGCCAACCAGCCCTTATACTTTACTATGACCAGGGGAGGGAGAGGAGTGGGGGAGCGGAAGGTCAGATCTGGCTCAGCGAGGGTCCCACGAGGGGCCAAGGCTTATCGGGTTATTTCCAATATCTCATTGGCTCAGCCTTAAGGTGCTGTGAATGAATGGCTGCCGGCACGCGTTCCCTCCCCTTTTAGGGCCCATTTATTATACCGTGTAAAACAAAAGTCACCGTAAAAACGGTGTAAAACGCTGTGTAAAATAAATGTCGAATTTCGCCGTCCGAACGCCAGATCCTTTCCGTAATTTCCGGCAGAAGAAAAAAACACGTAAAAAAAAAAAACTACTTACAATTAACCCCAAAATGACTGAAAATAAATATGCGTTGGGGGGGTGGCTTAGACTTGACTTTTACTTTTATTGCCATTATTTGGGCAGCTGTTTCCGTATACCAATAAAATCCGCAGACATTTAGCTTGTCCTTTATTTGTCATTTCAGCGTTAGAGCCCGGCGGCGCTGCCGGCACCGACGCATCCATGGAAGAACATTGGGGCACGAGATGCCGAGGGTTCGCTTTCCCTTTCATGTGGGTTTATCATTGTGCGACTGACAAATCCCCATTAGATGTGTATTATGTTATTTGTGACTATAAAGGGCCGGTCCTTAACCTCTCAGCGTCTTCCCACAATGCACCGAGACATCACACAATTATCTGATTGCTCTCCAGGTTCATTAAACCCATAAATAGGTTCTTTTAATAGATATTCCTATTTATTAGCCAAAAAAGCTCTTTGCCTCCCCCAGACGCTGGCTCCGGTTCAGCCCAGATCCAATGGGCGCCATTTAATTATATCCGCCGTTATTATTGTGCAGAAACGGCACGCTTGGGAAACGCTCGTTTGCATCTCGGTTTATCATACGATAATTAGTAAAGATTTTATTAAAGGGGAACTGTCACTCCCCCAACTGTAGTGGATACGTAATACGTTCTTATTGTTTTTGAGATAAAAATAGTAATTGAAGGGGTTGTTCACTTCAAGTATGATGTAGAGAGTAATATTCTGAGACTATTTGCAGTTGGTCTTCATTTTTTCCAGTCTGGAGTTTGAGGAGCTATCTGGTTGCTAGGGTCTGAATTACCTTAGCAACCAGGGAGTAGTTTGCATTAGAGATTGCTATTTAAATAGGAGAGGGGCTGAATAGAAAAATAAGGTATAATAAGTAACAATAACAATAAAACTGGAGCCTCACAGAGCAATTCTTTTCTGGATGATGGGGTCAGTGACCCCCATTTGAAAGCTGCAAGGAGTTAGAAGAAGAAGGCAAATAATAAAAAAAATTAAATAATGAAGACCAATTGAAAAGTTGCTTAGAATTGGCCGTTCTATAACATACTAAAATTCGGCCAATAGAAGAGTAGGAAATGTGCCAGTGACTCACAGCATGAGTGTATTGCTTGCAGCCAGAAGGATAAGGTTAGGTTGAGGAACTCTCATATACTTCAAAGGGGTTGGTCACCTTTGAGTTAATATTTAGTATGATATAAAGAGTGATATTCTGAGACGATTTGCAATTGGTCTTTATTCTTTATTATTTGTCATTTTTTAATAATCTCTGGGACTCTCAACAGGCTGTCCTTTCCCACTAGGCTACCTATCTTTCACTCCTAGAGTCGCACTGGGGGGGTGCTGGGCCCCCAGGGGCCCCCAATTCCCCTACCTCCCCCAAGTAATTAAACTTACTTTCAGCGTGTCGGAGGAGGGAAATCTGCAGCCCGGGGGGCTCAGGCAGGGATTGGGTCTAGTCTGATGGGGCCCAGTCTGACCCTGCCTACAGTGAACTCACACCCCACTGCTATCCCATTGCTGGCCCTGAAGGAGTCTGTATCCCAACTGGTCTGGCCACGTTGGTCTTGTCCCTGCCTCAAGGTGTTTTTAGGCCAAAAGAGTAAGTGCCCACCTAAAGTGCTCCCTTATAGAGGCTGCTAGAGGGTTTGGCGCCACCTGCTGGCGGAACTCATTATTTGCCACTCACATATTGCATTCCAGCACTGCCCCTCCCTGGTCCCATTTTTATAAAGAAAATAGCAAACAGTTAATCTAATGATGCAAGATAAGTGTTGCTTAATGGCCCAGGGCTCGTTTACACAGAACGCAGGAATTTAATATTAATTGCTCCATTACAGTAGACTGAGTCGCTCACCAGGGGTCCAAGTGTTAAATACTGATTGCTTATTCTGTAGCGCAATCAGATTGATGCAAGTAAATTAAAAATAATGCAAATTCAAGAAGGGAAACTAATTAATAATTAATTTGAAATGTGATGTTACCTTTTATGGGGCCTGACTTATTGAATGGGTATTGGGTCCATTGCAGCCATCACATTATTACTTCTAGTTTGAACAGTTCTGCCTTCATTTCCGCTTTGTTACAGATACTTTATATTTACAAGTTGTAAAAGCCCAACCCTTCTGTTCAGTCTGTTTAAGCCTCTGTTTAACTGTCAGTGCTGAATCCATCCATAGGCATCTCCCAGCCAAGGCCAAGGCCAAAGCATCGCCGAGTGTGATAAAGCAAGAAACAAGGAAAGAGTAACAGTACCCAATACTAATGGTGAGTGAGTGTAGGACAGGCCAGACCGGGGGTGAGTGAGTGTAGGACAGGCCAGACCGGGGGTGAGTGAGTGTAGGACTGGCCAGACCGGGGGTGAGTGAGTGTAGGACAGGCCAGACCGGGGGTGAGTGAGTGTAGGACAGGCCAGACCGGGGGTGAGTGAGTGTAGGACTGGCCAGACCGGGGGTGAGTGAGTGTAGGACAGGCCAGACCGGGGGTGAGTGAGTGTAGGACTGGCCAGACCGGGGGTGAGTGAGTGTAGGACAGGCCAGACGGGGGGTGAGTGAGTGTAGGACAGGCCAGACCAGGGGGTGAGTGAGTGTAGGACAGGCCAGACGGGGGGTGAGTGAGTGTAGGACAGGCCAGACCGGGGGTGAGTGAGTGTAGGACAGGCCAGACCGGGGGTGAGTGAGTGTAGGACAGGCCAGACCGGGGGTGAGTGAGTGTAGGACAGGCCAGACCGAGGGGGAGTGAGTGTAGGACTGGCCAGACGGGGGGTGAGTGAGTGTAGGACAGGCCAGACCGGGGGTGAGTGAGTGTAGGACAGGCCAGACCGGGGGTGAGTGAGTGTAGGACTGGCCAGACCGGGGGTGAGTGAGTGTAGGACAGGCCAGACCGGGGTGAGTGAGTGTAGGACTGGCCAGACCGGGGGTGAGTGAGTGTAGGACTGGCCAGACCGGGGGTGAGTGAGTGTAGGACAGGCCAGACCGGGGGTGAGTGAGTGTAGGACAGGCCAGACGGGGGGTGAGTGAGTGTAGGACAGGCCAGACCGGGGGTGAGTGAGTGTAGGACAGGCCAGACGGGGGGTGAGTGAGTGTAGGACAGGCCAGACCGGGGGTGAGTGAGTGTAGGACAGGCCAGACCGGGGGCTGAGTGTAGGGCAGGCCAGACCGGGGGTGAGTGAGTGTAGGACTGGCCAGACCGGGGGGGTGAGTGTAGGGCAGGCCAGACCGGGGGTGAGTGAGTGTAGGACAGGCCAGACCGGGGGTGAGTGAGTGTAGGACTGGCCAGACTGGGGGTGAGTGAGTGTAGGACTGGCCAGACCGGGGGTGAGTGAGTGTAGGACAGGCCAGACCGGGGGTGAGTGAGTGTAGGACTGGCCAGACCGGGGGTGAGTGAGTGTAGGACAGGCCAGACGGGGGGTGAGTGAGTGTAGGACAGGCCAGACCGGGGGTGAGTGAGTGTAGGACAGGCCAGACGGGGGGTGAGTGAGTGTAGGACAGGCCAGACCGGGGGTGAGTGAGTGTAGGACAGGCCAGACGGGGGGTGAGTGTAGGACTGGCCAGACCGGGGGTGAGTGAGTGTAGGACAGGCCAGACTGGGGTGAGTGAGTGTAGGACAGGCCAGACCGGGGGGTGAGTGAAGGACAGGCCAGACGGGGGGTGAGTGAGTGTAGGACAGGCCAGACCGGGGGTGAGTGAGTGTAGGACAGGCCAGACCGGGGGTGAGTGAGTGTATGACAGGCCAGACCGAGGGGTGAGTGAGTGTAAGACTGGCCAGACCGGGGGTGAGTGAGTGTAGGACAGGCCAGAGCGGGGGTGAGTGTAGGCCAGACCGGGGGTGAGTGAGTGTAGGACTGGCCAGACCGGGGGTGAGTGAGTGTAGGACAGGTCAGACCGGGGGTGAGTGAGTGTAGGACTGGCCAGACCAGGGGTGAGTGTAGGACTGGCCAGACCGGGGGTGAGTGAGTGTAGGACTGGCCAGACCGGGGGTGAGTGAGTGTAGGACAGGCCAGACCGGGGGTGAGTGAGTGTAGGACAGGCCAGACCGGGGGTGAGTGAGTGTAGGACTGGCCAGACCGGGGGTGAGTGAGTGTAGGACTGGCCAGACCGGGGGGAGTGAGTGAGACCTCTTGTCTCTGCCCAAGTGAAACAGTACCCAAGATTTAGGAAAGATCAGCAGCACCCAAGAACAAGGCAAGACGAAGGACAACAGATGAAGGGAGACAGTAGGTAGGCCTGAGACTAAATATAACAGTAACCGAGGCTGAGGAAGTATAGAGAACACCAGCACTACAGTTCCCAAGAGAAGATGAAGAGTAAGGCAAGAGTAAGGTGCTAGAAAGTGAATAAGTAGCTAAGGCTATGGCAACATCAACTCAACAGCAGTGAGGACCATGTATGGATCACAAGCTGGAGATGAACTAAAGACCATCCACATCTGTTAAAAACTGATCTTTAGGCAAAGACCACCCCTGAGTAATAAAACTCAAAAAGGGGAAAACTAGTAAATATCACTGCTAGAGACTGGAGCCCGAGTGGGAGTTTGTGGTTGGCCAGCCTGGAATAATCGAAACGTAGGCGAGCAATCTGAGCTATAACTACCTTTTCAGAAGCCATAAAGTTCTCACTATTTCTATTAGAAAGATACAAAGGGAAAAAATAAAATCGGGGTATAATTGTCTCTAATCAAATGTGTGTGTAAATGAAACATTTATATGCAAGTGACCTATAGATGTGCCTAAAGCCGCAGGAGGATACAACACATTGATGGCTCCACACTAGGAATAATGTGTCATTGTTACACGGGTTTAATTAAACACAAGTACAAAGCCGTTTAGCCGGCTGAAGATCATTACTCCTCTCATCTTGTACTATAGGCAGATGGGACATGGCTCTTGCCGGATAATATTTATTGAATTTATTCACACACAATCCGCCCAAGTAACAAATGTACAGACAAAGGTAAAGCTTTTCTTCTCTTCTTTAGGTGAGATCAATAGCGAGAAGATAAAGGCTCCCTCTTAATTAGCACCAAGGGAAAGAATATGGAATGGGACAGAGAGAACCCAAAGGAGCCCTTAGTGCTATCATTGTGCTTTCCCTTCCCCTGCCCTTACTGGAACCAGTTATTTATCCCTCTCTCCCAGTGTGAGTCTGGTCCTGGTACCGTTGTTAAGAAGAAGAGACTTACATTGAGGTTGATCATCCTCTTCCTTGGGGCAAATTGTTGGCTTTTCCCTCGATATGAAGACCAGTCTCCAGAGCTGCCATCATCCTGTGCAAGAACCGTAAGTATCTAAATGTCTAAAAATATGCACCAGCTGCTCAAGTTGGGGGTCTTCCCATTCCCATAGAAAGGCCTATGGGCTGCCGTTATATCATAATGGTACCCAGTATCTACCCCTTTATTTGCAAGACATTGTAGGTGAGACCTTCATACTGAGAGAAATAGATGAAGAGGTTGGCAAAAAACCACAACTTGAGCCAAGCCTATCCTATGTATTTGCTGTACAAAATGTATTTTCAATGAACCTGCTTATGGCATACATTATGGAGCTGTCTAAAATATTCCTGTCCTGTGATATAGTGGTAAGAGATATGGTGGTAAGATATATGGTGGGAAGGGATATGGTGGGAAGGGATATGGTGGTAAGATATATGGTGGGAAGGGATATGGTGGTAAGAGATATGGTGGGAAGGGATATGGTGGTAAGAGATATGGTGGGAAGGGATATGGTGGTAAGAGATATGGTGGGAAGGGATATGGTGGTAAGAGATATGGTGGGAACGGATATGGTGGGAAGGGATATGGTGGTAAGAGATATGGTGGGAAGGGATATGGTGGTAAGAGATATGGTGGGAAGGGATATGGTGGGAAGGGATATGGTGGGAAGGGATACGGTGGGAAGGGATATGGTGGTAAGAGATATGGTGGGAAGGGATATGGTGGGAAGAGATATGGTGGGAAGGGATATGGTGGGAAGGGATATGGTGGGAAGGGATATGGTGGGAAGAGATATGGTGGGAAAGGATATGGTGGGAAGGGATATGGTGGGAAGGGATATGGTGGGAAGAGATATGGTGGGAAGGGATATGGTGGGAAGGGATATGGTGGGAAGAGATATGGTGGGAAGGGATATGGTGGGAAGAGATATGGTGGGAAGGGATATGGTGGGAAGAGATATGGTGGGAAGGGATATGGTGGGAAGGGATATGGTGGCACCAACATCACCACCTTAGGGCTTTCATCAATACACCAGTGATGAGGAGCGAGGCTGCTTTTCCAGGGCCCCAAACTGGGGACTCTCTCAGCTACAAGTTCATCTTGGTGACGGTTAGGCAGTAAGACTATGAAGACTATTTTCATTCATCCAGGCCATGGTATATCTAGTATAAATAAATCTAAAGCAACTGGACTTGTTAGGTAATCATTGAGTTAGGCATTGAGGTTAATCTGAATCCTGCTACAAATGGGGCAATGCCCTGTTTTCTTTATCAGTTACCTTGTTAGGGAGTAATATTCTAAACTGTTTTAGAGTTTAAACCAGTTTTATTCAGAAGGCAGCTTCCAATAACTGCTACCTGCTAACTAGACTTGGGTCTAGTAAACCATAGCAACCAGTTAGCAGGTAGCAGTTATTGGAAGCTGCCTTCTGAATAAAACTGGTTTAAACTCTAAAACAGTTTAGAATATTACTCCCTTAAGTGTCTTTGTCCCTAAACCATTTCTGTTTACTGATGTACAACCAATGGCTTTTTGGGGTAAAGGTGGCCATACATGGGCCGTTTGTAGCTGCCGATATGGGTCCCTTGGACTGATTCGGCAGCTTATCGGGCTGTGTAGGGGCAGGAGCGAGGGGCATGCCCAACCAATATCTGGCCTGAAATTGGGCAGATATCGATTGGGCGGGTTAAAAGATTTAGTCGGATCAGGGACCGCATTGGCTCATTGATGAGGTCCCCAAACCAACTGCCCCATTGCCACCATTATAATTCGATCGTTTGGCCCCAGGGCCAAAAGATCAAATTAGCCTACATTTTCCCCGATATCACCCACCCATAGGTGGGAATATCGGTTGAAGATCCGCTCACTTGGCGCCAAGCGAGTGAACCTTCATGTGTATGGACATCTTAACTGATCTATAATTTCCAACACTTCCCCCGTTGAGGTCTGATGGTTGCCCATGGCTACTCTAGAGGTCCCCTAAATAGAGACTTAGGTGGTCAGTAGATCATCCTTGTTGGCCGGCAGTGCAATCAGCTGTGAGACTGAGCGTTGGGTTTGATGAGTCCCGATGGTGCCAGGTAATGCCATAGAGACAGAGTAACTTGCTCTCTACAACCCCCCCCCCGGCCCTAGTGAATTCCTTGCAGGGCCAATCACTATTCAGCAGCGTTTGTACCGCTTTCATCGGGCTGATGGATTCTGGTAATTCCTCCGCGCCTGCTGCTAATAATAGTAAATCTACGGCTTTACGGATTGTAAAAATATATTGGAATCTCGCTATGTTTTTCTGCCTTTTTTTTTCCCAAGGTGATATGAACTTTTCCAAGACAAAATCAATACCTTCAAGCGCCCAAGCTACAAAGTCGGGCAGAATGTAATGTTACATACGGTTCTCTGATTTCCCTCATACCCAGTCCTTGTTACATTACAGAACACAAGCGAATGCTGACGAGTTTCTTTAATAAGAAAATGTAGAACGTTATTTCCCAGGCCCTCAATAAAACAGTCACGCCGCTGATACAGAAAGCAATGGGAACGCTGAGCTCTAGTAAATGTTTATGGCTCAGGAGCTAAAGGTCAACACTGGCCCCCCTGGTATGTTGGGCAGAAAGAAGATGGTCTAACTGTCACTTGGGACCTTCATCTACAGCTGAAATGTGGAGGTGCTTCCAACATGGCATTGTGTTTAGATCCTGGGGCAGGTATCTGCTACATGTACGTGACCAGTTGGACCAATGGAGCCATGCTACAAAGTCCCCTTTCCCCTCCTTTTTGGTTATGGAGGAACCATTAACCTCATTCTTGAAGGCAACCAAGATGGCACCCCCAGCATGAAACTGTTGCCCCTATTCTGCTACAGCATTTGGTGCTCACAATATGCTTAGGTGATGGGTGGGGGCACCTCCATGATGATATAGAAAAAGGCTTATGGCTTAAGAGCAGAAGGCTTACGGGGATTGGTCTATGGACATATGGAATGCTCTCAAGCACCAACTTCTCCAGTAATGGCCAACGGGGGCTGGCAATGGATAGCTGGGAACTAAGCTGCAATATAATGGCAATTATATTCTCCTTTGCTGAGATTAGGAGAGAATTTGCCCTATATGTAAAATTCTAAGAGTCAAATTCAACGGGGCTTTGCCGGCTGAGCTATAGATCTTACTTAATGTCTGGGCCAATTGGTTTGGTATTTTAATAAATAGCACATGGCGGGCTCTGAAAATCAGTCCTAACTCTTTATTAATCAAAACATCGAGCCCTATATGTACCTGGTTCTTACATTCTGAAGCCCTTCATGTTCAGTGGGAGACATTTGTAAGGAACATCTCCATTTGCAGGAATTAGTATCAAGAGACGAAAAATCCCAGCCCTTCAGTAATGAAATTACGATAAACCAGACACATGGTTCTCATTTACAGAGGTTTTTTGCACTTTGCCCACTGCCCCACCCTCAGCATCTGGGGGCGCAGGTTGGAGCACAATGACCTGCACTTTCACTAGGAATACAAAGCTGCCTTTAGCATTGCAGCGTGGGTAGACTGGGGAAGGCCTCGTCCTGTCCCTACTGACCTTCATGGGTAGGCCAAGCCAACTGGGCACCCTAGGCAACCCAGCTGGCCACCTCGCCTCTGAACTAATTGTGCAGAGATGTCATGGGGAGGGGGGGTTTTGCCGCACTAGACAAGCAGCGGGGGGGGGGGGGGAAAGAGCTCTTACTAGGGGTAAGATAGAGAGGTACCTGCCTGGCGCCCCCTTCAGGCACCCCTAGGCAGGTGTCTCTTCTGCCTACCCCTAGTTCCTGCCCTGCTTACCCCCTAACACTCATGTCATGCAGGGAACAAATGTAGGCTGAGGGTGCAAAGGAGCTCCATACTAGCTGGCCTATGGCAAGCACCGAGGAGAGGGCCATCTTTGCTTGGCGTTGGCTGAGGAGAGATCCGCCTTGTACCCCCCAGTGTTGCACGGTGCAGAGCACAACAAGGCCCATTGCAGGTAGTAAGGACAGGGCAGGCCTGATGCTGCTCTTTGTACCACTATGGGTTGCACTCTTACACCCCTTAGTGCTCTAGCACTTGCTCCTGCGGAATAATAAATTATTCCTTATATGTCTTCCTAAAATTGAATAATAAATGTTAATATCTTATATATATCAAATATTTTATGTCTTATATATCTATTTTTCAGAAAAACATGTAAAAATGCACACTATTTCCTATACATTTGGCTTTTTTACCAAGAAATTCGTCCTCTGATACAGGTCTTGTCTAGTCCCATTAGTGCCTCCCTTGGCTACAGGTTGGTCTGGCCTTGAGAAGGTTTACATGCTGTCATTGGCTACATGTTAGCCCAGCCCCATTAATGTTCTCATCCCATGATTGGCTACACATGGGTCTAGCCCTGTGAATATTCCATTGTTCCCCATACACCTTCAGATCCCCATACACCTTCAGATCTGCTCGCTTGGCGATGTTGCCAAGCCAGCGTGCGGATCTTCTCCTGATAACCCCCACCCATGGGTTGGCGATATCGGGAGAATCCAGGCTAATTCTATCATTTGGCCCTGGGGCCAAACGATTGAATTATGATGACGGGTATAGGCAAAGTCGGTTCGGGGACCACATCAATGAGCCGATGTGGTTCCCGATCCGACTAGATTTTTTAACCTGACCGATCGATATCTGGTCGATTTCAGGCCAGATATCGGTCGGGCAGGCCCGTCGGTAGTGCCCATACACGGGCCGATAAGCTGCCGAGTCGGTCTAAGGGACCCATATCGCCAGCTAGAATCAGCCCGTGTATGGGGACCTTAAGTGTAGGTAGGTCTAGCCCTACAAGTGTTGTTATGGCTTAAGGCTGGTTCTAGCCCTTTTCTAGTGTATTGGTACCACTCATTTGCCAGACACTTTTAGTGGCCAATTAGGCACCTGGCCAATGCTGAACAATAGAGCCTACCATCAATTCTCCATAATTAGTCTTCCATTTAATATCTGGGATTCCTTACTGTACTGTGACTCCATTGGGAAAGACAAGTCGTCCTGACCCCCCCCCCCCCATTCCATATAGAGTCAGTCTCTGATGGACCTAATAATCTTCTACTCTAATATGGTTCCTTCTCTCAGTACGGTTATGAAGTACAGGGTGAATGGGATAAGCGCTGGAGTGGCCCTAAGTGACTCTTTTAATGCTATTATCACTATTTTTGCCTCTGAATTTTGCCTTTTGATTATTATAGCATTCTCTTAATTCTCTGTATAGTGCTGTGTATAGCGGGTAATGACTTAGGATAAAATAAAAACAAATCTTAGGTAAAACATATGCCGGTTCTATGCAGGTTCTAAGTAGCCCAGAAGGGCTGAAAGACCATTTCTCCTCCGCACCCAATTCGCTGAGCGTCTTCCTTTGAACTTCAAAGTCATTCTTCTAAACACACAAGGTCAATAGCCACCAGATGTGAAGCCGCTGATTTCCCTCTTGTCTCACCGGATGATATATTCACTTATACAATGTGTTAAATAGGTTTCTTACAGAAAGTCACTCTTTGATGGCTGCTCATCACGGCCCATTGTAACCTAATAGCCCTGCTGTGAGCCAACCCCCTACTGATATCAATGGCAGATAATGACTTTCCAGATAATGCGAGTGGCATGACCACAAGGCCGGGGCAAAATCTTGTATCCTAATAGACCTTGGCTAAGCTTAAGTTGTAGGGAACATGGATATCTGGAAATATATCTGTATTTTCTACTTACTTTTGGGGATTTGTTCTCATCTCTTGAACCTACTGCGGCTAAAGAGACCTATTGCCCCGGTGCCTTGGCACTAAGGATTTGCCTTTATAACATTGGGCAAGAGAGAAGATCTCCCTGAGAACCCAAGTGCTTTGTAGAGCAGGTTAAGGGCCTGGGGGGATGATAACTGGAATAACTTAAATATAGGATATATATTCCCTTTAGATTAAAGCCTGGGTAGTTGTGTTGCTATGAGAGCAGATCAAGGGGCAGGGACTGCCGGGGGGGGGGGGAATCAGAAATGTTTTATTTAGTTATTCAGCAGATCTGACCGGCCTGCCATTGGGTTCAACAGATTGTGTTTCAGGGAAATTGCTTTAATATCATTTCAGGTGATTACAGATGGGGGCTGCTATGGGGGGGGGGGGGGGGGTTGCTCTTCATACAATGCAGATTGATATAGTTCTTCCCAGATACATGAAAAGAGTGAGGCAGGTATATTGGGACTTACCCAGTGTAGGACTGGCCCAGCGGGATACCAGCAAAACCCAGGGGTCAGTGGGCCCTCCTGCTCCTAATCATTTGGCCCTCCTTCATGGTCATTCCCTTTTTTTGAATGGGAACAAAGGGGGGAAATAGATGACCAATTCAGCAGCTTATCCGCCATGTATGGGCACCCCAGATGAGCCTAAAATTGGCCAGATCTCGATGGGTTTGATTTTCCGTCAGATCGGAGACCACTCATTGATGCAGTCCCTGATCCAACGGCCCCTCTCCCTGCCATTGCGCCACACAATCAAAATGGCCCCTTATCGACTACCTTTAGGTGGGCATATCAGGAGAAGGTCCACTTGTTTGGCAACCTCACCAACCAAGCAAATCTTCCTGTGTATGGCCACCTTTAGTCTAATTTATATATAATGTAGAACCATGTTTAGTTCATTTATGGCCAGTCCCATCTCATACATATACAGTGTGCCCCCCCCCAGTGTACATAGCATTCCCTCAGAAACCCAGAATGACCCCTAGATATCCAAAATGCCCTCTAGAAACTCATGTCCCTACAGACACAGTGTTTCCCTCCATACACAGCATGCCCCCTTCATTAACAACACATATATACAGTATGTCCCCCTACATACAAAACTTGCCCCCTACATACAAAACTTGCCCCCTACATACAAAACTTGCCCCATACATACACAACTTGCCCCATACATACACACACAACTTGCCCCCTACATACAGTCCCATACATACACAACTTACCCATACATACACAACTTACCCATACATACACAACTTGCCCCATACATACACAACTTGCCCCATACATACACACACAACACTCCGCCTACATACAGTACCATACATACTCAACTTGCCCCCTACATACAGTCCCATACATATACAACTTACCCATACATACACAACTTACCCCATACATACACAACTTGCCCCATACATACACAACTTGCCCCATACATACACACACAACTTGCCCCCTACATACAGTCCCATACATACACAACTTACCCCATACATACACAACTTGCCCCCTACATACACAACTTGCCCCATACATACACAACTTGCCCCATACATACACACACAACTTGCCCCCTACATACAGTCCCATACATATACAACCTACCCATACATACACAACTTACCCCATACATACACAACTTGCCCCATACATACACAACTTGCCCCATACATACACACACAACTTGCCCCCTACATACAGTCCCATACATACACAACTTACCCCATACATACACAACTTGCCCCCTACATACACAACTTGCCCCATACATACACAACTTACCCCATACATACACACACAACTTGCCCCCTACATACAGTCCCATACATACACAACTTGCCCCATACATACACAACTTGCCCCCTACATACACAACTTGCCCCCTACATACACAACTTGCCCCCTACATACACACACAACTTGCCCCCTACATACAGTCCCATACATACACAACTTGCCCCATACATACACAACTTGCCCCCTACATACACAACTTGCCCCATACATACACAACTTGCCCCCTACATACACAACTTGCCCCCTACATACACAACTTGCCCCCTACATACACAACTTGCCCCCTACATACACAACTTGCCCCCTACATACACAACTTGCCCCATACATACACAACTTGCCCCCTACATACACAACTTGCCCCCTACATACACAACTTGCCCCCTACATACACAACTTGCCCCCTACATACAGGAGTATGAGACATGTTGCTGGCGGGTGCAAGTTAGAGATATCAGTTCCGTGCATTCCCATTGGCTCCCAGGCAAACAGGCTGCCCTAGGGAAGGGTGCAGGGAGTTCTTGTTCAGCTTCACATTAGAGCCACAGCCCCTGATACACAGTGCAGATAAAGCCATTAGCCCAGCGTCTGTGTGCCCATGTGGCGCCTTCCCTGGGCCGGACTGGCCGACATTCCTTACTGAAATACAATTATCCGCTAAGAACAAAGCTCTGCTCCATTATTCACTTCTCCTGCCCTTATCGGGGCTTTAATCTCTCCTCTCTGGAAGCAGCAGAGATAAATACTCCAAGGCCAAGACTCATTGTTGGGGACTTTAATTTGCCTATAAATTCTCCCTCCTGTATGGCATCCCATACTGTTAGGTTAATTAATAAAGTTAAAAGATAAACAAAGAGCCAAATGGGGCCCATATCTAGAGTCTTCGCTGAGCCAAACGGGACATTTCAGTGTTCTGATATCAATTCATTGGGGTCGGAGCAGCTTCTGTGTGGCTATTGTGATACCAGAAGGACTGGGGCTAGGGTTGCCACTTACCCTGAATGGCCTAGATAGCCCGGTTTTTGGAATTTGGAAAACTGGGCAGGGCTTTCCTAAATTGACCCTGCCATTGGCCAATTGGCGTTTGCTGTGTCATAGCCTTGCTCGTGACATCACAGTTCCGCCCTTGTGATGTCAATGTCCCACCATTCTTTAGGTGCCAACATTAGTTGGGACACCAGGAGAAATTCTGCTGGGCTCCAGCCCTCAGGGACCTCGCTGAGCCAGGCCCATCCTATCGTAGGAAAAGGCAATGGGAACACTGGGAGGCACAGGAAAATGGCACCAACCTTTACTTTTGCAGCGCTACTGTAAAGCAAATACATTACAGATCCAGGCAACCTTTGTATGTCGATGCATTCTGTCCCCTTTGTTTAATAAACTAAAAATAGCCAAAAAGCAGATGTACATTCGCCTCATTTGGGGATTCGGCACAAGGGTCGTGAGAAAAGAAAGCAGATATCTTAAATAAGG
This sequence comes from Xenopus tropicalis, assembly GCF_000004195.4. Taxonomy (NCBI): domain Eukaryota; kingdom Metazoa; phylum Chordata; class Amphibia; order Anura; family Pipidae; genus Xenopus; species Xenopus tropicalis. Next base: position 12,040,786 of record NC_030677.2, on the reverse strand, counting down.
GAAAAGATTTAAGGAATGGGTGGGCTCAATTAATTACTGCATAAAGAGATCCAATAAAATAGCCTTCAATGCTAGTAGGTTGGCTTTGCCGGCTGTGGCTACCACTGTGGCTACCTAACTCCTGTGTTTGTGTATTGTGCCTATAGGGCCAATAATAGGGTGTGTAAGTGAGGGGTAACATTGCTGTCATTTGTAAGTAATTTACTCCGATACCCGGCAAACAGTTCTAGGAAAGGATCTTGCATTGCGGGCAGGGACACATTATCTGCACCTTGGGCTTCTATGCCACCTACAAAAGTAGGAATAAATCCCATTTTTAATGCTGAAATCCAGCTGCAAAACAGTTCTTCTCTTTCTGCATCATTTGAAATCCTGGCAGGGGAGGAGGGACTAAAACACTGATGTTACAAATTGTAACAACTTCTCCCCAGCTTACAGACAGCATGCAGGAACTACATAACCCACAATGCATTGTACTGGGATGTTCCTTTCCTTATTGACATCAAGTGTGCAGCAGGGGATTGTGGGATTGGGAGGAGGCAGGCTGAAGGCAGGCTGAGGACAGGCGACTACTGTTACATTTTATTTGGGTCACAAAGTAGTCAGATCAGCAGGGGAACAGGGCCCCGGCCCAGACAAGATCCCTTCCTGCTGCTCTCAGCCCTCCCTCCCCTGAGGGGGTTAAGTATAAGGTACGTACATGGGGGTTGGGTTGCCACCTTTTCTGCACGGGAACTCTGGGCAGGGAGTTGGGACATGACGTCTCTGGGTCGGGCAGTGATGCGGCGATCAGCGATTGGTCAGATCTTGGAGAGTCCTGGCCGGTTCTTCAATTTGGGAAAAAAGGGCAGCCGGTTTTGACCCGGACAGCCCTACTGAAAACAGGGCTTCTGGGTCCAAAACAGAAAAGTGTCAACTCTCCATTGGGGGAAGGGGCTGGTGGGGGTGAGCGAGTAGTCAGTGGCCCCTGAGGGGGTATTTGGACCCCTGGGGGCACACCCTAGTCTGACCCAGTGTCTGCTTAGTCCGTTAATTGTTGGTTGGCCACCTTTGTCCTCTGGGTTGGCAAATACAACCAACACCACCGGTAGGGAGACAATACTGATTGGCTGAGCTCACTGAGAAGGTGGGAAGTTTTATCCACAGTGCTGGGGTATATGGGGTTTATGGGGTATATGGGGTATATGGGGTTTATGGGGTATATGGGGTAGGCTGTAATGGCGGAAAGAATGGAGGAGAGGCTGGAGTCTGGCATGTTGGGAAGGAAAGAGGAGAAACTGGCCTATAAGGTACATTGGTAAAGGAGCAGGGAACGGGCATAGGGAGGGGGACACGGACAAGTAATAGTTAAAGCCACTCAATGTCACGTGACATACATTAACCCCCCAGCATCAATAAGCAGAATATAAACCCCTGTTGCTCACAGTTACTGCTGTACGGGAGATAGTCGCAGTCTCCACAAATTCATGAGCCTCTCTCCCCGCGGTTCCCTTGTGTCTCAGAGATAAAAAAAGAACATTTCTATTGAATCATGAATTCATTTTAGCTGCGGAGTTTATACAATATTTTAGGAAAATGTCATATCGGGTTTCTTGTTGCGCATCAGGCGGCCCCCGTACTTATTGCTGATTGGCTCATCTCTCCTGTTACGATGGAAGTCTGAGTCGCTCTCTATTATGTTCAGTTGCCTATCATTCTATCCTACTATTAATATACGCCACTCCAAGCTCTCGTACAGAGCATTTTGGAAATAAGATCTCACACCGGTTTCCCTCAATGACTAAAAGCCGGCTCCAGTAAGACTGTGGGGCTGATTTACTCAAATTTGTCTTTTTCTGACCTTAGAAGTCGTATAAACCCGACACGGTATAAATTCAAATTAAACTCATTGTTGTAAAAAAAAAAAACGTTGTAATTGAAACTGGGTGAAACAGAAAACAATGAGAGGGTTAACTTCCCCTTGAAACTGGGTGAAACAGAAAACAATGAGAGGGTTAACTTCCCCTCAAAACTGGGGGAAACAGAAAACAATGAGAGGGTTAACTTCCCCTCAAAACTGGGGGAAACAGAAAACAATGAGAGGGTTAACTTCCCCTCAAAACTGGGTGAAATAGAAAACAATGAGGGGATTAACTTCCCCTTGAAACTGGGTGAAACAGAAAACAATGAGGGGATTAATTTCCCCTTGAAACTGGGTGAAACAGAAAACAATGAGGGGATTAATTTCCCCTTGAAACTGGGTGAAACAGAAAACAATGAGGGGATTAACTTCCCCTTGAAACTGGGTGAAACAGAAAACAATGAGGGGATTAATTTCCCCTTGAAACTGGGTGAAACAGAAAACAATGAGGGGATTAACTTCCCCTTGAAACTGGGTGAAACTGAAAACAATGAGGGGATTAACTTCCCCTCAAAACTGGGTGAAACAGAAAACAATGAGAGGGTTAACTTCCCCTTGAAGCTGGGTGAAACTGAAAACAATGAGGGGATTAACTTCCCCTTGAAACTGGGTGAAACAGAAAACAACGAGGGGATTAATTTGCCCTTGAAACTGGGTGAAACTGAAAACAATGAGGGGATTAACTTCCCCTTGAAACTGGGTGAAACAGAAAACAACGAGGGGATTAATTTCCCCTTGAAACTGGGTGAAACTGAAAACAACGAGGGGATTAATTTCCCCTTGAAACTGGGTGAAACTGAAAACAACGAGGGGATTAATTTCCCCTTGAAACTGGGTGAAACAGAAAACAATGAGAGGGTTAACTTCCCCTTGAAACTGGGTGAAACAGAAAACAATGAGGGGATTAACTTCCCCTCAAAACTGGGGGAAACAGAAAACAATGAGAGGCTTAACTTCCCCTCAAAACTGGGTGAAACAGAAAACAACGAGTGGATTAATTTCCCCTTGAAACTGGGTGAAACAGAAAACAATGGGGGGATTAACTTCCCCTTGAAACTGGGTGAAACTGAAAACAATGAGGGGATTAACTTCCCCTTGAAACTGGGTGAAACAGAAAACAATGGGGGGATTAACTTCCCCTCAAAACTGGGTGAAACAGAAAACAATGAGAGGGTTAACTTCCCCTTGAAGCTGGGTGAAACTGAAAACAATGAGGGGATTAACTTCCCCTTGAAACTGGGTGAAACTGAAAACAATGAGGGGATTAACTTCCCCTCAAAACTGGGTGAAACAGAAAACAATGAGAGGGTTAACTTCCCCTTGAAGCTGGGTGAAACTGAAAACAATGAGGGGATTAACTTCCCCTTGAAACTGGGTGAAACTGAAAACAATGAGGGGATTAACTTCCCCTCAAAACTGGGTGAAACAGAAAACAATGAGAGGGATTAACTTCCCCTTGAAACTGGGTGAAACAGAAAACAATGAGAGGGTTAACTTCCCCTTGAAGCTGGGTGAAACAGAAAACAACAAGGGGATTAATTTCCCTTGAAACTGGGTGAAACTACCATACCCATGGTATTGCCCATAGTATTGCCCATAGTATTACCCATAGTATTACCCATGGTATTGCCCATAGTATTGCCCATAGTATTACCCATAGTATTACCCATAGTATTGCCCATAGTATTACCCATAGTATTGCCCATAGTATTGCCCATAGTATTACCCATAGTATTGCCCATAGTATTGCCCATAGTATTACCCATAGTATTACCCATAGTATTGCCCATAGTATTACCCATAGTATTGCCCATAGTATTACCCATAGTATTACCCATGGTATTGCCCATAGTATTACCCATAGTATTACCCATAGTATTGCCCATAGTATTGCCCATAGTATTACCCATAGTATTACCCATAGTATTACCCATAGTATTACCCATAGTATTGCCCATAGTATTACCCATAGTATTGCCCATAGTATTAGCCATAGTATTACCCATAGTATTAGCCATAGTATTAGCCATAGTATTACCCATAGTATTAGCCATAGTATTAGCCATAGTATTACCCATAGTATTACCCATGGTATTGCCCATAGTATTACCCATAGTATTACCCATAGTATTACCCATAGTATTGCCCATAGTATTGCCCATAGTATTACCCATAGTATTACCCATAGTATTGCCCATAGTATTAGCCATAGTATTAGCCATAGTATTAGCCATAGTATTACCCATGGTATTGCCCATAGTATTACCCATAGTATTACCCATAGTATTACCCATGGTATTACCCATAGTATTACCCATAGTGGGGCAGGGGGCAGAACGTATATTCTCTGGCACACTGGGTGTAACAGCTACTGTAAGGTTATTACCCCTCCCTATTAAAGGGGCCCTTACGAACACCTCACATTTCACCCTACGCTCAGTCTATACCTTATAAGTATTTTATGAGCCTCTTTTTAAAGGAAAAGGTCAAGTCCTGTCACCGAGAGTCGATCTCACACAGATTGTTTCCTCTCCCACCGTTATCTATAGGATTAAAGGGCAAAAGGGGCCAATGCTCAGCGGGAATACAAAGAGCCAGAGATAAAGCTCAGGGCGGGGATATAAATCTATTAAGAGCTTATAACAGCCGCCACTTTGGCCTTCACATATACGTTGGTTTATTATAGTAAATAACTTCCCACAAATCTGCTCCTGTTATTTACTATCCCACCGTGTGACATTTATTACATTAAAGAGATATATACGGTCAGTAAGGTACATTTAGCAAGAGCCAGTGAATAGACTCTTCCTTATTATTAATATAGAATGCTGGGGGATGTTGTTCCCAGGTGATCTAAAGGAGCGCTGTGATTGGCTGATTCTCCGGGGGCCGGAGCACTGGGGTGTTTGCTACAGAAACCCTACTATAGTTTATATAAATACCCCGCTGTGTAGCCCCGGGGGCAGCCATTCCTGCACTGGTACAGCTGGGGTGTTTGCTACAGAAACCCTACTATAGTTTATATAAATACCCCGCTGTGTAGCCCCGGGGGCAGCCATTCCTGCACTGGTACAGCTGGGATGTTTGCTACAGAAACCCTACTATAGTTTATATAAATACCCCGCTGTGTAGCCCCGGGGGCAGCCATTCCTGCACTGGTACAGCTGGGGTGTTTGCTACAGAAACCCTACTATAGTTTATATAAATACCCCGCTGTGTAGCCCCGGGGGCAGCCATTCCTGCACTGGTACAGCTGGGGTGTTTGCTACAGAAACTCTACTATAGTTTATATAAATACCCCGCTGTGTAGCCCCGGGGGCAGCCATTCCTGCACTGGTACAGCTGGGGTGTTTGCTACAGAAACCCTACTATAGTTTATATAAATACCCCGCTGTGTAGCCCCGGGGGCAGCCATTCCTGCACTGGTACAGCTGGGGTGTTTGCTACAGAAACCCTACTATAGTTTATATAAATACCCCGCTGTGTGACCCCGGGGGCAGCCATTCCTGCACTGGTACAGCTGGGGTGTTTGCTACAGAAACCCTACTATAGTTTATATAAATACCCCGCTGTGTGACCCCGGGGGCAGCCATTCCTGCACCGGTACAGCTGGGGTGTTTGCTACAGAAACCCTACTATAGTTTATATAAATACCCCGCTGTGTAGCCCCGGGGGCAGCCGTTCCTGCACTGGTACAGCTGGGGTGTTTGCTACAGAAACCCTACTATAGTTTATATAAATACCCCGCTGTGTAGCCCCGGGGGCAGCCATTCCTGCACTGGTACAGCTGGGGTGTTTGCTACAGAAACCCTACTATAGTTTATATAAATACCCCGCTGTGTAGCCCCGGGGGCAGCCATTCCTGCACTGGTACAGCTGGGGTGTTTGCTACAGAAACCCTACTATAGTTTATATAAATACCCCGCTGTGTAGCCCCGGGGGCAGCCATTCCTGCACTGGTACAGCTGGGGTGTTTGCTACAGAAACCCTACTATAGTTTATATAAATACCCCGCTGTGTAGCCCCGGGGGCAGCCATTCCTGCACCGGTACAGCTGGGGTGTTTGCTACAGAAACCCTACTATAGTTTATATAAATACCCCGCTGTGTAGCCCCGGGGGCAGCCATTCCTGCACTGGTACAGCTGGGGTGTTTGCTACAGAAACTCTACTATAGTTTATATAAATACCCCGCTGTGTAGCCCCGGGGGCAGCCATTCCTGCACCGGTACAGCTGGGGTGTTTGCTACAGAAACCCTACTATAGTTTATATAAATACCCCGCTGTGTAGCCCCGGGGGCAGCCATTCCTGCACTGGTACAGCTGGGGTGTTTGCTACAGAAACCCTACTATAGTTTATATAAATACCCCGCTGTGTAGCCCCGGGGGCAGCCATTCCTGCACCGGTACAGCTGGGGTGTTTGCTACAGAAACCCTACTATAGTTTATATAAATACCCCGCTGTGTAGCCCCGGGGGCAGCCATTCCTGCACCGGTACAGCTGGGGTGTTTGCTACAGAAACCCTACTATAGTTTATATAAATACCCCGCTGTGTAGCCCCGGGGGCAGCCATTCCTGCACCGGTACAGCTGGGGTGTTTGCTACAGAAACTCTACTATAGTTTATATAAATACCCCGCTGTGTAGCCCCGGGGGCAGCCATTCCTGCACCGGTACAGCTGGGGTGTTTGCTACAGAAACCCTACTATAGTTTATATAAATACCCCGCTGTGTAGCCCCGGGGGCAGCCATTCCTGCACTGGTACAGCTGGGGTGTTTGCTACAGAAACCCTACTATAGTTTATATAAATACCCCGCTGTGTAGCCCCGGGGGCAGCCATTCCTGCACCGGTACAGCTGGGGTGTTTGCTACAGAAACCCTACTATAGTTTATATAAATACCCCGCTGTGTAGCCCCGGGGCAGCCATTCCTGCACTGGTACAGCTGGGGTGTTTGCTACAGAAACCCTACTATAGTTTATATAAATACCCTGCTGTGTAGCCCCGGGGGCAGCCATTCCTGCACTGGTACAGCTGGGGTGTTTGCTACAGAAACCCTACTATAGTTTATATAAATACCCCGCTGTGTAGCCCCGGGGGCAGCCATTCCTGCACTGGTACAGCTGGGGTGTTTGCTACAGAAACCCTACTATAGTTTATATAAATACCCTGCTGTGTAGCCCCGGGGGCAGCCATTCCTGCACTGGTACAGCTGGGGTGTTTGCTACAGAAACCCTACTATAGTTTATATAAATACCCTGCTGTGTAGCCCCGGGGGCAGCCATTCCTGCACTGGTACAGCTGGGGTGTTTGCTACAGAAACCCTACTATAGTTTATATAAATACCCCGCTGTGTAGCCCCGGGGGCAGCCATTCCTGCACTGGTACAGCTGGGGTGTTTGCTACAGAAACCCTACTATAGTTTATATAAATACCCCGCTGTGTAGCCCCGGGGGCAGCCATTCCTGCACCGGTACAGCTGGGGTGTTTGCTACAGAAACCCTACTATAGTTTATATAAATACCCCGCTGTGTAGCCCCGGGGGCAGCCATTCCTGCACCGGTACAGCTGGGGTGTTTGCTACAGAAACCCTACTATAGTTTATATAAATACCCCGCTGTGTAGCCCCGGGGGCAGCCATTCCTGCACTGGTACAGCTGGGGTGTTTGCTACAGAAACCCTACTATAGTTTATATAAATACCCCGCTGTGTAGCCCCGGGGGCAGCCATTCCTGCACCGGTACAGCTGGGGTGTTTGCTACAGAAACCCTACTATAGTTTATATAAATACCCCGCTGTGTAGCCCCGGGGGCAGCCATTCCTGCACTGGTACAGCTGGGGTGTTTGCTACAGAAACCCTACTATAGTTTATATAAATACCCCGCTGTGTAGCCCCGGGGGCAGCCATTCCTGCACCGGTACAGCTGGGGTGTTTGCTACAGAAACCCTACTATAGTTTATATAAATACCCCGCTGTGTAGCCCCGGGGGCAGCCATTCCTGCACTGGTACAGCTGGGGTGTTTGCTACAGAAACCCTACTATAGTTTATATAAATACCCCGCTGTGTAGCCCCGGGGGCAGCCATTCCTGCACTGGTACAGCTGGGGTGTTTGCTACAGAAACTCTACTATAGTTTATATAAATACCCCGCTGTGTAGCCCCGGGGGCAGCCATTCCTGCACCGGTACAGCTGGGGTGTTTGCTACAGAAACCCTACTATAGTTTATATAAATACCCCGCTGTGTAGCCCCGGGGGCAGCCATTCCTGCACTGGTACAGCTGGGGTGTTTGCTACAGAAACCCTACTATAGTTTATATAAATACCCCGCTGTGTAGCCCCGGGGGCAGCCATTCCTGCACCGGTACAGCTGGGGTGTTTGCTATAGAAACCCTACTATAGTTTATATAAATACCCCGCTGTGTAGCCCCGGGGCAGCCATTCCTGCACTGGTACAGCTGGGGTGTTTGCTACAGAAACCCTACTATAGTTTATATAAATACCCTGCTGTGTAGCCCCGGGGGCAGCCATTCCTGCACTGGTACAGCTGGGGTGTTTGCTACAGAAACCCTACTATAGTTTATATAAATACCCCGCTGTGTAGCCCCGGGGGCAGCCATTCCTGCACTGGTACAGCTGGGGTGTTTGCTACAGAAACCCTACTATAGTTTATATAAATACCCCGCTGTGTAGCCCCGGGGGCAGCCATTCCTGCACTGGTACAGCTGGGGTGTTTGCTACAGAAACCCTACTATAGTTTATATAAATACCCCGCTGTGTAGCCCCGGGGGCAGCCATTCCTGCACTGGTACAGCTGGGATGTTTGCTACAGAAACCCTACTATAGTTTATATAAATACCCCGCTGTGTAGCCCCGGGGGCAGCCATTCCTGCACTGGTACAGCTGGGGTGTTTGCTACAGAAACCCTACTATAGTTTATATAAATACCCCGCTGTGTAGCCCCGGGGGCAGCCATTCCTGCACTGGTACAGCTGGGGTGTTTGCTACAGAAACTCTACTATAGTTTATATAAATACCCCGCTGTGTAGCCCCGGGGGCAGCCATTCCTGCACTGGTACAGCTGGGGTGTTTGCTACAGAAACCCTACTATAGTTTATATAAATACCCCGCTGTGTAGCCCCGGGGGCAGCCATTCCTGCACTGGTACAGCTGGGGTGTTTGCTACAGAAACCCTACTATAGTTTATATAAATACCCCGCTGTGTGACCCCGGGGGCAGCCATTCCTGCACTGGTACAGCTGGGGTGTTTGCTACAGAAACCCTACTATAGTTTATATAAATACCCCGCTGTGTAGCCCCGGGGGCAGCCGTTCCTGCACTGGTACAGCTGGGGTGTTTGCTACAGAAACCCTACTATAGTTTATATAAATACCCCGCTGTGTAGCCCCGGGGGCAGCCATTCCTGCACTGGTACAGCTGGGGTGTTTGCTACAGAAACCCTACTATAGTTTATATAAATACCCCGCTGTGTAGCCCCGGGGGCAGCCATTCCTGCACTGGTACAGCTGGGGTGTTTGCTACAGAAACTCTACTATAGTTTATATAAATACCCCGCTGTGTAGCCCCGGGGGCAGCCATTCCTGCACCGGTACAGCTGGGGTGTTTGCTACAGAAACCCTACTATAGTTTATATAAATACCCCGCTGTGTAGCCCCGGGGGCAGCCATTCCTGCACTGGTACAGCTGGGGTGTTTGCTACAGAAACCCTACTATAGTTTATATAAATACCCCGCTGTGTAGCCCCGGGGGCAGCCATTCCTGCACCGGTACAGCTGGGGTGTTTGCTACAGAAACCCTACTATAGTTTATATAAATACCCCGCTGTGTAGCCCCGGGGGCAGCCATTCCTGCACCGGTACAGCTGGGGTGTTTGCTACAGAAACTCTACTATAGTTTATATAAATACCCCGCTGTGTAGCCCCGGGGGCAGCCATTCCTGCACCGGTACAGCTGGGGTGTTTGCTACAGAAACCCTACTATAGTTTATATAAATACCCCGCTGTGTAGCCCCGGGGGCAGCCATTCCTGCACTGGTACAGCTGGGGTGTTTGCTACAGAAACCCTACTATAGTTTATATAAATACCCCGCTGTGTAGCCCCGGGGGCAGCCATTCCTGCACCGGTACAGCTGGGGTGTTTGCTACAGAAACCCTACTATAGTTTATATAAATACCCCGCTGTGTAGCCCCGGGGCAGCCATTCCTGCACTGGTACAGCTGGGGTGTTTGCTACAGAAACCCTACTATAGTTTATATAAATACCCTGCTGTGTAGCCCCGGGGGCAGCCATTCCTGCACTGGTACAGCTGGGGTGTTTGCTACAGAAACCCTACTATAGTTTATATAAATACCCCGCTGTGTAGCCCCGGGGGCAGCCATTCCTGCACTGGTACAGCTGGGGTGTTTGCTACAGAAACCCTACTATAGTTTATATAAATACCCCTGCTGTGTAGCCCCGGGGGCAGCCATTCCTGCACTGGTACAGCTGGGGTGTTTGCTACAGAAACCCTACTATAGTTTATATAAATACCCTGCTGTGTAGCCCCGGGGGCAGCCATTCCTGCACTGGTACAGCTGGGGTGTTTGCTACAGAAACCCTACTATAGTTTATATAAATACCCCGCTGTGTAGCCCCGGGGGCAGCCATTCCTGCACTGGTACAGCTGGGGTGTTTGCTACAGAAACCCTACTATAGTTTATATAAATACCCCGCTGTGTAGCCCCGGGGGCAGCCATTCCTGCACCGGTACAGCTGGGGTGTTTGCTACAGAAACCCTACTATAGTTTATATAAATACCCCGCTGTGTAGCCCCGGGGGCAGCCATTCCTGCACCGGTACAGCTGGGGTGTTTGCTACAGAAACCCTACTATAGTTTATATAAATACCCCGCTGTGTAGCCCCGGGGGCAGCCATTCCTGCACTGGTACAGCTGGGGTGTTTGCTACAGAAACCCTACTATAGTTTATATAAATACCCCGCTGTGTAGCCCCGGGGGCAGCCATTCCTGCACCGGTACAGCTGGGGTGTTTGCTACAGAAACCCTACTATAGTTTATATAAATACCCCGCTGTGTAGCCCCGGGGGCAGCCATTCCTGCACTGGTACAGCTGGGGTGTTTGCTACAGAAACCCTACTATAGTTTATATAAATACCCCGCTGTGTAGCCCCGGGGGCAGCCATTCCTGCACCGGTACAGCTGGGGTGTTTGCTACAGAAACCCTACTATAGTTTATATAAATACCCCGCTGTGTAGCCCCGGGGGCAGCCATTCCTGCACTGGTACAGCTGGGGTGTTTGCTACAGAAACCCTACTATAGTTTATATAAATACCCCGCTGTGTAGCCCCGGGGGCAGCCATTCCTGCACTGGTACAGCTGGGGTGTTTGCTACAGAAACTCTACTATAGTTTATATAAATACCCCGCTGTGTAGCCCCGGGGGCAGCCATTCCTGCACCGGTACAGCTGGGGTGTTTGCTACAGAAACCCTACTATAGTTTATATAAATACCCCGCTGTGTAGCCCCGGGGGCAGCCATTCCTGCACTGGTACAGCTGGGGTGTTTGCTACAGAAACCCTACTATAGTTTATATAAATACCCCGCTGTGTAGCCCCGGGGGCAGCCATTCCTGCACCGGTACAGCTGGGGTGTTTGCTATAGAAACCCTACTATAGTTTATATAAATACCCCGCTGTGTAGCCCCGGGGCAGCCATTCCTGCACTGGTACAGCTGGGGTGTTTGCTACAGAAACCCTACTATAGTTTATATAAATACCCTGCTGTGTAGCCCCGGGGGCAGCCATTCCTGCACTGGTACAGCTGGGGTGTTTGCTACAGAAACCCTACTATAGTTTATATAAATACCCCGCTGTGTAGCCCCGGGGGCAGCCATTCCTGCACTGGTACAGCTGGGGTGTTTGCTACAGAAACCCTACTATAGTTTATATAAATACCCCGCTGTGTAGCCCCGGGGGCAGCCATTCCTGCACTGGTACAGCTGGGGTGTTTGCTACAGAAACCCTACTATAGTTTATATAAATACCCCGCTGTGTAGCCCCGGGGGCAGCCATTCCTGCACCGGTACAGCTGGGGTGTTTGCTACAGAAACCCTACTATAGTTTATATAAATACCCCGCTGTGTAGCCCCGGGGGCAGCCATTCCTGCACTGGTACAGCTGGGGTGTTTGCTACAGAAACCCTACTATAGTTTATATAAATACCCCGCTGTGTAGCCCCGGGGGCAGCCATTCCTGCACCGGTACAGCTGGGGTGTTTGCTACAGAAACCCTACTATAGTTTATATAAATACCCCGCTGTGTAGCCCCGGGGGCAGCCATTCCTGCACTGGTACAGCTGGGGTGTTTGCTACAGAAACCCTACTATAGTTTATATAAATACCCTGCTGTGTAGCCCCGGGGGCAGCCATTCCTGCACTGGTACAGCTGGGGTGTTTGCTACAGAAACCCTACTATAGTTTATATAAATACCCCGCTGTGTAGCCCCGGGGGCAGCCATTCCTGCACTGGTACAGCTGGGGTGTTTGCTACAGAAACCCTACTATAGTTTATATAAATACCCTGCTGTGTAGCCCCGGGGGCAGCCATTCCTGCACTGGTACAGCTGGGGTGTTTGCTACAGAAACCCTACTATAGTTTATATAAATACCCTGCTGTGTAGCCCCGGGGGCAGCCATTCCTGCACTGGTACAGCTGGGGTGTTTGCTACAGAAACCCTACTATAGTTTATATAAATACCCCGCTGTGTAGCCCCGGGGGCAGCCATTCCTGCACCGGTACAGCTGGGGTGTTTGCTACAGAAACCCTACTATAGTTTATATAAATACCCCGCTGTGTAGCCCCGGGGGCAGCCATTCCTGCACCGGTACAGCTGGGGTGTTTGCTACAGAAACCCTACTATAGTTTATATAAATACCCCGCTGTGTAGCCCCGGGGGCAGCCATTCCTGCACTGGTACAGCTGGGGTGTTTGCTACAGAAACCCTACTATAGTTTATATAAATACCCCGCTGTGTAGCCCCGGGGGCAGCCATTCCTGCACTGGTACAGCTGGGGTGTTTGCTACAGAAACCCTACTATAGTTTATATAAATACCCCGCTGTGTAGCCCCGGGGGCAGCCATTCCTGCACCGGTACAGCTGGGGTGTTTGCTACAGAAACCCTACTATAGTTTATATAAATACCCCGCTGTGTAGCCCCGGGGGCAGCCATTCCTGCACTGGTACAGCTGGGGTGTTTGCTACAGAAACCCTACTATAGTTTATATAAATACCCCGCTGTGTAGCCCCGGGGGCAGCCATTCCTGCACTAGTACAGCTGGGGTGTTTGCTACAGAAACCCTACTATAGTTTATATAAATACCCCGCTGTGTAGCCCTGGGGGCAGCCATTCCTGCACTGGTACAGCTGGGGTGTTTGCTACAGAAACCCTACTATAGTTTATATAAATACCCCGCTGTGTAGCCCCGGGGGCAGCCATTCCTGCACTGGTACAGCTTACACGATTCACTATAAGCATACTCGCGCTTTTTTACGCGCGATATTGCATGCGTTATTTAACTCGCGAAGACTATTTCAATGCGGTATTTGCTGGTACATGCGCTAAATTACGCCCGCGAATAGTCGCCGCATATGAATGGTAACTTAGAAATAGTGTATAACAATTGTCGCCGCATATAAATGGTGTATATAAATATTAGCCACATATAAATGGTAGCATATAAATAGTAGCCACTAGTGATGAGCGAATGTGTTCTGGTTTCTTTAGTGAAAAATTACCAAATCTTTCGAAAGATCAACGAAACGGCAAAAATGTTGTGCGGGCAAAAAAATTGTTGCCCATGACTATTGTTTTTTGACGCTTGTATAAATTTTTGTATGTGCGGTGAATTTTTGCGTGGCAAATTTTTTCAGGCATTTTGCTATTGGCGGATTGTTTTGCGAAACACGTGAAAAAATCCGCCGCGAAAAAATTCAACGCACGTCCAAAAATTTGCTGCAAATCCATGCCTGGCGAAGCATTTCATCACTTGTAGCCAAATATAAATAGTCGCGCAAATGAACGCACGCCATGTTAGCCATACACGCCAATACTTGCAGAAAATTACTGTATTAAAAATGACCATTTCGCTGCAAACTGGCGGCTGCGTCACTCTGGGGGAAACACAGACTGAATAAATAACACTGTAAGTCCATATTTTATTGCAAAAAATCATTTACTGTACTTTTGTATAATTATCGCCTGCCTGTAGTAGGTGTTAATTTTCGCATAGCCGAATGCGACATTTAGCGCGCAAAAGTTATAGTGAATCATGCGATCGTATTCTTTTCAGCGTGGAAATTAACGCATGCGGTAAAACTAGTGCGAGAAATAACCCATGCGAAAATGGCGATTTTTCGCACGCGATAATACTATGGTGAATCGTGCGCAAATTATTTTGCGTTTTTTAACGCAAAAAAGCGTGCGATAATTTTTATCGCCCTTTAGTGAATCAGGCCCATTGATGGATAAAAACCAATTTCCAATGCAACGTCAGGATAAATACAGCCATTTCGGCAGAGCGTTTAGGTGGGAAAGTTAGAGAATAACAAGAGCTGCAGGATCTGGACCCTCGGAACAGTTTAGAAGAGATGAAGGTTACCGGGAGTTTAACGTTCCGCCCTCGCAGAGACTCAGGGCAGAATCAATAGCAATGAGTGTTGGGCAGATTGACGTTTGGCGGATAAATGTACCCAAGCTGTCGGCATTGCCCCCGGGGCCTGCGTGCCAACCGGCAATCACTGAGTCTGACAGGGAAATCAATGGCATTAGGGGATTCTCGTGCCAACGAGCGTACGGATTTAGCCCGGGTCCTCCTTCCCTAAACTTCCATTTACTTTATTAACTATCGGCTGAGGCTGAAAAACCTTCAAGTTCAACCTTATATGAACCCTCGTTATACTGATCCAGGGGAAGAACTTGGGCTTTGAAAATTAAACGTACAGTTACGGGATCCCTTATCCGGAAACCTGTTATCCAGAAAGTTCCGAATTACGGAAAGGCCATCCCCCATAGACTCCATTATAAGCAAATAATTCTAATTTTTAAAAATGATTCCCTTTTCTCTGTAATAATAAAACAGTACCTGTACTTGATCCCAACTAAGATATAATTACCCCTTATTGGGGCAGAACAGCCCTATTGGGTTTATTTCATGGTTAAATGATTCCCTTTTCTCTGTAATAATAAAACAGTACCTGTACTTGATCCCAACTAAGATATAATTACCCCTTATTGGGGCAGAACAGCCCTATTGGGTTTATTTCATGGTTAAATGATCCCTTTTCTCTGTAATAATAAAACAGTACCTGTACTTGATCCCAACTAAGATATAATTACCCCTTATTGGGGCAGAACAGTCCTATTGGGTTTATTTAATGGTTAAATGATTCCCTTTTCTCTGTAATAATAAAACAGTACCTGTACTTGATCCCAACTAAGATATAATTACCCCTTATTGGGGGCAGAACAGCCTATTGGGTTTATTTAATGGTTAAATGATTCCCTTTTCTCTGTAATAATAAAACAGTACCTGTACTTGATCCCAACTAAGATATAATTACCCCTTATTGGGGGCAGAACAGCCCTATTGGGTTTATTTAATGGTTAAATGATTCCCTTTTCTCTGTAATAATAAAACAGTACCTGTACTTGATCCCAACTAAGATATAATTACCCCTTATTGGGGCAGAACAGCCCTATTGGGTTTATTTAATGGTTAAATGATTCCCTTTTCTCTGTAATAATAAAACAGTACCTGTACTTGATCCCAACTAAGATATAATTACCCCTTATTGGGGCAGAACAGTCCTATTGGGTTTATTTAATGGTTAAATGATTCCCTTTTCTCTGTAATAATAAAACAGTACCTGTACTTGATCCCAACTAAGATATAATTACCCCTTATTGGGGCAGAACAGTCCTATTGGGTTTATTTAATGGTTAAATGATTCCCTTTTCTCTGTAATAATAAAACAGTACCTGTACTTGATCCCAACTAAGATATAATTACCCCTTATTGGGGGCAGAACAGCCTATTGGGTTTATTTAATGGTTAAATGATTCCCTTTTCTCTGTAATAATAAAACAGTACCTGTACTTGATCCCAACTAAGATATAATTACCCCTTATTGGGGCAGAACAGCCCTATTGGGTTTATTTAATGGTTAAATGATTCCCTTTTCTCTGTAATAATAAAACAGTACCTGTACTTGATCCCAACTAAGATATAATTACCCCTTATTGGGGCAGAACAGCCCTATTGGGTTTATTTCATGGTTAAATGATTCCCTTTTCTCTGTAATAATAAAACAGTACCTGTACTTGATCCCAACTAAGATATAATTACCCCTTATTGGGGGCAGAACAGTCCTATTGGGTTTATTTAATGGTTAAATGATTCCCTTTTCTCTGTAATAATAAAACAGTACCTGTACTTGATCCCAACTAAGATATAATTACCCCTTATTGGGGCAGAACAGCCCTATTGGGTTTATTTAATGGTTAAATGATTCCCTTTTCTCTGTAATAATAAAACAGTACCTGTACTTGATCCCAACTAAGATATAATTACCCCTTATTGGGGCAGAACAGCCCTATTGGGTTTATTTAATGGTTAAATGATTCCCTTTTCTCTGTCAAAATCCCGGCTACAAAGTAGCTTAATGATAGGAAAAAATGTTTCTTATCTCCATCCCAACAATCTGACCTCAAGGGAACGACATTATACCTGTGTGTAAATACATCTCCGTAGCCAGGAATTAACCGTCTATCTAAGAACATTTGGAAACATATTTGATGATATTTAATTTATCCGCCAGCGTAATTTCCATTGTTTTTATGGCTCTTTCTGCACAAAGGCTGAGGGCTGTAATGGCAGCGGGTTTGACTCATTCTGGCACCGGGATATCTCACCTTATAAAGCGGAGACATTGGGAAAAGCACCGGGATGAGCCATAAGTCCTAAACAGCCAATAATGTGGAATAAACGATCATAAAAGGTACATTAATCAAAGTCAGAGGAAACCTTGGCCGGGGACCTAATGGTACGTTGGACTCTAATAAAGGGAAATTAAGGGTAAAGGGGCGGCCAAAAGCAATTTGCTGAGGTCTCTAATGGAAGAATAAGGAGAAAGTGAGAATCTGGATTGCACAATGGGCTGATTCACCCCTCTCTGTCCATAAACAGCGATTCCATGGTGGAGACAAAGGGTTCTGACGAGTCGCTGCTATTGATTGGTTTACTGAAAATGTTTATTTGGTACCAATAGATCTCTGGAAAGGCAGAACTGTAGGGGAGAATGGCAACTCTCTGGCAGGGGCATCAGGGAAGCTAATTTGGCCTGTGTTTGGGCACAACCAACGGCCGATCCGACTGATATCTGGCCTATAATTGGTTTTCCTTTGGATCAGGGACTGCGCCGGCTCGTTGATACGATCCTCAGACCAATTCGATTGTATGGCCCCTGTATGTCACCCGCGATAAATCTTCAATACCCTTAATAAAGTGCAATTTTGTGCACAATCACCATGTTCTTTTTCCCACAATGAGCATTTTTCCCAGAATTCTGGCATCATTGCAGTTGCAAAGGGCCATGATGCAGTTACACTGTGCCAACCACTACTGTGTATGATTTGTCAACCAGTGGCGTTCCTAAAGCCTGGGGATGAGGGGGGAGCCCGGGGCTATGGGGTCTGCTGCCTTTATAGCTTTAGCAAGCCCCCTCCCCACTGAGAGCTAGTGGGTGGGGAAGGGGCGGTGCAGAATGGGCGAGGTGGGCAGGTAGTGGTTGCATTGCACACCGGACCCCTCTGAAGATTTTTTTGTGGGGGAGCAATCACTACCTGCCCACCTCTCCCATTCCGCACCGCCCCCCTTCCCCGCCCACTAGCTCTCAGTAGGGTTTCCCTGCATTAATAGGAGCAGCAGAGCTTGATTCGGAACAGAAGGAAGGAAAGACTAAGCGGCGCAGAGCTCAGCTATAGAGAAGTGCAAATAAAGTATGGGACCCGTTATCCAGAATGCTCGGGATCTGGGGTCTTTCTGTAATTTGGATCTTCTACCTTAAGTCTGCTTAAAAAATTATTTAAAGAGTAATTAAACACAATAGCATTGTTTTAGTTCCAATAAGGGGTAATTATATCTTAGTTGGGATCAAGTACAGGTACTGTTTTATTATTACAGAGAAAAGGGAATCATTTAACCATGAAATAAACCCAATAGGGCTGTTCTGCCCCCAATAAGGGGTAATTATATCTTAGTTGGGATCAAGTACAGGTACTGTTTTATTATTACAGAGAAAAGGGAATCATTTAACCATTAAATAAACCCAATAGGGCTGTTCTGCCCCCAATAAGGGGTAATTATATCTTAGTTGGGATCAAGTACAGGTACTGTTTTATTATTACAGAGAAAAGGGAATCATTTAACCATGAAATAAACCCAATAGGGCTGTTCTGCCCCAATAAGGGGTAATTATATCTTAGTTGGGATCAAGTACAGGTACTGTTTTATTATTACAGAGAAAAGGGAATCATTTAACCATTAAATAAACCCAATAGGGCTGTTCTGCCCCCAATAAGGGGTAATTATATCTTAGTTGGGATCAAGTACAGGTACTGTTTTATTATTACAGAGAAAAGGGAATCATTTAACCATTAAATAAACCCAATAGGGCTGTTCTGCCCCCAATAAGGGGTAATTATATCTTAGTTGGGATCAAGTACAGGTACTGTTTTATTATTACAGAGAAAAGGGAATCATGTATAAAAATGTAAATTATTTGATTAAAATGGAGTCATTGGGAGATGGCCTCTCCGTAATTCGGAACTTTCTGGATAACGGGTTTCCGGATAAGGGGTCCCATAACTGTACCTTTATTGATAGTGGTTCTACATTCAATTGACTGTGGCAAAAGTAAAGGGACAAATAGGCATAAAGAAGTTATATCGACGCTCGGCCCAGCAATGGATATACCGGGTATTTCAAACCCTGAGAAGGAAGCGAACGGGTAAATAAATCTGAAAGTTGCAAATTTCTTCCCCCAAAGGAATAAGAACATTTTTAATGACAGTTTTCCTTGAACCTCTGCAGGTCACAGCTCCCTAAATCTCAGCTCTATACGACAAGCTGTGGGTGTAAAATATTTTCTTTAAAAGTTTCTTTTGACTGTAAACAACATGTTTGGTGCTGAACATCTAGTACGTTCCGTGTAACTAAGGAACAAAGGAACGTCTCTCTGAACAGAACATCGCGCCTGACATTTTGGTGTCAACACATTTATTAGAGTTTTCAAACCTTGTTAGAAGGGATTATACTTTCTTTCTATAGTCAGAACTGTAATTAAGCCGTTCTTGTCTTTGGTTTGCGATTAGGGATACAATTAGTAAAGTTTCTAATGTGGAAATTAATATATAAAAGGAATTCAAAGTCACAAACGTAACCTATTGTAAGCAGCAGTCCTGCCCTGCTTTATGGCTGAGATTCTAGCTATCTGTATAACAGAGCATTCTGTCACAGTGGCACAGATCCTATCTGATCCCCCCATTGTAAGCAGCAGTCCTGCCCTGCTTTATGGCTGAGATTCTAGCTATCTGTATAACAGAGCATTCTGTCACAGTGGCACAGATCCTATCTGATCCCCCCCATTGTAAGCAGCAGTCCTGCCCTGCTTTATGGCTGAGATTCTAGCTATCTGTATAACAGAGCATTCTGTCACAGTGGCACAGATCCTATCTGATCCCCCCCATTGTAAGCAGCAGTCCTGCCCTGCTTTATGGCTGAGATTCTAGCTATCTGTATAACAGAGCATTCTGTCACAGTGGCACAGATCCTATCTGATCCCCCCATTGTAAGCAGCAGTCCTGCCCTGCTTTATGGCTGAGATTCTAGCTATCTGTATAACAGAGCATTCTGTCACAGTGGCACAGATCCTATCTGATCCCCCCCCATTGTAAGCAGCAGTCCTGCCCTGCTTTATGGCTGAGATTCTAGCTATCTGTATAACAGAGCATTCTGTCACAGTGGCACAGATCCTATCTGATCCCCCCCCATTGTAAGCAGCAGTCCTGCCCTGCTTTATGGCTGAGATTCTAGCTATCTGTATAACAGAGCATTCTGTCACAGTGGCACAGATCCTATCTGATCCCCCCATTGTAAGCAGCAGTCCTGCCCTGCTTTATGGCTGAGATTCTAGCTATCTGTATAACAGAGCATTCTGTCACAGTGGCACAGATCCTATCTGATCCCCCCATTGTAAGCAGCAGTCCTGCCCTGCTTTATGGCTGAGATTCTAGTTATCTGAAAAAAAACTACAAATGATAAAAAATGAAGCCCAGTTGAAAATTGTCTCAGAATATTACTCTCTACATCAAAATCCCCGGACACAAAGGGCTGCTGCTCCTGCGCATTATACACGAGGGGGGGAGATTGCGGTGCAAATCGCATTATATGCATGCTGATCTTGACTACTGAGCTCTGCAAATGTCATTCGGAAATGAAAGCCTCGCGGTGACGTCTGTAACTGCCACTGTCGTTTAGCTACTTTTGCACCCTAAGGGTTAAGTGGCAATGGCACTTGAGCTGAAATCCCATGACTATTACATTACTAACATTTAAGGACACTGGGCTTGGAACAGAACCCTTAGACAGTACATCAGTGGCCCTCCAGCTGTGGTGAGTCCCAGGGGGGATTCTGGGAATTGAATTTAAAAAAAACATGTTGGACATATTCCATAGTAGACCCCTGCAGCTACCCAGCTTTGATAGACCCCCCTATGTCCTCATCCTCCTTCCCCGCTCACCGGCAGCACATATTAACCCCCATATGTATTATACTATACTATATTATAAATGCGTGGCTAAAGTCTTAAATGCGTGGCTAAAGTCTTGGTGTAGGAAGGAAGGGTTTGGGTTCCTAGAGCACTGGGCTGACTTTTCCTTGGGGTACAATCTATACAGCCCTGACGGATTGCACCTCAATGGAAGGGGGTCTGCTGTGCTAGGGGAGAGAATGGTTAAGAGGTTGGAGGAGTGTTTAAACTAGACAAGGGGGGGGTGGGTGAGCTAGAATTCCATGGGAAAATTAGTGTAGACGGGGTAGGGGGACTAGCAAAGGGTTGTGGGGGAGGAGTGAGGGGGGCATATAGTTTATCAGATAAGGAGCTTCCGTTACAAGGAAAGCAGTCTCATAATTGCCTTAGCTCTAATTCTCCCTTAGCTAATGTAAACATCAGAGGGAGAAGTAATAATCTCCGCTGCATGCTGGCTAATGCGCGTAGCTTGTCGGGTAAATTAGGGGAGCTGCAAGCTATTGCATGTATTGAAAATTATGATTTAATAGGTATCACTGAGACCTGGTGGGATGATAAATGCGACTGGGCTGTGAATTTAAATGGGTATACACTTTTTAGGAGGGACAGAGAGATTAAAAAGGGTGGAGGGGTTTGTCTTTACGTAAAGTCAGACTTAAAGCCATGTAATAAAGACATTACCAATGAAAACGTCGAATCTCTTTGGGTAGAAATTTCAGTAGGGCTGAAGGTCACAAAGAAAATGATCATTGGTGTATGTTATAAACCACCCCGTATAGATGAGGGGGATGAGGCCCAGCTATTGTTGCAAATGGAGGAGGCTTCAAAACTGGGTCAAGTTGTTGTTATGGGGGACTTTAATTATCCGGACATTGACTGGAGTAATGGGGTGGCTAAGTCAGAAAAAGCTAGTAGGTTTGTAAATATGCTAAATGACAACTTTTTATTTCAGGCAGTTCAAGAACCCACTAGGAATGACTCTATTTTGGACCTGGTGATTTCTAATAATAATGAACTTATCTCTAACATTTGTGTGGGTGAGCATTTGGGGAACAGTGATCACAACATGGTCTCCTTTGAGATAATGCTGCAGAGACAGCGCTATAAGGGAGTAACTAAAACACTCAATTTTAGACGTGCAGACTTTGCCAGTATAAGGGCATCTCTGCAATGTGTCAACTGGGAAAGGCTTTTCATGGGGTTAGACACAGAAGGAAAATGGAACATCTTTAAAACATTGCTTTGTAGGTATACGCAACAGTATATCCCCCTAGTAAGCAAGGAGAGGCATCGCAAAGCAAAACCTTTATGGCTGAATAAAAGTGTTATTGTCGAGGTTGGTAAGAAAAAACGTGCTTTTAGGGCATTCAAGTTAGCTGGGACAGCAGAAACTTTCATCAGGTACAAGGAAGCAAATAAAGCATGCAAAAAAGCTATCAGGCAAGCTAAAATAGAGATGGAAAGGGATATTGCTGCTAGGAGTAAAAAGAATCCAAAATTATTTTTTAATTATGTGAATAGTAAAAAAATGAAGCAAGAAGGGGTGGGAACTTTATTATCACGGGGGGGTACGTTGGTTGATGAAAACGGGGAAAAAGCTGAAATTTTGAACTCTTATTTTTCATCTGTCTATACATCTGAGGAGCCAGATAATGAAGGCTTCCCTTGTAATATGCCCAGTTCTAGTAATTTAGCTACTGACGCATGGGTCACTCGGGAGGAAATTCAAAAGAGACTTGAACATGTAAAGGTAAACAAAGGTCCAGGGCCGGATGGGATTCATCCCAGGGTATTAAATGAGCTGAGCGCTGTGATTGCCAAACCTCTTCACTTAATTTTTCAGGATTCATTGAGGTCTGGCATGGTGCCAAGAGACTGGCGGATTGCTAATGTGGTGCCGTTATTTAAAAAGGGATCCCGTTCTCAGCCTGAAAACTATAGGCCTGTTAGTCTGACATCAGTAGTAGGAAAACTTTTGGAAGGGGTAATAAGGGATAGGGTACTTGAATACATTGCAGTTCACAATACTATTAGTTTGTGCCAGCATGGTTTTATGCGTAACAGATCTTGCCAGACTAATTTAGTTGCCTTTTATGAGGAGGTGAGTAGGAACCTTGATGCTGGAATGGCAGTTGATGTCATCTACTTGGACTTTGCTAAAGCGTTTGATACAGTACCTCACAGAAGGTTAATGATCAAATTAAGGAATATTGGCCTAGAACATAATATTTGTAATTGGATAGAGAACTGGCTGAAGGATAGAGTACAAAGAGTGGTTGTAAATGGAACATTTTCTAATTGGACCAGTGTGGTTAGTGGAGTACCGCAGGGGTCAGTCCTTGGGCCTTTGCTGTTTAACTTGTTTATTAATGACCTGGAGGTGGGCATAGACAGTATTGTTTCTATTTTTGCTGATGACACTAAATTGTGCAAAACTATAAGTTCCATGCAGGATGCTGCCGCTTTGCAGAGCGATTTGACAAAATTAGATAACTGGGCAGCAAACTGGAAAATGAGGTTCAATGTTGATAAGTGCAAAGTTATGCACTTTGGTAGAAATAATATAAACGCAAACTATCTACTGAATGGTAGTGTGTTGGGGGTTTCCTTAATGGAGAAGGATCTAGGGGTTTTTGTTGATAACAAGTTGTCTAATTCCAGGCAGTGTCATTCTGTGGCTACTAAAGCAAATAAAGTGCTGTCTTGTATAAAAAGGGCATTGACTCAAGGGATGAGAACATAATTTTGCCCCTTTATAGGTCCCTGGTAAGGCCTCACCTTGAGTATGCAGTGCAGTTTTGGGCTCCAGTCCTTAAGAAGGATATTAATGAGCTGGAGAGAGTGCAGAGACTGCAACTAAACTGGTAAAGGGGATGGAAGGGTTAAACTATGAGGTGAGACTGTCGAGGTTGGGGTTGTTTTCTCTGGAAAAGAGGCGCTTGCGAGGGGACATGATTACTCTGTACAAGTACATTAGAGGGGATTATAGGCAGTTGGGGGATGTTCTTTTTTCCCATAAAAACAATCAACGCACCAGAGGTCACCCCTTTAGATTAGAGGAACGGAGCTTCCATTTGAAGCAGCGTAGGTGGTTTTTCACGGTGAGGGCAGTGAGGTTATGGAATGCCCTTCCTAGTGATGTGGTAATGGCAGATTCTGTTAATGCCTTTAAGAGGGGCCTGGATGAGTTCTTGATCAATCAGAATATCCAAGGCTATTGTGATACTAATATCTACAGTTAGTACTAGTGGTTGTATTTATAGTTTATGTATGTGAGTATAGATTGGTAGGTGTGGGTTAGGTGTGCTGGGTTTACTTGGATGGGTTGAACTTGATGGACACAGGTCTTTTTTCAACCCTATGTAACTATGTAACTATGTATATGTAGTAAAGGGCACTAAGTTTGCCCAGTCAGTGGGTCATTGTTCTGCTGATTGGCTGCTGGGGGGGGAGGGGGGATATCACTCCAACTTGCAGCGCAGCAGTAAAGTGTGCCTGAGTCTGAGCTTTCAGCCAGCGCTACACATTAGAACTGCTTTCAGCTAACCTATTGTTTCTCCTACTCCCATGTAACTGGAGGAGTCCCAAGCCGGACTTGGATTTCTTACTATTGAGTGCTATTCTGATACCTACTGGGAGCTGCTATCTTGCTCCCTTCCCATTGTTCTGCTGATCGGCTGCTGGGGGGGAGGGGGGGGATATCACTCCAACTTGCAGCGCAGCAGTAAAGTGTGCCTGAGTCTGAGCCCAGTTCCAAAAACTATTTGCTCCCATAAACAAACCGCCCTCGGCTATTGAATACTTTGCCATATCCAACGCCCGGCGAGCTGCTAACGTGCAGACGATAAAACGGAAACTCTTCCCCCAATCAGGCCCCACGTAAGCCCGGCGCTCGTTTCCAAGCTAACGCCATTAGCAGATAATAAAATTAAAGTGAAAGTTTCGGCGGATTTGCCAGCGCGCTGCTCGCTCCCCCAAGGGGGCAATTGTTCTACTCTGTTTACTTCCCACACTATTCCTATAAAAGGATGGAAATAAATACTCGCCCTATGAGCGCGCGCCGCCAAGGAACGAGCCGGAGAAGGGAAGGGAATTAGAGCGCTCGGAGAAATCCAATTAAAAAAAAAACGTGCTTTCAAGAAGAGCCGCCTCGCGTGCGCTCCCCAATAAGAGTTTTATTGCTGACTCACAAATATATAAAAATAATCCCCTGCTTTCACATTAATTAAAAGCCTGCGGAGCCCCGTGTTGGAATCACTTTGTTTTGGGCTCAAAAGTACATTTCCAATATAACTCCACGATCTGCAGTATTATTAGGCACTTGGTATTGTCACTAGTGAAGGGCGTATTGTTTCCCCCTCGTTTTCACTGCATCCCGATAATTGCTTTTCCATAAATAAATGTGTTTTTTTGTTTTTTTTTCAAGAGATACAGTTATTGCTTGGCTCCCCGGAGAAGAGAAATAAAATGATTAAAGGAGTCTGAGCTTTCAGAAGGAGCCAGCGCTACACATTAGAACTGCTTTCAGCTAACCTATTGTTTCTCCTACTCCCATGTAACTGGAGGAGTCCCAAGCCGGACTTGGATTTCTTACTATTGAGTGCTATTCTGATACCTACTGGGAGCTGCTATCTTGCTCCCTTCCCATTGTTCTGCTGATCGGCTGCTGGGGGTGAGGGGGGGGGGGATATCACTCCAACTTGCAGCGCAGCAGTAAAGTGTGCCTGAGTCTGAGCTTTCAGAAGGAGCCAGCGCTACACATTAGAACTGCTTTCAGCTAACCTATTGTTTCTCCTACTCCCATGTAACTGGAGGAGTCCCAAGCCGGACTTGGATTTCTTACTATTGAGTGCTATTCTGATACCTACTGGGAGCTGCTATCTTGCTCCCTTCCCATTGTTCTGCTGATCGGCTGCTGGGGGTGAGGGGGGGGGGATATCACTCCAACTTGCAGCGCAGCAGTAAAGTGTGAGTGAAGTTTATCAGAGCACAGGTCACATGGCTGTGGCACCCTGCCACAGCCATGCCCCGCAATTGGTCTTCTTTTGTATTATTTATTTGTGGTTTCATTGGCTTTTTTTTACTTTTTTATTTAGCAGTTCCGCAGTTTGGAATTTCAGCCCCTATCTGGTTGCTACAGTCAAAGGAAGTATCTTCCAGGAAAGTGAAGGGATATCTGCCATTGACTTCTACATGAACTCAGCACATTTTAGATGGCAAATGGTCAGATTCAAATTTTTAGCCGTTTAAAAAAATCTGCAACTTTTTTTCCCCCAGTGACTTTTAATGCTAAAAATCTGAATTAGATATAATGACCCCTTATTGGGGGCAGAACAGCCCTATTGGGTTTATTTCATGGTTAAATGATTCCCTTTTCTCTGTAATAATAAAACAGTACCTGTACTTGATCCCAACTAAGATATAATTACCCCTTATTGGGGCAGAACAGCCCTATTGGGTTTATTTAATGGTTAAATGATTCCCTTTTCTCTGTAATAATAAAACAGTACCTGTACTTGATCCCAACTAAGATATAATTACCCCTTATTGGGGCAGAACAGCCCTATTATGGCTTCTGTGATCTGCTGATACCAAGTAATGAACACAGGGTGAGCAACTTTGTCCATTCCCAGTTCTGTATATTCCTACAATGGAAGTACTAAGGTACCTATAGGGGTACAGTGAGCGCTCCCGGCAGGCAGGGTCAGGCTTCATCACCAAAGCAATGCAGGTTTTATTAATATTAATATTATTTTTAATAGAAATTATCTTATCAGGAAATGACTGACATTTCTCTGGTATTTCTGCTGAAATGTTTAGTCTCAAAGGCCTCTGGCCTCACTTTCACATACAGAGAAGACTCCCCTTGTTTTGGGCACAGCCGGCAGGTACCTTAACCCCCAAGCAGTTCATTATAAATAAACATATATAACATAGAACATGTGGTTACCCAGAGTCCCTGCCATGACGTATAGCAATACGGAATCCAGAGGCGCTCGTATAAGGGCACAATGGGATTCATCAACTTAAGCTGAATATTAGATGTGATATATTTGGGGTCATTTAACGGACGTCAACCCCAAAAGTTTTTGCCTAATAAAAGAAAAAGTTAGTAGTAAATGTATTTAGTATAGAAAGCAGCATTTGCTGAATTCCTGGTTGTTACTTTTGAAACAATGTTGCAAAGCTCAGTCTCCCCCAGCGAGTCAGGTCTGTCAGGCTGCTCCTTGTTTTACATTGTTTCAGTCAGAGCCCCCAGGGCAGGGAATAGAAAGGGACAGACGCTGCTTCTAATAGCAATTATACATACACATAACCTAAAACCCATTGCAAATGTGTTATAAATGTATATTGCATTTATTACCCTCATATGTAAGAAAAGGCAATAAGTGTTTGACAGGTGATCAGTAAATGCTGCCTGCTGATTGGTTGCTAATGGCTATTGCACCTGGGAAAACTTAGTGCCTATTTTATTCTGGGTTGAATTGTCCTTTTAATCAAATTGCATAAAGATTTTATATGTTTATATCACCCTGCAGTTGTTCCAAATATTATGTATAAAATCCCACTGGAGTTTCAAAAATATACAAAATAGCAAAGTACATGGATCCAATTCAGGTAGCGCCATTTGCTACGGGATGGGAAAGGCGCCATTTGGACCAAGATTTCATATTATTTATATGCAATGTTAAGATAAAATACACCCAATATTGCATTAAACAATATATTCCAACTATTCCCAATGTGATCACTCAGTTATAGAAAACATTCCCCTTAGTAAGGGACTAAGCAGGGACTCCGAGGGTCACGGAGAAGCAAGTGCATCTTTGTAGCATCTCATGGAGACAGTGGCGTTGAGTAGATCTACTGGCCGGGGATCAGCTGGCTCGGCCAGCCATGTTCATGTTATTTCTGAGAAAGTATTTGTGTTGCTTGAACAGTTCTGGACAGGCCCCAGGGGACCCCAAGGCTGGGATGAGACTTTTCACAGAAGTTTATACTTGGTGCCAGAAGAACATTTGGCATAGGGACATCTGCAGAAACCCACCGGTTAGTCCGACAGTAATAGGAACCACGTGCCCCTTCTACTGCACATTCTTGTTTATTCCCCCCACATCTGGCAAAGCATTTACATGAGCGTCCCCATAATACTGGTGTATCCAAATGGATAGGTGGCTAAAAAGGACCAGACATTTCCTTCTTGTTGGGTGGAAATTCTAATGTTTTGATTTGCTATAGTTATGTTTCAGCCCATCCCATGAAATAGTTGGTTACAATAAGAGCAAGCAAGGCATTGCCCACCCCCCCCCCCCCAGCAACACATTCTTCAAACTGAATATACAAATATATGTCCAAAAGTATATGGACACCTGCCTGTGCAACATCTTATCCCAAAACCGCGGGTATAATCAGGGTCGGACTGGGCTCCCGGGACACCGGGAAAAATCCTGGTGGGCCCCGGCGGCCCAGATCCGGCCCTTGCCAGCGCTCCCCCTGCCCGACTGTTCCTCCCCTGACACGTTAAATTTACGTGCTATGGGGAGGACACTGGGTGGGGGCCCCTGCAGGGGGTTAGGGGGGCTCCTGCACCCCCCAGTCCAACCCTGAGTATAAATATGAAGTTCCTCCTCCCTTTGCCCATACAACAGCCCTTACTCTTGTGAGAAGATCTCCACTTGACGTTGGAACATTCCTGGTGGGATTTACCGTTCAACCACAAGAGCATTAGAGAGGTTGGGCACCGGCATTGGCTATCTTGCCTGGCATCCCACAGGGGTTCAGCTTGATGAAGTGCTTGAAACATTGCTGTGATAATAAAGGTATTTTAGTGATAATATGGAGTGCTGCCTGTAACCATATGGTTTTAAGTATCCAGGAGTGGAGGGACTCTAGTAGATGTGCACCCATTGTTGAATCTTGCAATTAAGTAAGTGCTACTTTGGTTCAGTTGGGTTTATATCAGGGCACTTTGCAGGCAAGCTCAGGTTCTTCCACTCCCATTTTAGCAAACCCATTCAGTATGGACTTTGTGCATGGGGTTATTATCCTGCTGAAACAGGAAATTACATGCCATTGTATGATTTAGTGGCATTACTGAGTATAGACAAAGGTGGCTGTGGCCATAGTATAGAACAGGAGTGGGCAAACATTTTGGCTCAGGGGCCACATTGACTTACAGGTGGGCCGGGCCAGCGTTGCACCGTTTCCGCTCGTCAGTCCGCAAACGCCAAGTCTCGCTGGCCGGATTAAAAAGACCAACGGCCCGCGAGCTGTAGTTTGCCCTCCCTTGGAATAGAAGAAATATATTATGGGGCAGGTTTATAAACATTGGAGCCTTCAGGCTTGAGCATTCGTATCCCAAAACCACACGAGAGTTCCCAAACCCCTAAGTCTCGCTGGCCGGATTAAAAAGACCAACGGGCCATACATGGCCCACGGGCTGTAGTTTGCCCACCCTGGTAGAGAAGAAATATATTATGGGGCAGATTTATAAACATTGGAGCCTTCAGGCTTGAGTATTCGTATCCCAAAACCACACGAGAGTTCCCAAACCCCTAAGTCTCGCTGGCCAGATTAAAAAGACCAAGGGGCCGGAGTTTGCCCACCCCTGGTATAGAAGAAATATATTATGGGGCAGATTTATAAATGTTGGAGCCTTCAGGCTTGAGTATTCGTATCCCAAAACCACACGAGAGTTCCCAAACACCTAAAACCTGCCAAGCTTTTTATTTTTTGGTCGGGGAAAAGAAAAACCCAATTGGCACGAAACGGGATGAAGAAACCGTGCAAAAGTTTGGGAACTGGTGGTTCTGGGATACAAATGCTTGAGCCCAAGGCTCCAACATTTATTAATCTGCCCCATAATATATAACAGGGGTGGGCAAATTACGGCCCGCAGGCCATGTCCGGCCCGTTGGTATTTTTAATCCGGCCAGCCAACTCATCACGTGAGATTTGGCGTCTGGGGACTGACGAGCGGAAACGGTGCAACGCTGGCCTGGCCCAGCCCGTCTGTAAGTCAATGTGGCCCCTGAGCCAAAACGTTTGCCCACCCCTGTTCTATACTATGGCCACAGCCATAAATGTGCTGCTATGTTTGAAAGTATAAAAACCTTATTTAATGTGCTCGCTTCATGGCTCTGAGAAATCCAAATGTGCACAAAAAGCCACTGCCAATTACAGGGGGCACTGCGGCTGGCACCAAACCAATCATACTGCCGGCTAGGTACCCAGATAGGGGCTGTTTGCCTTTTATGATGTGAGGTTGTCAGATCCGTCGGCGGTTCTGCCATTAAGGAGTGACCCCTGGATCAGATCCCAGTTTCAGCCCAATCAGGGAACTTTACAAAACTCTGTTTTTCAGCAAACTGCTTATTTTACTTTCTTCCGGTTCATTTTCCACAATCCACGGGGTTTTATCGGCACGGTTACTGTTGCTATTGTGACAGCCCGAGTAGAATTAATAGGCTGAAAGCGTCCGGAAGTGATTTTTAGTTCAACAACTTTTCCATTAACCTTTAACTTACTGCAGTGCCTGTTCCATTGACTTTGTAACGCCGGAGCCAAGCTTGGATGTTAGCTATGCAAATGCAGCCTTTGCTTCTCCAGTCATTTATTTCTGTAGGACATATTGGATAGCTCGTGGGTACTAGAAATAAATTACACACCGAAGAAGGAGGCTTAGAAGAGTATTCGGAAAATTGTAAAATAGCTGCTAAAGGGGCGGTTTCTGAGGAAAGAGTAATATTCTATACAACGAAAAAAGTCATGTAGCCAAGAAGCACCAACTCTTGAGTCTATAGACATCTGGGGGGGACTGTTCTGCCCCCAATAAGGGGTAATTATATCTTAGTTGGGATCAAGTACAGGTACTGTTTTATTATTACAGAGAAAAGGGAATCATTTAACCATGAAATAAACCCAATAGGGCTGTTCTGCCCCAATAAGGGGTAATTATATCTTAGTTGGGATCAAGTACAGGTACTGTTTTATTATTACAGAGAAAAGGGAATCATTTAACCATTAAATAAACCCAATAGGGCTGTTCTGCCCCAATAAGGGGTAATTATATCTTAGTTGGGATCAAGTACAGGTACTGTTTTATTATTACAGAGAAAAGGGAATCATTTAACCATTAAATAAACCCAATAGGGCTGTTCTGCCCCCAATAAGGGGTAATTATATCTTAGTTGGGATCAAGTACAGGTACTGTTTTATTATTACAGAGAAAAGGGAATCATTTAACCATTAAACAAACCCAATAGGGCTGTTCTGCCCCAATAAGGGGTAATTATATCTTAGTTGGGATCAAGTACAGGTACTGTTTTATTATTACAGAGAAAAGGGAATCATTTAACCATGAAATAAACCCAATAGGGCTGTTCTACCCCAATAAGGGGTAATTATATCTTAGTTGGCATCAAGTACAGGTATTGTTTTATTATTACAGAGAAAAGGGAATCATTTAACCATTAAATAAACCCAATAGGGCTGTTCTGCCCCAATAAGGGGTAATTATATCTTAGTTGGGATCAAGTACAGGTACTGTTTTATTATTACAGAGAAAAGGGAATCATTTAACCATTAAATAAACCCAATAGGGCTGTTCTACCCCAATAAGGGGTAATTATATCTTAGTTGGGATCAAGTACAGGTATTGTTTTATTATTACAGAGAAAAGGGAATCATTTAACCATTAAATAAACCCAATAGGGCTGTTCTACCCCAATAAGGGGTAATTATATCTTAGTTGGGATCAAGTACAGGTACTGTTTTATTATTACAGAGAAAAGGGAATCATTTAACCATTAAATAAACCCAATAGGGCTGTTCTGCCCCCAATAAGGGGTAATTATATCTTAGTTGGGATCAAGTACAGGTACTGTTTTATTATTACAGAGAAAAGGGAATCATTTGTAAAATTTTGAATCATTTGGTCATAATGGAGTCTATGGGAGATGGCCTTCCCATAATTCAGAGCTTTATGGATAATGGTTTTCCGGATAACAGATCCTATACTTGTAGTAGGAATATGGAACAGCCCTTCTGCACGTGTATTGGGGGCTAAATAATTAATATTATTTTTGCTAATGCTGGTTCTTAGGTCCCCATAGTGATGACACAAAAGTCACCCACCAAAACCAACTGATATTGATAATTCCGGCAACTGAATTCGTTAGTGAGCTTATTTTTAGGATGAGACCGTCACAACGAACAACCGCTGGCAGGTATTGACTTGTTTGGATGAAAGCCGAAGGTTTCTTTAATCAGCACGTATACTAATAAGCCCCATTGATTCCTGAGATCCCCCCCCTGACACGGGGGCTTTATTACAGTATGTGTAATTAGAATGCGCACAAACAAACATAAAGTGTGCAGATAATTAGAATGATCATATAGAATTATGATTTTATTTAATATGTGCCTCCGCATGTGTTATTATTTCATTTTGACTTATCTAATGGGAATATTAAGAGCTAATTGTATATTTATTGAAGGCGAACCACCCCTTTAAAGAGTGCATTGAAGATTTGCTACTTGATTGTCCCTGATATGAAGAGAGTTGAATCAGGTATTTATCAGTAATTAATAAGGCAATATCTTATAATGTTTCCATATCTTAATGCAGAATGGCCAGAACATGTTGAAAGTCTCCAAATGGCTGCAGCCTCCACAACTGCAAGTTCTCCAATGGATTCCTGTTCCTTTGTCGTCTCCAGTTCCACCTCCAAGCTGATCCTTTACTCGCTGACCAGTGGGCTCATCGTGACGACGTTTCTTGGAAATATTCTCGTGATCTCCTCCAGAACATGTTGAATGTCTCCAAATGGCTGCAGGGTGCCTCCACAACTGCAAGTTCTGTTCCTCTGTAGTCTCCAGTTCCACCTCCAAGCTGATCTTTTACTTGCTGACCAGTGGGCTCATCGTGACAACGTTTCTTGGAAATATTCTCGTGATCTCCTCCAGAACATGTTGAATGTCTCCAAATGGCTGTAGCCTCCACAACTGCAAGTTCTCCGGAGGGTTCCTGTTCCTCCGTAGTCTCCAGTTCCACCTCCAAGCTGATCCTTTACTCGCTGACCAGTGGGCTCATCGTGACGACGTTTCATGGAAATATTCTCCTGATCTCCTCCAGAACATGTTGAATGTCTCCAAATGGCTGTAGCCTCCACAACTGCAAGTTCTCCAATGGATTCCTGTTCCTCCGTAGTCTCCAGTTCCACCTCCAAGCTGATCCTTTACTTGCTGACCAGTGGGCTCATCATGACGACGTTCCTTGGGAATATTCTTGTGATCTCCTCCATAGTGTATTTCAAACAGCTTCGCTCCCCGACCAACTCCTTCGTGCTGTCGCTGGCAGTGGCAGATTTCCTAGTCGGGGTTATGGTGATGCCCTATAGCATGGTACGTTCCATTGAAGGATGCTGGTACTTTGGCTCGGGGTTTTGTAGACTTCACTCCAGCCTGGACGTCATGCTTTGTTCTGCATCCATTCTGCACCTGAGTTGTATAGCCTTCGATCGATATTATGCTGTGTGCAACCCTCTACTATACGGTTACAAAATGTCTACAAGAAGGGTGTCTATTCTCATCTGTACATGTTGGTTTATACCTGTGCTCATTTCATTCGCCCCCATAATGCTTGGACTGCACCTTCTGGGGATGGAGCACCTATGGCAGGAAGGCGCCTGTCTCTTTGTAGTGAATCAGATCTACTCCGTCTGCGCCTCTTTGATTGCTTTCTATTGTCCTATGATCATCATGCTTGTGGCCTACTGTCGGATCTACCGGGCAGCAAGGAACCAGGCACTTCGGATACACGCGATGGAGCGAAATGTGAGCAGCGGAAACGCTAGCGATGGTCCCATGAAGAAAAGAAAGTATTCACTCAAAAGGGAGAGGAAGGCGGCCAAGACCTTGGGGGTGATCATGGGATTATTTCTGCTCTTTTGGACTCCCTTTTTCACAGCCAATATTGTAGACCCTCTCATCGGATACAAAATGGGGACGGTAGAGTGGGAAGTCTGTCTCTGGTTGGGTTACGTGAATTCTGCTCTGAACCCGTTCTTGTACGGATTGTTCCATAAATCCTATCGCAGGGCTTTCTTTATGATTGTCGGATGCCAAACTTGCTACTCCGGAACATCTCAGAACATTGAGCTGTCCACCGCAAAACAAGAGAAAGTCAGGCGCCAAATGAACGTTCTACACTAGGGGCAATTAACTACAGGGTCGGACTAGGAGGTGAAGGGCCCACAGGGGCTCCCGCCCCAGGGGCCCCGCAGGTGCCACCCCCTGGAGGGGCCCCCTAACCCCCCTCGCAGGGCCCCCCACCCGACGTCCTCCCCTGAGGGCAGGAGAGGTTGGGCAGGGGGAGCACCGCAACGGTCGGGTCTGTGCCGCCGGGCCCACTGGGATTTTTCCCGGTGTCCCAGCGGCCCAGTCCGACCCAGATTAACTACCTTTGTAATCACTATCCTGGCATTTCTTGGGCTGAGGGACCGGAGATAGGGGGCTACTTGGAATGGAGGAAGGGTGCAACTGCAACTTCCTGCATCAGGGGAAGGATGTAGATACTTACATAATAGTATATGTCCTTTGTAGTCTTATCTGGAATGTTCCCCCAATGGGGTATCTGTGATGTTAAAGATTTAAGGTGGCCATACACGCACCGATAATATCGTACGAAACCTCGTTTCGTACGATATTCGGTGCGTGTATGCAGGGCCGGAACTAGGGGTAGGCAGAAGAGGCAGCTGCCTAGGGCGCAACGATTGAGGGGCACCAGGCAGCCTCTCCTGCCTACCCCTAGTGCTTTGTCATTGCCTCCACCGCTTATCATTAGCGGTGGAGGCAATGACTGATCGAATCGCAGCGCCCCCAATGGCGAATGCGCGCCAAAGCACAGGAGGAGGTGCAGGGGGCGGTGCGATGATCACACCGCCCCCCTGCACCTCCTCCTGTGCTTTGGCGCACATGCGCACATGCGCCATTGGGGGGGCGGGAGGTGGGCGGAGTTGGCCGACCGGGTTGCCTAGGGCGCCCGGTTGGCTTGGCCCGCCCCTGCGTGTATGGTATGTCGGCGAGTCGACCGATATCGCAGGAAGCTGCTGATATCGGATGACTCGCCGATCGGACCAGTTTGAAAATTTTGATCGGGCGCCATAGAAGGCGCCTGACCAAAATCTCCCTTCAGCGCTGAATCGGCAGAAGGAGGTAGAAATCCTATTGTTTCTACCTCCTTACCTGCCGATTCAGCCCTGAATGGAGTGTAGCGGATCTGACGACCGATGGTCGCACGAAACATCGTCAGATCGCCACGTGTATGGCCAGCTTTAGGGCCATTTCTGCCCGATCCTGAAACCCGCCCTAGGGAAGTCCTGTGACGACTAAGTAACTGACTTTATATTAAATAATTCAAAATGCCACCGACTGTGTTTCTATACAGTGCATTATGCCCAGTTCTTTTCATGATTTTATTAGCTGCCTTTTATTCTTTTCTTGTTCAAAGCAAATGCTTTTTGCTTTCACAATAAATAAATGCTTTTACTGTAAATGATTTGTGTTGAAGATAAAAAGAGTACCCAGTGCTTTCTGCTTTGTATATATATATATAGAAATTCATATATTTATTGTTTAAAGGATAACTAAGCCTTTTACTTTAATATTCCCTAAAATGACTCCGTAACAGGCCCCAGAATAACATACCTTTCTCCCTGCATGCAGATTTATTTTGTGTCTCTATTACAGATATGGGATCCCTTATCCAGAAACCTGTTATCAAGAAAGTTCCAAATTACAGAAAGGCCATCTCTCATAGACTCCATTCTAAGCAAATAATTCTAATTTTTAAAAATGATTCCCTTTTCTCTGTAATAATAAACAGTACCTGTACTTGATCCCAACTAAGATATAATTACCCCTTATTGGGGGCAGAACAGCCCTATTGGGTTTATTTAATGGTTAAATGATTCCCTTTTCTCTGTAATAATAAAGAGTACCTGTACTTGATCCCAACTAAGATATAATTACCCCTTATTGGGGGCAGAACAGCCCTATTGGGTTTATTTAATGGTTAAATGATTCCCTTTTCTCTGTAATAATAAAACAGTACCTGTACTTGATCCCAACTAAGATATAATTACCCCTTATTGGGGGCAGAACAGCCCTATTGGGTTTATTTAATGGTTAAATGATTCCCTTTTCTCTGTAATAATAAAACAGTACCTGTACTTGATCCCAACTAAGATATAATTACCCCTTATTGGGGGCAGAACAGCCCTATTGGGTTTATTTAATGGTTAAATGATTCCCTTTTCTCTGTAATAATAAAACAGTACCTGTACTTGATCCCAGCTAAGATATAATTACCCCTTATTGGGGCAGAACAGCCCTATTGGGTTTATTTCATGGTTAAATGATTCCCTTTTCTCTGTAATAATAAACAGTACCTGTACTTGATCCCAACTAAGATATAATTACCCCTTATTGGGGCAGAACAGCCCTATTGGGTTTATTTCATGGTTAAATGATTCCCTTTTCTCTGTAATAATAAAACAGTACCTGTACTTGATCCCAACTAAGATATAATTACCCCTTATTGGGGCAGAACAGCCCTATTGGGTTTATTTCATGGTTAAATGATTCCCTTTTCTCTGTAATAATAAAACAGTACCTGTACTTGATCCCAACTAAGATATAATTACCCCTTATTGGGGGCAGAACAGCCCTATTGGGTTTATATCATGGTTAAATGATTCCCTTTCCTTAGAGTGTTAGCTCTGCGCTTGGGCAATAAAAGACGTAGATTATCGCCAGGCAGTTGGATTATTTGGGGACACACAATTCCCCGGTTGCCAATGGGATTTACTCAGACGTTGGATTCAGGTGACACGGTTGCCCTATGGGGTTTGCTGCTCGCTATTCCCTTTATGCTCCTGTTATATTTGTGTTTCAGAGCGAGACAGAAACTCATTTGAGAAGCAGTATAATAACCCCGACCAGGCCAAGCTCCCTGCTCAGCAATGGACAGGTTAATTACACGAGGCAGATGATGGAAATTAATTAAGCACAGGAAAGAGGGTATTTTCTAACTGAACTACAGGCTGCCCATGGGATGGGACTACTTGTGCTTTGTGGCCCAATGGAAAGGAAGGATATATTGAGCGAATCAGAAAAGACCTTGGGGGGCTACAAAGCTCTTCATGGAGGATGTGCACATTGAGACGTTCCTACATTACCTCTGGAACCTTTAACTTTTTTTTAATATGAGGGGAGTCCCTGGGGGAGCAAGAAGGATAAACATGGTCAGAACAGACTCGCATTCACTGAACGTCACTTACAGTCCAGCTGTAGAATTAAAGAATAAGTAAACCTTTTTTTAAAAATCTCTAAATCTCATCAACATCAATCCATTTTCGATATAAATATACAGGTATAGGACCCGTTATCCAGAATGCTCGGACCAATGGTATTCCGGATAAGGGGTCTTTCTGTAATTTGTATCTCCATAAAAAATCAATAAAACATTAATTAAACCCAATAGGGCTGTTCTGCCCCCAATAAGGGGTAATTATATCTTAGTTGGGATCAAGTACAGGTACTGTTTTATTATTACAGAGAAAAGGGAATCATTTAACCATTAAATAAACCCAATAGGGCTGTTCTGCCCCAATAAGGGGTAATTATATCTTAGTTGGGATCAAGTACAGGTACTGTTTTATTATTACAGAGAAAAGGGAATCATTTAACCATTAAATAAACCCAATAGGGCTGTTCTGCCCCCAATAAGGGGTAATTATATCTTAGTTGGGATCCAGTACAGGTACTGTTTTATTATTACAGAGAAAAGGGAATCATTTAACCATTAAATAAACCCAATAGGGCTGTTCTGCCCCAATAAGGGGTAATTATATCTTAGTTGGGATCAAGTACAGGTACTGTTTTATTATTACAGAGAAAAGGGAATCATTTAACCATTAAATAAACCCAATAGGGCTGTTCTGTCCCCAATAAGGGGTAATTATATCTTAGTTGGGATCCAGTACAGGTACTGTTTTATTATTACAGAGAAAAGGGAATCATTTAACCATTAAATAAACCCAATAGGGCTGTTCTGCCCCCAATAAGGGGTAATTATATCTTAGTTGGGATCCAGTACAGGTACTGTTTTATTATTACAGAGAAAAGGGAATCATTTAACCATGAAATAAACCCAATAGGGCTGTTCTGCCCCCAATAAGGGGTAATTATATCTTAGTTGGGATCCAGTACAGGTACTGTTTTATTATTACAGAGAAAAGGGAATCATTTAACCATTAAATAAACCCAATAGGGC
Source organism: Xenopus tropicalis (assembly GCF_000004195.4). Lineage (NCBI taxonomy): Eukaryota > Metazoa > Chordata > Amphibia > Anura > Pipidae > Xenopus > Xenopus tropicalis. The sequence continues at coordinate 12,002,666 of NC_030677.2, read as the reverse complement.
TGTTCTGCCCCCAATAAGGGGTAATTATATCTTAGTTGGGATCCAGTACAGGTAATGTTTTATTATTACAGAGAAAAGGGAATCATTTAACCATTAAATAAACCCAATAGGGCTGTTCTGCCCCAATAAGGGGTAATTATATCTTAGTTGGGATCCAGTACAGGTACTGTTTTATTATTACAGAGAAAAGGGAATCATTTAACCATTAAATAAACCCAATAGGGCTGTTCTGCCCCCAATAAGGGGTAATTATATCTTAGTTGGGATCCAGTACAGGTACTGTTTTATTATTACAGAGAAAAGGGAATCATTTAACCATGAAATAAACCCAATAGGGCTGTTCTGCCCCAATAAGGGGTAATTATATCTTAGTTGGGATCCAGTACAGGTACTGTTTTATTATTACAGAGAAAAGGGAATCATTTAACCATGAAATAAACCCAATAGGGCTGTTCTGCCCCAATAAGGGGTAATTATATCTTAGTTGGGATCCAGTACAGGTACTGTTGTGCAGCCTTGTACTAACTCTGATACAATTTACATACTAATTATGCCCCTAATCGCACACAATAAGGGGGGCAGCGTTGGCCCCAGCCAATGGGTCGTTCAGTTTCAGCGGAACTGGTATTTATGTACAGAATGAAAGCGCTAGACGTGAGGGAAGGTCAAGTGAGGAATTTAGTCAGGCTGCTGTACAAATGGCCAAGATTGCCTCCCCTGTTCTGGGCACCTTTCCACGATTGCTCTGAATGGCGGCTCCAACGAGCGCATTGTTCCCCTTGTTATTTTACATTGCAGGTGTCGCTCTCGCAAACACCGCGGCTCATTTTCTCTGCAGGAGGATAATCTCTGCCATGTTAACGGCTTAAAATAACCCGGAGAATCTCATGAAAATGCTTTAAAGTGACGGCGAAATCCCAGTTTCCTATAGGGCTCTTTGGCACCATAAAGGGGAACAGAATAATGATTCCTCTTAAAGGGAAACTAAACCCCCAAACAATGTAGGTCTCTATAAAAATATATTGCATAAACAGCTCATATGTAAAACCCTGCTTCATCTAAATAAACCATTTTCATATAAATATACTTGTTTAGCAGTATGTGCCATTGGGTAATCCTAAATAGGAAACTGCCATTTTAGGTACTAAGGGCCGCCCCCTGGGATCATAGGAGTCACAGTGCACACAAACAAGCCAAGGCACACATACATGCTAGACCCCATCAGCCAATGAATGGGCAGAGTTCTGCCTTTTGCTCCCACACTACTTCCTGTTAGTCCTCAGTGAACACAGCCCTTGTTATTGTTATTAACATTTCCTCCGTCTCCTAGAGCATTCTGGGAGAGATATACTTTCCCTTTAGAGTCTTTCCAGCTACACAAAGTATATTTATAGCATTGCAGACTAAGAGCATTTTATTGCCCCACAGGCACAGTCGGATCTGCTTTGCATCGCAAATACCGGCCGCAGCTTTGCCCCCATGTCTGTAGCTCAGCGAGCAGTAAATACGCCCCTTGGAACATTACTGTCACCGCCTGGGGACATCGTACAGCTTTAAATAGTATTAAAGGGATGAGGGAGGGGGGAATTGCCCTTGCAGGATTCTCTCATCACTTTACGGCCCATTTCTTCCCACACCGGATACATTTAATGGGGCACAAGCTGACGGTTCAGTAGCCTGACAGTTAGTAGAATTCAGATACATTGACTCATGGAAATGAATTCAAAGGAGAATAAAAGGGTTAATCACTGGGGGGGTACCAACTATTGGGAACCCCCCGAAAACTGCTTGGGGAGGAGCAAAATGGAGTGGTCTTCTTCCCACGTCTTCTTTCTTTGTGTGGGTATCAGGTCAGCGATTACAGTCACCAGAAGGGGGGCTTATGTTTGGCACTACTGGGATACACCCACCCAGCTACTGGGATACACCCGCCCAGCTACTGGGATACACACGCCCAGCTACTGGGATACACACACCCAGATACTGGCATACACCCACCCAGCTACTGGGATACACCCGCCCAGCTACTGGGATACACCCGCCCAGCTACTGGGATACACCCACCCAGCTACTGGGATACACCCACCCAGCTACTGGGATACACCCGCCCAGCTACTGGGATACACCCGCCCAGCTACTGGGATACAACCCACCCATCTACTGGGATACACCACCCATCTACTGGGATACACACACCCAGCTACTGGGATACACCCACCCAGCTACTGGGATACACCCACCCAGCTACTGGGATACACCCACCCAGCTACTGGGATACACGCGCCCAGCTACTGGGATACACCCGCCCATCTACTGGGATACACCCGCCCAGCTACTGGATACACCCATACTGGGATACACCAACCCAGCTACTGGGATACACCCGCCCATCTACTGGGATACACCCGCCCAGCTACTGGGATACACCCGCCCAGCTACTGGGATACACACGCCAGCTACTGGGATACTGGGATACACCCACCCAGCTACTGGATACACCCGCCCAGCTACTGGGATACACACGCCCAGCTACTGGGATACACCCACCCAGCTACTGGGATACACCCGCCCAGCTACTGGGATACACCCGCCCAGCTACTGGGATACACCCGCCCAGCTACTGGGATACACCCGCCCAGCTACTGGGATACACCCGCCCAGCTACTGGGATACACCCGCCCAGCTACTGGGATACACCCGCCCAGCTACTGGGATACACCCACTGGGATACCCCAGCTACTGGGATACACCCACCCAGCTACTGGGATACACCCGCCCAGCTACTGGGATACACCCGCCCATCTACTGGGATACACCCGCCCAGCTACTGGGATACACCCACCCAGCTACTGGGATACACCCACCCAGCTACTGGGATACACCCGCCCAGCTACTGGGATACACCCACCCAGCTACTGGGATACACCCACCCAGCTACTGGGATACACCCACCCAGCTACTGGGATACACCCACCCAGCTACTGGGATACACCCACCCAGCTACTGGGATACACCCACCCAGCTACTGGGATACACACACCCAGCTACTGGGATACACCCACCCAGCTACTGGGATACACCGACCCCAGCTACTGGGATACCACACACCCATCTACTGGGATACACACACCCATCTACTGGGATAACACCCGCCCAGCTACTGGGATACCCGCCAGCTACTGGGATACACCCGCCCAGCTACTGGGATACACCCGCCCAGCTACTGGGATACACACACCCAGCTACTGGGATACACACACCCAGATACTGGGATACACCCACCCAGCTACTGGGATACACACACCCATCTACTGGGATACACCCACCCAGCTACTGGGATACACCCACCCAGCTACTGGGATACACCCACCCAGCTACTGGGATACACCCACCCAGCTACTGGGATACACCACCCAGCTACTGGCATACACCCACCCATCTACTGGGATACCCACCCAGCTACTGGGATACACCCACCAGCTACTGGCATAACACCACCCAGCTACTGGCATACACCCACCAGCTACTGGGATACACCCACCAAGCTACTGGGATACACACACCCAGCTACTGGGATACACCCACCCAGCTACTGGGATACACACACCCAGCTACTGGGATACACACACCCAGCTACTGGGATACACCCGCCCAGCTACTGGGATACACCCGCCCAGCTACTGGGATACACCCGCCCAGCTACTGGGATACACCCGCCCAGCTACTGGGATACACCCGCCCAGCTACTGGGATACACCCGCCCAGCTACTGGGATACACACGCCCATCTACTGGGATACACCCACCCAGCTACTGGGATACACCCACCCAGCTACTGGGATACACACACCCAGCTACTGGGATACACCCACCCAGCTACTGGGATACACACACCCAGCTACTGGGATACACACACCCATCTACTGGGATACACCCGCCCAGCTACTGGGATACACCCGCCCAGCTACTGGGATACACACGCCCAGCTACTGGGATACACCCACCCAGCTACTGGGATACACCCGCCCAGCTACTGGGATACACCCGCCCAGCTACTGGGATACACACACCCAGCTACTGGGATACACCCACCCAGCTACTGGGATACACACCACCCATCTACTGGGATACACCCACCCAGCTACTGGGATACACACACCCAGCTACTGGGATACACCCACCCAGCTACTGGGATACACCCACCCACCTACTGGGATACACCCACCCAGCTACTGGGATACACACACCAGCTACTGGCATACACCCACCCATCTACTGGGACACCCACCCACTACTGGATACACCCACCAAGCTACTGCATACACCCACCCAGCTACTGGCATACACCCACCCAGCTACTGGGATACACCCACCAAGCTACTGGGATACACACACCCAGCTACTGGGATACACCCACCCAGCTACTGGATACACACACCCTCTACTGGGATACACACACCCAGCTACTGGGATACACCCGCCCAGCTACTGGGATACACCCGCCAGCTACTGGGATACACCCGCCCAGCTACTACTGGGATACACCGCCCACTACTGGGATACACACACCCATCTACTGGATATACACCAGCTACTGGGATACACACCAGCTACTGGGATACACCCAGCTACTGGGATACACCCACCCAGCTACTGGGATACACCCACCCAGCTACTGGGATACACCCACCCAGCTACTGGGATACACCCACCCATCTACTGGGATACACCCACCCAGCTACTGGGATACACCCACCCATCTACTGGGATACACCCACCCAGCTACTGGGATACACCCACCCATCTACTGGATACACCCACCCAGCTACTGGGATACACCCACCCATCTACTGGGATACACCCACCCTACTGGGATACACCACCCAGCTACTGGGTTACACCCACCCAGCTACTGGGATACACCCACCCAGCTACTGGGATACACCCACCCAGCTACTGGGATACACCCACCCAGCTACTGGGATACACCACCCATCTACTGGGATACACCCACCCAGCTACTGGGATACACCCACCCAGCTACTGGGATACACCCACCCAGCTACTGGGATACACACACCCATCTACTGGGCTACTGGATACACCACCCAGCTACTGGGATACACCCACCCAGCTACTGGGATACACACACCCATCTACTGGGATACACACACCCATCTACTGGGATACACCCACCCAGCTACTGGGATACACCCACCCAGCTACTGCTACTGGATACACCCCAGCTACTGGGAGCTACTGGGATACACCCATCTACTGGGATACACACACCCATCTACTGGGATACACCACACCACCTACTGGGATACACACACCCATCTACTGGGATACACACACCCATCTACTGGGATACACACACCCATCTACTGGGATACACACACCCATCTACTGGGATACACCCAGCTACTGGATACACCCACCCAGCTACTGGGATACACACACCCATCTACTGGGATACACACACCCATCTACTGGGATACACACACCCATCTACTGGAATACACACACCCAGCTACTGGGATACACACACCCATCTACTGGGATACACCCACCCAGCTACTGGGATACACACACCCATCTACTGGGATACACCACACCCATCTACTGGAATACACACACCCAGCTACTGGGATACACACACCCATCTACTGGGATACACCCACCCAGCTACTGGGATACACACACCCATCTACTGGGATATCACCCACCAGCTACTGGATACACACACCCAGCTACTGGGATACACACACCCATCTACTGGGATACACACACCCATCTACTGGGATACACCCACCCAGCTACTGGGATACACACACCCATCTACTGGGATACACCCACCCAGCTACTGGGATACACCCACCCAGCTACTGGGATACACACACCCATCTACTGGGATACACACACCCATCTACTGGGATACACCCACCCATCTACTGGGATACACACACCCATCTACTGGAATACACACACCCAGCTACTGGGATACACACACCCATCTACTGGGATACACCCACCCAGCTACTGGGATACACACACCCATCTACTGGGATACACACACCCATCTACTGGGATACACACACCCATCTACTGGGATACACACACCCATCTACTGGGATACACCCACCCAGCTACTGGGATACACACACCCAGCTACTGGGATACACACACCCAGCTACTGGGATACACACACCCATCTACTGGGATACACACACCCATCTACTGGGATACACACACCCATCTACTGGAATACACACACCCATCTACTGGGATACACACACCCATCAAGTCTCAGACTGATGAGTTTCTTATGGCAGTAGCTAGGTCCAGGTCAACCCAATAGGGCTGTTCTGCCCCAATAAGGGGTAATTATATCTTAGTTGGGATCAAGTACAGGTACTGTTTTATTATTACAGAGAAAAGGGAATCATTTAACCATGAAATAAACCCAATAGGGCTGTTCTGCCCCAATAAGGGGTAATTATATCTTAGTTGGGATCAAGTACAGGTACTGTTTTATTATTACAGAGAAAAGGGAATCATTTAACCATTAAATAAACCCAATAGGGCTGTTCTGCCCCCAATAAGGGGTAATTATATCTTAGTTGGGATCAAGTACAGGTACTGTTTTATTATTACAGAGAAAAGGGAATCATTTAACCATTAAATAAACCCAATAGGGCTGTTCTGCCCCCAATAAGGGGTAATTATATCTTAGTTGGGATCAAGTACAGGTACTGTTTTATTATTACAGAGAAAAGGGAATCATTTAACCATGAAATAAACCCAATAGGGCTGTTCTGCCCCCAATAAGGGGTAATTATATCTTAGTCGGGATCAAGTACAGGTACTGTTTTATTATTATATCCCATACCTGTACTTATATATTTTACTTAGCCTTGGGCTGCTCCCACAACCACATAGACTTTGTGTATTAGGTCCAGACCAAAGCTTCCTATACCAGGGGGCCATTATGAGCAATGTAGTAGCCATTGCTTCCACGTATCCCTTATCACAGATTGAAACAGTTTTGTTGATCCTTTTTTCTTTATTTGTTTTAGTGTAAGCCTGTCCATTTCTAAATGGGACTATCCAGCCCGGCACATTATCCCCTGACACAAGTTAATGGAAGCCATCCCGTGCTCGTGTGGTGGAGTCGGCGGGGGCATCAACAAGACAAATAATTGCTGCCGTTCCCTAATATTGAGATTCCAATGTTTCCCCAGCAAAGGGAATGAGCATCAGGCCTCGATTTCACAGCCCCCCCAGCTATTCCGAAATAAAGCCAGAAAAGCGTCTTTGTACGGATAAAGAATACATGTTTTTCCCTTTGAACGCGCCCAGTGTCGTTTCCATTAGACTCGAGCGATTGCTTTCATTCCAGCGCAGCAAACACCCTCCCAGGCCCGGCTATCCAGCCTTGTAAGGATGAGGCTTCAATGTAATAACACTGATTTATTTTCTTTTTCTAGAACAACGAGCCCACGCATGATAGTATTTTATATATTTATATATGGAATTGGTTTTGCCCCCCTGTAAGGTTTAAACTAAGTAATGTATTCAACAGTTTCCAGGCAAAACAAGAAATAAATCAAATATCTGAACACGGCGATTGCCAATATTTGCGCCACGCGGAGCCTTTGGTTCAAAGCGGAACATTTGGCCGACGACTCTTTTGTTTGCCCAATAATGTTATTTTTAGCTTTTTTTGTGCTGTTTGATTGTATTTTACTCACATTTCCTTTTGTTGCTCCGTGATCTCTGCTTCTCTCCTGATTCCCTACATTCTTCCTTTATTATTTTTAGCAGTTTTTGATGCTTTTTTGTGCTTCTCTCTATTTTATTTACACCCCAGGTCTTTTTTTCTTTCTCAAAATTTCCGTCGACTTCTTTCCCCTTTCCCGGTGTTTTGCCCAACTTTTCCCAAGCCGCTTCCCCCTCTATCCCATGTTGCCTTTATGCAGTGTCGGACTGGGGTGTCCAGGGCTCATTGGGGTTCATCAGGGCTCATCGTGGCTCATTGGGGTTCATCGGAGCTCATCGGGGCTCATCAGGGTTCATCTGGGCTCATCAGGGTTCATCAGGGCTCATCGGGGCTCATTGGGGTTCATCGGGGCTCATCAGGGTTCATCGGGGCTCATCGGGGTTCATTGGGGCTCATCGAGGTTCATCGGTGCTCATCGGGGTTCATCGGGGCTCATTAGGGTTCATCGGGGCTCATTAGGGTTCATCGGGGGGTTCCACCTCAGGGCCCCTCACCCACTGCCAGCCTCCAACCTGGTGTCCCCTCGTTCAGGCCGTACCTTTGACTCCTTCCGGCCACAATCCAGGGTGGGGACGGAGCACCCAAAGAGTGGATAATATTTATGCAAAAAGATTATGTTCAATGGTGGACACCATTCCTTAAAAATGATTCTACCTAATGGGGGGTCCTATTATACTAAAATTATTGTGCCATTTTTTTCAATAATTCCTTCAAAGTTGTAGTTTTCTACAACTAACTATATTTTATGGCAGATACCATACCTTCTAATAATAAATACAGTATATAGTCTTAAGGTCCCCATACACGGACCGATCCGCTCGCTTGGCGATGTCGCCAAGCGAGCGGATCTTCTCCCGATATCCTCCACCTACAGGTGGGCAATATCTGGAGAATCCAGGACAATTCGATCGTTTGGCCCTGGGGCCAAATGATCGAATTATAAGACGGGTATAGCAGCAAAAGTCGGTCTGGGGGCCGCATCAACGAGCCAATGTGGTCCCCGATCCGACTAGATTTGCTAACCTGCCTGATCGATATCTGGTCGATTTCAGGCCAGATATCGGTCGGGCAGGCCCGTCGGTAGTGCCCATACACGGGCCGATTAGCTGCCGAATCAGTCTAAGGGACCCATATCGGCAGCTAGAATCGGCCCATGTATGGGGACCTTTACACATGTGCTTTTCCTTGTAAATAACCCCAAATGTCACGTAATTAACTTTAATTATATGTCCATTGTGATTGGTCAACCTTCTAGAAAAGTGATTGGCTATTTTGTGTTTGTGGATTGTTATTCAGCCTATGACTAAGTATGAAACGCGTAAGGCTTTGTAGCATTATGTGTAAATATAAATAAACTTTATTGATTTTACTGCAGTACGTGAGCTACAGTAAGACTTTATTTTGTGATCCCGAGTGCCTGCCTGTCTTTTCGTTTTCCCATAGCGGAGAGCAGGCCTGGGTTGTTGGACCCCCACAAGGGTTGGTGCCCACTGGGATATGTTCTGGAGACCCCCAGCCCAGTCTGCCTATTCCCTTGTGACTCCCATTCTATATAACTCCCCCATATCCTTCATCTTCCATTAAGCACCCCCATTATCGCCTATAATTTTCCTTCTGGGGCCTCACAGCACAAACATCTCCTGCCTTCCTGCACTCACCACTGCCTATGGATTTGCCCTCAAAGTCCTGGTACAGCCGCTGGGAAATTTGGGATTCTGCTTCCAGCCAATCCGATTCCTGCGTGGCTATTGAATACTGCGCACAGGCTTTGGACCCGCGGCTACCGGTGCCATTTTATTTTTTTCCTTGAGATTTCGGGCCTCCCCTAAAGTGGTTGTTCATCTTCAACCCAACTTGTACTAAGATGTAGAGATCGCTATTCTGAAACCCTTTGCAAATAGTCTTCATTTTTTATTATTTGTTTTTTTTTTAAATATTTAGCTTTTTATGAAGCAGCTTTCCAATGTGGAATTTTAGCAGCGATCTGGGTTGCTAGGATCCAAATTAACCTAGCAACCAGGCTTTCATTTAAACGAGAGACTGAAGACTGAAGATAGAAAGGTAAGTAATAAAAAGTAACAATACAACTGGAGCCTCACAGAGCAATAGGTATTTGGCTGCCGGGGTCAGTGACCCCCATTTGACAGCTGGAAAGAGGCAGAAGAAGGAGGCAAATAATTAAAAAAATGATAAAAATGAAGACCAATTGAAAAGCTGCTTAGAATTAGCCATACTAAAAGTTAGCTTAAGGCTGAACCACCCCTTTAATCCTTATTAAAGGGGTGGTTCAGCCTTAAGCTAACTTTTAGTATGGCTAATTCTAAGCAGATTTTCAATTGGTCTACATTTTGATCTTTTTTTATTATTGTGTGCCTACAAGGGCCTACAAGCCATTTTCTATTCTTTAAAAACTAAAACTGGTCCATACGGAACATCAATGAACACTCGGCACGGAGGTTTCTATGGCTCAGACCATTATGGTACATGAGATATGTCCGGCGTCTCTGCGTTTGTATGGCCGCCCCCCGCGTCACTAGGATTAAGTGTTTGTGTCACTATGGGGCCTTAGTCTTTGTTGTGTCAGTAATTCTGCTCCAGCCTACAATACTGTTTATAGCACCATAACTAAATTATACGTAAACTTCATTTACTTAATGACACTCAATAGTGGTGGGAAGCCGAATGCTCACTTTCCCTTGCAAACAATGAGCCGAACACGTCATTCGCTCCTACAGACACAACAATGAGGCAGGAAAGTGAAATAAACTGAATTCCCCTACAAAGGTTAAACCTACGATACCCATGTGAAAAACAGGTACAGGTATGGGATCCCTTATCCGGAAACCCGTTATCCAGAAAGTTTCGAATTACAGAAAGCCCGCCCCCCATAGACTAATTCTAATTTTTAAAAATGATTCCCTTTTCTCTGTAATAATAAAACAGTACCTGTACTTGATCCCAACTAAGATATAATTACCCCTTATTGGGGCAGAACAGCCCTATTGGGTTTATTTAATGGTTAAATGATTCCCTTTTCTCTGTAATAATAAAACAGTACCTGTACTTGATCCCAACTAAGATATAATTACCCCTTATTGGGGCAGAACAGCCCTATTGGGTTTATTTAATGGTTAAATGATTCCCTTTTCTCTGTAATAATAAAACAGTACCTGTACTTGATCCCAACTAAGATATAATTACCCCTTATTGGGGCAGAACAGCCCTATTGGGTTTATTTCATGGTTAAATGATTCCCTTTTCTCTGTAATAATAAAACAGTACCTGTACTTGATCCCAACTAAGATATAATTACCCCTTATTGGGGCAGAACAGCCCTATTGGGTTTATTTCATGGTTAAATGATTCCCTTTTCTCTGTAATAATAAAACAGTACCTGTACTTGATCCCAACTAAGATATAATTACCCCTTATTGGGGCAGAACAGCCCTATTGGGTTTATTTCATGGTTAAATGATTCCCTTTTCTCTGTAATAATAAAACAGTACCTGTACTTGATCCCAACTAAGATATAATTACCCCTTATTGGGGCAGAACAGCCCTATTGGGTTTATTTAATGGTTAAATGATTCCCTTTTCTCTGTAATAATAAAACAGTACCTGTACTTGATCCCAACTAAGATATAATTACCCCTTATTGGGGCAGAACAGCCCTATTGGGTTTATTTAATGGTTAAATGATTCCCTTTTCTCTGTAATAATAAAACAGTACCTGTACTGAGAGGTATGGAGATCCAAATTACAGAAAGATCCCTTATCCAGAAAACCCCGGGTCCTGGATAACAGGTCCCATACCTGTATAAGAGATTCATAATCAGTTATGATACCCAAGTTGCAAGGGCTCATTTATCATTGCTCCAGGCAGCACTAAGGGGGGCAGAATGTCGGGCCGTTGCTCTTAGTAATATTCCTGCATCAATGGCCCTTGCAATGAGACAAAAGCAGGGGATCCTGTCCCTATAGGCCGGCAGTAAGTACATACCTCTCATGTCGTGGGGCCCCTGGAGCTCCTTTACTTGCCCTTTGCAATATTCCTATTAATTTGCACATTGCTCCTTGCATAATAAATGAGCCCTTTAAGAGTCAAACCCCCCATATGTTTGCCCAGGAGCAGTAACCCATAGCAATCAATAAGATGTTTGCTTTTAAACAGGTGACCAGTAAATGCTGCCTGCTGATTGGTTGCTATGGGTTACTGGGCAAACTTAGTGCCTTTTATTACATAACCCCCAAAGGGAACTGTTAGGAGTGGGTGTGGGGATCAGTGTGGGACCCCCCCACTTGCCATGAAGGGAACCCCCGTGTGTCTCACAGTAGCACAATGGCTCCCACACTGGCGGGGGGTTGTGTGCACATATCACGTTCCCATTGTGTACAACCCACAGCAATGTTGGCATCAAATTACATTTTTGTAAATCAAGCTACATGATCAGTTCAACATATGGGGTATTTATATTTATCCACATTATTATTACTCATAGGTGACTGCAGGTCAGGAATTTACAATATAGGCGGGTTCTTGTGTGTGTAGCACCCAAACAGCACCCATACAGCACCCAAACAGCACCCATACAGCACCCAAACAGCACCCATACAGCACCCAAACAGCACCCATACAGCACCCAAACAGCACCCAAACAGCACCCATACAGCACCCAAACAGCACCCATACAGCACCCAAACAGCACCCATACAGCACCCAAACAGCACCCATACAGCACCCATACAGCACCCAAACAGCACCCATACAGCACCCAAACAGCACCCAAACAGCACCCATACCTTTATAAACCTTTTGCTGTCCCTAACTCTGGGAAGGAGGCGGGGCTACAAAGCGATGTGGCGGTAACATCACAGGGGCGGAGAGATAAAGTGCTGATTTGCTGATCGCTCCCTCAATCTCAGAGAGTCCGGCCCAGCTTTCCAAATTGGGAAAACCAGACAGGCAGTTCCAAAAGCCAAGCTGCCCGGGGTCAATATTGAATGGGGGGGGTTAAACCTGCCCCATCGATATCTGCCTGATTTTTGGGCAATTGGCCGATCTTCTTTGCGTCTTGAGGTTTTGGGGTTTCTGATGAAATCATTTGTGTGACAAAGAAAAGTCATTTATTTTCCATTCAAGCTTTTTTTAAAAAGGCTGTTTTATTAAATCCCTTGGTATTTGTGGTTTTAGAGAAAATGAGTTTTTTCCGTGGTTTCAAATAACTCTGAAACTGCAAAAATGAGAATGTTAATTAATGGATCGAAGATGCTCCCGCTGTGTCCCCCTAACCCCCCCACAGGGCCCCGCCATGCCCCCCTAACCCCCCCACAGGGGCCCCGCCATGCCCCCCTAACCCCCCCACAGGGCCCCGCCATGCCCCCCTAACCCCCCCACAGGGGCCCCGCCATGCCCCCCTAACCCCCCCACAGGGGCCCCGCCATGCCCCCCTAACCCCCCCACAGGGGCCCACCATGCCCCCCTAACCCCCCCACAGGGCCCCGCCATGCCCCCCTTACCCTCCACAGGGGCCCCGCCATGCCCCCCTAACCCCCCCACAGGGCCCCGCCATGCCCCCCTAACCCCCCCACAGGGGCCCCGCCATGCCCCCCTAACCCCCCCACAGGGGCCCCGCCATGCCCCCCTAACCCCCCCACAGGGGCCCCGCCATGCCCCCCTAACCCCCCACAGGGGCCCCGCCATGCCCCCCTAACCCCCCCACAGGGGCCCCACCATGCCCCCCTAACCCCCCACAGGGGCCCTAGCCATGCCCCCCTAACCCCCCACAAGGGCCCCCCACCATGCCCCTCTAACCCCCCACAAGGGGCCCCCCTCCATGTCCCCTAACCCCTCACAAGGGCCCGCCATGCCCCCCTAACCCCCCACACAGGGGCCCTAGCCATGCCCCCTAACCCCCCACAAGGGCCCCCCTCCATGTCCCCTTAACCCCCCACAAGGGCCCCCCTCCATGTCCCCCTAACCCCTCACAAGGGCCCCGCCATGCCCCCCTAACCCCCCACACAGGGGCCCTAGCCATGCCCCCCTAACCCCCCACAAGGGCCCCCTCCATGTCCCCCTAACCCCCCACAAGGGCCCCCCTCCATGTCCCCCTAACCCCTCACAAGGGCCCCGCCATGCCCCCCTAACCCCCCACACAGGGGCCCTAGCCATGCCCCCCTAACCCCCCACAAGGGCCCCCACCATGCCCCCTAACCCCCCACAAGGGCCCCCCTCCATGTCCCCCTAACCCCCCACAAGGCCCCGCCATGCCCCCCTAACCCCCCCACAAGGGCCCCCCTCCATGTCCCCCTAACCCCCCACAAGGGCCCCGCCATGTCCCCCACCTTGCCCTTGAGCGCATGTAAGTTAAACTTACCTTCAGTGCATCAGGGGAGGGAGACCAGGGGTCTGGGGGCCCACCGGCCGTCCCTGTCTGACTGTGAATGGGCCTCCCCATGTATAATTAGTTTTACCACCCAGACCTCTTAAACACCAATTGGGCGGCTGAGCCAAGGGCCACAGGGCGGAGAAATGAAATCAGTGGCTTCCATAACAAACGTTACCCATAAGGCAAAAGGAAATCCAATTAAGAATTCAGCCATTTCATGTTTTTTTTAAAAAATATTTTTTCACAATTTCTTTTTATTTCTTTGCAACATTTTTGCTGTATGTGACACATGTAGGAAATGTACTTCCCGCCGACACATATCACAGAATTATACGCGCGTGACCAACACAGTAGAAAAAAATGACAAATGCCCATGTAGCTTTCAGCAAGTCCAATGAATTAAATAAGTGATGGGAATGATGGGAAGTCCTGCCCGTTCCTACGCCCGGTGCCCCCGGGACGTGCCGCTCCCATTGGCCAGCAGTATCACATGTTTGTATGGAGTCACTGTCAGTCATAGAATATGGGGGGGCTCGGCCAGTGAGTGGGACCCCCAGCAGGACGCCAGGGGCCCCATCCTCATATCTCCAGTCCATATATGTTGTTTTGGGCTATTTGGGTTTGGATTAAGGAAAGACTAGTATGACAATGGCAGACAGATTCCATCACATTCTCAATACCGTACAATATAGATAGAAGCCATATTGGGGCTCATTTGCCAACGCGAGTGCTTAGATGCCATTAGGCACAGCCAAGTGCCAGCCATTGCCACTTCCAAAGCAGAGATGCCAACTGGGAACCAAAGGGGTCTGGGTGTATTTTGGTCCTATCTGCTCCGCCCCAGCTGTACCCCATTCTGCATAGCTCTACCGCCGTTTTGCCCCCACCCCCTACCATTTTCTTTGCTCCACTGCTTTGGACAGTATTGGAGGACTTCAACTGATGCAGGTGCCCCCATCGACCAAGTCCCCTAACCCCCCCTGCAGAGGCCCCCCTAACCCCCCGCAGGGTCCCCCACCCAACATCCTCCCCTCCTGTCCTACCCTGAGGCCGCCCCCCCAACAATTTAACCCCTGGTTTTGGAAGTTGCAGGTAAACGGAGGCAGAGGGGCAGGAAAAAGACAGCGTGGGTGGGACTCAGGGGGGCTCTCATTGGCCAAACAAAGTGGGCGTATCCAAACATTTTGACGCCACGCTACACACGCCACAAATCCTCCCTCTCCTGGCCCCCCTGCCCTAGACACTGGCCCTCGGGTGCCTATATATAAATATGCCCCTCGGAGCGAGTAAATAGGTTTTGGGTGCAAATTACTGACAGTGGGTGATTGACGTGATTGGCTTACATCACTATGACTTCACAAATACAGTTGACGTCTGCATCGTACCCGGGGGTGCCATCAGTAACCATGGGGGCCCCAAGCTAATATGTGCCAGTTATTGGCCCACCGGTATCTTTGGCCCCCTGGATGGTGGCTCCTGCCAACAAGTAGAAGGAGGCCCCAGCCCTGTCCTATCCTGCCCAATCTCCCAAATGCCCCAACCTGCTAATTACATGTTTTTGTTTTTTACCACAGGGCACCTGACTGGGTTGTCCCCTACACCCCACTAATAGTGGTCGCACCCAGCCATTCCCCCTCTAATATATTCACTGCCATACTCTGGGCAAGATTTCCCCAAGTGGTGCCTACAAGTCACAGCAGCCACCATTTTGTTGTTGGCGCGCCTTATGCCTAGTTAGCAAATGAGCCCCTTTATCTCACTGACACAGATAACCATGTTTATTCCGACCACTGAAAAAAAAAACTCCAACCCGACGCTAAGGAACTCCGGCTAAATGTCCGTCTCTCTGAGGCCGCAGCAGTCCGTCACGTCGTACATCTGGTAGTCCAGCTCCGTGAAGTCATTGGACACGGCCATAGAGATGGACTCCACCTCGCTCTTGTAAGCAGCAGACGAGTTGCTCCTGTTGGAGCCGCTCCGGATTTTGTGGGAAAGGCTGTTCATTTTCTCCTTCAGCTGAGAGGACGGTCTCTGGAACGGGGAAATGAACTTCCACCGCCTGAAATCCGTGTTTTTCCGCTTGCCGGCGATGCCGTGGTTGCCGGGGTTGAAAATGAAGGAAGAGTTAATGGGAGTAAAGTTGGGGTGATGTTCCCCGTCGGACCCTCTGCCCGAGCTGGTCATGGACGTTCTCCACTGATGGTCGTAGACCCGCCAAATGGGCCGCCTCCGCCGCCGGCACTGGCACTTTAGTATTCGGATGAACGCCCGCTTGAACTCTTTGCTTGAACACGGGTATATTATGGGATTGACGCAGCTGTTGAAGTAGCCCAGCCAGAAGATCACCTTGAAGACAGAGTCCGTGGGCTTCAGAGCGGGGAAAAACGACCCTAATGGGGGACAAGAGACGGAAAAAAATCAATCTTTTGTATATGTAATGTATATTATACACGGGCAGGAAGCGCGGGGGTGGGGTTTCCGGGGGCACTGGGCAGGGGCGGATTTATTATAAGGCAACAGGTTTTGGGGGGCGGCCCTTGGGTGTCTAAATTTAATTAAAAAAAATAATACTCCCAGCCTTTCCATAGGAAATCCGGCTACGGAGCTGGGGGGGGTGAGGGGGTTTTGGCGCTAGGGCAACACCAGGCCTAAATACACCCCTGGCACTGGGCCCTATTCTTTGTGTGTGGGGGGGGCAGTGTCCTGTAGTTACGCCATGGGTGCTATATACAGTATATTCCAGACTGGAGAAGCCAGAAACTTTTGGGTGCCAGTAAGGCGCTACTGTACAAACTTGAGACAACACGAGGGTTAACAGCGGGGTGATATTCTGAGACAATTTGCAGCTGGTCTTCATTTTTTATAGTTTGTAGTTTTTCAGATATTTTATTTTCAGTTTCAGGTTGGAGTTTTCAGCAGCTATTTGGTTGCTAGGGTCCATGTTGCCTTAGCAACCAGGGAGTGGTTTGGATGAGAGACTGGTATATGAATAGGAGAGGGGCTGAATAGAGAAGAAAGTTATAAGAAGTAACAATAACAATAAAACTGGAGCCTCCCAGAGCAATAGTTTTTTGGTTGCCGGGGTCAGCGACCCCCATTTTAAAATGGCAAAAAGTTGGAAGAAGAAGGCAAATAATCCAAAAACTATAACAAATAAATAATGAAGACCAAATGCAAAGTTGCTAGGAATAGGCCATTCTATAACATAGTAACAGTTAGCGTAGAGGTGAAGCCCCCTGCAGTGAGAGCAGTGGGAAGCAGCCATGGAGCCCCCGATGCTGGGATAATCGCCATTGGGACGTACTGTATCTAGAAGACTCTGGGTATTTTATCTGGGTATCTGTAGCAAAGGGCAAAGTAAAAGCCATCAGTAGATTTATCAGCTGCCACCTCTGCTTTCCCAGACTCCCTCTGGCCTGCGGGGCAGACTGGCAAACACAGGGCAAGACAAATGGGGGCACAAAGTGTTTATGGGAATGTGCCGGGGGTATTAGTGCCAGTCCCCCTTATCAGCACTGTATAAACCTGTTGGCATTGGCTCTTCTTGGGTTTCGAGGGCTTGGGCTTAAGTGCAAAATAAAACATTAAAGAAGGCATATCTGGGGGGGGGTTCTTAACCCTCTTGGGGAAACTCCGCCCACAATGACATCAAACTGCAACTGCAAATAGTAAATGACTTGAGTTCCGTATATTTGTTCCTACAAATCTCACCACTTCTGTAGATAGACAACTGCACTCAGTTTCAATTGCCCCCTGACACCCCCCTGGCCAGATATCCCAGTAACATCACTGCAGCAAATAATGGATTCAGAGCATTGCATTAACCCCAGACATCCCAGTAAGATCACTGCAGCAAATGGATTCAGAGCATTGCATTAACCCCAGACATCCCAGTAAGATCACTGCAGCAAATGGATTCAGAGCATTGCATTAACCCCAGACATCCCAGTAAGATCACTGCAGCAAATGGATTCAGAGCATTGCATTAACCCCAGATATCCCAGTAAGATCACTGCAGCAAATGGATTCAGAGCATTGCATTAACCCCAGATATCCCAGTAAGATCACTGCAGCAAATGGATTCAGAGCATTGAATTAACCCCAGATATCCCAGTAAGATCACTGCACAAAATGGTTTCGTAGCATTGCATTAACCCCAGATATCCCAGTAAGATCACTGCAGCAAATGGATTCAGAGCATTGCATTAACCCCAGACATCCCAGTAAGATCACTGCAGCAAATGGATTCAGAGCATTGCATTAACCCCAGACATCCCAGTAAGATCACTGCAGCAAATGGATTCAGAGCATTGCATTAACCCCAGATATCCCAGTAAGATCACTGCAGCAAATGGATTCAGAGCATTGAATTAACCCCAGATATCCCAGTAAGATCACTGCACAAAATGGTTTCGTAGCATTGCATTAACCCCAGATATCCCAGTAAGATCACTGCACAAAATGGTTTCATAGCATTGCATTGACCCCAGATATCCCAGTAAGATCACTGCAGCAAATGGATTCAGAGCATTGCATTAACCCCAGATATCCCAGTAAGATCACTGCACAAAATGGTTTCGTAGCATTGCATTAACCCCAGATATCCCAGTAAGATCACTGCACAAAATGGTTTCGTAGCATTGCATTAACCCCAGATATCCCAGTAAGATCACTGCACAAAATGGTTTCGTAGCATTGAATTAACCCCAGATATCCCAGTAAGATCACTGCACGAAATGGTTTCGTAGCATTGCATTAACCCCAGATATCCCAGTAAGATCACTGCAGCAAATGGATTCAGAGCATTGAATTAACCCCAGATATCCCAGTAAGATCACTGCACAAAATGGTTTCGTAGCATTGCATTAACCCCAGATATCCCAGTAAGATCACTGCACGAAATGGTTTCGTAGCATTGAATTAACCCCAGATATCCCAGTAAGATCACTGCACGAAATGGTTTCGTAGCATTGCATTAACCCCAGATATCCCAGTAAGATCACTGCACGAAATGGTTTCGTAGCATTGCATTAACCCCAGATATCCCAGTAAGATCACTGCACGAAATGGTTTCGTAGCATTGCATTAACCCCAGATATCCCAGTAAGATCACTGCACGAAATGGTTTCGTAGCATTGCATTAACCCCAGATATCCCAGTAAGATCACTGCACGAAATGGTTTCGTAGCATTGCATTAACCCCAGATATCCCAGTAAGATCACTGCACGAAATGGTTTCGTAGCATTGCATTAACCCCAGATATCCCAGTAAGATCACTGCACGAAATGGTTTCGTAGCATTGCATTAACCCCAGATATCCCAGTAAGATCACTGCACGAAATGGTTTCGTAGCATTGCATTAACCCCAGATATCCCAGTAAGATCACTGCACGAAATGTTCAGCACTGCACGAAATGGTTCGTAGCATTGCATTAACCCCAGATATCCCAGTAAGATCACTGCACGAAATGGTTTCGTAGCATTGCATTAACCCCAGATATCCCAGTAAGATCACTGCACGAAATGGTTTCGTAGCATTGCATTAACCCCAGATATCCCAGTAAGATCACTGCACGAAATGGTTTCGTAGCATTGCATTAACCCCAGATATCCCAGTAAGATCACTGCACGAAATGGTTTCGTAGCATTGCATTAACCCCAGATATCCCAGTAAGATCACTGCACGAAATGGTTTCGTAGCATTGCATTAACCCCAGATATCCCAGTAAGATCACTGCACGAAATGGTTTCGTAGCATTGCATTAACCCCAGATATCCCAGTAAGATCACTGCACGAAATGGTTTCGTAGCATTGCATTAACCCCAGATATCCAGTAAGATCACTGCACGAAATGGTTTCGTAGCATTGCATTAACCCCAGATATCCCAGTAAGATCACTGCACGAAATGGTTTCGTAGCATTGCATTAACCCCAGATATCCCAGTAAGATCACTGCACGAAATGGTTTCGTAGCATTGCATTAACCCCAGATATCCCAGTAAGATCACTGCACGAAATGGTTTCGTAGCATTGCATTAACCCCAGATATCCCAGTAAGATCACTGCACGAAATGGTTTCGTAGCATTGCATTAACCCCAGATATCCCAGTAAGATCACTGCACGAAATGGTTTCGTAGCATTGCATTAACCCCAGATATCCCAGTAAGATCACTGCACGAAATGGTTTCGTAGCATTGCATTAACCCCAGATATCCCAGTAAGATCACTGCACGAAATGGTTTCGTAGCATTGCATTAACCCCAGATATCCCAGTAAGATCACTGCACGAAATGGTTTCGTAGCATTGCATTAACCCCAGATATCCCAGTAAGATCACTGCACGAAATGGTTTCGTAGCATTGCATTAACCCCAGATATCCCAGTAAGATCACTGCACGAAATGGTTTCGTAGCATTGCATTAACCCCAGATATCCCAGTAAGATCACTGCACGAAATGGTTTCGTAGCATTGCATTAACCCCAGATATCCCAGTAAGATCACTGCACGAAATGGTTTCGTAGCATTGCATTAACCCCAGACATCCCAGTAAGATCACTGCACGAAATGGTTTCGTAGCATTGCATTAACCCCAGACATCCCAGTAAGATCACTGCACGAAATGGTTTCGTAGCATTGCATTAACCCCAGACTTCCCAGTAAGATCACTGCACAAAATGGTTTCGTAGCATTGCATTAACCCCAGACTTCCCAGTAAGATCACTGCACGAAATGGTTTCGTAGCATTGCATTAAACCCAGACATCCCAGTAAGATCACTGCACAAAATGGTTTCGTAGCATTGCATTAACCCCAGATTTCCCAGTAAGATCACTGCACGAAATGGTTTCGTAGCATTGCATTAACCCCAGATATCCCAGTAAGATCACTGCAGCAAATGGATTCAGAGCATTGCATTAACCCCAGACATTCCAGTAAGATCACTGCAGCAAATGGATTCGGAGCACTGCATTAATTCCAGGCATACCAATAAGAGCAATATAATTTTATAGAGACCTACATTGTTTGGGGGTATAGTTTCCCTTTAATAGTAAGACCAAGCACAGGTCATTCTGTTTGGGTCACGTATAGCCTCAATGCTCCCCATTATCTCATATTAATATAAGTCACTATATCCCAAGTCATACAGTTTATTACCCGCCAGTCTCAGAGGGCATCCAGCTGGCAGGGAAGCCTTGGGTTGGCAAGGGAAGGTGCCCGAGAGGGGCCCATAAATCCCCATGGCTACAGTCTCTCGCTGATTACGTGCAAATTCTAGTTAAATATTTCTGCCTCTCACCATCTTTTTTTAAACGTTTCTGTAATTTTAAACACCGGTTTAGACGCAGTGGAATTCATTCTTTCCGAATGCCAGGACTCTGTTCCAAAAAGTTCAGATAGTTCCAAAAAGATAGAAATAAAGGGACCCATTAAACCGGAGCCTCGGTAGCAAGTTGCTGCTGGGAAAACTCGTCATTTTGGGGTCATTTATCAACACCGGGCAACTTTGCCCATGGGCAGTAACCTGTGGCAACCAATGAAAATATTTCATTCATTGTTCCTCCTGCAGCTGGCTGGAAAAAGTCTATCACTGGTTGGTTTCTATGGGTTACTGCCCTTGGGCAAATTTGCCCAGTGTTAATAAATAAGCCCCTAGTGTAGGACTGGCCGGAACAGGGTGACCTTGATGCAATTGGTCATCTTTGATGAAGTTTATGGGCTAGGTAGGCGCAAATGGGCAGTGCGGGGGTGGGGGAGGTGTCAGCTTCGTCATAATTGTAGGGAGGTCACGACTGGGATGGGGTCCCCAAAGATGGAAGCCCCAGAGGGCCCTGGACACCCCACTCCGACACCTGCAGTAACCGTACGGTCACTTGTCCCTGTAGTCTGCACCCCCAATCTAGACGTAAAACTCATCTCATGTTCTTCAGACTGAGCCCCCCAGTCAACTGATTTGGATTCTCAAAGGTCTTATTGACCTACAATCTAGGGTTGAGGTTGCCAGCTTTTTTGTTTGAACCCCCCCCCTTGGTGATCCAACCTTGAGTCAGGGCCCCCCTAAGTTTACAGATATAGGGTAACCGCCCTGCCATTGAGCCATGGTTCCAAGAATTTCTAGGTCGGTAAATACGTTTTCACCCCAAATCCCATGTTTAATGGACCTTCAAGATGGGATTTCAAGTGTATCTAGGAAACAAATAGGCATTCATAACAAATCTAACTTGGGCCTTCAGGTTGAGCCCCCCCATAACTTGTTCCAGCTGCCCAGGGGGAGGGCAGTTTCTCAATTAGGGAACAACTGATCTAGGGGTACCCTGCATTCGTTTTTGTCTTCAATGAGGTCCCAGTGGTATTGTAACTGCCACCCTCTGGGGCATCTATCTCATATTGTTTCAAAGGGGCCAATCTTTAATGGGGTTGGATGGCTGTTTAGCAATTGAGGGGTATGGGAGATAGCTCTTAGTACAAGTTGCCCCAGGGACTGGTCCGATTGCCATCTTGGAGTCAGGAAGGAATTGTTTCCCCTCTGGGGCAAATTAGAGAGGCTTCAGATGGGGTTTTTCGCCTTCCTCTGGATCAACTGGCAGTTAGGCAGGTTTTTCAACCTATGTTACTATGTCTGCCCCCTCGTTGAGTTAATAAAATATCGATATTGGCAAGAAAATCTCAAATATCATAATAGAAAGAGGGATGATACGGAGCCAAGGACAACTGATACCCAACAGCACGACGCGTTATTGAATTAAGCCGTTAATTGGATAATGCCCTGATGTGAGTTATAAGGAACAAACACAGCAATTACTGGAGGAATCCCAAGTCCACCCAAGGCATCGCTCCCTGCTTAATATACTTTGGTCCTGAGTAATGGACTCCGAGCTCGGCCATTTCTTGGAAACATACATTATCTGTCAATTTGAGACTCTTTCGGGCTGTAATTTCGATTACAATGGAGCAGAGCTCTCTGAGTAAGAGCCGGAGATGGGGGTGGGGGGGGGGGGTATCATTTATACGAGGCTTCTGCTTTGGTAAAGAGAAGCATTGCATTTGCTTGTAGGGTGCAGTCGTTAATGTAGCTGGTAAACTGCACTAGTCCTGTAACCCATGGCAACCAGTCAGCGGTTATCTTTAGTGATGGGTGAAATATTTCAGCAGGCATGGATTCGCGGTCAATTTCCGCGTTTCGGCACTGGCGGATTGTTTCACGTAACGTCCAAAAATTGTCGCCGGCATCAAAAAAGTATAGTCGCGGGCGTCAAAAGAATAGCCGGGCGACAAAATAATAGCCATGGGCGACAAAATAATAGCCACGGGCGACAAAATAATAGCTGCAGGCGACAAAATAATAGCCACGGGCGACAAAATAATAGCCGCAGGCGACAAAATAATAGCCGCAGGCGACAAAATAATAGCCACGGGCGACAAAATAATAGCCACGCGTGACAAAATAATAGTCGCGGGCGACAAAATAATAGCCGCGGGCGACTAAATAATAGGCGGGCAACGAAATGATAGGCGCGCTACTAAATAATAGCCGCGGGCGACAAAATAATAGCCGCGGGCGACAAAATAATAGCCGCGCGACCAAATAATAGCCGTGGGCGACAAAATAATAGCCGCAGGCGACAAAATAATAGCCACGGGCGACAAAATAATAGCTGCAGGCGACAAAATAATAGCCACGGGCGACAAAATAATAGCCGCAGGCGACAAAATAATAGCCACGGGCGACAAAATAATAGCCACGCGTGACAAAATAATAGTCGCGGGCGACAAAATAGTAGCCGCGGGCGACTAAATAATAGGCGGGCAACGAAATAATAGGCGCGCTACTAAATAATAGCCGCGGGCGACAAAATAATAGCCGCGGGCGACAAAATAATAGCCGCGCGACTAAATAATAGCTGCGGCCGACAAAATAATAGCCGCGGGTAACAAAATAATAGCCGCGGGTGACAAAATAATAGCCGTGCGACAAAATAAAAGCCGCGGGCGACAATTTTTTTGGCCACACAACATTTTTGCCATTTCACAAATCTATTGAAAGATTCGCAAATTTTTCGGCGAAGCGAAATGGAACTGATTCGCTCATCACTACCTGTAACCCATGGCAACCAGTCAGCAGTTATCTTTAGTTAGACACAGACTGGTTGCTATGCTTTTGCTGCACATAAAGTCACCCCCAACTGCCCCATCCCTGTTCCTGAAGACCCGCTATTGGCCTAGGCCCATGTACATAAGGAGTATAACAGTTTAATTAATGTTTCCATCATTTTCTTAAGGTCAAATACGCCAGTGTCCTTCCCTGAACGCTCAGAGCTTCTCGTTATTATAACGATGGCTTTACGGGCCCTTACCTACGTCGTTTGCTTACACTCAGTAGAAGCTTATGAGACAAATGAGCCTAATTATAACGAGATGAAGGGATTCTTAACGGGCCGAGGTCTCAGCCAATGAACTCAATGCCTCAACCTTGTAAGGAGAAAAGGAACAAGTCATTTTTCTTAACTTACCCTTAATGCTTATTAGTATCAGCTCGGGAGCCAATACATTTATATGACAATATGCCCTTTGTACGTTTCATTTACTCATGACTGTAATATATATATATATATTAGCCATGTCATTATATGTTATTTGTTTCACTGCAGTGGCCTATATATACAAGCTTAGGGTTTACTTGCCCTTTATTACCCTCTATA
Source organism: Xenopus tropicalis (assembly GCF_000004195.4). NCBI lineage: Eukaryota > Metazoa > Chordata > Amphibia > Anura > Pipidae > Xenopus > Xenopus tropicalis. Next base: position 11,977,798 of record NC_030677.2, on the reverse strand, counting down.
TTAGATGAAATGTATCCAAAGCATCGTCCTGGTTTCTCAGAAATACTCCCGGCGCTGCTGCTAACTCCCTGCCCCTCATCCCTAATGGAGCAGATAAGCCCCCGAGACGAGAGCAGTTATTCCTGAGCTCTCAGAAATCATCTCGTATCTGACGTTACACAGAAATACTGGGGGAAATGGCTTCCAGGAATGGGCAGTGCGGGGCCTTCTGGGCCCAGGATTGTGCCGCAGTCTCTGAGAGGCCCAACACCAGGCGCTTACTATTCTCACTATCAGGGGCTGCTATGGCTACTGTAACTAGCCAATTGCTGCTCTGGCTATGCCAGTAATACTGTGGCTATCCTATGAATACTGTGGCTATGCCAGTAATACTGTGGCTATCCTATGAATACTGTGGCTATCCTATGAATACTGTGGCTATCCTATGAATACTGTGGCTATCCTATGAATACTGTGGCTATCCTATGAATACTGTGGCTACCCTATGAATACTCTGGCTATCCTATGAATACTCTGGCTATCCTATGAATACTGTGGCTATCCTATGAATACTCTGGCTACCCTATGAATACTCTGGCTATCCTATGAATACTCTGGCTATCCTATGAATACTCTGGCTATCCTATGAATACTGTGGCTATCCTATGAATACTGTGGCTATCCTATGAATACTGTGGCTATCCTATGAATACTGTGGCTATCCTATGAATACTGTGACTATCCTATGAATACTCTGGCTACCCTATGAATACTTGGCTATCCTATGAATACTCTGGCTATCCTATGAATACTGTGGCTATCCTATGAATACTCTGGCTATCCTATGAATACTGTGGCTATCCTATGAATACTCTGGCTATCCTATGAATACTCTGGCTACCCTATGAATACTCTGGCTATCCTATGAATACCGTGGCTATCCTATGAATACCGTGGCTATCCTATGAATACTGTGGCTATCCTATGAATACTGTGGCTATCCTATGAATACTCTGGCTATCCTATGAATACTGTGGCTACCCTATGAATACTGTGGCTATCCTATGAATACTGTGGCTATCCTATGAATACTCTGGCTATCCTATGAATACTGTGGCTATCCTATGAATACTGTGGCTACCCTATGAATACTGTGGCTATCCTATGAATACTGTGGCTATCCTATGAATACTCTGGCTATCCTATGAATACTGTGGCTATCCTATGAATACTGTGGCTATCCTATGAATACTGTGGCTATCCTATGAATACTGTGGCTATCCTATGAATACTGTGGCTATCCTATGAATACTGTGGCTATCCTATGAATACTGTGGCTATCCTATGAATACTGTGGCTATCCTATGAATACTGTGGCTATCCTATGAATACTGTGGCTATCCTATGAATACTGTGGCTACCCTATGAATACTGTGGCTATGCCAGTAATACTATGGCTACCCTATGAATACTATGGCTACCCTCACCTTCCTCCCACGACTGTTCCTATAACACAGGGGAGTGAGTAAGTGAGGAGTTAAGTCCGAGGGAGGCACATTGTGTCTCAGCTCAGGGATAATCATTCCAATGCAAAATTCAGCAGTTCCGACACCTCCTTTGTGCTGATCAGTCAAGTCTTAATAAAGGAATTATCTCTGCTAGACGGTAACAGCCATCTCATTGTGTAGGAGGATTTTCTTTAATTTGTAGGTGCAGAAACCTGGAGTCATGCCCAAGTCCCATTACAGCTGATTTCATGAGTACTAACCCGTATTTATACTGCGCTTACTATAGGAATATACTGTATATATATTTATGTGTGTGACTCACAATAACAGCGGAGGTAATGCCTCTCCCCCGGTGCCGCTGGCTGCCCCTTACTCTGCTCTCCGCGGCCAATTGGTTCCGAGTCGTTCATCTGTTCTGCCCCCATGTTGCACAGAAGCACAGACTTAGCAGCCGACGAGTCTCTGTGCCAATATCCCCTAAGCCAATGTTCCTGATGATACATGCCAGTATCCCCTGCCAAATGGCTTATAATCATCATTTTTCACTTCTATTTTCAGAGAAATCCTGCAATGGCCTTATAATATAAGATGTATAATAGGGGGTACATTATCCCTTATAATACATGAGTGATACTCAGAGTTCCCTGTATAACTCAGCCTGCAGCCTTGTGCCTTTATATGGGCACAGAACCCCTCAGTGACTGCTAATATCCTTATCATTTACAGTAGGGGGTACATTATCCCTTATAATACATGAGTGATACTCAGAGTTCCCTGTATAACTCAGCCTGCAGCCTTGTGCCTTTATATGGGCACAGAACCCCTCAGTGACTGCTAATATCCTTATCATTTACAGTAGGGGGTACATTATCCCTTATAATACATGAGTGATACTCAGAGTTCCCTGTATAACTCAGCCTGCAGCCTTGTGCCTTTATATGGGGGGCACAGAACCCCTCAGTGACTGCTAATATCCTTATCATTTACAGTAGGGGGTACATTACCCCTTATAATACATGAGTGAGGGTTCTGTGCCATTATATGGGCACAGAACCCTGTAGGCATATGATTTATCACACTGAGTAAATCAGGTTAAATCAGAGAGGCAGCAGAGCAATCACATATAAGGATTACCTCCCAATTGGCACAGGGACTGCAGAAGAGCTGAAGGAAAGCGAAATGGAACAGCTGGAAGATAATGGAAGACAAGAAACAATGTTCACCTCATACACTGATACAAAATAGAGACCTAATAAAGGACAAGTCAACCTAAAGATGAACCACAAGAAAGGTACAGTGCGGCTGCACATCAATATAATGGGGGTGCAGAATGGTATATACAGGGCAGCTGACAGCTCTGATTTACCCAAAGAAACACGAGATCCATAATGAAATGTAAATAAGAGCTGAGACTCTCCACTGGGGGGCAGCAGCGGGCAAAACCCGCGTCATTTCAACACCTTGTGCCACTTTATTGGATTAAACTGTAACATATCTGACAACCTTATAATAACCAAACTCAATTTCCCCAGACAGTGATTAATACACGCGCATTGATTCGATTATTTCTCCCTGCGGACAATCTCGCCGGCAGCGCCGTTCCCCGGCCTTTTGTCTCAGGCGCAGTAAATGCAGAACATCTAAGTACATTGATTAGAACTCTTTCATCAGACAGCGACGACATGCGAGGGGATGCAAGAGCCCGGGGGAAAGAAACTGTAGTAGCTGTGGCTGATACAAGACTCAATGCATACAAATTATTCAGTAATGTAGAAACGTGGGGGTATCTTGTATCCACGCAGAATGGGGGACCTGCACTATCCCCCATAGGTAATTAAAGACAAGTGGGGCTCATTCATTGACACAATACTTCATGGCAACCAATCAAACTGTTGCATTCATTGTTCTACCTGCAGCTGACCCGAAAAATCCATTCACTGACCGGTTGCTATGGGTTACTGCCGATGGGCACATTTGCCCAGTGTTAATAAATGAGCCCCACTAAGTAACCCATAGCAACCCATAGGATGTTTGCTTTTGAACATGTGACCAGTAAATGCTGGCTGCTGATTGGTTGCTATGGGTAACTAACTGATTTATAAATGTCCCTATCAATTCCATTTAGCGAGATCCTTCCTTGACTGGGATACTGGGAGAACAGTATTTCCCTATGGGGCACTAAGGGGGCACGGGGAGCTCTGACCATATTCTACCCCTATGTCATTGGTCTCCACTTTTAATTTTTTTTTTGGTGGGTTTTGAATTATTAAGCTTTCCAGTTTGGTATTTCAGCAGCTATCTGGTTGCTATGGTATTATTTACCCTAGCAACCAGGCAGAGGTTTGAATGAGAGACTGCAATACGAACAGACAAGGGACTGAATAGGAATAATTCAGATTTGGTTCGGGATTCGGCCGAATCCTTCAGGGTGGGTTCAGGGGTTCGGCCGAACCCAAAAAAGTGGGTTCAGTGCATCTCTATAAATAATGAAGACCAATTGCAATGTTGCTATTGATAGGAAATTCTATAACATTCTAAAAGTTAACTTAAAGGTGAACTGCCCCTTTAAGGGATGGAAGCCCAACTGGCAATCTTGGGTAGAGGAGGCTGGGTTTCAGTTAAAGGGCACCTATCACCCAAAAATCGTCTTCCCGTACCAGAGGTGTGGGCTCTATTGGCCGGCCCCTCCAGTGGGGGAACCTATTTCCGGGTGATGGGTGCCCTTTAAGAGCAACCCGGCCTTATGCTATTTGATGGAAGCCATTTATGGGGTCCCAGCCAATGACAGGGTATAATATACGGCACATAACGCAGCCGGCAATTCATCAAATTCGCTGCCATTTCCCAGAATGCTTGTCTGCAGCTTGGCCAACACATGAGCTAATCAGCAGGTTGGTGGGAACCAAAGTGCCCTTAGAATATTATTGCTGATATGAAACGCTGCCCCCTATTGGAAGCAATGAACTCCCCAAGCCCAATGAGCAGGTTGCCGGCCCCCTAGCGCCCAGGTGAGGAGGGGCAACAAGAGACAAAGGGGCAATAAAGGACCCTGCGAGTAGCGGCATTTACTCTATTTCTGTCGGCCCCTGGGGGGGCAGAACTGGCAGGAAATGGATCTGATTTCCCATATGCTTAGGAATTCAGGGACGCTCTCTCTGCGGGATCTGTCTGTCTCTTTCCAACAGTCATCAGTCATCTCATCTTCAGCGGCGGCCACAACCAGACAAGCCAAAGCCACTCAAAGCAAAGCCGAGACGATGTCAATATCCCAACTGAACATCATGGCTCCCTAATGGGGTCTGTCAGAGAGGCGGCCCCCCCCAGGACTCAAGTGGCCCTCACATGTACGTGTCAGGCAGCACTCACTGTATCCTGAGTAACAGAGAGAATCCTGCTGTCTAACTGGGAGGGGGAAATGCTTAGAAACGCTACAATCAGCATTATAAGGGAAAAAAACAACTAGGGATCAGGCCTGGGTTTGTGGAAAGGCCACAAATTTGGGAGAGAGTTTGTATGCGCGCGGGGGGGGGGGTTTACTTTGGTGCGTGCCTATCGCGCATGCGCACGGGGGGGACTGACGGATGGGGACGGCCTCAGGGGGACCGACGGATGGGGGCGGCCTCGGGGGGACCGACGGATGGGGGCGGCCTCGGGGGGACCGACGGATGGGGGCGGCCTCGGGGGGAACGACGGATGGGGGCGGCCTCTGGGGGAACGACGGATGGGGGCGGCCTTGGGGGGACCGACGGATGTGGGCGGCCACGGGGGGACCGACGGATAGGGGCGGCCTCGGGGGGACCGAAGGATGTGGGCGGCCTCGGGAGGAAGGCGTCGTGGGGACCGCCGGATGGGGGCGTCTTCGGGGGGACCGACGGATGTGGGTGGCCTTGGGAGGAAGGCATCGTGGGGACTGACGGATGTGGGCGGCCTTGGGGGGGACCGACGGATGGGGGCGGCCTCGGGGGGACCGTCGGATGGGCACGGCCTCGGGGGGACCCCCGGATGGGGGCGGCTTCGGGGGGACCGACGGATGTGGGTGGCCTCGGGAGGAAGGCATCGTGGGGACCGACGGATGTGGGCGGCCTTGGGGGGAACCGACGGATGGGGGCGGCCTCGGGGGGACCGTCAGATGGGAACGGCCTCGGGGGGACCCCCGGATGGGGGCGGCTTCGGGGGGACCGCCGGATGGGGGCGGCTTCGGGGGGACCGACGGATGTGGGCGGCCTCGGGAGGAAGGCATCGGGGGGACCGACGGATGGGGGCGGCCTCGGGGGGACCGATGATTTTTAACCCCTTACTATCCTAATTAGCATATACTAATTTGGATTTGGTTCGGGCAAAATCCGTTGGGGTAGGTTCGGGGGTTCGGCCAAACAAGGAACAACATATAAGGAAAGGGAGACCATTAAGTTTGCCACCTGTCCGGTTTTGACCCAGACAGCTCCGTTTTTGAAAGGGCCATGTGGGTCAACATTTGTTTTCCCAATGTGGAAGAGTGTCCGGGACTCTCCACTGACAAGGCGATCGGCCAATCTCAGATCACCATGTCAAAACCCCGCCCCTGTGATGTCACGCCAACCCTAGAGCCCATACAGATACTAACCTTAGAACTGGGCCCAGGTCTGCTTTGGATCTGGGCTGAATAAATCCCCATTAATCCAATCGTTAGAATCTGACCTACCCTACAACTATTCCAACCAAGGCATGGGGCAGTTAGTTTGGCAGCGGCCAATTGTCCTGTCTCATCTATACTTATTGGATTAATCATTTACGTTAGGATATAGATACAATACATCACACAAATTGCAATTAGGAATTTAGGGATGCACCAAATCCGGAATTTGGCCAAGATTTGGCCTTTTTCAGCAGGATTTGAATTTGGCCGAATCTACGTGCCTGGCCGAATCTACGTGCCTGGCCGAACCAAATCCGAATCTTTTTGCCATACAGACACAGAAGCTGAACATGTTTAACCCTGCGCTCCCTTCCAGGGCCTAATTGTGCATATGCAAAGGAGGATTTGGATTCGATATTCAGCTGAAGGATAGTGGATTTGGCGCATCCCTATAGGAAATGGATGAGAATAAATACAGTACATCAGAATTCATAGCAGAAGAGTAGCCAGATAGAGAGCATGTCTTACAGTTGTACAGAGATACCCTCTATTGTAGCAATAAATAAAAATAACCAAATAAAATACAAATGAAAAGGGGCTCCGTGCAAACACTTGAACATATAATTGTTTCCTTCGTTATTAAACCCTAAAAGAAATCTAAGTATTAATCTCTATCAGAGGGGACATTGTTTTATTCCAATAAAGGGAAATGACTTTTCTTATGGGAATTCATGAACTAATGTAGCCAATTTAATCATTCCCAGTTGGGATATTTTTCATTTAATACGTCTAGGAGAGCAGACATAGCGTAGCGCTTAATCCTTGTTTGTCATTAATGAGAAAGAATTCCAGATTGTTCCATTGTTGAGGAATCAGACCAAAAAGCACAAAAAATGTTAATATTTTCTGAATGACACTTTGGGCGGAATGAAGTAGAATGGAAAAGCCCAACTTTTTTGAAAAACTACAGAATCCCAGATGGATCAGTTTAAAGCGTTTTCAGCAGAGAATCTCTTATTACAATTGTTTAATGGATTGATGGAGGGATCTGGGCAATTACCAATCAGATAACGAGGGTTCCGAGCACATGACTAGGTACAGGATGTATATAAAGGCTACTGGGCGGATAAACCCAATAACCACATCAGAGCCAGTTCCGTCTCCCAGTACATCAACTTGATATATAACCTCAAAGTCTCAAAGTCAGAAAAAGTCGAATGCAACAAGGAGTATAATCAGGACAAATTGTAGCGTTTATACCCGGGGAGGTTCGGTCGGTACCAGCAAACATAAATCAACTATATTTTTATCTCCGGTCTCTGTCTCCTGTTTATGAATCATTCATACGGAGGCTGTGGGAAGGGAAGCAGAACATTTATTTAGTATTTACTCAACAAATAATCCCTTGGGTTAGCCATGGGGTAGTACAGAGAGGGCATTGGTCCTTGGACCCCCACTATGCCCCACTAGGGGCCCATACACAAAAGTAGACAAAGGACATATGTGACTTATTTAATAACAGGGCAAAAATCATAAATGCAAAACTTGCCAAATCCGGTGGGTGCTGTGCCAAGGGAACCCATCGACTCCCAGTCTGACTCCCCTGTATATATCGCTCCCCATAATGTCCCTTATGTTCTATATATAAATTATATATATTAATGTGTACCTATGTGTCTGGTTGTTGTGTACCAATCTGTATTATTGGGTTCTGTATAGTGCAACACATTCTTATGATAGTCTCTGCTTAAAGAGCGCCCCCTAGTTACACAATTACGGAAGCTGTAAATGACTTTCTGGCCTTTGCCAATAACTGAATCCCCTACAGACCTGTAATTCCCTTAGCCCCTCTTTATAGGATTAGTCTAGACCAGTGATCCCCAACCTGTGGCTCGGGGGGTAACATGTTGCTCCCCAACCCCTTGGATGTTGCTCTCAGTGCCCCCAAACCAGGGAGTTATTTTTGAATTCCTGACTTGGGGGCAAATTGTGTTTGCATAAAACCCAGTGTAAAGCCAAACAGAGCCTATAGGCTACCAGCCCCTATAGGGACTACCAAATGAGTATAAAAGGGATCCCTGGTCTAGAGAAACAGTATAACTGGCATCTCCACTGGGTTCCCCCAAAATCAGGGGCGGGCCAAGCCGACCGGGCGCCCTAGGCAACCCAGTCGGCCAACTCCGCCCACCTCCCCGCCCCCCCGAACGGCGCATGCGCGCCAAAGCACAGGAGGCGGTACAGGGGGGGCGGGGCGATTAGATCGGTCATTGCCTCCACCGCTAATGACAAGCAGCGGAGGCAATGACAAAGTAACACTAGGGGTAGGCAGGAGAGGCTCCTGGCGCCCCTCAATCGTTGCGCCCTAGGCAGCTGCCTCTTCTGCCTACCCCTAGTTCCGGCCCTGCCCAAAATATACCCAGTTTAGGATGTTGTACTCCCATTATTCAGCGGCCACTGATCTCCGGCAGCCATGTTAGTAAGATAGCATCTGCGCAACAGGTTGCTTTTAGTTAATGACTTTGACCCCCAACCTTTGGAAATGATCTGCGGGTGCCCAAGCTACACTGCACTGCTGCTTTCAATTTTCTCTAAATCCTGACTACAAAGCTTTTAGCCCAATCTCATATTTCACCCCCAGCCCAACCTGTGCCATCTGCTTTATTTTAGCCCCCTTTCATTGCTTGACCTTTGCAATTTGCGGGTGAAGCTCCCACCCAGTCAGTGGGAGCTTCATCATTTGACTCCTTTTATGTTGGGCACCAGTACAAAACTACTGGAAGTCTAAATCCTTGTCAGGATTATTGGCCATTGGCAACTGAGCTGTAGGTGCCACAGCGAGGGTCCCTTGGGGGGTTGCAGGGCTCCTGCGGTGGGAGCCCCGGTGGGCCCTGCACCCCTAGTCCGACCCTGTTTTTATATATCTGTATCCATGGTATGAGTTATGGCAGCCCCGGTGGGCCCCGCACCCCCAGTCCGACCCTGTTTTTATATATCTGTATCCATGGTATGAGTTATGGCAGCCCCGGTGGGCCCTGCACCCCCAGTCCGACCCTGTTTTTATATATCTGTATCCATGGTATGAGTTATGGCAGCCCCGGTGGGCCCTGCACCCCCAGTCCGACCCTGTTTTTATATATCTGTATCCATGGTATGAGTTATGGCAGCCCCGGTGGGCCCCGCACCCCCAGTCCGACCCTGTTTTTATATATCTGTATCCATGGTATGGCAGTTAAGGCAGCATAAATATTAAACCACAAACAAGGACTTAGTTGGTATAAAACATCTCTCTTGTGCCAAACAACTTGTTAACTCAAAAACATTTGATTTCACAAAAGATAAAACCTGGGGAACTGTGAATACAATAAAGTCTCGTTTTATAGATTTTAGCGAATATCAAATGTACAATGCAGGGAAGCGGCGAGTCTATTCCAAGCTAAACATCTCCCCGGGCCCCCCCGGGGACACCCCGACAGTAGGCCGGGGGGGGGAGCATTTCTGAGAAGAACCCAAACAGGAGTTTGGAAGCAAAACACAGATCTCGGATTATTCCTTCGGGGAGAATGGAAAAGAATAAAGGGGAAAGCTGCGCAGCTTATCTCAGAGGTATGAGCCAGAGAGAGATGTATCAGATTGATAGGCTACTGGGGAAGGAACATTCAGTGACTACAAAGAGAGCAACTAGCCGCTGGCTAACAGAGAGACCACAAGCCCCGTGTCAAACTGCTCACACTAAAGATACAGTTCAAAGCGGTCGGCTTTCCCATTTTCTGTGATCTCCTGCATATATACACTTTGGCTCTGGGGGTGTTGGACTGGGGTACCTGTCAGTGTCGGACTGGGGTACTTGGGGCCCACCAAACAAATAAGAGCACCCTCCACCCGCTGCAACTGCCCTGGCTTTTGCTGCTTCCCTGATGAACTACATAAAATGCATAACAAGCATATTAACCCCAGACATGTCAGCATACTAATTACAGAAAATGGATGAGCATATTAACCCCAGACATGTCAGCATACTAATTACAGAAAAGGGATGAGCATATTAACCCCAGACATGTTAGTATACTAATTACAGAAAATGGATGAGCATATTAACCCCAGACATACAGTATAATCACTACAGAAAATCGCATATTAACACCAGATAAGCCAGTAAGTTTACTGGTCAATGAGCACTCCATTAACCCCATCCATGTCAGTATAATAACAACAGCAATGACCAATGAGCACTTCATTAGCTAAAGTCATGTCAGTAAGATAACTGTAGAAATGATCAACGAGCACATATTAATCCCACACATGCCAGTAAGATTACTGCAGAAATGACCAACGAGCACTTCATTAACCTAAGCCATGCCAGTAAGATTACTGTAGAAATGACCAACGAGCACTTCATTAACCTAAGCCATACCAGTAAGATAGCTGTAGAAATGATCGATGAGCACTCCAGTAACCCCAGGTAAGCCAGTAAGATAACTGTAAAAATGACCAACGAGCACTCCATTAACCCCACACATGCCAGTAAGATTACTGCAGAAATGGCCAATGGGCCCCCCATTTACCCCACACACATTAGCATGATTACTGCAGCACTGGACAATGACCACTTCAGGCACTAAGTTTGCCCAGGAGCAGTAACCCATAGCAACCTGGTCACCTGTTTAAAAGCAAACATCCTATTGGTTTCTATAGGTCACTGCCCCTGGGCAAACTTAGTGCCTGTTATTATATATGGGGGATAGTCTGGAAACATTTAAAAAGAACTATTGTAATCCAACGCAAATGCGCCCTATGGAAAACAATGATATTTTGGAAAACTTTGCCTTTATATAAATATCTAAAGTTTTGTTTTCCATTCAAACCCACATGGGATACACACAGAAAGCAGGTTAATTCCAATATGTGATGTGAGGAATGTGTATTTGAGAGCAATATTATCACCAGGTGTCATATCTTATTAATCAGAAGTACTTGCTCTACGGAAAACAAGTCGGGATTATGAATACGTTGTACTTTTGCAAAAGCTTGAGATACAGTACAGTGCAGGGTCGGACTGGGGGGTGCAGGGCCCACCCAGGGGCCCCCCTACCCCCCCCAGGGACCCCCTATGCCCCCGCAGGGTCCCCCACCCCACATTCTCCCCGAGCGCACATACATTTAACATGTCAGGGGAGGAACAGTCGGGCAGGGGGAGCGCCGGCAAGGGTCGGGTCTGGGCCCAATGGGATTTTTCCCGGTGTCCCGGTGGCCCAGTCCGACCCTGGTACAGAGATTAGCACTGCAGGGATCAGCGATTGTTGGTCTTCATGTATTTTATGTATTTATTACTGGACCTGTTGTTTGTCATCCTGGAACCCATAACTGGCCGACGGGGAGCACACAACTCACTTCCAAAGCTGGCAAAATCCACCCCAAATCCAAGATTTGCCAGATCTGGGAGCAGATTGCGGGTTCTCATCCCACGAGGAGGACAGAGCGGTGCAGACGCCCCAGTACCTTGGGCAGAGCTACACTAACAGTAAACAATGTCAGTCTGCGGGAGCAAAAGCTTTCCAAAGTGACGGCAGATGTTTTGGGGCTTCTTTTGAAGGGAAGGTCCTCTTTGTGTGGCACCGTGGCCTTTTAACTATACAAAATAGATAACATACATAGTAACATAGTAAGTTGGGTTGAAAAAAGACATACGTCCATCACGTTCAACCATAATGCCTATATATAACCTGCCTAACTGCCAGTTGATCCAGTGGAAGGCAAAAACCCCATATGAAGCCTCTCTAATTTGCCACAGAGGGGAAAAAATTCCTTCCTGACTCCAAGATGGCAATCGGACCAGTCCCTGGATCATTGTAATAGTCAACCCCAGACATGTCGGCATACTAATTACAGAAAATGGATGAGCATATTAACCTCAGACATACAGTATAATCACTACAGAATATTGCTAATCACCATATTAACACCATAGGTGAAACATCTTATTGGGAATCTTACACCTTTCCCTTCCAATAAACAAAGTCTATCGGCAACGACTGTGATTAACTGGAATATTATAATCGAGTTTCTCCGAATCCAAATGCCGCTGAATTTAGCATTTCCTAACGCAGGAGCCAATAAATCCCATAATTAAAAGGTTGCATGCACATTGGCCGCGTCCGTCTCCATCTCTCCCAACCTAATTGGAAGCATGTGAGAGCGAACACGTTGGAGAGGCTGAGAGCGCTTTGTGAATGCCATAAAGCAATTTTCCGTAGGTGCAATAATTGAAGCTAAAAGCACTTTGTTATTATTGCGCTGTGCAGAAATTCCGACTGCGGCTAATTAGCCTGATTGGGGTAAATTGGTTTATAGTGTAACAAGCGGCGCCTCTTAGAGAACATGGCACAGAGCAAGGCACGGGGGGGGGGGGGGGTTCAGCGGAACATAATGTAGAAAAGCCTTAGTCACTTACGCAGTTCAAGCCCCCTTTGTGGCCCAACATTTGGCCAGGGTCCTACTATTTAATTACACTTTTCTATTGGCCAATCACCCAAAGTACCAAGAATATCTACTGTTCACCCCAAACATTGTGATAATTAACCTTGAAGATAGACTTCCAGAAGCATCTAGAACAGTGATCCCCAACCAGTGGCTCACTAACACTTACATCTGAGTGTGGCTCACTAACACTTACATCTGAGTGTGGCTCACTAACACTTACATCTGAGTGTGGCTCACTAACACTTACATGTGTGGCTCACTAACACTTACATCTGAGTGTGGCTCACTAACACTTACATCTGAGTGTGGCTCACTAACACTTACATCTGAGTGTGGCTCACTAACACTTACATGTGTGGCTCACAAGCAAAAAAAGGTTAGAGATCCCTGATCTAGGAGATCAAATGTTCCCCAAATCTGTTGCTAAGTGGTAGTTAGACTAGGCTCTGAGAGCCAGCTCCATGGTTTGGAAACCTCTGTAAGATTTAGAAGGTTTATTAATAAAATGAGTGCCTTCCATCCCCCAACAAGGTGAGTCTGGAATACAGCCGACATACCTTTCATCTTGTATTAGACTCCAAGGTGAGAATATGCCTTTTATATCATGTAAATATGGAACCTCTGTGTTGCTTCCAGCATCGGGCAGTATCCTGGTGGCTTCAGGTCATGGAATCCCCTACTTTCCAGCAGCCTCCAATTTGTTAGGCCTTATCAAATGTGGTTGGGAGTTAAAGTAGAGGAGGGGTATTTTGCTAGATTGATTTGCCAAAAAGGCAAAAGGCCTCTGCCATATTCACTTTTGAAACTGTTAGGTTAGGGCTGAAAGGTTAGGGCTTAACAGAACATGGGTGGGAATTAGATAGGATCGGGGCAATGTTGGGTTGATCCTCCAAAAAGGCAAAAGGCCTCTGCAATACTCACTTTGGAACCTGATAAAGGTTAGGGCTTACCAGGACGTGGGTGGGAGTTAAGGTGCCCATACACCTTCAGATCCGCTCGCTTGGCGATGTCTAAATCCAGGCTGATTCGCTTGTTTGGCCCTGGGGCTAGATTTTTTAACCTGCCCAATAGATATCTGGATGATTTCAGGCAGATATCGGTCGGGAAGCCCCGTCGGTAGTGCCCATACACGGACTGATTAGCTGCCGAATCGATCTAAGGGACCAATATCGGTCCGTGTATGGCCACCTTTAGTTTGGATTGGGGCAATCTTATCAGTTTCACAAAGTGAGTCAAAAGTGAGTATGGCAGAGGATCAACCCCCCAAAAAGGCAAAAGGCCTCTGCCATACTCACTTTTGAAACTGATAAAGGTTCAGGTTCACTAGAACGAGGGTGGGGGTTAGTTTGGATCGGGGCAATGTTGGGATGATCCCCCAAAAAGGCAAAAGGCCTCTGCCATACTCACTTTTGAAACTGATAAAGGTTAGGGCTTACCAGAACGTGGGTGGGAGTTAGATTGGATCGGAGCAATGTTGGGTTGATCCACCAAAAAGGCAAAGATACTCGTCTCACTTTTTAAACTACAGGGCTTACCAGACAGTGGGTGGGAAATAAGAATGGATCGGGGGCATTTGCTGGGTTGAGGGCTGTGGCATGTAGTGCCCCAAATTTCTAACTGGTAGGAATGATAGTTATGGAATCTCCTACCAACTGAGAGGTGAAGATGAAAAACTAGTATAGTGGTCTATCCAACATGGAAGCATACAAGTATACGTAATTATTTAACCATTAACAGTCAACCCAGAGGGGTCAGGAAGGAACCCCCAACATTGGGTTTGTTTCTCCAGAATAGATTTTTGTTCCCAGTTTCCCCAGTTTCCATTGCGCTCGGCCAGTAATACAGTAGGTACAGTAACACAATAAGCCGCCCAGTCCCCTACCGCCCTGGTTACTACAGAAGCAGATGATATGGATTTTCTCGGCGGATCGTTTCCATGCACTCGGCGCCGGTGTCTAATTTACCGAGGGGCCGGCTGTGCGGCTTCTGTAAGTGAGAAACAGACCCTGGTGGGCAATTTCCAGGTGTCAGAATTAAACGCAACAGAATTTACAGCTTCTGAAGCGTCGGTTCTCTCGGGACTCGGTAGATTTATTTGTCTGAAGTGGAAACGCCAAGGAAGGAAGGCACCGGGGCTCATTTACCAATACAAAGGGTGATTTTCAATGCAATTTTGCTCAACTAACGATAGAAAAGGATTCGGAATTATTTCTTAGGGTGACGGGTCCCCATTAAGTTAACGTTTAGTATGATAAAAACATTGATATTCTGAGACAATTGGTTTCTATTCAGGCCCTCTCCTATTCCTATACCAGTCTCTCATTCCAACCGCTACATGGTTGCCAGGGTAAGTGAACCTTAGCAACCAGACGACTGCTGAAATTCCAAACTAGAGAGCTGCTAAACATAAAGCAATAAATAATAAAAAATGAAGACTAATTGCCAATTGCCTTCTCTACATCATACTTTGAGTTAACTCAAAGGTAAACAACCCCTTTAAAACCAGACGGTTAGCCTATTGTGCCGGAGTTCTGATGCGCATATGTACTTACGGCAGCCATGAGTAGGGCCGCACTTCAACAGTCCTGTTCATTGGCCTCAGGGCTGCCATCAGAAATCATGGGGCCCCTTACAACAAAATTTTCGGGGCCCCCATCCGTCAGGGCCCCTTCCCCAATGGCCCCTCCCATCAGTACAAAGGACACACACACATGCTGGCCAGGGCCCCCCATACACAGTGCCCCCAATACACAGTGGCCCCCTAACACTATGCTGGCCAGGGCCCCCCATACACAGTGCCCCCAATACACAGTGGCCCCCTAACACTATGCTGGCCAGGGCCCCCCATACACAGTGCCCCCAATACACAGTGGCCCCCTAACGCTATGCTGGCCAGCGCCCCCTATACACAGTGCCCCCAATACACAGTGGCCCCCTAACGCTATGCTGGCCAGGGCCCCCCATACACAGTGCCCCCAATACACAGTGGCCCCCTAACACTATGCTGGCCAGGGCCCCCCATACACAGTGCCCCCAATACACAGTGGCCCCCTAACGCTATGCTGGCCAGCGCCCCCTATACACAGTGCCCCCAATACACAGTGGCCCCCTAACGCTATGCTGGCCAGGGCCCCCCATACACAGTGCCCCCAATACACAGTGGCCCCCTAACACTATGCTGGCCAGGGCCCCCCTATACACAGTGCCCCCAATACACAGTGGCCCCCTAACGCTATGCTGGCCAGGGCCCCCTATACACAGTGCCCCCAAAGACAGTTTCCCCAATTGCCCCCATACATCAGTTTCAGACTGATTTATTGAGAAATTCCACCAAAACCCCACTAGTCCCGCCCACCTGTTCTACTTCCTGCCGGCTGAATTCTCTGGATGTACGGGGGGGCGGCACTGTAGGACAGGAACCAATCAGCAGTTAGACTGAAGCCTGGCTTTGCTTGTGTGACTTTAGGGCTGTGATTGGCTCTCCCCCTCCTACTGTGCTTCTGGCAGGGACCATTAGGACACGCCCACCCCTCATGTGAAACCCAGACAGGGACCTGAGAGGATCTATAGGGAGCTCCAATAAAGGGGCCATTGTTACAGATAGGATTAGGGGTTTTCCCATTTATCCAATATGTCCCCTTTAAAGAACCAGAATGCTCTTTACATTCATCCCTTGTGTATAAGCGCCCAGTACAACCCCCATTTTACCTTTTTCAGAGAACCAGAAAAAAATAATGTCACATAATCTGTAATATTTCCCGTGCCAAGGTGATTGTGAGAATGATGTGCAAGCGTGTCATTGGCCGGTTAGTAACGCTCTCACACAGGCGTGGGGAGGGGCTTCTGTAACGCCAGCTCGGTTCCGCTTATTCTCCCTCAGCGGGTTTCTCTCTGAGAGCAGTGTGAATGGGGCCCCCAGGGGGAGGGCAAACCCAGGGGGCGGGGGGGTCACATATTTCTAGCCTTCCATACGGTATTTCCATTGTATGAGAGAGTGACTTCAGCTTCTGTTTTTTATTTAAAGAAATAAATACATGATTCAATCTCCATTTCTGCTTGGGGAATCATCAAAATCTGCTGAATTCTCCACTGAGATGACAATGGTTTCCAATATGTATTCCTTCCCCCTATCTCTACCCTGGGTTCCATCTACTGCCTATGGCCAAGCCCAGTATTAAATAGTTACCAGTAAGCACAGGGAATTCTGGGAACTAATCTCAAAGAGCTCCAGGAAAATCCCAGGTTATCCTATAGGCTAAAGCTGAGGTTTTTTGGAGCAAAAGGCAACTACAAATTCCCAACTACAGAGCGGTTTTTACCCTTCTTGGGGCATTTGTGTAGTTTAGAGTTATTATTATTATTAACATTTATTTATAAAGCGGCAACATATCCCGCAGCGCTGTACAATAAGTGGGTTCCATACATTGGGCATACAGAGTAACATATAAAGCAACCAGTAACCGATACAGGAGGGGAAGAGAGCCCTGCCCAAAAGAGCTTACACTCTACAAGGAGTAACATATAAAGCAATCAGTAACCGATACAAGAGGGGAAGAGAGCCCTGCCCAAAAGAGCTTACACTCTACAAGGAGTAACATATAAAGCAACCAATAACCGATACAGGAGGGGAAGGGAGCCCTGCCCAAAAGAGCTTACACTCTACAAGGAGTAACATATAAAGCAATCAATAACCGATACAGGAGGGGAAGAGAGCCCTGCCCAAAAGAGCTTACACTCTACAAGGAGTAACATATAAAGCAACCAATAACCGATACAGGAGGGGAAGGGAGCCCTGCCCAAAAGAGCTTACACTCTACAAGGAGTAACATATAAAGCAATCAATAACCGATACAGGAGGGGAAGGGAGCCCTGCCCAAAAGAGCTTACACTCTACAAGGAGTAACATATAAAGCAATCAATAACCGATACAGGAGGGGAAGAGAGCCCTGCCCAAAAGAGCTTACACTCTACAAGGAGTAACATATAAAGCAACCAATAACCGATACAGGAGGGGAAGGGAGCCCTGCCCAAAAGAGCTTACACTCTACAAGGAGTAACATATAAAGCAACCAATAACCGATACAAGAGGGGAAGGGAGCCCTGCCCAAAAGAGCTTACACTCTACAAGGAGTAACATATAAAGCAATCAGTAACCGATACAAGAGGGGAAGAGAGCCCTGCCCAAAAGAGCTTACACTCTACAAGGAGTAACATATAAAGCAATCAGTAACCGATACAGGAGGTGAAGGGAGCCCTGCCCAAAAGAGCTTACACTCTACAAGGAGTAACATATAAAGCAATCAATAACCGATACAAGAGGGGAAGGGAGCCCTGCCCAAAAGAGCTTACACTCTACAAGGAGTAACATATAAAGCAATCAATAACCGATACAGGAGGGGAAGGGAGCCCTGCCCAAAAGAGCTTACACTCTACAAGGAGTAACATATAAAGCAACCAATAACCGATACAAGAGGGGAAGGGAGCCCTGCCCAAAAGAGCTTACACTCTACAAGGAGTAACATATAAAGCAATCAATAACCGATACAGGAGGGGAAGAGAGCCCTGCCCAAAAGAGCTTACACTCTACAAGAGTTTTTTGATCAGCTTAGGACTGTGGAACCACAAATCATGAGCCCTGTCTCTATCCTTAGTGATTCCCAGCTGGGGGTGCAATTTCTATAATGTGGGAAATCATAGGGGCACATTTACTAATCCACGAACGTCCGAAAAGCATCTGAATGCGTTTTTTCGTAATGATCTGTACTTTGCGACTTTTTCGCGAATTGTCGCGAATTTTTCGAGCTCAATACGAAAAAGTCGCGACAATTTGTGAAAGTCGTAATGGCTATGAAAAAGTCGCGACAATTCATGAAAGTCATAATGGCTATGAAAAAGTCGCAACAATTCACGAAATTTGTAACGGCTACGAAAAAGTTGCGCCGGTGATGAAAAAATCGCAAAAAATACGAAAAAGTTGCAAAATGTTTGTTTCCTATATGATTTTTTCCCATTCGGGATTCGGATTCGTGGATTAGTAAATCAGCCCCCTAGTCTCATTCTGTAAGACTGGAGTGGGAAGCTGAACTGATGTCGATATATGGGGTGCAGGTCCCAATTGGGCCCAACTATCCATCCTCCCCAGCTCCCTTCTTATTGGCCAAGCCACGCTCAGTCTTTCCAAACACCATCCCCTTATATAACCATCCAACCCACTTATGGCGCCACTGGTTAACTTAAGGCGACAAGGTTGGAACCCTCTTTGCCCCCAAAGCGCCAACCTCCAACCTATGGTGACTCTAATGACTTTTGAGTTAAATAGTTACAGATTTTCACTCTTTTCAAAAAATGTGGTGTATTTAGAGTGGTTCCATCCCTAACGTCAGACTCTGATTGGGGGATTCCGGACAGTAATGTTGCTCTATGATACCTGTCCGACCACAGTTGCAAATAACCGCAACATTTACTGCCCCCCCCCACCAGAAGTCACGTAATCGACCCTCCCAGGCAACCTTGGCAACAAACAGGACCGAGCAGAACCATCAGTCATCTGAATGTACAGTTTATTTATACACGGCATTCTATATCTGCTTCTGCACTGGTGGGATTTAGCCAAATCCACATCTGCAAAACGGTTTCCTGCACTTAAATCAAACGTATTTGCCTGTGACATTCGAGGGTCTGGAGAGATGGGGGTTAACTCTTTGTAATTACTGAGGCAATGGACCACTCAGCTATGTTATAAACCTTTAGGCCCACTTACTATTGGCAAAAGTGCTTAATGCCCATGTACAGGGGCAACTGGGCTCCCCTGCTCCATGTGCCTGCTGGGATTCATAGTAACATAGTAACATAGTAAGTTGGGTTGAAAAAAGACACACGTCCATCACGTTCAACCATAATGCCTATATATAACCTGCCTAACTGCCAGTTGATCCAGAGGAAGGCAAAAACCCCATCTGAAGCCTCTCTAATTTGCCCCAGAGGGGGAAAAATTCCTTCCTGACTCCAAGATGGCAATGGGTCTGGGCGGGTCAAGCCTACGCAGGACGCTAGTTTATTGCGCTGCATATTCAATAGCATAGTGCAGGGGTGGGCAAACTTTTTGGCTCAGGGGCCACATTGACTTACCACCGGGCTGGGCCAGCGTTACGCCCCCTTAGTCTAATCACGCGAGACTTGGTGTCATCGGCTGGCCAGATTAAACAGACCAAGGGGCCGGACGTGGCCCACGGGCCGTAATTTGCCCACCCCTGGTATAGTGCCTATAGTTGCCCCATGACAATAATTGAGCCCTGTTATTTTATGTTATATATCTTGTAAAGCGGAATACAGCCTCAAAACATTTTCTAGTATTGGGTCTAAGTTGAAGCACCTTGGATTGGCAGCTCCTCTTCCAACGAAGGTGGGGCCAGTGTATCAGCCTATCAAAAGATCCAACATTTGCCCCAGGTTTAATAACTGAAAGCAACCAATCAGATGTTTGCTTTCAAACAGATGACCAATACATTTGAGGCTGATTGGTTGCTTTAGGTTACTAGTCCAGGGGCAAATATTAGTTAAACCTAGTCCTTTTATACATACTGAGCTGTATCGCCCCTCCCACTTGTATTTGTAATCACAAAGTTACTGGTCACCTAATGGCACGAGATGTTTACATCGGACTCCAAGGAGGGCGAAACCAGTCTGTAGTTGGGGATCTGATCAGCTATTAGCCAGTGGGTAAGCTTTAGCCTATAGGATAAACCTTTGCAAATGGGATTATTTAGTTCCCAGAATTCCTTGTGTTTATTTGCATACGTATGAGGTGGTCTCCTCAACCCGTTTGATTTATTCAGTAACTTCAGAGTTCACAGCCTACAGACCTTCCTCTCTCTAAACAGCCTGGCGCAGGGTTAATTAACCCATTCCCAGCAGGTAGAGCTTTAGTGATCTCGGCCCAAATGGGATTATTTAGTTCCCAGAATCCCTTGTGTTTATTTGCATATGTATCAGGTTGTCTCCTCAACCCTTTTGATTTATTCAGTAACTTCAGAGTTCACAGCCTTCAGACCTTCCTCTCTCCAAACAGCCTGGCGCAGGGTTAATTAACCCATTCCCAGCAGGTAGAGATTTAGTGATCTCGGCCCAAATGGGATTATTTTGTTCCCAGAATCCCTTGTGTTTATTTGCATTCATATGAGGTGGTCTCCTCAACCCATTTGATTTATTCAGTAACTTCAGAGTTCACAGCCTTCAGACCTTCCTCTCTCCAAACAGCCTGGCGCAGGGTTAATTAACCCATTCCCAGCAGGTAGACCTTTAGTGATCTCAGCCCAAATGGGATTATTTAGTTCCCAGAATTCCTTGTGTTTATTTGCATACGTATGAGGTGGTCTCCTCAACCCATTTGATTTATTCAGTAACTTCAGAGTTCACAGCTTTCAGGAATTCCTCTCTCCAACCAGCAGGGTTAATTAACCCATTCCCAGCAGGTAGACCTTTAGTGATCTGGGCTCGGAGCCAATACACCTGTTTCCCATTTTGCCCCTGGGCTGAGGATGTCCCACCATTACTCCCCATATGTAGAGGTGAAATCGGAGGCATGAGTTAATGGTTAATCTGCGCCGAGGTTTCGCTCTGGATAAGCGGGGATATGAAACAGACCAGTCTGTAAAATTCTCATAGACAAATATGCACATATTTTGGGAGAAGGAACTTGTATAAATGTCTCGTGAATCATCGTCCCAGGGATTTCGCTCTCGGGCGGAACATTTTTTAGCAGCAATGAAATCTGAAAACATTTGAGACTATTCTGCAGTGTGTCTGATACGGATCCCTATTCCGCCAGGCAGCCGTTACTCAGTGATGGGAATCTGTCCTGTTTTGTGGAAAATTTCATGAAATTGCTGAAAGCTTCATAAAACGGTGAAAATTTCACGAAATGCCCAACTTTTTTGACGCGACTACAAACTTTTTTTGATGCAACTGTGACTTTTTCCTCACTCAGCAAATTTTTGCCGCAGTTACACAAAAAAATGTGGTGAAATTTCACTGACTAGCGATGAGCAAATCTGTCCTGTTTCGCTTCATCGTACAATTAGCGAAACAACCAGAAAATTCGCAAAATTCACCGTATTCGTTACAAGTTGGTTCTAATTCTGGCTTCTTCATGGCCAACTTCAGACACTGACATTATGGATAGTGATGGGTGAATCTGTCCCGTTTTGTTTCGCCATAAAATTTGCGAAACGGCAAGAAAATTTGCGAAATCATGAAAAATTTGCAAAACGCATTTGTTGCACGATTTTTTTTGTCACCCGCATCTATTTTTTGTCGCCCACATCTATTTTTTGTCACCCGCATCTTTTTTTTGTCGCCCACGTCTATTTTTTGTCGCCCACGTCTATTTTTTGTCACCCGCGTCTATTTTTTGTCGCCCACGTCTATTTTTTGTCACCCGCATCTTTTTTTTGTCGCCCGCATCTTTTTTTTGTCACCCACGTCTATTTTTTGTCACCCGCGTCTATTTTTTGTCGCCCGCGTCTATTTTTTGTCACCCGCGTCTATTTTTTGTCGCCCACGTCTATTTTTTGTTGCCCGCATCTATTTTTGTCGCCCACGTCTATTTTTTGTCACCCGCGTCAATTTTTTGTCACCCACGTCTATTTTTTGTCACCCACGTCTATTTTTTGTTGCCCGCATCTATTTTTGTCGCCCATGTCTATTTTTTGTCACCCGCGTCAATTTTTTGTCACCCACGTCTATTTTTTGTCACCCACGTCTATTTTTTGTTGCCCGCATCTATTTTTGTCGCCCACGTCTATTTTTTTCGCTACCACACCCTTTTTTGCTGCAAACGCACCCAATTTGACACGCAACAAAAACATTGCCATGCGACTAACTTTTCTGCTGCAAATTTTTACAGCAGTTTCGCAAAACAATTGGCCAATGGCGAAATGCGGAAATTCGCTGCGAATCCATGCCTGCCGAAAAAATTCGCTCATCACTAATAATGGATCATATTATTAAATATCAGACACTTACACACCAGTACACAATAGAATAAACATTATTACAGAATCAGTAAATTGTTTCTTGAGTAGATAAACAGGAAATTCCACGTTAGTTTCCTCCATAAAGTTATACTAAAGTCTTTCATTTCAGTCAGTCAAGGCTCCCCCCATGGAAACCAGGCCAAGATCAATAGGAGACACGTGAAAACTAATTGTTTAACCTTTGGCCCCTGTTCTGCTGGGGGATGGTCCCTAATAAGATACAGAAAGCCTGATGCTCACAAGTTCCTCTAGAGCAGGAATCCTCAACCTTTTTTATTCGGGAGCCACGCTCAGATGTAAAAAGTGTTGGGGAGCCCCACAAACATGAAAAAAGTTCTTTGGGGAGGCCAAATAAGGGCTGTGATTGGCTATTGGGTAGCCCCATGGGGACTACTGGCCTGCTGGAGGTTCTGCTTGGGGTAAAACTGTGTCTCTGGGCTTCCAAAACTTGTCTCCAAGCCAGAAATGTAAAAATGGCACCTACTTTGGGGCCACTGGGAGCAACATCAAAGGGGTTGATGAGCAATGTGTTGCCCCCGAGTCACTGGCTGGGGATCATTGTTCTAAAGCAGCAGTTGTTAAAATTTTCACTTCAAACCCCACTGAAGGTCCATCTTTTGGCCACTTGAAAGTCCAACCTTTGGTCAGGGCCCCCCTAGAAGGTCCAAGCTTTGGTCAGGAAGCCTTAAAAGGTCCAGGCTTTGGTCCGGGCCTCCTTTGGAAGGTCCAAGCTTTGGTCAGGGCCCCCTGGAAGGTCCAACCTTTGGTCAGGGCAGCCTTGAAAGGTTCAACCTTTGGTCAGGGCCCCCTGGAAGGTCCAAGCTTTGGTCAGGCACCATTGAAAGGTCCAACCTTTGGTCAGGGCCCCCTGGAAGGTCCCAGCTTTGGTCAGGCACCATTGAAAGGTCCAACCTTTGGTCAGGGCCCCCTGGAAGGTCCAAGCTTTGGTCAGGCACCATTGAAAGGTCCAAGCTTTGGTCAGGGCCCCTTGGAAGGTCCAAGCTTTGGTCAGGGCCCCCTGGAAGGTCCAAGCTTTGGCCAGGTCTTTGTTTAAAGTATGAAATGAGTAAAGATATGGGAACATTTTCAGTCATTCAACCATAGTTCCAAGAATATCCAGGACAGCAAATACAAATTCACCCCAAATCTCACCCTACTTAACCTTCAAGTCAGGTGTGTATCTAGAAGAGCAAAAGGACATTCTCCTCAGTTCTTACCTTAACTGGCCTTCAGGCTTAGCCCCATCCCTTGTTACTGCTCCAAGTACCCCATGGGGGGGGGGGGGGGTGCTACACTTTGGGAACCAGTGCCCTAATTGGCCCAAAATGAAAAGAAGAGAAGGCCCATGTAATGTTTCAGCTGAGCCCGCCCATAGGGGCGTATTTATTAACAGGGGCAAATAACACAATAAGCCTTTTCCTCTTGATTTCAAATGTTTTTCTATTTATGATAATTTGCCTTTGAGTCGAAATGTTTCCCAGGCTGCCTGGGAAGATTGTTCCATTGCATACACCATGGTGTTTTTGTGGCTGGGGGTTTTTCAAGCCACAAATGTATTTTTCTTTCTGATAAACCTCCATTGGAAAGTCCTGGTCAGCACAAAAGATGCGGTTTAGAGTCAAAAATAAAGATAGTGGCTGTTGGAAACTATTTCCTTCATGCCGTGACCTCACAGGACACTCATACAGATGAGTTTTTTCATTAAATCATCCATACCTGTTATAAATGTCTTTAAAAATCTGAGCTGTCAATCATATATTGCCTGCTCCGCCTCTATGCCTCCGGCATAGAGGCGGGGCAGGCAATATATGATTGACAGCTCAGATTTTTAATTATAATGACTTTAACTTTCCATTCAGCTCTTCCTAGATATCACCCATCATTTTGGGGTGATACAAAGCTTTGCTTTAATAATTTCACAAAATGGCGCCGGCCTGCTGGCTATGATTGTCAATTCCAAAACTGAAGGAAAAAAAAATTAAATAATTTATACAGTGTTAGTAAAGTTTATTTTGCTCAACTAACATGATAGAAAAGGATTTGGAATTATTTGTTAGGGGTGGCAGGTCCCCTTTAAGACTAGTGGGAGGGGACAAGGTGCCAAGTCTTCATATTGGCTTGCTCCAGTTCTAATATACCATAGATTTATGTCTGATTATAAATAGACCACTGGTGGGTGCAAACGGGGCCACCATAAGGGTCAGCGAATGGGTTTCCAGCATTCCATTCTGGGGGTTTAATCAGGAGCATCAAGGAGCTCAATGACCATTCAAGGTTCCTTTGGAGAACCCTCTGCCTTGCCCAAATGTGACAGCAAAGGCAAAACCATAACCAGGGTCGGATTGGAGGGTGCAGGCCCACCACCCCAAGGGCCCCCACTAAGGAGCCACCACTACATCCCGCGCACCACCCCAGGGGCCCCGCACCCCATAAGGTTCCACCATTCAAGGTTCCCTTGGAGAAGCCTCTGCCTTGCCCAAATGTGACAGCAAAGGCAAAACCATAACCAGGGTCGGATTGGAGGGTGCAGGCCCACCACCCACAAGGGCCCCCACCGCACCTCCCTAACACCCCTGCCACCCACCCAAGATCCTCTCCTGAGTGCGAAACCTACTTTCAATGTATCACGGGAGGGACACCAGCGGCTGGGGGAGTGGCAAAAGGATCGGGTCTGGGCTGCCGGGGCCCACCAGGTACCCTGGTGGCCCAGTCCGACCCTGACCATAACTTGGGCAATGAGTGCAAACACTAACAGACATTGGGGATCATTTATCAACACTGGGCAAATTTGCCCATGGGCAGTTACCCATGGAAACCAATGATAGAATGACCCTCATTATCTTGCACCCACCCCCATCTACACATTCATCATAAATAAGCTCCAAGTGTGCCACAGGCCGTACCGGATTTTGGCCCCTCCTGCATATTATCATTTTATCTATGAACAAAGCTACAAAGATATCTTTTTGCTTTTCTAGTCGAAAGAATTTTCATGGGAGAATCTTGCAGCTCCCCAAACCGAATTTATTTATAAGATGCCGACAAACTATGCAAACAAACTGTCATCCAATGACTGATGGGCTGTGTCGCAATTCCCACCGGAGACTCTAATCACCCAGCATCTTATTTATGTATTTTTTAAAGCAGAATCTTTATTTATTTTCCAGGCAAAACAAAAAAGTTCAAAGCAGCTATATCTCTTTCTGCAACGCGGCTTTAGCGACAGGCCTCTGAGGCAATGGCAATAAATCTATCCTTAATAATACAAAAACAACAATAAGGTCCAATGGGGGGATTGTCTGGGGTCCCCGAAGTTCTAGGAGCTGTGGACGTCCCTCTTTGATTTCATTAAACTTTAAAATTGCATTACTTAAGGGATGCTGTTGATACATAATGGCAGCCCCACTATGGGGACACGGATCTGAAATATGGGAGCCAGACACCTAAACCCAAAAGCATAAAATAGGGCTGGTAAATCAGAGCTTTCATTTGGCCTCTATGAAATACAGAATCAAAAGGGATCAATCCCAAAGAAGAGACGTTCTGTAGCTCTTCCTGCAATTGGTCAATGGTGTCCCATTGAGTAGTGAAGACATCTAAAGGACACACACTGGCCATAAACATACCTATTCGTTTTGGTAGGTATAAGGCGACCCAACAAGACCAACCAACGTCTATGTGCTATAGATTCCAGTCTATTTATTGACCAGCCAAGGTCGAGAATTTCATCTGCAGAAGCACCAGGAGCTGGAGCTCCTACTCTGGTCGGGCAGTTGGTCCAAATGAGTGCAACAATAGAAAAGTGGCCATACTGTACATGGCACCTCCTACTATAGGCATCTCCCACAGCTGTATGGTGGAAACCCACGTATGGCTGCTCCAAGGTTGTGGTCTTCACCTGGAGACCTTTCTTCCAGAACAACAAGAATGAAAACCCTTCATTGGACCCTTCAATAACAAATATCATTGTCAGTTTGGCCTACTAGTTGCAATAAAGCTATCTACAGGTATGTATTTTATGGCACCAACTCTTTCATGGAGCACTATGTGACACTGGTACATACCTGAAAAGCTAGAACGTTGGACAATTTTGACCAGACCCATGATCTTCTCTACCTACAGCCCTGTTGCAAATAAACAAAAGGAATTCTGGGAACTAAACCCAAAGAGCTCCAAGAAAATTCCATTTGCATGGGTTTATCCTATAGGCTAAAGCTCCCCAACTGGGTTTCAGATTCCCAACTACAGACCTGTTTTGCGCTTCTTGGGGCTCATCGGTGAAGTGCAGGGATTTCTGATCACGGGAGGCTTTACTCAACATCTGGAGGTAAGCCTCAATCCCAAAACTACTCCCAATAAACCAGGACTACAGCCAGTTGCAACCCTATTGCAAATAAACAAAAGGAATTCTGGGAACTAAACCCAAAGAGCTCCAAGAAAATCCAATTTACATGGGTTTATCCTATAGGCTAAAGCTCCCCCACTGGGTTTCAGATTCCCAACTACAGACCTGTTTCGCTCTTCTTGGGGCTCATCAGTGAAGTGCAGGGATTTCTGATCAAGGGAGACTTTACTCAACATCTGCTGGTGAGCCTCAACCCCACAACTACTCCCAATAAATCAGGACTACAGCCAGGTGCAACCCTATTGCAAATAAACAAAAGGAATTCTGGGAACTAAACCCAAAGAGCTCCAAGAAAATCCAATTTGCATGGGTTTACCCTATAGGCTAAAGCTCCCCCACTGGGTTTCAGATTCCCAACTACAGACCTGTTTCGCTCTTCTTGGGGTTCATCAGTCAAGTGCAGGGATTTCTGATCAAGGGAAACTTTACTCAACATCTGGGGGTAAGCCTCAATCCCAAACCTATTCCCAATAAATCAGAATCATTAAGACATTCTCTAGTGACAGGAGTAAGATAAAGAAGAGAATCTTATGGGATTCGGCACAACACAAATTCCCTCTGAGCACAATGAATTGAACCAGTCCATCAAGCTATGTTCCGACTAAACCACTATATTACAGAGATGGTTTCAGGAAGAGATAAGGAAGGTTGTGGCCAGACACGTAATAAACAATGAAGTCTTATTAATGTCTGAAATGGGAAGCAGATTCTGCACTGCTCCCATAGACGCACAGACTGTAGCCGGCAACAATGGAGTTTTACTACGGGCAGAAACCACAAGCAAAGTCAGATGGGGACACGAAGATAAGGGAAATATTGGAATGAATTATATCCTACTAAATACAATAGTAAAGTGAAAGGCACAGAGACTCGTTAATGTGGGCGAGTTGGCTATTTTAGGGCAATTTGTTTGATTGGCTGCAGCAAACATTTCAGCTGATTCGCAGGGAGAATGTATTAATTTGTTTTCCAGACTGGGAAAGCCATAGAGATTTCTGCCGTTTCTTATTTATTTTTGTTCCCGAAACGCTTGGCTATGGGAAAAATGACTGGCGGAATGAAAATACACATCAATTAGAGAAATGAAATATACAAGCTCGCAAACAAGCTCCGTGGCTGTAAAGCACAAAAGTTTAGTTTGGGGGATGAGTGAAAGCTTTAGTGGGGGGTTACGGAGGCTGCAGGTCTGTCTGCCCCCAAAGCCACAATAACAAAAATATACATATATGAGAAATTCCGACAACAGATGGTGGTTGTGTAACCCATACAAACAGGGCTGTCTCACAAGAGAAGTGTGTATGGGGCAACGAGGGTACATGGATTTGGGCAAAGCTGCATTTGGAGAGGCTGATTGGTGGGCAGTAGATACCCCTCGGTGGGCATATGGTTCAGACTCCCGTTCTGTGGCACAGAAGTGCCAACTACTTACTACCTGTTTATGATAAATGTTCTTTATTCTCTTTAACCCTGAGCTTGCTTCAAAACCCAAGTGCAAAGTGTCACACAAAGTGCAAGAGGGTGGCAGTTAAAAAAAAGACTGATAAAAACCCTGGGACACCGGCCAAAAGGCGCAAGTGAAACAGAGTCTACAGACTCACCTTCACCCGAAGGCTATAGTGAGCCCCTTTATCCCCAACCTCCCCGGCCTAATGGCACAGAGGAGGCAAGGGTCTTCAAACTCCCTTCGCCGCAAGGCTAGGGGAGTCCCTTTATCTATCCCCCTCCCATCCGAAGACTTCAAAGGGGTCCGGACACAAGTGGATCTCCAAAGAGGTCCCATCAATGGTTTGTGCCCGCTCCAGGAGCCGGTTTCATGGAGAAAAGGAGCCTAATGGTCCCCTAGATCAGTGCATCCCCAAAGGGTATTGTACCCAATTCAAGAAAATGCAAAAAGTGCAATAAGTGCTAAAAAATAATTAGGGGCGGGGGTAAAGTTCATAAAAAGTCCAGTGACCTGCCCCAGCCAATCGGCCGGATGTGCCTCACTTAAAACTATAGTTGCTCCTGGGGCAATGGTCAGACTGCACCGGCACTCCTGCACCTTACTGCCCCTGCTGCCCCCTAGGTTGTGGAGGTGCAATTGCTCAGTATATTTGCCTCAAGTGGTACAATTTGGCACTCCTAAGTGTCTGGGGCAATGGTAAACGTGCCTTCTGTGTGTAACATCTGAAACAAGTAGGGATGCACTCAATCCAGGATTTGGTTCGGGATTCAGCAGGGTTTGGATTGGGCCCCAATTATACTCCTGGCTGAACCGAATGATTAAAATCATGTAAACACAGAAGTTGAACATTTTTCGCCAGTTGGTGCGAGCACAGTTATTTTTACTAATCCACGAACGGTCCGAAGGCGTCCGAATGCGTTTTTTCGTAATGATCGGTATTTTTGTGACTTTTTTGTATGTTCCGTGACTTTTTTGGTGCCGTTGGATTGGTTTTTCCACTGTTTACAATCGCTTGATGCGAAAACATTGTGCAAAATGCGATAACGTCGCAACGGCGATGAAAAAGTCGCAACAAATATGAAAAATCGCGACGGCGACGAAAATTTTCGTTTCCAATACGATTTTTTCCCTTTCGGGATTCGGATTTGTGGATTAGTAAATCTCCCCCTTAGTATTCTGATTATTAGAATTTGGTTAAGTATTCAGCGAATCTCTTACAAAGGGTTGGGGGTTCGGCTGAATCCAAAAATAGTGGATTTGGTGCATCCCTAGAAACCAGCAGGCAATAACTACATGGTTCTCATCTACCTTGTGACCCCCCCTCCTTAGTCTGCGTGTCTCCACAATATATATACTAGGGGGGCATTATAGTTATATTGTATTATATATACACACCATCCCACCCACCACCTGCAATGTATGAATGCAGCGGCGCCATACACCGGTAGTGCCTGCAGCCTGTCCAGCCCGCCGACCCAGATACAATGTCTAAATGTAAGGGTTAATGCACTTACACCCGGGGCAAAGGAAAACAACTCTCTATTGTCCCTATATTCTTGCCCCTTTTACTATAGGTCAGTGATCCCCAACCAGTATCTCCCCAGCAACATGTTGCTCCCCAACCCCTTGGATGTTGCCCCCAGTGGCCTCAAAGCAGGTGCTTATTTTTGAATTCCTGGCTTGGGGGCAAGTTTTAGTTGCATAAAACCCAGTGTAAAGCCAAACAGAGCCTTCTATAGGCTCCCAGTCCACATAGGGGCTACCAAATAGCCAATTATAGCTCTTATTTGCTTCCCCAGGAAGGTTTTTCATGCTTGTGTTGCTCCCCAACACGTTTTCCATTTGAATGTGGCTTGTGGGTATAAAATGTTGGGGATCCCTGCTATAGGTGAAAGTAGCCAATCCCAATATGTGCAATATGAACACTGCATTGTGACTCAAAGTGGCCCTGAACCCCCCCACTGATAAAAGTCCCGTATTTGCCCCTAAGGACTCAAAATAACACTGTATTTGCCACAGTGGAGCAGATAAAGGCTGATTGAGGCTCAAGTTGTGCAGTTTCTCAGAAACAAAACATAAAGTAGGAGCGGCTCCCGCAGAGCAGGGTTACACAGGCACGTTGGTCTCTGGCATCAGGTTTAATATAAGAAAGACGTCAGCTGGTTATTGTGGCGCGCGGCGGAATATTAAACAATAGTTTGATCTGAAATAAAACCCCGGTATCTCCCGTGGGGCCTCTGTATGACAGAAGAGATGTCTCATTCCAACGATTCCATTCATTTAGCAATGTTAATATTCCCTTTGCCGGATCTTACACGGCGCGGCCTGTAAACCAGCCAATTAGAGGAAATGAATGTGTCTGGGCCAATCAGCCGAACTGTCTGACCCTTGGTTTTATAAGTGTTATGTTATTTCTCTTTCTTTCACAAAAGGAAAAAGAGAAAAGAGACGTCTTGGGGAAGGTTAAAAGCAGGGACTGCCCCTGTACCCGCCCTATGGGACTTTCTTTATCCTCTGTCTCACAAGGGACTGTAACTGTGAGACAATCTGTAGAGTAAGGCAGGAAAATGCTGGTATAGCTCCTGATTTCTGCCAGGGGGCGCTCAATTACACAGCCCAAAGGGGCAGGATAGGGTATCAGACCAGAGGCATATCTGGGTAACTGGGATTCGCATGTTGGAAGGTATGGGTCGGGGAAAGGGGTGTAGCGGTGGGATAGTGTATAACAAGACAAGGGTAACTAAATGAACTTGAAAAATGCCTGAAAAGTTCTGGTGGAGAATGCGCCCTGCGTGCCATAGGCTTTACACTATGACTAATGGTTACCTGCACTGGAGAGAGTAATAAAGGGGTCAGTTACACCCATACTCATTAGTTGCCCCAGCTCACAATGAAAGAGGTCGGATAAAATCACTGGCAGCAAGTGTTATCTTTCCTCTATATGAATATATGGAAGCTGGAGACAGGAACCCAAATGAATGAAGGCTCGGAGGGTCTGAGATGTCAATGGAATTATCTTTTATTACCGGATAAGTGTGTGTAGGAAACACTTTGATCAACAGAGCTCCAAATCCCCTCCCTTCAACCAGGGTCGGACTGGGGGTGAAGGTCCCACCGGGGCTTTCACCCCAGGGGCCCTGCAGGTGCCCCCGCCGGCCGTGTCCCCTAATTACCTCCTCCCCCCCCTTGCAGGGGCCTCCCTGACCCCCCTTGCAGGGCCCCTCACTCAACGTCCTCCCCCGAAAGCGCGTAATTTAACGCATCGGGGCAGGAGCAGTTGGGCAGGGGGAGAGCCGGCAAGGGTCGGGTCTGGCCCGGGGGGGCCCACAGGATTTTTCCCGGTGTCCCGGCGGCCCAGTCCGACCCTGCCTCCAACAGATCAGCAGTAATGGTGGGATCTACAGACACATTAGACAGTTGAATGAGTGGGCAAAACATTATAGAATGAACACTCTGTATGGCCCCCTTAAGCAGCAATGGTGGTATGTGCGGACACAGTTGACCGTTCCAAGGGCTTTCTATCTAGGTTCTTGGTAAAAAACCCCTATTATCTCCAGGCTAAAGACATAGGCCAATAAAAGCTGCATCGGCTCGTTGAGGAGGACCTCGTCCTTCGTCTGATCATTTGGCCCTAGGGCCAAAACAACTAGATGAATCCAATATCACTCATTGTTCGTTAGGAGAACTCGCCAAACGAGTGGATCTTTCAGTGTATGGTGAATTGGACACAATTTTGGGGTGGTCAATATCCGTTTTGCCTCATTTGACAAGAATGTAAGTGGAATAATGGGAGTCTTATTGTCTTTGCCAAGCAATAAACTGAACGAAGCGTCTATCAAATGCCTTTATTCTGTCAAACCTAACACACATTATCGGGGGTAAGATCTACAACTCTACCAAAACCATCTGCTTTTCTAAGCATTTCCCCCCGGTATGTACTTTATGTATAAAACATGAGTAAAGGCACATGTTGAGCAGCATGGAATGTACCAACGTACAAAAATAAAACAGGAATATCAGGCCACCGAGGCTAAAACGGCACAACCATAAATCTAATCCGGGCGCGGGACAAGCCAGCTGGCAGCTTCCACGCAGCTCGGAATGGAAATATTATCACATTTATATGCACTTAATATAGAAACTATAAAATACTGTAATAGAGTTAAAAGCCGCGCCGCTCTATTCCCAGCTCTGGGGACCAATTCACTTACATTTGAGTGGATATTCGAGGTGCAGTTTGGAGCAAATAGGCTGTTATTTTGCCAATTGATTTAATTTTCAGCTTATAAAATGTCTATTTGCTGTGAGTGGCACGTAAAAGGCGTCATGGGCGACTGGGGAATATTTGCTTATTTTAGGACCCTCCTTTGGCGAGAATAAGGGGCCAAAGGTGCATTTTTATTCCACCCACCCTAATGAACGTAGGTTCATTTATTACTCCTCCAATTTATAATGCTCGCACCCCTATTATTATTATTATTATTTATTTATAAAGTGCCAACATATCCCGCAGCGCTGTACAATAAGTGGGTTCCATACATTGGGCATACAGAGTAACATATAAAGCAATCAGTAACCGATACAGGAGGGGAAGAGAGATAGATAGATAGATAGATAATGGAAAGATTATTATTATTAACATTTATTTATAAAGCGCCAACATATCCCGCAGCGCTGTACAATAAGTGGGTTCCATACATTGGACATACAGAGTAACATATAAAGCAACCAATAACCGATGCAGGAGGGGAAGGGAGCCCTGCCCAAAAGAGCTTACAATCTACCAGCCTGGCCAAGATTTTTGCCTATAATTAACCTCAGTTTATTACCCCCCTACCCTATCAGACTCCAGTGTAGAACACTAACCATGACATGAGTGAAGGCCCTGGGGTCCACTCCGCTGGGGCAAATCTCTTACTTCAAACATAAGTGGATACAAGTACTGTTTGCAGTGATCCCCAACCAGTGGCTCAGGGGCAACATGTTGCTCCCCAACCCCTTGAGTGTTGCTCTCAGTGCCCCCAAACCAGGGAGTTATTTTTGAATTCCTGACTTGGGGGCAAGTTTTGGTTGAATAAAAACCAGATGTACTGCCAAACAGAGCCTTCTGTAGGCTGCCAGTCCCCACAGGGGCTACCAAATAGCCAATCACAGTCCGTATTTGGCACCACTGGGAACATGTTTCATGCTTGTGTTGCTCCCCAAGTCTTTTTACATTTGAGTGTGGCTCACAGGTAAAAAAGGTTGGAGACCCCAGTCCTAAAGGACACATTCCATTGCCAAGATAGGTCCGATGTTTCCCAGTCTCCCACTAATACCATGGAGAGATCCCAGGTTTGCCTTATGGCCAGCAGGTAATCTCTTTAGAACAGTAGGTGTGAAACTTTTTTGAAGCCCCATCAATGGTCCAACCATAAGCTAGAGACCCCACTGCAGGTCCAATCTTTGGCCAGGGCCCCCCTTAACTCATGAAATGGGTACAGATATAAGAAAAAATATATATATCAGTCATTCAGCCAGAGGTTGTTTTTGGCTGTCAGGGTCACTGACCACCCTATTTGAAAGCTGGAAAGATATAGAAGTGAAAGGCAAAAATGTAAATAAATAGTGAAGACCAATTGCAAAGTTGCTAGGAGTAGGACATTCTACTAGGAGTAGAACATTCTTCTAGGAGTAGGACATTCTAGGGCAACAAAAACATTATTAAACCCAAATCCCTGCTTAACTAGCCTTCGGATAAATGGCCATTCTCCTGAATTCTCCCCATAACTGGCCTTTGGGCTGTGCATCACGGCCCCTGCTCCCAGCCACCCATTGAGGGGAGGGGGGCAGCTTATATGACCTTCAAGCTGGGATCCCAGTTGTAGGTAGGAGAGACAGAGGCTACTCTCCCCAATTCTCCCCATAACTGGCCTCCCATTGCTCCGAGCTCAGGGCCCCAAAGTTTGAGAACCACTGAAAAGGGCAGAAAAGTCTTCCCATTACAGTAACCTTTAGTACGTTATAGAATGTCCTACTCCTATAAACCTTGCAATTGGTCTTCACTATTTATTTTTTATAGTTTTCCAGTTATTTACCTTTCCCTTCTCTATCCTTCCAGCTTTCAAATAGGGCGGTCAGTGACCCCGACAGCCAAAAACGACTGCTCCGTGAGCTTACAATTCTATTATTATTGTTACTTATCTTCATATTGAGCCCCTGTCCTATTCATTTTCCAGTCTCTCATTTCAACCACTGTCTGGTCGCTAAGGTAAGTAAGACCCTAGCAACCAGATAGCTGCTGAACAAAATAACTGAAAAACCTCAAAAAAATAAAAAAATGACCAATTGCAAATTGTCTACGTCCTACTAAAAGTTCATGTAAAGGTAACCCACCCGTTTATATGTGGGAAGCACAATATTTGCCATTTATTATTACATTATCGAGCCGCACAATCCTGTTTTTTACCCCAATCAGTGTTTTTTCCCTGCAGGTTGTTTTGGCGCCTCCGGGGAACGTGGGTAAATACACTTGACATATGCAGCCCGTCCTGCCGTTATGATGGTTAATTGTTTCAATAACAAACACTTCAAGAGTCAAATGTAATTTTCTCTCCTTGGAAGTCGGAGCGGTGAAGCCTAATGTGATTGTGATTATAACGAGTTCCCCGTGGGAATGGGGCCCTGATGGGACTATTATTGCTTGTCATTAGGCGGAACCCTTTCTCTGCCACGGAGCGTACTAAGGATATAAAGGGATAGGGGTGTGTAGATTCAATGAATAGGGCCCGCCTATAACTTAATTAATAAATGTTTATTATTTCCTTCTTTGTTCCCCCCTTTCCACCCAATGGTACCAGCCCAGTGCTTCCTACTGGGTCCCTCCCTCTCTTGGGCATCAGCTTTAAGCACACAGGATCCTTACTGTACCTTAAACTCTTGGGCCCTAACTAATGGGGTGCCCACCGAGGTATGAACCCCCTTACTAACTATTCCCCCTTTTCCTCACTTCTAGGAGGTGCTATGACAGTCCAGTGTCCTTCAGGACCATTGGTCAAAGAGGTTCACGCCCACTCTTACCTCCCCTTGTGGGTCCGCCCACAAATCCTGCAAGGGGAAACCCCCTATTCTCTGGCTCCCTCTGTTGAGACATTCAGTAATTACACCCATAACACTTTCTGCTGCCATCTACTGGTGAAAATACACATTACACACAACATACATTTAACCTTTTTATCACCCTCATATAATTTGTGAAAAGCATTTAATCAATTAAAGATCCCTAGTAGGAAATGTCATTTCCATCAAACAAATTCCCGATCCAAACTGCAGATCTCTTTAATAAGAAAATGAACTTACCCTAAGCCTGAGGGGCAATAAATTACTCAGAAAGAACACTATTTAAAAAAAGGCATTTTTCAGAGTTCTTTCTCACCCCTATTTGTAGACATTATAATAAAAGATATAGACAGGGTTGCTACCTTTCCTGCCCGGCAACTCTGGACAGGGAGGCAGTGAATGATGTAATCGGGGGGGGGGGGGGGGGGGGGCGGGATGCACCATTACAGGGGTGGAGCTATGACATGGCTTTCGGCAATTGGCCAATCTTCGAGAATCCTGCCTGGTTTTCCAAATTAAATTTCTAGTAAGAGCCCTGGCATTAGCTGGTGATTTACTGGCTGGGGAGATACTAGCTGAGTGGCAACCCTATTAGATCAATTCTCATGTTTTACCCTGAGTTCAAATCCTAACCTATCAATTTAAATCAAACTGGGCAGATGTTGCCGGGAGGTAAATTGGTTAACTAAATGGATGCCGTCATGGTTTGCACCAGTCCTATCCAGCTGTGTTTATAAAAAGCCTTACAACAGAAAGCCAGGAGCGCCATAACTATCTACATTGCTTCCTTTGTTCTTTCCTGCGCGTGGAATGTAAATGCCGCTTATATCTAACGACTGACAGTATGGAAATGTCTGCTCGCTAAGTGCCGGCCTCACTACATAAGAGCCCTTATGAGAGATACGCGGGAATATTTTTAGCTGTTGGCGAGTCCAACGCACTTAATAAGAATAAGGGCAGCTTTGTGCTGTGTAAATTCCTATCATTGGCACCAGGACTGCTCAACTAAAGGGGAAATTCATCTGATTTATAAGCAAGGTTTAGAATGAACACTCTCCCCTCTATGAAAAAAAACATCCCAGTGCAATGCATTGTGGGTTATGTAGTTCCTGCATGCTGGCTGTAAGCTGGGGAGAAGTTGTTACAATCTGTAACATCAGTGTTTCAGTCCCTCCTCCCCTGCCAGGATTTCAAATGATGCAGAAAGAGAAGAACTGTTTTGCAGCTGGATTTCAGCGTATAAACATGGTCCTGACTACAACCACTGCACTGCAGCTCTGCTCCGACACAAACTCCAATTCCCACAATGCCTTGTGCCTTCTGTAATTAACATACCCGTCACGCTGCAAGGTATTGTGGGAGTAGGAGTCGCTTAGCATTAGGCACATTGCATTTTTTTGTGGCGACTTTTTTGTCTCGTGATATTTTTCTTAGCTTTTTTTTGTCTTGGTGACTTCTTTGTCAATGGCCATTTTTTCTCACTACAAATACATTTGTAGATTGTAAGCTCTTTTGGGCAGGGCTTTTGGTTGCTTTATATGTTACTCTGTATGCCCAATGTATGGAACCCACTTATTGTACAGCGCTGCGGGATATGTTGGCACTTTATAAATAAATGTTAATAATAATAATCTTTCCATTATCTATCTATCTATCTATCTATCTATCTATCTATCTATCTATCTATCTCTCTTCCCCTCCTGTATCGGTTATTGGTTGCTTTATATGTTACTCTGTATGCCCAATGTATGGAACCCACTTATTGTACAGCGCTGCTGGGTATGTTGGCGCTTTATAAATAAATGTTAATAATAATAATAATAATAATAATAATAATAATAATAATAATAATCTTTCCATTATCTATCTCTCTCTCTATCTATCTATCTATCTATCTATCTATCTATCCATAATCTATCATCTATCTATCTATCTATCTATCTATCTATCTATCTATCCATTATCTATCCATTATCTATCTATCTATCTATTTATCTATCTATTATCTATCTATCTATCTGTCTATCTATCCATTATCTATCTATCTATCTATCATCTATCTATCTATCTATCTATCTATCTATCCATTATCTATCTATCTATCCATCTATCTATCTATCTATCTATCCATAATCTATCATCTATCTATCTATCTATCTATCTATCTATCTATCTATCTATCTATCTATCTATCTATCCATTATCTATCTATCTATCTATCTATCTATTATCTATCTATCTATCTATCTATCTATCTGTCTATCTATCCATTATCTATCTATCTATCTATCTATCTATCTATCTATCTATCCATTATCTATCTATCTATCCATTATCTATCTATCTATCTATTATCTATCTATCTATCTATCTATCTATCTATCTATCTATCTATCCATTATCTATCCATTATCTATCTATCTATCTATCTATCTATCTATCTATCTATCTATCTATTATCTATCTATCTATCTGTCTATCTATCCATTATCTATCTATCTATCTATCTATCTATCTATCTATCCATTATCTATCTATCTATCTATCTTCACCTCCTGTATCGGTTACTGATTGCTTTATATGTTACTCTGTATGTCCAATGTATGGAACCCACTTATTGTACAGCGCTGCGGGGTATGTTGGCGCTTTATAAATAAATGTTAATAATAATAATAATAATCTTTCCATTATCTATCTCTCTCTCTATCTATCTATCTATCCATAATCTATCATCTATCTATCTATCTATCTATCCATTATCTATCCATTATCTATCATCTATCTATCTATCCATTATCTATCTATCTATCTATCTATCTATCTATCTATCTATCTATCTATCTCTCTTCCCCTCCTGTATCGGTTACTGATTGCTTTATATGTTACTCTGTATGTCCAATGTATGGAACCCACTTATTGTACAGCGCTGCGAGATATGTTGGCGCTTTATAAATAAATGTTAATAATAATAATAATAATCTTTCCATTATCTATCTCTCTATCTATCTATCTATCTATCTATCTATCTATCTATCTATCTATCCATAATCTATCTATCTATCTATCTATCTATCTATCCATTATCTATCATCTATCTATCTATCCATTATCTATCCATTATCTATCATCTATCTATCTATCCATTATCTATCTATCTATCTATCTATCCATTATCTATCCATTATCTATCATCTATCTATCTATCCATTATCTATCTATCTATCTATCCATTATCTATCCATTATCTATCATCTATCTATCTATCCATTATCTATCCATTATCTATCATCTATCTATCTATCCATTATCTATCTATCTATCTATCTATCCATTATCTATCCATTATCTATCATCTATCTATCTATCCATTATCTATCTATCTATCTATCTATCTATCTATCTATCTATCTATCTATCTCTCTTCCCCTCCTGTATCGGTTACTGATTGCTTTATATGTTACTCTGTATGTCCAATGTATGGAACCCACTTATTGTACAGCGCTGCGGGGTATGTTGGCGCTTTATAAATAAATGTTAATAATAATAGTCAATGGCCATTTTTTGACTTTTTTGTCAATGAGTGTTTTTTTCTGATTCCAAATGCATTAAAGTCAATAGTCCTTGTTTATGTGTACGACCAGGGTTGGACTGGGCCACTGGGACACTGTCCCTCCTCTGACGCGTTTCACTTACGTGTGATCTGGGGAGGACGTTGGGCAGTGGCCAATATTGGGGGGGGGGTTAGGGGGCGTGGCGGGGGCACCTTGGGGGGTTCGGGGCCCTTCACCCCCCAGTCCGACCCTGTGTATGACATTTTCTAAGTGCAACTGTTTTTCTTACACCAAATGAGTCAATGGCTGTTTTTTCACAGCTACTTTTTTGCCTTTGCCGCATTTGTCTCGGCGACTTTTTTATCACATTTTTCTCACAGCGATAAAAGCTTTTCCAAAAAAAATTAATTTGCTGATGGCGAAAATCTTGTGGAATTAATTTGCGGAATTTCGCTGCAAATCCCTGCCTGACACAATCATTGGCTCATCCCTACATTCCAACCGACACACACTGACACCTACTCCTCAGGCTTCGGCCTCTCACCCCCGGGGCCTGGGGCTCGCACACAGCATGGGGCGGGGCAAGGGGTGGGGCTTGGGGCGGCTAATCATTTATTGATGTGATAAAGAGGCTCACAAGAGCCAGCAACATATGGAGAAAGCACAGCTACAGCCCACGATCAAAGCATTCTGCGGCCGCTGAAAGCTCTAATCAGATCAGCATGGCCGCCTGACCCTTATTGGCCCCCCCAGCAGCACATTAAACTCACACCCCGCCGCCGCCGCCGCCGCCAAAGGAGCGATACGGCTACACATCCCTATCCCAAACACCACAAGCGAGCGGGAAACACGACACTATTCAAAGATAAACACCAACCTGCTGAGCTTAGAATCTAACACAACCGACAATGATAATAAAGGAAATAATATACCCCCAACAGTAAAATATAAGGATATTATAAGTCACAGAAGAGTTCCTTATAATATATAGTGAATAAAGTACCCCCTATTGTAACATATAGGGATATTATAAGTCCCCGAGGAGTTCCTTATAATATATAGTGAATAAAGTGCCCCCTATTGTAACATATAGGGATATTATAAGCCCCCGAGGAGTTCCTTATAATATATAGTGAATAAAGTGCCCCCTATTGTAACATATAGGGATATTATAAGCCCCCGAGGAGTTCCTTATAATATATAGTGAAAAAAGTACCCCCTATTGTAACATATAGGGATATTATAAGTCCCCGAGGAGTTCCTTATAATATATAGTGAATAAAGTACCCCCTATTGTAACATATAGGGATATTATAAGTCACAGAGGAGTTCCTTATAATATATAGTGAATAAAGTACCCCCTATTGTAACATATAGGGATATTATAAGTCACAGAGGAGTTCCTTATAATATATAGTGAATAAAGTGCCCCCTATTGTAACATATAGGGATATTATAAGCCCCCGAGGAGTTCCTTATAATATATAGTGAATAAAGTACCCCCTATTGTAACATATAGGGATATTATAAGCCCCCGAGGAGTTCCTTATAATATATAGTGAATAAAGTGCCCCCTATTGTAACATATAGGGATATTATAAGCCCCCGAGGAGTTCCTTATAATATATAGTGAATAAAGTACCCCCTATTGTAACATATAGGGATATTATAAGTCACAGAAGAGTTCCAGGATCATATAAAGTTATGAGGCACCAAGGTGACTTGCAATATACCATCTCCCAGTGTTAAATA
Organism: Xenopus tropicalis; assembly: GCF_000004195.4. Taxonomy (NCBI): domain Eukaryota; kingdom Metazoa; phylum Chordata; class Amphibia; order Anura; family Pipidae; genus Xenopus; species Xenopus tropicalis. Next base: position 11,936,935 of record NC_030677.2, on the reverse strand, counting down.
ATAGTTTTGGCGGCTCCAACCAACCACAATTTCCACAAGAATTTATAAAATATAAATCCGGTCACTTTTACTATGAACGAACGGAAGGGAAAGACGAGGTGGAAGATAAAAAAAAGCCCAACGGCCAAAAGAGAAAGTCAGATCCGACGGCGGCAAATGTCTGTGTCCCTGTCACCGAGGGGAGTCTATAGATAGCGCTGAGCGGATACTGACTCCCCCATTCCCAGGTCCGGAAAGTAAAAATAAAACCTTTTTTCAGCTTTTGCTGAACATTTACCTGCTTTCACCCCATTGGCTATATTTGATTTTTTCTAAAAAAAATATCAGTAAATGTTCATATACAGAGGCCTCACACAGGTGCATTGTGGGATACCTGGCCAAACACAATGAGATTTTACTATAGCAACCAATCAGCAATTAGCTGACTACCAGAAGCTATGAAATGAAAGCAAAGCTCTGATTGGTTGCTATCTTTCCCATGGGAGATGTAGAAGAGCTTACAGTCGCCCAACTAGCTGCCCAAAATGTCTGTCCCTCAGGGCCATGTAACCCTCTGCCCACTGTACCCTAATCAGGGCGAGGGACCCTCTGGATGAGATTTAACCAGGGGGCTAAATCCATGGGGATCTGTAGAAGATTTTCCAGGTACAAGTAATAGTTCTACCAATATCTGGTAGGGAGACAAGTCCCCTTTAAGGTTCCCATCCATCCCTGTCCCACATACTATTCTGCCCCTAACCTCTATGTGTGTTTAAGTCCCGGTACAGCTGCACAGTGATTGGACAGGCTGCAGGGTGAATTCCTATAGCTGCAGAGGGATTGGACAGGCTGCAGGGTGAATTCCTACAGCTGCACAGGGATTGGACAGGCTGCAGGGTGAATTCCTACAGCTGCACAGTGATTGGACAGGCTGCAGGGTGAATTCCTACAGCTGCACAGGGATTGGACAGGTTGCAGGGTGAATTCCTACAGCTGCACAGGGATTGGACAGGCTGCAGGGTGAATTCCTACAGCTGCACAGTGATTGGACAGGCTGCAGGGTGAATTCCTACAGCTGCACAGGGATTGGACAGGTTGCAGGGTGAATTCCTACAGCTGCACAGGGATTGGACAGGCTGCAGGGTGAATTCCTACAGCTGCACAGTGATTGGACAGGCTGCAGGGTGAATTCCTACAGCTGCACAGGGATTGGACATGTTGCAGGGTGAATTCCTATAGCTGCACAGGGATTGGACAGGCTGCAGGGTGAATTCCTATAGCTGCACAGGGATTGGACAGGCTGCAGGGTGAATTCCTATAGCTGCACAGGGATTGGACAGGCTGCAGGGTGAATTCCTATAGCTGCACAGGGATTGGACAGGCTGCAGGGTGAATTCCTATAGCTGCACAGGGATTGGACAGGCTGCAGGGTGAATTCCTATAGCTGCACAGGGATTGGACAGGCTGCAGGGTGAATTCCTATAGCTGCACAGGGATTGGACAGGCTGCAGGGTGAATTCCTATAGCTGCACAGGGATTGGACAGGCTGCAGGGTGAATTCCTATAGCTGCACAGGGATTGGACATGTTGCAGGGTGAATTCCTATAGCTGCACAGGGATTGGACAGGCTGCAGGGTGAATTCCTATAGCTGCACAGGGATTGGACAGGCTGCAGGGTGAATTCCTATAGCTGCACAGGGATTGGACAGGCTGCAGGGTGAATTCCTATAGCTGCACAGGGATTGGACAGGTTGCAGGGTGAACCCCTCTAGCCTGTCCAATCTGTGTTCAGCTGTTCGGGACTTACAATCTGAGATGGGAGGGAGTAGGAGCTGCCGGCAGTGGGATTAGCGCAGCCCTCAGTCCGGGTCAGGGGGTGTCCCCATTAATTACAGTATGTCCCACAGTGTCACAAATAATAACTTTAAAAATGTGCGCTTCTAGCTTTGTATCCGGGAACAGGTTGTACTGGGGATTTTAGGCTTGCAGCCCCTCAGTGCCCCCCTGAGCCCCCGACTGCAACATATAAGGATTTTTATATTGCTGAGGGGGAAGCACAACAGGGCGGCACATCTGAACAGGAGGAAACCAATGTAAACTAAAAAGTCTTCACACAAACCTTCCTGTATCTGTAACTGTGATGTTCTGTGAATAGTGTGGGAACCGGCGCCAGATTGTGGGCCCTGGGCATATTCTGTAACCCCCCCGCACTAAACTGAGCAGGGGGGGTATCCATTCCTCAGCCTGAGTCCTAGCATTAAATCTAATGATAAACCATTGCCTCATTTGTACCCCAATAGTGTTATAGTTATACAGGGAACTCTGAGTATCACTCATGTATTATAAGGGATAATGTACCCCCTACTGTAAATGATAAGGATATTAGCAGTCACTGAGGGGTTCTGTGCCCATATAAAGGCACAAGGCTGCAGGCTGAGTTATACAGGGAACTCTGAGTATCACTCATGTATTATAAGGGATAATGTACCCCCTACTGTAAATGATAAGGATATTAGCAGTCACTGAGGGGTCCTGTGCCCATATAAAGGCACATGGCTGCAGGCTGAGTTATACAGGGAACTCTGAGTATCACTCATGTATTATAAGGGATAATGTACCCCCTACTGTAAATGATAAGGATATTAGCAGTCACTGAGGGGTCCTGTGCCCATATAAAGGCACAAGGCTGCAGGCTGAGTTATACAGGGAACTCTGAGTATCACTCATGTATTATAAGGGATAATGTACCCCCTACTGTAAATGATAAGGATATTAGCAGTCACTGAGGGGTTCTGTGCCCCCCATATAAAGGCACAAGGCTGCAGGCTGAGTTATACAGGGAACTCTGAGTATCACTCATGTATTATAAGGGATAATGTACCCCCTACTGTAAATGATAAGGATATTAGCAGTCACTGAGGGGTTCTGTGCCCCCCATATAAAGGCACAAGGCTGCAGGCTGAGTTATACAGGGAACTCTGAGTATCACTCATGTATTATAAGGGATAATGTACCCCCTACTGTAAATGATAAGGATATTAGCAGTCACTGAGGGGTTCTGTGCCCATATAAAGGCACAAGGCTGCAGGCTGAGTTATACAGGGAACTCTGAGTATCACTCATGTATTATAAGGGATACTGTACCCCCTACTGTAAATGATAAGGATATTAGCAGTCACTGAGGGGTTCTGTGCCCATATAAAGGCACAAGGCTGCAGGCTGAGTTATACAGGGAACTCTGAGTATCACTCATGTATTATAAGGGATAATGTACCCCCTACTGTAAATGATAAGGATATTAGCAGTCACTGAGGGGTTCTGTGCCCATATAAAGGCACAAGGCTGCAGGCTGAGTTATACAGGGAACTCTGAGTATCACTCATGTATTATAAGGGATAATGTACCCCCTACTGTAAATGATAAGGATATTAGCAGTCACTGAGGGGTTCTGTGCCCATATAAAGGCACAAGGCTGCAGGCTGAGTTATACAGGGATCTCTGAGTATCACTTATGTATTATAAAGGATAATGTACCCCCTACTGTAAATGATAAGGATATTAGAAGTCGATGAGAAGTTTAGAAAGGAAGACTATGGATACCCAGCCTGGAGAGAATAAAGTAAGAGAAAATAATATTAACCCTTATATTAATATTCCCAGCGCTATCATGGTGCCCCATTTACAAGATGCTCTGTACTGTGTCAGCTTATTGAATGTTCTATTGATTAGGGCAATTAGGCAGAACTAATTAGACAACGCTGGGTGGCCAGAAACAGGGAAAAGGCAAGTCGCCCATGTAATGCTGTAAGTAATCTTCAAACAGAGCAGCGCCGAGCCAGAATAATCAGCAGGGCATTAGGCGGGGGGGGGGGGGGGGGGGGGGTTGTTAGCCGGTGAGTAAGGCTCAGTGTGTGCCAGTGAGTAAGGGAGAACCCCGTTATTGCTGCTGATAGAGTGTCAGTGACTGGGCTGCACCCCTTTTATTCCCCTCTTTTATTCCCAGTGGAACAGTTCAGTATGGGAACATGGATACTCTTATTATCTTCTGTATGAGTATCTCTGTTACACAAACTGGGAAATAAACAGCAGTGACTGCCTTTAGGTTCCTGTATGAACTGCAACTCTACGCCCGCGGCCTCGGGGCTGATTCATTATGAAATAATATCCTTCTTATCAACACGTTGCTGTTATTATGCTAGGGGGAACCAAAGACTGCATAGCTACTAATTCCAATAAAACGGAGAATAAAAATGAACTTTTTATTGCTCCTTGGTGCAACAAACAAAATGAAAAAATAAATATGTTAAAGGGACACACACACATATGCAATAGCTCTCAGTACTAGGCAATACCTATGCTGGTATAAAGATATAGGAGAGGGGAATCCCTATGTGCCATAGTTTTATGGAATCTCTCTGTACAGGCTATGGGCAAACTTAGGGGGCTGTTCCTGCTGAATTGTGCTTAGTACAGGGGAATCCCTATGTGCCATAGTTTTATGGTATCTCTCTGTACAGGCTATGAGCAAACTTAGGGGGCTGTTCCTGCTGAATTGTGCTTAGTACAGGGGAATCCCTATGTGCCATAGTTTTATGGAATCTCTCTGTACAGGCTATGAGCAAACTTAGGGGGCTGTTCCTGCTGAATTGTGCTTAGTACAGGGGAATCCCTATGTGCCATAGTTTTATGGAATCTCTCTGTACAGGCTATGGGCAAACTTAGGGGGCTGTTCCTGCTGAATTAGGCTTAGTACAGGGGATCCCTATGTGCCATAGTTTTATGGTATCTCTCTGTACAGGCTATGAGCAAACTTAGGGGGCTGTTCCTGCTGAATTGGGCTTAGTACAGGGGATCCCTATGCTGCCATAGTTTTATGGTATCTCTCTGTACAGGCTATGAGCAAACTTAGGGGGCTGTTCCTGCTGAATTGTGCTTAGTACAGGGGAATCCCTATGTGCCATAGTTTTATGGTATCTCTCTCTACAGGCTATGAGCAAACTTAGGGGGCTGTTCCTGCTGAATTGTGCTTAGTACAGGGGAATCCCTATGTGCCATAGTTGTATGGTATCTCTCTGTACAGGCTATGAGCAAACTTAGGGGGCTGTTCCTGCTGAATTGTGCTTAGTACAGGGGATCCCTATGTGCCATAGTTTTATGGTATCTCTCTCTACAGGCTATGAGCAAACTTAGGGGGCTGTTCCTGCTGAATTGTGCTTAGTACAGGGGAATCCCTATGTGCCATAGTTGTATGGTATCTCTCTGTACAGGCTATGAGCAAACTTAGGGGGCTGTTCCTGCTGAATTGTGCTTAGTACAGGGGATCCCTATGTGCCATAGTTTTATGGTATCTCTCTCTACAGGCTATGAGCAAACTTAGGGGCTGTTCCTGCTGAATTGTGCTTAGTACAGTGGAATCCCTATGTGCCATAGTTTTATGGTATCTCTCTGTACAGGCTATGAGCAAACTTAGGGGGCTGTTCCTGCTGAATTGTGCTTAGTACAGGGGAATCCCTATGGGCCATAGTTTTATGGTATCTCTCTATACAGGCTATGGGGCTGTAACCGTGCCAATAGGGATCGGGTCAGTACGAGACATGTTGGGTTCTGGCCGGTACCCAGTTGGCTGCAGGAAGCCCCTCCCCCCCAGCATTAGGCAAAGGGACGGCGGATCCTACACCGAAGCCTCATCGCTGAATCTTTATCTGCTTAATGAAGTGCCTGTTGCTATGCAAGCGCTGCCTGTCACCCCCTCTCTCTGTTCCTTTCTATACCATTTAGAACATTCCATTGTGTTCCATATTTTTCCGAGTAGCTATTTTCTTTCAAGATAAGCCATGAAAAAAGGAGACATTTTCTATTCCATTAAACTGACAGTTTGAATCAAATGATACGGATTTGTCTGCTCCTTCTCTCTGTCAGTTTGTTGCTCTCACTTTCCTGCTGGGCCTTAAAAATATCTGTAAAGTGTCCAACCCGGATACACGTTACTGGGCTAAAGGCTTTTGTAGGTCTGAGTTATATTGTATTAAATACCCCGACTGCAGATAAACTGGTGAGCCCTGAGTATGAGCGCTCACTCTCTCTCCTGGCACTATGAGTATGAGCTCTCACTCTCTCTCCTGGCACTATGAGTATGAGCTCTCACTCTCTCTCCCGGCACTATGAGTATGAGTGCTCACTCTCTCTCCTGGCACTATGAGTATGAGCGCTCACTCTCTCTCCTGGCACTATGAGTATGAGCTCTCACTCTCTCTCCTGGCACTATGAGTATGAGCTCTCACTCTCTCTCCTGGCACTATGAGTATGAGCTCTCACTCTCTCTCCTGGCACTATGAGTATGAGCTCTCACTCTCTCTCCTGGCACTATGAGTATGAGCTCTCACTCTCTCTCCCGGCACTATGAGTATGAGTGCTCACTCTCTCTCCCGGCACTATGAGTATGAGTGCTCACTCTCTCTCCTGGCACTATGAGTATGAGCTCTCACTCTCTCTCCTGGCACTATGAGTATGAGTGCTCACTCTCTCTCCTGGCACTATGAGTATGAGCTCTCACTCTCTCTCCCGGCACTATGAGTATGAGCTCTCACTCTCTCTCCTGGCACTATGAGTATGAGCTCTCACTCTCTCTCCTGGCACTATGAGTATGAGCTCTCACTCTCTCTCCTGGCACTATGAGTATGAGCTCTCACTCTCTCTCCCGGCACTATGAGTATGAGTGCTCACTCTCTCTCCTGGCACTATGAGTATGAGCTCTCACTCTCTCTCCCGGCACTATGAGTATGAGTGCTCACTCTCTCTCCTGGCACTATGAGTATGAGCTCTCACTCTCTCTCCTGGCACTATGAGTATGAGCTCTCACTCTCTCTCCCGGCACTATGAGTATGAGCGCTCACTCTCTCTCCCGGCACTATGAGTATGAGCTCTCACTCTCTCTCCCGGCACTATGAGTATGAGTGCTCACTCTCTCTCCTGGCACTATGAGTATGAGCTCTCACTCTCTCTCCCGGCACTATGAGTATGAGCTCTCACTCTCTCTCCTGGCACTATGAGTATGAGCTCTCACTCTCTCTCCCGGCACTATGAGTATGAGTGCTCACTCTCTCTCCTGGCACTATGAGTATGAGCTCTCACTCTCTCTCCCGGCACTATGAGTATGAGTGCTCACTCTCTCTCCTGGCACTATGAGTATGAGCTCTCACTCTCTCTCCTGGCACTATGAGTATGAGCTCTCACTCTCTCTCCCGGCACTATGAGTATGAGCTCTCACTCTCTCTCCCGGCACTATGAGTATGAGTGCTCACTCTCTCTCCTGGCACTATGAGTATGAGTGCTCACTCTCTCTCCTGGCACTATGAGTATGAGCTCTCACTCTCTCTCCTGGCACTATGAGTATGAGCTCTCACTCTCTCTCCTGGCACTATGAGTATGAGCTCTCACTCTCTCTCCTGGCACTATGAGTATGAGCTCTCACTCTCTCTCCTGGCACTATGAGTATGAGCTCTCACTCTCTCTCCTGGCACTATGAGTATGAGCTCTCACTCTCTCTCCCGGCACTATGAGTATGAGTGCTCACTCTCTCTCCTGGCACTATGAGTATGAGCTCTCACTCTCTCTCCTGGCACTATGAGTATGAGCTCTCACTCTCTCTCCTGGCACTATGAGTATGAGCTCTCACTCTCTCTCTTGGCACTATGAGTATGAGCTCTCACTCTCTCTCCTGGCACTATGAGTATGAGTGCTCACTCTCTCTCCTGGCACTATGAGTATGAGCGCTCACTCTCTCTCCTGGCACTATGAGTATGAGCTCTCACGCTCTCTCCTGGCACTATGAGTATGAGCTCTCACTCTCTCTCCTGGCACTATGAGTATGAGCTCTCACTCTCTCTCCTGGCACTATGAGTATGAGCTCTCACTCTCTCTCCTGGCACTATGAGTATGAGCTCTCACTCTCTCTCCTGGCACTATGAGTATGAGCTCTCACTCTCTCTCCTGGCACTATGAGTATGAGCTCTCACTCTCTCCTGGCACTATGAGTATGAGCTCTCACTCTCTCTCCCGGCACTATGAGTATGAGTGCTCACTCTCTCTCCTGGCACTATGAGTATGAGCGCTCACTCTCTCTCCCGGCACTATGAGTATGAGCTCTCACTCTCTCTCCTGGCACTATGAGTATGAGCGCTCACTCTCTCTCCCGGCACTATGAGTATGAGCTCTCACTCTCTCTCCTGGCACTATGAGTATGAGCTCTCACTCTCTCTCCTGGCACTATGAGTATGAGCTCTCACTCTCTCCTGGCACTATGAGTATGAGCTCTCACTCTCTCTCCCGGCACTATGAGTATGAGCTCTCACTCTCTCTCCTGGCACTATGAGTATGAGCTCTCACTCTCTCTCCTGGCACTATGAGTATGAGCTCTCACTCTCTCTCCTGGCACTATGAGTATGAGCTCTCACTCTCTCTCCTGGCACTATGAGTATGAGCGCTCACTCTCTCTCCTGGCACTATGAGTATGAGCTCTCACTCTCTCTCCTGGCACTATGAGTATGAGTGCTCACTCTCTCTCCTGGCACTATGAGTATGAGCTCTCACTCTCTCTCCTGGCACTATGAGTATGAGCTCTCACTCTCTCTCCTGGCACTATGAGTATGAGCTCTCACTCTCTTTCCTGGCACTATGAGTATGAGTGCTCACTCTCTCTCCTGGCACTATGAGTATGAGCTCTCACTCTCTCTCCCGGCACTATGAGTATGAGCTCTCACTCTCTCTCCTGGCACTATGAGTATGAGTGCTCACTCTCTCTCCTGGCACTATGAGTATGAGCTCTCACTCTCTCTCCTGGCACTATGAGTATGAGTGCTCACTCTCTCTCCTGGCACTATGAGTATGAGCGCTCACTCTCTCTCCTGGCACTATGAGTATGAGCTCTCACTCTCTCTCCTGGCACTATGAGTATGAGCTCTCACTCTCTCTCCTGGCACTATGAGTATGAGTGCTCACTCTCTCTCCTGGCACTATGAGTATGAGCTCTGTTTGCTGATGGCACGCTAAAGTTCCCATTAAAGAAAGGTTAATACAATGCATTGTGGGTAAGTGGCCATGGCGTGTAGTTCCATCCATAGGGCAGAATGTATATAAATATGCCCCGAGGTACAGGCGACCCTACTGAGACGCTGGGAATGGGGACTTTACACCAGGTAGTACTATCCAGGCCTTGGTAGGAATGGAAACGTCTCAGCTTGGTGTCCTTCTGCCCAACACGGTTACTATGGCTTCCTCCTTAGTAACGCACCTATATGTATCTGTGTTTGTGACAAGCTTGTCATGTATGGAGGCAGATTATGGGCAATCGGGGGCATCAATATCCTGACTGAGAGGCAGCCAGTGACCCTTCTGTTCCGGCTCTCAAGGTGGGTTTTATCTTTGCAGATAACAGTAATGTTTGCGACTATCACTTAATGTACCTTGGGATACTGTAGTCTTGTCTGAATCATTAAATCACATTGATAAAGTCTTCGTATGTTATTCCCCAGACACAGAGGTGTCAGTCACACAGAGGGATCAGCTCAGCCATGATGGAACCCTGCCGTAGGCAACCGTGATGGGTTCTAGCCACGTTCTAGAACCATCTTCCAACCTTCCCACTATCTAGAGCAGGGACCCCCAACCTTCCTTACTCGTGAGCAACAGTCAGATGTAAAAAGACTTGGGGAGCAACACAAGCACCATAAAAGTTCATGGAGGAGCCAAATAAAGTGACCGGTGACCCGTAGCAGGGCGTAGAGAGGCAGGGGCATGACAGTGCCGTAGGGGTTGTAAGCCACTCCCAGCTAATTCGGGATTGGTGGGTTCAAATGGCTGCAAGCAAGGGGTATAAAAGGTGGGTCTGTGCTTTCCCGCTTCCTGTTCCATTTTAGGCAGTACAGGAAAATGCCCCCCCTCCCTCCCCAGACAGGTCGGTATTGGAGTTTGGCTGGCGGGGTGGTTGAGCCCGGGAACCAATGGTGGCATGGTTATTGGTGGTTGGCACGCCTGGCACCTCGGGGGTAAGGAGGTGTATCAGGAAGTGAGTTTGTTGAGGAGTAGGGGGTTCCGGGCTAGGGTGGCAGCTGGCAGTGCTAGTGGCGTTGCGCAGTTATTGGGTTGTTACAGTTGTTTGTTATAGAAACGTTCAAGTTCTCATATGTTCATGTTATGTTTGATATGTTTATCATATGTTCATGTTATGTTTGATATGTTTATCATATGTTCATGTTATGTTTGATATGTTTATCATATGTTCATGTTATGTTTGATATGTTTATCATATGTTCATGTTATGTTTGATATGTTTATCATATGTTCATGTTATGTTTGATATGTTTATCATATGTTCATGTTATGTTTGATATGTTTATCATATGTTCATGTTATGTTTGATATGTTTATATATGTTCATGTTATGTTTGATATGTTTATCATATGTTCATAATATGTTTGATATGTTTATCATATGTTCATGATATGTTTGATATGTTTATATATGTTCATGTTATGTTTGATATGTTTATATATGTTCATGTTATGTTTGATATGTTTATCATATGTTCATGTTATGTTTGATATGTTTATATATGTTCATGTTATGTTTGATATGTTTATCATATGTTCATAATATGTTTGATATGTTTATCATATGTTCATGTTATGTTTGATATGTTTATATATGTTCATGTTATGTTTGATATGTTTATCATATGTTCATGATATGTTTGATATGTTTATCATATGTTCATGATATGTTTGATATGTTTATCATATGTTCATGTTATGTTTGATATGTTTATCATATGTTCATGATATGTTTGATATGTTTATATATGTTCATGTTATGTTTGATATGTTTATCATATGTTCATGTTATGTTTGATATGTTTATCATATGTTCATGTTATGTTTGATATGTTTATATATGTTCATGATATGTTTGATATGTTTATCATATGTTCATGATATGTTTGATATGTTTATATATGTTCATGTTATGTTTGATATGTTTATCATATGTTCATGTTATGTTTGATATGTTTATCATATGTTCATGTTATGTTTGATATGTTTATCATATGTTCATGTTATGTTTGATATGTTTATCATATGTTCATGTTATGTTTGATATGTTTATCATATGTTCATGTTATGTTTGATATGTTTATCATATGTTCATGTTATGTTTGATATGTTTATCATATGTTCATGTTATGTTTGATATGTTTATCATATGTTCATGTTATGTTTGATATGTTTATCATATGTTCATGTTATGTTTGATATGTTTATCATATGTTCATGTTATGTTTGATATGTTTATCATATGTTCATGATATGTTTGATATGTTTATCATATGTTCATGATATGTTTGATATGTTTATATATGTTCATGTTATGTTTGATATGTTTATCATATGTTCATGTTATGTTTGATATGTTTATCATATGTTCATGTTATGTTTGATATGTTTATCATATGTTCATGTTATGTTTGATATGTTTATCATATGTTCATGTTATGTTTGATATGTTTATCATATGTTCATGTTATGTTTGATATGTTTATCATATGTTCATGTTATGTTTGATATGTTTATCATATGTTCATGTTATGCTATTTGTTTATGGTACTTTTTAAATTAAACTTCAGTTGTTAATAAATGTTCTGCAGCCCTTTTCATCCAAAACTGGTGTCCGTGTAATTCTTCTGGGATTGGAGGGATAGGAGGGGTGGGTTGGTAGGTTGTCAAGAGGCGGGGCAAGTCCCAATGATGCGCCTGTCAGGGCTGTGATTGGCTATTAGGGGCCTCTATGCACCCTATCAGCTTACAGGGGCTTTATTTGGTAGGGAATCTTGTTTTTATTCAACCAAAACTTGCCCCCAAGTCAGGAATTCAAAAATAACTCCCTGGTTTGGGGGCACTGAGCGCAACATCCAAGGGGTTGGGGAGCAACATGTTGCCCCTGAGTGACTGATCTAGAGAATTCAGTGCCCTTACGTTACCCACGATGGAAGCCAAGTCCTGCCTGGTTGGCACTATAGTCTGGCTCCTACATACTGACCCCCCCACTCTGTCTGACTATATAGTGACGGCTATTTATTCTCCTTAGCGAGTGTTTGTATAAAGATGTCAGAATAATTATCTGTGAAACTACGAATTCATGGATCAATAGTAAAAGCTCCTCGGCTTATAAAGAACAATAAAAGCCATTTGCAACCCCATAACAGAGCGAACTTTGGGGTGAAAAAGCCTGTAAGATGCAAATAAATCTAAATATATACTTCTTTATTGTCGGTATAGCAGAAAGGGGCTATAAACAATTAATTGCTTTCTGCTGAGTGATTGCCCCATAGTGCCGGGGGGGGGGGGGGTCAGTCACTAACTGCGGTATTCAAAGGGGACTCATCAGTCTGTTCCTTGGGGAAGCTTTGCCTTCCATCCAAACCCAGTGATACACATAGGGCTGTTCTGCCCCCAATAAGGGGTAATTATATCTTAGTTGGGATCAAGTACAGGTACTGTTTTATTATTACAGAGAAAAGGGAATCATTTAACCATGAAATAAACCCAATAGGGCTGTTCTGCCCCCAATAAGGGGTAATTATATCTTAGTTGGGATCAAGTACAGGTACTGTTTTATTATTACAGAGAAAAGGGAATCATTTAACCATTAAATAAACCCAATAGGGCTGTTCTGCCCCAATAAGGGGTAATTATATCTTAGTTGGGATCAAGTACAGGTACTGTTTTATTATTACAGAGAAAAGGGAATCATTTAACCATGAAATAAACCCAATAGGGCTGTTCTGCCCCCAATAAGGGGTAATTATATCTTAGTTGGGATCAAGTACAGGTACTGTTTTATTATTACAGAGAAAAGGGAATCATTTAACCATTAAATAAACCCAATAGGGCTGTTCTGCCCCCAATAAGGGGTAATTATATCTTAGTTGGGATCAAGTACAGGTACTGTTTTATTATTACAGAGAAAAGGGAATCATTTAACCATTAAATAAACCCAATAGGGTTGTTCTGCCCCAATAAGGGGTAATTATATCTTAGTTGGGATCAAGTACAGGTACTGTTTTATTATTACAGAGAAAAGGGAATCATTTAACCATGAAATAAACCCAATAGGGCTGTTCTGCCCCCAATAAGGGGTAATTATATCTTAGTTGGGATCAAGTACAGGTACTGTTTTATTATTACAGAGAAAAGGGAATCATTTAACCATGAAATAAACCCAATAGGGCTGTTCTGCCCCCAATAAGGGGTAATTATATCTTAGTTGGGATCAAGTACAGGTACTGTTTTATTATTACAGAGAAAAGGGAATCATTTAACCATTAAATAAACCCAATAGGGCTGTTCTGCCCCCAATAAGGGGTAATTATATCTTAGTTGGGATCAAGTACAGGTACTGTTTTATTATTTCAGAGAAAAGGGAATCATTTAACCATGAAATAAACCCAATAGGGCTGTTCTGCCCCCAATAAGGGGTAATTATATCTTAGTTGGGATCAAGTACAGGTACTGTTTTATTATTACAGAGAAAAGGGAATCATTTAACCATTAAATAAACCCAATAGGGCTGTTCTGCCCCCAATAAGGGGTAATTATATCTTAGTTGGGATCAAGTACAGGTACTATGGGAGATCCCCTTTCCGTAATTTGGAACTTTCTGAATAATGGGTTTCCAGATAAGAGATCCCATACCTCTATAGGATACAGTCCTGGGTCTCTTAAAGGGGACATATTGTGTGAAGATCAATATTGTGCCAATAAATCGGACTCATCTAACTATAGAAGGAATGTGCTTTAAAAAGTAGTGTTTGGGGCTGATTTATTGAAACTCTCCCAAAACCGCACTAGTCCCACCCATCTGTTCCACTCCTTGCTGCCCCCTTGTGTGACTGCAGGGCTGTGATTGGCTCTCCCCCTCCTACTGTGCTTCTGGCAGGGATCTTTGGACACGCCCACCCTTCATTCAAAACCCAGCCAGGGACCTGAGAGGATCTTGTGAAAAATGATTGACATTTGTGGAAATGACTTAAGTCTCAATTTTAAAAAAACTATAAAGCCACATAAATCTACGTTTTAATAATCTCCCCCCCTCCCCAAAGTGCTGTTTTTTGTTTTACTTTGTGGTCACTGATTCCGCCGGTTTGTGCCAATTGTGCCATTTCTCCCTGCCGGCCGCGGCCAAGCTTAGGTGTAAGGAGGCCAATTGGCCCACTATCTTCCGACTAAGGGATTTTTCACTAAAAGAGTTGTTTTTCTGTGAGCTGCTAATTATTTATGTGCCATTTTATCTTTATTATATCAGAAACTCCTGTTACATGAAGGGGCAGAACATGCCAAAGAATGAAAATAAACAGCGGGATTTAAACAAACAGCTCAGACGCCGGTAGCCGGGCGGTTACGTGCGCGGTTTCTATAGAGGATAAAATGACACGTTGGAACATATAAATACTACAAATTGGGTACAGATGGCATTCACTGTTTTTGGTGATTATTTACTAATTGCCGGTAGCAGAGGTCTCACTCATTTAACCCTTGTGGTGATGAATGACGGGCACGATGAGTGATAAAACAAACACAACCAGGAAACATAAGGGATCATTTATAACATGGATGGTAACGTGCCCAAACAGGGGCAATTTAATCCCTGCCCCCTGCCTTCTGCTCTCTTTGAACCCGGTGAACACAGCGTTGTCTGTATTCAGCAGCAATGTATTCATGAGGGGTGGGAGAGGCACATAGGCCCCCCAACCAGTCCCTACCCATCCCCTAATGGGGACAGCATTTATATGAGCAAATTAGGGAGCAGAGACAGACTCACAGCGGGACCCTGTGCCATAGGGCGGGTAGTGCCTGTGCCAGTATTGCTGGGCTATGCTCTTACACTTCTACATGGGGCCACAGCAAATGACCCCAATAGTGCACAATGCTTGGCCGTCAGGTACTGGATAGCAGGCACTATAGAACCCACAATCTATTGCTCGCAAGCCGTAACCGGGGTTGCCAGATACAACAACGACATCTCTATGAGCTGCAGGGCATCCTTGCTAAAAGCTAAAAATCTCAAACACCACTGATTAAAAATCTATTACATTACCTTTAGTTATAGAACTACACAGAATAAACTTCAGCCACACTTTACTGCTGCGCTGCAAGTTGGAGTGATATCCCCCCCCCACTCACCCCCAGCAGCCGATCAGCAGAAGTATTGTATTTGATACGGAGCAAACAAACACTGCTGATAAAAAATCTCTTATACTTTATTCAGATTTCTTTAAAATCATGGTGTGCACTTCCAGGCAAAAAAGACCACACGCCTGACGCGTTTCGTGGTATCCCACCACTTTCTCAAAAGCTGTATGGTACAGATTTCAAAAGGTGTCTTTTTATTCACACCCATCACTCCTCCCCCATTCTTGTTAACCCATTATAGCATGTAACATATAGCAAACCAGATACAAGGACAAAATACAGTTTTATCATTGCACAATAACATAAAAACATAAAAACATAAAAAGGGGGATACCATCCAATTCATATCGATCATTTCTATCAGCCCCGGTATATAGTAATTTGTGGAGGGTAGTAATAAGACACTTTTTTTAATAGAAACAAGTTAATTCCCATTCTCTATTCTCTATTCTATTCTATTCTCTATTCTATTTGAATGTAAAGCCGATCAGCAGAACAATGGGAAGGGAGCAGGATAGCAGCTCCCAGTAGGTATCAGAATAGCATTCAATAGTAAGAAATCCAAGTCCGGCTTGGGACTCCTCCAGTTACATGGGAGTAGGAGAAACAATAGGTTAGCTGAAAGCAGTTCTAATGTGTAGCGCTGGCTGAAAGCTCAGACTCAGGCACACTTTACTGCTGCGCTGCAAGTTGGAGTGATATCCCCCCCCTCCCCCCCAGCAGCCGATCAGCAGAACAATGGGAAGGGAGCAGGATAGCAGCTCCCAGTAGGTATCAGAATAGCATTCAATAGTAAGAAATCCAAGTCCGGCTTGGGACTCCTCCAGTTACATGGGAGTAGGAGAAACAATAGGTTAGCTGAAAGCAGTTCTAATGTGTAGCGCTGGCTGAAAGCTCAGACTCAGGCACACTTTACTGCTGCGCTGCAAGTTGGAGTGATATCCCCCCCCCCCCTCACCCCCAGCAGCCGATCAGCAGAACAATGGGAAGGGAGCAAGATAGCAGCTCCCAGTAGGTATCAGAATAGCACTCAATAGTAAGAAATCCAAGTCCGACTTGGGACTCCTCCAGTTACATGGGAGTAGGAGAAACAATAGGTTAGCTGAAAGCAGTTCTAATGTGTAGCACCGGAAACTGACAAAACCCAGTGGATTTACTATGCTAATTACATTGCACTTAAAGATGTTTTTCTGGTGAGGCCTCAAACCAGCAGGTAATTACCCAGCTTGCCCTCCCAGAGATGTGGCTAGCCGCAGACTAGGAATGGCATACAGTACATATAGCATTTGCTTGGGGAATCTGGGGAGCACAATGGGAATGTAACAATTACTATTTTCCCAACTGGTTGCCCTTGTTTAATTAATTACACGTGTTGCCTTTTGCACGTGTGTGTGTGTAGCGGGGCTCTTTATTAATCTGCAATAAGCACCTCATCTCCCCCCCCAGTAGCAAAGCCGTCGGCCCCCGTCTACAGAAGTTTGTTTATGCACCAATCTGTCCCTGTGATTAATTGTATAATTACCCGTATTGCAGCAAGAGATAATGGCGCATATCAGCGTGGGTGTGTTCGTGGTATTGCTCAAGGCACTAAACGGTTTGTTTGTGACTAACGACACAATAAGTGGCATTATACTAAATAATGGGGCTTGGGATGTCTTGCCATGAAGTGGCTCCCCATTGTTAACTTAAAGATATTATTATTATTATTATGAGCCGGAAATGAGAGCTGTTGCCTCACACTAATGACTTTGGCTCAATAGCAGCATCTTACTAATCAACCCAGCGGGGGGTAAATAGGGGTGAGAGTAGGACAAGATGGTGCAGCAGTAGTGCTACCCAACCTGCAAACCTTTAGTGCTAAGACACACAGAGCTACTTAGTAGCAGCTACTTGTCACGGCTACTAAATGCCAGAAAATCCCCTGCCATAGACAATACTGAGAATTGCCTCTGCTAAACACACGTAGATACAATTATCAGTAAATGATTGTCTGTTTTAGTAGCCGTGACAAGTAGCTGCTACTAGTAGCTTTGTGTGTATTCACCCTTAGATGTTGTTTAGTACTACAAGTTGTCTCTTCTTTATCACTCTACTGTTTATTGCAATGCTTGACCCCCCCCCCCCATGTGGGTTGTATGTACAGTGTTCCATGTTCACAGTACAGGTATGGGAAACGTTATCTGGAAAGATGGTATTCAGAAAGCTCTGAATTATGGGAAGGCCATATCCAATAGACTCCATAATAATTAAATGATAAAACATTTTAACTTTTTCTCTGTTGTACTAAAACAGTACCTGTACTTGATCCCAACTAAGATATAATTACCCCTTATTGGGGCAGAACAGCCCTATTGGGTTTATTTAATGGTTAAATGATTCCCTTTTCTCTGTAATAATAAAACAGTACCTGTACTTGATCCCAACTAAGATATAATTACTCCTTATTGGGGCAGAACAGCCCTATTGGGTTTATTTAATGGTTAAATGATTCCCTTTTCTCTGTAATAATAAAACAGTACCTGTACTTGATCCCAACTAAGATATAATTACCCCTTATTGGGGCAGAACAGCCCTATTGGGTTTATTTAATGGTTAAATGATTCCCTTTTCTCTGTAATAATAAAACAGTACCTGTACTTGATCCCAACTAAGATATAATTACCCCTTATTGGGGCAGAACAGCCCTATTGGGTTTATTTAATGGTTAAATGATTCCCTTTTCTCTGTAATAATAAAACAGTACCTGTACTTGATCCCAACTAAGATATAATTACCCCTTATTGGGGCAGAACAGCCGTATTGGGGCAGCTTTTATAGGCAGGGACACTTGCCGGGGGGTCAGGGGAATAGAATAACCTACCTATAACAGAGAATGATGGTCGCCTTATGATACGGAGCTTATTGTACAGGTTCAATGTCAGAGAGAGCAGAGCAGTTGTAGATTTACTATAAACACTGAAATACCACCTTCTCTGGGACCTACTTACCTGGTGCTAAATACATTTCTAACACTGACCTGAGGTGTTTAAGGTGGAAACAAAACAATATTTTTGCAATAATATTCAATATTATGATGATTTCAAGGAACAATGGAAAAAAAGTGACACATGAACCTACAACAGCCCCAAGGATGTTCCCCCCCGCTCCCAATTCCTCTGATCCTCCTGCTGAACTCAGGGGGGGTTACTGGCCCCAATCATGTAATCTCAGATATAACTCTCAGATGATAGAGACTCCCTGACAAATTTAAGGTGGGCCATACACTATATGATCCACATCCACAACAAATGGACAAGCCAGGATGATCTGATCATTTGTGCCCTGGCCCAAGATGACCCATTGGTTGAGGACCACATCAACGCGTCAATGCCAGTTGACTCATAAGCTGCCAACTTGGGCTAAAGGGACCAAGTTTTATCATTCATTAGATGGCATGACATAATAAAAATATTTTCCTCATTGTATAATATATAGATATTACGTTCCCCTTGGAATTTCATGATATAGAACCTTTACATGGCCATAGAGCTCCTCAGTGGCTTCTGATATCCTTGTATTGTTCTCTGTGCCTTCACCATCCTCTTGAATATCTATCAACAAGACTATCTATCAACACATCCCTTATGTTCTGTTCTACAAGCACCGTGATGCAAATACTCTCTCTCTCTCTATATATATATGTCCCCCATATTATACATCATTTTGTCAGGTATTGTCATTAAGGCCACTAATAATCACTGCAATCCCAGGATGTTCCCACAAATCAATACTAATAGACCAGATCAAAACCACATCCATGTCAACAAGCTGGATGTATAAGCTTATTGGGACATGTAATAACGGGCCAAGTGCACTCCGGGTCTAGTAACCCCTAGCAACTAATCAGATGTTTGCTTTCAGGTGATCAGTAAGCGCTAACCTTGTTGTTAATGTTCAAAGGAGAGGTCAATAAGCTGCGGATAAAGCAATGGATACATCCAGGAGGAAAACTAGAGAAATATATCTTGGGAATATGATAACACAGAGTTTGTTTTTATCAATAATGAAATTTAGATTGTAAAACCTCCAGGGCATAGAGATAATTGCTAGGGCTAGATAGGAAACCATAGACTAAAGCTTGGTATGAGATGGACACCTCTTAGTAGAGAGGGAGGAAGGGCCAAGTGTAGTTTTCCATGTTCACAGTGGACTTCTGACCACTTCTGAACCCAGATAGGAAGTAAATAGGGTCAGCGCCTTGTATTCTACATCCTGTTATCAACTACTACTAGTAGTACAGACTCTGAGAATAGTAGTTCAGCTGAAGCTTTAAAGTATGAAGCTAAAAATGGGAGAGAAGAGCCAGTGTCCCAGGAGCAGAAGAATCAAGGGGAGTGGAGCTGAGGAGATATAGAAGATGGTGGGTGGAATCTTCCATTTCACCAAAGAGTTGAAGAAGAACGTAAGGAGGAACGGAAGAATGGAGGAACGTAAGGAGACATTTCTGTTTCTGTGACAGCAGTAAGGGTCACTTTGTAAGGTTCCATTTTATTGGCCGCCGTATCCTGAGTATTGGTTGGTTTTTATCTCTTACTAACGTAGAGAACTGATTTGCCCATGCAAATAAGAGTACCTAGACCTAGAGAATTTACCCCCGTCTGCAATAAAAGGCAGGAGCAGTAACCCCGTAGAAGCCAATAAGATGTTTGCTTTTAAACAGGTGACCAGTAAATGCTACAAGCTGATTGGTTGCTATGGGTTACTGCTCCTGGGCAAACTTAGTGTCACTATTACATATCCCCAATAGACTACTGAAGGCCAAGAGGGGTACTTCTGACCTCAGTAGGCTGCACGTAAGATGCCCAACGGCCCTCATACCTCATACTGGCCAATTAGGTTGTAACCAATGCACAAAGTAATATTATCTCATGTGTACTTGCACCTAGGCAATGGCATTCTTACTAAGAGCTTACGGCACTGCCAGGGAACGTCATTAAATCTCCAGCCCAAACGAAACTCATAGGGGATCATGTTACAGGATTGGCCGGCCTTCAATCCCTGTAGTTTGCTGTCATGGCAATTTAGCAATCTGATTGGCCGTTAGAGAAATAAGCCTTCAACCCTTTCTAATCTGGAATGTGGCTGCCAAAGTGCGGAGAAAATAGAGAATGATCCTCTATATAATGATTGTTAACAACAACATATGTATGTGTGTGTGTGTGTACAGTAACCAGAAAGAGGATAATGTACCCCCTACTGTAAATGATAAGGATATTAGCAGTCACTGAGGGGTTCTGTGCCCATATAAAGGCACAAGGCTGCAGGCTGAGTTATACAGGGAACTCTGAGTATCACTCATGTATTATAAGGGATACTGTACCCCCTACTGTAAATGATAAGGATATTAGCAGTCACTGAGGGGTTCTGTGCCCATATAAAGGCACAAGGCTGCAGGCTGAGTTATACAGGGAACTCTGAGTATCACTCATGTATTATAAGGGATAATGTACCCCCTACTGTAAATGATAAGGATATTAGCAGTCACTGAGGGGTTCTGTGCCCATATAAAGGCACAAGGCTGCAGGCTGAGTTATACAGGGAACTCTGAGTATCACTCATGTATTATAAGGGATAATGTACCCCCTACTGTAAATGATAAGGATATTAGCAGTCACTGAGGGGTTCTTTGCCCATATAAAAGCACAAGGCTGCAGACTGAGTTATACAGGGAACTCTGAGTATCACTCATGTATTATAAGGGATAATGTACCCCCTACTGTAAATGATAAGGATATTAGCAGTCACTGAGGGGTTCTGTGCCCCCCATATAAAGGCACAAGGCTGCAGGCTGAGTTATACAGGGAACTCTGAGTATCACTTATATATTATAAGGGATAATGTACCCCCTACTGTAAATGATAAGGATATTAGCAGTCACTGAGGGGTTCTGTGCCCATATAAAGGCACAAGGCTGCAGGCTGAGTTATACAGGGAACTCTGAGTATCACTTATATATTATAAGGGATAATGTACCCCCTACTGTAAATGATAAGGATATTAGCAGTCACTGAGGGGTTCTGTGCCCATATAAAGGCACAAGGCTGCAGGCTGAGTTATACAGGGAACTCTGAGTATCACTCATGTATTATAAGGGATAATGTACCCCCTACTGTAAATGATAAGGATATTAGCAGTCACTGAGGGGTTCTGTGCCCATATAAAGGCACAAGGCTGCAGGCTGAGTTATACAGGGAACTCTGAGTATCACTCATGTATTATAAGGGATAATGTACCCCCTACTGTAAATGATAAGGATATTAGCAGTCACTGAGGGGTTCTGTGCCCATATAAAGGCACAAGGCTGCAGGCTGAGTTATACAGGGAACTCTGAGTATCACTCATGTATTATAAGGGATAATGTACCCCCTACTGTAAATGATAAGGATATTAGCAGTCACTGAGGGGTTCTGTGCCCATATAAAGGCACAAGGCTGCAGGCTGAGTTATACAGGGAACTCTGAGTATCACTCATGTATTATAAGGGATAATGTACCCCCTACTGTAAATGATAAGGATATTAGCAGTCACTGAGGGGTTCTGTGCCCCCCATATAAAGGCACAAGGCTGCAGGCTGAGTTATACAGGGAACTCTGAGTATCACTTATATATTATAAGGGATAATGTACCCCCTACTGTAAATGATAAGGATATTAGCAGTCACTGAGGGGTTCTGTGCCCATATAAAGGCACAAGGCTGCAGGCTGAGTTATACAGGGAACTCTGAGTATCACTTATATATTATAAGGGATAATGTACCCCCTACTGTAAATGATAAGGATATTAGCAGTCACTGAGGGGTTCTGTGCCCATATAAAGGCACAAGGCTGCAGGCTGAGTTATACAGGGAACTCTGAGTATCACTCATGTATTATAAGGGATAATGTACCCCCTACTGTAAATGATAAGGATATTAGCAGTCACTGAGGGGTTCTGTGCCCATATAAAGGCACAAGGCTGCAGGCTGAGTTATACAGGGAACTCTGAGTATCACTCATGTATTATAAGGGATAATGTACCCCCTACTGTAAATTATAAGGATATTGAGAAGATTTGTGACCAATACACATACATACATAGCCACATAATACAATTTGTTTTGCTAAATCCCTTGGTTGCTGGTCTTTATATTATATACATATATATATATACCCCAGCAGTCTATTTCCATTACATTTGCTGCACTGCTGCCTGGGGATCTAGTTTAGTTAGGAGATAATCACTGGGGCTGCCGCACAGTATACAAAATACATGAATGTTTAAACTGCAGGAATAAGTATTACAGGCTGTGACATATAAATGGGATGAGGCAATGACGCCATGACAGTGCCCCCCCTCAGCCCAATCAGATGATATATCAGCCATTACAGGATTATTAATGAGTTATTGTGTGAGTGCCGGGGGGGCTGCCAGCTTGGCACGGAGTTACAGAACCCACAAATCATCCCCAGTCTGTTTCCCCGGAGCCTCGAGTTATTGGGGAGACAAACAGGAATTTCAAAGCAAAAGCGGAATCTTCTGAAACCTCTTTAATTACAACAAGACTTTGTCAGTAACAGAGACACCGTGCTACTCACATACACTGTCTATTAGACTCACTGTCTGTCTCACCGCACTCTGTACTGACTGACACAGGCTGTCTCTGCTTCACATGTACAGAGCCAGCTAGTAATTATTACATGTGCTTAACGGGTCGATAAACTTTAATTGGCTCCAGTTTAATTATTTAAAACACGAGATTACATATACGAAACATGGGTATCTGCTCTGAAGTGAAGCAAACTTAGGGGGCTGTTCCTGCTGAATTGTGCTTAGTACAGAGGAATCCCTATGTGCCATAGTTTTATGGTATCTCTCTGTACAGGCTATGAGCAAACTTAGGGGGCTGTTCCTGCTGAATTGTGCTTAGTACAGGGGAATCCCTATGTGCCATAGTTTTATGGTATCTCTCTGTACAGGCTATGGGCAAACTTAGGGGGCTGTTCCTGCTGAATTGTGCTTAGTACAGGGTAATCCCTATGTGCCATAGTTTTATGGTATCTCTCTGTACAGGCTATGAGCAAACTTAGGGGGCTGTTCCTGCTGAATTGTGCTTAGTACAGGGGAATCCCTATGTGCCATAGTTTTATGGTATCTCTCTGTACAGGCTATGAGCAAACTTAGGGGGCTGTTCCTGCTGAATTGTGCTTAGTAAAAGTACTAATGTAAACTTAATTAGTTCTCCTTTAAACATTCTCTGAAGCTCTGTAGGGTACGTTCCAGGCCAGACTGGTTGGGAATGCTGGGAGATAATGGGATGCGCTCACCATATGTCTTCCCTCTAATGTCACATTCCTTCCCACAGTGGGGTGGGGGTATGGATCTGTATTCTCTCCCTGGGCTAAAGGTACTGGGGCATTTCAAGCAGAAAAAATTGAAAACAAACTTTATTTAGCAGTAATTTATACTCCCTACTTACTCCTCATTGGCTCGGCAGGCTAATAGCAGCAACTGCCAGATTTGTACTTTAGTGTCAGTTCAGATCAATGGGATTCACACGTAAGATTCACCTTCCCTCCCTGCAAATCAATTAATGTTAATTAATACAAGGAATTCTGGGAACTAATCCCAAAGAGCTCAGAGAAAATCCCATTTACCCTATAGGGTAAAGCTCCCCCACTGGGTATCTGGGGGCAGCACTGTAGCTCCGCCCCTGCTCTGCACCTTTAAGACTAATACGGTTAATGGTATATTTCATGTACATTCCAAATAAAATATACCTGTTCCTGTACGGAGATTAAAGTGTAAAGGAACATTCCGGAAACCCATAAAGCAACATGAGTTTAGTGCCAGGGAAAACTAAGAAGCAGCCTGGAGACAGGGGACGTTGCTAGGGCCACAGAGCCAGGGTTACGCTGTTTAACTTGTATTTAGAACACCGAATTTTACAGTGAATTCCCTTAGCAACAGGGGCGGGATTGGGGTTAGGCAGCAGCCTGGGGGGCAATTTAGGGGGAAATATATACAGGAATCACGGGGAAGTGGGGCCCAGGCTGAATGGAGACTCACTGGCTGGGGGGGCTTTATGTTTGGTGGCCCAGTTGGCTTTAGAGGCACGTGTTTACTCCCATCATGCAACAAAAAGAACATGGGGGGTCAGGGGCAGAGGGGGCTGTTTATGGTTCCACTGCCCACTGCCCCTTGCTGTCCAGTGCAAGCAAGCATTCCGGGGGTGGGGCGGGGGGGGCGCAAATTAGTGTTTCCTTATGAGCTGTGACCCTTATTATAAGGATAAATACCCCGTGAATTCCCCCCCCCCCCCCCCCACCTTAATGTGCTTGAGAAAAGCATGGAGTCAGCATGGCTGTATAATAATCTGTAGGCCTGCGGCGTGACTGCAGGGAGTTGCGGGGAGGGTCCCACTACATTAGCCAATGATACGCAAGCTCTGTGGGTTGGGTCCCACTACATTAGCCAATGATACGCAAGCTCTGCAGGGAGGGGCCGCGACTCTCTCTTTGTTCTCTTCTACAGGATGTTCTGGTACCTAATGTCCTGCTAAGGGCAGTTCTTTTATTGTATAATATTCCCTTTGGGGCAGGCTTGGCTACACACAGCTCCCAGCTACAGAGAGATACCATTATACTATGGCACATAGGGATTCCCCTGTACTAAGCACAATTCAGCAGGAACAGCCCCCTAAGTTTGCTCATAGCCTGTACAGAGAGATACCATAAAACTATGGCACATAGGGATTCCCCTGTACTAAGCACAATTCAGCAGGAACAGCCCCCTAAGTTTGCTCATAGCCTGTACAGAGATACCATAAAACTATGGCAGCATAGGGATTCCCCTGTACTAAGCACAATTCAGCAGGAACAGCCCCCTAAGTTTGCTCATAGCCTGTACAGAGAGATACCATAAAACTATGGCACATAGGGATTCCCCTGTACTAAGCACAATTCAGCAGGAACAGCCCCCTAAGTTTGCTCATAGCCTGTACAGAGAGATACCATAAAACTATGGCACATAGGGATTCCCCTGTACTAAGCACAATTCAGCAGGAACAGCCCCCTAAGTTTGCTCATAGCCTGTACAGAGATACCATAAAACTATGGCAGCATAGGGATTCCCCTGTACTAAGCACAATTCAGCAGGAACAGCCCCCTAAGTTTGCTCATAGCCTGTACAGAGAGATACCATAAAACGATGGCACATAGGGATTCCCCTGTACTAAGCACAATTCAGCAGGAACAGCCCCCTAAGTTTGCTCATAGCCTGTACAGAGATACCATAAAACTATGGCAGCATAGGGATTCCCCTGTACTAAGCACAATTCAGCAGGAACAGCCCCCTAAGTTTGCTCATAGCCTGTACAGAGAGATACCATAAAACGATGGCACATAGGGATTCCCCTGTACTAAGCACAATTCAGCAGGAACAGCCCCCTAAGTTTGCTCATAGCCTGTACAGAGAGATACCATAAAACTATGGCACATAGGGATTCCCCTGTACTAAGCACAATTCAGCAGGAACAGCCCCCTAAGTTTGCTCATAGCCTGTACAGAGATACCATAAAACTATGGCACATAGGGATTCCCCTGTACTAAGCACAATTCAGCAGGAACAGCCCCCTAAGTTTGCTCATAGCCTGTACAGAGAGATACCATAAAACGATGGCACATAGGGATTCCCCTGTACTACTCTGGATTCTTACATTTGCTATAAATAAAAGCATTTTTGTACAACTACTGAACTGTAACAATGAACTGCTCCCCACTGAGTATTTCTATTACACACTCAGGAGTTGCAAGGCATCAGGAGGTTCTGTAATGGCTGCGGGGCAACTCCTCATCTTCTCTCTGTTCTACACTAGCAACGTGGCCCTGTGGTGTTTAGCTGCTCAGCTGCCCTTAGGGATTGTGGGGTCTATGGCAAAGTACTGTGTGTGGCCCCCCATTACTGATTACCTGCAGCACTTCTGGCCCAGCCTATAGGCCAGTTAGGGGGGGATTTGGGGTGAGGGCTTATTTGTGCCCTGGGTACCCCTGGAACTATAGCGGGGTGACTGTTACCCCAATGTTTCTATATATCTGTAACCTTGTTATGGGCTAAGGGGGCCCAGCCTGAAGGCCAGTTAGGGGGGGATTTGGGGTGAGTGCTTATTTGTGCCCTGGGTACCCCTGGAACTATAGCAGGGTGACTGTTACCCCAATGTTTCTATATATCTGTAACCTTGTTATGGGCTAAGGGGGCCCAGCCTGAAGGCCAGTTAGGGGGGGATTTGGGGTGAGTGCTTATTTGTGCCCTGGGTACCCCTGGAACTATAGCAGGGTGACTGTTACCCCAATGTTTCTATATATCTGTAACCTTGTTATGGGCTAAGGGGGCCCAGCCTGAAGGCCAGTTAGGGGGGGATTTGGGGTGAGTGCTTATTTGTGCCCTGGGTACCCCTGGAACTATAGCGGGGTGACTGTTACCCCAATGTTTCTATATATCTGTAACCTTGTTATGGGCTAAGGGGGCCCAGCCTGAAGGCCAGTTAGGGGGGGATTTGGGGTGAGTGCTTATTTGTGCCCTGGGTACCCCTGGAACTATAGCAGGGTGACTGTTACCCCAATGTTTCTATATATCTGTAACCTTGTTATGGGCTAAGGGGGCCCAGCCTGAAGGCCAGTTAGGGGGGGATTTGGGGTGAGTGCTTATTTGTGCCCTGGGTACCCCTGGAACTATAGCAGGGTGACTGTTACCCCAATGTTTCTATATATCTGTAACCTTGTTATGGGCTAAGGGGGCCCAGCCTGAAGGCCAGTTAGGGGGGGATTTGGGGTGAGTGCTTATTTGTGCCCTGGGTACCCCTGGAACTATAGCAGGGTGACTGTTACCCCAATGTTTCTATATACATAGTGCTGGGTGTAGTTCTGCAAGAGCCTCAGTAACAGAGCTTATCACTGGCAGTAAGATGATTAAATGATCTTTCCCTTCCCTCTAAACAGGGGTGAAGCAAGTAGCTTTAAAGCTGATAATGTGCCCTGTGTTACGGGGAGGCAGAGACAATAAAGCCCCGGGCGGAGGTGCCACAGAATAGGAAATTACAGGACAGACTGAGTGAGCGGCACTAATAAGTGTAAAACACGGGGCCTGAGGGATCACGTTACCGGCCGGGCTGTGGCCACAATCCAATCAACACTTGCCTCCCATATAATCCAGGCACACAGTCCATCCTGAGGTTGCTAGGGGCTCCCTTCTATAGATCCGCCCTGGAACTTACCCAGTCTTGTCTATCTATCTATCTATCTATCTATCTATCTATCTATCTATCTATGTATCTATCTATCTATCTATCTGTCTGTCTGTCTGTCTGTCTGTCTATTATCTATCTATCTATCTATCTATCTATCTATGTATCTATCTATCTATCTATCTATCTATCTATCTGTCTGTCTGTCTATTATCTATGTATCTATCTATCTATCTGTCTGTCTGTCTGTCTATTATCTATCTATCTATCTATTATCTGTCTGTCTGTCTATCTATCTATCTATCTATCTATCTATCTATCTATCTATCTATCTGTCTGTCTATCTGTCTGTCTATCTATTATCTATCTATCTATCTATTATCTGTCTGTCTATCTATTATCTATCTATTTATTATCTATCTATCATCTATCCATCTATATGTCTGTCTATCTATTATCTATCTATCTATCTATCTATCTATCTATCTATCTATCTGTCTGTCTAACTATCGATCGGTCTGTCTGTCTATCTATCTATTATCAAACTGTATGGGATCCAGTTCTGGATTGTATGGGATCCAGTTCTGGATTGTATGGGATCCATACTGTATGAATACTGGGGACAGGCCGGGCTAGCTCCAAGCCTGTTTAACCCCATGTTACAGTGTGAGTATCTGGTTTGTACACGGCTGATGCCCCATGAACACTGTACCTGACATGTCTAGATCAGAGCAATCGTACATAATATAATGTGCCGGCAATTGTCTGGGAGTAGGATCAGTGTATCCACTACTCTTTCATTCACTTACAATATAGACTTATATTATTATTATTACAATTATGTAGTCTGGCCATCCTCACTTTGCTGCCTGGTTGTGCCTAGTAACCCCCCCCCCCCCCCCATAATCCCCCCTGTACCCCCCTGTAGGGCCCTGCCAAGTACAGTGTAATTAAGCCAATCTCTCCCTGAGTGTAATGGGAATTCTAACGGCCGCTCTGCACTTCGTCAGCTGATCCCGAGCATCTCTGCTGTTTACACAAGGAAAGGGCAGTGTTAGTGTTTGGGTCAGTTGACCTTTATTTTGAATAAACAAGACAAGCAGCGTCCTGCCCTCTCTGCAATTCTGCCCCCAGTCAGGCTTGTTTGTGTTCCCTTCCACCCCTCCAACCCAAACAAATCAATTACCCCTACTAGGGACTCTCAGGCTTTGATAATTCTCCCAAGGGATGGGGCAGATCCAGCCCAGGAATTTACTGTGTATCTGCCACCCCCATGCCCCCGGCAACACCTTGGCAACAGCCCCGCTCTCCCCAGTCTGCCCCTATGGAATGGTGCTAAATATTTCCAGGGGCAGTAAACTGAACGATCAGGGAAATACCTGCCAGAAACATGAGCGGAGGTAGATCCTGATATAACTTGTAGACTTATTATTATTATTTATTTATAAAGCGCCAACATACCCCGCAGCGCTGTACAATAAGTGGGTTCCATACATTGGGCATACAGAGTAACATATAAAGCAATCAATAACCGATACAGGAGGGGAAGAGAGCCCTGCCCAAAAGAGCTTACAATCTACAAGACTAATGTAGTTCAGCTATGAGAAACAGGTGTTTTTGGGGACCCCCAGTGCACCCCAGACATTCTCTTATTTGGGTGACCCCAAAATTGGTATTAAAGTAATTTGATCAACGTTTTAACTGATAGGGGGGGTTCCAACATGGAATTTGAAAATGATATCTTGTTGCTAAGGACACTTTGCCTAGTGACGCTGAAAATCTGCAATACTATTGACGTTCAAAGTGCTGCCATATACCTTTAAACCTGTAACCCCCTTGAGACGTTTTTTAGAATTCCAACAATGTAAGGGAGGGGGGTATTTACCCCTGAGCCCTTGGGTCGTCGTTTTCTGCCTGTCGTAACTCTGCTAAACGACCAGAAAAACCACATCGCGATCGCTAAAGGTGAGAACTTTCCCAACAGAAATCGCGCTGCATTAGGCTATCAGTGAGTCGGAATGGGTCGGGAAGGGTCGGAGGGGGAAGAGACAAAGTTAAACATTAAGTCGGCACTTGGGACTTACCCAGCGGTAGGATAAGGAAGAAGGGGAGCCAGCAGAGGATGAACACCAGTGAGTCGGAATGGGTCGGGAAGGGTCGGGGGGGAAGAGACAAAGTTTAACATGAAGGAGGCACTTGGGACTTACCCAGCGGTAGGATAAGGAAGAAGGGGAGCCAGCAGAGGATGAACACCCCAACCACGATGGCCAAGGTCTTGGCGGCCTTCTTCTCCCTGGAGAATTTGAGGAGTCTGACGGACAGGGAGCTCCTGAAGGTATGACCCTTGTGGTTCCTGGTACTGGAGCTGGACTCCTCTAGGACACTTCTACAGTGGATCCTGAGCACCACCTCCATGGACTTGTTCCTTTCCTTCTTCACCCCAGCCTCCAGGCTCTTGGTAGTCCTCCTGGCCACTATGTAGACTCTGAAGTACATGACAAGGATGACCAAGAGGGGCAGGTAGAAGGAGAAGAGGGAAGAGAAGAGAGCGTATCCCGGCTCCTCTGTGATGCTACACTTGCTGTCATCTGGAGGTGGAGGCTCCTTCCAGCCCAGGAGAGGTCCGATGGAGATGACCATAGAAGACAACCAGAGCAGGATGAGGATGACCACAGCTTTCTTCTCGGTCATGATGGTGGGGTACTTCAGCGAGTACTTCACCCCGACATACCTGTCTATAGAAATGACGCAGAGGCTCATGATGGACGCAGTGCAGCAGAGGACATCCACCGCTGCCCAAATGTCGCAGAAGACCCTTCCGAACGCCCAGAAGCCCAGCACCTCCAGGGTGGCGGAGAAAGGCAGCACCGTGGTGCTGAGCAGAAGGTCGGCGATGGCCAGGTTGACGATAAAGTAGTTGGTGACTGTCTGCAGCTGCCTGTTGCAAGCCACCGAC
The DNA here is from genome assembly GCF_000004195.4 of Xenopus tropicalis. Classification (NCBI taxonomy): domain Eukaryota; kingdom Metazoa; phylum Chordata; class Amphibia; order Anura; family Pipidae; genus Xenopus; species Xenopus tropicalis. The sequence goes on along the minus strand of NC_030677.2, from coordinate 11,906,501 downwards.
AAGATGACCATGATGTTGCCCACTATGGCAAAGAGGATGAAGACAGCCAGGACGATCCCGACACTTAGAGCCGGCAGGTCCAAGGCCAGACTCAGGGAGGTCCCGTTGGCATGGTCCTCAGTGTCATTATCCCCTCTAATGTGGGGTTCCGTGTGGTTTCCCACACTGTCATTGGTCAGGTCTGTAAAAGTCATGTTAACTCTCCATGGAATGGGGCTCAGTAAGTCATTCTGGTAGGGTTCTCCTACACTCACCCCTTCTTATCTCCTTCTCCCCAGAGAGGCCATCAGCAAAGTCCCTGGGGCAGTCACCAACTCCCACTGGGTGGCACATTCTCCAGCCTGCAGGGAGTTGGGAGCCAAGGGTGGCCCAGAGAGGCTCATGGGAGCAATGACTACAGACTGAGTGTGGGGGCTACTTGTCTCCTTCAGCAACTGCAGTGGCAACTCCTCCCCAAGCGTCTTAGGTGGAGGGTAACCCCCCCTGCCTGCCCTGCTGCTCCTGGAGTTCAAGGTAAGGCTCAGGGCTACCTGCTGGGGCTGGGTGCCATATGGCAGCGCTTCCCATCACCGTCCGGCGCTGCATTTGCTTTGGGGAAACTCAGCATGAATGGGAGAGAGGAGCTTCCTCACTGTAATTCATTCACTTCAACGTCTCCTCCTCCTCCTCCTTTCTGTGCTGCTCCGATAAAAATAGCAGTTGCAATACCCCCGGCGGACGTTAGGGAGCAGCAGAGAGACACCTAGATTTCTTTCATTCTAAAAAGAGAATTTTTAGATGCAGGTTTGGCTGGTCGCTGATAACCTTTAGGGGGAGGGATGGAAGAACTGATCCATATTTAGCCTGCTGCCGGGGTGCCTTTGTTACTGCTGCTGCCACTGTTCCTTTAATGATGTCCTGCTGCTGCTGCTGCATATACTGATTTATTAGGGTTACTTACCCTTTACTTGCTTTATACTTCAGTCCTTCTTGTGGATAAGTCGTACGGCTTCTGCTCTCCTCATTCTGCAGGTTGTAAGTATGTATGTATGTATGTATATGTGCTACTTATGTACGCAGCGCTGTACAGTAGAATACATTAATACAAACAGGGGGTTATTAAGAAAATAATAGATAAATACACAGTATTACAATGAACATAAATAAATAAAAGATACAGTTGCGATAAGGGTCAAAGACACAAGAGGATGGAGGTCCCTGCCCCGTAGAGCTTACAATCTATATATATATGTACAGTATGTGTCCTTTCCTTGGGCTGTTTTCCTTCCTATAGGGCCACAGCTGTCCGCAGGGGCCACACTTGCTTAATATATGTCCCTTGTGGGGCCCCATAGAAAAGCAGAGGCAAAAGTAAAGAAACTTTATTGCACCCCCCCAAGCCTGCAACAGTACGTATGTATGTATATCTTTATTTATAAAGCGCTTTTTACAGGGTCGGACTGGGGGGTGAAGGGCCCACCAGTGCCCACGCCCATAGCCCGCCCATATGGCCCGTGCCCATAGCCTCCCCCCCGAGGGGCCCCCCTAACCCCCCTCGCAGGGCCCCAACCCGATGTCCTTCCCCGAGAGCGTTAATTTAACGCGTTGGGGCAGAAGCGGTCGGGCAGGGGGAGCACCGCAAGGGTCGGGTTCGACCCTGGCTACTTATGTACGCAGCGCTGTACAGTAGAATACATTAATACAAACAGGGGGCTATTAAGGTAATAATAGATAAATACAAAGTATAACAATAAATACAAATAAATACAGATAAATACAGTTGCAATAAGTTAAGGTACAAAGACACAAGAGGATGGAGATCCCTGCCCCGTAGAGCTTACAATCTATATATATAACTTACTAAAACTCTATATCAGGGCTTTCTGACCAACTTTAACTCCCAGAGTCCTTCATAGGGCAAAGGGTGCTGGGAGTTGGCTAGGATAATGGGGTTCCAACACTTTAATACTAAAATAGCTTGGGGGTGTTCATTAGACTTTATTGTTTATATTTATTTACTATTCAATACAGAATAGTAAAATAAAATTAATTCTATAGCGTAGGGCATACAGGGAATATAATTGTTGCTGGAAATCTGCCTGTTATGGAATGTGCCCAAAAACGAAAAAAATGTTCATTGGATGGTAACCGACCATTAATTTCTTAGCAACCATTGAATATACGTCAGTGCTTAATTACTGCTTAGTTTGTTGGAAACGTGGGGTCTATGGGCCCAGAGGGATTTAGTAGCTTTGATGCTGCAGAACCTCTTTGCTTTGCTTTCCCATCACTGCTATGGGGGGGGGGGGGGGGGCGGAGCTATTTATTTAAGGGGGCAGTAAATGTGTTTAATTAGTATTAGGCCAGGGGGCTGCTGTGCTTCATTTAATGACCAGCAGCCCTGAGTCTCTTCTGTTAATGCCCCCGTTCCACCAATCACTGGGGCCCCCACCGCAAGCCCCTCCCCCAGAAGCCCTGAGTCTCTTCTGTTAATGCCCCCGTTCCACCAATCACTGGGGCCCCCACCGCAAGCCCCTCCCCCAGCAGCCTTGAGTCTCTTCTGTTAATGCCCCCGTTCCACCAATCACTGGGGCCCCCACCGCAAGCCCCTCCCCCAGCAGCCCTGAGTCTCTTCTGTTAATGCCCCTGTTCCACCAATCACTTCTACCCCCGGGGTGCCAACACCCCTATCTGGGGCCCCACCACAAGCCCCTCCCCCAGCAGCCCTGAGTCTCTTCTGTTAATGCAACTGTTCCACCAATCACTGGGGCCCCCACCACAAGCCCCTCCCCCAGCAGCCCTGAGTCTCTTCTGTTAATGCCCCCGTTCCACCAATCACTGCTACCCCCGGGGTGCCAACACCCCTGTCTGGGGCCCACACCACATGCCCCTCCCCCAGACGTGTTCACCCTATACTTACTTTTGCCACGATCGGGGCTTTTAGTATGATGTAGCGATTAATATTCTGAGACAATTTGCAATTGGTCTTCATTTTTTATTGTTTGTAGTTCTGCAGCTCTGCAGTTGGGAGTTTCAGCAGCTGTTCTGTTGCTAGGGTCCAAGTTACCTTAGCGACCAGGGAGTGGTTTGGACGAGAGACTGGTATATGAATAGGAGAGGGGTTGAATAGAAAAGAAAGTAACAAAAAGTAACAATAACAATAAAACTGGAGCCTCACAGAGCAATAGGTTTTTTTGCTGCCGGGGTCAGTGACCCCCGTTTAAGAGTTGATAGAAGACGGCAAATAATTTAAAAAATATCACAAATCAATTAAGAAGACCAATTGAAAAGTTGCTTGGAACTGGTGATTCTATTACAGACTAACAATTACCATCCCTTTGACCACACTGAGATGCCATCATTTTTGAATAAAGGGCAAATTTTCCTTATTTACATTGCAAGGGTTTAAAGGCCCAGAACATTCCTTGTCTGTTTTATTCCCACACATCATTATTATCTGTTATTTATATGGCACCCACGTATCGGCGCAGCCCGTACAGCCCATCATTCACGCCAGGGGCCCCGGCGGGGCCATATCTGTGTCCCTACACATGCTGGGAATTGGTTACGGGTGGATAATGGGGTCACAAGTAGAGTTCACATTGGGGCTGTTTACCTTAGAGTGGTCCCTATTTTCACCTTTGACCCCCCCATAAGAGCCCTTAGCGTCTACTTATGTGTCTTGAAAGCATCAAAGCCTTTGAGCCTCCCTTGTATGGAAGCCAATCCGTCTTCAGTACTGTAGGTCTGGGGATCCTTATAGTATTCTTTAACCCCCCCGCCCCTTCCATTCAGTTTCACTGTAGCACAGTAATATCATATTCAGCGTATTTAGTCCCATACAAATAAGGACTGATACAGAGGGCTGATCCGAAGAGCTTGCAATCTTGTTTGCCACCTGATTATATTGCATGGCAATTGATTGCAAGCTTTTCAGGCAACAACTGAGCCCTGTGTGTGTGGAGGTGCATTAACGCGGATCCAACAAGTGCCCGGCAGCAAGAAATGAAACACCTTTTCCGTTTGATGAAAAGACACGAGTTGTCAAAATGAAAAATAAAAATCATTATTTCAGTTACATTGTTAGTATTGAAGCCTCCTCTATATCCAGTAATAATGGGGGGTGGGGGTGAACAATGTGATTTCTTATTGCAGAAGAGTCACATGAAGCAGAGTAAGTGTCGCAAAGGGAAAGGGCACATTAGGTGCATACTGGTAAATACTGGGGCAGCTGGGATTATATCACTGGATATGGAGTGGGAACATGTAGTTCAGCATCACCTTGGCTAACAGTGATTACCCGCTAGCACCGAGCATGAAATCAGCCAATCACGATCAACCCAGAGCATCCATGTTTTGTCAGCCAGCCAATACATCCAATATGTGTAGGGATAGGAATGAATCAGACCCGCCAATCACTGCACCCACAGCATGAATTTCACCCACAAATGCAAACACAAGAGCTTGCAACTTGCCCCACGTATAAAGTGACTCATGGAGGAATTGCACAGTATGCTATTGGCCTTATAGACTATCTGCCCCTCCCCCTGTAAGCTGCCATCACAGTGTTCTAGGTCCACCCACTGCTTGAGTCACAGACTCCCTGCCCCTCCCCTTATAAGCTGCCATCAGAGTATTCTAGTCCCACCCTCTGCTTGAGTCACAGACTCCCTGCCCCTCCCCTTATAAGCTGCCGTCAGAGTATTCTAGTCCCACCCACTGCTTGAGTCACAGACTTTCTGCCCCTCCCCTTATAAGCTTCTATCAGAGTATTCTAGTCCAGCCCACTGCATCAGTTAAACACTCAATGGCCCCCCACCTGTAAGCTGCCAACAGAGTGTTCTAGTTCAAACCACTAGTTGAATTACAGACTCCATGCCTCTTTTCCTGTAACCTGCCATCAGAATGTTCTAGTCCCACCCACTGGTTGAGTTACAGACTTCCTGCCCCTCCCCCTGTAAGCTGCCATCAGAGTGCTCTAGTCCCACCCACTGCTTTTTACAAACCTCTTCCCCCAGTAGGGTAGACTAGAAAACTAGCAATGTGGTGGATTAGAAAATTCTGATGGCAACTTAAAGGGGGAGGGCCAGGGAGTCTGTAACTCAAGCAGTGGGTGGGACTAGAGCACTCTGATGGCAGCTTACAGGGGTATGGGCAGGAAGTCTGTAACTCAATCAGTGGGTGGGACTAGAGCACTCTGATGGCAGCTTACGGGGGGGGCGCAGGAAGTCTGTAACTCAATCAGTGGGTGGGACTAGAGCACTCTGATGGCAGTTTACAGGGGGGGGGACAGGAAGTATGTAACTTAATCAGTGGGTGGGACTAGAGCACTCTGATGGCAGCTTACAGGGGGAGGGACAGGAAGTATGTAACTCAACCAGTGGGTGGGATCAGAGCACTCTGATGGCAGCTTACTGGGGGAGGGGCAGGAATCTGTAACTCAACCAGTGGGTGGGATTAGAGCACTCTGATGGCAGTTTACAGGGGGAGGGGCACAGAATATTTGACTCCCTTTTGTTTTAGCAAACAATTGTCTGTAGTTCCCTTTAGAAACGTATGGGGGTTAGGAAAGGACAGTATCACATAATGACTGTTAAATTATCCGTTACGGAATATAATACATCATTGTTCCAGATCATTATTTATCCGGCACAAGGGGCTTTTAGTATTCTGTGTGAGACGTCTGAGCTTGGGATCAATACAGTAACTGATGTGGAAAAATAACCACTCGCTGCCTTTGTAAAAGCCCGACTTTATGATGGAGAGAAATATATGGGGGGGGGGGGGCAGAACTGAGAGACGGTGAGTAAATGAGGCGAGTGATTGTATTCTGTATGGTAGGAATGGTGGGTGCCTGACACCCAGGTCAGAAGGTCCTTTGTACGGTGGGAAACCTAATAAACCCAAATAAATGAAATTGTTATTGATATACAGGTATCGGACCCCTTATCCGGAAACCCATTATCCAGAAAATTCTGAATTACGGAAAGCCCTCTTGGGTTTATTTAATGGTTAAATGATTCCCTTTTCTCTGTAATAATAAAACAGTACCTGTACTTGATCCCAACTAAGATATAATTACCCCTTATTGGGGCAGAACAGCCCTATTGGGTTTATTTAATGGTTAAATGATTCCCTTTTCTCTGTAATAATAAAACAGTACCTGTACTTGATCCCAACTAAGATATAATTACCCCTTATTGGGGCAGAACAGCCCTATTGGGTTTATTTAATGGTTAAATGATTCCCTTTTCTCTGTAATAATAAAACAGTACCTGTACTTGATCCCAACTAAGATATAATTACCCCTTATTGGGGCAGAACAGCCCTATTGGGTTTATTTAATGGTTAAATGATTATATAATGATTATCATTATAAAATACATGGAATGTTCCGACCCCCACCCCCACGCTGTACCCTCTCTGGCAGCGGCAGTGATGCCCCCATCAGACAAACACACAGGGAGGGGCACTGAGGGGCTCATTGGCATTCCAGACTGGGCTCTGGTTGGCAGACAGATTTAGTAACAAACCGTTTCCTGTAATTAGCAAGGGGCCACTCGCAGGGATCAGTCCCACGGAGGATTCTTATTGGCCAGTAGTGGGTTCTGCCCCGTGTGAAGCTCAGTAATGGGAATTCAGGCCCCACACGCTGGGAGAACTGGGATTTTTATGGCTTTATAAACTGCTAAATTCTGCCCCAAAATGTGACACTTGGAGCAAAGTGGGAATCACAGGGGCATTAGCAGTTTAGGGCCCCCCTTATACTTTGGGATGTTTTACATAAGCACATAGTGTAACTGCTTCCTTATTGGATCCCATATGTGCTGGGGGCGCTGGCCTGGGGGGAGCCAAACAAATAAGCCCCCACCATTGGTTTCCACTATCCTTGTCCTTTAATGTGCCAGCCTGTCACACTGTGATCTAAGGTAGGGTTACCCCCTGTCCGGTTTTGACGGGTTTTGCAGTGATTGACAATGTGATGCCCAATTGCTCACAGCCATAGTCCCACCCTCATGACATCACTGACCCCCCCTTGTGATGTCACCGGCTGCTCCCTGCCCAGAGAAACAGACATGGAAAACCTGGAAAACCTGAACAAAGGGCCCACAATTTTGGCCATACCCCACCAACCCAGCTAAGGGCCCAGCACTCTGACCTCACCCCCCCCCCAGCTAAGGACCCAGCACTCTGACCTCACCCCCCCCCCCCAGCTAAGGACCCAGCACTCTGACCTCACCCCCCCCCAGCTAAGGACCCACCACTCTGACCTCACCCCCCCCCCACCAGCTATGGGCCCAGCACTCTGTCCTCACCCCCCCCCCCCCACTCTGTCCTCACCCCCTCAGCTAAGGGCCCACCACTCTGACCTCACCCCCCCCCCAGCTAAGGGCCCAGCACTCTGTCCTCACCCCACCCCCCCAGCTAAGGGCCCAGCACTCTGACCTCACCCCCCCCCCCCCAGCTAAGGGCCCACCACTCTGACCTCACCCCCCCCCCACCAGCTATGGGCCCAGCACTCTGTCCTCACCCCCCCCCCCCCAAGCTAAGGGCCCAGCACTCTGACCTCACCCCCCCCCCCCAGCTATGGGCCCAGCACTCTGTCCTCACCCCCCCCCCCCAAGCTAAGGGCCCACCACTCCCAGTCCGACTGTGAATCTGGGACAATCCTGCGCTAAATAAACGACAGAGTCTGTTGCTGCTGAAGCCATTCCCCGGCAGTAGAACGTAGATACAGAGAGAGATACTTGCCCTTGGCAGCGCCATAGAGCAGTGACCCCCGACTCTCACCCGGCCTGGTGGGAAGCCAATTGGCACCTACAGCAGAGATGGTTTCTCCCCAGAGGTCGGAAGGAATGGCGCTTCCTTGCAGAGTCGTAATTATTTCAGCCATTGATTTGTTTTCTCTTCTCTTCGAAAAACTGCTAAACGGCCCTGAGAGGATGGAAAGCACAAAGCAACGTCGGAGTGAATAAAACCCGGAGTAATGTGCTTAACTGATCCCTTAATCAGCTTGTGCCTAATAATAATAATGTTATTGTGCACTTAGGGCTTATTTATCAATGCAAGGGCAAAGTATCAATTGTGCCCAACGCTATTCACAGAGCTCCCTGCGCCTATACCCCCCCTTGAACCAACAAATGTATTTGTAGCTGTAATATTGGTGTGTAGGCGCCATCTCAGTGCATTGTGCCTGAGTCTGAGCTTTCAGCCAGCGCTACACATTAGAACTGCTTTCAGCTAACCTATTGTTTCTCCTACTCCCATGTAACTGGAGGAGTCCCAAGCCGGACTTGGATTTCTTACTATTGAGTGCTATTCTGATACCTACTGGGAGCTGCTATCTTGCTCCCTTCCCATTGTTCTGCTGATCGGCTGCTGGGGGTGAGGGGGGGATATCACTCCAACTTGCAGCGCAGCAGTAAAGTGTGACTGAGTCTGAGCTTTCAGCCAGCGCTACACATTAGAACTGCTTTCAGCTAACCTATTGTTTCTCCTACTCCTATGTAATTGGAGGAGTCCCAAGCCGGACTTGGATTTCTTACTATTGAGTGCTATTCTGATATCTACTGGGAGCTGCTATCTTGCTCCCTTCCCATTGTTCTGCTGATCGGCTGCTGGGGGTGAGGGGGGGATATCACTCCAACTTGCAGCGCAGCAGTAAAGTGTGCCTGAGTCTGAGCTTTCAGCCAGCGCTACACATTAGAACTGCTTTCAGCTAACCTATTGTTTCTCCTACTCCCATGTAACTGGAGGAGTCCCAAGCCGGACTTGGATTTCTTACTATTGAGTGCTATTCTGATACCTACTGGGAGCTGCTATCTTGCTCCCTTCCCATTGTTCTGCTGATCGGCTGCTGGGGGTGAGGGGGGGATATCACTCCAACTTGCAGCGCAGCAGTAAAGTGTGACTGAGTCTGAGCTTTCAGCCAGCGCTACACATTAGAACTGCTTTCAGCTAACCTATTGTTTCTCCTACTCCTATGTAATTGGAGGAGTCCCAAGCCGGACTTGGATTTCTTACTATTGAGTGCTATTCTGATATCTACTGGGAGCTGCTATCTTGCTCCCTTCCCATTGTTCTGCTGATCGGCTGCTGGGGGTGAGGGGGGGGGGATATCACTCCAACTTGCTGCACAGCAGTAAAGTGAGACTGAGCACAGGTCACATGGCTGTGGCACCCTGGGAAATGAAGAATATGGCTAGCCCCATGGGAAAAACAGATTACAATGCAGGATTCTGCTGGAGAAGCTCTATTAACTGATGGGTTTTGTAACAAACATGTTTTCCTGTTTAGCCAGTAGAGGCTGCTGTTTCACACAAGCCTGTGTATAATATTGAACTTTTCCGCTCTGGCAGGAACCAGTATGGCAGTTCTCATTCATATGCTCCCTGCGCAGAATAAGCTGCCAGTAAGTTTTACCCAGCATGCATTTGGCCAGACCCATCGCTTGAATGTAATTATTCAGCAGCACAGCGAGGAGCCAGCGCGGCACAGAGGGGGGGTGTGACTCCGGCTCGGACACAGTATTTTGGCGGCTGATTTAGGAGCCGGGGCCTCATTAACATTCAGCAAACAGCTTCCCACTCACTGGGAAATAGAGCCATCACAAAGGGGAGAAGCCTGAGAGCCAGCGGGCAGCACCGGCCTATTCAATCCATGAGAAATACAGGTGCCTCTAGAGGGTTCCCATGCACAGGGAATTGTAGCAGCTATTTCGTTGCTAGGGTCCAATTTAACCTGGTAACTAGGCAGTGGTTTGAAAGTGAAACTGTTATATCATAGTAAGGTAAGTAATAAAAAGTAACAATAACAATAAAACTGGAGCCTCACAGAGCAATAGGGTTTGGCTGCCGGGGTCAGTGACCCCCGTTTGAAAGCTGGAAGGAGTCAGAAGAAGAAGGCAAATAATTCTAAACATATAAAAAATAAAAAAAGAAGACCAACTGAAAAGATTCTATAACATACTAAAAGTTAACCTGAAGGCAAACAACCCATTTAACATCAGTGGCAACCGTCCCTTATGTGCCTTTTGTTTTGCCAAATGAATGTATTTCACTGCTGTGCTCCCCCCCCATCATGGTATGTTCCCTTCCCTTAGCCACATTTAGGCTTGGGGTGAGCCCTCCAATATTCTGCCTTCACCAGCTGCCAACCTCTAATTACCTATAGTTATAAGGGCGTAGTTTATATGAGCCAGCCTTGGAACATTCTCACCCTTTTTAGTGCCATTCTTGTAAGGCACGAATGCCCCAGAGCAAAGAATTTATAGAAATAAAAAAATATTAAAATGTGGCCAACTATGTAAGGGGTCCTGTGATTGGCCAAGTACTACTGTCAGGCTCCAAAGGTAGAGTAAGGGAGAGGGGTGAGAAGCACATCTGTAATGCTATCTGTGACCAGCAGGTGGCACTGTGTGCCTGTACAGATGCTACAATGGGTGGCCAATGGGTGTCACTAGGCCAATGGGTGTGAGTAGGGCAATGGGTGTCAGTAGGCCAATGGGTGTCAGTGGGTCAATGGGTATCAGTCAGCCAATGGGTATCAGTCAGCCAATGGGTGTCAGTGGGTCAATGGGTATCAGTCAGCCAATGGGTGTCAGTGGGTCAATGGGTATCAGTCAGCCAATGGGTGTCAGTAGGCCAATGGGTGTAAGAAGGCCAATGGGTGTGAGTAGGCCAATGGGTGTGAGTAGGGCAATAGGTGTCAGTAGGCCAATGGGTATCAGTCAGCCAATGGGTGTCAGTAGGCCAATGGGTGTCAGTAGGCCAATGGGTATCAGTCAGCCAATGGGTATCAGTCAGCCAATGGGTGTCAGTAGGCCAATGGGTGTCAGTGGGCCAATGGTGGTACATGGAGCAAAACTGTGGCCTCTCAACTTTTCCCTGCTTGCCCATTATGGGCTGACTAACATAGTGGTGACCACCTACAGAAAGGGAAGGGCCCCCATGCCAAAATACCAAGGGCCCCTGCCAGTGCAATGTGCTCTCCCAACCGCTGCAGTACAAGGTAAACATGCTCTTTTTATAGATATGTCTCTATCCAATCCCATTGCCTGCTTCCTTCAATGTATATCTCTCTAGGTCCAGAACTGACCCCTGATTGGCTGTTACACCCCTGTTTGGCTTGTAGCCTACAATCTATGTATCCAGATGTGCAGAAAAACCAGGCAGGATTCTCGGGCCAATCACAGTCTCTGCATCATAGCCCTGCCCCCATGATGACGTGACCCACTCCCATGACATCACTGCCCCATCCAGTGACATCATGCCCTGCCTAGCTGCCAGGAGTTCCTGGGCAGGAGAGATGCTGACCCTATACAAACTGCTCTTTATTTTCCATCTGTCCCCCGCAAAAAAATATTCAGAGGGCCCGGCAATCATCGCAAGCACTAACCTGCCCACCCCTCCCGTTCCGCACCCGCCCACCCCTTACATCTCTACTCCCCGCCCCTCTCCTCTCTCAAGTCCCAACCCCCCACCAACCCCTTCCTGGTGTCCCCCCTCCCTGCCCACTAGCTCTTAGGTAGGAGAGCATGGGGGGGGGGGTTGCTAAAGCTACAGAGGGAGCAGACCCTGTGGTCTGGGCCCCCCTCTCTTTCCTGGACCCCTTCCCTGCAGGGTCTGCTCCATCTCTAGTTACCCCACTGGCACCTCTAAGCTCCATTTACCCATGAGAAGCTCTGCAGATGGAGCAGACGGACGGAGCCATAGGGGAGAGACTGACTTGTTATAAGGAGACAAATTTCTTTCCTTTTCCAACTGTTTGTTTCCTACGTCCTTTGCTTCTTGTTGCGCATCCCACGATCTATGGGCCAAACTGACTATTCTGCTGCCGATGTCTAATGGCACCAACCCTGTTAGCTCTGTGCCGGCATAAGCACCCGCTGCTCCCCAAGCGCCAGGCTTACGTACAGCCCTATAAATATAAATAGCCGGCTGAACTGCAACTGGTACCGCTTGTTATGTCTCTAGTAATCATGGGGTAGGAACGGAAACTGTACCCCCAAACTATGTATATTCCATAACCAGCTCATATGTAAAGCCCTGCTTCATCTAAATAAACCATTTTCATATAAATATACTTGTTTAGCAGTATGTGCCATTGGGTAATCCTAAATAGGAAACTGCCATTTTAGGTACTAAGGGCCGCCCCCTGGGATCATAGGAGTCACAGTGCACACAAACAAGCCAAGGCACACATACATGCTAGGCCCCATCAGCCAATGAATGGGCAGAGTTCTGCCTTTTGCGCCCACACTACTTCCTGTTACAGTAAAATACTGAATGAAAACCAATAAATAGTTTTGGGGTGAGTGCTTATTTGTGCCCTGGGTACCCCTGGAACTATAGCGGGGTGACTGTTACCCCAATGTTTCTATATATCTGTAACCTTGTTATGGGCTAAGGGGGCCCAGCCTGAAGGCCAGTTAGGGGGGGATTTGGGGTGAGTGCTTATTTGTGCCCTGGGTACCCCTGGAACTATAGCAGGGTGACTGTTACCCCAATGTTTCTATATATCTGTAACCTTGTTATGGGCTAAGGGGGCCCAGCCTGAAGGCCAGTTAGGGGGGGATTTGGGGTGAGTGCTTATTTGTGCCCTGGGTACCCCTGGAACTATAGCGGGGTGACTGTTACCCCAATGTTTCTATATATCTGTAACCTTGTTATGGGCTAAGGGGGCCCAGCCTGAAGGCCAGTTAGGGGGGGATTTGGGGTGAGTGCTTATTTGTGCCCTGGGTACCCCTGGAACTATAGGGGGTGACTGTTACCCCAATGTTTCTATATATCTGTAACCTTGTTATGGGCTAAGGGGGCCCAGCCTGAAGGCCAGTTAGGGGGGGATTTGGGGTGAGTGCTTATTTGTGCCCTGGGTACCCCTGGAACTATAGCGGGGTGACTGTTACCCCAATGTTTCTATATATCTGTAACCTTGTTATGGGCTAAGGGGGCCCAGCCTGAAGGCCAGTTAGGGGGGGATTTGGGGTGAGTGCTTATTTGTGCCCTGGGTACCCCTGGAACTATAGCGGGGTGACTGTTACCCCAATGTTTCTATATATCTGTAACCTTGTTATGGGCTAAGGGGGCCCAGCCTGAAGGCCAGTTAGGGGGGGATTTGGGGTGAGTGCTTATTTGCTGGGATTATGGCAGGAAAGGTAAAAGCACATAATGAATGTATAACACGGCTTATGCAGTAGGTGCAAGGAGGGCAAAATATAGTGCCCAGGAGGATGGATAAGGTGATATATAAAGCCTGTATAGCTGAGATTACTATTTTTTTTTCTCAAAATGGGAAATGAAAAGAGCTTTCCTTTAATCCCTATATTAATAAGAAGTGGGGAGGAAATGGTAAATAAAACTTACACAATATTAAAGGCTACATCGTGCGCAGCTGTTCTTTGTCCTGATATTTTATCTAATAATATTGCTTGTGCGACTGGTCATGCATAGGGCACGAGCGAATGTCAGGGCAGCACGTACATTTGTACTTAAATCAACATCTCTGTACAATATATCTGTTTTAACCGCAGCAAATGTATCCCCCCCCCCCATAGAGCTACAGTCATAGCCTGTTCTCCAGCTGGGGTAATAATATAAACCAGCAGGGTTTGCCTGGGGGTTACAATGATGGCTCTTGGGGGGCTCAGCCATATTAAGGGATACGCTCGGGGCACAGAGGAACATCTCCGGTCAAGTGTGGAAAACGCCAACGTGTGTCGCTGAATGTGCCCCGACATGGAGTTTTACATGTTTTGTTCAATTTCAGTAGTGGGTTATATTAGAGAAGATCAGCTTTATTTATATATACTGTATTTATAGGCCGTATGACTATTGAGCGAATACATTTTATTACTTAGGGCCTGATGCCTGATTGCTGTAAACTGATAGCTATATTTATGGGAGCCATTTAGTGATGAGCGAAACTGCTGAAAAATTCGTGAAATGGCTAAAAATTTGCCAAACACATTGAAGTCAACATTTTTTTACACGGGTGACATTTTTATGTTGAAAATACTCCAAATACTTTAAAGTCAATGGGCTTTTTTCTTACTCCAAATGCATTAGGGGGAAAACACATGGAACTACTTAGTAGCAGCTACTAAACGCCAGAAAATCCCTGACCGTAGACAATACTGTGAATTGCCTCTGCTAAAACACATGTAGAGACAATTATCAGTAAATGATCAGCATTGTCTGTTTTAGTAGCCACGACAAGTAGCTGCTAGTCAATGGATGTTTTTTCTTTCCTGGCAACTTTTTTGTCTCAGAGACGTTTTTGTCTTGCCAAATTTTTTTTGCGGCATGATACAAAAAACGGTCTTTCTATAATACCTGAGGCTCCTAACTGCCACAAAGAGCTTACAGTCCAAGTGGCACCATATGTCTCATCCATGAATCGCAGTCTGGTTCTGAAATCCAGTACAGGTTACAGTCCTAGTGGGTTTATTTAATGGTTAAATGATTCCCTTTCTTCTGTAATAATAAAACAGTACCTGTACTTGATCCCAACTAAGATATAATTACCCCTTATTGGGGGCAGAACAGCCCTATTGGGTTTATTTCATGGTTAAATGATTCCCTTTTCTCTGTAATAATAAAACAGTACCTGTACTTGATCCCAACTAAGATATAATTACCCCTTATTGGGGCAGAACAGCCCTATTGGGTTTATTTAATGGTTAAATGATTCCCTTTTCTCTGTAATAATAAAACAGTACCTGTACTTGATCCCAACTAAGATATAATTACCCCTTATTGGGGCAGAACAGCCCTATTGGGTTTATTTAATGGTTAAATGATTCCCTTTTCTCTGTAATAATAAAACAGTACCTGTACTTGATCCCAACTAAGATATAATTACCCCTTATTGGGGGCAGAACAGCCCTATTGGGTTTAATGGTTAAATGATTCCCTTTTCTCTGTAATAATAAAACAGTACCTGTACTTGATCCCAACTAAGATATAATTACCCCTTATTGGGGGCAGAACAGCCCTATTTGGTTTATTTCATGGTTAAATGATTCCCTTTTCTCTGTAATAATAAAACAGTACCTGTACTTGATCCCAACTAAGATATAATTACCCCTTATTGGGGGCAGAACAGCCCTATTGGGTTTATTTAATGGTTAAATGATTCCCTTTTCTCTGTAATAATAAAACAGTACCTGTACTTGATCCCAACTAAGATATAATTACCCCTTATTGGGGCAGAACAGCCCTATTGGGTTTATTTAATGATTAAATGATTCCCTTTTCTCTGTAATAATAAAACAGTACCTGTACTTGATCCCAACTAAGATATAATTACCCCTTATTGGGGGCAGAACAGCCCTATTGGGTTTATTTAATGGTTAAATGATTCCCTTTTCTCTGTAATAATAAAACAGTACCTGTACTTGATCCCAACTAAGATATAATTACCCCTTATTGGGGCAGAACAGCCCTATTGGGTTTATTTAATGGTTAAATGATTCCCTTTTCTCTGTAATAATAAAACAGTACCTGTACTTGATCCCAACTAAGATATAATTACCCCTTATTGGGGGCAGAACAGTCCTATTGGGTTTATTCAATATTTAAATGATTTTTAGGAGACAAGTTATGGAGATCCAAATTACGGAAAGATCCCTTATCCGGAAAACCCCAGGCCCTGAGCCATGGGGTCCCATACCTGTATTGGATGCACAGTGGCTCTCATGGGGTGTTATAGGGTGGGTCCCTGATTCCCTTCTATTATCTTTGCCTGCTGTATAAGGCTAATGCCACGCAGCTATACAGTTCTGTGCCAAAATCTGTTCCCCGTGCCCCCACTTGGCCTGGATGAGTGGCTCCGCGTGCAATCTCACCAATGAGCTTTTGGACTGTACCACTTTTTGCTCTACCCGGGCTGGAATGGAACCCCCTTTACACATGAAACGCTTCACCGTTTGGAATACTGAGACGGCGCTGGACATATCAATCTACATTTAATTTCCTGAAACAGAGAACATTTCTTCTTTAGTGTAGAATAAAAAGCTACAGATTAGTTCCCAGCGTGTAGCACCGAGCTCGGAACAGACTATGGGAAGGGACCAAATACCTGCTGATAAGAATAATTGACTTTTTTTTGCCCGTGGACAACATTACGGAATGGTTTCTGACTCACTGCAATAGTTTCACTGCGGATGATAAAACATTGCTCTTTTATAAATGGATTTGGTGTTATTCATGGCATAGTGGGGTGACAGTCAGGCTGCTATCAGTAGCTTTATGGGGGGGGGGTCACTAAAGGGCAGATAGAAGGCTGTTTAGGGGCAGCAGATATTTTAAAACAAGATGGCGGCAGTAGCACATTATATCAACGTTGCCCAAGCTGCGGCCACCCTTTCTCTCCAGGGAACTACATACAGTAGACTTACCTCAAGTTCTAGTGATACCCTATTATTCTAGTCCACTTATCGAACTTCCGCCTTATTTATATATCTGTGTAAGTAACACATCTGCCGATATACCTGTAATTCTAATGCCTCTATAATGGAAACACGTTGAAATAAACTGGGCCAGTACTGAACCATTTGTCTCCACTTGGTGTTAATTCAAGACAGAAAATAATTGGTGTTGTTTAACATTTTATATGTTGTAACTCTTTTTTCTTATCAAATCTTCAAGGGCCAGATTATATTGATGAAGACTAAACGCCCCCATACATGTTGAGATCCGCTCACTTGGCGAGATCGCCAAGCGAGCGGATCTTCACCCGATATCCCCACCTACGGGTGGGCGATATCAGGGAGTGTGTAGGTAAAAAAAATAAATAATTTGATCGTTTGGTCCTGGGGCCAAAAGATCGAATTATATTGGCGGCAATGGGGCAGTTGGTTCAGGGACCGCATCAACAAGCTGATGCGGTCCCCGATCCGACTGAATTTTCTAACCTGCCCGATAGATAGCTGCCCAATTTTAGGCCAGATATCGGTCGGGCAGGCCCCTCATTTCTGCCTCTATAGGGGCCGATAAGCTGCCGAATCAGTTCAAGGGACCCATATCGGCAGCTACTATTGGCCCGTGTATGCCAAGATTTGGGCCCCTTAGGTTGGTTCCCGTTTAGACAGGCACTAGAGGGTGGCCTTTTTGAGTATGGACACCTAAAGGTGATCCTAGATGTTTATGTGCTAAAAGGGAGTTACCCTGAAATTCTAACCAGCAACCACTAGGTGGGGTGCTGAGGTATAAAATGGGATGGCACACATGCTGTGCAAGGTTTTAGTCCTGGAACCTCCCTCTGTGAAGAGGTTAGTTACAGGTTCTAGTTCTAGCTTAGGAGTATTATAGTTCGCTCTAGGAGTGACACACAGGAATATCTAGTAAGGGCAGCTAGAAGCCCCTCCAGGAGGCTTCCAGTTCAAGTTCAAGGTAACTAAGTGGCCAGCTCAGTTGGAAGCAAGGGACCACATTGTGGAGATTCCTAATCAAAGGGTATTCTGGCGAGAGTACCAGGGAGAGGCCTCAGGGGGTGTCAGCCTGGCGTGAGTACCGGGGAGAGCCATACAGAGGGTCTTCTGGCGCAAGTACCAGGGGGAGCTCCCAAAGAGGGTCTTCTGGCGAGAGTATGGGGAATAAACCTGAGAGATAGGTTCTCCCAGAGGGAAGTAAGGAGTGTAGCTGAACTGCATGGATCCTCAACTGCCTGGCAAGCAGCTACCCCAAGGAGTGCAGGGTACCGGGAGTTGCAGGGAGTCCCTGTCCAAGAGGGACAGTACAGAGTTTCCCAGGGAGGGGAGTTACAGTTCAACCTGTCCCTACCCTGGGTGGAGGCACGCCAAGTAATGGCAATATTATACCTGCCCCTCATAGTATGCAGGGACACAGGGCTCCTGTAGGGCCAAAAGCAAGCAATTAGCAAAAGCAAGTAGCAGCACCATGTAAAGTGGGCTACAAGTATAAAAAAAGTCTGTGAGGTGACTGGGGGTCATACATATATATATATCGCTTGGAGGGACACATCAAGCCTGTGCAGGGCCCAATAGGGCCACACACCCATGGGGGGCCCCACACCAGAGGGAATAAGCACATAAAGCCGTCATGAAAGGCCTCCAACAGCAATTGCCCAATACTGCTGCTGTGTGTTCTGGGACATTAAACACAACGTGGGCACCACATTCATACTGATACCCCTGGGTACCCACTGTCTCACACTGTGTATAGTAGACTTGGTGTGTCAGAACCCAGTGCTTGGGGGCCATATTGCGCCATGAAATGTTGGGGGCCAATGGAACAAGAGAAAGAGAGGGGAAAAGGCAGGGTTACACCATCAGTCACAGAGCGAGAGGCAGGGACTATTTGCCCCCCCCAGTCCTGGAATCCTGTGCCAGTTGGCAACGCCTTATTTAGGGGGCCCCACCAAAATGGTCCCAATTGGACCTATAGTTTTTCAGACCGGCCCTGGGTCTGTGGGACTCTAGTGGGCAGCCCACAAATAATATTGGGTCCATGGGCAATGAATGGTCATAGATTGTCCCTAATGCTAAAGGTGGCCATATATATTAAGTGGGCATGTCAGAGAAGATCTGTTTGTTTGGCAACCTCGCCATGTGGGTCTTCTCCTGATATGCCTACTTAAGGTGGGCGATATTGAGTTAATTAGGGCCAAACAATCGAATTACAATGCCGAGTATAGCAGTCTTCAGACTGCCGATGTGGCCCCTGATCCAACAGGAAAATCAAACCTGCCCAATCGACACCTGGACGACTTTCAGCCAGATATCAGTTAGGGAGACCCCTCAGGGGCCCATACATGGGCAGATAAACAACCAAATTGCCTTGTAGCACTTGGATCAGCAGCTCTGCCCCCTTTAGTGTCAAGTTGTTGGTGGTTTTGTCTCCGGCCCCACGAGCAAATAATCACATTACATAAAATCCACTAACATTTTTCAATAACCTGTAATCTAGGGATTTGCACGGCTGCAGATTTAGGCTGACGTCAGGCACACGGCGTTCCTTGGAAAACTGATCCTTTGTGCGACATGTGAGAAATAATAACTGTTCCAAAGTGAAAAAGTCTTCAATTAGATAAGCAATAAAACCAGTTCTGCCCCAGCTGCGCCGGCCGCTTAATGTTTAACGTGAACAATATTATCCGCCCTTTGTTCTCTGGGTTTTACTCTGGGAAAGCGCGCTGAGCTGCAGGTTATACAGGCGTCCCCCCCACAGTCAGTAGGAATCCCACCCAGTGGGTATAGGAGTGTTACAGTTGCACATAACCCACGTATTGTGGATGCCGTCTAGTGGATACTTTTTATATAATTTAAATTTTTTAACATATGACTCTGCTCTGATTCCTTCATTACTATCATTCCCCTTTGCAGGATATATATATATATATATATATATATAGGGTCGGCCTATTGCTGCTTCCTCTGGCCTCCAATGTCCTCCCCGTTCAGGGGGGACGTCAGACAGGGGCCCCTGTGGGGGGGGGAGTTTAGGGGTGCATGGCGGGGGCCCCTATGAAGGACGCGGCTGGAGGAGGCACCTTGGGGGGTGCAGGGCCCTGCACCCCCCAGTCCAACCCTGAGTATATATATAGGGTCAGTGGCATACCTGGGCCCCCCTGCAAACAAGTCTTTAGAGGGGCTTGACGGACAAATGTACCTACCCCTCCCCTGCTCTTACTCCGTAGGTATCCCCCCCCCGAGGCTTATAATTGGCAGAGGGCGAGGAGAGCGCCTATAGAGGAAGCGGATCATACAGTCTGGGCCCCCCTGAGACCGCGGGGTCTGATTCCTCTATAGTTACGCCACGGTATAGGATATATATATGTTAAGACATACTGATGGAGCACATTTTATTGAAGCATTTGGCTCAGCACCCCATTTATATCAAGTGTATAGGCACTGGTGTAACTATAGAGGAAGCAGATTGGGGGGCCCGGGGGACAGGGGGGCCCACTTCCTCTATAGAAGTGTAATTAGCCAATAAAAACCCCCCCTCCTAACTGTGGGCAGGAAACTGTGGAAGCAAGTGGGCGGGGAACGCTGGCAGGGAGTTCTGGGTTAGTGTCAATGTGCGCCAAGCCCCCCTAAATCTTTTGCTGTAGGGGGTCCCAACCCAAGTTACACTGCTGAATATTGGGCACATTCACGTACCCTGACGCACTGAGCAAAGTGCCATTTCAGATGCAATTTCCATGGTTTTTTTTCCCACAATGCACCCTTTTTTCATTGTGGACCCAACTGCGTGCGTTGAAGCTGCCGCCTGGTCAGGAGGTGACGGTTGCTCCAGGGGTCGCACAGCACCGTGCATCAAAAGGCAGGTAAGTATCTGCTCCATCTGTAAGTAGGGCTCCACCGCTAAGAAGTGTGTTTATTTCTGATTAGCGATGAGCAACAATTTCCACCAGTTATGGATTCACTGCAAAATTCCACCATTTGCTATTGGCAAATTTTTCCTCGAAACTGCCTCAAAAATTCGCAGAGTGAGGAAAAAGTCACAGTCACGTCAAAAAAGTTGTGGTCGAGTTAAAAAAAGTCGCGGTTGCATCAAGTAAGTTACAGCTGCACAAAAAAAAAGTTGCATGGTAGCTGCATTTTGCGAAATTTTTGCTGTTTCGCAAAACTTTTCGGTGAAGCGAAATGGGACAGATTTACTCATCACTATTTCTCAGAAAAGTAATAAAAGCTTTTTTTTAAATAGTATTTTTCAAAGATTAAACAATTCCCTCAAGTCAACAGAAATGCAGTCTTTTTGGTATGTCCACCGTATATATATTATCAAAATTGAGGATTCATTTACCTTGTTACAGAGAGATTCTTGTGTTTAAAAAAATGTTCTGGGGGGGGTATCCATTTGGGTTGGGGGTCAGTGCCACTGGGGTGGGACAGTCATGTCAGAACCCCATGCCCATATTTACTCTGTATTGGTAAATGTGCAGCTCCCCGAGAAATAACAATTTCCTTCACACTCGGCCCCAATGCAAAACAGCAAAACATGGGACGGAATTTCTCTGCTTTCCTGAGCTTGGAATTTTGTGTCTGTTTATCTGCTGCGCTCACACACTGCCCAGAGCTCTCCTACTGATCCTCTCCCTGCCTGTCTTACTGTCTAACTGTCTGACTGTCTGCCTTATCCCCCCTAATATCCCACAGTCATTTTGTTACAAAACCCATCAGTTAATAGAGCTTCTCCAGCAGAATCCTGCATTGTAATCTGTTTTTCCCATGGGGCTAGCCATATTCTTCATTTCCCAGGGTGCAACAGCCATGTGACCTGTGCTCTGATAAACTTCACTCACACTTTACTGCTGTGCTGCAAGTGGGAGTGATATCCCCCCCCCTCACCCCCAGCAGCCGATCAGCAGAACAATGGGAAGGGAGCAAGATAGCAGCTCCCAGTAGGTATCAGAATAGCACTCAATAGTAAGAAATCCAAGTCCGGCTTGGGACTCCTCCAGTTACATGGGAGTAGGAGAAACAATAGGTTAGCTGAAAGCAGTTCTAATGTGTAGCGCTGGCTGAAAGCTCAGACTCAGGCACACTTTACTGCTGCGCTGCAAGTTGGAGTGATATCCTCACCCCCAGCAGCCGATCAGCAGAACAATGGGAAGGGAGCAAGATAGCAGCTCCCAGTAGGTATCAGAATAGCACTCAATAGTAAGAAATCCAAGTCCGGCTTGGGACTCCTCCAGTTACATGGGAGTAGGAGAAACAATAGGTTAGCTGGAAGCAGTTCTAATGTGTAGCGCCGGCTCCTTCTGAAAGCTCAGACTCAGGCACACTTTACTGCTGCACTGCAAGTTGGAGTGATATCCCCCCTCCCCTCCCCCCCAGCAGCCGATCAGCAGAACAATGGGAAGGGAGCAAGATAGCAGCTCCCAGTAGGTATCAGAATAGCACTCAATAGTAAGAAATCCAAGTCCGACTTGGGACTCCTCCAGTTACATGGGAGTAGGAGAAACAATAGGTTAGCTGAAAGCAGTTCTGATGTGTAGCGCTGGCTGCTTCTGAAAGCTCACCTTGACCCCCTACCCCCTCAGCTCCATCACTGATCCCACAGTGGAGGCTTGGGGGCATACAGTATATATTTATATTTATTTTTATATATGTGTAAATAAAAAAAGAACATATAGGCCCCCTTAGCCCTAGAAATACATATCCCTGTGCTTATGGCGCTCCCAAAATTCTGCCTCTTCCCCCGTCGGCCATAGTGATACTGGAATCACTGGGAAAAACCCTCCATTGTCTGTATGAAAAACCATAGCGATTCCAGTTCAAATTGCGCTTATCTCACAGTATTTGCAGCCATAAGTGAAGTTGTTTCCATTATAAACTGCTACTAGTGAGACAGGGTACGGCTACTGTTTGCCCAGCCGGTGGTGTATTTTGTGGGTGCCGGGGTTTTATTAAATGGTTCCCTTGTATTCTACAGACAGCAGACGGATGGGGGGCGAGATTTGTATTATTACTGCTACTTATCTTTCCCTTTTGGCTCTTAACCCAGTGTTTCCAATGCCAAACCGGAGAGATTCCATCTGATTATTTTTCTTTTTGCTTTGCCTTGAAATCTGTAACATAAATAAAGGTTCTAATTCATATTCAGCTCGTTCTGGGTGCGGAAACAAATCTGTTTTCATGGTTTCAGTAAATGCTAAGGGACCTTTATGGGTCGAGCCAACAGCTGCCATGTTTCCAAGAATATGTAGAACAACAAATAACCGCCTTCCCTAATCTCATCCCAAATCAGGAGTAAAGCAACCGAATCAATGAGGGGAATTAAAGAGAAACTTCATGTCGGAGAATAAGGATCTTAATTGATATCATTTATTATAAATTTAGTATTGTTTTGGGAATAGTCAAGTTGCATTGAAAGGCACTTAGCTCTAATAGAAAAGAGCACACAGGATTGAGTTTGACCTGTCAATAAAAATTAGACTCCACCTCCTGCCCGTAGCGAGACATTAAAGGGAAACTATACCCCCAAACAATGTAGGTCTCCATAAAAATATATTGCATAAACAGCTCATATGTAAAGCCCTGCTTCATCTAAATAAACCATTTTCATATAAATATACTTGTTTAGCAGTATGTGCCATTGGGTAATCCTAAATAGGAAACTGCCATTTTAGGTACTAAGGGCCGCCCCCTGGGATCATAGGAGTCACAGTGCACACAAACAAGCCAAGGCACACATACATGCTAGGCCCCATCAGCCAATGAATGGGCAGAGTTCTGCCTTTTGCTCCCACACTACTTCCTGTTACAGTTAGAGCTGCATCACTTCCTGTCAGCTGATCTCTGAGGGGGCACACAGCCCATCACTAAATGGCGGCTCAAGGGAAAAGATGTAAAAGGGCAATATTTACTGATATATATACAGGTATCCGGAAACCTGATATCCAGAAAGCTACGAATTATGGAAAGCCTGTCTCCCATAGATTCCATTATAAGCAAATAATTCAGATTTTAAAAATTGATTTCCTTTTTCTCTGGAAAAATATATAATATATATATAATTAATCCTTACTGGATGCAAAATAATCTTATTGAGTTTAATTAATGTTTTATTGATTTTTTAATAGACTTAAGGTATGGAGATCCAAAATACGGAAAGACCCCTTATCCGGAATACCCTTGGTCCCGGACATTCTGGATAATGTATTCCAGTTTAGGGAGATCCTTAACATAATATAATACTAACTAGGATTCAGTTAGGCCAGGGATTCAGATGAATCAGAAACCCTGCCGGAAAGGCCGGATAGTGAAGCGAATCCTGGATTGGGTGCATTCTTGGATACAATATAGAAGTGCAACAGAAATGCCTGAATATAAGGTAGAAAATAAAGAGTAAAGCCTCATCGGATGTGCAGAGTTTTCCATCTTTAACCTTTAGAAATCACTCACGGCAGCCCAGGGCGGCAGTCAGGGTACATTAGCCGCCAGGGAATGTCCGTACAGGCCGGGGAATGAAATTGATGCTCAAATAACCATTTTTATGAGAAAACTGACTTTAATTTTCACATGAAATGTCACTGCCCAGGTACCTGTGTTGCCTACTGAACTCTATTCTCTGTCCGTTCAGCAGCAAATCCTTCCTGATATACGTTATATACCCCCCTGTATAGTGAGAATCAGCCGGGGGCAAATGAGCCGATCTGTAACAATAAAATGGAGTAAAAATAAGTGTAATATAATAAATGCTCCAATATAAAGCATTGACTTCATCATTAGGACTAATACCCCCAGTTTGTTATGATCAACATTTTCAATTAATATTTCACCAGCGCTAATTATAGTACATTGTACCGGGGCAGCAAAGTGAGGGATGAGGCCCAGGGTATAAACAGCTAGGGGCTTTAGGGGGCAAATGGTATGAAATGGCAGTAACCCCCCCAGGTGATTGTGCTTTTTTTTATTCTCAACTGTGCATGAAGTTGGCCTACACAGGCAGATTTAAAGGCAAACTACACCCCCAGAATGAATACGTAACCAACAGACAGTTTATATTATGTTAAGTGGCCTATTAAAGAATCTCCCCAAACTGGAATATATATATCAGTAAATATTGCCCTTTTACATCCTTTCCCTTGAGCCGCCATTTAGTGATGGGCTGTGTGCTCCCTCAGAGATCAGCTGACAGGAAGTGATGCAGCTCTAACTGTAACAGGAAGTAGTGTGGGAGCAAAAGGCAGAACTCTGCCCATTCATTGGCTGATGGGGCCTAGCATGTATGTGTGCCTTGGCTTGTTTGTGTGCACTGTGACTCCTATGATCCCAGGGGGCGGCCCTTAGTACCTAAAATGGCAGTTTCCTATTTAGGATTACCCAATGGCACATACTGCTAAACAAGTATATTTATATGAAAATGGTTTATTTAGATGAAGCAGGGCTTTACATATGAGCTGTTTATGCAATATATTTGTATAGAGGCCTACATTGTTTGGGGGTATAGTTTTCTTTTAAGCTTCATATTCAGCCCCTTCAGACCATATCAGCAGCTTATCTGCCCGTGTATGGAACCTCTATTAACCTCCTACCCAATAGATATCTGGCTGAAAATCATCCACATTTGTTTTGGGGAAGGTTTGAAAATCCCCTTGAGGCCAGTATGGCATTGGAACGTCTTGTGACACTGGAGACCATATTGATCCCAATGCCTCACCCAGGGCCGGATTTCTGTTTTGGGCGCCCCGAGGCCGCCCCTGTCGGTCGCCCCCTCCCCACCCATGCGCATGCGCGAAAGCGCCCCCAGTGCGCATGCGCGAAAGCGCGGCCTCCAGTGCGCATGCGCAAAAGCGCGGCCCCCCCAGTGCGCATGCGCGAAAGCGCCCCCCCTCCCCCCGTGCGACCCCATCAGTGCGCATGCGTTCCTTAAAACGCCCATACGGAGCAGTGGGGAGAGGTCCCGACTGCTCCGTATGGGAGCCAAATTTAAATTTTTTTTGCGGCGGGGCGGCATGCCGCCCCTAAACTTCTGCCGCCCTAGGCCCGGGCCTTTGTGGCCTCTCCACAAATCTGGGCCTGGCCTCACCAAGGAACCGTATGGCCACCGTAACAGTCTTGACTTGACTTTTGCTGCCACAGGATCTCATGTTAAGGTTTTCTTTATTTAATGTTGTTCTGAGTTGCTGCCACAAATGCAATCCTCTCTTCTTTACTCTCCTTAACTCCAACTACTGAAAATGCACGGAGCCCATTCCTTCCAACTCTAAGCTTCATATTTAGAACCACCAGTGGACCTACCCTGAGTAATGCATTACTGGGTGCTCAGTAGCACTGGGCTTTCCTGTAGTCTATTCACTGGCTCCATATTCCCCACACCTTGAAACTTAACCAACTACAGAGTTAAACATATTGGAGGAATATTTGTACGGATCTGCCCTGAACCCTAACTGCATTATCGGCCAACAGTATACTTGCCCATGGAGTCATTGGAAGAAAAAAAGAAGAGAAAAAAAAAAGTTTATAATTCTGCTTACCCCTCTCCAATAATTGTAATATTGCACTATTTTTGTACTGTGCTGCTTATTCATTTAGTCATTTTACCTTACCACTGCACTGATTTTGTGTTGCACAGTTCTGTGCGGGAATTTTTTTTTTTCTTTTCTTTTCTATTATTATAGTAATTATAGTTATGTATTGCACCTTTTTGATCCAGGAGGACAATATTTCGTCCCACTGTGTACTTGTAAGTATATTGTTGGGATGACAATAAAACTCTACTTGCTTACTTGCTTAGTTCAGCCTTACTAATACCTTCTATCTCATGTTAAGGCCTGGTGCTGCCAGTTGTCTATTCGAGGGCATTTATAAGCCCGCCTCTTCCTGCCTACAGTACTTTATGGCCTTTGCTGCGACCTTGCCTGCTACTATTCATGAGTTCTAGTTTCCAACAAAACCATTGACTCCCAGCCTGCCTCCTGTCCAGACCTTATTATGTCTAACAACCACAGTTATCTGCCCCCAGTATCAAACCCAGTGTCTGAAGATTGGGCTTTCTTCAAGCATCAACTTATGGGCCTGCACCCATCTATAGCCCATAGGTGCCCAGACTCCACAGTTCCACCAGCCCCAATGTAACCTAAAACATGGGCTCTAGCCTGCAACTTTCATTGTGTGGCAGATGTCATTATACACAGTGTCGGACTGGAACCCCAGGGGCCCACCAGGAAAACCTTAGACCATAGGCCCACTTCCAAACTATTTTTCCTTGTTTCCTCACCCAGCCTCTTTATTCTCCTAGTCTCTTTTATTTACATGCTAGCATCTATTCTTCCATCTGTTTCTCCCCTTTCTTTCCATTCAGAAATAGGTAATAACCATGAAGTAGGCCAAATGGTCAGGGGCAGAAGGGCCCACCGACACCTGGGCCCAGCGGGAGTTTTCCTGGTATCCTGGTGGGCCAGTCTGACACTGATTTTACAAATCTAAAACTCTATGGGCGGCAAGCAAACCTGAACATCCTGGACTGACCCAATAAGTCACCTTGAAGGAGGACTGTACATGGTAAATAGGGTGAGTAACTAGAAGATCATTGTTGGGTTGTATTGGTAATACCATACACTTAATGGACACTCCAACTATTATTTTTTGTTATTATTATCGCTTTGATTTCAGAAAAGAACATTATAAACAACGGCGCTAGAGTTTATTATTTTTGATCTCCTTATCTCTTGCCCCCCCCCCCCCCCAGTTCTGCACATCAAGGGCCATCTTGGGTTCCATGCTGTTCCAGAATGCCTGGAATTTCCAGCTAAAGGTCTGTTGACCTTGGGTGCCAGTGGGGCTCTTTTAAAAAAGGAAATAAATGTCAGTTTCGTGTCAGAGTGAATGTTATATGATATGGCACCGATGGATTGTTCCAATAATCTTCCCTGCTTGTAGTTGGCTTTATTAGAAGATCCAGTCGTTAAGGTTAATGAGCAAAGGCCTTTGTTAGAGTTTGCTCCAGTGCATTGATACACTCAGGGCTCTTGAGAATGCTTTGTACTAGTTCCCTTGGACAATTAAACACTGTACAGAATGTCATTTGGTATAATATAAGGCAGGGGTTTTCAGAATTAATAATGTAAGCCCTCTTTTGGGCCCTGCATTTGGTCAGAATAATAAATAAATACCCAAATCTCACGATAACTGACCTATAGCCTATAACATCTCTGTTCTCTCTGATCTGTGTGTCACCTGAATAAAAGTGATAGGAAATATAGAAATATTGGGGTAACAGTCACCCTCCTATAATCCCAGGGGTACCCAGGGCACAAATAAGCACTCACCCCAAATCCCCCCCTAACTGGCCTTCAGGCTGGGCCCCCTTAGCCCATAACAAGGTTACAGATATATAGACACATTGGGGTAACAATCACCCTGCTATAGTTCCAGGGGTACCCAGGGCACAAATAAGCACTCACCCCAAATCCCCCCCTAACTGGCCTTCAGGCTGGGCCCCCTTAGCCCATAACAAGGTTACAGATATATAGAAACATTGGGGTAACAGTCACCCTGCTATAGTTCCAGGGGTACCCAGGGCACAAATAAGCACTCACCCCAAATCCCCCCCTAACTGGCCTTCAGGCTGGGCCCCCTTAGCCCATAACAAGGTTACAGATATATAGAAACATTGGGGTAACAGTCACCCCGCTATAGTTCCAGGGGTACCCAGGGCACAAATAAGCACTCACCCCAAATCCCCCCCTAACTGGCCTTCAGGCTGGGCCCCCTTAGCCCATAACAAGGTTACAGATATATAGAAACATTGGGGTAACAGTCACCCCGCTATAGTTCCAGGGGTACCCAGGGCACAAATAAGCACTCACCCCAAATCCCCCCCTAACTGGCCTTCAGGCTGGGCCCCCTTAGCCCATAACAAGGTTACAGATATATAGAAACATTGGGGTAACAGTCACCCCGCTATAGTTCCAGGGGTACCCAGGGCACAAATAAGCACTCACCCCAAATCCCCCCTAACTGGCCTTCAGGCTGGGCCCCCTTAGCCCATAACAAGGTTACAGATATATAGAAACATTGGGGTAACAGTCACCCTGCTATAGTTCCAGGGGTACCCAGGGCACAAATAAGCACTCACCCCAAATCCCCCCCTAACTGGCCTTCAGGCTGGGCCCCCTTAGCCCATAACAAGGTTACAGATATATAGAAACATTGGGGTAACAGTCACCCCGCTATAGTTCCAGGGGTACCCAGGGCACAAATAAGCACTCACCCCAAATCCCCCCCCTAACTCTCCTTCAGGCTGGGCCCCCTTAGCCCATAACAAGGTTACAGATATATAGAAACATTGGGGTAACAGTCACCCCGCTATAGTTCCAGGGGTACCCAGGGCACAAATAAGCACTTACCCCAAATCCCCCCCTAACTGGCCTTCAGGGTGGGCCCCCTTAGCCCATAACAAGGTTACAGATATATAGAAACATTGGGGTAACAGTCACCCTGCTATAGTTCCAGGGGTACCCAGGGCACAAATAAGCACTCACCCCAAATCCCCCCCTAACTGGCCTTCAGGCTGGGCCCCCTTAGCCCATAACAAGGTTACAGATATACAGAAACACTTGATTATGAATTTATAACACTATGTTTTTGTTATGAAGTGGTTGCTCGGGGCTGAGGGACCCGCCGTTGCTATAGAGATAAAGGATAACGACAGGTTCACCTATAAGGGCTGATATTTGCCTCAGTGAAGCCTAATGATTTAGTGAAACCATATTCCTTGTATAAAGACAACATAAATCACTTTTAAATTTACTTTGGCTCCTTCTTCTACAAAGGAGCAAAGTTTTGCTGCAGAAATCAATATTCCCTGCCCTGATGGGATAATTAGAAACACTCTTAAATAATGAGTTAATATCTCCCAGGGTTCAGAGCTGCAACCTTGACAATTACATTGCCGACAGTTCAGCTCCGTCTCATTTCTCCCTTTAGTAAAGGTTATTTGGTTATTATGAGACTCTTTTTTATATTTATATGCTTTTCCCCCCAAATGACACAATAATGTATTATTTCCATTTGTGCTGGGGCCGTGTATGTATGTATCTGTATTACAGAGCATTCTGTCATAGTGGCACAGATCCTATCTGATCCCCCCCATTGTAAGCAGCAGTCCTGCCCTGCTTTATGGCTGAGATTCTAGCTATCTGTATAACAGAGCATTCTGTCACAGTGGCACAGATCCTATCTGATCCCCCCCATTGTAAGCAGCAGTCCTGCCCTGCTTTATGGCTGAGATTCTAGCTATCTGTATAACAGAGCATTCTGTCACAGTGGCACAGATCCTATCTGATCCCCCCCATTGTAAGCAGCAGTCCTGCCCTGCTTTATGGCTGAGATTCTAGCTATCTGTATAACAGAGCATTCTGTCACAGTGGCACAGATCCTATCTGATCCCCCCATTGTAAGCAGCAGTCCTGCCCTGCTTTATGGCTGAGATTCTAGCTATCTGTATAACAGAGCATTCTGTCACAGTGGCACAGATCCTATCTGATCCCCCCCATTGTAAGCAGCAGTCCTGCCCTGCTTTATGGCTGAGATTCTAGCTATCTGTATAACAGAGCATTCTGTCACAGTGGCACAGATCCTATCTGATCCCACCCCCATTGTAAGCAGCAGTCCTGCCCTGCTTTATGGCTGAGATTCTAGCTATCTGTATAACAGAACATTCTGTCACAGTGGCACAGATCCTATCTGATCCCCCCATTGTAAGCAGCAGTCCTGCCCTGCTTTATGGCTGAGATTCTAGCTATCTGTATAACAGAGCATTCTGTCACAGTGGCACAGATCCTATCTGATCCCCCCATTGTAAGCAGCAGTCCTGCCCTGCTTTATGGCTGAGATTCTAGCTATCTGTATAACAGAGCATTCTGTCACAGTGGCACAGACCCTATCTGATCCCCCCCATTGTAAGCAGCAGTCCTGCCCTGCTTTATGGCTGAGATTCTAGCTATCTGTATAACAGAGCATTCTGTCACAGTGGCACAGATCCTATCTGATCCCCCCATTGTAAGCAGCAGTCCTGCCCTGCTTTATGGCTGAGATTCTAGCTATCTGTATAACAGAGCATTCTGTCACAGTGGCACAGATCCTATCTGATCCCCCCATTGTAAGCAGCAGTCCTGCCCTGCTTTATGGCTGAGATTCTAGCTATCTGTATAACAGAGCATTCTGTCACAGTGGCACAGATCCTATCTGATCCCCCCCATTGTAAGCAGCAGTCCTGTCCTGCTTTATGGCTGAGATTCTAGCTTTCTTTCTGGCAAAAAAATCTAATTCTCTCTCAAGGTGGGCAATAATCCTATGTGAAACCTTTTTTTCTAAAGGAGCATTTAGGCCACAATGATACCATACTCAAAATTAAGATTTGCATTCCAAGTAACCACACCTTCTGTATAGCAGAGCCCTTTAATGGACAGAATAAAGATAATCACAGACCGGTTGAGTAGAACGAAACCCTCCGTTAGGATTCTCCTTGTTTCCTTTATCACTAGAATATTCTTCCTTATTAAACTTTGCCTAATCCTGTAATATACTGACTGATTCCGCCATATCCCCCCACTCTCTCCCACTCATTACACATAAGATTTACCCTGAAAGCCTTTCGCTGGTTCCAAGGACTTAGTGGGATTTGTGAAGGGGTGAAATGTATGGGCACGAGGCTCCTTGCAATAAATAACGGCGTTACTGTGAGCAGAAGGGGCAAAGCTGCTTACACTTAATCATATCCATTCCTTCTCCGGGTAGATTATTGCCTCCTTACAAGAAGTGATTGGCAAACCGTTACAGGCAGCATCGTTAATGCCAAGCTCTGTAATATTATGGGCTTTTATACATATATATGTATGTAACTGGGTGACATTTATGTGACACATGGTATTTTATCAACTTTCAGGATTAAGTCTCTCTTGGATTGAAAAGAATGCAGAAGCGTGTACATATACTGGGGCACGGCTCAGTAATAACATTAAAAGCCGGGATACATAGACTCAATGAAACCAACTGTAAATAAAACTCTCTTACTTACACTGGTATTGGGTACAGGGAGCAGGAATCAGCAATAAATCTCAGCCATAAAGCAGGGCAGGACTGCTGCTTACAATGGGGGGATCAGATAGGATCTGTGCCACTGTGACAGAATGCTCTGTTATACAGATAGCTAGAATCTCAGCCATAAAGCAGGGCAGGACTGCTGCTTACAATGGGGGGATCAGATAGGATCTGTGCCACTGTGACAGAATGCTCTGTTATACAGATAGCTAGAATCTCAGCCATAAAGCAGGGCAGGACTGCTGCTTACAATGGGGGGATCAGATAGGATCTGTGCCACTGTGACAGAATGCTCTGTTATACAGATAGCTAGAATCTCAGCCATAAAGCAGGGCAGGACTGCTGCTTACAATGGGGGGATCAGATAGGATCTGTGCCACTGTGACAGAATGCTCTGTTATACAGATAGCTAGAATCTCAGCCATAAAGCAGGGCAGGACTGCTGCTTACAATGGGGGGGATCAGATAGGATCTGTGCCACTGTGACAGAATGCTCTGTTATACAGATAGCTAGAATCTCAGCCATAAAGCAGGGCAGGACTGCTGCTTACAATGAATTTTAGATCGGACGTGTGCCCACTAGATAAAATACTGTTTGATTAGGATAGCTAGAATCTTATTGTCAAGCCTACGACCTCTTGTAATGTCAGCAGGTTACATGAGTGCACGTACTTGTTCCCTTACTCAGGGCCTCACAGCATTATGGGTAAGGAATACACAGATTCCCAAATGTGCCACTAACTGTTGGAACCCAGACACTAGTCATAGGGAAAGGATAGTACAGACACAGGCCTACTATAAGTAGCCTTATTGCTCACAGTTGGATAGAGAATGGGCAGCTTAGTGAGAGTCGTATATCCCAGCCCTTTCATTGGGTATTTTAATAAGGCGACTATTTCCATACTTATAATGAAAGAAATATCATTAGTAAAACAATTCATTCTCATTATTTGGAATGAAGACAAAGAATGACTTTTGTGATATGAAAAGACCTGCGTGACTTGATTAAACAAGGCTAACCTTTCATATTTTACAACTAATTCATTAAATGCCAACAGGAATTAGACGCGCTGCTCTAATTGCGCGACCATCAATATCCCCCCCATCCCGGGAGACAATATGGGAAGGAAAGTCGCCCCTTCTGGCCGGCGTGCCGCCATTTACCAAACACCGTCACAAACACGAATCTGATTGAATTACTCGCAGCGCCAGATGTAAAGTGAATTCAGACGTCGCTATTAGACAAACGACCCTTCAGGGCAAATGGTACAAAAAGACGTAGATTAAAGTCAGCAATAAGCAATGACGTATCCGACATTATACTTCCCGCAGTGCGTCGCCATTATACACGGGGTTGGAATCTGTAGCGTCTCAAACGGCGGTTGAATTCCTTTGGTCAAACTGAGGCGTATTGTAGTGGGCAGCCTGGTACCCATTCCTAGCAACTTTGCAATTGGTCTTCATTGCTTATATGTTCTGGTTTTTCCCTGCTGCATCTTTGCAGCTTTCAAATGGGGGTCACTGACCCCGGCAGCCAAAACCTATTGCTCTGTGAGGCTCCAGTTTTATTGTTATTGTTACTTTTGATAACTTATCTTTCTACTTAGTCCCTTTCCTTTTCATAATCCCATCAACCTACTGCCTGGTTGCTAAGGTAAAGAAGACCCTAGCAATCAGATAGCTGCTAAAATTCCAAACGGGAGAGCTGCTGAACAAAAAGTTAAATAACTGAAAAAGCACAAAAAGTGAAGACCAACTGCAAGCCATACTTGCACATACAAGCTTTGGTGTCCAAGAGACCTTGAGATGCTGTCGCCTTGGACCGTAGCTTGAAGGTGAGTATATTGGTGAGGTGGGTATATTCTCTAGAGGTGGCAATATCTTGTTGCTAAGATGAAGCAGTGGTAACGGCTGGGACCAATGTGTGAGGCTTGGATGGTAGAAGTCACTGTGATATTCCTTGGCAGTCTTGTTGGCATTGTCGTCTTGATAGTGTAAGTGAAGCGGCTAATTGCTTCTTCTAGGTAACATAGTAAGTTAGGTTGGCAAAAGACATGTCCATCACGTTCAACCATAATGCCTCTATATAACCTGCCTAACTGCTAGTTGATCCAGAGGATATATAATGTATCAGCCAGTACGACTGGTTCATTTGGGGAATCCCACAATTTCACAGCTCTCACTGTAACAAACCCTCCTTTCTTCTAATCGGACTGGACACCCTCAGCTTGTGTCTGCTAGATGGACCTACTGGTAAATAAAGCATTAGAGAGGTTATTATATGATCCCCTTATATATTTATACATAGTTATCATATCCCCCCCTTAAGCGCCTCTTCTCCAGTGTAAACAGACCCAACTGGGCCAGTCTTTCCCCATAACTGAGACTTTCCATACCCTTTACCAGCTTAGTTGCCCTTCTCTGGACCTTGTCTGTGGAGAACATTCTCACTTCTTGTAAAAACATGGGTTTTCTACCCAAGGCCATTTCAAGCTAGGGCTTAGTTAGCCTTCTCTTATTCCTTTGAGCACTGGAGACCAAAACTGCACTGCATATTCTAGATGGGGCCTTACCAACACTATGTAAAGTGGAAGAATAACCCCCTCCTGTGCCTTTAGATATATTTTGTTTTTGTTCCAAAGATGTAGATGGAGGTAGGTGTAACTCAGGAGGGGTATCATATATTGACCTTTTTGAGATTCACATTACTGTCCTTGCTGGGACAACTGGCAATACCAAAGCACAGTACTGTCCGACTGTTCCCATAAAGTGGGCCGTATATTCACATACTACATGTTTGAGGGTCTGATAATAAAATGATTATGTCTTCCATAGATGTCAATGGAGCTTCTGAACCATCCAGAGGCCAGACGGCCATATCCTGCCTGGGCGGCACTGCCTAGAGTTATACAGGAGCTTTGGGGATGCCAATATTCCCTGCATTTGCTTGTTCTCACTCATTGATTTGCTATAGCAACTGTTGCTGGGAACAAGGATCGAGTGTTGGGGCTAGCAGGATTGTCTGTACAATAGGAGAAGGGAATATAAAACCCAATTAAGAGGAATGAATCTCCTTGTTGTAAATACAACCCTGCAGTTTGTTATTATTCACCCACTTGCAAGGTGCAATAGAAATCTCTCTTTTGGTGACAGGTCAGAATATTTACGTCTTCTTTCAGCAGGAAATTTTTCCATCCCATAAATTAGAGCCTGGCGCAGTCACATAAATTTACAGGTTTAAGAAGTCAAGGAGAACATAGCAACATATCTGAATAAATGTGATAAACACACGGAGCTGATTCAATATTCCTTTATATGACCCCCCAACCCAATCTGTTTGAATAAGCTTTCTATAGAAGGGTATTAGTGGAGGAGAGAAGAGTAGTGATGGGCGAAATGTTTCGCCAGGCATGGATTTGCGGTGAATTTCCGCATTACGTCATTGGCGGACTGTTTCATGAAACGGATGAAAAAATTTGCAGCAGAAAAATTCGCTCCACGTCCAAAAATTTCGCAAGAATAGTCGCGGGCGTCAAAAGAATAGTTATGCTTCCAAAATTGTTGTAAGAATAGTCACGCAATAGCAGTATTGGGGAGCTCAACCCTCTGTTAACTTACCCAAGCGGGTATCAGGTGCAAAATACTGGAAGAACCTCACCTTGCATGGGGGTCAATATCCAACAGCAAAAAAATCCAGTAGCACACTGAAGATGCAAGCCGTGAAAAAAATGTGTTTCATTTGCCCAAGTACATATAAACAAGCAAAGAGCAACGTTTCGGGCCCCTCCGAGAGCTTGAGAAAGGGTCCGGAGGGTCCCGAAACGTTGCTCTTTGCTTGTTTATATGTACTTGGGCAAATGAAACACATTTTTTTCACGGCTTGCATCTTCAGTGTGCTACTGGATTTTTTTGCTGTAAGAATAGTCACGGGCATCAAAAAAATAGTCGTGCATCAAAAGAATAGTCGTGCATCAAAAGAACAGGCAGGAACACGGGCAGGAATCAGGCAGGAACATGGGCAGGAATCAGGCAGGAACACGGACAGGAATCAGGCAGGAACACGGGCAGGAATCAGGCAGGAACACGGGCAGGAATCAGGCAAGAACCAGACAGGAACACGGGCAGGAATCAGGCAGGAACAGGGGCAGGAACACGGGCAGGAATCAGGCAGGAACAGGGGCAGGAATCAGGCAGGAACACGGCAGGAATCAGGCAGGAACACGGGCAGGAATCAGGCAGGAACACGGGCAGGAATCAGGCAGGAACACGGACAGGAATCAGGCAAGAACCAGGCAGGAACACGGGCAGGAATCAGGCAGGAACATGGGCAGGAATCAGGCAGGAACACGGACAGGAATCAGGCAGGAACACGGGCAGGAATCAGGCAGGAACACGGGCAGGAATCAGGCAAGAACCAGACAGGAACACGGGCAGGAATCAGGCAGGAACAGGGGCAGGAACACGGGCAGGAATCAGGCAGGAACAGGGGCAGGAATCAGGCAGGAACACGGCAGGAATCAGGCAGGAACACGGGCAGGAATCAGGCAGGAACACGGGCAGGAATCAGGCAGGAACACGGACAGGAATCAGGCAAGAACCAGGCAGGAACACGGGCAGGAATCAGGCAGGAACATGGGCAGGAATCAGGCAGGAACATGGGCAGGAATCAGGCAGGAACATGGGCAGGAATCAGGCAGGAACACGGGCAGGAATCAGGCAAGAACCAGAGGCAGGAACACGGGCAGGAATCAGGCAGGAACAGGGGCAGGAATCAGGCAGGAACAGGGGCAGGAACACGGGCAGGAATCAGGCAGGAACAGGGGCAGGAATCAGGCAGGAACACGGCAGGAATCAGGCAGGAACACGGGCAGGAATCAGGCAGGAACACGGGCAGGAATCAGGCAGGAACACGGACAGGAATCAGGCAAGAACCAGGCAGGAACACGGGCAGGAATCAGGCAGGAACATGGGCAGGAATCAGGCAGGAACATGGGCAGGAATCAGGCAGGAACATGGGCAGGAATCAGGCAGGAACACGGGCAGGAATCAGGCAAGAACCAGGCAGGAACACGGGCAGGAATCAGGCAGGAACATGGGCAGGAACACGGGCAGGAATCAGGCAGGAACAGGGGCAGGAACACGGGCAGGAATCAGGCAAGAACCAGGCAGGAACATGGGCAGGAATCAGGCAGGAACACGGGCAGGAATCAAGCAAGAACCAGGCAGGAACATGGGCAGGAATCAGGCAAGAACCAGGCAGGAACACGGGCAGGAACCAGGCAGGAACACGGGCAGGAATCAGGCAGGAACACGGGCAGGAATCAGGCAAGAACCAGGCAGGAACATGGGCAGGAATCAGGCAAGAACCAGGCAGGAACACAGGCAGGAACCAGGCAGGAACACGGGCAGGAATCAGGCAGGAACACGGGCAGGAATCAGGCAGGAACACGGGCAGGAATCAGGCAGGAACACGGGCGGGAATCAGGCAAGAACCAGGCAGGAACATGGGCAGGAATCAGGCAAGAACCAGGCAGGAACACAGGCAGGAACCAGGCAGGAACATGGGCAGGAATCAGGCAGGAACACGGGCAGGAATCAGGCAAGAACCAGGCAGGAACATGGGCAGGAATCAGGCAAGAACCAGGCAGGAACAAGGGGAGGAACCAGGCAGGAACACCGGCAGGAATCAGGCAGGAACACGGCAGGAATCAGGCAAGAACACGGGCAGGAATCAGGCAAGAACCAGGCAGGAACACGGGCAGAAACCAGGCAGGAACACGGGCAGGAATCAGGCAGGAACACGGGCAGGAATCAGGCAGGAACACCGGCAGGAATCAGGCAGGAATCAGGCAAGAACAGGGGCAGGAACCAGGCAGGAACACGGGCAGGAATCAGGCAGGAACACGGGCAGGAATCAGGCAGGAACACGGGCAGGAATCAGGCAGGAACACGGGCAGGAATCAGGCAAGAACAGGGGCAGGAACCAGGCAGGAACACGGGCAGGAATCAGGCAGGAACACGGGCAGGAATCAGGCAGGAACACGGGCAGGAACACGGGCAGGAATCAGGCAAGAACAGGGGCAGGAACCAGGCAGGAACACGGGCAGGAATCAGGCAGGAACACGGGCAGGAATCAGGCAGGAACACGGGCAGGAATCAGGCAGGAACACGGGCAGGAATCAGGCAGGAACACGGCAGGAATCAGGCAAGAACACGGGCAGGAATCAGGCAAGAACCAGGCAGGAACATGGGCAGAAACCAGGCAGGAACACGGGCAGGAATCAGGCAGGAACACGGGCAGGAATCAGGCAGGAACACGGGCAGGAATCAGGCAGGAACACGGGCAGGAATCAGGCAGGAACACGGGCAGGAATCAGGCAAGAACAAGGCAGGAACAGGGGCAGGAACCAGGCAGGAACACGGGCAGGAATCAGGCAGGAATCAGGCAAGAACACGGGCAGGAACACGGGCAGGAATCAGGCAGGAACACGGGCAGGAATCAGGCAGGAATCAGGCAAGAACACGGGCAGGAACATGGGCAGGAATCAGGCAGGAACACGGGCAGGAATCAGGCAGGAGCAGGGGCAGGAACCAGGCAGGAACACGGGCAGGAATCATACAAGAACACGGGCAGGAATCAGGCAGGAATCAGGCAAGAACACGGGCAGGAACATGGGCAGGAATCAGGCAGGAGCAGGGGCAGGAACCGTCAACTTTTAATCAAAAAAAGCTTTGCCAGCAAAAATATAAACTATATAAACTTTCATACCATACTTGTAAAGCAAACCACCAGGTTAGAGATATCCGAGAGATCCTACTACTGCGTTTACTTTGGAATTCAATGGAAATCTTGGTTCCTGCATAAAATAAGCACAGGGAATCATAATGACCATGATTTATTAATTCCCTAAATAATTACGTTTATTTCAAAGCAAATTACCTTTGTTACTGGGACTGTTTGTTATAGATGGGCCTACGAGAAGAAATCTATGGCAGCAGTAATATGATCTTGGTGGCCTTCCTCCTACACAAACAAACCGAGGTGCTAATGACTTTGTCTGTCGTTGGTGCAGTGAGCGATGGGCATTAAATGAACAGAAAATCTATGACTATTGCCCTTAATTTCTAGAGCTGAGCTCCAGCTCACGGGACGACTGATTACACGGGTAAGTCCAAGGCAGTTTTCCCATGGTACCACCCAGTCATTACTGTAGATGTGTCACGGCTTTCCCTGTACAAACGGCAGCCCCAGAGCAGGATGTGGTTGCTCTAATGCTGAACTGATAGCGATATGGGAAGGAAAACCATAACGAGTAATAAACTGCGTCTGTAATTACAAATTTTGGCTTTACAAAAAATATTATCAAACCACATAAATAGTGCGGCGGGGAAATGACGGAGCGCATTGGTTCTGTGGTTCATTGTCAGGTATTAGCAAGAAAAGAAAAATCAGGATGGGAATGAAGCCTTTAATCCTATTACTACATAACGATTTCCTTTGTTTATTTAACATCTTCCCTATTTAAATATTTAACGAGAATGTTCTTTATATTTAAAGTCTGAAATGTGATGTAACCTTATGTTGGCTAAAGCCAGGCAGCTAGGCTAAAGCCTTGCCCAGCTAGGCAGGATAGAACTTGGATTATACTGGACTCGCTCATGCAGGATGGGGCTTCACTAAATGGAAGAGTAGAGTGCGGGTGTTGTGGAACTACTGCTGTTGTGCAACAATTAATAAAAGGTTCTTGCAAACTAAACAGAACAAAGGCTTTATATCAAAGCACGCCGAATGGTTATACTCGCAAGCAATGAGGTAGGAAAAGTACTAGATGATGAATATCAGTTACAATGGCAGAAGCAAAAGCAGAAGAAGCTCCTGTGAAATCACGGTGTAGATCGGTAGGTAGGGTTTGTAGTGAATGTGATCCAGATCCCCTACAGCTGAAATGGATCAGGAAGAAGAATATAGCCTAAATCCCTCTTCAGTACTGCGGTCCCTTCACTTAGGCAAGTCTAGGGGAGCGATACCTCCTGCTAACAATCCTTGTTGGAGCACAGAGCTGCTCTTTCTAGCAATTCCTCACTATCTCTCATTCCGAGGACGTGCTATAACAGTAGCTATCCTGTAGCAGACTAAACCACATTCATGGGTTCCCTGTTCCCCAACTTAAGTTTGGCATTGTCATCAACGTATCAAATAGAAAACAGTCCTATCCTAAGCCACCATCAGGCAGAAAACCATGGCTAGAAGCAGAGGACACAACATGAAGTGAGGAGAACTGAAAGGGAACATAAAACAATCCTTGGCAACAATGGAGATTAATACATTAAGTAGCCCCACAACAAATGTGGGAGGAACCTCCGTATTGGCTCAGTTAAGTGCTTCAAAATTGTCTATAACGCCCATTAATGCTCCAAATTGTTTAAATTGGAACCTGTCAATTTTTTTTTAAAAAGTGCAGTGCGCCCAACTTGGGTTGAAGCACCAGTGGTTCAGCCGTTGGTCACTATCCTCCAGATTTATGAAGTTATTTGACATAATTCCGCTCTCCAGGTGATTTTGGCATCGAGGGGCAATAATTTTGGCTCTTTACTTCTAAAACAACTTATGTGGATACAGTTTTGTAGACCAACTCTTGCAGTTTTTTTGGGGGGTATTAATTTTGGTGCAAGTTCATTCTAACATGGATGGGGAATGTATAAAGGGCTTTAGGCAAACCCAAAGTAAAGTATTAAAGTCACAGACTAAATGGACCGGCTGGTTCTTTTCTACTGGCAAACGCCAAGTCTCTGGCTGTTTCAGACTTCTGCCTTTGAACATGTAGATGTCTCTGGGATCGGAGCTGCAACCACAACGACATTCAAAAATGTTTATATTTATTTCCGCCCTCGACAGAACTTCAGAAGGGCTTTGAATTCATGAAACTTGTTGATGTGTTTCATTATGGTCTAGAACATTTGGATCAGGTCACTGATGTATCATTAAAGTGAAAAGGCCGTGATTTTCTGTGCATGTAAATGTCACGTTAGGGACGACGGCGCAATTGAACAACACTTTGCAGACAAGCAAAAGCCTATACTCTTCTTGGGTACATTGACATCCTGCCCAGGCATGAAATGATAGGCAACTGTTGGTGGGGCTGCTACTGACTGGTCTGGGTGTAGGACTGAAGTTGTTAACCTCTTAGGCGATGTATTCCTAAACCCATACAGAAATAGGCCTACAGTGATCCCTTGTAGATGATTTCACAGTATCTATTCCCCCCCTCAGTGTTCCCTCCACAGTGTTTCCTCTCCCTGTAGGGCGGTGTTAGAGCAATAGCACAGACGTAGAAGGTGATGGAGGAACTCCAACTTCCCGAGCCTGGGCATTCTTCACTTTTAAAGGGGGCCCGGCCGTGCTACAGTTCTCTGACTACATCGGGCCCCATTTAATCTATTACGGGCCCTGTCATCAGTAATCCAATCCGATTGGTCGCTGCCCGTGCATACGTGTGACGTCAGTACGCACAGGGCTCAACCTTATAAAAGGACCTGTCTCCTTTCCAGTGGAGACACAAGTGAAGAGGCGTCATTCGGGAAGTATCTCTCAGAGGAACCTGAAGTCGCTGGAAGAGACCGAAGTTGTCAGAGCCACTGCCAAAGAAGATTGTCTTCTGAGGGCACTGTGTATGGGGGCACTGTCTTTGTGGGTCACTGTCTTCAGGGGGCACAGTGTAAGCAGGCAATGGGGGGCACTGTGTATGGGTGCACTGTCTTTGGGGGCACTGTGTATGGGGACACTGTCTTTGGGGGCACTGTGTATGGGGGCAATTGGGGGCACTGTGCATGGGGACACTGTCTTTGGGGGGCACTGTCTTCAGGGGGCACTGAGTATGGGTGCACTGTCTTTGGAGGCACTGTGTATGGGGGAAATTGGGGCACTGTGTATGGGGGCACTGCGAACGAGAATTTGGACCTGGAGGATAAACCTTTT
This sequence comes from Xenopus tropicalis, assembly GCF_000004195.4. Classification (NCBI taxonomy): domain Eukaryota; kingdom Metazoa; phylum Chordata; class Amphibia; order Anura; family Pipidae; genus Xenopus; species Xenopus tropicalis. Next base: position 11,865,027 of record NC_030677.2, on the reverse strand, counting down.
TTAGTTTCAAACAAATCATTACAAACGTTCAGCTGTAAAATACTGAGCAGAAATCAATAAATATATATATAAAAAGATAATAACCAACAGTGGGATTGGAGGCTGGGAAGCCGCGTCTCCGGGAGTCCCCTCTGGGAAGAGCTGCCTGAAAGCAATGTTTTCCTACAGAATACAAATCCCGTAACCAGCGTCATTAGAAATAAGCCCCGCCCCCGGCGTCCTCCTCGCGGGCAGCTCCCTGATTAGAATTCCAGGCGCTTTCTGAATGAGCTGCTCCCAAACACTTGGGTTCTGTTTAACGATGCACAAATAGTCTGATATAAAAATCAATCTCGGCTCGAGATTTCACTGAAATAGATTGGAAGCAACAAGAACATTGAATATTATTCACCAACCTCCCTCGGCTTGTGAATAACTGATATTGTATTTGTTATTGATTCATTTCTACTTTATATTTATGTATCAGGTCTGTGTGTCTATGGTATAAATAGTACCATACAGGTATGGGAAACCCCTTATCCAGAGAGCTCCAAATTACAGAAAGGCCATCTCCCATAGACTGCATTTTAATCAAATGATTCATATTTCTATAAATGATTCCCTTTTCTCTGTAATAATAAAACAGTACCTGTACTTGATCCCAACTAAGATATAATTACCCCTTATTGGGGGCAGAACAGCCCTATTGGGTTTATTTAATGGTTAAATGATTCCCTTTTCTCTGTAATAATAAAACAGTACCTGTACTTGATCCCAACTAAGATATAATTACCCCTTATTGGGGCAGAACAGCCCTATTGGGTTTATTTAATGGTTAAATGATTCCCTTTTCTCTGTAATAATAAAACAGTACCTGTACTTGATCCCAACTAAGATATAATTACCCCTTATTGGGGGCAGAACAGCCCTATTGGGTTTATTTCATGGTTAAATGATTCCCTTTTCTCTGTAATAATAAAACAGTACCTGTACTTGATCCCAACTAAGATATAATTACCCCTTATTGGGGCAGAACAGCCCTATTGGGTTTATTTCATGGTTAAATGATTCCCTTTTCTCTGTAATAATAAAACAGTACCTGTACTTGATCCCAACTAAGATATAATTACCCCTTATTGGGGCAGAACAGCCCTATTGGGTTTATTTCATGGTTAAATGATTCCCTTTTCTCTGTAATAATAAAACAGTACCTGTACTTGATCCCAACTAAGATATAATTACCCCTTATTGGGGGCAGAACAGCCCTATTGGGTTTATTTAATGGTTAAATGATTCCCTTTTCTCTGTAATAATAAAACAGTATCTGTACTTGATCCCAACTAAGATATAATTACCCCTTATTGGGGCAGAACAGCCCTATTGGGTTTATTTAATGGTTAAATGATTCCCTTTTCTCTGTAATAATAAAACAGTACCTGTACTTGATCCCAACTAAGATATAATTACCCCTTATTGGGGGCAGAACAGCCCTATTGGGTTTATTTCATGGTTAAATGATTCCCTTTTCTCTGTAATAATAAAACAGTACCTGTACTTGATCCCAACTAAGATATAATTACCCCTTATTGGGGCAGAACAGTTTATGGATGGGGATAGATGGGGACACAGGGGGTAGGACACAGGCTCAGGGTCAGTCCTGTTGGGGGAATATGTGACATTGTTTCACTGCTGTTCAATTCCCCCAAAAACAAACTATTATATATGGTCATATAATCATTCATCTTTAATTAACCAGAACTGCAGGATTAGTATTGGGTGGGGGGGTTAGTAACTAAGTAGAAGTGCAGGATTAGGATTGGGTGAGGGGGTTAGTAACTAAGTAGAAGTGCAGGATTAGGATTGGGTGGGGGGGTTAGTAACTAAGTAGAAGTGCAGGATTAGGATTGGGTGGGGGGACAGTAAGGCAGTATCGGTACCAGGGCCGGAACTAGGGGTAGGCATAAGAGGCAGCTGCCTAGGGCGCAATGATTGGGGGGTGCCAGGCAGGCTCCTCTCCTCCCTACCCCTAGTACGCAATCAGCAGTTGCACGTTGCGCCACTTTGCATCGCGCCGGGACCCCCCCCCCCGTGAACATCGTGGTGCGCGATGTAGGTGCAGGGGCGAGGTAGCCGATCGGGTTCCTCAAAATCACGGCCCCAGTTCAGACATTTCCTGCGAGTTTCACACAGAGACGCGAGTCGCTGTCACACGGCAGTAAATACCCCGGCGCAAAGCTCTCTGTAAATGTGGGAGGCGGGACGCACTGTATGTATTACTGGCAGCGACAGACTCACGGGGGGGGGGTAAGATGTGTCAGTACGTTCCTGTTAGTACAGCCCTGTATCTCTGGGAGACGCTCACATTCACCCCTTGTCATCACTGAGAGAAAATGGAATTGTTTGTTCCGTAGCCCTGTCTGTGCGACTCCGCGGCGCTATAACGCAGTGTGACAGGCAAGTCGCGCCGCCATTCCGCCTGCAGTGCCGGGTCGGTGGGAGACAGAACGGGGCCCTGGGGCACAATCACAGCTTCTGTTGTGCTAAAAATGAAATGAAATGTTCTTTTCAGGCACTGACAGAGCCGCTTGCGTTCAGCTGGGGCTCAGTATTAACCCTTCATTCCCAGCCAGCGCTCTCTTCTACAGCAGGGACAAACCTGGGTAACAATGAGGGCAATTACGGGGGGGGGGGGGTAAAGGGGGCAGAAGGTTTTGTTTTTTACCCACAATGCAGAGTCATTGCAGCCGCCAACTGCCAGATAACGTGAGTGTAATGTGCACAAGATTTATCCTTACTGTATGTGCATCCCGTAACGCCGCGCTGGAGCCAATGGTGATTCCAAGGTTCCCTTCGTGGGCTGCGCCAATGAAAAATTCACAGAGACAAAAATGTCGCAGAGGCAAAAAGTTGGCACAAAAAAACGCCCACTGACTTTAATGCAACGAGTTAGAAAGAAAATTGCGCATAAAAAATGTTGCCTATTGACTAATTTTTCGCCGTTTAGTAAATTTTTCAGCAGTTTCGGAAATATTTTCAGCGAAGATTTGCTCATCGTTAGCTGGAAGTGACTATTGAGCGAATCTGTCCCGTTATGCTTCGCCACAAAATTCGCAAAAGGACAAAAGTTCACGAAATGGCGAAAAATCACTGAAACGCATTTGTTGCACAATTTTTTTTTTGCCCGTGTGTCTTTTTTTTACACCATCCGCACCCATTTGTGACACAACCGCGCCCATTTGTGACACAACACCTTTTTTTGACACGCATCAAATTTTCCCATGGCCAATTTTCCCTGAAGTTTCGCCAATGGCGAAGTGCAGAAATTCGCTGGGAATCCATGCCTGGCGAAGAGACTGAAGCCGCAAGTGACGCCATTTACACAGTTGTTTATTTACTTGTAACTGACTGAGAAACGCTCAAGGCCCGGCACCCAATGTCCCCCATGTGGGTCACTTGCAAACCGTGTCGGACTGGGCTGCTGGGTTACCGAGAAAAAACCCAGTGGGCCCTGGTGGCCCAGATCCGATCCCACCCAGGGCGATCCAGTGACCCCCTCCCCCGACACGCCGCAGGTAAGTTTCATTTAGGAGCGCTTGTGGGAGGAGGTCGGAGGGTTTTGGGGGCCCCTGCAGAAAATGGGGGGGTGTGAAGGCGGTGGGGGCAATGGGGGGGTACAGGGGCCCCTGAGGCAGAAGCCTCAGTGGAAACATCACCAGCATGCACTCAACGGACTCCAGGACAGCGGTTGTAAAGCTTCAAAAAGCTTTATTCAAGGATCCAGACCTGACGCGTTTCGTGTGTTGCCACAAGAAGAAGCCTCAGTGGACCCCACACCCCCCAGTCCAGCCCTGCTCCCCCCAGTCCGGCCCTGCACACCCCAGTCTGACCCTGCACCCCCCAGTCCGACCCTGCACCCCCCAGTCCGACCTTGCACCCCCCAGTCCGGCCCTGCTCCCCCCAGTCCGACCCTGCACCCCCCAGTCCGGCCCTGCACCCCCCAGTCCAGCCCGGCACCACCCAGTCCGACCCTGCACCCCCCAGTCCGGCCCTGCTTGCAAACCCCTATCAACGGTCACTTGCAAATCTACCCCACTCCTGCCAGCGGCCAATCGATTGCAACCCTGAGCCGCTAAAAATCTCCTTCCCCACTGCCTCTATCCCTGCTTGTGCCCCCCTCCCCACGATGTTGTGCCCTCGCCAACTGCCTCCGCTGCGTCAGTTTTTGTGACAAGCGTGCCGAAAAATTTCAGTCATCACTAATCCAAACCCAGATCCACCAGTAGGTAGGAGCGCGACTGGGCCGGGGGGCGGAGTTATTTACAGCCAAAGAGAAAGCAGACCCTGCAGTCCGGCCCCCCGCGAGCGCGTAGTCGGCTTCCCCTATAGTCGCGCCACTGAGCAGCCTCATTAAACCCACCATAATAGAAATATTCTAAACAAAAAGCAGTAAATTTGGTTTATATTTATTATTTCCCCACGAATGCTTGAAGTTTAGAGCTGAAAACCAATCTCAGTTCTAAAGAAATCCTTCCAAGCCAGCAATAAAATTACCTGGGGGGGGGGGGGGGGTTTGTTTTACAGCCGAACCAGGAAATTCTATTTTGCTCAGATTCAATAAGAACAACAAAACCTCAAGTAAAACCTTATAAAACTGCATTAAATAAAGCATTTAAGTCGGTCGTACAGTGAGGCTGCCATATGTATTCACTCGTGCTGGGAGAGGAAAATAAAGGGATTAAATCTGTTTTGTATTCCCCCTATTTCCTCCTCCAATAGAGAAAAGCAAAGGGGGGGAAGGAGGATTGGGAGAAATCCCTGAATAACAGGATATGTTACACGCGTGTAGCACAGATCCAACATACAGGATAAAGCCTCTGGGTAATAAATGTGCCGCTGAGCGCCGTGTCTAATGCCTGCAGGGATCTGTCACTCGAAACTGAAGATGGAATCTAAGAAATAATAATTTTAAAGGGGAACTAAAGCCCCCAATAGGGATTTTTGCAAGTGTTAATGCAGAGAGCTGCCGTAGAGCTTACGCTCATACATCAAAGAAACACTCACTTAAGGCTCAATCTCATCCCCCACTTAGATGACTAAACTGTCCATTGGTTGAGGTCCAACTGGTCCATTGGTCGAGGTCCCACCTTGAGTGCGCTATCCAGCTTTGTATTAGTGCAGCTACACTCGGGGTTGAACTAGGGTGTGTGGGGCCCCCCACAATCCAAAGGGGCCCGACCACCGCCACCCCTGCCCAAGCACACATAGCTCATACATATCTAGGCACGACTGGGGGAGGGAAGTCAGCAGGGGGCACCGATGGGGTGGGGATCGGGTCTGGGTCGACGGGGCCCACCTGGTTTTTTTCTGGTGTCCCACGTGCCGAGTCCAACCCTGTCTACACTCTAGGTATCAATGAACTGAAATGCACATTAAAACTTGCTGTTCATTCTCATTTTTGGGTTCCAGTATACAGATGCAGCCAGCAAGTTTCACATTTTGTCTCTCCTGCCTGTAGATGGAGGTCTTCTTGCCAGTTTGGTGATTCTGTGTATATTGGGCCTCGTTCTGCCAGAAGATGTGGTTTCCAGAATATGAAATACGAAAAACTCAAATTGAATAAAATTGCTTACATTTTACCCAGAACAACTCTCATTGACTTTTATATGATCTCGCAAGCTTTTACCAGCTATGACATTTTTTTGTGCTTAATTATTATCAGAAATTGAGTTTTCCCACAAAAAAAAATCAAATTGAAGTAAAAATTCTAATTTTAACATTGATAAATCAGCCCCTAAAGTAAACTCATTAGAATTCCACTGATTCTGCAGATTGTATCATTTGAAATAGTGTTGAATTTCTAACTTTCTACTTTTCACAATGTTTCTCCCATATATTTTGATATTTCTCCATGGACAATAATATACATTATCTGTACATCTGATTGGCTCAGCTCTGGCCCCATAATTTAACACCTGGTGAGCGCTTAAACATTTGCTTCATTAGAGAACATAACAGCCTGTTGGGCACTTATAATTTTATTGTTAACGAATGTGTCTCTCTTGGATCGTTTGATAAGCCATTTAGTCCCTGCTGTTTTTATTTTTCCTGAAATAGGCCGGCTATATTCTATATTCTGTGCTGCATGTGGAAAAAAACAGTTGCTCAGACTTTTATTTGTCTTGAAATCAGAGTCACCTTTGATACTCCCACAAACTAGAAATATACAAGGATTAATTCATAAAGTTCCTCGGTAGGTTCCTGTAGGATTTGGGGATTTTTGTGGATGACAAACTGTGTAACTCCAGGCAGTGTCTTTCTGTGGCTACTAAAGCAAATAAAGTGCTGTCTTGTATAAAAAGGGCATTGACTCAAGGGATGAGAACATAATGTTGCCACTGGTAAGGCCTCACCTTGAGTATGGGGGGCAGTTTTGGGCTCCAGTCCTTAAGAAGGATATTAATGAGCTGGTGAGAGTGCAGAGACTGCAACTAAACTGGTAAAGGGGATGGAAGGGTTAAACTATGAGGTGAGACTGTCGAGGTTGGGGTTGTTTTCTCTGGAAAAAGGCCACTTGTTAGGAGACATGATTAATCTTTACAAGTACATCAGAGGGGATTTTAGACAGATAGTGGGGTCACTTTTTTCCATAGAAAAGATCAACGTACCAGAGACCACCCCCATTTAAATTGTAATGATGACCTATAGACATAAGGGGCACACTCTCGTACGTCTGGCCGAGCTCATAGTGCAAACACCTTATATAATTCAGTGCTGAAACTCCCTCCAGTTCCTTGGGTCAAATGGACCCCTCTCCCCCCAGGTCAAGCCTCTTTAGGGGGTATTTCCCTTATTACATATATAATAATCTATTATTATAGGCATTCTGTAGGAAATTCAGGGCAAACAACAATCCATACCGGCATCAGAAAAATAATAAAAACAAAGTATCTGTGTTTGTTGATGACATAAAATTGCCCAGAATCCCCCCCAATTTCTTTGGGAGTTACTCGTTAATGCTGGCTCTCCCCCGGCGCTGGTAATGCCCCATAGAGAGCAGGTCTGCAGGACTCTATGTAGCTCAGGGCTTGAACTGGGGCGATAAAAGAGAAGGAACGCTATGTGCGCCGCACGTTAAATTAAGCCTCATTCTCCAACACTTTCTGCTTTCACCGGCTCTAAAGCAAAGCCATTGTGCTATTTCCACCTTCTGAACAGTTTGATTCCCAGTCTGCAGAGATTTACCAAAGTATGTGGCCTGTAGAGACCCCATAACATGCCCAACATTTTAAAATTGTAAAGAGGAACAAACAAAAAAATGCCCCACCCATTTTTGTGACCACGCCCCCCCCCCCCCAACGACCACTCCCATTTTACAAAACTTGGCAGGTTATGTAAAGCTTTGTAAATCTGGCAGGTTTGAGATCAAAGGGAAATGAGGGACTTTTCAGTAAGAATCTGGGACTGGGGGCTGAGCTGTTTAAATCGGGACTGTCCCCTGTCCCAGTTGGGGGGTATGGCTACATGGAAACAGCGAATAGGCAATTCAGCTTCTGCAAACAAAGCCCCTGACTCTGTATAACACAGCACTACCCCAGTATGTTCCATATTGTACCATATTATTTACTAAATATCATCCTCTCACTATTCCTCTGTTACATTCTACCTTAATTGTGTGTTTTACCCTTTCCAGGGTCGGACTGGGCCAGTGGGGCACTGGGAAAAAACCCGGTGCTCCTCAGTTCTGGTCCTGGTGAGGGCGCTGGAGCTAGGTTTAATTTATGCACACTCAGGGGAGGGGTCAGGTGGGTGGGGGGGACCCTTGGGGGGGGTGTGAAGGACGCAGTGGAGGGCCCCCCAGTCCCTGAACCTTTCTCTGTGTTATTTGCATCGAGGAGCAAAAGAAAGCTTTGATATTACAATAAACAGGTTCCGGGATACAAAACTCTTACACAGGATTTCACAGGAATATTGAAGTGGAGGGACGGCACCCCCCTTTGATGTTTGTACATAATGTCACTATAACACATCTGTAAGTCTGAATTCCCAATCCCATCACAGCGCCACAAAGCCCCATCATTAGTACAAGCCCATCACAATACCAACATGGGATGTACCAATATAATCATGGAGATATCCCATAATTCTGCCTGATTTTGTGCTCCCGCCAGATGCTGACCCAGGGGTCACAGTCCAATCTGCTTATCTTTTGTGTGCGGACAAATCTGCTTGCTCTGCCCTTAATCTCAATCAAGCGTTTGCTAGGAAATCTGTGCCTGGCCGCCATTATGGCGCCACATTACATGGGCATCTACCTGTACAGGCTGGGAATAAAATAGGGGTTCTGTTCCACACTGGGCTTCTTCCCAAAATGCACCACTTGGGGTACTTTTCTTCTTACTGCCACAGTGCCATATTCTCTGTTGCCCCGGTAACCAGTGTGATGGCACTAGTGCAGTACAGACATTGGCTAAAACTGACTGCACCAATCAGGTGCTTCCCTGGGGTGATGCTGCACCAGTAGAAAAAGGCAAAATGGTGCTAAGGAAAGTACTTGGTGCATTTTTGGATAACCCGGTGTGATGGATAAGGGAAAACTACTTATGATCTGATTTCTTTTAGTCCTTTATTTGATTGAGTTAAAAAACATAAGTGGCTGCTGGGGAGAGTCTGATACTGTACTTGCTCTGCCCGGGGAGCTTGTTCAGCTCTGTAGGAGCCCGGCCTGAAACAAACATTCAGTTTCAGCTTTTTGCTAAGTATAAATGATAAAACATGATTTGTATTTAAACTTCCATTGCCAAAAAACCATTTTATCATAAAAGTGTGGAACCTACAGTATAAATGGCCTGTCAGATTATAGGATTATTCTGTTATTCTGTTTCATCTAAGCACCAACACGGCTCAGTAGCGCCCAAAGGGGTAGTTTGCCTTTACATTGACTTCTAGTATGATATAGAGAGTGAAATAAACCCAATAGGGCTGTTCTGCCCCAATAAGGGGTAATTATATCTTAGTTGGGATCAAGTACAGGTACTGTTTTATTATTACAGAGAAAAGGGAATCATTTAACCATTAAATAAACCCAATAGGGCTGTTCTGCCCCAATAAGGGGTAATTATATCTTAGTTGGGATCAAGTACAGGTACTGTTTTATTATTACAGAGAAAAGGGAATCATTTAACCATTAAATAAACCCAATAGGGCTGTTCTGCCCCCAATAAGGGGTAATTATATCTTAGTTGGGATCAAGTACAGGTACTGTTTTATTATTACAGAGAAAAGGGAATCATTTAACCATGAAATAAACCCAATAGGGCTGTTCTGCCCCAATAAGGGGTAATTATATCTTAGTTGGGATCAAGTACAGGTACTGTTTTATTATTACAGAGAAAAGGGAATCATTTAACCATGAAATAAACCCAATAGGGCTGTTCTGCCCCAATAAGGGGTAATTATATCTTAGTTGGGATCAAGTACAGGTACTGTTTTATTATTACAGAGAAAGGGGAATCATTTAACCATTAAATAAACCCAATAGGGCTGTTCTGCCCCAATAAGGGGTAATTATATCTTAGTTGGGATCAAGTACAGGTAATGACTAAAGAGAGCGGACTAGCGGTAGGCAGGAGAGGCTGCCTGGCGCCCCCCAATCATTGCTCCCTAGGCAACTGCCTACCCCTAGTTCCAGCCCCGTTGGTCATTTCTGTTCTACAACCAATAGAAACTCTTCTATAAATGATGAAATGAGGAGCAGAATCGTATGAACCAGGAATCCGCTGATATATTGGAAAGGATTTTTTTTTCTTGTAGAAATAGAGAATTAAATATGATAGATAGGAAGAAACTTACAAAGTTTGAAAAACATGAAAAGAAATTCAGTATTCAGTCACCGTGTAACGCACAGGAATTGAAATGATCCAAAAGAGTCGCCAAACACATTATTTCCTCTGACACAAACATCCGCCGAGGAACAGCCGAGCCGAACGATGTGGCGCTTTCCTCTCTTCTGATTCATTGTGTAATTACCATTATTGCCTATGTGCATAATAACAAAATATAACTATGTGCCCCAGTGCTAAATTGTCTTGCTGTGCAGTGTCAGACAGGGGGGTGCAGGGGACTCAGTAATGGCCCCCGCTGCAGCCTTCACACACCCCACCGCAGGGGCCCCCACTGCCCATCCGACCCCTTCCCCTGAGTGAAACTTACATGCAGTGCATCGGGGGAGCGAGATGGGCTCGGTGGAACACCTGCGTCAATTGGACCATCGAGACCCACTAGGGCTGGGGCCCCGTCTGTTTTTTTTCCCAGTTCCTGGCTCCACCTATAGACGAGATCCATATCTATTATTATGTTTCTTGCTGTCTTTGTTATATTATTATTATTAACATTTATTTATAAAGCGCCAACATATTTGCTCTACACATGACCTCCTTCTCTCCTCCTCTCCTCATCACCTCCTCTCACTCTCGCATCCAGGACTTCTCACGTGCTGCACCCATCCTCTGGAACGCTCTTCCCCATCCCATTAGGCACTGCCAGACTCTCCAAGCCTTTAAACGGTCTCTTAAAACTCACCTTTCCACTCAAGCCTATAACCTAAACCCCCCAAACACTCACTAACCACTGGTTTCCTCCTCTCACTCCGCACTTACTGTCACTTTACACACCTACATGAACTCCAACACCATGCTAGTTACCCTGACCCAATGTCTCAGCCCTCCCTTTTAGAATGTAAGCTCTTGCGAGCAGGGCCCTCCCCCTAGTGTCTCCGATCCTCATCCAATGTAACTGCAAACCATTTTTGTGTATTGTTTATATGTACATGTTAACTGTCTTTTGTACCCCTCTATAATAATTCTGCAGCGCTGTACAATAAGTGGGTTTCATACATTGGACATGTAGCTGCCGATATGGGTCCCTTGGACCAATTCGGCAGATTATCGGCCCATGTAGGGGCAGGAACGAGGGGCCTGCCTGACCGATATCTGGCCTGAAATTGGCCAGATATGGATCTGACAGGTTAAAAGATTCAGTTGGATCGAGGACCACATTGGCTCATTGATGAGGTCCCCGAACCGACTGCCCCGTTGCCGCCATTATAATTCAATCGTTTGGCCCCAGGGCTAAACGATCGAATTAGCCTACATGTTCCCCGATATCGCCCACCCGTAGGTGGGGATATCGGGTGAAGATCCGGTCGCTTGGCGACCTCACCAAGCGAGCAAATCTTCACGTGTATGGGGACCTTAACATATAAAGCAACCAATAACCGATACAAGAAGTGAAGAGAGCCCTGCCCAAAAGAGCTTACAATCTACATCTTTTAGAATATATGAAACAATATAATGAAACTATATCAATTAACCATGGGTTCACCGAGTCCTTTTCATGGAGGGTTACAGTAGGAAAAAAAAAGCCAAAAATTTTAATGTAGATTTTTTGCATCAGAAAGCTCGCGAGGTCATGTAGGAGACAATGGGGACTGTCTTAGGTGCAATTGTAACTATGTAGTCTCATCGCACATCGCTACAAATATGTGATTGCTTTAGGCCTGTTCCTTGAGCCATTGGACTCTACTGTGACTTCTAGTGATGAGTAGTGATGAGCGAATCTGTTCCACTTCGCTTCGCCGAAAAATTAGCAAAAATATGGCAACCACATGTCTTTTTTTGGACGCGACTGTGACTTATTTGACACAACCTCAACATTTCCATTCGCTCATCACTAGTGACTTCTAATAGTTTTACAGTGGCAGATAAATTATCCTCTCTTCTCATTAAAAAATGTTGTTTAGACATATGTGGTGGTTGCTCCTAACATGGAACCTTCACAAAAAGGCCTCTTTCCTTTACCTTTCTGGGTTGGAGAATGGTAGCCATTGGGTTGGTCTCATAAACTCCATAGGTCGAGGCGTATTTGGAGAAGAGGGCACGGTAGAAAGGATTCGCTAACGTAGTAGAAGAATATAAATGGTGGGAAGCCAAGGTCACTGCAAAATTTTGTGTATTATTTATTAAATTTACGGCTTCGGGCAACAATATTTTTTTCATGAACTTTTCACAATAAAGGTTATTACATATGATATAACTCCATACATAAAACATTAATATCCTGTTTTGTTTTGTAAATGTTAGCTCAGGGGGTTTGTTCCTGGGTAGATGAGCTATATTGCTCGTGAAAGGGACACAATATTTGCATTTTTGAGCATGAAAGGAATAAGCTCTTTACTGTGGGCTTGAACCAATATCTGGCTTTAATATTCTCCTTTGTGTGGACAAAGATTTGGGTCTTTATTCTGCAGAATGGGTCAACTCTACTCCTTTACTGGTTCTTATAGAGAGTCAAGAAGATGTTGCCCAATGGCCTTAATTCATTCAGAAGACTTGGAGAATATGATGGTTCAGATGGAAGAGGAAAGTCTAGTGAGGCTACCAAAGCTCCCACCAGTATGTCAAAAATTCCCTGTCACATGGGGAGAGTTATTAGAACTCCATAATTTCTTTTTTTATTCTCAACTTTGACGAAATTCATTTTCCCGAATGTCTAATATTTATAAGGTTGCACCCATTCCACATTTTTTTCAGACTTTTTCGTATATTTTCCGCAACTTTGCCGTCGCGAAAAAATCAGATTCGTTTTTCCGCCGTTTACAATCGCTCAATACCAAAAAATCACGATGCCGACGAAATAGTCGCGCAAAATACAATAAAGTCGCGGCAGCATCTAAAAAGTTGCGACAAATACGAAAAAGTTGAGACGGCGACGAAAAGACGGCGAAATTTTCGTTTCCAATCTGAATTTTTCCCATTCGGGATTCAGATTTGTGGATTAGTAATTAGTTATCTCCCCCTAAATCTTGGCCAGATGCCGAACCGTATCCTGGATTTGGTGCATCCCTAAATATTTACTAAAAAAAAGTCACAAGGAAAAGTTGCTGCGAGAAAAGTCGTAAAAAACTCGACTTTTTCAAATTGTCGCGGTGAAAATTCTGACTTTGTCAAATTGTTACTGCGACAATTTGAAAAAGTCGTGTTTCTTACGACTTTTCTCGCAGCGACTTTTGAAGGGCTTTCAAGGAAAGGGACCTCTGCCACTGACTTCTACATGAACTCGGCAAGTCTAATCTGGCCAATTGTTGGATTCAGATTTTTAGCCATTTAGACCCATAGTACATCTTGGAAAAGTCACAGCGTTTTTTTTTCTCAATGACTTTTTTGAAAAAATCCAATTTGAGTTTAAAATTAAAAATCGATGGTTAGTAAATGAGCCCCATAACTCATGTATGAATTGGGTCTCTGGTTTGTTATATTTTAGCTTTAACCATATTTCTAGCTACAATCCCCCTGTGTCTGGGGAGCACAGCATAGTCATACATGCCACTTTATTTTGTCATCTATAATCTTCAAATGAGATTAAATAATAAAAGTTCATACAGTCAGTCATGTAACATGATTCAGCAGGAACAATTGACTAGGGATGAGTGAACTTTTTCCCCACGGTACTGGGGAGGTCCTGGTGGTTCCGTCACCTATCCCCTGGGGGAAGAAGGTTCCCTAATTGGCTCAGGGATCTAGAGATGATTTTCCTGGACTCCATCCTAGTGGGAGGTGGATCTGTCAGAGGGCCTGAGGTGGAGTTAGACCTTAGTAAAGGAGTCCAAGCAAAGCCTAATTTAACACATACAACTATTTAAAGATAAAAATAATTTGCCGGTAATTCTTAATCATTAGTGAGATTTATTGATTAGCACAGGTACTCCCTTACTGCCAGTACAACCTACAGTGAGGCTATATATATATATATTCACACCATGAATGGCACTCACGGCATGAAGTCCATAGACAAATACTTTATTGAGACTCCAGATTTATATATATATATATATATATATTCAAGGACATGGTTAAGCAACATACAGACAAGGAGATACAGAAAAGGAGATAGAACTTGCAAGGCTTAAGATCACCAGTAGAGAGACATCTTTAGAAAAATGGATGCCCCCCAGTGGAAGCCCATCTGATTGTCCCTACACCTTAGGCAAGGTTTTGCCTTGGAGAGCTACCCCCACACTACTTCTCCTTAGTGGAGCCAAGAGCTGCTCATCTGCTAATCTGGTCTAATTTATCCTTAAGAGGGTGCTAAACCAGAGTCTGCTATCTACTGCTTTGACTTCATTAACAGGGTCCCTTTCCCCGAGGTATCTAAGGCTTGGGTAACCTAAGGCTCCACTTAGATTACTTTACTGATGCTTTCCTCTTCCTAAGACTCTGGCTGATCCATCTCCTACTAGGATAGAGTCCAGGAACACGAGCTCCCATGATATAGACTTGGGGCAGGAAATAGTCACTAGATCCCTGGGCCAATGGGAAAACCTTTCTCCCCCAGGGCGTAGATAACAGAACCAGGATTTCCAAAAGGGGAATAAACCCCACGGATCACCTACAACATTGCCATGGTGACTGTAACTCCAATTTAACAGAATAATAGGAATAATAGATGGTATATTTTCCACCTCTACGTCTGTGATTTTAAATGACTTTCAAACAACTTTCCTATTTGGGATTTATGTAATTTTCTCAAATCAGATATAAAAAAAAATGAGTATCAACCCACATTCACTATAAAATATAAATAGCCACTGTGTATGCCAAGTTCCTTGCTCAACACTTTAATATTAATAACATCGGGAGTACAGACTTTTGGACTAATGTTTATTGCTGTCAACACTTAAATCAATCCAAGCCCCCAAAGAGCTCAGCTAACACTTTGCTTCTGATAAATGTCATTGCAGAGATTACACTTTATTTCTTTGCCCTAGAGATATGGAAAGCACAATTTACATTTTTAACCCGTGCCGCGAATTCCGCCAGTCAAGCTGCAAAGAACGTATGCAGCAAAATCCACATATACGGTAATAAGACTTAAATGAGAAGGAAAGGTACAGTCACTGGGGGAAGGGGTGGTGCCAAAATGTTAGGCCCCTCCCCCCCAGTGATTGCCCCAGCCCGGGGTAGCTGCTATAGAGTGCTCCTCTTCCTTCTGTCTAGTGATGGCATGGTCTTACTGTGAAATTCTGCAGATTTTTTGCCGAAATGGGCGCAAAAATTCGGCACAAAATAAAATTCGGCGAGTGAGGAAAAAGTCACGTCAAATCCGTTGCGGTTGCGTCTATAAGTCGCCGTCATGTAAAAAAAGTCACACGCAAAGACAGACGAAGGAAGATGATCACTCTCTTGCAGATACCCCAGGCTGGGGCAGTTTTCTCCTAATGGGGCAAGAACCTGGGGTATAAGGTAAGTGATTAGAATCACTGGGGGGGAGGGGCCTAACATTTTGGCACCGCCCAGTGATTGTACCGTTCCTTCTCCTTTAATTACTTTGTAACTTCCACTTTTTATTGCCCTAACTGCCTTCATATGACAATACAAGGCTAACGACTCGCCATGTTGCTGCACAACCCTAAAGAAACCTGGGAGCCCCTGCCTGGTCATTTTTTTGATTTTTGAGTGATTAGCAGTGATTAGTAGTGATGGGCAAAATGTTTCGGCAGGCATAGATTCGCGACAAATTTCTGCGTTTTGCCATTTGCGGATTGTTTCGCGAAATGGATGAAAAAATTTGCTGCACGTCCAAAGATTGTCGACAAAAGAATAGGCGTGGGCGAGACAAAAGAATAGCCGCGAGCGAGACAAAAGAATAGCCGCGGGCAAGACAAAAGAATAGCCGCGAGCGAGACAAAAGAATAGCTGTGGGCAAGACAAAAGAATATCCGCGAGCGAGACAAAAGAATAGCCGCGGGCAAGACAAAAGAATAGCCGCGAGCGAGACAAAAGAATAGCCGTGGGCAAGACAAAAGAATAGCCGCGAGCGAGACAAAAGAATAGCCGCAGGCGACAAAAGAATAGTCGCGTGAGACAATTTTTTTTGACGCTCAACATTTTTGCCGAAACTGGACAGATTCGCTCATCACTAGTGATTAGCTGAAAACAAAAAACACTATAACTAGGGATGTACCGAATCCACTATTTTCGAATTCGGCCAAACCCTGTAGCCTTCGTAAAGGATTTGTCTGAATACCGAATACCGAATAGGGAAGGATTAAAGAAAAATATTCTACTTCCGTGTTTATGTGACAAAAAGTCAGGTGATTTTAAAGATTCGGATTCAGTTTGGCCAGGAACGTGGATTCGGGCAAATCCTGCTGAAAAAGGCAGAATCGTGGGCGATTCCTGGATCCGGTGCATCTCTGTCTATAACATTGGTCCCCAAACCCAAGGACTAAAGTCCCCCCAGTGAGTGGCATGGAGCAGTAACTGGGGGGGGTTCCAGGATTTATTGCTCAGATAGAGAAACACATAGAGTACAGCGAGACTGTATCTGATTATGGTGCCTGATGAAGCAGCCCCTCTGTATGACCCAGCAAGTGGGGGTTAAATGTGCCTCATTCCCCCCCGGCTATCCGTGGAATTTAATTTCTCCGTTCTCGTTCTCCCTTTCCAAGCAGGTTCTGAGGGCATTAAGGTGCCTGCGAATGTATCTTGCACCCAAGTGATACTCTATCTACAAATAAAACTGAGCAGAGTGAATATAAATGGAGATTGCCATTGGCAATAAGAGCGGAGAATGCCCTGTATGTGAGTGCAGTAAATTAGCAGTCAAAATGCCATCTCCCACTAACTGGCAGCCGCAGCCGCTGGTGGCTGTATATTGGACTAATGACAACGATTTTCCTCGATAATAAAATGTCTCATCTCTAGAAGTGTCTCCGGTCTTTCTGATCACCGCAGAGTGCCATATGGTGAATATCTGTTACATCTGTTCCTGATAAACTTATAGGAATATTAAAGGAAAACTACACCCCCAAAATGATCTTTATTTTTTATTTGTTGTAGTTTTTTAATTATTTCACTTTCTGTTTAGCAGCTCTCCAGTTTAGAATTGCATCAGCTATCTGGTTGCTGGGGCCAAATTACCTAAGCAACCAGGGAGTGGTTATAATGAGAGACTAAAATATGAATAGGAGAGGGCCTGAATACAAAAATAAGTAAAAAAAAGTAACAATAAAACTGGAGCCTCACAGAGCAATAGTTTTTGGCTGCTGGGGTCAGTGACCCCCATCTGAAAGCTGGAAAAGGGCAGTAGAGGAAAGTACATAATTCAAAAACTATAAAAAAAAAATAAAAAAATAATGAAGACCAATTGAAAGTTGCTTACAACTGGTCATTCTATAACATACTGAAAGTTAACTTGAAGGCGAACCCACCCCTTTAATAAACAAGTTAAAAAGCAAAGGCCCAAGGACTGACCCCTGCGGTACCCACTAACCACACTGGCACAATTAGAAAATGTTCCATTTCCCCCACTCTTTGTACTCTATCCTTCAGCCAGTTCTCTATCCAATTACAAATATTATGTTCTAGGCCAATATTCCTCAATTTGATCATTAACCTTCTGTGAGGTACTGTATCAAACGCTTTAGCAAAGTCCAAGTAGATCCCATACACTGCCATTCCAGCATCGAGGTTCCTGCTCACCTCCTCATAAAAGGCGACTAAATTAGTCTGGCAATATCTGTTACCCATAAAACCATGCTGGCACATGCTGGTCTTGCTAAAATGTATTATCTTGTGGATGACCAAAAATAAAAAAGAACCAGCGCAAGGCAGGCAATACATAGCTGAGTCAATAGACGTGGCCCACTGCCATGCTGTACATACTAACTGCTAGTAAACAACACATAACTAGGATGCTCTCAAAGGCGCCTAATAATAATAAATGAAATGCGGAATTCCACTGTGAATCCATGCCTGGCGAAAAAATTTGCTCATCATTACTCAACAATATTGGGTTTGCCCATGTGCAACAAATGTGCCTTGGCAGGGTCGGACTGGGGGGTGCAGGACCCACCGGGGTTACCGCCCCTGGGGCCCCACACCCCCAAGGTGCCTCCTCCGGTCACGTCCCCTGCCACGCACCCCTAACCCCGCCTTCCCCCCGAAAGTGGCCCCTGTCCAATATCCTCCCCTGAACACGCGTATGTGAAACTCATCAGGGGAGGACATTGGAGGCCAGATGAAACGGCAATAGGGTCCGACCCTTTGCCTTGGGTTCTGTTGTAATCGGCAATGGCATGTCAGCAGTTATACTCCAACATACGTCAGCAGTGTTGCTAAGTGTACGCCTCCCCTGCGTGTCTTTTTTCAACCTATCTTACTATGTGTAGGCATAATAGCAGAATGGCACTCCTCCACCCACTACTGGGACAACGAGGACTATGCTTCCCATCCTGGGATCTAATCTGAAATTGCAGTCACAAAAAAATCAGTGAACTACAAGGTTTATTTGCAGGAAGAAATAATATTGTGGTGTTGTAGGTACAACCCAGCTGGTCGGACATGACAGGCATGAAGTGTAGGACCAGTTGATGACTGACCTGCTGGGGAACACTCACTTACTGTACTTTACAGTCCTGAAAAGAACAATTTTGGTTTTTTATGCCCCAAAGATTTTGATTTTGAGAGACTTGGCAAGGGCCCCCTCTGCTGTTCCTTCCTGACCAGGGTGGAGACAACTGCCCAAACCTGCACAGAGACCCCCTAGCACAGTGGTTCCCAACCTTCCTAATGCCGCGACCGTTTAATACAGTTCCTCATGTTGTGGTGACCCCCAACCATAAAATTATTGCTAAGACCATCGGAAATATGTGTTTTCCCATGGTCTTACGCGACACAAAGCGGTCCCGACCCACAGGTTGATAACCGCTGCCCTAGCAAGTAGGTAGGAGAGGGGGTGGCGACTCCGTATAACTGCATAATAGGAAACAGAGAATCCTACAGAAAGCAGCAATAACATAAAACCAATTATCATATTAATAGTCGAAACTTGCAGGCTGCGTAACCCCAGACATTTTCGTAAAAATATCCATTATGGCATTAATTGTGCAGCAGCAGCAGCAGCAGGTCATTTCCATATCATTTGCAAGTTTATCGTCGTTTTTGTTTTAACATTGGAACTATACTGCAAAAAATGAATCCCGTGGTCGGCCACAGAACATTTCCAGGGGTGGGGGGTGAGTACATAAAAGTATTACAAGTAGTGATGAGCGAATCCGTCTCATTTCATTTTGCCAAAAAAAAGCATCAAACTGCTGAAAAATTTGTGAAACGGCATGAAAATTCACAAAATGTGGCTACCATGTGACTTTTTTGACACAACTTTTATGATGTGACCGCGACTTGTCTGACGCGACTGTGACTTTTTTGGCCCGACTGTGACTTTTTGCAGCGAAAAAAAATTCACACTAAAACTCATTGGAGTTAGGGCTTCCAAAAATTGAATAGTTGATATTTATTAAGCGCAAAAAAATTGAAAAACATTAATGTAGAACTTTGTCATCTAAAAGCCTGTAGGTTCATGTATAATTCAGTGTGAGTAGAGTCAATGGGAGTAGAGCCAGTGGGTGTAGAAGTCAGTGGGAGTAGAAGTCAGTGGGAGTAGAAGTTAATGGGAGTAGAAGTCAATGGGAGTAGAAGTCAGTGGGAGTAGAAGTCAATGGGAGTAGAAGTCAATGGGAGTAGAAGTCAGTGGGAGTAGAAGTCAATGGGAGTAGAGCCAGTGGGTGTAGAAGTCAGTGGGAGTAGAAGTCAGTGGGAGTAGAAGTTAATGGGAGTAGAAGTCAATGGGAGTAGAAGTCAGTGGGAGTAGAAGTCAATGGGAGTAGAAGTCAATGGGAGTAGAAGTCAATGGGAGTAGAAGTCAGTAGGAGTAGTAGTCAGTGGGAGTAGAAGTCAGTAGGAGTAGAAGTCCGTGGGAGTAGAAGTCAGTGGGAGTAGAAGTCAATGGGAGTAGAAGTCAATGGGAGTAGAAGTCAGTGGGAGTAGAAGTCAATGGGAGTAGAGCCAGTGGGTGTAGAAGTCAGTGGGAGTAGAAGTCAGTGGGAGTAGAAGTTAATGGGAGTAGAAGTCAATGGGAGTAGAAGTCAGTGGGAGTAGAAGTCAATGGGAGTAGAAGTCAATGGGAGTAGAAGTCAATGGGAGTAGAAGTCAGTAGGAGTAGAAGTCAGTGGGAGTAGAAGTCAATGGGAGTAGAAGTCAATGGGAGTAGAAGTCAATGGGAGTAGAAGTCAATGGGAGTAGAAGTCAGTAGGAGTAGTAGTCAGTGGGAGTAGAAGTCAGTAGGAGTAGAAGTCAGTGGGAGTAGAAGTCAGTGGGAGTAGAAGTCAATGGGAGTAGAAGTCAGTGGGAGTAGAAGTCAATGGGAGTGGAAGTCAGTGGGAGTAGAAGTCAATGGGAGTAGAAGTCAGTGGGAGTAGAAGTCAATGGGAGTGGAAGTCAGTGGGAGTAGAAGTCAGTGGGAGTAGAAGTCAATGGGAGTAGAAGTCAATGGGAGTAGAGCCAGTGGGTATAGAAGTCAGTGGGAGTAGAAGTCAGTGGGAGTAGAAGTTAATGGGAGTAGAAGTCAATGGGAGTAGAAGTCAGTGGGAGTAGAAGTCAATGGGAGTAGAAGTCAGTGGGTGTAGAAGTCAGTGGGAGTAGGAGTCAGTGGGAGTAGAAGTCAATGGGAGTAGAGCCAGTGGGTGTAGAAGTCAGTGGGAGTAGAAGTCAGTGGGAGTAGAAGTCAATGGGAGTAGAAGTCAGTAGGAGTAGAAGTCAATGGGAGTAGAAGTCAATGGGAGTAGAAGTCAATGGGAGTAGAAGTCAATGGGAGTAGAAGTCAATGGGAGTAGAAGTCAGTAGGAGTAGTAGTCAGTGGGAGTAGAAGTCAGTAGGAGTAGAAGTCAGTGGGAGTAGAAGTCAGTGGGAGTAGAAGTCAATGGGAGTAGAAGTCAATGGGAGTAGAAGTCAGTGGGAGTAGAAGTCAATGGGAGTAGAAGTCAGTGGGAGTAGAAGTCAATGGGAGTGGAAGTCAGTGGGAGTAGAAGTCAGTGGGAGTAGAAGTCAATGGGAGTAGAGCCAGTGGGTGTAGAAGTCAGTGGGTGTAGAAGTCAGTGGGAGTAGAAGTCAGTGGGAGGAGAAGTTAATGGGAGTAGAAGTCAATGGGAGTAGAAGTCAGTGGGAGTAGAAGTCAATGGGAGTAGAAGTCAGTGGGAGTAGAAGTCAATGGGAGAAGTCAGTGGGAGTAGAAGTCAATGGGAGTAGAAGTCAATGGGTAGAGTCAGTGGGAGTAGAAGTCAATGGGAGTGGAAGTCAGTGGGAGTAGAAGTCAGTGGGAGTAGAAGTCAATGGGAGTAGAAGTCAATGGAAGTAGAGCCAGTGGGTGTAGAAGTCAGTGGGAGTAGAAGTTAATGGGAGTAGAAGTCAATGGGAGTAGAAGTCAGTGGGAGTAGAAGTCAATGGGAGTAGAAGTCAGTGGGTGTAGAAGTCAGTGGGAGTAGGAGTCAGTGGGAGTAGAAGTCAGTAGGAGTAGAAGTCAGTGGGAGTAGAAGTCAATGGGAGTAGAAGTCAATGGGAGTAGAAGTCAATGGGAGTAGAAGTCAATGGGAGTAGAAGTCAGTAGGAGTAGTAGTCAGTGGGAGTAGAAGTCAGTAGGAGTAGAAGTCAGTGGGAGTAGAAGTCAGTGGGAGTAGAAGTCAATGGGAGTAGAAGTCAGTGGGAGTAGAAG
Source organism: Xenopus tropicalis (assembly GCF_000004195.4). Lineage (NCBI taxonomy): Eukaryota > Metazoa > Chordata > Amphibia > Anura > Pipidae > Xenopus > Xenopus tropicalis. The sequence goes on along the minus strand of NC_030677.2, from coordinate 11,843,445 downwards.
TCAATGGGAGTGGAAGTCAGTGGGAGTAGAAGTCAGTGGGAGTAGAAGTCAATGGGAGTAGAAGTCAATGGGAGTAGAAGTCAATGGGTGTAGAAGTCAGTGGGAGTAGAAGTCAGTGGGAGTAGAAGTTAATGGGAGTAGAAGTCAATGGGAGTAGAAGTCAGTGGGAGTAGAAGTCAATGGGAGTAGAAGTCAGTGGGTGTAGAAGTCAGTGGGAGTAGAAGTCAATGGGAGTAGAGCCAGTGGGTGTAGAAGTCAGTGGGAGTAGAAGTCAGTGGGAGTAGAAGTCAATGGGAGTAGAAGTCAGTAGGAGTAGAAGTCAATGGGAGTAGAAGTCAATGGGAGTAGAAGTCAATGGGAGTAGAAGTCAATGGGAGTAGAAGTCAATGGGAGTAGAAGTCAGTAGGAGTAGTAGTCAGTGGGAGTAGAAGTCAGTAGGAGTAGAAGTCAGTGGGAGTAGAAGTCAGTGGGAGTAGAAGTCAATGGGAGTAGAAGTCAATGGGAGTAGAAGTCAGTGGGAGTAGAAGTCAATGGGAGTAGAAGTCAGTGGGAGTAGAAGTCAATGGGAGTGGAAGTCAGTGGGAGTAGAAGTCAGTGGGAGTAGAAGTCAATGGGAGTAGAAGTCAATGGGAGTAGAAGTCAATGGGAGTAGAAGTCAGTAGGAGTAGAAGTCAGTGGGTGTAGAAGTCAGTGGGTGTAGAAGTCAGTGGGAGTAGAAGTCAGTGGGAGGAGAAGTCAGTGGGAGTAGAAGTCAATGGGAGTAGAAGTCAGTAGGAGTAGAAGTCAGTGGGTGTAGAAGTCAGTGGGTGTAGAAGTCAGTGGGAGTAGAAGTCAGTGGGAGGAGAAGTTAATGGGAGTAGAAGTCAATGGGAGTAGAAGTCAGTGGGAGTAGAAGTCAATGGGAGTAGAAGTCAGTGGGAGTAGAAGTCAATGGGAGTAGAAGTCAGTGGGAGTAGAAGTCAATGGGAGTGGAAGTCAGTGGGAGTAGAAGTCAGTGGGAGTAGAAGTCAATGGGAGTGGAAGTCAGTGGGAGTAGAAGTCAGTGGGAGTAGAAGTCAATGGGAGTAGAAGTCAATGGGAGTAGAGCCAGTGGGTGTAGAAGTCAGTGGGTGTAGAAGTCAGTGGGAGTAGAAGTCAGTGGGAGGAGAAGTTAATGGGAGTAGAAGTCAATGGGAGTAGAAGTCAGTGGGAGTAGAAGTCAATGGGAGTAGAAGTCAGTGGGAGTAGAAGTCAGTGGGAGTAGAAGTCAATGGGAGTAGAAGTCAGTGGGAGTAGAAGTCAATGGGAGTGGAAGTCAGTGGGAGTAGAAGTCAGTGGGAGTAGAAGTCAATGGGAGTAGAAGTCAATGGGAGTAGAGCCAGTGGGTGTAGAAGTCAGTGGGAGTAGAAGTCAGTGGGAGTAGAAGTTAATGGGAGTAGAAGTCAATGGGAGTAGAAGTCAGTGGGTGTAGAAGTCAGTGGGAGTAGGAGTCAGTGGGAGTAGAAGTCAATGGGAGTAGAGCCAGTGGGTGTAGAAGTCAGTGGGAGTAGAAGTCAATGGGAGTAGAAGTCAGTAGGAGTAGTAGTCAGTGGGAGTAGAAGTCAGTAGGAATAGAAGTCAGTGGGAGTAGAAGTCAATGGGAGTAGAAGTCAATGGGAGTAGAAGTCAGTGGGAGTAGAAGTCAATGGGAGTAGAAGTCAATGGGAGTAGAAGTCAATGGGAGTAGAAGTCAATGGGAGTAGAAGTCAGTGGGAGTAGAAGTCAATGGGAGTAGAAGTCAGTAGGAGTAGTAGTCAGTGGGAGTAGAAGTCAGTAGGAATAGAAGTCAGTGGGAGTAGAAGTCAATGGGAGTAGAAGTCAATGGGAGTAGAAGTCAGTGGGAGTAGAAGTCAATGGGAGTAGAAGTCAATGGGAGTAGAAGTCAATGGGAGTAGAAGTCAATGGGAGTAGAAGTCAGTAGGAGTAGAAGTCAGTGGGAGTAGAAGTCAGTAGGAGTAGAAGTCAGTGGGAGTAGAAGTCAGTGGGAGTAGAAGTCAGTGGGAGTAGAAGTCAGTGGGAGTAGAAGTCAGTAGGAGTAGAAGTCAGTGGGAGTAGAAGTCAGTGGGAGTAGAAGTCAGTGGGAGTAGAAGTCAGTAGGAGTAGAAGTCAGTGGGAGTAGAAGTCAGTAGGAGTAGAAGTCAGTGGGAGTAGAAGTCAGTAGGAGTAGAAGTCAGTGGGAGTAGAAGTCAGTGGGAGTAGAAGTCAGTAGGAGTAGAAGTCAGTGGGAGTAGAAGTCAGTAGGAGTAGAAGTCAGTGGGAGTAGAAGTCAGTGGGAGTAGAAGTCAGTGGGAGTAGAAGTCAATGGGAGTAGAAGTCAGTGGGTTTAGAAGTCAGTAGGAGTAGAAGGGGTACTATAGGGGGTACTATATTCACAATATAATACACAAGAGCCATGAATATCAATGTATATGATATCCCTATAAACGGTGCTTAGTGATGTCATCAGTTATAATCGGAGCTTAGTGATGTAATTTCTGTCACATGACTCACTGAAACTTGTATATTATAATAAATAATGTACCCCCTGTTGTAAAATATGAGGATATTAGAAGTCACCTTTGGCCTCATGCTTTTATATGGTCATGAAACTCCTCATCTTGGGAGTCTCATACCCTGTATAAAATGGTCGTGGAACCCCCTTGGTGACTTCTAATATCCTTATATATTACAAAAGGGGGTACTTTATTCACTATATAATAATAACTTTTTAAAAATATAGTGAGCTTTCAGTTTATCCTACTTGTAGTAACGGCTATTGTAGTAGCCACAATCCAGGTGAAGGCAAACAGGCACCAAAGCCCATGTGACTGGGGCCATTGCTCTATATCGGACAGACGGATCCCTCCTCAGGATCAAAGACTAAACCTTCTGAGCGTGTTTCCCCCATGGATCCGCAGATGGAGCCGATATAAAGCACATCTGGTGTATATCGTATTGCTTTCACTTCAAACGCCCGTTCTTACCCTGCTGCGAGATGACAATTCTCTTCCTTTCATGCAGCGGATTAGATACAATAATTAGGTTGGTTCTGAAGTATTTTGACAAAAATGTTCCTTAATTTCTTCCTTTTGTCAATGTCGCGCTGAACCTTTTATCTGCGCACGATGGTACAGTTTGTTATGGAACAGGGAAATCAGTACAATGCCCAACATCCCTCAGAATTAGATTGAATAATTGAAACCTCTGACTGATGAAAGAGACATTTATGTCGTACGTATTTAGGCAATAAAATAAAATTGATTGATAGGAGCAGTCTGGGCAGGAGAGCTGATACTCGCTGCAACTTGCCAAGGATGAAAACACCTTTTTCTGCATCAGTTTTAGCCCTTTGACTCGTACAAAGTACTTCCTTGTGGCCCAAGGGATCATGGATAGTTTGCCCAGTCCTATGGAAAGTTCCAGGGCTTGCCTCGGACCAATGCAATGATTGGAGACCCCAGATTGTATCTTTCTAATGCTCTGCCAAGCACGCCCCCATTCCAATGTATCACAGTAGCCGTTACCCTTGGTTAACAGAGGGTTAAATGTTGCTTCTGATGGAGGATCCTCTAGTGTCTCTTCTCATCAAGCAAAGGAAAATGGAATGCTGAGTCTGAGCTTATGTTGGTCCAATCGAGCCGCTGTACTGTCAGACCAAGATTCCCCATTAAGCCAGTATTGAGGGATTGTTGGTCGGACTTAACCCATAGATGGTTGACCTCCTGTCAGTCAGGCAGCTTTATGGCAAAGCCTGTAATACCTGCAGAACTTCCTAATGGCCTTCCCTGTAGAGCCAGCTACATACTGACAATAAATTGGCTTTTTTATTCTTTCCTTTCATGTATTAGGGACTATTGAAGCCTCTGAAATAATGTAGGTGGGTCACATCATCAAACATATGTCTATTTTAGGAAGACCATGACGGCACCATGCAGTGTATAAATGGGACCAGTAGTATAGAATGACCCAGTGTCTATAGATGTGACCCAGCTTGAAATGTATTTACTGTTAGATGGTTCAGAATTCGTTTCATGGCTTTCTATGGAATGCCTTGGAAGCTCGTTCTACTAAGAAGATAATGCTAAACCCATTGCTTAGATCCAAAAAGAACACATTTCCTATCCTTGATAATATGGCTTACACTTCTTGGTTAGTCATTTCAATGTCTATATATGCAAAATGAATGTTGGGTTGGAATCCATGACTCGGTTCTTTGCAGCCTTCCTCCTTTACTTCTTCCCTACAGGAACAAGCTAATGGTATTGGCTTTTCTTGTATTGAAGTCTTCCTATTCCAGCTTTTGACCTAGGCTCCACCAATTGCTCCCAGCTGCTCTGTATTAATTACCAGGTCTAACTCCAATGAGAGACTGCCCCTATATACCATTATCTTGCTTTGAACCCTTTGTTGGTCCACCTTCCTGTTGGCCACCCTTCCAGGGGTAGGTGCTTTTTTATATTATATCTTATCTCAGTTTATGACTTTGGCGTTTTCTGGACCCTGATTGTCCTCTGCTGGCCCTGGCCCATTCCCTGCACTTGGTTTGGTTAAATCTTTTGTGCACCATTGCCTTTATCTTCTGCTTTGCCTTGTTTAAATGCAAATGTCCTGCCTGGCTTCTCCAAACATTATGCCCAGTGGCCCCTGAGACAAGGCTGAGACCCCCTAGCCATGGCAATACAAACTTGCTGCTGGTCATGACATAAGAACTAAATGGGAAGATGGCTGTAAAATAGGGGTGCCACCTCTGCCAGCTATTTTCCCCGGGCAGGGGGCGGTTACGTCACAGGAAAAGGAAAGAGGCGGGCAGTGATGTCACTGGGTGGGGCTATGACACAGTGATCGGCGATTGCTTGATCGCCGTGTCAATCTCAGTGAGTCCTGCCTGGGTTTCCTAATTTGGAAAACCAGGCAGGAGGTTTTTACCCGGACAGCCGTTCTAAAAACCTAGCTGTCCGGGTCAAAACTGGACAGGTGGCAACCCAACTGTAGAATGATATGTCATTTGTAGCGATATTATTGGTAGAGGGTACTTAGGGCCATATATCTGCTCTTTTATGCTCTTTCTAAACTCCATAACAAGTGACGGCCATAGTAAAGTGGACTTCTTGCACCTCATACATGGAAATTGTTGGGGCTCTGCCTTCTCTTTTTTTCATTTGTAGGGATAAAACCTTGTTGGAGCTTATTTTAATTGACATTTCATATGGTTAAGACCAGTGTTGACAGGCCTCGGTGGACAAAAAAAGGATCAATATCTACAAATATCTCTCTTTTAATTCATTTCTACTCAAGGAGCTAAAGCTTTATCTGGTCTCACCATATCTCCTCAGGCATAGCTGGCCTGAACCCTACTACTGCCACTATCTCCTCAATGGATTGAGCTACATGTGGGTAGAGAATTTCCTCTGAAATGACTGTTTGGATCAGTTCTTGAAAAGCACAACGGAGTGTTATCTATTTTGGAAACTCTTCGCCTCAAACGAACCGCAAAGTTCCTCAATACCCTGACAGCGAATGCTCGCAGGGGGACGTTTGAGGCAGAAACAGAGAGGAGCAATGTGCCCAAATCGCTCAGCTACTGGTCATAAATCTCTTGCAAGTGTGGGGAGTGAGCTTAGTTCAGCAGAAAGCTGGAATAAACAAGCTGTCAGCACACTTGGAAGGCAACGGCTCGGGTTAGGAATGCCAAACAACCATAATATTTGCTTGTTTTTACATAATATTTCTTACATTCTTCAGTGCAATCTATTATATGTTAGTGTTTGCGTCTGGATCCAGCAGAGTATAGTCAGCCGACACTCACAGCTCTAGTACATTTCAGTTAAAATGCCTGACATTCCGATGCAATGGAAATCTGTCAGTTGCCCTGTCACTGAGCTGGCTGCCCCAGACCTTTTAGAAAACACTGGGAATCCTGGAAAGGAAGTTAAAACTCAGTTCTAAATATTTTAATGTACAAGGAATATACTGTAAGCTGTGCGATGGGCACTGGGTCAGGGCCGGATTTCACTTGGCGACGCCCCGAGGCCGCCCCCACGAGTGCGCATGCGCAGTCGCGCGGCGCCCTCTCCCCCTGAGTGCGCATGCGCATTCGCGCATTTAAACTCCCATACGGAGCAGTGGGGAGAGGTCCTGACTGCTCCGTATGGGAGGCAAATTTAAAAATTTAAAAATTCTGCCGCCCCTAAACTTGTGCCGCCCTAGGCCCGGGCCTTTGTGGCCTTTCCACAAATCCGGGCACTGGGTTATACAGCGCCGTAGGGTAGGGGCACTTATTTAGCAGTTAATGCAGTATCGGGACATTATCCCTTATAATACATGAGTGATACTCAGAGTTCCCTGTATAACTCAGCCTGCAGCCTTGTGCCTTTATATGGGCACAGAACCCCTCAGTGACTGCTAATATCCTTATCATTTACAGTAGGGGGTACATTATCCCTTATAATACATGAGTGATACTCAGAGTTCCCTGTATAACTCAGCCTGCAGCCTTGTGCCTTTATATGGGCACAGAACCCCTCAGTAACTGCTAATATCCTTATCATTTTCAGTAGGGGGTACATTATCCCTTATAATACATGAGTGATACTCAGAGTTCCCTGTATAACTCAGCCTGCAGCCTTGTGCCTTTATATGGGGGGCACAGAACCCCTCAGTGACTGCTAATATCCTTATCATTTACAGTAGGGGGTACATTATCCCTTATAATACATGAGTGATACTCAGAGTTCCCTGTATAACTCAGCCTGCAGCCTTGTGCCTTTATATGGGGGGCACAGAACCCCTCAGTGACTGCTAATATCCTTATCATTTACAGTAGGGGGTACATTATCCCTTATAATACATGAGTGATACTCAGAGTTCCCTGTATAACTCAGCCTGCAGCCTTGTGCCTTTATATGGGCACAGAACCCCTCAGTAACTGCTAATATCCTTATCATTTTCAGTAGGGGGTACATTATCCCTTATAATACATGAGTGATACTCAGAGTTCCCTGTATAACTCAGCCTGCAGCCTTGTGCCTTTATATGGGCACAGAACCCCTCAGTAACTGCTAATATCCTTATCATTTTCAGTAGGGGGTACATTATCCCTTATAATACATGAGTGATACTCAGAGTTCCCTGTATAACTCAGCCTGCAGCCTTGTGCCTTTATATGGGGGGCACAGAACCCCTCAGTGACTGCTAATATCCTTATCATTTACAGTAGGGGGTACATTATCCCTTATAATACATGAGTGATACTCAGAGTTCCCTGTATAACTCAGCCTGCAGCCTTGTGCCTTTATATGGGGGGCACAGAACCCCTCAGTGACTGCTAATATCCTTATCATTTACAGTAGGGGGTACATTATCCCTTATAATACATGAGTGATACTCAGAGTTCCCTGTATAACTCAGCCTGCAGCCTTGTGCCTTTATATGGGCACAGAACCCCTCAGTGACTGCTAATATCCTTATCATTTACAGTAGGGGGTACATTATCCCTTATAATACATGAGTGATACTCAGAGTTCCCTGTATAACTCAGCCTGCAGCCTTGTGCCTTTATATGGGCACAGAACCCCTCAGTGACTGCTAATATCCTTATCATTTACAGTAGGGGGTACATTATCCCTTATAATACATGAGTGATACTCAGAGTTCCCTGTATAACTCAGCCTGCAGCCTTGTGCCTTTATATGGGGGCACAGAACCCCTCAGTGACTGCTAATATCCTTATCATTTACAGTAGGGGGTACATTATCCCTTATAATACATGAGTGATACTCAGAGTTCCCTGTATAACTCAGCCTGCAGCCTTGTGCCTTTATATGGGTACAGAACCCCTCAGTGACTGCTAATATCCTTATCATTTACAGTAGGGGGTACATTATCCCTTATAATACATGAGTGATACTCAGAGTTCCCTGTATAACTCAGCCTGCAGCCTTGTGCCTTTATATGGGGGGCACAGAACCCCTCAGTGACTGCTAATATCCTTATCATTTACAGTAGGGGGTACATTATCCCTTATAATACATGAGTGATACTCAGAGTTCCCTGTATAACTCAGCCTGCAGCCTTGTGCCTTTATATGGGCACAGAACCCCTCAGTGACTGCTAATATCCTTATCATTTACAGTAGGGGGTACATTATCCCTTATAATGCAGTTCCACTCTCTGGTCTTTGCTTAAGCAGCAGTAGACTCTGTGAATTCAGTGAAACAGCTGCATGAAATGGATTTGATTTTCTCACATTAATGTAAAAAATAGATATTAAGAAAAAGCTCTTTCTAGGTGACAATGTGCAGTGTAATTGCTCCTGAAGCAAATGAAGTTTAAGGAGAGAGAAGAACCCATTAGAGCTGATGACGGAGTCTCCTTATAGTTCTAATCACATTACACCGCCCGCAGTATCGGCCGCATTAACACAATTAGCCAATTTTGCAGCAAATGTTCATTTTTTTGTGGCGTTCGGAAAACATAACTGTGAAAAATTACTACAATGTAACGAACGTTACATTAACGACCATAATCAGCTGCGTCGCCTTATTATTTCTAATTATGTTAATGACGTTTACTTGGAAACATCTCGAGAGAGTCACCGGTCTAACGATGTTTGTATACGAAAGGAAGAAGGGGAAATCCTTCCAATCAGGCGACAGTTAGCAATGACAGATACTCCCATGCCGCCGGCTGACCCGTCTGTAAGAGACTGCCGCCTCCGTGGGGAGACTAAAAATCCGAATTGGAAAAAAAATCCAACAGTTAGTAGACAGTCCCCTAAAGGTATGAAGATTCAAGTTATGGAAGGACCTCTTATCCGGAAAACCTCAGGTCCCGAGCATTCTGGATAACAGATCCCATACCTGTACAAGGGTCCTTGCATTTTCCTTACAAATAATGGGATTTCACCAGATCTGAGCTGAAAACAAATTTCATGATTCATTTTGGTCAAAAACAGAAAAGAGCGGAAAAGAAATAATATGCACAGAAATTATATTAAAGTGAAGCATTTTGTGAAAGTTGAAGTACAGGTATGGGGCCTGTTATCCAGAATGAGGGGTAATTATATCGTAGTTGGGATCAAGTACAGGTACTGTTTTATTATTACAGAGAAAAGGGAATCATTTAACCATGAAATAAACCCAATAGGGCTGTTCTGCCCCCAATAAGGGGTAATTATATCTTAGTTGGGATCAAGTACAGGTACTGTTTTATTATTACAGAGAAAAGGGAATCATTTAACCATTAAATAAACCCAATAGGGCTGTTCTGCCCCAATAAGGGGTAATTATATCTTAGTTGGGATCAAGTACAGGTACTGTTTTATTATTACAGAGAAAAGGGAATCATTTAACCATGAAATAAACCCAATAGGGCTGTTCTGCCCCAATAAGGGGTAATTATATCTTAGTTGGGATCAAGTACAGGTACTGTTTTATTATTACAGAGAAAAAGGGAATCATTTAACCATGAAATAAACCCAATAGGGCTGTTCTGCCCCAATAAGGGGTAATTATATCTTAGTTGGGATCAAGTACAGGTACTGTTTTATTATTACAGAGAAAAGGGAATCATTTAACCATTAAATAAACCCAATAGGGCTGTTCTGCCCCCAATAAGGGGTAATTATATCTTAGTTGGGATCAAGTACAGGTACTGTTTTATTATTACAGAGAAAAGGGAATCATTTAACCATTAAATAAACCCAATAGGGCTGTTCTGCCCCAATAAGGGGTAATTATATCTTAGTTGGGATCAAGTACAGGTACTGTTTTATTATTACAGAGAAAAGGGAATAATTTAACCATTAAATAAACCCAATAGGGTTTTACGGGGAATTACGGAAAGGACATCTCCCATAGACTCCATTATTTGCTTATAATGGAGTCTATGGGAGATGTCCTTTCCGTAATTCGGATAAGGGATGTCATAGCTGTACTATAAATGTACAATTTCTCTGCAGCCCTGCTATATTCCCACATTGGCCCAGCCTGTGCCAGACAAGCACTGGGAATGAGCAATATTAATACATTTCCTTGGATAGGGGGATCCCCTCTAACCCCCAGTCAGATTCCTGTTAGAGATAATAGCACCAAATTGAAAGCAAACAGAAACCAAATGAAACCTGAACGGACAAAATTCTAAGAACTTTCTTTTGATTGTGCTGTAGGGGAAAGTGCCACGGGAGCCCTGTGATTTGATACATCCCCAGATACTGTGAGTAAACAGTGAATCACAGCCCGTTTGGGTTCCCCTGCCAACTCACATGATTGTTCCGGGCTGGCACAGCCAGTTATGGAGATGAGTCCTAACATGCCTTGGTACTGCCATACCAGGAAGGAAAGAACAATATGGAACCCTGTTCCTTTCATTGTTTCATATACTGATGATCAGATCAGGTTCAAGAACATTCTTGGCGTTTCAGAGACGCACCCAGAGCGCCCCCTAGGGGACAAAGTCATACGGATTTTGTTCCACCCCCAAGCGCAGTTGGTCTTGATTATGGGCAAAACAAGGAATCCAGTAGAGACAGTTCCTACTGAGGGGAAAAGAAAAAATGCTATTTTATCTGAATACCTTGATCAGCAATATTCTATGAGTAGTGGGGGATTATTTAGACAGGGCTTAGCAACAAAATTCTGTGCAGTTGCTGTAATGAGAACGATAGGTCAGAAATCATAAAGGGAGGGGGGTCGATGACATCCTAATTAGACTTTAATTACATCTAATTACATTTGCAGCTTCCCTCAGGCACAGCCAAGGTTTAAGTGGTTTAACCCCTTTCTGGGGGGGCGTCACAGTGTGGGACAGTGACATCAAGGGGGTGAAGGGGTGGGGCTATGACAGAGCGATCTGTGTTTGGCTGATCACCATGTCATTCTAGGAAAATCCTGTCCAAGGAAAAATTATCAGTTTTGGCCCAGACAGCCCTTCCAAAAACTGTCCCAATCTAGACAACTGGCAACTCTACCCACTTTATACTCTTTTGGTGTCTCATCTTTTATTCCTAATAAACCATTAGCCATATGCTGTATATATATATAGCATTACATAAAAGCAATGCACCAATCGGTTTCAGTATCCTGGTTCATTTACACACAATTCCAACATGTAATGTAAGAAAGCACTGAGTGCTCAGCCTCTTTGGTCCCCACATGTTGATGGTGTTCTGGGAGTCTGGAAGGAGGTAGGTTCCTCTAGGAACAATAAGTGCCAGGATAGATTTGTAATACAGGTATCGGACCTGTTATCAGAATGCTCAGGACCTGGGGTTTTCCAGATAATGGGTCCTTCTCTAATTTGGATCTCCATACCTTAAGTCTACAAAAATCATTTTAACCAATTAAATAAACCCAATAGGATCTTTTTGCCTCCAATATGAATTAATAATCTTAGTTGGGATCAAGTACAAGGTTCTGATCTATTATTACAGAGAAAAAGGAAATCAAATTAGAATTATTTGATTACAATTTAGTCTATGAGAGATAGCCTTTCTGTAGTTCAGAGTCTTTCTGTATAAAGGATCCCATACCTGTAATTCACTCTAGGAGGCAGGATCAGGTAGTTAACAGAGCAGCCAGAAGCTCCAACAAGGAGGCCAGTTGGGTTAGTACACTGTGGTGCCAGTATAGGGGCTCAGGGATAGGAAGATCCTTGATATATGGGACGGCTGTGAGCTTCACCTAGCGCTGGGGTTTGTGTCACCAAGGCTGTGAGTAGTGATGAGCGAATCTGCCCTGTTTCGATTCACCATAAAATTCGCGAAATGGCAAGAAAATTTGCGGAACAGCGAAAAATTTGCAAAATGCATTTGTTGCACAATTTTTTGTCGCCTGTGTATATTTTTTTGTCGTCCGCGCTTTTTTGACACGCAGCAAAAAAATAATTCTGTGCAAGAAATTTTTTCGCTGCAAATTTTCACAGAAGTTTTGTGAAACAAATCGCCAATAGCGAAATGCGGAAATTCGTTGCACGGAATTATTTTTGACCTGGCCAGGCCAAAACTGAACAGGTGGCAATCCTACTTCTACTACTAGCTGTGATGATAGGGTCATGTATGTATGTAATTATGCAAGTATATATAGGGGCCCATTCATTAAACCCCGATTTTTTGGTGGTTAAAATCATTATTGGAAAAAATTTGGAGTAACCACAATCATTTCTGATGTTCAAAAGTCATGAAATTTTTGGATCCAAACGTTCGTAAACGGTGCGAAAATCTTTCTGGCTTTAAAATGTATGATTTTGGACATAGGACATAAGACTCAATGGCACTCTTCAGCTCCAACCCGGCCCAAGGAAAGCCTCCCATAGGGCTCAATGGCACTCTGCAGCTCCAACCCGGCCCAAGGAAAGCCTCCCATAGGGCTCAATGGCACTCTGCAGCTCCAACCCGGCCCAAGGAAAGTCTCCCATAGGGTTCAATGGCACTCTGCAGCTCCAACCTGGCCCAAGGAAAGTCTCCCATAGGGCTCAATGGCACTCTGCAGCTCCAACCCGGCCCAAGGAAAGTCTCCCATAGGGCTCAATGGCACTCTGCAGCTCCAACCCGGCCCAAGGGAAGCCTCCCATAGGGCTCAATGGCACTCTGCAGCTCCAACCCGGCCCAAGGAAAGTCTCCCATAGGGCTCAATGGCACTCTGCAGCTCCAACCCGGCCCAAGGAAAGTCTCCCATAGGGCTCAATGGCACTCTGCAGCTCCAACCTGGCCCAAGGAAAGCCTCCCATAGGGCTCAATGGCACTCTGCAGCTCCAACCCGGCCCAAGGAAAGCCTCCCATAGGGCTCAATGGCACTCTGCAGCTCCAACCCGGCCCAAGGAAAGTCTCCCATAGGGCTCAATGGCACTCTGCAGCTCCAACCCGGCCCAAGGAAAGTCTCCCATAGGGCTCAATGGCACTCTGCAGCTCCAACTCGGCCCAAGGAAAGCCTCCCATAGGGCTCAATGGCACTCTGCAGCTCCAACCCGGCCCAAGGAAAGTCTCCCATAGGGCTCAATGGCACTCTGCAGCTCCAACCCGGCCCAAGGAAAGCCTCCCATAGGGCTCAATGGCACTCTGCAGCTCCAACCCGGCCCAAGGAAAGTCTCCCATAGGGCTCAATGGCACTCTGCAGCTCCAACCTGGCCCAAGGAAAGCCTCCCATAGGGCTCAATGGCACTCTGCAGCTCCAACCCGGCCCAAGGAAAGTCTCCCATAGGACTCAATGGCACTCTGCAGCTCCAACCCGGCCCAAGGAAAGTCTCCCATAGGGCTCAATGGCACTCTGCAGTTCCAACCCGGCCCAAGGAAAGTCTCCCATAGGGCTCAATGGCACTCTGCAGCTCCAACCCGGCCCAAGGAAAGTCTCCCATAGGGCTCAATGGCACTCTACAGCTCCAACCCGGCCCAAGGAAAGCCTCCCGTAGGGCTCAATGGCACTCTGCAGCTCCAACCCGGCCCAAGGAAAGTCTCCCATAGGGCTCAATGGCACTCTGCAGCTCCAACCCGGCCCAAGGAAAGTCTCCCGTAGGGCTCAATGGCACTCTGCAGCTCCAACCCGGCCCAAGGAAAGCCTTCCATAGGGCTCAATGGCGCTCTGCAGCTCCAACCCGGCCCAAGGAAAGCCTCCCGTAGGGCTCAATGGCACTCTGCAGCTCCAACCCGGCCCAAGGAAAGCCTCCCGTAGGGCTCAATGGCACTCTGCAGCTCCAACCCAGCCCAAGGAAAGTCTCCCGTAGGGCTCAATGGCACTCTGCAGCTCCAACCTGGCCCAAGGAAAGCCTCCCATAGGGCTCAATGGCACTCTGCAGCTCCAACCTGGCCCAAGGAAAGCCTCCCATAGGGCTCAATGGCACTCTGCAGCTCCAATACGGCCCAAGGAAAGTCTCCCGTAGGGCTCAATGGCACTCTGCAGCTCCAACCCGGCCCAAGGAAAGTCTCCCATAGGGCTCAATGGCACTCTGCAGCTCCAACCTGGCCCAAGGAATGTCTCCCATAGGGCTCAATGGCACTCTGCAGTTCCAACCTGGCCCAAAGAATGTCTCCCATAGGGCTCAATGGCACTCTGCAGCTCCAACACGGCCCAAGGAAAGTCTCCCGTAGGGCTCAATGGCACTCTGCAGCTCCAACACGGCCCAAGGAAAGTCTCCCGTAGGGCTCAATGGCACTCTGCAGCTCCAACCCGGCCCAAGGAAAGTCTCCCATAGGGCTCAATGGCACTCTGCAGCTCCAACCTGGCCCAAGGAATGTCTCCCATAGGGCTCAATGGCACTCTGCAGTTCCAACCTGGCCCAAAGAATGTCTCCCATAGGGCTCAATGGCACTCTGCAGTTCCAACCTGGCCCAAGGAAAGTCTCCTATAGGGTTCAATGGCACTCTGCAGCTCGAACCCGGCCCAAGGAAAGCCTCCCATAGGGCTCAATGGCACTCTGCAGTTCCAACCCGGCCCAAGGAAAGTCTCCTATAGGGCTCAATGGCACTCTGCAGCTCGAACCCGGCCCAAGGAAAGCCTCCCATAGGGCTCAATGGCACTCTGCAGCTCGAACCCGGCCCAAGGAAAGTCTCCCATAGGGCTCAATGGCACTCTGCAGCTCCAACCTGGCCCAAGGAAAGTCTCCCATAGGGCTCAATGGCACTCTGCAGCTCCAACCTGGCCCAAGGAAAGTCTCCTATAGGGCTCAATGGCACTCTGCAGCTCCAACCCGGCCCAAGGAAAGTCTCCCATAGGGCTCAATGGCACTCTGCAGCTCCAACCCGGCCCAAGGAAAGCCTCCCATAGGGCTCAATGGCACTCTGCAGCTCCAACCTGGCCCAAGGAAAGTCTCCCATAGGGCTCAATGGCACTCTGCAGCTCCAACCCGGCCCAAGGAAAGTCTCCCATAGGGCTCAATGGCACTCTGCAGCTCCAACCCGGCCCAAGGAAAGTCTCCCATAGGGCTCAATGGCACTCTGCAGCTCCAACCCGGCCCAAGGAAAGTCTCCTATAGGGCTCAATGGCACTCTGCAGCTCCAACCCGGCCCAAGGAAAGCCTCCCATAGGGCTCAATGGCACTCTGCAGCTCCAACCCGGCCCAAGGAAAGTCTCCCATAGGGCTCAATGGCACTCTGCAGCTCCAACCTGGCCCAAGGTAAGCCTCCCATAGGGCTCAATGGCACTCTGCAGCTCCAACCCGGCCCAAGGAAAGCCTTCCATAGGGCTCAATGGCGCTCTGCAGCTCCAACCCGGCCCAAGGAAAGCCTCCCGTAGGGCTCAATGGCACTCTGCAGCTCCAACCCGGCCCAAGGAAAGCCTCCCGTAGGGCTCAATGGCACTCTGCAGCTCCAACCCAGCCCAAGGAAAGTCTCCCGTAGGGCTCAATGGCACTCTGCAGCTCCAACCTGGCCCAAGGAAAGCCTCCCATAGGGCTCAATGGCACTCTGCAGCTCCAACCTGGCCCAAGGAAAGCCTCCCATAGGGCTCAATGGCACTCTGCAGCTCCAATACGGCCCAAGGAAAGTCTCCCGTAGGGCTCAATGGCACTCTGCAGCTCCAACCCGGCCCAAGGAAAGTCTCCCATAGGGCTCAATGGCACTCTGCAGCTCCAACCCGGCCCAAGGAATGTCTCCCATAGGGCTCAATGGCACTCTGCAGTTCCAACCTGGCCCAAAGAATGTCTCCCATAGGGCTCAATGGCACTCTGCAGCTCCAACACGGCCCAAGGAAAGTCTCCCGTAGGGCTCAATGGCACTCTGCAGCTCCAACACGGCCCAAGGAAAGTCTCCCGTAGGGCTCAATGGCACTCTGCAGCTCCAACCTGGCCCAAGGAATGTCTCCCATAGGGCTCAATGGCACTCTGCAGTTCCAACCTGGCCCAAAGAATGTCTCCCATAGGGCTCAATGGCACTCTGCAGTTCCAACATGGCCCAAGGAATGTCTCCCATAGGGCTCAATGGCACTCTGCAGCTCCAACCTGGCCCAAGGAATGTCTCCCATAGGGCTCAATGGCACTCTGCAGCTCCAACCTGGCCCAAGGAATGTCTCCCATAGGGCTCAATGGCACTCTGCAGTTCCAACCTGGCCCAAGGAAAGTCTCCCATAGGGCTCAATGGCACTCTGCAGCTCCAACCTGGCCCAAGGAAAGTCTCCTATAGGGCTCAATGGCACTCTGCAGCTCGAACCCGGCCCAAGGAAAGCCTCCCATAGGGCTCAATGGCACTCTGCAGCTCGAACCCGGCCCAAGGAAAGTCTCCCATAGGGCTCAATGGCACTCTGCAGCTCCAACCTGGCCCAAGGAAAGTCTCCCATAGGGCTCAATGGCACTCTGCAGCTCCAACCTGGCCCAAGGAAAGTCTCCTATAGGGCTCAATGGCACTCTGCAGCTCCAACCCGGCCCAAGGAAAGTCTCCCATAGGGCTCAATGGCACTCTGCAGCTCCAACCCGGCCCAAGGAAAGCCTCCCATAGGGCTCAATGGCACTCTGCAGCTCCAACCCGGCCCAAGGAAAGTCTCCCATAGGGCTCAATGGCACTCTGCAGCTCCAACCCGGCCCAAGGAAAGTCTCCCATAGGGCTCAATGGCACTCTGCAGCTCCAACCCGGCCCAAGGAAAGTCTCCCATAGGGCTCAATGGCACTCTGCAGCTCCAACCCGGCCCAAGGAAAGTCTCCTATAGGGCTCAATGGCACTCTGCAGCTCCAACCCGGCCCAAGGAAAGCCTCCCATAGGGCTCAATGGCACTCTGCAGCTCCAACCCGGCCCAAGGAAAGTCTCCCATAGGGCTCAATGGCACTCTGCAGCTCCAACCTGGCCCAAGGTAAGCCTCCCATAGGGCTCAATGGCACTCTGCAGCTCCAACCCGGCCCAAGGAAAGTCTCCCATAGGGCTCAATGGCACTCTGCAGCTCCAACCTGGCTCAAGGAAAGCCTCCCATAGGGCTCAATGGCACTCTGAAGCTCCAACCTGGCCCAAGGAATGTCTCCCACAGGGCTCAGTGGCACTCTGAAGCTCCAACCCGGCCCAAGGAAAGTCTCCCATAGGGCTCAATGGCACTCTGCAGTTCCAACCTGGCCCAAAGAATGTCTCCCATAGGGCTCAATGGCACTCTGCAGTTCCAACCTGGCCCAAGGAAAGTCTCCCATAGGGCTCAATGGCACTCTGCAGCTCCAACCCGGCCCAAGGAAAGTCTCCCATAGGGCTCAATGGCACTCTGCAGCTCCAACCCGGCCCAAGGAATGTCTCCCATAGGGCTCAATGGCACTCTGCAGTTCCAACCTGGCCAAAAGATAGTCACGATACCCAAGCTTGAATGAATTCCCAAATGGTCGTAGTCTTTGCTAACAATATGACTTTTTCATGAACGTTAACAAAAACCACGAAAAAGTAGTGGAATTTTATCGAAATTATCGTGGACATTACGCAAAGCTCTATAAGTTAGAAAAAAAAAAAATAAGATTTTTTTCTCAAAAAAAAAATTGTGGTTTGATGAATGGGCCCCAAAGTATTTAAGGGCACTCTCTCTCCAGTTCGCCTTGTATCAGTGGCGCAGAAAACTGGACGCACATTTAATAATTAACAACCCGGCCCCTAACCTGAAGGGCAATTTGTGCCGAAAAGATCCTGTTTGCTCTCGCAGCCTGTACGGAATTTGAGGCTACGGCGATTCTGGTTAAAACCGCAACGATTTTTTTTGTTGTTGTTTTTCACACTTATCCATATAGAACTTTCCGCACTCAAAGGAAAGCTACAAAGTGGGCCGGGGGTGATTCAGCAACAGAGCGGCGCAGAAACGCTGCAAACGTCCGGGGCAACAAGATCCTTCCTCCGGCTGTTCCTGCCGAATCCTTTGATTGCCAAAGTGCCGCGCAGAAAAAGTTTCTTGCCAACTTGCAAATTCCCCTCGCGTCTCATTAACCCACCAGTGACGTATTCCCCGTTCCGAACTACTTTTTTTTGCTAATTATAACTCATTTTCGGAAATGAACAAGTAGTTCTGCTCCCTGCTCGTTAATCTAATTAAGTGCTTATAGAAATACTGAGCATTCAGGTAGGAAACTCTCCTCGTTTTCATTATTTCATATCGTTGTTACATTTAGTTCTGTCGTATGGTTCCTGACAATGTATTATAATTATCTTTATAAGAAATAAAAATTGAGTGTTTACCGATTGCGCTGAAATATGAATTCCAAAATAAGCTCAAACCCGGAGCTCATTTATCTTATTTAACGGCGCTTGTTTTTCCGCCGTACGGCTAATTAGTCGCTGTCATGAAAAGGATTGTAAGTAGTTTCACATGAAAACGCTTCATTCATGATAAATCAGGTTTTTTTTCCCTAAAAAGGAATGATTTTATTCAGCGGGATAGCATTCATTCTACTAGGAGAAGCCAAGGCAGAAAACAAAGGATAAATTGTTTTTATTTCCGCTATTTTTATGCTTTTCAGAAGAATAACCGTGACACTTATGTAAATGTGTTCGGAATATGAATAAAGAGCAAATATTTGTAAATTTTATGGGAATGTTTTCCCCGATTTTGTAACCCTTTGCACGCAATGCTACATGGGCACAAACACGGAGCTACATGACAACAATAAACGATCCAAGTAAACTGCAAGAATTGTTTTAGGCAAAACAGTTCTCTCAGCACCCCGAGACTGAGCTCTTCTAAACACATTTGTAAAATATACAGCAATATATGATATACTGTACTATTTGTTCAGTACAAGAGTTTAGGGCTCATTTACTTCCCCAAGTGCAGTGAGCAAAGCGCAATTTTGAGCGCAATTGCCATGTTTTTTCCCCAACAACATTTCCCCCCCAGAAAAGCATGAAGGGACTGTGGAGCAGCAGAGCTGCTGTTGTACAATTCCCTCCATGCCACAAAGGGTTATACAACCAGCTTCCCCTCCTTAAGACTGTTTCATGCCAATTCCTCCATCCTGCATTCCAGCAGCATCTTTCAGCATGGGAAACGCTCTTCTAGATCAGGTGCGGGCCAAGTTTGCTATGGAGCTGATTGGCAGCACCAGTTGCTCATCTCCATTGGTTCTGTACAAAGCAGCACCCCATCTCATCGCCCCTAGCATCTCCAACCCCTATAACTTCCCCATCAGTCATACCTCCCACCCCTTTGAACCCCACTGTCTTTTCAGCCTACCATAACCCTACTCCGCAATTTAATCAAACCCAACTACACAGAGCCCTGATTTCAACCCAACTGCAGAGCCCTGACCTCTACTCAACTGCACAGAGCCCTGACTTCAACCCAACTGCAGAGCCCTGACCTCTACCCAATTGCACAGAGCCCTGACTTCAACCCAACTGCAGAGCCCTGACCTCTACCCAATTGCACAGAGCCCTGACTTCAACCCAATTGCACAGAGCCCTGACCTCTACCCAATTGCACAGAGCCGTGACTTCAACCCAACTGCAGAGCCCTGACCTCTACCCAATTGCACAGAGCCCTGACTTCAACCCAATTGCACAGAGCCCTGACCTCTACCCAATTGCACAGAGCCCTGACCTCTACCCAATTGCACAGAGCCCTGACTTCAACCCAACTGCAGAGCCCTGACTTCTACCCAACTGCAGAGCCCTGACTTCAACCCAACTGCACAGAGCCCTGACTTCAACCCAACTGCAGAGCCCTGACCTCTACTCAACTGCACAGAGCCCTGACTTCAACCCAACTGCACAGAGCCTTGACCTTAACCTAAATTGTAAGCTCTTTTGGGCGGGGCTCTCTTCACCTCCTGTATCGGTTACTGATTGCTTTATATGTTACTCTGTATGCCCAATGTATGGAACCCACTTATTGTACAGCGCTGCGGGATATGTTGGCGCTTTATAAATAAATGTTAATAATAATAATAATCTTTCCATTATCTATCTATCTATCTCTCTTCCCCTCCTGTATCGGTTATTGATTGCTTTATATGTTACTCTGTATGCCCAATGTATGGAACCCACTTATTGTACAGCGCTGCGGGATATGTTGGCGCTTTATAAATAAATGTTAATAATAATAATCTTTCCATTATCGATCTATCTATCTATCTATCTTTCTCTCTTCACCTCCTGTATCGGTTACTGATTGCTTTATATGTTACTCTGTATGCCCAATGTATGGAACCCACTTATTGTACAGCGCTGCGGGGTATGTTGGCGCTTTATAAATAAATGTTAATAATAATAATCTTTCCATTATCGATCTATCTATCTATCTATCTTTCTCTCTTCACCTCCTGTATCGGTTACTGATTGCTTTATATGTTACTCTGTATGTCCAATGTATGAAACCCACTTACGCAACTGAGCAATGTGTAAGGGAAATCAGCAATACTAAAAGAGCGTTACTTCAAAGGGACTAGACAAGGTTAAACAGGTGAAGATCTGTACAGAAAGGACAGTAAAGAGTCCTTGAGATCTATCTATGTATCTATCTATCTCTGTCTGTCTATCTCTCTGTCTGTCTATTTCTAGCTATCCTATCTTATGTCATTAAATTTAATCATTTATAACGGATTTGTTTGTACATTTTTAGATGAAGGAGGATATAGACAGACAGACAGCTATACCTATATCTACTTAGCCACTCAGCTAACTTTTCAAAGACTTAATGAAAGCTATAATGGAGTATCAAGCAGATATCTATAATAAAAGTGCTAGTATTTTTGGAAATCCCTTACTGTGCAACTATCCCAGCCAGTATTTCTTTCGGTGATAATAATAAAATAACTATAAATGAACTTTTCATCATCTGCATTACTCACGCCAGAGATCCATTAATTAATATGGGGCTTTTATTTGACTTGGTTTCATTATGGCCATATTCATTATCATTTAATGTAAGTCACTTTGAATCCAATCTGTTTCTATATATCTCTGTGTGTTAGTAAACAATAGTATTCCCTTTTTCATACGGACAGGTGTGTTTATCTGTAGTTTTCACTATCACTTTCTTGAACCACCTATATTATCTTTAGTAGGGTGCCCAAGTCATGGCCATTTTGATTTAGTTTCCAACATGGGGCTGTAAACTGATTGCTGCTACTAATAATAAAGTCAGCTAATTGCTCTAATTATTGTGCAATGATTAGAATAATACTGGAATATTCCATAACATTGCACAGATGCCTATTGCTGGCTCCTGCCATAGACATGCCAAAACAATCTCACTTGGAAATGAATAAAACTCAAACACTTAATCCCCCCCCCATTAAATACTCAGCATCTAAACACATGGGAAAGCAGAAGGCAATGCTTTATAGGCGAATTAATCACATGTTCTGTCTGGGAAAAACGAAAAGAAAAAATGTCGAGTTTCAGACTCCGCTGGAGCCGCTTCAAAAAGCTACAAAAAATCTGGGTCTTCGGTGTCATTCCATGAAGTTTCGGGAGTAACTGATGAGTTTACAGTAGAAAAAATCCCACCGAGACATCGTGTTCTTCATTTCACGAGGAATAGTGCATTAGTGCGCAGATTGTTTGTCATTCGCAAGTCACAATGTCACGGAGTTCAGTTTTATTAAATTGTCTACATATTTAATATTTGGATTGTTTCCAGCAACAACCACAATTATTGCATTGGGATTATTCCCTAACAGGGATCCGCATTGTGGAGGAGCTACATAAGCATGAAAATAAGTTCTTTGGGGATGCAAAAAAGAGCTATGATTGGCTATTCGGTAGCCCAATGTGGGCTGCTAGTCTTCAGGAGCCTCTGCTTGGGGTAAAACCGTAGGGGTCATTTATAAATAACTGGGCAGTAATCAGGCATTTGTTTTCATTGTTCTACCTGCATCTGCCTAAGAAAAGCTAATTACTGATTGGTTGCTATGGGTTACTGCGCAGGTGCAAAGTTGCCCAGTGTTAATAAATGAGCCCCTGAGTTGGGCTTTCAAAACTTGTCTCCAAGCCAGAAATTAAAAAATGAGCACTTGCTTTGAGGCCACTGGGATAGGGTTGTTGGCTTTGCCGGCTTTTTCAGACAGGCAGGGGATGGGCGGTGATGTCACGGAGCGGGGAAGAGGCGGGGCTGTGATGTCATAAGGGCAGGGAAGAGGTGGGGCAGTGACAACACTGCCTGATCGCTGCTCAGTCTCAGTGAGTCCTGCCGGTTTTACTAAACGACATGTAAAGCCTATATTTTCCTATGATATATATATATATGTTGGTCACATCTTCCTAACCTAAATGGTATCATTTGAACTGCATATATCCCTTCCGTTTGACAGCGCCATCACATTTTCCCAAAACAAATTGCAGCTTTGACCTGGCAGCCATTTTCCTTCTGACACATCTTCCTCCTTGTAGAGCCCTTTTCCTTTAATTGCACCCTCTCATACCCCCGGGGTAACTGACTTTTGAGTGCTTTTTTACATCTGCAAACAGCAAATGTGCACTGTAAAGTTCCTGCAATGAAGAATGCAGGCTTACACAGGCACAACTTACTTTCTGCTTTGATTAAGTACTGTAATGGTTAAGCTGAGCTTAGGAGAGGAGGTTAGAAGAAAAAAATATAAGCGCACGGCTAGAGTAGAGTTTCTATGGAACCAGCAATGCCATCTCTTTATTGGCTGCTAGACTGGGGGGCGTGTTTTGTAATCTTAGCTGAGAAGAACTGAGCATGCTCAGTAGCCAAGAGCCAAAGAAAATTCCTGAGGGAAGGGGGGAGAAAAATGGAATCCCAAATGATTAAGGGGATGCTGCAGCCTTACTATTAACCTTTCAACAACCGGAGTGTTGACCAAAGTCAAATAGTCTGTTCACTGATTAACTTTTTGTGTGGGGGTTTACATGTCCTTTAAAGGGGGTGGTGAGCAACATGTTGCTACCGAGCCACTGGTTGGGGGTCACTGCCCTAAAGACTAAAACATCACGTTAATTGTGTAATACATACATACCATTACAGAGGGGCTGATTTGTGAACATAGGCGCTCAAGTGCGGCTGCCAATAGTAACCAATCGGTGATTAGCTTTGAACAGACTACTAGAAGTTCAGAAAATTAAAGGAAAAGGCTTGGTTGGTACCTACAGTATGTTCTTATATAAGCCCTAGAGTGTGCGTGGGGAATATATAAACTATAGAGAAGGTTGGGACTTTGTCCTGAGTCCATAAAGATACACATATAGATTTTTCTTTACTTAAGGACCAATTTCAGACCATAAAACCATAAAATTATCGTTAAGGTTGGTGTGCAACAATTGTACATCTAATGATCTTTCATCCATCATGGTCAGAAAATCGATGGGGCAGGTTTAAAAATTGTAATCATGAAATGTGTCCATTGCCCAACTGTTTGCCAAGCCAGCCGCTACGCACAGTTTTTCCTCAGCTTCAATTAGATGATATCGCTAGAGATGGTTGTTTTTATTGATGGAAAAATCACACTTTTAAACATTTGTTTCATGATAAGCTTGGTCCTATGATAATAAAAAGATTGTCTAAAAATCTTAAAGCCTAAGGCCAACTTAACACAGAGATAAGCAGTGCTTAACTGTCACCAAGGTTTATCCTGTATACAGGCCCGGATTTGTGGCAAGGGCACAAAGGCCCGGGCCTAGGGCGGCAGAAATCCGGCCCTGCCTGTACAGGAGGGTGTTCTCCCCTTCTCCACTATGTTTCCTCTTGCCCCTCTTCCCTACATGCCGCCCCCTTTGTACAATCCTTTTCTTGTGCTTTTCTCCATCTCTCTTTCAATTAGCCACTCTTTTTTCTTTTCCTTTCCTATTCCGCCCCCTACTCAGGCTTTGTGTTACCTTTTCTTCTTCTCTCCCAGTCTCCTATTGTCTTCTCTTACCTTTTCATTCTCTCTTCTGTTATATACATTTCTCTCATCTCTATGCCCTACATGTCCACCCACAGTTTCCTCTCGCTTTCCTCATATTCTACCGGCCTCCTCCTCTCCAATCCAGTTGTTATTATCTCCCCTTTCTCCATTTTCCTTTGCTTTCTTTTTCTTATATCCCTACAAATCAGAGATGAGCGAATATCTTTTCCAGGCATGGATTCGCAGCGAAATTCCGCATTTTGGCATCTACAAATTTTTTTACTAAGCTGCAGGAAAAATTTGGCACAAAAATAAATTTGCAGAGACAAAAAAGTAGCCGAGACAAAAAAGTGGGCAAGAAAAAAATGTTGCTGAGACAAAAAAGTCACTGCTAAAAAAAGCCCATTAACCTTAATGCAGTTTTGTGAATTTTTTTGTGAAACGAAATGGAACAGATTCACTCATCGCTACTACAAATATTTGCTCTACTTACTTTCCTTTCCCGCTCTTCCCTCACACCTTCTGCTTTTTGCTTCTCTGCAACTTCCAGTTCATGTTCTCCTTTTGCTCTTTTATGGAAACACATTTTCTTACCTTTATCTCCATTTATATTCTCTCCCACTTGTAAGAACCCTTGGGCTAATATTCGGCAGTGGGCTTGAACCTCCTGGGTGCCCATAACTAATGGAACGTAAAAACCTGCTGCTTGTCCCTTTCCCCCGGGGACAGTATATTGTTGTTGTCCAGGCCTGGAAGGGGGATAACATTTTTACATAAAACAGAATCATAAAACAAAACTGCCAGTTACTCCAGAAATTCCTGGCAATGCCAAGTTGTTGTGTTTTAGGGTTTTGACTTGATTTGATCGTCTAACAGACATTCTACAAACTGTTGTTTTGCCTCCGTCGCCGTTACATGGACCGATGCCCAACAAATGTTCTCAATGACTGCCGCAGCTGGTATATATAAAGTTAAGCGCTCAGCGAGACAAGGATATTTCTAGAACAACACGGAAAGCACTTAACAACTTCGACTTTCAGCCTGGGACTGGCTACGGAAACAGAGAATTTGATGGCAAATAAAACACAACTGCCTTCTGAGCTTCAGCAACATTATTCCTGGTATAATCCCATGCAATCCGGTTGAATGTTTGTGTTGAACCCAGTGTCAGTCAGGAATACATGTGTAGCAGAGATCCTTATGGGGCTCTATTGATCTTTATAGTTATATATATATATAAATATATATATTTAATAATATTAACCTCAAGGAATGAGAAATTCTAAATATTTGGGTATCCCAAGGAATCATTATGGGCCAACATAATGTAGTATCACTATACCATCAATGGTGCAAGGGAGCCCAGGGGAAAGGGGGGCCCAGCCCATGGGGTATGTTTCCTCTATAGCTGTAAAGACATCCCCCCTCCGTGACCACTCTCCTAACTGAGAGTGAGAGGGGGATGCAACCAGAGGGGTGGGCGGGGGGTATATGACTGGGCAGGTAGGATTGAGGTGTGAGCCAGCCCCTCTGCCCATTCATTGGCTGATGGGGCCTAGCATGTATGTGTGCCTTGGCTGTTTGTGTGCACTGTGACTCCTATGATCCCAGGGGGCGGCCCTTAGTACCTAAAATGGCAGTTTCCTATTTAGGATTACCCAATGGCACATACTGCTAAACAAGTATATTTATATGAAAATGGTTTATTTAGATGAAGCAGGGTTTTCCATATGAGCTGTTTATGCAATATATTATTATAGAGACCTACATTGTTTGGGGGGTATAGTTTCCCTTTAAGAGTTTAGAGTTCTCTATCACAGCACACAGAGCTCATACCCCCGATACTAAACATGGATAAGAAGGAGCTATAGAACCCCGCAGCGGGCAGGCAGTCACTGACAGGATATTCACCTCTCGCCGCCCGTAGGAGCCACAGTCTCGGCTGTTACAGAAACGCGTGTCGTGTTGTGTGAAAACATGACAAATATTTCTGCAGCGAATGAAGCTCCCGGGGGCTTATTTGCGGTTTATCTCTTGTGCCGAATACAAGCAGCCGATCTGTGTTTACATTTAATTAAGGGTGAACTCATTTCTGCATTTCTAATGATGTGGGCTAGTTAGTGGGTTATACAGCTGCCCCAGTAACATTACATTAGGATTAGGCAATTGGGTCGTCAGTAAAATCCCAAAGTGAAATAAAGAATACACTAATTACTTTACATTCCAATGCACTTTCCATCTGACAAGCTTCTCAGCTCCAACGCTCTCCACAGGATTTAGTTCTCTACTCGGTGCAGTGGGAAATGTAAAACAGTCGTGCATAATGGACAAATGCTAACAAAATGGTCACAACCAAGGGTAAAGGGAGGGGCTTGTATTCTGATGATGCAATTATTTACCCTGCAAGGACCAAACATGGAGGAGCTTCAGTTTCCCTGTTTGCTCTATTAGGCTCAAGAAATAACAAAAACCATGCAGGCCACAAGGGTTCGTGCCTAGGGGGCTATGAGGGGGGGGGGGGGGGGTGGCCTAGGGGCAAACCATATTTAAATCCAGGGCTAAAACCATGACTGTTTCATGATTAAAGCAATAGTATGTTCATTGAACTCACGTTAATTTCTGTGACCCCTCAGTGACTGCTAATATCCTTATCATTTACAGTAGGGGGTACATTATCCCTTATAATACATGAGTGATACTCAGAGTTCCCTGTATAACTCAGCCTGCAGCCTTGTGCCTTTATATGGGCACAGAACCCCTCAGTGACTGCTAATATCCTTATCATTTACAGTAGGGGGTACATTATCCCTTATAATACATGAGTGATACTCAGAGTTCCCTGTATAACTCAGCCTGCAGCCTTGTGCCTTTATATGGGCACAGAACCCCTCAGTGACTGCTAATATCCTTATCATTTACAGTAGGGGGTACATTATCCCTTATAATACATGAGTGATACTCAGAGTTCCCTGTATAACTCAG
Organism: Xenopus tropicalis; assembly: GCF_000004195.4. Taxonomy (NCBI): domain Eukaryota; kingdom Metazoa; phylum Chordata; class Amphibia; order Anura; family Pipidae; genus Xenopus; species Xenopus tropicalis. Next base: position 11,816,745 of record NC_030677.2, on the reverse strand, counting down.
CCTGCAGCCTTGTGCCTTTATATGGGCACAGAACCCCTCAGTGACTGCTAATATCCTTATCATTTACAGTAGGGGGTACATTATCCCTTATAATACATGAGTGATACTCAGAGTTCCCTGTATAACTCAGCCTGCAGCCTTGTGCCTTTATATGGGCACAGAACCCCTCAGTGACTGCTAATATCCTTATCATTTACAGTAGGGGGTACATTATCCCTTATAATACAGGAGTGATACTCAGAGTTCCCGGTATAACTCAGCCTGCAGCCTTGTGCCTTTATATGGGCACAGAACCCCTCAGTGACTGCTAATATCCTTATCATTTACAGTAGGGGGTACATTATCCCTTATAATACATGAGTGATACTCAGAGTTCCCTGTATAACTCAGCCTGCAGCCTTGTGCCTTTATATGGGCACAGAACCCCTCAGTGACTGCTAATATCCTTATCATTTACAGTAGGGGGTACATTATCCCTTATAATACATGAGTGATACTCAGAGTTCCCTGTATAACTCAGCCTGCAGCCTTGTGCCTTTATATGGGCACAGAACCCCTCAGTGACTGCTAATATCCTTATCATTTACAGTAGGGGGTACATTATCCCTTATAATACAGGAGTGATACTCAGAGTTCCCGGTATAACTCAGCCTGCAGCCTTGTGCCTTTATATGGGGGGCACAGAACCCCTCAGTGACTGCTAATATCCTTATCATTTACAGTAGGGGGTACATTATCCCTTATAATACATGAGTGATACTCAGAGTTCCCTGTATAACTCAGCCTGCAGCCTTGTGCCTTTATATGGGCACAGAACCCCTCAGTGACTTCTAATATCCTTATAATTTACAGTAGGGGGTAGAGCACGGGGTACAGTGGGTTCATGTTCCACTAGAACGGAAGTGCTTATTATGGGATGCCAGTGGCCCTTAGCAGGGACAGATTAGTGCCTAACAAAAAAGTAAATTCCAGAACAAATTTGTTTTCGTTGCCTATAAATGAGGTGTTTGACACAACTGAAGCGGTTACGGTTGATATAACCATGGCAACACTAATGAAACCGAAATGTACAATCAGTAAAACAGGTCGAGCACTTAGAGCGGCTCATTAATGAGAGAGGGAGATTTAGTGGGAATGTACAGAGGCACCAAGACAAGTGCAACGGGCCAGGGTGTAATGAATGGGTGAATATGAACTGGGAAAAGTTTATTGGCTTAGTGTAAAAGATATAAGGCTGGATTTTGCAAGGGGTGGAACTATAGAGGAAAAAAAGAAGAGCTTGAGATGGAGATGGTAGGCGTAAGACGCTGTATTAGGCAGCTAGTTGATCTGCCAGCAGCTCCAATGAGGAGGCTTGAGGGGATCAGTAACCCTGCCAGAATAGTGACTTGAGGAGTCAGGCTGAGGAATAGAAGTCACCATGTGCTTGGCCTTTGTGTGGATCCCCACTTGCTGAAGGGCTTGGTTGTTGCCAGAAGATCTTGAGATGGAGATGTTAGGAGTAAGACACTATATTAGGGCAGCTAGTTGAGCTGCCAGAAGCTCCAATGAGGAGGCCAGGGTCAGAGGGGAGTCAGTAACCCTGCCAGAATAGAGGAGGCCAGGGTCTGAGGGGGTCAGTAACCCTGCCAGAATAGAGACTCAAGGGGTCAGGCTGAGGAATAGAAGTCACCATGTGCTTTGCCTTTGTGTGTGCCTTTGCTGAAGGGTTTGGTTGGTGCCAGAAGAGCTTGAGATGGAGATGTTAGGAGTAAGACACGATATTAGGGTCGCTAGTTGAGCTGCCAGAAGCTCCAATGAGGAGGCTTGAGGGGATCAGTAACCCTGCCAGAATAGAGACTTGAGGGGTCAGGCTGAGTAATAGAAGTCACCATGTGCTTGGCCTTTGTGTGGATCCCCACTTGCTGAAGGGCTTGGTTGGTGCCAGAAGAGCTTGAGATGGAGATATTAGGAGTAAGACGCTGTATTAGGGCAGCTAGTTGAGCTGCAAGAATCTCCAATGAGGAGACCAGAGGGAGTCAGTTACCCTGTCAGAATAGAGACTCAAGGGGTCAGGCTGAGGAATAGAAGTCACTAGGTGCTTTGCCTTTGTGTGGATCCCCACTTGCTGAAGGGCTTGGCTGGTGCCAGAAGAGCTTGAGATGGAGATGTTAGGAGTAAGACGCTGTATTAGGGTCGCTAGTTGAGCTGCCAGAAACTCCAATGAGGAGGCTTGAGGGGGGTCAGTAACCCTGCCAGAATAGAGACTCGAGGGGTCAGGCTGAGGAATAAAAGTCACCATGTGCTTGGCCTTTGTGTGGATCCCCACTTGCTTCAGCCAGAAGAGCTTGAGATGGAGATGTTAGGAGTAAGGCACTACATTAGGGTCGCTAGTCGAGCTGCCAGAAGCTCCAATGAGGAGGCCAGAAGGGATCAGTAACCCTGCCAAAATAGAGACTCGAGGAGTCAGGCTGAGGAATAGAAGTCACCATGTGCTTTGCCTTTGTGCCTTTGCTGAAGGGCTTGGTTGTTGCCAGAAGAGCTTGAGATTTGCCCTGTTTTTTTTTAACTTATTTTTTTGCTAGATTTCCATTAAAGAATATAAAACATGTAAGAGTTTTGCCTGCGCTATTCAGTATTTGCCTTCCAAACATCAAGGGTTCCCATGGGTCCAATAGGGGCCAATCTGCGATCTGCAATATTTGGTCTCATTGGTTGAGTGTATGTCACCATTGCTCATAAATATGTAGCTACAAGTCATTAAGTTATTAATGGGGGGTTAATGCTCAGCGCTGATTCTTCCTGGCAGGGAACGGTTCTGGGTCAGTGGGGACCACTTAGTTTTTTTCCCGGTGTCCCTCCAGCCCAGTCCGACCCTGGATCTCAGCACCGCGCCCTAAGTCCATAAGACCTGCCATCAAATACCAAAAATGGTGCCTTCCCAGGACTCTCTGCTCTCTCTCCATATAAAGTTTGAAGGCAGGAAAGCAAAGAGCAGAATATTTTCCTATTTTTCCGCTCACTAATGCGCCTCGATAATATTTCTAATTTGTTCCAGCTCATTAATTCTGCTCTCGCATATATTTGCATTTTCTGGAATCACAGTCCATAAAGTGATATGTACAATAATTACTTTCCCTCTCTCGTGTTTCAGCTATGGACGCGGGGAATGAATTTCTTCCTTTGTTTCCTCTAACAACACTAAGGGGGTCGTTTATTGGGTGCAGGGCACAGTGCAAGATATGGGGGCGCAATGCTTTCTGCCTTCCCCTGATGAATACATTGTAGCACTGTAATTATTAGGGGTCGGGGAGTGGTAAGTATTTGTACCCCTCAGTGCTCCGGCGCTTGCACCAGGGGCAGTAATAAACAATTCCTTACATTTCTTATGCTCCATGTGTCCCATATATAAATATATGGTGTAGAAACTTCATGTGTCATGTGACGCATGTGTGGGCCAACTGGCACCTACCTGAAATGAGATGATGAGGGTTGTTCCTAGACAGCTAAAAATGTAATACCATATTTACTGAATGTTTTATTTATACCCTATGAGATCCTCAGAGAAGAACTGAACCCTAAAAACAAATATAGCTAGAAAATGTCATATTATATTGTGAACCAATCTAAAGGTTCAGTTCAGGGTTGGACAGAGCCAGTGGCAAAATAACCGGTGGGTCCCGCCGACCCGTACTTGATCCCAGCCTGCCCTTCCCAGCAGCCCTCCTCCCTCAATCGGGGCAAAAGTAAGAATTAGATGCGCAAAGTGGGGATGGGGCGGTAAACAGGCAGCGGGGCCTCTGGGGTAGCAGCCCTGGTATCGCACACTCCAGTCCGAAACTGATTCAGCGTCTCTATAGCCGTAATGAGCTAGGCCATAAAACTTGCTCCCATATTGAATTTTGTTAGCAGTGTCAGTGACACTGCACATGCTCAGTGCGTTTTGGCAGCTGTTGAGAAGCTGAGCTTAGGGGTTGTCCTATTGAAGTTTGTCTGTCATCAGTATTGATGAATGTGCTGGGAATCCTCAGAAAAGATGGGGAGCTACTGGAGGCATCTTTGGAGACCTTCACTGCTCAAGGGCTGTGGATGGCCAAAAACATAATGGGCCTGATTCACTAAAGGGCGATAAAAATTATCGCACGCTTTTTCACGTTAAAAAACGCGTGCGAAAAATCGCCATTTTCGCATGGGTTATTTCTCGCACTAGTTTTACCGTTTTGCGTTAATTTCCGCGCTGAAAAGAATACGATCGCATGATTCACTATAACTTTTGCGCGCTAAATATCGCATTCGGCTATACGAAAATTAACACCTACTACAGGCAGGCGAAAAATTATACAAAAGTACAGTAAATGATTTTTTGCAATAAAATATGGACTTACAGTGTTATTTATTCAAGTCTGTGTTTCCCCCAGAGTGACGCAGCCGCCAGTTTGCAGCGAAATGTTCATTTTTAATACAATCATTTTCCGCAAGTATTGGCGTGTATGGCTAACATGGCGTGCGTTCATTTGCGCAACTATTTCTATTTGGCTACAAGTGATGAAATGTTTCGCCAGGCATGGATTCGCAGCGAATTTTTGGACGTGCGTTGAATTTTTTCGCGGCGGATTTTTTCATGCGTTTCGCAAAACAATCCGCCAATGGCAAAACGCATGAAAAAATTCGCCACGCAAAAATTCACCGCACATCCACAAATTGATACAAGTGTCAAAAAATAATAGTCACGGGCAACAATTTTTTTGCCCGCACAACATTTTTGCCGTTTCGTGGATCTTTCGAAAGATTTGCAAATTTTTCACTAAAGAAACCAGAACACATTCGCTCATCACTAGCGGCTACTATTTATAAGCATCTACTATTTATATGTGGCTAATATTTATATACACCATTTATATGCTTCGACAATTTTTATACACTATTTCTATGCTACCATTCATATTCGGCGATTATTCGCGTAATTTAGTGCATGTACAGGCAAATACCGCATTGAAATAGTCTTTCGCGAGTTAAATAACGCTTGCAATATCGCGCGTAAAAAAGCGCGAGTATGCTTATAGTGAATCGTGCGAAAAATCGCCAAAATTAAGCGGCGGTAAAAATTTTAGCGCACAATAAGAATAGCGCACGTTTTATCGCCCTTTAGTGAATCAGGCCCAATGTGTAGTATTTCCACCCTACTTCTTAGCTTTATTTCTACTTTAAAACACTGGCAGAAGCAGTGCATACATGGTATAAAGGGAAAAAAATATGCCCGATAAAACCCTTTGCACTTCATTAAAGGAGAAAGAAAGATTAAAACTAATTAAGCTTTCAAAAATGTAAATAAGGCCATAAACAGAAAAGCGCCTCTATCAACAGAAACATAGAATTCTTTTGCGTATACATGTTCTTCTGTGCCAGACTTCCAGCTCTCAGAAAAATCCTTCAGGGCACGACATGAGTCTGCTCAGTTTGCTCCTTTCTCCCCCTTCCTTTTCTCACATCATCTCTTGCTCCCCCTCCCAACTGTGCTGTAATCTGAGCTACCAGCATCCAGATTTGCAGCATGGAATTTACTGAGACCGAGCTAAAATGGCCGCTTCTATCAAACAGAGGGAGATTCTAGGGCTGTTTTCTCGGGTATGGTAAAGCTTTCTGCTGAATAAATATAGCTTTCTAGCTTGCACTAGTGTAATATTGAGAAAAACTATTGTGGATAATCTATTGGCAATAAAATATGGCTTTCCCTCTCATATAAGAACAACATATACGGCAATACTCCCATATTGCTAGCATAGCGTAAAGAAACACTCACTTTTCCGACTTTCCAAAAATACAGAGTGCAGAGTCTACACTCATCGGATCCGCAGAAAAGTGAGATATAAAAGGAGTAGCCATGACTCAAATAGAATACAACTAATTCACAAACATAATGGAACATTGGCCAAGGGGGTTTTGGCAAGGAAGTCTACGCATGGGTGTGAGCAGAGAGCGCCATCAGTTCCATCAGGTCCATGCGTGGGGATAGTACGGTCGGCGGCGGCTCATTTCATGGATTCCTGCCATTACTTTTCATTTTGAAGGTATTCCCTAAGATTAATGTTACCATTTTGTCGCCTTTTTGTCTCCTTTGAGGACGCATATTAAATCTTCAGAAAGGAATGATATTAAATCAAATTCATGTTTTCTGTGAATGTCACAAATTTGTCATTCTGCGCCGGGCGCGGCGAGCGTTCCGCGAGTCTGCTTCCATTCTGACAAGGAAGGATTAAAGCAAATGTTCATTAATATGTATTATTTGCGGAGAGGACACTTGCAAACTTCACCGCTCGGGGATAAAGGGTTATTACATTTTTTATTTCATGTTTTTAATATCATTTCATATAAAAAGTATCTCAGACACTGAATAAGGTTTCCTATGAAACGCCGGCGCTTTCTTTAAATAAATACAATGGAATCAAGATAGAACCCAATTGATGTCATAGACTGCCCAAAAGCTGACATTTTTAAATGTCTCTACATAGTTACATAGGGTTGAAAAAAGACCAGAGTCCATCAAGTTCAACCCTTCCAAGTAAACCCAGCACCCACAGCCTATACTTACCAATCTATACACTCACATACATAAACTATATATACAACCACTAATACTAACTGTAGATATTAGTATCACATAGTTACATAGTGTTGAAAAAAGACCAGAGTCCATCAAGTTCAACCCTTCCAAGCAACCCAGCACCCACAACCTATACCGACCAATCTTTTCCCCCGGGACTGCAACCTGCATTTTTACTCACTTTGAACCGCTACCTGACCCAACCTGCAACTTCCTTATGCGCAACCTGATCCGCAACCTGGTGACAGGAAGTGCTGTTGCTGCAAATAGGAAGTGACATCATCAGAAGTGGGCGGGGTAGAAAAAATGTTTAAAATATGTTCAAAGGAGTAAATGTGGATAATACCCGCAACCCAACCCATGATCCTCCAACCCGCATCTATACCCGCTTTTCTTGTGGGCCCTGATCGCCATGCCAGTTTCAGCAAGTCCTGCAGATAGTTTTGACAGCCCTTTCCAAAAAACCCTAGGCTCGGCTGCTACCCCAGAAGACCCCACAACACCTCTGAGCACCTTATAGATCAACAGTTCTCAACCTGTGGGTCGGGACCCTTTGGGGGTCGAACGACCCTTTCACAGGGGTAGCCTAAGAACATCGGAAAACACACATTTCTGATGGTCTTAGGAATAATTTTATGGTTGGGGGTCACCACAACATGAGGAACTGTATTAAAGGGTCGCGACATTAGAAAGGTTCCACTGTTCTAGATACTTTTGCACCGATCAGGGGAGGGGGGGGCAGCAGAAGAGGGCAGGTAAGGATCGGGTCTGAATCGGCGGGGCCCACCGGGTTTTGTCCCTGTGTCCCACCAGCCTAGTCTGACCCCGATGGTGGATTTGCATCCACCCAACCTGTCGCTCTATTGAGACTCCTTAATGTATGTATTTCATAAAATCGCACGCTTGAGTATTTGCATGGTACTGAGGCATTATATAGTATTGCTGCCCAAAGGTTTTAATTTATTAACTTAGCTAAGCAATTCTCCTCGGAACTTATAAAAAAAAACTGAATAGCAATTCTTCAAACTGTATTATATATATAAATCATGTCAAATATTCTACAACCTCCGGGATGAAATATTCATTGTACATTTCAATATTATCCCATACATGCCGCATCTGTTGATCCTTCTCCTTAAAAAATAGGTTACACTGTTAGTAACCAGGGTTGGACTGGGATGTGCCAGGCCCACGATTGCTGCTACCCCAGCCCCTCCCTCCCCAACACCTTATACTTACTTTTGCCGCAACGGGGGGGGAAGAAGGCAGCGGGGATTGAGTTTGTCTTCAGTTTATATGACAGGCGAACCTAATTTTCTGCTTGATAATTTGCAATGTCCCCTAAGCTCAGCTTCCCAACAGTTGCCTAGAGCCCAATGAGCATGTGCAGGGTCACTAGACCTGTACTTGATCCCAACTAAGATATTATTACCCCTTATTGGGGGCAGAACAGCCCTATTGGGTTTATTTAATGGTTAAATGATTCCCTTTTCTCTGTAATAATAAAACAGTACCTGTACTTGATCCCAACTAAGATATAATTACCCCTTATTGGGGGCAGAACAGCCCTATTGGGTTTATTTCATGGTTAAATGATTCCCTTTTCTCTGTAATAATAAAACAGTACCTGTACTTGATCCCAACTAAGATATAATTACCCCTTATTGGGGGCAGAACAGCCCTATTGGGTTTATTTAATGGTTAAATGATTCCCTTTTCTCTGTAATAATAAAACAGTACCTGTACTTGATCCCAACTAAGATATAATTACCCCTTATTGGGGCAGAACAGCCCTATTGGGTTTATTTAATGGTTAAATGATTCCCTTTTCTCTGTAATAATAAAACAGTACCTGTAGTTGATCCCAACTAAGATATAATTACCCCTTATTGGGGGCAGAACAGCCCTATTGGGTTTATTTAATGGTTAAATGATTCCCTTTTCTCTGTAATAATAAAACAGTACCTGTACTTGATCCCAACTAAGATATAATTACCCCTTATTGGGGCAGAACAGCCCTATTGGGTTTATTTAATGGTTAAATGATTCCCTTTTCTCTGTAATAATAAAACAGTACCTGTACTTGATCCCAACTAAGATATAATTACCCCTTATTGGGGGCAGAACAGCCCTATTGGGTTTATTTAATGGTTAAATGATTCCCTTTTCTCTGTAATAATAAAACAGTACCTGTACTTGATCCCAACTAAGATATAATTACCCCTTAGTGGGGCAGAACAGCCCTATTGGGTTTATTTCATGGTTAAATGATTCCCTTTTCTCTGTAATAATAAAACAGTACCTGTACTTGATCCCAACTAAGATATAATTACCCCTTATTGGGTGTAGAACATACCTGTATATACAATAAGGCATTTTTAGGGTGTTCTCCTTTAAGAGAACACAACAGAACCATCTGTCAATAAACTCCCCCATAAGGGAAGGTCAGAGAGAAGGATGTGACCCTGCAGGTTTATTACATACACAGCGTGAGAAATGTTGGGTTTTCTTAAAAGGAAAAGCCCTTATGGGTTGGGAGTTCTCCAAATATTTATCCAGCACAGGATTCGCCAAGCGCCTTCTGTATGGGGTTTAACGTCCTGCGGGACAGCCGCGCTGCTCTATACAAAACTGGCCATTTATCCCAGAGAAATATTGCAGCAAACGTATAAACAGTTCTCTTTTAATCCGCACATCGGCATGGAGAAACCTGATAAGAGACTTTCCAGCACTCATGGTAGGAATGGTGCCTTGGGGGAATGCGGGACAGCACTAAATATGCCCTGACTTGAGAAGTGACAGATTCCAAATCCCATATTTAAACAAATGCCAGACGTTGATGTGTTTTGTTTCAATGTTACAAGCCGTAGAAGCTTATTGGATTTTGCCAAATAGCTGGGTGTATTTGTCACATTAATAGGGAGCCATAGCAAACGTAAAGGGAAATGTATTGCTAACGAGTAATGGCCTCATTCCCATGGAAATGCAATTAGGAAAACGTTTAATCAGGGTTACCAGACGCTGGCCAATGGAAAGGCAGATTTAGCCATTTTCTGACCTTCTTGAAGCTTGGTCATGAAAAAAAATCTCTAAATAAACACAAATTTTGTTCACAATAGGAATTTATTCAATTGCTTGCATCATGCAAAAATATGGATACGAAAAATCATTAAAGGGATTTTGTCATGATATTTATGGGGTACTTTTTATCTCTAAATGACACTGTTACAGAGCAAATAATTCCCTCTGCCATTTAACCTTTTATTCTTGAACCAACAAATGTATTTGTAGCTGTAATATTGGTGTGTAGGCGCCATCTCAGTGCCTTGTGCCTGAGTCTGAGCTTTCAGCCAGCACTACACATTAGAACTGCTTTCAGCTAACCTATTGTTTCTCCTACTCCCATGTAACTGAAGGAGTCCCAAGCCGGACTTGGATTTCTTACTATTGAGTGCTATTCTGATACCTACTGGGAGCTGCTACCTTGCTCCCTTCCCATTGTTCTGCTGATTGGCTGCTGGGGGTGAGGGGGGGGGATATCACTCCAACTTGCAGCGCAGCAGTAAAGTGTGCCTGAGTCTGAGCTTTCAGAAGGAGCCAGCGCTACACATTAGAACTGCTTTCAGCTAACCTATTGTTTCTCCTACTCCCATGTAACTGGGGGAGTCCCAAGCCGGACTTGGATTTCTTACTATTGAGTGATATTCTGATACCTACTGGGAGCTGCTATCTTGCTCCCTTCCCATTGTTCTGCTGATTGGCTGCTGGGGGTGAGGGGGGGGGTATCACTCCAACTTGCAGCGCAGCAGTAAAGTGTGCCTGAATCTGAACTTTCAGAAGCAGCCAGCGCTACACATTAGAACTGCTTTCAGCTAACCTATTGTTTCTCCTACTCCCATGTAACTGGAGGAGTCCCAAGCCAGACTTGGATTTCTTACTATTGAGTGCTATTCTGATACCTACTGGGGCTGCTATCTTGCTCCCTTCCCATTGTTCTGCTGATTGGCTGCTGGGGGTGAGGGGGGGGGGATATCACTCCAACTTGCAGCGCAGCAGTAAAGTGTGCCTGAGTCTGAGCTTTCAGAAGGAGCCAGCGCTACACATTAGAACTGCTTTCAGCTAACCTATTGTTTCTCCTACTCCCATGTAACTGGGGGAGTCCCAAGCCGGACTTGGATTTCTTACTATTGAGTGATATTCTGATACCTACTGGGAGCTGCTATCTTGCTCCCTTCCCATTGTTCTGCTGATCGGCTGCTGGGGGGGAGGGGGGGGGGATATCACTCCAACTTGCAGCGCAGCAGTAAAGTGAGCCTGAGTCTGAGCTTTCAGAAAGAGCCAGCGCTACACATTAGAACTGCTTTCCGCTAACCTATTGTTTCTCCTACTCCCATGTAACTGGAGGAGTCCCAAGCCGGACTTGGATTTCTTACTATTGAGTGCTATTCTGATACCTACTGGGGGGAGGATATCACTCCAACTTGCAACGCAGCAGTAAAGTGTGACTGAAGTTTATCAGAGCACTCAAATCTCTTTGATCAATTTATAGAAATATGACTGTTTAAAAAAATAAAATAGCTAAAACGTAAAAAATACACTTCCTTTTGGCTTACATAGAAGTTTGCCAGGTTTTAGCTGCCAAATTCAATTTTTGATTTAGAAAAATTCTGTTTGAGACACTTTTTTATTTTCATTTAAATACTGAGAATTGTTTTCACTTTGAAAAGTCAACAGAAAACATTTCGCTGACACTCTGGGCCTTTAAAAGCTCAGTTAAGCCATGCCTAGTTAGTAGAATATAACTGTTTAATACTGCTAATATCTCTATCTCTATCTAATATGAACTGAATTTAATTGCAAAAGTGCTCAGGGGACCACTCTGAATATGTTAAGGCCAATTCACCTTTTGGTGTTTAAATGCCCTCCACTTGGCTTGCTTAACTACATGTTTCCTTTCTGCCTCTTGAGTCCAAGTATTATTGCCCTTACGTAAGCATTGGTGTGAGAAGACTGGACAGCAGCTAAGTCCCTGGGGTGCAGGCCAGCTGTTAAAGCTGAAATGATCCATGTTTGTTTTGCCATTTTCGACCAGTCTTTGAATTGTCGATGTTTCAGATATTGTTATTCATAGTATAGAAAACAATCAAAGCCCATGTGTGTTTGTCTACTTAGAGGAAAAACTAATGAAACTCTCAAGAGATGGTACTGTAGATGATAAACGTCTTCTTGGCCTGGTCATTCTTGGAGTCCTTAAAAGCACTGGTCAGTAGGTCCCTGTTGGCTCCAAAGACCTGTGTGTACAGCGGATCAGATGTACAGGAGTCCTTTATTTATTGTATTTATTCACAATACATACAGGCACTGTAGATGACAAGAGGGCATCCATTAACTCTGGGCAGGGAGGTTTTGCCATTAGTATGGAAAGGGGTTTAAGAGTCTAAAAGAACTAATGAAGAGGAAAGGTCTGGTTTGAAGTCTGGTACATTGAAATGTTTGACACCAATGTCACACATACACCAATTATCCTGACATACTTTAGGTGCCATCTTGGTGTTGTCCCTGGTTATCAGACCTTAGAGAAATAGGAGAATGGAAGGGTCACACCAATGCAAGAATTATCCTGACATACTGTAGGTGCCATCTTGCTGCTGTCCCTGGTTATCAGACCTTAGAGAAATGGGAGAATGGAAGGGTCACACCAATGCAAGAATTATCCTGACATACTGTAGGTGCCATCTTGGTGCTGTCCCTGGTTATCAGACCTTAGAGAAATGGGAGAATGGAAGGGTCACACCAATGCAAGAATTATCCTGACATACTGTAGGTGCCATCTTGGTGTTGTCCCTGGTTATCAGACCTTAGAGAAATGGGAGAATGGAAGGGTCACACCAATGCAAGAATTATCCTGACATACTGTAGGTGCCATCTTGGTGTTGTCCTTGGTTATCAGACCTTAGAGAAATAGGAGAATGGAAGGGTCACACCAATGCAAGAATTATCCTGACATACTGTAGGTGCCATCTTGGCATTGTCCCTGGTTATGAGACCTTAGAAAACAGGACTCAACCTTACTCACAATTTTATTTCCATTATTTTCTGCACAGGTGAAGCCATGCATGTATGCATTTAGGTATTTATGGTTAGAGTGCCACAGAGGTTCCCAGGACATTAGAAAGAGAGAAACCGGACAAATTTAAATGAACAGTAACGGATCATTGCTCTTATAGAGCTGCTAAACCTTTGGGCTTTTATTGTAATCTTATTATATAAAATCCAGCATCTCCAGCCTCCTTATTTTTTTAGACTTTACTTTTCCCTTGACCATATAGACAATTTAAAGATTATAATAGAAAGCCAATGACAAAGACAGTTACTCAAAAATTACTATATTGTCCAACTAGTTGCCCCTCTGGAAGAACTCTAATCTTTCTCAATTAAAACAGTGACAAACCTTTCGTTATTGGCCAAATATTGGTCACTCGGTGATCTATTGGTCAGTGAGAATTTTTCAGTACTGGGTAAGTTAAGGGGCAAAATATCCCACTTCTCAGATATCGTCAGTTTAAACACTTTCTGCCTTAATGGTACATTCTTCAATACCTAATGCTGAAGGAATTCTTTGTCCACAGAAAGAAATTGGCAACATTTCAACGTTATATAAAGCTATTTTGAATGACCTTCCTGCTCCATATGATAGGGTACAGTAAATGGCTATTCCTGCCAACACTTGGAGAAGAACTGTTCGCAATAAAAGTTAAACATTAAAGTTATATTACTCTGTTCTACTCAAAAACAGAAGGGTAGCCAAATGGTGTCCAGTTGGGCCATATGTTTGCTATTGGATGGTTCCTTCCTTTATAGGTTTCATTTGTCCCTATGTCGCAGGTGGTTTTACGTTTGACTATATTTCCTCACCAACTGTTTTATCAGACCTATAAAATGTACCCACACTGCCTTTTGCCCTTTCCACAAATGGCAAAGTTTCACTGTGGACTTAGCAGCTGCCATGTTTGGGTACACTGATCCCCAAGGCCAGTTCGACCACAACAGTGGAAGCTCTGACTGGATGGATGGTCGAACATGGCGGCTGTTCAACTCAGGCAAAAGAACTGGGCAGTATGATCATATTTTGGAATCTGATGGGGAGGATTGCCTCCTTTTAGGACATTCATCTGAACCTTGTAGTTCTGCAGCTTCAATTCCATTGCAGATTAATGAAAAATTAGTCAGACCGTGTCATAGAACAGGTTTAGTGTCCCAAAAGCTGAAATGAACGAACACAAATTTCCCAAGAATATAATTAAGGGAATGGTTTTAGAAACTCAAGTGAACTCATTACAGTTTCTTGATTAAAAAATGTGATCAATGATGTATTTATTAATAGTCATAATTATTTGTAATCTGATTGTACGAAAGTTTTGAATTACGTGTTCTTTTTATGCAAAATGTTTCACCTTTTTATCTCTTGAAAAATTCAAGAAGTTTTGTGAAATGTAAACACGTTATTGTTGTTTTTCAACAATGAGCACCAGTGCTCCTAAAATGGGCGTGAGCCAATGCGGTCCCCATTCCGCCTGTTTTTTAAACCTGGCGGATTTCAGGCCAGATATTGGTTGGGCAGGTCTGTCATTAGTGCCCATACACGGGCCGATAAGCTGCCGGATCGGTCTAGAATAGGACCGTGTATGGCAGCCTTTAGAATCTGATTAGTTAGACACAAATCTGTGGTGCCTATTAACATCATGAAGAACTTGGAACTACTGACATGTCGAGGGTGGTGGTAGCTCCAGGGCTCCCCAGCATCAATGAATACACTTGGGCACGACTCAGTAGAGGAGGCAGGACGGATGGAATGCAGTGGCGTAACTTGGTCACGCCGAGCCCCCCTGCAAAGAAATCTGTAGAGGCCAGCGTGAACAGTCCCTCCTCCCTTGCCCCCTTCCAGGCCTGGATCGCACCCAACTTCCTGGCCCGTGCCACTCTTTTAAAAGAGTGTATAGGCCCACAAAGGCCTCAATGGGGACCGGACACGCAGAAAACTCTCCCCACTGCTCCGTATGTTGGTTACATGAATGCGCATACACGCTGGGGGGGTGAGCAATGGGCGGGGGGCGGCCTCGGGGCGCCACATTAAGAAATCCGGCCCTGTGTGTAGGTAGTTACACCACTGGTGGAATGGCCCTCTGTACAACTATGTAGAAGCGCAGGGAAGGCATCTGAGATAATTAATAGCATCAATACAAACACAACCTTGTGTTCATTATCACATAAATGTAAACGCGGCCTATCTTTAATTTAGCTCCACCCTGGGAGGGGAGAACCTGCCACTAACAGCCGCAACTAATTGCAATGGAGTACAGATATGGTTATTACCTGCAAACGATTGATTGGCTATTCTAGGTAATATTTAAATACAGGGTGGTTATTTCTAAATAAGGATTAGGCCAGAGTATTATCAGTTCTTGCTATATTTGGAAGGCTGTATTTGTTTTGGTATAGAGTTACTAACCAGCTGCAGGGTTAATTCATTCCAGATGCCCGACTTCCTATACTGTAAATATCCGCATGCTCCCTCGCATTGTATTTAGTTAGAAAACAGGAAAGTAACTTGCCCCGGGGCCTCCCCGTAATCTGGGAATCAGCTCATATCCAGATCCTACCTTGGCTCTGAGCACCAGAATTTATTTCCCATTCTTGGTGCCTCATTTGGTACCGATTTCACTTTCTTTGCAGTAGGCTATTATCATACATAGGTGGTAGGGATAGATAAATATGTGAGTTACCTGTCTATCCTTCTATTGGACTTATGTACGTCCAAAAGTGCAGTGAGCAAAGGGCAATTGGGCGCCCAACTGAAATGTATTTTCCCCACAATTCAGTGCTTTTCCCAGAATTCTAGTGGTGGCAAAGCAGTGATGCTCTTGACGCAATTGTGCCGCGACCAATTCACCAAAACATCTTCAGCGGCCGACACATTGTACTGAGGGAACCCTGGAGCTACTGCCTGGTTGAGAGTCAGAGTTGGTAGCTGTAGCGTTCCCTATGGCAATAAGTGAATTGGAAGGAAGTATTGAGAGTCGTTAAGGGCAACTATAGGGAAATGGAAGGAGCGCATTTTGACTTCTGATGAAGGTGGTTTTAGGTGCAACTGTCAGTGGGGATAATGCGGGGACTACGACTGCACTTGTAGACATACATGAGTCTTCGTGTCTTATAATATAATAATATTCAACATTTCAACTATCGGTATATGAGGTTAGCACCCTAAGCCCCACCTGTTGGAAATGCAGTTGCAATGGGCTAATCATGAGGTGTAAATGAGATAAACATGAGCCACCGAAAAGTCCAACCCATGAATGAACTTTCTAAACATTTCCATGTTCTAAGCAAGAATGATACAATTTGACATTAATATCAAAAGTTTAAGATTTTATACATGACTCTTCAAAAGATTAAGGTACATTTAAAGTTCCCTATAGGTCATATTTATTGTTTTTAGCTGATAGGGCTGCTTTTGTAAGTAATTGTTACTTGAAGTTCCCATCCCTGTCTGTTTTGCCAACCTGACTGTCTCTTCTCAGCCTGTCAGTTACAGATTCTAATGCTAACGGCCTCCTGCTGTACAAATATGGCCGCCCCCTCATATCAGGTAATGCAAAAGTGCCTGGCAAATACTTTTTTGGCAAAATTATAAATAGCATGCAAAGGCAACGTTATGATGTAAAAAAGGTTTTATTTCTGCTGTCACTACCTCTTTAATAATTTAAATATTAATTAAAACCAACAGGACTGTTTTGCTCCCAGTAAGGATGACTCATATCTTAGTTGGGATCAAGTACAGGTACTGTTTTATTATTACAGAGAAAAGGGAATCATTTAACCATGAAATAAACCCAATAGGGCTGTTCTGCCCCCAATAAGGGGTAATTATATCTTAGTTGGGATCAAGTACAGGTACTGTTTTATTATTACAGAGAAAAAGGAATCATTTAACCATTAAATAAACCCAATAGGGCTGTTATACCCCAATAAGGGGTAATTATATCTTAGTTGGGATCAAGTACAGGTACTGTTTTATTATTACAGAGAAAAGGGAATCATTTAACCATTAAATAAACCCAATAGGGCTGTTCTACCCCAATAAGGGGTAATTATATCTTAGTTGGGATCAAGTACAGGTACTGTTTTATTATTACAGAGAAAAGGGAATCATTTAACCATTAAATAAACCCAATAGGGCTGTTCTACCCCAATAAGGGGTAATTATATCTTAGTTGGGATCAAGTACAGGTACTGTTTTATTATTACAGAGAAAAGGGAATCATTTAACCATGAAATAAACCCAATAGGGCTGTTCTGCCCCCAATAAGGGGTAATTATATCTTAGTTGGGATCAAGTACAGGTACTGTTTTATTATTACAGAGAAAAGGGGATCATTTAACCATTAAATAAACCCAATAGGGCTGTTCTGCCCCAATAAGGGGTAATTATATCTTAGTTGGGATCAAGTACAGGTACTGTTTTATTATTACAGAGAAAAGGGAATCATTTAACCATTAAATAAACCCAATAGGGCTGTTCTGCCCCAATAAGGGGTAATTATATCTTAGTTGGGATCAAGTACAGTTGGAATCACTTTACTGCTGCGCTGCAAGTTGGAGTGATATCCCCCCCCCCTCACCCCCAGCAGCCGATCAGCAGAACAATGGGAAGGGAGCAAGATAGCAGCTCCCAGTAGGTATCAGAATAGCACTCAATAGTAAGAAATCCAAGTCCGGCTTGGGACTCCTCCAGTTACATGGGAGTAGGAGAAACAATAGGTTAGCTGAAAGCAGTTCTAATGTGTAGCGCTGGCTGAAAGCTCAGACTCAGGCACAAGGCACTGAGATGGCGCCTACACACCAATATTACAGCTACAAATACATTTGTTGGCTCAAGAATAAAAAGTTAAATGGCAGAGGGAATTATTTGCTGTGTAACACAGTCTTTTAGAGATAAAAAGTGCCCCATAAATATCATGACAGAATCCCTTTCGGTTCCATCTATAAGAATAGATCCTAGATTTCAGGTTCATTTGGCATGAAACTAACCAGCCAAAGGCATAATGATAGGGCATGATGATATTTCCATATCATTACCCATATGCCTAGGGATCAGTATATGTGGGGGTACTACGCTGAATCCAAACAGTTTCATGTCTTCAACAAATACATTATATAGCTCTTCCTCCCGTGTTATTCTATCCTATTATAAAGAGTATATCAGGTTATTATACGCAGCATTTGCATGAATAAATGGCAGCCCAGTGCCATGTACAACATTTCAGCAAGATTTTGAAGGGACAATGCCAACTTTCCTTTATCATCAGCCAATCTAAAATTATGGCCTAAAACACTTTTTGAAAAAAAAAAAAAAAAGTCGCTTTTTTCCATTCACAAATGAACTCACTTTTTTTTTATTAGTCCTAAAAAGAAGGATTTGCTTCATCCGCAATAATTCACCTTCACATTTCCAGCGTAAACCTTTCAAGGCTTGGCTACTAATTCTAGCTGTGGCAATAGCAAACATAAATCAATGGTAATTTCTCCTTCCGTAAAAACAAGTTAAGGCATTACTGTGTGGAGCTGATTTATCCGCGGATAAAATGCATTCACTGTTAGATAAAACTGTCCCTTGGCACAGTAAATATAGACTCGGTTTGGTCACAAGTAAATAACAACCATTAAGTAACTGAACTTAAAATGTATGGAACATACTGTATGTGTGGCTTCTAATTCATGTTATAGTTGTGGACATAAAAGTATATAAACTTTACTCCCACTCTAACAGTCTGTACAACCTCAAAAGAAAATCATTAAATCGTAGAAAGGCAAAAGGGCTCAGAGGCACCAACAGAAAAACCAAATGGTTTAGAAGGCACCAATAGAAAGATAAAAAGAGCTCAGAAGGCACCAACAGAAAGAGAAAAGGGCTCAGAAGGCAGCAATAGAAAGATAGAAAGGGCTTAGAAGGCACCAGTAGAAAGAAAAGGGGCTCAGAAGGCACCAATAGAAAAACCAAATGGTTTAGAAGGCACCAATAGAAAGAGAAAATGGCTCAGAAGGCACCAATAGAAAGAGAAAATGGCTCAGAAGGCACCCATAGAAAGAAAAGGGGCTGAGAATGCACCAGTAGAAAGAAAAGGGGCTCAGAAGGCACCAATAGAAAAACCAAATGGTTTAGAAGGCACCAATAGAAAGAGAAAGGGGCTCAGAAGGCACCAACAGAAAGAGAAAAGGGCTCAGAAGGCACCAGTAGAAAGAAAAAGGGGCTCAGAAGGCACCAATAGAAAGACAAAGGGGCACAGAGGCACCAATAGAAAGACAAAGGGGCACAGAGGCACCAATATAAAGAAAAAGGGGCTCAGAGGCACCAATAGAAAGACAAAGGGGCTCAGAAGTAACTAGTAGAAAGAAAAAGGGCTCAGAAGGCACCAATATAAAGAAAAACGGGCTCAGAGGCACCAATAGAAAGATAAAAAGGGCTCAGAAGGCACCAATAGAAAGAAAAACGGGCTCAGAGGCACCAATAGAAAGACAAAGGGGCTCAGAAGTAACTAGTAGAAAGAAAAAGGGGCTCAGAAGGCACCAATATAAAGAAAAACGGGCTCAGAGGCACCAATAGAAAGACAAAGGGGCTCAGAAGTAACTAGTAGAAAGAAAAACGGGCTCAGAGGCACCAATAGAAAGATAAAAAGGGCTCAGAAGGCACCAATAGAAAGAGAAAGGGGCTCAGAAGGCACCAATAGAAAGACAAAAGGGCACAGAAGGCACCAATAGAAAGAGAAAGGACTCAGAAGGCACCAATAGAAAGACAAAAGGGCACAGAAGGCACCAATAGAAAGAGAAAGGGCTCAGAAGGCACCAGTAGAAAGAAAGGGGGCTCAGAAGGCACCAATATAAAGAAAAACGGGCTCAGAGGCACCAATGGAAAGAAAAACGGGCTCAGAGGCACCAATAGAAAGACAAAGGGGGCTCAGAAGTAACTAGTAGAAAGAAAAAGGGTCTCAGAAGGCACCAACAAAAAGACAAGGGGGCTCAGAAGTAACTAGTAGAAAGAAAAAGGGGCTCAGAAGGCACCAATAGAAAGACAAAAGGGCACAGAAGGCACCAATAGAAAGAGAAATGGCTCAGAAGGCACCAGTAGAAAGAAAGGGGGCTCAGAAGGCACCAATATAAAGAAAAACGGGCTCAGAGGCACCAATAGAAAGAAAAACGGGCTCAGAAGGCACCAATAGAAAGACAAGGGGGCTCAGAAGTAACTAGTAGAAAGAAAAAGGGGCTCAGAAGGCACCAATAGAAAGATAAAAGGGCTCAGAGGCACCAATAGAAAAACAGAAGGGCTCAGAGGGCACCAGTAGAAAGACAAAGGGCTCAGAAATCACTACAACCACAAGTGTGGAAGTGGAAAATGTATGTAGTACTGGTGTCCAAACACATTACTTTAAAGGTGACAGAAAGGTTAAATAACTGGGGGGATGCCAAAAATTAGCCCCCCTCACTGGGGGGAGGGGTAACATTTGGCAACCCCCTAGTAATTAACCCTTTCCTTCCCCTTTAGAACACTTAAAATATTTTGGTGTGACTGTTTCTTTAAAAAATCATTTGGGAGCTCTTACACATTTCAGGCTACATTACATCATATGAGAGAAATGGAATTGCACCGTTCCCGTTTGATAACTAGATCACGTTAAGGTGATGTTACTGCCCTTAATTCCTGCCAGTGGGAGCTATAAATGTATCCCCCTTTATTTCTTGCAGTATTTCAGACGGAACACTAATCATTTCCATGGTGTTAATGCTGTAATAGGTACTTACGTCACTGAGATCATTCCAGATATCGTCTCCTTGAGGCTTCAGGCATCTCCGTGAATATCTTGTGGTTAAATGGATATCAGGGCTTCAGTTCTGACTCGTGTTCTGTAACTGAGTAAAAAAGAATAAAATTGTCCTTTGTATTGCAAGTCACGCATGAAAAAGCTTTCCTGTCTGCAATTGGCTTTCATTAATATCCTATAACAAAACCCCGGGGTATAACTACACAATAGTGGGTGTTAGGAGACATTTTGGGGTGAGGGCCCCTTTGTAGTTTAACATTTGGTTGGGTTTTTGAAGCTTGTACAGTAGTGATGGGCAATTTCTTTTACCAGGCAAGGATTCGCTGGGAATTTCTGCAGTTCAGCATTGGCTGATTATTGTTGCACGCATCAAAATTGTCATTTTTTGACGTGCGACAACATTTTCCACGTTTCACAAATCTTTGCAAAGTTTTGCTAATTTTTTCAGCAAACCGCAACGGGACAGATTCGCTCATCACTATCGTACAGTACATATATGTATGTAGATCAGTAAAATGAGGACATGTTCTTGAATACTCATTATTTTTATATAGAATAATGGAAGCTTCTTATTATTATAATATATATAGGATTATCAAAAATGCTTTCAAAACTTTGAGGCTAGAGATCTGTAACCAGGGTCGGACTAGGGGGTACAGGGCCCACCGGGGCTACTGCCTCAGGGGCCCCTGCACCCACCAATGGGCCCCCACCACAGCCTTTACATCCCCCCCATCATCCACCCCCCTCCCCCGAGTAAATTAAACTTACCGTCGGGGGAGGAAGACTGGCGGCTGTGGGAGCACCCTGTGGGTATCGGGTCTGGGCGGCCGGGGCCCACCGGGTTTTTTCCCGGTGCATCGAGGCCCAGTACAACCCTGTCTGTAACCTCTAGAGGCCAAAACTATCATTTACATGGCCCGCGACAATAGATCTATATGCATTTATTACATCATATTACATAGACTATAGTTTAAAGACTGGATCCAGGTAAAACATTAACTAGAAGTAAATGATTTGCACTTGTTGGGCTCTGTTTTACTGAATACCATTTTTATTAACCCTCCCTTGTTCCTTTAATCTTTTCTTATATATATATATATATATATATATATATATATATATATATATATATATATATATATATATATATATATATATATATATACTCAAGTATAAGCCTAGTATAAGCCAAAATGTGCTGAAAATAGTCACCCTCGGCTTATACTCAAGTCGGGTGCCATGGGTCCCTCTAGACTAGCACCCTCTCTCCTTTGTGTGTAAATTAGGCCACCTGCAACCAGACCCTGCAGTGCCCTGGCCTAGGCTCCCACTAGCAATACTTATTTCCCCTTACATCCCTCCAGGACTGGGTCTGCTGCCAGTTTGCCAATGTGCAATGAGCGTGGGGTAGTACTCATATTGTTTTTGTTGACCTCTTCTCCGCTTACAGAGCTAGTTTACTGTTTTTCTTTGAAATAAATATTGGAAAACATATACACCACTGATGCCTTAATTAATGTAATTTTATTGGTATTTATTTTGATTGTTAAAACTTAGCAGTAGCTGCTGCATTTCCCACCCTAGGCTTATACTCGAGTCAATAAGTTTTTCCAGTTTTCTTAGGTAAAATTAGGTACCTCGGCTTATATTCGGATCGGCTTATACTCGAGTATATACGGTATATATCTCAAAGGCAGAGTTGAGGGGGGTTCAACCCATTTCCCAAAATGATACCACTCAGGGGAGCATTTACCAATCCTCGCATGAAAAAAATGCAATTTTTTGCCATTGATTATGTGACAAAGCTGCAACAAATCCGAAGGAAAGAATACACTGTAAAAGCTTTTGTGTCCTTTTTTACAAGAGATCTTTCTTTGCTTCATGGTTTTAGAGGCTTTTGTTTTTTTTTGATGCTGTCAGTTCAGATCTTTTAATAAATGACTGGTCATTGTTTTTGTGGAAATGAGTTTAATCATGGTTTGGAAAACCTCTAAACCCACGAAAATATTAATAAATCTGCCCCTTGGTGTCAGTGTATTCTATACTTGTCTTCTATACTTTTTAAACCTGTAGAGAAATCCTATGTTTCTATGTAAAAGAGAACCCACAAAAAGCAAATATAGTAAATATTAAAGCAAATATCTGGATAATGGATCCTGTACCTGCATAAAAAAAAAAAAGGGGTATAGGTCTCTGGTAAGGCCTCACCTTGAGTATGTGGGGAAAATTTTGGACTCCAGTGCTTAAGAAGGAAATTAAGAATGCAGATGCTGCAACTAAACTGGTAAAGGGGATGGACGGGTTAAACTATAAGGCTGGACTGTCAGGGTTGGGGTTGTTTTCGCTGGGAAAAAGGCTCTTGCTAGGAGATATGATTACTCTTTCAGGGGGTGTTGGGAGGGCAGATTAATGCCTATAAGTGGGGCTTGAATGATTTCTTGAACAAGCAGAATACCCAAGGCTATTGTGATACTAAAATTAACAATTATAATAGATATTGGTGTATATAGTTTATATATGTGAGCGTATAGATAGGCGTACAGATACCTGTGCACTGGGTTTCTTTGGAGGGGGTTGTATTTGATGGATATTAGTCAACCCAAATCAACCACTTACCCCATGGGGCATATATAATCCAGTACAATAACCAATCTAACATTGTCTAGTGAATTGTTGATAACCAAAGCAAATATCTGATTACAAAGAGTTATTACATAGCACAGTGGGGGGTTTGGCCCTTTTACAAATTTTCTTTATTGATAAAGTTTATAGTCAAAAGTATATGAATACTCACATGTCTGATATCTTATACCCAAGGGTATTAATTTGCAAGTGGTGCTCACTTTGCTGCCAGAATAGCCCAACTTTTCTGGGAGGTCTTTCCCTTATATCCTGTTGCTGCCATTCAGCCTTAGTGAGGTTGGGGGCTGATGTTGGGGATCAGTTTGGCTCACAGTTAGTGTTCCATTCATCCCAAATGTGTTTAGTTGGGTTCAGGGCTCTGTGCAGGCCAGTCATGTTCTTGCATTTTAGTAAACCCATTCCGTAGGCGGCTCACTTTGTGCATCTGGTCATTCTGCTGAAACCGGAAGGGGCCTTTCACAAACTGCTGGCACAAATGGAATGGAATTATCAATAATATTGCTCACCTTTGAGTTAGCTTTTAGTATGATGTAGAGAGTGATATTCTGAGACAACTTGCAATTGGTCTTCATTTTATATTATTTGTGTTTTTTTTAGTTATTTCACTTTTTGTCCAGCAGCTCTTCAGTTCGGAGTTTCAATTGCTATGGTCCAACTTACCTTAGCAACCATGGAGTGGTTTGGACGAGAGACTGGTATATGAATAGGAGAGGGGCCTTAATAGAAAAGAAAGTTATAAAATCAATAATAAAACTGGAGCCTCACAGAGCAATAGTTTATTCGCTGCCGGGGTCACTGACCCCTTTGAAAGAGTCAGGAGAAGAAGGCAAATAATTAAAAAATACTGTAACAAATAATGAAGAGCAGTTGAAAAGTTGCTTAGAACTGGCCATTCTAAACGTTAACTCAAAGGTGAACTACCTTAAAGCTTTGCTTTCAGTTGAACAAAGACCCAAAAGTAAGGGAAATACCCCCAGTCCATTACCCCTCTGCCACCCAGCTATCATCAGCACTGTGCATTATGCAGGCAGGTTATGGTCTCCTCAGACCCAGACATTGTTGTCACGTTGCCAGATGGTGAAATCCCATTAATCACTCTAAAGGACACATTAGCCCTGCTCCAGAGTCCAACGGCCTTTACACCACTTCAACAGACACTTGGCACCGCTCTCTTGCACTGACATTGCTTCACAGTTTGGAACTCGGCAGCGAGCGTTCCGGCTGAGGACGTGTCATTGTGGATGAAGTGCCTGGATCGTTTGGGCTAAAAATATGTATGGATACCATCGCACTATAGTGTATCTGGGAATCGAAATGCCTTCGTACACTTGAATTCTGCCTTGAATAAATGTTTCTATTATCACAAATCAGATGGAAAGAGTTTTAAACATTTCCCAAGGCTCCTGAGTGGGGAAAAAGAGAATATCTCTAGGCATTTGTTTCTTTTGTCATATCAGCCTTGTCCTATGTTTAAAGGGATACTGACATAGGAAAACATGTATATTTCAAACCCATCAGTTAATAGAGCTTCTCCAGCAGAATCCTGCATTGTAATCTGATTTTCCCATGGGGCTAGCCATATTCTTCATTTCCCAGGGTGCCACAGCCATGTGACCTGTGCTCTGATAAACTTCACTCACACTTTACTGCTGCGCTGCAAGTTGGAGTGATTTCCCCCCCTCCCCCCAGCAGCCGATCAGCAGAACAATGGGAAGGGAGCAAGATAGCAGCTCCCAGTAGGTATCAGAATAGCACTCAATAGTAAGAAATCCAAGTCCGGCTTGGGACTCCTCCAGTTACATGGGAGTAGGAGAAACAATAGGTTAGCTGAAAGCAGTTCTAATGTGTAGCGCTGGCTGAAAGCTCAGACTCAGGCACACTTTACTGCTGCGCTGCAAGTTGGAGTGATATCCCCCCCCCTCACCCCCAGCAGCCGATCAGCAGAACAATGGGAAGGGAGCAAGATAGCAGCTCCCAGTAGGTATCAGAATAGCACTCAATAGTAAGAAATCCAAGTCCGGCTTGGGACTCCTCCAGTTACATGGGAGTAGGAGAAACAATAGGTTAGCTGAAAGCAGTTCTAATGTGTAGCACTGGCTGAAAGCTCAGACTCAGGCACACTTTACTGCTGCGCTGCAAGTTGGAGTGATATCCCCCCCCCCTCCCCCCAGCAGCCGATCAGCAGAACAATGGGAAGGGAGCAAGATAGCAGCTCCCAGTAGGTATCAGAATAGCACTCAATTACATTAACATTTATTTATAAAGCGCCAACATATTCCGCAGCGCTGTACAATAAGTGGGTTACATACATTGGACATACAGAGTAACATATAAAGCAATCAGTAACCAATACAAGAGGTGAAGAGGGCCCTTCCCAAAAGAGCTTACAATAGTAAGAAATCCAAGTCCGGCTTGGGACTCCTCCAGTTACATGGGAGTAGGAGAAACAATAGGTTAGCTGAAAGCAGTTCTAATGTGTAGCGCTGGCTCCTTCTGAAAGCTCAGACTCAGGCACACTTTACTGCTGCGCTGCAAGTTGGAGTGATATCCCCCCCCCTCACCCCCAGCAGCCGATCAGCAGAACAATGGGAAGGGAGCAAGATAGCAGCTCCCAGTAGGTATCAGAATAGCACTCAATAGTAAGAAATCCAAGTCCAGCTTGGGACTCCTCCAGTAACATGGGAGTAGGAGAAACAATAGGTTAGCTGAAAGCAGTTCTAATGTGTAGCGCTGGCTGAAAGCTCAGACTCAGGCACAAGGCACTGAGATGGCGCCTACACACCAATATTACAGCTACAAATACATTAGTTGGTTCAAATATAAAATGTTAAATGGCAGAGGGAATTATTTGCTGTGTAGAAATAAAAAGTGCCCCATAAACATCATGGCAGTATCCCTTTAATATCTCTGTCTCTCTGTGCTCCTCTCCGCAGAGAAAGATAAATATGACACATGCTCTGCACTTTGTGGTAGAAAAATGTCTGTTTTACATAAATGTTTTTAAAGAATTTCAGAAAAAAAGAGAGTTAATTGGTCCCTTGTGTATTTGTCTTGTCTTAGCAAGAGTGTAAGACTGATGAGTTTGAGCACTGTACCGTAATGCGGATATTAAATATGAAAGCAAAGCAATCAAATTGGATGCAATAATGTATTTGACGAAAATGTCCATCTAACGACGCTGTCAGGCACTAATGGCTTTCTCTGCTCAACGGAATAACACCGGGTTTGCTTGTCCTTGCCAAGATCCTCCCTTGTGAGAGGGCTGTATGGAATACATTTATCTAAAAATGAATGTTTTGACATTTAAGCGGGATGGGAGATTCGTCAGTGCAAATACAATATTCAGAATTATGCAGATAGGGCAAATAGACAATGCCTGGAATGTATCTGTAGGTAAGAAAATAAACAGCAAAAGGATTGCATTGGGCTGTGTTTATACGTATTTGGCAGTGGGACGTACTGAAACTTACGCTAAGCCAAAGAGGGATTGAACTAATGTTGGACCGAGGCAGAAATCTATTGAGTATTGATCCAGCGACTGGCACAGTTTAGCTTATGTCCCCATCGAATGCCAGGGGCTAAACCATTACAGGGGTTGTTCACCTTCAGCTTAACTTTCAGTATAATGTAGAGAGCACTATTCTGAGAAAATTTGCAATTGGTCTTCATTATTTTATCATTTTTAATTATTTAGAATTTTATGAAGCAGCTCTTCAGTTTGGAATTTCTGCAGCTATCTGGTTGCTAGGGTCCAAATGACCCCAGCAACCAGGCTTTGACTTGAATGAGAGACTGGAATATCAATAGGCGATGGCCTGAATAAAAGGCAAGTACAGTTACGGGATCCCTTATCCGGAAACCTGTTATCCAGAAAGCTCCAAATTACGGAAAGATCATCTCCCATCATTTTAACCAAATAATTCAGAATTTTAAAACTGATTTCCTTTTTCTCTGTAGTAATAAAACAGTACCTGTACTTGATCCCAACTAAGATATAATTACCCCTTATTGGGGGCAGAACAGCCCTATTGGGTTTATTTCATGGTTAAATGATTCCCTTTTCTCTGTAATAATAAAACAGTACCTGTACTTGATCCCAACTAAGATATAATTACCCCTTATTGGGGGCAGAACAGCCCTATTGGGTTTATTTAATGGTTAAATGATTCCCTTTTCTCTGTAATAATAAAACAGTACCTGTACTTGATCCCAACTAAGATATAATTACCCCTTATTGGGGGCAGAACAGCCCTATTGGGTTTATTTAATGGTTAAATGATTCCCTTTTCTCTGTAATAATAAAACAGTACCTGTACTTGATCCCAACTAAGATATAATTACCCCTTATTGGGGGCAGAACAGCCCTATTGGGTTTATTTAATGGTTAAATGATTCCCTTTTCTCTGTAATAATAAAACAGTACCTGTACTTGATCCCAACTAAGATATAATTACCCCTTATTGGGGGCAGAACAGCCCTATTGGGTTTATTTAATGGTTAAATGATTCCCTTTTCTCTGTAATAATAAAACAGTACCTGTACTTGATCCCAACTAAGATATAATTACCCCTTATTGGGGGCAGAACAGCCCTATTGGGTTTATTTAATGGTTAAATGATTCCCTTTTCTCTGTAATAATAAAACAGTACCGGTACTTGATCCCAACTAAGATATTACAAATCCTTATTGGATGCAAAACAATCCTATTGGGTTTAATTAATGTTTTACTGATTTTTTAGTAGACTTAAGGTATGGAGATCCAAATTACGGAAAGACCCCTTTTTCCGGAATACCCTTGGTCCTGAGCATTCTGGATAACGGGTCCTGTACCTGTAATACAAAGTAACAGCAACAATAAAACTGTAGCCTCACCTCACCGAGCGATAGTCTTTTGGCTTCTAGCGTCAGTGACCCCCATTTGATAGCTGCAAAGAGGCAGAAGAAGTAGGCAATTCATTTAAAAATTATAAAGATAAAATTAAAAAGTTGCTTAGAATTAGCCTATAACATAATTTAATTTTAGTCTTACATCCACCCTTTCAACCTAGAAATACCCGTAGCAGAGCATGTTACTGGTTTGCCCCTTACAGCGCTGGGCCTTGATGGCCGGTGCCCTATTAGGGTTGCCACCTGTCCTGTTTTGAGCCCTGTCGGTAGGGCCAATTTCCCAATTTGGAAATTCTCTACGATTGACACAACGATTAGCCAATTGCCGATCACCGTGTCACATCTCCGCCACTGTGATAATGTGGCCCACTCCTGTGACATCACGCCCCGCCCCATGACATCATGTCCGCTTCCCTGCCTGGAGTTCCTGAGCAGGAGAGGTGACAACCCTAATGACAGGGGACAGGTACCAGAGATGTAAAGGCGGTGGGGCAGAAGGGCCTGGGGTAGGGGTAGGCTTGGGTGGCCATCTGTCCAGTTTTGAGCCCGGTTTTCAAGGGACTATCCAGGTCAAAAATGTATTATAAATGTAACATTGACACTATTTTCAACTTCAGTTCCCAAGGGGTAAATAAAATAAATGTTTATATTTAATTATAACCAAGCGCTCAGGCACAAACAGGGTTCAGCATGTGTCACCCAGACCTCCCTGACAGCGATCTGATTCCCATAAAGCATAAATAGCACCCTTACACCCGCCAACATTCTCTCTTTCTATTCTGTTTTGGTCATTATTTCTTATTTTAAGGACAACGTACAATCTGGATTTGTATATTTTTATACAAATGTCATTTCCATTTCAAATACAGGGATAGTTTAATAATCTCAGAGTTGGGAGCAAATATATCCTGGACCTGCCTGCAATAATAATACAGCCACCTACACCTTCTGTAATGTGTTTGGTGCTCAGTGAACTTGAGCTACACCTTCCCTATGCTTACTGAGTCTTCCTGAAATATAGTAACATAGTAGATGAGGTTGAAAAAAAGACACACTAACTGCTTGCTGATTCAAAAACCATAAACCAGACATGCCAGTAATATCAGTGCAGACAATGGAATCAGAGTATTGCATTGACCCCAGACATGCCAGTAAAATCATTGCAGAAAATGGAATCAAGGCATTGTGTTAACTCCATGATGTACACATGAGCATGGTGAACTACAACTATCAGAAATCCCCACAGATCACTAGCGTTACAGTGTAACTAGCAGTTAGGCAGGTTATATATAGGAATTATGGTTGAACGTGATGGACTTATGTCTTTTTTCAACCTAACTTACTATGTTACTATGTAACAATCAGGCTAAAGCCTGTACATACAGGGGCTTTCCCACAGGCGAAGGTCCCAAGATCAGCCCCCATGTGGCATTAGCCTTAATGGCAGTAACACACGTACGCAGTACTGACTGGCGCCTCAGCAAGGTACCTGACTCTCTCACTGACTGACTTCTATCTTCTGCCTCTGATCAGCTTCTGTGTTCCAGCGAGTGTTGGTTGTCTGCGTGTGGGGCCCCACAGAGTCCTGTTAGCCTGCCATAGGGTTGCCTCCTCGCCCCTTTAATACCGGCCACATATTGAATCCACATTCTGCATGGCTAATTAGGAATTCATTTAGATGCATTCTGCAGGGCTGCACATAAATCAGTTCAGTCTGCAGCAGGCATATAAATGTATTGCTAATTACCCATGCAGGGTGTAGATGCAATATGTGGCCAGTACAAAGGGGTGAGGTGGAACCCCAGTCTGCCATCATGAGGCCGGTTGAGAGTCGGACTGAGGAGCCGGGGCTGCTAAGCTGCTGCCAGGAGCTAAGGGAACTTCATTCTGCCCCACCCACTGCTTGGCACCCAGTCCCATTGCATGCTGGGTACTGTAGTTTTAATTTTGATATATTGCCTGCTGCTTTTAAAAAAAAAAAAAAAACTACGTTACCCAGTATCCACCAGCCACTGCCTAACTGGAACCGAGGCTTCTCCTCAGCATCCAGGCTTCCTATCCCATAATGCACTTCTGTAACCATGTGACTAATGGCAGAGACTCTCCTCAGCATCCAGGCTTCCTATCCCATAATGCACTTCTGTAACCATGTGACTAATGGCAGAGATTCTCCTCAGCATCCAGGCTTCCTATCCCATAATGCACTTCTGTAACCATGTGACTAATGGCAGAGATTCTCCTCAGCATTTAGGCTTCCTATCCCACAATGCACTTCTGTAACCATGTGACTAATGGCAGAGACTCTCCTCAGCATCCAGGCTTCCTATCCCATAATGCACTTCTGTAACCATGTGACTAATGGCAGAGACTCTCCTCAGCATCCAGGCTTCCTATCCCATAATGCACTTCTGTAACCATGTGACTAATGGCAGAGACTCTCCTCAGCATTTAGGCTTCCTATCCCATAATGCACTTCTGTAACCATGTGACTAATGGCAGAGATTCTCCTCAGCATCCAGGCTTCCTATCCCATAATGCACTTCTGTAACCATGTGACTAATGGCAGAGACTCTCCTCAGCATCCAGGCTTCCTATCCCACAATGCACTTCTGTAACCATGTGACTAATGGCAGAGACTCTCCTCAGCATCCAGGCTTCCTATCCCATAATGCACTTCTGTAACCATGTGACTAATGGCAGAGACTCTCCTCAGCATCCAGGCTTCCTATCCCATAATGCACTTCTGTAACCATGTGACTAATGGCAGAGACTCTCCTCAGCATCCAGGCTTCCTATCCCATAATGCACTTCTGTAACCATGTGACTAATGGCAGAGACTCTCCTCAGCATTTAGGCTTCCTATCCCATAATGCACTTCTGTAACCATGTGACTAATGGCAGAGATTCTCCTCAGCATTTAGGCTTCCTATCCCATAATGCACTTCTGTAACCATGTGACTAATGGCAGAGACTCTCCTTAGGCCTCACAGGGGATTTCTCTGCAGCAGAGCAGTGAATGAGGGTGATTATTTGATATGAGGAGAATCAGGGACATTTTACCTCACAGCTTAAATGATTTACTGAGCAAATGATCTCAGACGAGGCTGCTTGTTAGTTATAAGGAGTGTGACTGGCACAGTGCCCATAACTACTCCCTAAACCCAGTATTGGCCTCTCTTTCCTGTCAGGCCACAGGCAGCGCCGGCTGGGTATAGTGATAATAGTAACATCTGATTATCTGCTGACGGGCAGTGGCTCTGTGTCAGTAACAGTGTTGCTGTAAGGAATAGTGGGGCCCCCCATTCCTACTTGCCAATGTCCCTGATGGGTCCAACCATGTTGTTTTTCACAGTACCCAGTAGAGATGTGCAGGTTGGCTTGTAATCCACGGGATTGGGCAGAAACGCACATGTGATTAGCGGCAGGCATTAGCACCCTCAGTTCAACTGGGCTCTGACAGGAATTATGCCTGTGCCCCCATAATGCCAACCTGTACCCATGGAATGGCACCCACAAGTAGCTTGCACTCACCCATCCATAAGAAGAGGTGGGGTGGGATAGTTTATGGTGTTGGGATTCCCTGCAGATATTACCATAAGCAAGCTGAACACTCTAAACTAAACATTGCCAGGAAATCCCCCAAAGGGAAAGGGCACAAAATGCGGATACATTGCTTGGCAGATGGTGAATCAGAGAGGTGCGTATGGGCAGGGGCTGATGGCAAAACAAGTGGCTGTTATTTTACAATAATGGTTATTTTATTGTTGCCTTTAGTGTATGTGTCAGGGAGAAGAACTGATGGAAACAGCAAGGAATTATGGGCAATGGGGATTTTAGGCAGTTGGGGTGCACCGTGTCACAGGTTTCCTGGGGTGACTGATGTCATCAGCTGCAAAATCCCGCCCACTGCGCAGGAGATACAGAGAGAGAATAACTCATTTCTGGGGACAAAACTGGCTAAAATAAGGTATTTTGATGGTCAAAAGGCAGCGATTTTTATACCATTCAGCCTATAGCAGGGCACAGAACCATTATACCTAATTTTCATATTTGTAGTCCATGCCTGTCTGATCTAATGGGTCAGGGGTTTAATATTGGGAGTCCTTTTTAGCAAGGTGAGGGCAAATATATGATTATAATTTAAGTATCATTTCTGGTGGGGCGATCTTGATGGGCTTAGGTGTGTTTTTGTTCTTCCTTCATTATTTATACTTTATACTATAATATTAGCATCTAAAACAATAAAAAATAGAAATAAATAATAGGACGCCAGAGGTTCTTGCAAACAAAACAAAAAGGCTTTATTGTCAAAGTGCTACAGGGTTAATACCAACAAAGCAATGAGGTAGTATTGTTTTACCAGTGAGTGGCCTGTATCTGCTACAATGGAAACTGGTTAGGGAGTAATACACCCATAGGGACTGTTAACCCTATGGTTCCCTACATACTGTATCTTATTATCATTGGTTTATAGCAGCATCCGAATAAAGAGAAGGAGCCTCCAGTGGGGGAAACATGGGACACCAAAGATGAAAAAGTGGAATGGGATACAGAAACCCCATATAGAGAGTGGGGCTCACACTAACCCAAATCCACACTAATGATAATAATATAGCGCATACAGTAAACAAGATGGGGTTAAAAAGCGCTATAACCCTAACCCAGTCTCACCCAACACGCCGGGCCGCCATCGGAAACTTGGGTCCCAGTACAAGTTATTTATATGGGGCCCGCCATGCACATAGTTACATATAGTTACATAGGGTTGAAAAAAAGACCAGTGTCCATCAAGTTCAACCCATCCAAGTAAACCCAGCACACCTAACCCACACCTACCAATCTATACACTCACATACATAAACTATATATACAACCAATAATACTAACTGTAGATATTAGTATCACAATAGCCTTGGATATTCTGATTAATCAAGAACTCATCCAGGCCCCTCTTAAAGGCATTAACAGAGTCTGCCATTATCACATCACTAGGAAGGGCATTCCCCAACCTCACTGCCCTCACCGTGAAAAACCACCTACATAAACATGCAGTACCAACAGTTCATATAAATAGTTAAAATCAATAATGTGCTAATAATCAGTCAGTTCATTGGGGGAAGTGGACTTTACCTTTACCAGTTTTTTAATTCATTGGGGGTCAGTTGGGATTTGTCCCTTAATGGGGTGGTTCATCTTTTTTCCCTTAGACTGTAAGCTCTACGGGACAGGGATCTCCTTCCTACTGTGTCTCATACCACATAGTACTTACTCCCTGTGTATTTATACTTATTTATTGTATTTATTATAACACTTGTCCTCCCTGTGTGTAAATGTGTATATTGTAAGACTGTACAGCGCTGCTTATCCTTGTAGTGCTTTAAAAATAAAGTTATACATAAAGTTATACCAGTTATCTTTCAGTATGTTATACAGGGGCCAATTCTAAGCAAAGTTTAAATTGAGCTTCATGATTTATTTGTGATCATTTTTGAATTATTTGCCTCCTTCTATTCTTTCAAATGTTCTTTTACTCTTTGAGGCTACAGTTTTATTGTTATTGTTACTTTTTATAACCATTTATTTTTTCTATTCAGTCCCTCTCTTATAAATATATCATTCAAACCACTCCCTGATTGCTAAGGTATTTTGGACCCTAGCAACCAGATAGCTATTGAAAACTCCAAACTGGAGCGCTGCTGAACAAAAATGGAAATAATGAAAAAAACTATAAATAAAAAAAAATTAAGACCAATTGCAAATTGCCTAGAATACTGAAGGGAACCTATTGAGAATATGAACTCCCAACAACTGACTTATTTTGCTGTTTAATTCCATTAATTCATATATACTGTTTATAATATTTGGATTCCCCTTCAAGTGAGCTGCCATATAATATTTATTTGGGTACAGAAAGCTCCCCCCATCCAGTACTCGTTACAGTAATGTTTAGTAGAATGTAGGGCCTTCTCCTCAGTTCTGAAAACCTTACTGTAATGTCTTGAGGGCTTAATTCCTAATTTGTACAGAAGGACTTTAATAGAGTTGTGGGGCCCCCAATTTAATATTAACTTGGTTTGTCTCAATATTCAGTACAATTGGGATTAAGCAGTAATAATATCCATGGGACTATGAGTTGGGAAACAGTTGGTATTTTTCTTTGATGTCCGAAGTTTGTGTGAGGGGGATCATGTGATTCCATTGTGATGTCAGTGTGCAGGGGGGGGATCATTTGATGTCTGTGTGATGTCACAATGTGCACCATGCAGCTGGTAGGTGCTCAGCTTGGATACTGTCAGTTGGTGTTTATCAGTTGGTAGTGTCAGTTGGTCTCACTGATTGCTACTGATACCGACATAGCGATTCCCTGCTGAGAAACTCACATTCTAGCATCTCGCGGGGAGATTTATTTATTTATTATCTGTAAGTACTTGCCTATATATGTATTGGGGGGATTGTTGGGGGGCTGTTAGTATTTTATAATACTGAAGGGAACTTACTGGGAATAAAAACTCCCAACAACTGACTATTATTATTAAATTTTTTCCTCAGTTATAAAAACCTTACTGTAAAGTGTTGGGGCTTTTCTTTTCTTTGCACTGTAATTACATATATTTATTATAGTGTCTAAGCCAAAATCACTGGTGATTTTCAGATCTATGCTTTTGTTTTCTAACTGATTGGTTGCTATGGGCAATATCACCAGCAATGTTGGCTTATACACTATAATAAATATGCCCGTTACTGTACAAAGAAATGAAAAGGCCCCAAAACCTTTCAGTTAAATGTTGGGAGCTTTATATTATTGTCTCTGTACAGACAGTGTTTAATAGAGCTTTGGTGCCCCTTGATTTAATAGTAACTTGGGCTTTCTTTATATACAGTATAAGTGTGATTAAGGAGTAATATCCATGGGATTATGAGTAGGGGATAAAGGTAATATTATAGGGACATACAATGTGATCCAATACAATCTTCCGTACCCTGCATGGTTTAGAATTTGCACCTACGCTGACTTATTCCCAATGTCCATCCATATTATCAGTTGAACGTAAGGCCAATACCTATAGTGGTGTAGGCAGGACTGGCAGGAAAGTAAGGTCTATACAGTGCAACTTTATTCAGCCTTCCCTTATCTCTGTAAGTGCCTGAGAGACCATTCAATAGGGAAGCAGGTTATTGGGGCAGCCATTTCCAGTTGGCTCTAATAATATATTGGGGATAGGATTTGTGGTCTCGGCCTGGTGTATGGGGGTCTTTTGATAGCTCATTGGTTCTTTACTTTCAACTTAAAACTGCTAGTTTATGGTATATTTTTTATGATTAAAAGCTGACATAACTCTGTGTGTTTATTCCGCAGGAATTTCAACTATGTTTAAAAGAATTAATAAATGTGTTCAACGAATTCGCAATTTATTTCGAAAGAAGAACAAGGTAAGGCTGCCGAGACTTCTCTCTATAACATTAATGGGCTGATTTATCAGTTTTCAAGTTTGTGAATTTGAGTTTGTTTTTCTAAATCGAATATCAAATGGTCACTTATTTATTAATATCGAATAAAAAAACTGAAATATCTAGAATTTATGAGCTCTAATAACTCAAATTTGAGCTTTTTTAAGTGCAAAAAGAGAAATTAGATCAAACTCGGCCATTGATAAATCCCCCCTAAGTAAAGAGGGAGGGACATAAGCTGGGGGGGTCTCGGCCTACACAGGGTTTTGCGATTGCTCATTGGTTCGTATGAAAGCCAATAGACATTGGGATCTAGCTGAATATCTGTAGGTGAGTTTGGTTGCTGAGATATACAAACAGTGTAAGGAATGATTTCCTACTAACACCCATTTTTTTCCTTTTATTTACAGGTTCAACCTTTAATCTCCGAGGCGACTGTGAGTCAGCCCTAGGGCGCCTTTTTTTCTCTTTCTGTCTTATTGTTTCACCTTAATGCATTTTTAGATATTTTTAACAACAATATATATATTTTTTTACATGAAGGAACCAGAGAACATTTACGTGCCTACCCCTGTGCACCTTTTCCAAGTGCCACAGGTGAGACTTTCAGAAGCACGTACTGAGAGAGAAGAACCTATCGAAAATGTGATAGAAACGCAAGTAGAAAGCGTGAAAGAAAGAGTGGAGGAAACTATAATAGAAAGCAAATATCTTCTCAATGTGATTGCTGAGGACACTGAAGATGATTCTGACCATGGAGAGGTCATAGAAAAAGAAGCAGTGTCAAGCTCATCAGAAGATGAAGCTGAGAATCCTCCAGGTACATTCTTTAGACAATTCCTCTCTCCTTCAGTTTAGTTATACTGTGTGTAACCCCAATATATCCCCAGCCCAAAGCTACATGCACCCTGCCCAGTAACACTATAACGGCCCCTTTGTTTCTGCACATAGAATATAGTGTTACATATGCACTCAGCTGCCCTGTCTTACAAGGTATCAAATAAAGGTATGGGATCTGTTATCCAGAAACCAGTTATCCAGAGAGCTCCGAATTACAGAATGGCTATCTCCCATAGACTGCATTTTAATTAAATAATTAATAATAAAACAGAACCTTTTACTTGATCCCAACTAAGATATAAATTAATCCTTATTGGAATAATCCCATTGGGTTCAATTAATGTTTAAAGTATGGAGAGCCAAATAACCAAAAGATTCCTTATCTGGAAAACCCCAGGTCCTAAATATACTGGATAGCAGGTCCCATACCTGTATATATATATATATTTCCAAACCTGCATGCCACCATCCAATTAGTTAATTATTGTTGCTGCTACACATATGTCAGGCCTAGACAATAAAGCTGTGTGAGTACACCTGATTAACCAGCTATTGTAAGCTCAGTATATAAATAAATAGGTGAATAAAATCACATAGCTAAATACAATTATATTAGTATAAAGTGTTTTGTGCATTGTTAAAACCCTGGGCAGGATCAAACCACCCTCTTCTGTGTATGACGTGTTTAGCCATTCTGTTCTAACATTACCTGAGCCAACGTTACTTGTACCTGAGAAGAAAATAATGCTCATTATACATATATTTCTGTTTGATTTTTGCAGATGCCGAAGGCACAGATACTGAAGCGGTTGCGTTCCCTTCAGATGCCTGTACTAGTGCCTCTATGGGATCTAATTCTGTAAGTACCTTTAACTTCATTTCTCTTATTGAAACAGTAAAGGGTGTGAATTACTTTGATTAGACCCCTCTCCCTAATCTTCCCCATGTAGCTTCACTGATATTCTCTATGTGAATCAGGCTCTGTCTTCCTCCATATTCAGCTGATCTTTATATATTTCTCTTTACAGAGCATTACAGATGATCCCATCATGATTGAACCAAGCCCTGGGGCAATACTAATTGCAGTACAAGAAGCCAAGACATTTTCAGGTACAATACAGGATGGATCGCTGGTTTTTATTATGCTTATATAAATGGACATAAATCCCTATACCCTATACCTTATGTGGCACAAACTCTCAATTTTATATCTATCTAATAAATGTTACTTACTATATTTTGATTTCTTGTAGATGAGCCTAAGCCTCTAATGTCTGGAAGATGTTTCCTTATGGCTTCCCCGGGCAGTGAAAGTACATCAATATCAATAACGACTTCAGGAAGTGAAACTGTATCACAGACTGAGAATCTATCAGAAGAGTCAGAAGAAGAGAATGGAAAGACCTCGGAATTACAGTCTGACCATCTGGTAGAAGAGATGAATATGACTAGTGGGAATGTCTCAGCATTATCGGATCTTCCACAAATGTCAGATAAAAGAACAGACAGTGATTTCTATTGCTCAGGTGTAAGTATAATGTCTATTATATATGGAAACCCGTTATCCAGAAAGCTCAGAATTACAGAAAGGCCATCTCCCATAGACTCCATTATAGTCAAACAATTCAAAATTTAAAAACATATTTTCTTTTTCTCTGTAATAATAAAACAGTACCTGTACTTGATCCCAACTAAGATATAATTACCCCTTATTGGGGGCAGAACAGCCCTATTGGGTTTATTTAATGGTTAAATGATTCCCTTTTCTCTGTAATAATAAAACAGTACCTGTACTTGATCCCAACTAAGATATAATTACCCCTTATTGGGGCAGAACAGCCCTATTGGGTTTATTTCATGGTTAAATGATTCCCTTTTCTCTGTAATAATAAAACAGTACCTGTACTTGATCCCAACTAAGATATAATTACCCCTTATTGGTGGCAGAACAGCCCTATTGGGTTTATTTAATGGTTAAATGATTCCCTTTTCTCTGTAATAATAAAACAGTACCTGTACTTGATCCCAACTAAGATATAATTACCCCTTATTGGGGGCAGAACAGCCCTATTGGGTTTATTTAATGGTTAAATGATTCCCTTTTCTCTGTAATAATAAAACAGTACCTGTACTTGATCCCAACTAAGATATAATTACCCCTTATTAGGGGCAGAACAGCCCTATTGGGTTTATTTAATGGTTAAATGATTCCCTTTTCTCTGTAATAATAAAACAATACCTGTACTTGATCCAAACTAAGATTTAATTACTCCTTACTGGAGGCAAAACATTCCTATTGGGATTAATTAATGTTTAAATGTTTTTTAGTAGAGATCCAAATTACATAAAGACCCCTTATCTGGAAAACCCTGGGTCCTGCGCATTCTGGATAGCAGGTCCCATACCTGTACAATAGAAATGCTTTGCCATCAGACACTGCAAACCTGTATCTAATATGTAATGTGATAGACACTATTTTGCCCTAAATACTATGATTTTATCTTTACAGGATTCAAGGAGAAGCCTATATGAGCAAAAGACGCCTTCAGGTACAGTATATGTGTGGTTTATTGTTTATATTATACATTACACAAACCCATACTCTATAGAACCCAGTGTAGGGGGGATTATAATATTTCTTTTAATTTTTCAGGATGTCCTGTACCAGCAAACAGTCTGGCAGGTGGATCTGTTATTTCAGAGAGAGAGTCAGAGAAAGAAATAAGTTCTGTTAAACTTAATGTAAGTACCTAATAGCAAATTACTATCTGCAACATAATGGTGAGACTATAAGAATATTTATATAATAGAATTACTTCCAGTCTGAAAAGACCTTTTCCCAATGCATCTGAATTAACAGAGTCTCTTTTTACCCTTTAGCTTCCTCGGGCTCCGCACAATTCTATGGATTTAGTCCGTCCCCCCCAGGGAGCGGTTTTGGCAGAGAGACTGGAGACTGAAGGTGCATATGGATATCAGCAACCTGTGTAAGTAAAGCTAAAACTTAAGTATAAAACATTATTGGTCCTCAGTATTTAGTGTAATTGCCTTCAGTGATACAATGATACTGGGCCAAACTTTATATTCTTCTTTATTTCTTTCAGTTATCAGCAGACCTCTATGATCCCTATTGAGGATTTCCAGTTCCGCAAATGGCTTGGCCAAGGAAGTTTCGGAAAGGTGAGTTACTGATCCCTAATTAAGACCGGACTGTTTATTGGAAAATTCAGAGAAGCTTTATTGACTCGCTCTCCTTTCAGGTCTTTATGGCAGAACATAAGAAGACAGGGAAAAAGGTTGCCATTAAAATGATGGAAAAGCTACATATCTGTTACAATCAAATGACAGAAAGGTTAGTAAATGTTGTATTTTTTACATATAGGGCTGCATTAGTTGCACAGGGCCTGAACTACATTGGTTCAGTTGCTCGTATTTACCAATCATTCAGTTGCTTTTAATTTTTCTGATGAAAACTAATTCTTGATTGGTTTATATGGATGCAGTTTTGCACCTATGTTAGTAAAACAGACATAAAAACCATTATTGGAATCACTTTTGTAACTTGCTCCTTGCTGGTTGCCTTTTGTTTCAGCCTTTTCCTGGAAAGGGACATTTTAAGATTGTCGAGAAACTCCAGAAACCCTTTCCTGGTTAGTTTGGTCTGCGCTTTCCAGAGAGAACATCACGTGTACATAGCGATGGAGTTTGCTGCTGGGGGCAGTTTGGCTTCCCACTTGGGCAACGGAGCCCTCCCCCATACAAGCACTTTGTAAGTATTATTGGGCAAGTTATGGCTTTGCACCCCACTTATAATTTGGCAGTGACCCAACCACTGGGGGGAGGACCTATGACTTTCATATATTCCCAGCTTCTCTGGCCTTTGAGTTACAGCCAAACTGGGTTCTTCTTAAAGATAGATGGCTCCAATACTGAGATTTCTTTTGTTTTTTCTTTGCAGATTTTATTCAGCCTGCATTGTACTTGGAATTAAGTTCTTACATGAGAACCGAATCGTCCACAGGTAAATACTAGAGAGAGAGTTTAAATGATTTATATACAGAGTGGCTGAATGTGACCAGGGGACTGTTGGTATTTTACTATATTCATATTCTGGGAGATGTTAAAGGGGAAAAATACCCTCTTTTTATAAATCAGATTGGACTCCACAAAGACAGAACTCTTTCATCTACAAACACACTGGTGCCTTATACACTGTTTAACATAAGCCTAACTGATAACTGATAACACTGGGCTGATAATGGACACAGTCTATACCGTAAGGGTTATTGGGACTGGCCATTCTCTGTTGCATCTGCTGAGAAACCAGTAACTGTACTGATCACTTTATTTCCTTTATTGCAGAGATTTAAAGCCTGACAATATTGTTATAGACGGTGCCGGATATGCACAACTTGCAGATTTTGGACTGTGCAAAACAGGTAAGTCATCCTGGTCTAAGTGTAAAACATATAAGGGACTGACCCAAGCATTAGGGGGCAGTATTTTACCAGGGCAAGGCTTGTACTATATGGTATTTTACTCTGAATGTAAAGCTAGGTTAGCTTTTAGCTCATGGAAACCAAAGTGTTTATCAAGTTTAGTATTAAAGGGGTGGGTTCACCTTCAGGTTAACTTTTAGTATTTTATAAAATGGCCTATTCTTAGCAACTTTTCAATTGTTCTTCATTTTTTATTTTGTATAGTTTTTGAAGTATTTGCCTTCTTCTTCTGACTCTTT
Organism: Xenopus tropicalis; assembly: GCF_000004195.4. NCBI lineage: Eukaryota > Metazoa > Chordata > Amphibia > Anura > Pipidae > Xenopus > Xenopus tropicalis. The sequence continues at coordinate 11,775,728 of NC_030677.2, read as the reverse complement.
CCAGCTTTCAAATATGGGTCACTGACCCCAGAAGTTAAAATAATTATTGCATTTTATTGTTATAGTTACATTTTATAATTTATCTTTCTATTTAGACCCTATTCATATTCCTGTCTTTCTTTCAAATCACTGCCTGGTTGCCAGGTTAAATTGGATCCTAGCAACCAGATAGCTGCTGAAATTACAATCTGTAGACCTGCTAAATCAAATAATTTAAAAAACCACACATAAAAGAAAGTAAAGACTGATTGCAAATTGTCTCAGAATAGCACTCTCTATGTCATACTAAAAGTTATTATAAAGGTGAACAATCCGGTAAGGGGACTCCCTTCTCCTGAGGCCTCTAGATGTTACCTGCACATTCAATACAAAATCCCAGTTGATCTAACACAGTGTCACTTGTTCTACAGGAATTGACTTCAGAGATGTTATGCCCTACCCATGTGGAACTATAAATTACTGGGCCCCTGAAATGTTTTCAGGAGAGGGCTACAAAAGAACCGTGGACTGGTGGGCTTTAGGTGTAATCATCTATGAAATGGCCGTCGGCAAGGTGAGTAGAAAGCATCCATGAGTAGATTCCATAAGGGCCGAGAATGATTGTCTATTTCATCACCTTATTCTATTGCAGAGAATAACATTATAAATATCTCAGTCTGGTCACTGACAATGTCTCCCCAGTGAAATATCCCTTACCTCCTAAATTGTTCAGCATTAATGCCCTAGCCACATTCTTATTAGATCATCACTAATAAAACCCATTGCCCCTCTGTAGCACTATTATCCTTTTCTCAGAATGTTTGGGTTGCTAATGAGATATCTTTCTAATGCCACAGATGCCCTTCCACGGAAATAAGGAGGTCTTGCGTGATAGTATTCTCAATAAAGAACCAGAATACCCAGCCGGCCTGGATGGTGGAACCAGAGTGATAATAAAAGAGGTGAGTTGCCCAGTGATATTGCTGACTTTTGGGCTGGACTATGGGCCTTTGTGTAACCATAATCATAACTATAATGTTTGTTTGTGTAGCTTTTAGAGAAAGACCCTGAATACCGGCTCGGATCACTAAGAAATGATGGTGAAGAAGTGATGAATTTTAGCTTCTTCAACGTAAGTTGATCTTTATAGACATGTTTCAGGGCAATGTTATGGCGCAATGGGGCAGATTTCCCCAGTCATAACTGGGAGGCAGAGGATATATTATAGTGGGTGTCTGTGCGGGATAGTTTCCTATTGCTATCATTATTTAGCAACAAAGTATTCAATATTCAGTAGAAGGTAAATGATCATGTTTTTGTATTTGTAGCCAATAATGTGGAACGCGCTCATGGCCAAGCAGATTCGCGCTCCATTCGTCCCGAGCCAAGATATCGTGCAGAGCGAAGCTGGAAATGATGGGGCTATTGTAACCCCCCACAACTGCACGAGTAGGATTTCCCATTTTACACAAAAGGCCTTTATAGGATTTGATATGTTGCCAGAAGACTCCTCATAATGATGATGAGGATACACTGATGAACAAGATATGCTTGGGGAGACAAAGGATGGAGGATGGAGGAGTGGATGGAGGATGGAGGAGTGGATGGAGGATGGAGGACTGGCATGCCGCTAATCAGATTAGCATGCCACTAGTCAGACTATACAGAAAGCCCAGAGATGAAAAGGTTAGTCATTCTCTTGATACATTAGAACAAAACTGTACCCATCAACCCTTATGGCACATAGAGAGCTCTGTATTCAGTTACCAGCCAACTGCTCAGTACAGATAAATAATACAGTAACCAGCAACACTGGGATTCTGCTTAATGCATAACTTGAAAATACACTAGTCTTGCTGGTTATTTGTTCTGTGTGTGTATATGTTAATATATATATATATATATATATATATATATATATATATATATATGCAATGTATTTACCATTGTTGTTTATCTTGTAGATCAGCAGCTTTTCACCAGTCCGACCCTGGCTTTGTCTCCCACCAGACCTGGAACAGTGTCGGAGTGAGGTACCTGCTGCCGCTGAACAATGGGCTCCCCCCCAGCGAGACCAGTCATGTACCCACCACTGCCGTCAGGATGAGCCTGGTGGTGAAGGGCCCAGCTGGACTGGGCCTGCCTGGGCTTTTATAATATTATGTATTTAATGTAATATCAATATACATAATATAAAATATATTGTATATAATACAAAAAAATGTGATATAAGATATATTATAATAAAAAAGTATTATAAATGATATCATATATGGAGAATGTTTTTTTAGTTTCCATTTGTCTCCTTTTCCTCCTCAATCTTTTATTTGGCTCTCTGCTTGTCACTCCCCCCATTTTCTTGCCCCCCATTCCCCGTACCCTTGGCCCTTTGGCTGTTGAACCATAAACGACTTCTATTGTACCATATTTCCTCCCCTCTAACCCTTCCCCAGTCACTGCTCCTATGTTCTTCCCTTTCCCTGTGCCTTTTTCTTACCCCTTTACATTATCTTGCCATTTACTGCACTTTCCCTATCAGATAGAGCAGAAAAGCACATCTATCAGTTGGCTTGAATCTCTCTATGCCCCTAGTGTAGTGATGAGCAACATTTTTCACTAGGTATGGATTCACTGTGAAAATCCGTATTTTGCCGTTGGCTAATTTTTTTGCGAAACTGCTGCAAAAATTTTGTGTTACAAAAAGTAGCAAAAATAGCCGCATTTTGCAAAAACTTCGCTATTTCGTGGAATTTTCAGCATTTTTGGCAAATTTCAGCAAAGGCTAAGTGGAACAGGTTCGCTCATCACTACCCTAGTGGCCTCGTCCCTGCAGTCCCACCCTGGAGTTCTCGGGTTGGCTGAGGCAGTACATTTCCAAGTGGGTGTGGGGGCCAGATGAAACTAGGAATGCACCGAATCTACTATGTTAAGGTTCAGCCAACCCCGAATCCTTAGTGTAAGATGGGGCTCAATACAGAACCGAATCTGATTAATAATTTACATACACAAATAAGGTAATGGAAGGGTTAAAGAAAACTATGCACATTATGCACTAAGCGATTGGAAAAAACTATGCACTAAGTGATTGGTTCCTTGTTTAACGACTAAAAAAAGGATTTGGATTTGGTCCGGCCCGGCACATGAAATCAGCCAAATCCGAACCCAGCTGAAAAAGGCAGAATCTTGGCCGAATCTCGGACTGAATTCTGGATTCAGTGCATCCCTATGTGAAACTGGGGGTGCGGTTTATTAAGTGGCAATTTAAGGCGCAAAATAGTATTCCCCAAATTGTGAGGATGGCCGGTATAAGGGGCTCCCTTGCCGCTCGGTGAGTGGCTATAGAGCCAGACTGACTAACAGGGTCAATGCTGCACTTCATACCCTCATATACCTGCGCCACATAAATGCTTATGGCTTATGGTTTCCATACAGGTATTACTGGCTCTTCACTGTGACACCACAACGGAAACATTGTAAGTGGTGCAGCTGTGCCCAATGTCCTGGGGTGGCCCTTTGTCTTTGGTACAGATGCCAGGTGAGGGCGCTGCTGCGCCACTTCCAATCAGCTCTGGAGTCAGGGTCACTGTAACAAGTGCAGAGACGGTACTTCTGCCGTAAAGTAACTGGATCCACAGGCAAATATTTAACTCCTAATGAGGGATGTGCCAGCCGGACCCGCGCTGATTCAGATAATGTTTTGGCTGCTACTTGGGGTGAGTGTTGTTTGCGGGGTGTCATTGCCCAACGCCAGCACTCCTACCTTTTCATTAGCGCACTGGGGCTGGGCTCCAAATAATTAGCGCCATAGTTCATGGGATTCAATTACAGGAGCCTGTACTCTTCTGCTTCCATCTCTGACACCAGCTAAGGGGGTACAGCAGGGGCCTCAACGGGTCTTTAAGTTATTGACAGTTGTAGCATCAAGTTATGGCCCCTTTCCCACCTCCAACCCCTCACCATATTAACCCTTTAAGTGCCAAGGGACGTAGATTCTACGTCCCAGGTACCAAGGGACCAAAGTGCCATGGGACGTAGAATCTACGTCCAATGGCACTGTCGGGTTTACAAGCGCTGCGCTCGCTTTTAAAGCAGCGCAGCGCTTGTAAACCCCTCAGATCCCCCTAGGCAACGAGCAGAGTAAGACATACTCACCGATCCGGTCCCCCAGCCGCACCGATCGGTCGCTCCAGCCAATGACAGCAGTGGGCACGCGTTGATGACGTGTCCACTGCTGTCCCTTTAAATAGCGCCGCCTACTGTCGGCTCCCTCACTCCTGCTGCGCACGTTGGACAAGATGGAGCTCCCCTGCTGCCTTCCTGCTGGATTGATCGCCCCTGATCGCCTCTGATCGCCTGCCTGCCTTGGGTAAGCTGAACTACAACTCTCTACCACTGTTTATTTTGCTTATTTCTATCTCAACTGTCTAAAAATTTTTTTTTTTTTTTTTTCAATTTTTTCTTCTATCTTTGTCATTATTACACTTTTGTACACATACACACTTATTTACAACTTTCCCAAGCACACACAGACACTTACACACACACTTACACTTACACTTTTTTTTTTTTTTTTTCTTTCTTTCTTTTCTTTTCTTTCTTTCTTTGCTTTCTGTCTTTGCTTTCTCTGGCAGTCTTTTTTTTTTACTAAAACTTTATTTCTGATCTTGCTCTATAATTATCTGATTTATTTGGTTGCATTTTAGTGTTTTTTTGGCATTTTCATAATTGATTTCTGTTTTTGAATTATTCTATTGCACTGTAACTTTTGTATTGCTATTGGGTGCTGAATTTGCAGTGACGTTGGTGGATCCAGGGCTCTGACCACCGATTTCATTGCAATTATTGTTCTTCTGTTGGTTTAGGTGGTTTTATTGGATTTTACTGATTTTATGGTGTTTTATCTTTGCATTGTTCTTTGTGTGTTTAGTGCCCCCAAAAAGGTTGCTTTTGCAGTGACATTGGTGGATCCAGGGCTCTTACCGATTTCATTGCAACTATTGTTCTTTGATTGCTTTTAGTGGTTTTATTCCATTTTAACTTCATTTGATTTCAGTTGTTCTAGAAAGGTCCAGAGGTGCTAAGATTGTTCTGGTAGTTTCTATTGCCAAGGGTTAGGCTGATGCCACACATGGCGTAGGGCTGATTTTTTCAGCAAGTGGAAAAACGCTTGCCGAAAATTCAGCCCTACGCTTGCTACTTGTGCCTGCACCCGAATGAATGGGATACGCTCGGGTGCAGGCACATGTAGCCGATATACGCATGAAAACGCGAGACTTTGCATTCTCACGCGTTTTCATGCGTATATCGGCTACATGTGCCTGCACCCGAGCGTATCCCATTCATTCGGGTGCAGGCAAAAAAAAAGGGGTGCATAGAGTGCAGCCCCAATATTATGCATTTTCAGGTTTGGTGGCCATGTACTTATGCGCAACCAGACATAGGTATCGTTTTATTCAGGGGAACTTGCAGATTGATGGTTAGTAAGTTTTTGGTAGTTGCCATGGAGATTTTGGGGAGAAATCTAGGTTTTTTTATCTGGTTTTTCCTTGATTTCTGACCAAAGCGCTGACTTCTGCAAGGGACTGCGGCCACAATTTTCCATGTAGAAAGAGGAGAGTGGTGTCTCTGAATAGCTGAAGGTGTGCACTTTTCAGAAATATATAGTTTGCGGGGGTTATTTCACAGGTATGGGGGTGTTTAGACTAAATAACTGCAGATAGAGCACAGCCCCCCCTTATGCATTGCCCCGGTTTGGGGGCATTTGGTGGCCACGTCTTTATGTGTACCCATACATATGGGGTATCGTTTTATTCAGGGGAACTTGCAGATTGAGGTTTAGTAAGTTTTTGGTAGTTGCCATGGAGATTTTGGGGAGAAATCTAGGTTTGTATCTGGTTTTTCCTTGATTTCTGACCAAAGCGCTGACTTCTGCAAGGGACTGCGGCCACAATTTTCCATGTAGAAAGAGAAGAATGGTGTCTCTGAATAGCTGAAGGTGTGCACTTTTCGTAAATATATAGATTGTGGGGGTTATTTCACAGGTAGGGGTGGTTAACACTGAAAAACTGCAGGTAGTGCACATAGAGCGCAGCCCCCAAAATTTCAACTGAAATTGCCCTTATGCATTGCCCCTGTTTTGGGGCATTTGGTGGCCACGTCTTTACATGCACCCATACATATGGGGTATCGTTTTATTCAGGGGAACTTGCAAATTGAGGTTTAGTAAGTTTTTGGTAGTTGCCATGGAGATTTTGGGGAGAAATCTAGGTTTTTTATCTGGTTTTTCCTTGATTTCTGACCAAAGCGCTGACTTCTGCAAGGGACTGCGGCCACAATTTTTCATGTAGAAAGAGGAGAGTGGCGTCTCTGAATAGCTGAAGGTGTGCACTTTTCAGAAATATATAGTTTGCGGGGGTTATTTCACAGGTATGGGGGTGTTTAGACTAAATAACTGCGGGTAGAGCACATAGAGCACAGCCCCCCCTTATGCATTGCCCCGGTTTGGGGGCATTTGGTGGCCACGTCTTTATGTGTACCCATACATATGGGGTATCGTTTTATTCAGGGGAACTTGCAGATTGAGGTTTAGTAAGTTTTTGGTAGTTGCCATGGAGATTTTGGGGAGAAATCTAGGTTTGTATCTGGTTTTTCCTTGATTTCTGACCAAAGCGCTGACTTCTGCAAGGCACTGCGGCCACAATTTTCCATGTAGAAAGAGGAGAGTGGCGTCTCTGAATAGCTGAAGGTGTGCACTTTTCAGAAATATATAGTTTGCGGGGGTTATTTCACAGGTATGGGGGTGTTTAGACTAAATAACTGCAGATAGAGCACAGCCCCCCCTTATGCATTGCCCCTGTTTGGGGGCATTTGGTGGCCACGTCTTTATGTGTACCCATACATATGGGGTATCGTTTTATTCAGGGGAACTTGCAGATTGAGGTTTAGTAAGTTTTTGGTAGTTGCCATGGAGATTTTGGGGAGAAATCTAGGTTTTTATCTGGTTTTTCCTTGATTTCTGACCAAAGCGCTGACTTCTGCAAGGGACTGCGGCCACAATTTTCCATGTAGAAAGAGAAGAATGGTGTCTCTGAATAGCTGAAGGTGTGCACTTTTCGTAAATATATAGATTGTGGGGGTTATCTCACAGGTAGGGGGGGTTAACACTGAAAAACTGCAGGTAGTGCACATAGAGCGCAGCCCCCAAAATTTCAACTGAAATTGCCCTTATGCATTGCCCCTGTTTTGGGGCATTTGGTGGCCACGTCTTTATGTGCACCCATACATATGGGGTATCGTTTTATTCAGGGGAACTTGCAGATTGATGTTTAGTAAGTTTTTGGTAGTTGCCATGGAGATTTTGGGGAGAAATCTAGGTTTTTATCTGGTTTTTCCTTGATTTCTAACCAAAGCGCTGACTTCTGCAAGGGACTGCGGCCACAATTTTCCATGTAGAAAGAGAAGAATGGTGTCTCTGAATAGCTGAAGGTGTGCACTTTTCGTAAATATATAGATTGTGGGGGTTATCTCACAGGTAGGGGGGGTTAACACTGAAAAACTGCAGGTAGTGCACATAGAGCGCAGCCCCCAAAATTTCAACTGAAATTGCCCTTATGCATTGCCCCTGTTTTGGGGCATTTGGTGGCCACGTCTTTATGTGCACCCATACATATGGGGTATCGTTTTATTCAGGGGAACTTGCAGATTGATGTTTAGTAAGTTTTTGGTAGTTGCCATGGAGATTTTGGGGAGAAATCCTAGGTTTTTATCTGGTTTTTCCTTGATTTCTGACCAAAATCTAGGGTTGTATCTGGTTTTTCCTTGATTTCTGACCAAAGCGCTGACTTCTGCAAGGGACTGCGGCCACAATTTTCCATGTAGAAAGAGAAGAATGGTGTCTCTGAATAGCTGAAGGTGTGCACTTTTCGTAAATATATAGATTGTGGGGGTTATCTCACAGGTAGGGGGGGTTATCACTGAAAAACTGCAGGTAGTGCACATAGAGCGCAGCCTCCAAAATTTCAACTGAAATTGCCCTTATGCATTGCCCCTGTTTTGGGGCATTTGGTGGCCACGTCTTTATGTGCACCCATACATATAGGGTATCGTTTTATTCAGGGGAACTTGCAGATTGATGGTTAGTAAGTTTTTGGTAGTTGCCATGGAGATTTTGGGGAGAAATCTAGGTTTGTATCTAGTTTTTCCTTGATTTCTGACCAAAGCGCTAACTTCTGCAAGGGACTGCGGCCACAATTTTCCATGTAGAAAGAGAAGAGTGGTGTCTCTGAATAGCTGAAGGTGTGCACTTTTCAGAAATATATAGTTTGTGGGGGTTTTCTCACAGGTAGGGGGGGTTATCAATGAAAAACTGCAGGTAGTGCACATAGAGCGCAGCCCCCAAAATTTCAACTGAAATTGCCCTTATGCATTGCCCCTGTTTTGGGGCATTTGGTGGCCACGTCTTTATGTGCACCCATACATATGGGGTATCGTTTTATTCAGGGGAACTTGCAGATCGATGTTTAGTAAGTTTTTGGTAGTTGCCATGGAGATTTTGGGGAGAAATCTAGGTTTTTTATCTGGTTTTTCCTTGATTTCTGACCAAAGCGCTTACTTCTGCAAGGGACTGCGGCCACAATTTTCCATGTAGAAAGAGAAGAGTGGTGTCTCTGAATAGCTGAAGGTGTGCACTTTTCAGAAATATATAGTTTGTGGGGGTTATTTCACAGGTAGGGGGGGTTAACACTGAAAAACTGCAGGAAGTGCACATAGAGCGCAGCCCCCACATTTTTAGCTGTAATTGCCCTTGTGCATTGCCCCTGCTTTGGAGTGTTTGGTGCCCATGTCTTTATGTGCACCCATACATATGGGGCATCATTTTATTCAGGAGGAGTTTGTCTTTCAAATATGCCTTTGTTAGAAAATTTTTATGAGATTTTTTTTTGTCAAATCCACATTTGATCATGCGTCCAAGTTTACGTTTTAGAAAAAAAAAAAAATGTCATAAAAAGTTCCAAATTTCACAATGCACTGACAAAAGGTATTTGGCTTTTGAGTGAAAACTACATTGCACCTAGAAACCTGAAGGTCTGTAGTTTCTAAAGATACCGAACATGAGGGGATATTTTAGATTTACATGTAAGTTATGCTGCATTAACTGTTACAAGCGCTTTTCTGCTTTGTTCTGGTGTGATATTGTACTAAGTATTGCTTTAGTTTGGGGGTTACTTCTGGACAGGAACTGTGGTACCACCACATATTTGGTATCGTTGGAATTGGGAGTATTAGGGCTTTTACAAACAATAAAAAAAAGTGAGTAAAATTAACATTTCTATGGAAAAAAACCTCAAAATATACAGAAATTTTTCATAATTTTTTTTTTTTTTTACATATTTCACCCAAAATACACATCATATCTCCAGAAAAGTTATAAAATTTGGTATGTATGTCGAAGCCCAATTAGTGACGAAAAAAACGATATATAATTTCCCTAGTTTGGTGGAGGTTTTCCTACCAAAAAACATTGTTAAAGTGAATGAGTACAAAATGCTTAAAAAACGTCTGGCACTGGGGGGAACCGAAATGACGAATTCGGCTGGCACTTAAAGGGTTAAACACTCAATCGGCTCGTTTGTTGATTTGAAAAGGCCGCAGCCAAGTTTATTTACCAACAAGAACATTAAATTCACTACAATTTCCAACTTGATCCCCACAATAAGCTGCTGAAGGCTGCTCTTATGGAGATCCCCTGTACCCCCATCTCTGCAATCCTGAGGCTAACCCCTTTTCCTTTACCCCTAGCACTAATATGCGCTCCCCCTAGCCTCAGCTCATTGCCTCAATCCCTGTCCTTCTGCCCTTACTGCCACCCCTTACCTGGCTGCAACTGAATTACCCTGCTCCCCAACCTTTAAAGAGATAAGGAGTGTTAAAATGGCGCCATAGTCTGTCTGCTCAGCCTACTTAACTCCCAACCTTCTCCATCAGCCAATCTACTCCTGCCTAAAATCCCCACAATCCCTTGCACACAATGTATCCTGGTTCCACTTCCTGCAGTCCCTGGGGCCCCCTTTCCCAACCTTGGCCCATATTGAGCTGGGAAGGGGTAAGTTAGGTTGGGCGCAGGACAGAAAATTTCCACTGCTCCAAATGAATAAGGAGACTCAGTATTGATAATAAAAGCACATAAATAATGATAAGATGCACATTGGCACAGATAGGCTGGGTATTTGACTCATTTGACCCAACAGCTTGAGGGAGTCACCTTTTCCCATTTTCCTCTTATACAGGACACAAAGGGGCCCATTTACTAAGGTTTTTTGGGGAAAAGTTTGAATTTTTTTTTCTGTTTCTTTTTTTTGCGATTTCCGTGTGTGTTTTTGGCAGCATCCTATTGTTTCTGAGTATTCCTTTGGCATTGTGGGGGCTGGCCCATGACGTGCTGATCGGTGATTGGCCAATCACCATGTCATTCTCAAATTAATATTCCCAAACCACGGGGGGAGGTAGTTTTCTTCTACTTCCACAATAAATGGCAATAAATGTAAATATATTTTATCTTTTGCCCCAAATGTTCCATTAGTATCCAGTGACTCACAGTTAAAAATATATATATTAACCCCGGTTTAAAAGGGCTGAATTAAAAGTCTATTGCAGAGATATAAATATCCAGTTTTTATGCTTTGTAAAGGCTGAAATGGCCCTAAATGAATGCTATTAAATCACAAACTGTGACAGACATTACGGAACATATAATCTATAATCCTGCCCGTCCAGCGGAATTATTCGCATTATGGGCGTTTTTTATTTCTCGACGTTCATAAACGCAGCCGGTAATAATGTTTTACGATTCCTTGTAAATGAATAGAAATAAATGCGACTTGTGTTTGGTACAAGACTGTGGCAGGAAGTGGCTTTATGTTCTCATTTGAGTCAAAATGCGATTTGCTTTACGGCACAACATTCATTGCAGAGATCTCTTGTTTTGATTTTAATGATGGTGACTTTACTTCTACTGATGAGCAATACAATAAATATGTGGCAAAACGCAGAAATTCGCCGTGAATCCATGCCTGCTGAATTATTTTGCCCATCGCTACTCATTGCAGTAGAAGAACCAAAATTCTGATTTAAAAAATCTGATTTTTGACCACTAGGGGCACATTTACTGAGCAATTATGAGATAAAGTCGGATTTTTTCTTACTTCTATGTATGTATGTATGTATGTATAACTTTATTTATAAATGGCCACAAGGGTACGCAGCGCTGTACAGTCTTAAAATATACACAATTACACACAGGGAGAACAAGTGTTATAATAAATAAATATATATAATTGCACAGGGAATAAGTGCTATGGTTGCGCGGCAAAAAAATTCGTCAAAAAAAGCATGGGTGCAAAAACAAAATCGGGCGACAAATGTGTTTTGCGAATTTTATGGCAAAGCAAAACAGGACAGATTCGCTCATCACTAGTCAGTAACAGCCTTAAGTAACTTCAGGGGGAAGTTATTCCCCTAATTGTTTTCACCCAGTTTAAAGTGAAACTTAAACACATTTCTATTTTTGCTGATGACACTAAATTGTGCAAAACTATAAGTTCCATGCAGGATGTGCCGCTTTGCAGAGCGATTTGTCTGGAAAACTGGGCAGCAAACTGGGAAATGAGGTTCAATGTTGATAAGTGCAAAGTTATGCACTTTGGTAGAAATAATATAAACGCAAACTATCTACTGAATGGGAGTGTGTTGGGGGTTTCCTTAATGGAGAAGGATCTGGGGTTTTTGTAGATCACAAGTTGTCTAATTCCAGGCAGTGTCATTCTGTGGCTACTAAAGCAAATAAAGTGCTGTCTTGTATAAAAAGGGCATTGACTCAAGGGATGAGACATAATTTTGCCCCTTTATAGGTCCCTGGTAAGGCCTCACCCTGAGTATGGGGGGCAGTTTTGGGCTCCAGTCCTTAAGAAGGATATTAATGAGCTGGAGAGAGTGCAGAGACTGCAACTAAACTGGTAAAGGGGATGGAAGGGTTAAACTATGAGGTGAAACTGTCAGGGTTGGGGTTGTTTTCTCTGGAAAAGAGGCGCTTGCGAGGGGACATGATTACTCTGTACAAGTACATTAGAGGGGATTATAGGCAGTTGGGGGGGGTTCTTTTTTCCCATAAAAATGATCAACGCACCAGAGGCCCCCCCTTTAGATTAGAGGAACGGAGCTTCCATTTGAAGCAGCGTAGGGGGTTCCTCACGGTGAGGGCAGTGAGGGGGTTGGGGAATGCCCTGCCGGGGGATGTTGGGTAGGGGGTTCCTCACGGTGAGGGCAGTGAGGGGGTTGGGGAATGCCCTGCCGGGGGATGTTGGGTAGACGGTTCCTCACGGTGAGGGCAGTGAGGGGGTTGGGGGAATGCCCTGCAGGGGGATGTTGCGTAGGGGGTTCCTCACGGTGAGGGCAGTGAGGGGGTTGGGGAATGCCCTGCCGGGGGATGTTGGGTAGGGGGTTCCTCACGGTGAGGGCAGTGAGGGGGTTGGGGAATGCCCTGCCGGGGGATGTTGGGTAGGGGGTTCCTCACGGTGAGGGCAGTGAGGAGGTTGGGGAATGCCCTGCCGGGGGATGTTGGGTAGGGGGTTCCTCACGGTGAGGGCAGTGAGGGGGTTGGGGAATGCCCTGCCGGGGGATGTTGGGTAGGGGGTTCCTCACGGTGAGGGCAGTGAGGGGGTTGGGGAATGCCCTGCCGGGGCATGTTGGGTAGGGGGTTCCTCACGGTGAGGGCAGTGAGGTCGGGGAATGCCCTGCCGGGGGATGTTGGGTAGGGGGTTCCTCACAGTGAGGGCAGTGAGGGGGTTGGGGAATGCCCTGCCGGGGCATGTTGGGTAGGGGGTTCCTCACGGTGAGGGCAGTGAGGGTGTTGGGGAATGCCCTGCCGGGGGATGTTGGGTAGGGGGTTCCTTATGGTGAGGGCAGTGAGGGGGTTGGGGAATGCCCTGCCGGGGGATGTTGGGTAGGGGGTTCCTTATGGTGAGGGCAGTGAGGGGGTTGGGGAATGCCCTGCTGGGGGATGTTGGGTAGGGGGTTCCTTATGGTGAGGGCAGTGAGGGGGTTGGGGAATGCCCTGCCGGGGGATGTTGGGTAGGGGGTTCCTCACGGTGAGGGCAGTGAGGGTGTTGGGGAATGCCCTGCCGGGGGATGTTGGGTAGGGGTTCCTCACGGTAAGGGGGTTGTGGAATGCCCTGCCGGGGGATGTTGGGTAGGGGGTTCCTCACGGTGAGGGCAGCGAGGGGGTTGGGGAATGCCCTGCCGGGGGATGTTGGGTAGGGGGTTCCTCACGGTGAGGGCAGTGAGGGGGTTGGGGAATGCCCTGCTGGGGGATGTTGGGTAGGGGGTTCCTTATGGTGAGGGCAGTGAGGGGGTTGGGGAATGCCCTGCCGGGGGATGTTGGGTAGGGGGTTCCTCACGGTGAGGGCAGTGAGGGTGTTGGGGAATGCCCTGCCGGGGGATGTTGGGTAGGGGTTCCTCACGGTAAGGGGGTTGTGGAATGCCCTGCCGGGGGATGTTGGGTAGGGGGTTCCTCACGGTGAGGGCAGCGAGGGGGTTGGGGAATGCCCTGCCGGGGGATGTTGAGTAGGGGGTTCCTCACGGTGAGGGCAGTGAGGGGGTTGGGGAATGCCCTGCTGGGGGATGTTGGGTAGGGGGTTCCTTATGGTGAGGGCAGTGAGGGGGTTGGGGAATGCCCTGCCGGGGGATGTTGGGTAGGGGGTTCCTCACGGTGAGGGCAGTGAGGGTGTTGGGGAATGCCCTGCCGGGGGATGTTGGGTAGGGGGTTCCTCACGGTGAGGGCAGTGAGGGGGTTGGGGAATGCCCTGCCGGGGGATGTTGGGTAGGGGGTTCCTCACGGTGAGGGCAGCGAGGGGGTTGGGGAATGCCCTGCCGGGGGATGTTGGGTAGGGGGTTCCTCACGGTGAGGGCAGCGAGGGGGTTGGGGAATGCCCTGCCGGGGGATGTTGGGTAGGGGTTCCTCACGGTGAGGGCAGTGAGGGGGTTGGGGAATGCCCTGCCGGGGGATGTTTGGTAGGGGGTTCCTCACGGTGAGGGCAGTGAGGGGGTTGGGAAATGCCCTGCCGGGGGATGTTGGGTAGGGGGTTCCTCACGGTGAGGGCAGTGAGGGGGTTGGGGAATGCCCTGCCGGGGGATGTTGGGTAGGGGGTTCCTCACGGTGAGGGCAGTGAGGGGGTTGGGGAATGCCCTGCCGGGGGATGTTGGGTAGGGGGTTCCTCACGGTGAGGGCAGTGAGGGGGTTGGGGAATGCCCTGCCGGGGGATGTTGGGTAGGGGGTTCCTCACGGTGAGGGCAGTGAGGGGGTTGGGAAATGCCCTGCCGGGGGATGTTGGGTAGGGGGTTCCTCATTGTGAGGGCAGTGAGGTTGGGGAATGCCCTTCCTAGTGATGTTGTAATGATAGATTCTAAAATAATACAAAATGAAGACCAATTGCAAATTGTCTCAGAATATTACTCTCTACATCATACTAAAAGCTAACTCAAAGGTCAACAACCTCTTTACGGCTACTAAAAAACATATAAACATCAAAAATACTAAATAGGATTGTGTTGCCATCAACATGGATTCATGCTCTTTCTCTAAGCAACTTATATACAAATGAATTCCAAATGTCCAGTGATCTGAAGGTTCCTTGTATTTGCAAGTCTGACCCATTCTACACTTCTGCCTCGCACAATTTAGCAGAAATCATCTCTTCTCCAGACTTGGCAGGTCTGTTAATCTTCCGGCTTCTGCTACATTGCTTCAAAAGTCGGATCCACCAGTTCATAGAACAGCAAGGAACCGAAAGACACTGCTTTTTAATACCATTATAATCAATGTAAAATATATGAGTTGTTTAGACTGTTGGGTAAGTGCCGGAGCAGGCAGAATATTCCCCGTACGGTATAGGAAGTGATGGGATAAACACCTGCTTTGTATTGTGCTGACTCCGTACGTATAACGGCCGCGCGTTGTGCTGATGTGACATTTCTACATAATTAAATAAAACTGAAGCAAATAAACCAAATAATCAGGACAGAATTATATGATTATAAATATATATAAACAGACTATTCATTCTTTGCCACAATCAGGCCCTGACTGCTGTTTATCCATTTCTGAAACTTAAGCCAACATTTTGCCAAATGGCCCAGGTACTGGGGTTTACTGCCTTCTCCTCCGTAATGCCACCCAGGCCGGTCCCACATATGTCACTCAGTGGAAACAGGATTTAGGCATCAAAATAACTCAGACCGACTGGAACAATATTTGCAGTAAAAGTAGATCTTTATCTCGGAACATCACAACCAAGGAATTCTCATTCCGTCTATAGACAAGATGGTATCTGACCCCTAAAGGGAAACTCAAAATAGACTCAACCACTTCCCCTTCCTGGTTTATAGGGTGTTCACTGACTCTCTGATACATATCTGATGGCCTTGTCCTATAGCAAAAGCATTCTGGGAAAGAACCATTGATCTTCTGAAACATCTCCTAAAGTGCAACATTCCAGATTCACCACTCCATCTATTTCTTAATCTACCCTTTAAAGGCTTGAATAAGGCTGGTAATATTCTCTGTAGACATGTTCGTTCTGTGGCCAAATGCACTCTTGTCTCACTCTGGCTGAGGGACAGCCTTGAGTTTTAGCCACAATTCAACATATCTTCAGTATAGAATAGATGAGAAGCATCTATAGAGAACACTATGGTAAAATGTCTGGTCATATGGACCCCTTGGGTTATACATGCCCAATGCTTATTGTAATTTCCACAGTTCCACAGCTGTGTAGCTAACAGTTGGTTTGAGTCTTCCGGCTATGGGTACAAAGACTGTGCAATGCAGCAAAAGATCAGATTATACTTTATTTGATGCAAACACAGTCACAGAAGAGCTCTCGCCCCCAAGGAACGTCTGGTTACTGGCTATGAGTAGGCTTGAAGGGTTCAATACCAACCAAACAGGTATCGATGGGAAGAGACATTCAAAGAAACTTTACTTTTGCTATCTAGTATAAATAAATCTAAAGCAACTGGACTTGTTTGGTAATCATTGAAGACGTTTCAC
This sequence comes from Xenopus tropicalis, assembly GCF_000004195.4. Classification (NCBI taxonomy): domain Eukaryota; kingdom Metazoa; phylum Chordata; class Amphibia; order Anura; family Pipidae; genus Xenopus; species Xenopus tropicalis. Next base: position 11,759,647 of record NC_030677.2, on the reverse strand, counting down.
TACTCATCCGAGCAGCTTCTTCAGTTCAACTGACTGGTATGGGAAGTCTTCAGCATATATACTCTTCCACTAATCCAATCACAATGGCACTATGTAACTCGCCATTGTGATTGGATTAGTGGAAGAGTATACTGTATATGCTGAGGACTTCCCATACCAGTCAATTGAACTGAAGAAGCTGCTCGGATGAGTAGTGAAACGTCTTCAATGATTACCTAACAAGTCCAGTTGCTTTAGATTTATTTATACTAGATATACCATGACCTGGATGAATGAAAATCTTCATAGACATATTTTACTTTTGAGTGTTACATGCTCAGATGGGGGGAATGGTGTTTCCTAGAGCTATACATACAAAAAACTACCAAGCCTATTGGCTGATTATTTTTAAGCAAGGGTAAGCTATCCTCCTACCATCCCTAACCTTGAGATAACTCTATTATACCTAATAATGAAGTTGAGGAACAGGCTACAGATCAGTGAGGGTTCACAGTAACTAATTTCCATTGAACCAGACTACAGCCATTTTGTTCAGTATCCTACAGGGTTACAGCCCCTGGATTTTTTTTCTTTTTTATTATGTCTTTTCTTTCTGCAATTTTTTCTCGTTTTCTTTCTCCTAATAGGCTTGGGATTTGCTGCAGGACGTATATGGAAATTTAGAATAGATTAGATGAGAGGCATCTATAGAGAACACTATGGAATAGCCCAATGCTTATTGTAATTCCCCCAGTTATTTCTGCATTTGACCTTAGCTGAACACAGCTGACAGTTGGTTTGAGTTTTCCAGCTATGGGTACAAAGACTGTGCAATGCAGCAAAAGATCAGATTATACTTTATTTGATGCAAACACAGTCAGAGAAGAGCTCTCGCCCCCAAGGAACGTCTGGTTACTGGCTATGAGTAGGCTTGAAGGGTTCAATACCAACCAAACCGGTATCGATGGGAAGAGACATTCAAAGAAACTTTACTTTTCCTGGAGTGTTACATGCTCAGATGGGGGGAATGGTGTTTCCTAGAGCTATACATACAAAAAACTACCAAGCCTATTGGCTGATTAAATGTAAGCAAGGGTAAGCTATCCTCCTACCATCCCTAACCTTGAGATAACTCTATTATACCTAATAATGAAGTTGAGGAACAGGCTACAGATCAGTGAGGGTTCACAGTAACTAATTTCCAATGAACCAGACTACAGCCATTTTGTTCAGTAACCTACAGGGTTGCAGCCCCTGGAAATTTGTTTTGGTTATGGCTTTCCTTTCTGCCTTTTTTCCTCTTTTCCTTTTCCTAATAGGCTTGTAGGGAAGCCACCAGTCTGTAGAATGGCTAGGTTAAACATCTGCCCACTCCAGCCTTTATAGATGACATTTTTGCCTAATTAACTAAATTGAAAACATATTATATTTGGCGCAGTCTGTCTATTTTCATTTTTACACTTAACTTTTCCTTTAAAACAACGCAAAGTGCAATCCTATTGCTGCCCGTTTTCTCAGCGCAGAAGAACAATACAAGGTGCTGATTGTAAACTGAAACATTAGATATTAAAACTGGCACTTGGTTAATTTCAGCCCAATTGCTACAAATGAAATAAGGAAACACTGCCTGTTCAGCTATAATCGTTATTCAGGCGAGTCGGGCAATATTACGCGCATTCTAGTGAATTCTACACACAGGGGTTTGTACGTGTAAGTTCTACGAGGCAGCAATCGGGCTGAAACAGATACAAATGGCAGGGAACTGGGTCTAAATTTCACCATATAAATACTGGGGCTCATTTATCAACACTGGGCAAATTTGCCCGTGGGCTGTAACCCATAGCAACCAATCAGTGATTGGCTTTTTTTAGCCAGCTGCAGGTGTCCACTGTCCATGGACAAATTTGCCCAGTGTTGAGAAATAGTAATGAGTAATTTTGCTATTGGTGAACTTTTTCACAAAACTGCAGAAAATGTTGCCGCAAGTGATAAAATTCACCAGGCTTGGATTCACGGCGAAATTCCACGTTTTTGCGCCAAAAAGAATTGTCTGTCATCAAATAAATGGTCTGTCAATACATGCTCTCATCCTATCCCGACTAGTCTACTGTAACCTGCTACTAACCGGCCTCCCTAACTCCCATCTCGCCCCCCTACAATCTATATTAAATACTGCTGCCAGAATTCTCCTCCTCTCATCCATGAAGCTACAGGCCCTCCCCTGAAGTCCTTATCATGGCTTCCTATTAAACAAAGAATAACATTTTCACACATTTTTTTAATCCTTTATTCGTCCACACTGCACTACATCTCTCCTCTTCTGTCTCATATGTTTCTCACTGCCCTCACCGCGAGGAACCCCCTGCCCAACATCCCCCGGCAGGGCATTCCCCAACCCCCTCACTGCCCTCACCGTGAGGAACCCCCTACCCAACATCCCCCGGCAGGGCATTCCCCAACCCCCTCACTGCCCTCACTGTGAGGAACCCCCTACCCAACATCCCCCGGCAGGGCATTCCCCAACCTCACTGCCCTCACCCTGCGGAACCCCCTACCCAACATCCCCCGGCAGGGCATTCCCCAACCCCCTCACTGCCCTCACCGTGAGGAACCCCCTACCCAACATCCCCCGGCAGGGCATTCCCCAACCTCACTGCCCTCACCCTGCGGAACCCCCTACCCAACATCCCCCGGCAGGGCATTCCCCAACCCCTCACTGCCCTCACCGTGAGGAACCCCCTACCCAACATCCCCCGGCAGGGCATTCCCCAACCTCACTGCCCTCACCCTGCGGAACCCCCTACCCAACATCCCCCGGCAGGGCATTCCCCAACCCCCTCACTGCCCTCACCGTGAGGAACCCCCTACCCAACATCCCCCGGCAGGGCATTCCCCAACCCCCTCACTGCCCTCACCGTGAGGAACCCCCTACCCAACATCCCCGGCAGGGCATTCCCCAACCCCCTCACTGCCCTCACCGTGAGGAACCCCCTACCCAACATCCCCCGGCAGGGCATTCCCCAACCTCACTGCCCTCACCCTGCGGAACCCCCTACCCAACATCCCCCGGCAGGGCATTCCCCAACCCCCTCACTGCCCTCACCGTGAGGAACCCCCTACCCAACATCCCCCGGCAGGGCATTCCCCAACCCCCTCACTGCCCTCACCGTGAGGAACCCCCTACCCAACATCCCCCGGCAGGGCATTCCCCAACCCCCTCACTGCCCTCACTGTGAGGAACCCCCTACCCAACATCCCCCGGCAGGGCATTCCCCAACCCCCTCACTGCCCTCACCGTGAGGAACCCCCTACCCAACATCCCCCGGCAGGGCATTCCCCAACCCCCTCACTGCCCTCACCATGAGGAACCCCCGACCCAACATCCCCCGGCAGGGCATTCCTCAACCCCCTCACTGCCCTCACCGTGAGGAACCCCCTACCCAACATCCCCCGGCAGGGCATTCCCCAACCCCCTCACTGCCCTCACTGTGAGGAACCCCCTACCCAACATCCCCCGGCAGGGCATTCCCCAACCCCCTCACTGCCCTCCCCGTGAGGAACCCCCTACCCAACATCCCCCGGCAGGGCATTCCCCAACCCCCTCACTGCCCTCACCGTGAGGAACCCCCTACCCAACATCCCCCGGCAGGGCATTCCCCAACCCCCTCACTGCCCTCACCGTGAGGAACCCCCTACCCAACATCCCCCGGCAGGGCATTCCCCAACCTCACTGCCCTCACCGTGAGGAACCCCCTACCCAACATCCCCCGGCAGGGCATTCCCCAACCCCCTCACTGCCCTCACCATGAGGAACCCCCTACCCAACATCCCCCGGCAGGTCATTCCCCAACCCCCCTCACCGCGAGGAAACCCCCTGCCCAACACCCCCCAGCAGAGCATTCCCCAACCCCTCACTGCCCTCACCTTGAGGAACCCCCTACCCAATATCCCCCGGCAGGGCATTCCCCAACCTCACTGCCCTCACCGTGAGGAACCCCCTACCCAACATCCCCCGGCAGGGCATTCCCCAACCCCCTCACTGCCCCTCACCGTGAGGAACCCCCTACCCAACATCCCCCGGCAGGGCATTCCCCAACCCCCTCACTGCCCTCACCATGAGGAACCCCCTACCCAACATCCCCCGGCAGGTCATTCCCCAACCCCCTCACCGCGAGGAACCCCCTGCCCAACATCCCCCAGCAGAGCATTCCCCAACCCCTCACTGCCCTCACCGTGAGGAACCCCCTACCCAATATCCCCCGGCAGGGCATTCCCCAACCTCACTGCCCTCAACGTGAGGAACCCCCTACCCAACATCCCCCGGCAGGGCATTCCCAAACCCCCTCACTGCCCTCACCGTGAGGAACCCCCTACCCAACATCCCCCGGCAGGGCATTCCCCAACCCCCTCACTGCCCTCACCGGGAGGAACCCCCTACCCAACATCCCCCGGCAGGGCATTCCCCAACCTCACTGCCCTCACCGTGAGGAACCCCCTACCCAACATCCCCCGGCAGGGCATTCCCCAACCCCCTCACTGCCCTCACCGTGAGGAACCCCCTACCCAACATCCCCGGCAGGGCATTCCCCAACCCCCTCACTGCCCTCACCGTGAGGAACCCCCTACCCAACATCCCCCGGCAGGGCATTCCCCAACCCCCTCACTGCCCTCACCGTGAGGAACCCCCTACCCAACATCCCCCCGGCAGGGCATTCCCCAACCTCACTGCCCTCTCTGTGAGGAACCCCCTACCCAACATCCCCCGGCAGGGCATTCCCCAACCTCACTGCCCTCACCATGAGGAACCCCCTACCCAACATCCCCCGGCAGGGCATTCCCCAACCCCCTCACTGCCCTCACCGTGAGGAACCCCCTACCCAACATCCCCCAGCAGGCATTCCCCAACCCCCTCACTGCCCTCACCGTGAGGAACCCCCTACCAACATCCCCCGGCAGGCATTCCCCAACCCCTCACTGCCCTCACTGAGGAACCCCCTACCCATCCCCGCAGGGCATCCCCCTCACTGCCCTCACCGTGAGGAACCCCCTACCCAACATCCCCCGCAGGGCATTCCCCAACCCCCTCATGCCCTCACCGTGAGGAACCCCCTACCCAACATCCCCCGCAGGGCATTCCCCAACCCCCTCACTGCCCTCACCGTGAGGAACCGCCCTACCCAACATCCCCCCGGCAGGGCATTCCCCAACCCCCTCACTGCCCTCACCGTGAGGAACCCCCCTAACCCAAACATCCCCCGGCAGGGCATTCCCAACCTCACTGCCGCTCACCGTGAGGAACCCCCTACTCAACATCCCCCGGCAGGGCATTCCCCAACCTCCTCACTGCCCTCACCGTGAGGAACCCCCTACCCAACATCCCCCGGCAGGGCATTCCCCAACCCCCCTCACTGAGGAACCCCTGCCAACACCCCCGGCAGGCATTCCAACCCCTCACTGCCCTCACCTGAGGAACCCCCTACCACATCCCCCGGCAGGGCATTCCCCAACCCTCACTGCCCTCACCGTGAGGAACCCCCTACCAACATCCCCCGGCAGGGCATTCCCCAACCCCCTCACTGCCCTCACCGTGAGGAACCCCTACCCAACATCCCCCGCAGGGCATTCCCCAACCCTCACTGCCCTCACCGTGAGGAACCCCCTACCCAACATCCCCCGGCAGGGCATTCCCAAACCCCCTCACTTCCCTCACCGTGAGGAACCCCCTACCCAACATCCCCCTGCAGGGCATTCCCCAACCCCCTCACTGCCCTCACCGTGAGGAACCCCCTACCCAACATTCCCCGCAGGGCATTCCCCAATCTCACTGCCCCTCACCGTGAGGAACCCCTACCCAACATCCCCCGGCAGGGCATTCCCAAACCCCCTCACTTCCCTCACCGTGAGGAACCCCCTACCCAACATCCCCCGGCAGGGCATTCCCCAACCCCCTCACTGCCCTCACCGTGAGGAACCCCCTACCCAACATCCCCCGGCAGGGCATTCCCCAACCTCACTGCCCTCACCGTGAGGAACCCCCTACTTCAACATCCCCCGGCAGGGCATTCCCCAACCTCCTCACTGCCCTCACCATGAGGAAACCCTCTACCCAACATCCCCCGGCAGGGCATTCCCCAACCCCCTCACTGCCCTCACCGTGAGGAACCCCCTACCCAACATCCCCCGGCAGGGCATTCCCCAACCTCACTGCCCTCACCGTGAGGAAGCCCCTACCCAACATCCCCCTGCAGGGCATTCCCCAACCCCCTCACTGCCCTCACCGTGAGGAACCCCCTACCCAACATCCCCCGGCAGGGCATTCCCCAACCCCCCTCACTGCCCTCACCGTGAGGAACCCCCTACCCAACATCCCCCGGCAGGGCATTCCCCAACCCCCTCACTGCCCTCACCGTGAGGAACCCCCTACCCAACATCCCCCGGCAGGGCATTCCCCAACCCCCTCACTGCCCTCACCGTGAGGAACCCCCTACCCAACATCCCCCGGCAGGGCATTCCCCAACCCCCTCACTGCCCTCACCGTGAGGAACCCCCTACCCAACATCCCCCGGCAGGGCATTCCCCAACCTCACTGCCCTCACCGTGAGGAACCCCCCTACTCAACATCCCCCGGCAGGGCATTCCCCAACCTCCTCACTGCCCTCACCATGAGGAACCCTCTACCCAACATCCCCCGGCAGGGCATTCCCCAACCCCCTCACTGCCCTCACCGTGAGGAACCCCCTACCCAACATCCCCCGGCAGGGCATTCCCCAACCTCACTGCCCTCACCGTGAGGAACCCCCTACCCAACATCCCCTGCAGGGCATTCCCCAACCCCCTCACTGCCCTCACCGTGAGGAACCCCCTACCCAACATCCCCCTGCAGGGCATTCCCCAATCTCACTGCCCTCACCGTGAGGAACCCCCTACCCAACATCCCCCGGCAGGGCATTCCCAAACCCCCTCACTGCCCTCACCGTGAGGAACCCCCTACCCAACATCCCCCGGCAGGGCATTCCCCAACCCCCTCACTGCCCTCACCGTGAGGAACCCCCTACCCAACATCCCCCGGCAGGGCATTCCCCAACCTCACTGCCCTCACCGTGAGGAACCCCCTACTCAACATCCCCCGGCAGGGCATTCCCCAACCTCCTCACTGCCCTCACCATGAGGAACCCTCTACCCAACATCCCCCGGCAGGGCATTCCCCAACCCCCTCACTGCCCTCACCGTGAGGAACCCCCTACCCAACATCCCCCGGCAGGGCATTCCCCAACCCCCTCACTGCCCTCACCGTGAGGAACCCCCTACCCAACATCCCCCGGCAGGGCATTCCCCAACCTCACTGCCCTCACCGTGAGGAACCCCCTACCCAACATCCCCCGGCAGGGCATTCCCCAACCCCCTCACTGCCCTCACCGTGAGGAACCCCCTACCCAACATCCCCCGGCAGGGCATTCCCCAACCCCCTCACTGCCCTCACCGTGAGGAACCCCCTACCCAACATCCCCCGGCAGGGCATTCCCCAACCTCACTGCCCTCACCGTGAGGAACCCCCTACCCAACATCCCCCGGCAGGGCATTCCCCAACCCCCTCACTGCCCTCACCGTGAGGAACCCCCTACCCAACATCCCCCTGCAGGGCATTCCCCAATCTCACTGCCCTCACCGTGAGGAACCCCCTACGCTGCTTCAAATGGAAACTCTGTTCCTCTAATCTAAAGGGGGGGCCTCTGGTGCGCTGATTGTTTTTATGGGAAAAAAGAACATCCCCCCCCATCTGCCTATAATCCCCTCTAATGTACTTGTACAGAGTAATCATGTCCCCTCGCAAGCGCCTCTTTTCCAGAGAAAACAACCCCAACCCTGACAGTCTAACCTCGTAGTTTAACCCTTCCATCCCCTTTACCAGTTTAGTTTCAGTCTCTGCGCTCACTAACAACACTGGTCCAAATAATGTTCCGGGTGCGATCAGCGAAGAACTATTACAACAAACAAGTGAACTAATTCCTTGGTATTTAAAAGGAATCTTTCTGAAAACTAGAGGCAAATGACATGCCTGATAATTATACATTTCTAAAGTGAAAAGAACACGTTGCTTCATTTCAGTGGTTTCATTCCATTAATTAAAGATTGCTCACCTTGGAAAGCATCCAATTATATAATCAACTATATGAGCGCTAACATTGCTCAGGAACAGAGGGATACGTTATTATAAATATAATAAACATCACTGTTTCAGCTTCAAACTCCTTAATCCCTATTATCCTTTAAAGGTCAGTAAATACAAATACATCTCCTCATAATCAGCTGAACACTGATACAGTATAGCAGGGTGTAAACATATTGATTCAAAGAAATATATACAGGTATGGGATCCCTTATATGGAAACCCATTATCCAGAAAGCTCCGAATTACGGAAAGCCCCTCTCTCATAGACTCCATTTTAATCAAACAATTCAGAATTTTAAAACTGATTTCCTTTTTCCCTGTAGTAATAAAACAGTACCTGTACTTGATCCCAACTAAGATATAATTACCCCTTATTGGGGCAGAACAGCCCTATTGGGTTTATTTCATGGTTAAATGATTCCCTTTTCTCTGTAATAATAAAACAGTACCTGTACTTGATCCCAACTAAGATATAATTACCCCTTATTGGGGGCAGAACAGCCCTATTGGGTTTATTTAATGGTTAAATGATTCCCTTTTCTCTGTAATAATAAAACAGTACCTGTACTTGATCCCAACTAAGATATAATTACCCCTTATTGGGGCAGAACAACCCTATTGGGTTTATTTAATGGTTAAATGATTCCCTTTTCTCTGTAATAATAAAACAGTACCTGTACTTGATCCCAACTAAGATATAATTACCCCTTATTGGGGGCAGAACAGCCCTATTGGGTTTATTTAATGGTTAAATGATTCCCTTTTCTCTGTAATAATAAAACAGTACCTGTACTTGATCCCAACTAAGATATAATTACCCCTTATTGGGGCAGAACAGCCCTATTGGGTTTATTTCATGGTTAAATGATTCCCTTTTCTCTGTAATAATAAAACAGTAACTGTACTTGATCCCAACTAAGATATAATTACCCCTTATTGGGGGCAGAACAGCCCTATTGGGTTTATTTCATGGTTAAATGATTCCCTTTTCTCTGTAATAATAAAACAGTACCTGTACTTGATCCCAACTAAGATATAATTACCCCTTATTGGGGCAGAACAGCCCTATTGGGTTTATTTCATGGTTAAATGATTCCCTTTCTCTGTAATAATAAAACAGTACCTGTACTTGATCCCAACTAAGATATAATTACCCCTTATTGGGGGCAGAACAGCCCTATTGGGTTTATTTCATGGTTAAATGATTCCCTTTTCTCTGTAATAATAAAACAGTACCTGTACTTTGATCCCAACTAAGATATAATTACCCCTTATTGGGGCAGAACAGCCCTATTGGGTTTATTTCATGGTTAAATGATTCCCTTTTCTCTGTAATAATAAAACAGTAACTGTACTTGATCCCAACTAAGATATAATTACCCCTTATTGGGGCAGAACAGCCCTATTGGGTTTATTTAATGGTTAAATGATTCCCTTTTCTCTGTAATAATAAAACAGTACCTGTACTTGATCCCAACTAAGATATAATTACCCCTTATTGGGGCAGAACAGCCCTATTGGGTTTATTTCATGGTTAAATGATTCCCTTTTCTCTGTAATAATAAAACAGTACCTGTACTTGATCCCAACTAAGATATAATTACCCCTTATTGGGGGCAGAACAGCCCTATTGGGTTTATTTCATGGTTAAATGATTCCCTTTTCTCTGTAATAATAAAACAGTACCTGTACTTGATCCCAACTAAGATATAATTACCCCTTATTGGGGGCAGAACAATCCTGTTGGGTTTAATTAATTGTATTGATTTTTTAGTAGACTTAAGGTATGGAGATCCAAATTACGGAAAGACCCCTTATCAGGAATACCCTTGGTCCCAAGCATTCTGGATAACAGGTTCTATACCTGTATGTATATTTTGGGACAAAATAAATGCGGATTTGGCAGAGACAATATTATTATGTATAAGAGATGTTCCGGCGTATGTAAATAGTCGATAAGCCAAGCGGAGGCCCGGGGGCTTGTCCTTCCCAATTCTGCTTTACATTTTTCATGCAGTGAAATTCTCGGCACAGATTTAAATTACAAATGTTGTCGGTCTGTGAATGTTCCTCCATTGCAAATGTATTAGTCGTAGGATAAAGCTTTTCAGCTCGGTACAGGCTTCTTCTCTCCTTCAAGGCTCATTGCAATAGTAACGGATTCTCTATGTAAATGAAAGGGATAGGGATACACAGGGAGCGACCATACTGTATAAACAAAAAGAAATGCTAAAATGTAACAATAAAAAGGGCAAGTAAACTGTAGCCGAGGAAAGCCACTATCTGCCTCAGTTTATAGGTTTATAGGTAATATGGGGTAAGTAAGACAATGGACAGTTAAGCTCAACCCCCCAAATGCCCCCCTGCACCGATATACTTTTATCTATACAGACCTATAGATTCGTATTTTTTCTAAATTATAGAACATTTTGAAATGTATACAAAAATTTCATTCAAATTCCACCAATTTTTCGTGGTTTTTGGTAAATTTCCAAAGAATACGAACATTTCGGAATTCGTTAATGCTTTGGTTACACTTTCATCGGGACTATCTTTTCGCCAGGTTTGATCTGTTGCGTACCATTGAGTCCTACGGAAGGCTTCCAAAGCCACAACTGTTTTCGTGGCATTTACGTGACTTTCGGAATGCAATTACGATATTTTCGTACGAACGATAAAAGCATTGTCAAGACATTTTAGAACTTCAGAAATGATTGTGGTTACTTCGAATTTATACCATATTGCGTTTCAAGGGCAGAAGAAAACCACATCCTAGTAAATGTGCCCTTAAGTATGATGTGGACACTGATATTTAGAGACAATTTGGTTGTAGGTTGCTAGGGTCTTGTTTACCTTAGCAACCAGGCAGGGGGTTAAATGAGAGACTGGAATATTAATGGAGAGAGACTGAATAGAAAGATAAGTAATAAAAAGTAACAATTATAATACAATTGTAAGTACGCAGAGCAAACAGTTTTTGACTGCCGGGGTCAGTGACCCCCATTTGAAAGCTGGGAAGATGTAGAAGTAGAAGGCAAATAACTCAAAGTATAAAAAATGAAGACCAATTAAAAAGTTGCTAAGAATAGGCCATTTTATAACATTCTGAACGTTAACAGAAGGTGAATCCACCCCTTTAAAGGGATTTAATAGAACCTACAATCACAACTTCCCCCAGCAGGGCATTTAATGACCTCACTGTCAAGAACCATTTTTGCTTCTTTAAATGAAAGTTTTTGCCTCAGGTCAAAAGGGGGCTCTTGTTCTTTGTCCTTTTCTGTGTGAAAAAGATCCCCTGCTTTCTGTCTATAACGCCTCCTAATGTGCTTCTAAAAAGTAATTGTGTCCCCTCATGGTGCCTCTTCTCCAGGTAAAACAACCCCAACCGTGACAGTTTTTTTTTCATAGTTTCATCCCCTTTATCAGTTTAGTTGCCCTTTCCACACTCTTTCCGCCTCATTAATATCCTTCTAGCCCAAAACTGCCCCCCATACACAAGGTGAGGCCTTACCAGGGACCTATAAAAAAGCAAAATGGTGTTTTCATACCTCAAGTTAATTCCCTTTTTTAATGCAAGACAGCACCTTTATTTGCTTTAGTAGCCCTGCCTAGAGTTACACCGCTTGTTATCCACAAAACTCCCCCAAACCTTCTCAATTAAGAAGACACTCCACAGAAACAATTTAGAATTCAACTAGCATTTTATGTTATTTCTATCAAAGCGCAACACCTTGCTCTTATCAACATTCACCCTTATTTGTCAGTTTGCTGCCTGGTTCTCCAGTTCAGTAGAATCTCTTTGCAATAGAATGCACGGTTTAATATGATCGGCAGAAATAGAGATAGTATTTACAAGGCACAACTCAAGGTCTTTAATAGTCTTTTAATAGACTCCCAATAAATGTTTTATCCCCAGTCTACCCCTCTATCAATCACATTGATAATCCTATGTTTCAGTTGATTTCTCTCTATGAAAGAAAAGAAGCAGTTTACTCCTGTCATTATATACCGCGCTTTCCCTTTACTGTCCCTTTATATAAAAGCAGAACAGCAGATAGTTTTTAATAAAACTGAATCAAAACATTAAAATGTACAAGTAAAACAATTAATGAACAGAAAGCACAAAGGTAATGATTAATTAAGCTGAGATACAAAGTGCACAAAACTCTCAAAATAATTACCCAACAGGATAAACAACGGATCAGACTATTAATACCGTGTGGTAATTAGATTGTGGCGAAGTGCAGCCTTACGCTCGCTAAACATAAAGAGATTTGTGCGCTTAATTCTCATTATGTTAATCACAACCCATGATGCACAGGGATAAGGGTACAGCTTGAGCTGATGCAAGGTAAAAGCAAGTAGAGAATTCTTCTTTGTCTACAGTTCTTAGTGCCACCTAAAAGCAATTGGCCTTTAATACAGGTATGGGATCGGTTATCCGGAAACCAGTTATCCAGAAAGAAATACGGAAAGGCCATCTCCCATAGACTCCATTATAAGCAAATAATTTTCATTTTTAAAAATGATTTCCTTTTTCTTTGTAATAATAAAACAGTACCTGTACTTGATCCCAACTAAGATATAATTACCCCTTATTGGGGCAGAACAGCCCTATTGGGTTTATTTAATGGTTAAATGATTCCCTTTTCTCTGTAATAATAAAACAGTACCTGTACTTGATCCCAACTAGATTATAATTACCCCTTATTGGGGGCAGAACAGCCCTATTGGGTTTATTTAATGGTTAAATGATTCCCTTTTCTCTGTAATAATAAAACCAGTACCTGTACTTGATCCCAACTAAGATATAATTACCCCTTATTGGGGCAGAACAAGCCCTATTGGGTTTTATTTAATGGTTAAATGATTCCCTTTTCTCTGTAATAATAAAACAGTACCTGTACTTGATCCCAACTAAGAATATAATTACCCCTTATTGGGGCAGAACAGCCCTATTGGGGTTTATTTCATGGTTAAATGATTCCCTTTTCTCTGTAATAATAAAACAGTACCTGTACTTGATCCCAACTAAGACTATAATTACCCCTTATTGGGGCAGAACAGCCCTATTGGGTTTATTTCATGGTTAAATGATTCCCTTCTCTGTAATAATACAAACAGTACTGTACTGATCCCAACTAAGATATAATTACCCCTTATTGGGGCAGAACAGTCCTATTGGGTTTATTTCATGGTTAAATGATTCCCTTTTCTCTGTAATAATAAAACAGTACCTGTACTTTGATCCCAACTAAGATATAATTACCCCTTATTGGGGCAGAACAGCCCCTATTGGGTTTATTTCATGGTTAAATGATTCCCTTTTCTCTGTAATAATAAAACAGTACCTGTACTTGATCCCAACTAAGATATAATTACCCCTTATTGGGGGCAGAACAGTCCTATTGGGTTTATTTAATGTTTAAATGACTTTTTAGTAGATTTAAGGTATGGAAATCCAAATTACGGAAAGATCTCTTATCCTGAAAACCCCAGGTCGCGACCATTCTGGATAACAGGTCCCATACCTGTACTAACATTATGTAGTCTCTAAGGTTTACTTGTTCTTTTAACCTCAGTCAAGATTGTTATGAGTAACCCCCCCGTCAGTTCCATCCAGGACAATAAGTAGATATGCCTGTAACCTCCCCCACTTTGAATAAGATGCACTCTCTATTGACACCATACATAATGGGAAAAAATGGTGCAGTTGACAGCTATGTAGTATGTGTACAACAATATAAAGCAATCTCTCTGGAAATATCTTCACTACGTCTATTAGGCAAGAAACATGAAACCCAAATTCCTTTTTTATATAACAGATCCATACCCATTCTATAGGCATTTAAGAATCCCAGCTGTCAATCATATATTGCTTGCCCCGCCTTTATGCCTTATGTATAGAGGCGGGACAGACAATAACTTCAACTTTTCATTTAGCACTCACTATACTCCTCCCTCCTCATCATCTAGCCAGTGTGTGAGTATAGGCATCTAGTCCTCCATTCTATCACATAAGCAAGATTATTGATGAATGAATGATAAAAAAAACTTGCCTTACTAACAGTGTCTACAAAATGGCGGCTGCCTGCTTGCTGTGATTGTGTAATTCCAAGACTGAAGGAAACAAGATTTATATTATTTATACATTAGGGTGACAGCTCCCCTTTAAGAACACTCAGTCATTACAATAAAGTGTGATCTCTAGCTTATTTATGAGAAAACCTGTAGGACCACTTTAATTAAATTAAAAATTGATTACAAAGGGAAATTCATTAGTTTTCAATGATGCTGTAAACCCTCAACTGTCTTGAAAATCCTTGGAAAAGCTCAAAGATAATATTAATTAAATGCTAAAAAGTCACTCCCCATTGACTTCCATAGAATTTCATTAGAACTTTCAAGATTTTGTTGTTTGACAAGTCTCGAAAATGTGACGCACACATTCTCCAATGACAATAATCATAGTAATTGGTTTTATTCTTTATTGAGCAAAGAAGAGAAGAACACAAAGAAATAAGCATGAATATGTACTGTATGCTTGATAATCAGAATTCCCTATCACTGGGGGAATCAAGCAACTATTGTCCATGTTGAAATAGGGTACAGATATAGAACCTGATATCCAGAATCCTTTCCGTAATTTAGATCACCATACCTACTATTACCATTAAGTCTACTTAAAAATCAATAAAACATTAATTAAACCCAATAGGGCTGTTCTGCCCCCAATAAGGGGTAATTATATCTTAGTTGGGATCAAGTACAGGTACTGTTTTATTATTACAGAGAAAAGGGAATCATTTAACCATTAAATAAACCCAATAGGGCTGTTCTGCCCCCAATAAGGGGTAATTATATCTTAGTTGGGATCAAGTACAGGTACTGTTTTATTATTACAGAGAAAAGGGAATCATTTAACCATGAAATAAACCCAATAGGACTGTTCTGCCCCCAATAAGGGGTAATTATATCTTAGTTGGGATCAAGTACAGGTACTGTTTTATTATTACAGAGAAAGGGAATCATTTAACCATTAAATAAACCCAATAGGGCTGTTCTGCCCCCAATAAGGGGTAATTATATCTTAGTTGGGATCAAGTACAGGTACTGTTTTATTATTACAGAGAAAAGGGAATCATTTAACCATGAAATAAACCCAATAGGGCTGTTCTGCCCCCAATAAGGGGTAATTATATCTTAGTTGGGATCAAGTACAGGTACTGTTTTATTATTACAGAGAAAAGGGAATCATTTAACCATTAAATAAACCCAATAGGGCTGTTCTGCCCCCAATAAGGGGTAATTATATCTTAGTTGGGATCAAGTACAGGTACTGTTTTATTATTAGAAAGAAAAGGGAATCATTTAACCATTAAATAAACCCAATAGGGCTGTTCTGCCCCCAATAAGGGGTAATTATATCTTAGTTGGGATCAAGTACAGGTACTGTTTTATTATTACAGAGAAAAGGGAATCATTTAACCATTAAATAAACCCAATAGGGCTGTTCTGCCCCAATAAGGGGTAATTATATCTTAGTTGGGATCAAGTACAGGTACTGTTTTATTATTACAGAGAAAAGGGAATCATTTAACCATTAAATAAACCCAATAGGGCTGTTCTGCTCCAATAAGGGGTAATTATATCTTAGTTGGGATCACGTACAGGTACTGTTTTATTATTACAGAGAAAAGGGAATCATTTAACCATTAAATAAACCCAATAGGGCTGTTCTGCCCCCAATAAGGGGTAATTATATCTTAGTTGGGATCAAGTACAGGTACTGTTTTATTATTACAGAGAAAAAGGAAATCAGTTTTAAAATTCTGTATTATTTTATTAAAATGGAGTCTATGGGAGATGGGCCTACTGTAATTCGGAGCTTTCTGGATAATGAGTTTCCAGATAAGGGATCCCATACCTGTACTGGTATTGATATTAGATAAATTCTACTAGAAACTCCCAAAAAGAATGAAAGAAAAGTGAGAATGGGGAGACATATCTTGAAGGTTTGGTCATCTACTGGCCCATCTCATATTCTAGGAGTAATATGTTTGTTTAGTTTAAAAGAGCTCCAGTCCCATGGTATATCTGTCATCGTATAGAAGATCAATGTTTATCATAAAATAATCTTAATGGGCTACAAAATCCATTTAGGTCATTAGAATGAGTAAATAAACATCATGGAACCAAAGTACTTAGTAAATAAATTCTGGCATTTATAGGTTACTGTTATAATGTATTTAAGTACGAGCATTTTTCAAAATGTTGTTTCCCATATGAATTGACTTGAGTTTAAGATGGGGCTTTAGAAGGGAAAACGATTACTTCTACATAAAATAAACTAACTGCACTTTTGGGAGATTTACAAAGCATCCGTGAAATGCAGGAACACCAACGTACAGTGGTGGGAAAACTCAATAAATAAACAAGATCAAGGGGATCCTTTGTTAATTATATCCAATAATCTCAAGTGCCTGATCTACAGTTCATGTTTATCAAAGATGGAAGGCCGGGGCGTGGGAAGCACAATGTATTTTAGTGATGCTACCGTCATCATATTTTGGCACTTTTGCCCCATTGCACTTTTGATTTTATATTACCTATTGGTAAAGAACAAAACTGTGGTATATTATGATGGTCAATAAATTCCATTGGCACAACAATGCAAGTCATACTAAATGGATCAGTGACTGAATGGATTGATGGATCCATGATTGGATATGTTCTTCATTGGGCCCACTGGAAGATCCCCTGGTGCCATGTTAGGTCAGTTCCCAATAATAATATGGGATGAGACAAAGTACATGTTAGATTATGGAGCAGTCTAAAAGATCTTACCTGATGAATGATGGATTTCCTCTTAAGATGATGTATTTTGTTCTTGTCATTTTAGAATTGGGATTCTTTCAGTTGCAGGTCACGTGGCTACTACTTTTGTGCATATTATAGCACAGGGCCTCCATGTGAGTGAGTTCTGAGACTGCAACAGAATGTCAGACACACATAAGAGGGGCTTATTTATGAACACAAGAACAAGAAAAAAGGTACATAGATCTATAAATGCTCCTTTATATTTTCATATTTTTCTTCTCTGAATAAGGTGCAAGTTTCCAAGTACAGGTTGGGTGAACACAAGGCATCCTAGAAGAGGAACTAGGGGCCACTTTGCTTGTTGCACCTACACCCAACCTAATGAATCACATGCTTATAATGGTTAACGCCGTGTAGACATTGGGCAACTTGTGCTGGAGTAAGCGACGTAGATAAAAATTAGAATCCACATTAATAAATGCCATGCAAGTTGTTGGTTAGACTCCCGTCAGGAGAAGGCGGCTACGCCCATGGCCACGTGACATCATCACATCGCAGTGGCACAAAAATTCTAAATCAAAAAGATGCTCAACACCCAGAATCGATGCAATTTAGGAGCACCCAGGAACTTCACGAAGAAAGACCTATGTCTTTCTTCGTGAAGTTCCTGGGTGCTCCTAAATTGCATTGATTCTGGGTTGATCTTCTGGTTTCCTGACTTTTCTGCCTTGTTCCTGACTACGTTGATTGCTGCCTTCCTCGACCTTTTTCCTAAATATGACTTTGAGCTTTCTTAAGCTCTTGGATACCCTGCATTGGACTTTCTGACCTCAGCTTCCTCCTATTGACTTTAACCCCTGGTGAGGGCCGTTGGGCCTTGACATTATGTTGGAGCTTATTGGCATGTGTCTCATCTGCTTGCACTTGGTATCATAAGGGAACCTTTGTGTAAAGACACAGTACCAAGAACAACTTCAGCTAAAGACAAGAAGGACATGTGATAGAATGACAAAGGAAACCCGAAGGTCTACTTATATCATTTCACGGAGATCATCATATGCCTCTCCAACGTTGCACTTTCCACTGCCATCTTAACAATGATAAACCTATATCAACTGTCTCTTGCCTTGATGGCAAATCTGGTGGATAGCATTTCCTTAGCACATTAGAGTCTACACCCATTTTATTTAGTGTCCGTGAATGACATTCACTGTATGAAGACATATTTGGGGTTTTGGCTCTGATGACTATTCCCTCAAACTTCTTCTTTGCTCCACCTTGATGGAAAAACAGCAGATACTCGTACTGTGTTGCGTAGTGGACTGTGCTGAGGTCCAACAGCTGGGCGGGTAGGGAAGAACCACCCCCAGCAACTAATTATGTGTTTGCTTTGAAACAAAGGACCAGTAAATACTAACCACTGATTGGCTTCTAAGGGTATCTACACCTAGGATCTGTTGTGACTGTCTCCGCAGTTATCCATATTTATATCTCCTTATTGCAACCCATTCTTGTGACCAAGGGAGGTGTAAACCTTGCAGAATG
This sequence comes from Xenopus tropicalis, assembly GCF_000004195.4. Lineage (NCBI taxonomy): Eukaryota > Metazoa > Chordata > Amphibia > Anura > Pipidae > Xenopus > Xenopus tropicalis. The sequence continues at coordinate 11,741,133 of NC_030677.2, read as the reverse complement.
TTATGCAATCTGTTAAATCAGGCTAAATAAATCATTCCTTCTTGCAGCCAATTGTGGGCAATTAGCGTCTTCTTTCAACTTTGATTGGTGACGTAGCCGAACATCTACAAGTAGTGCCACCATTAAATATAACTCTGTTAGTGCACCCCGACTCTTTTCTTTTTGGTGAGGCCGCTGATGTCATGGCCGATGTTTATCCATTAATGAGATTTATTCCATGTAATCCTTTAGAAAGAGATTTGAGAACGTAGACAGCAAATTGCTGTGTTAGACTCCAGCTGGATGAGAGAAATTAAAGGCTTAATGAACCCAAACAAACGCAGGGAAGAGGCTGTATCCTCTGTATAAATGATGATCCGCAATGTAAAATAAGAATTACCTTTCAGAACTGTCAGCAGTAACAGGAGCGCTGAATTTATGTCCGTGTCCCATTAAACAACTGCCCGGGCTCTGCAGATATAAAAGAATAGAGATGTATTTGGTTGTATCTGTCTGGTTGTTAATTTCAAATATTTAACTTCAATAATATTGGAACATCAGTGACAATAAAGCTCTTGGGACATTTCTTTTTACAAAATATCCCTGCATGGAGTTTAATACAGAAAAAACTGTATAACAAAAGTCCTTCTCAAATTAAACATGAAACCCAAATTCATTTTTTTAATTAACATACCCATCTGCCTCTTTCCAGGTTTCAAATGGGGGTCACTGACCCCGGCAGCCATAATACTATTGCTCCACTAGGCTTCAATTTTATTGTTATTGTTACTTTTCATTTATCTTTCTATTAAGACCGACTACTATTCGTATTCCAGCTTCTTGTTGAAACCACTGCCTGGTTACTAGGGTAATTTGGCCCCTAACAACCATAGTGCTGCTAAAATTTCAAACTGGAGAGTTGCTGTAAAAAAAGCTAAATAATTCAAAATCCACAAAATAAATACCAAATGCAAATTGTTTCAGAATACCCCCCTCTACAACATACAGCCTCTTTCTTTTTCTTGTTACTTTTTGGCCAATCCATGTAAGAAGGCCCAAGACACACAGGGGGTATAGTTTACAAGTTGGGCATTAGAGAAGTTTGGGGGGGTTAACATCATCCGTAACAGTTATAATGCATGAGTGATACGCAGAATTGGCTTCTATATATATATATATATGGAGAGAGAGAGTTCCCTGACCTGTATAACCGAGCCTGAGATCTTGCACATTCCGATTATCCATGAATCTTCTACCAGAGGTCACATGATGATATCTGTAACCCACAAATGATTTCTGTAATGTTCTCGTACAGTTCCTAGAGGCGCCATTTATAGGATGAGCTCGGCGCAGAAACCTGAAGTGATCTCTTTGCTAAAATAACAACCGATGAAATGTAACCCCCCCCCCCCCATCTGCAAACTGCAACATCTCTGCTCTTTGCTTCCCGCCAGAAGCCCCCGGGGGGTTAGCGTTGTTCAGAGAAGGGAAAGGAAAACAATCGCTACAGGCCAAGTACAGAACGGAAGTGGTAACTCGGAGCATCAACAAAGAAGCTCCAAACAGACAGACCTGAATGTGCCACAAAGGGAAACAATCCAACACCTGAAGCGCACAGCAAACAACGAATTCAGCCTTATGAACCCGAGTTTCACAGCTCTATTTGGCTGAACAGTTTGATTTATTTATTTTCATTTTACCTGTTGATTCCCAGACTTTATTAGTAATGTTTCTGTCCTTGCTATATACAGTAAAGCAAAGAAAGGCCCATGGCTATTGTGCAGTTCTAGCCAACTCGTGTGGCTCCGTTGGGTTTGGGCCTGTTTTGTCAGTCCATGGGCCAAACTCTGACCGCACCTTCAGCATCCTCTGATAACTTCTCCTTCCCTTGGCAGCTCTGCCTCGGCTCTATGGTCAGGTTGGGAGATGGCCCATGCAGCACTAGTGGCTTTGTGGCAATCAGAGGTTGTGCTATACCTATATCCACTTTACTGGTGGCAAATACTGTACACTTGCCTTACGCTTGATACAAAACAAAAAGGAGAACTTTATCCTTATTCTGTCCCATCAGGCCTTGGGTGTAGGTTATATGCGTTTATACTAGGGATGTACCGAACCCAGTTTTTTTTCTTCTTCGTTTGAACCCCCAAATCCACCCCTTGCAAATGCTAATTAGGATTAGGATTCAGTTTGCCCAGGACCGGCAGAAACCTAACCCTGCCAAAAAAAGTCGAATTCTGGCCGAATACCAAAATTTTGCCCGAAAAATGTGTCCTTTTCAAGGCTACTGTAATCCCCTAATTGTTTTCTGTTTCACTCAGTTTCAAGGAGAAGTTATTCCCTTTATTGTTTTCTGTTTCACCCAGTTTCAAGAAGAAGTTAATCCCCCCATTGTTTTCTGTTTCATCCAGTTTCAAGGAAAAGTTAATCCCCTCACTGTTTTCTGTTTCAGCCAGTTTCAATGAGAAGTTATTCCCTTTATTGTTTTCTGTTTCACCCAGTTTCAAGGAGAAGTTAATCCCCTCATTGTTTTCTGTTTCACCCAGTTTCAATGAGAAGTTATTCCCTTTATTGTTTTCTGTTTCACCCAGTATCAAGAAGTTAATCCCCTCATTCTTTTCTGTTTCACCCAGTTTCAAGGGGAAGTTATTCCCTTTATTGTTTTCTGTTTCATCCAGTATCAAGAAGTTAATCCCCTCATTCTTTTCTGTTTTACCCAGTTTCAAGGGGAAGTTATTCCCTCTATTATTTTCTGTTTCACCCAGTTTCAAGGAGAAGTTAATCCCCTCATTGTTTTCTGTTTCAGCAAGTTTCAATGAGAAGTTATTCCCTTTATTGTTTTCTGTTTCACCCAGTTTCAAGGAGAAGTTAATCCCCTCATTGTTTTCTGTTTCACCCAGTTTCAAGGAGAAGTTAATCTCCTCATTGTTTTCTGTTTCAGCAAGTTCCAATGAGAAGTTATTCCCTTTATTGTTTTCTGTTTCACCCAGTTTCAAGGGAAAGTTACTCCCATCATTGTTTTCCAAGAGTGCCAATGCTCCTAAAATGGCTGCTGGAGCAATTCCTGTTTGGGAAAAATAAAGAGGATTCATGGTGACGAACGTCCATTTAAACTCAAATTTTCACATTTTCAACTCAAAAAATGTGGGATTTTCTAATGTAAACTTGAAATTTTTCATACAAACAATTCAAGCATTATAGTGACATTTTATAAATACAACAATGATTGAGTTTAATTCGAATTTATACCGTGTCGAGTGAATACGACTCTCAAGGCCAGAAAAAACTAGTTTTAGTAAATGTGCCCCTAGGTGCAGCCACGCCCAAGTCCCCAGTAAATGACACATTATACACTCATTACATATACGTATGTATCAGATATCTCTATTTCAGAAACTTGCAACTCAAGAATTTACTTTTGCAACTTTTACATTATTTTTACATTTTTATAGGGATAAAATTCTTTAGCAGCTCATTTCCATCAACACTTGTAAATCTCAATCTGTCCAGCGACAACGCATCTGCTTAAACGCGTGAGAGAGAACGTTTAAAACAAGTTCATCAAAGTTATAATTTCGAGTTAAAGACATTTATAAATTCACGGATAAATCGGATTTTGCTTCCGCAGGCCCCTATTTATAATAAAATACATCTCGATGGCATTCTCCGTGCCCCCCGGGCCTTATTCGTAAATGGTAAAAACAGGAACATCGTCTAAATTAAGGTCATTCGTTTATGTTCCTTTTCCTCTAAATATCTCATTTTAACATAACTCTTTCATTGTCCAATAGAGATGTAGCGAACTGTTCGCCGGCGAACTAATTCGCGCGAACATCGGGTGTTCGCGAACGCGCAAGTTTGCGAACTTTCCGCGTATGTTCGCAATTTGGGTTCGCCGCGTTTTTTTTCGCTGCGTTTTTTCTCTGCGTTTTTTCTCAGCCTAAAAAAACTGCCGCACAACCACACATGGCGTTTTTCAGCCTAGTACTGGTGTAAGCAAATCCCGTTTCCATGGTGCCAATAGCGTGAAATAGCAAAAAACGCAGCGTATTTCCGCTAGGTCTGCCCGTTTTTACGCAACGCTTTTTCAACAAAGTATTTTTTAGAGAAATTTTTGCCCTTGATCCCCCTCCTGCATGCCCCTGTCCAGGTCGTGGCACCCTTTAAACAACTTTAAAATCAGTTTTCTGGCCAGAAATGGCTTTTCTAGGTTTTAAAGTTCGCCTTCCCATTGAAGTCTATGGGGTTCGCAAAGTTCACGAATATTTGAACTTTTTGGTGTAAGTTCGCGAACGCGTTAACCCCTCTTCACTTCTATGTTCATGCTCACCTCCTCCTCCCTTTTACAAGCAACGTCTGGTTGCTTGATCATTAAGCCTTACACCTGTTGATCCAGTGCCCATACCTGCCTGATTCCTGTCCGTGTTCCTGCCTGGTTCCTACCCGTGCTCCTGCCTGATTCCTGTCCGTGTTCCTGCCTGATTCCTACCCGTGTTCCTGCCTGGTTCCTACCCGTGTTCCTGCCAGATTCCTGTCCGTGTTCCTGCCTGATTCCTACCCGTGTTCCTGCCTGGTTCCTACCCGTGTTCCTGCCTGATTCCTGTCCGTGTTCCTGCCTGGTTCCTACCCGTGTTCCTGCCTGGTTCCTAACCGTGTTCCTACCTGATTCCTACCCGTGTTCCTGCCTGGTTCCTACCCGTGTTCCTGCCTGGTTCCTACCCGTGTTCCTACCTGTTTCCTGTCCGTGTTCCTGCCTGATTCCTGTCCGTGTTCCTGCTTGGTTCCTGCCTTATTCCGTGAGCTATACCCTGTTCCTCTGTTCCTGACCTCGGTTGGATCTCCTGGTATTGACCTCGGCCTGTTTATTCGACTTCTCCCTGTCTTCAGCCTGCCCCTGACCACTGCCTGTTATTCGGACCCTCCTTGCTCGCTGCCAGTCCAGACCCTCTGCCTGTTATAAGGACTTGCATTGTTTGCTGCCTGACTCTGACCACTGGCACATTGTAAGGACATTCGTATGTGTTATTGCTCTTTTCATTATCATTAATAAATCATGTTTCAACATAACCACATATTACCGGCCTATCAAGAAGTGAAGTACCCACTTTATCCGTATTACACAGCATATAGGCTCCTACCTGCCCGCCTCCCACCTGTGACTGCTCCTGACAAGTAGAGGAATAGAATAGTCAGAGACAGCCTGCCCTTGGCACATTTTCAAGGAGTAGTTAATCCCCTCATTGGGGTTTTTGTTGCACCCAATTTCAAGGAGAAGTTAATCCCACTGTTGCTTTCTATTTGACCCAGTTTCAAGGGGAAGTTATCCCCCCTCATTGTTTTCTATTTCACACATTTTCAAGGTGAAGTTAATAATTGTTTTCTATTTCACCAAGTTTCAAGTGAAACTTAAACACATTATTGTTTTCCAAGAATGAGTGCCCATGCTCCTAAAATGGCTGCTGGAGCAATTCCTGTTTGGGAAAAATAAAGAGGATTCATGGAAACAAACATTGAATTTTTCATGTTTTAATGACACTTTCAGCTCAGAAAAATTTGGGATTTTTGAATGTAAACTGGAAATTTTTGTACGAACGATTGAAGCTAGTGATTTCCACATTTCGCCACTGGCAAATTGTTCCGTAAAAAGTCGCCACGGAAAAATTTGTTGCGCAGTATTTGTATTTGTTGCGTGTCAAATTGGGTGCAGTCATGTCAAAAAAGGGCGCGGTTGTGTCAAAACGCCCGTGGTCGCTTCAACATTGGGTACAGTCACGCCAAAAAAGCATGGGGGACAAAAAAAAATAGCTGCGGGCGACAAAAAAAAAATCATGTGACAAAAGCTTTTCGCCGTTTCACAAATTTTCTTGCTGTTTGCGAACTCACTAATTGAAGCATTATCATGACATTTTGTAAATATAACAATGATCGAGTTTAATACAAATTTATACCATGTCCAGTTTATAAGACTTTCAAGGCCAGAAAAAAAAATTTGTTTTAGTAAATGCATCCCTAAAACTCCGATAGTAAAAGACGAGTATGAGAAAAATTTCAAGTTGTACAAAAACCACAACTTTTTGAATTTGTCCCACAAAAACCAGCTTTAAAAATCCAAAAACTTCAAAGATTAGAGACAAAAGAAGGATATTCCAAGACAGTGAAGGGACATCTGCCTTTGACTTCTACATGATCTAGGCAAGTAACTGGCAAATTGTTGGATTTGGATTTGTAATCCCTTTAGATAGTACATTTTAAAAAATCGAGTTGGGGGCGTGGCCTGACCACCGATGTGAGCGCACGTACTTGTTAGAGCCCCGCACTAGACCCTGCAAATATCCTGACATAACCCGCTACTAACCCTTCGCAACGGAGTCAGAACCTCTCGAGACGCAGCCGTTACCCCAGAGAGTGCAGATGGGGCAACACAAGGCACACAAGCGAGCCTCAGAGGCAGCCGCCCGACTAGAGAAATATGCCCGGGAAACAAACCAAAATGGCGCCGACTCGGAACAGGCCGCAAACAGCTCCGACCAAGCCGTGAGTACCGCTGAGGGAGCTACACCTGCACGCACAAACAGCACACCTGGGGCAACCTCGCACAGCGCGGAGCCCACTCTGCACGATGTAATGTCAGAAATAAGAGCCGCCAACAGCTCCTGCACATCGCTTATAAATGCTAAAACAGACGAGATCAAAATAGACCTCTCTATCATAAAAGCAGACCTGCAAAAGCTGCGCGAACGCACCACTGCAGTGGAGTCCCGTGTCAGCAACCTGGAGGACACATGCAGAGACCTGCCTAACCAGTATAGGAACTTACAGAAACAACTCGCAGACTGTCTGACCAAAAATGATGATCTCGGGAACCGGCTGAGGCGCAGCAACCTGCGGTTCGTGGGCATTCCCGAGCGAGCGGAGGGCAACACCCCAGAACTGTTCCTGGAAACCTGGCTTAAAGATACCTTTGGCGCTGAGCAACTCTCAAGTATGTTCTCCATTGAACGGGCACACAGAATCCCAACCAGGCAATCACCTCCAGGGGCGCCCCCGAGACCCTTAATCGCCAAACTACTAAATGCCCGGGATCGCGACAAGATCCTCTCTTTGGCCAGGACGCAAGGCCCTTTGCGCTTTCAAGCGTCCACCATCTCCATCTTTGCCGACTACTCCATGGAGGTCCAGAGACAACGAGCAGGCTTCCAAAGCTGCAAGGCCAGACTGCGAGAGGCCGGTCTCCCCTATGCGATGCTCTACCCTGCCCGACTCCGGGTGCAAGCTGAAGGCCGCTTTACCTTCTTTACAACGCCACAGGAGCTCAGCACATGGCTGGATGCTAGAGGAGTGCATCCCTAATGGCCCCTGAACGATCGGCCCAACGACACCCCTGCTGAGGTTCATCTCTCAACCCTGCACCGGACCAGGTTGTCATATAAAGCGGGTTACACACCCGGCCATAGTAAGGGCACAGCGAGCCTAACTGTTTGCATTTTGCTTAAGCAGTTGCTTTAAGCTTTATCACTAGTTTCTTTTACTTAAAGCTTAACGGAGTGGCTTGACCCACCCCAATACTGATCAGAGTTAAAGTGTTAGTTATGGGACAAGTTCTACCCAAAGTTGGGAACCGGGTGGAAGGGGAGGGGGGCAAGTACACGGGAAAATTTACCTTGTGTGTTAATTCTCAATATGAATGTCGGTATAATGTCAATATGCATTTCTATCTATGGTATTATGCAGTGTATGTAAGCAGGGGTACCCTTAATTACCTACCTAACCCTAAATCATGGCGATTAGGCTGACAAGCTGGAATGTGAGAGGCCTCAACTGTCCAATTAAGCGTAGATTAGTATTAGACTTCCTCAAAAGACACTCTACCTCAATAGCCTTCCTCCAGGAAACACACCTGACAGGCTCCAGAATTTTAGCTCTTAAGCGCCCGTGGGTGGGATGGGCATACCATGCCACCTACTCCACACATTCCTCGGGGGTGTCCATCCTCATAGGCAAATCTGTCCCCTTCAGGTTCGACAATGTCAGGACTGACCCTAAAGGCAGATTTATATTTCTACATTGCCACTTTTATTCTTGTGAAATACTCCTAGCCAACATTTACATTCCCCCTCCGTTTGACGGAGAGGTAATTCAAGCCTTGGCGGACCAGTTAGCCCTGTACCCGAGAGCACTAACGTTGGTAGCCGGAGACTTCAACGAAGTCCTGCTCCCTGAACTGGACAGACTCTGGAAGCACCCTACAAGGGCTCCCCCCAAGAGCACCCAGCTCTCTAGACTAATGACCTCTTTAGCCTTAATAGACCCATTGAGAGAAACTCACCCCAGGGTACTTCAGTATTCATGCTTTACCTCTGCCCGCTTAGCGTTATCCAGAATAGACATGGCCTTTATTAACACAGCCGCAATTCCATATGTGGTCGAAACAAACTACCTCCCCCGTGGTATTTCGGACCATGCCCCACTCCAGCTCAAACTTGTGCTCCCACACAAGATTAAACGCCCACGCCCCTCCATAAACCCAGTATGGCTAAACATCCTAGACAACTCCAAAACAGTAGATGACTACATAAATGACTTTATAACATTGAATCAAACAGCGGATTGCATACTCCCCTTCTGGGACTCCTTGAAATCCTACATAAGGAGTGCTATATCTGCCGAAATAGTGGCTTACAAAAGTCAGGCACAAAAAGCCACACAAGCCCTCGAGTCTCAACTTTCACACCTAGACGCAGTAGCTGCTGCCTCCCCCTCTGCGGAGAACCTTAAACTTCTTAATGAAGCACAAATTAGCTACACACAAACTATCAAGCAAAAAGCACTGAATAAGCTATACTTTACCAAAACAAATATATATGAGCAGGACGAGAGGGCAGGGAGAATGCTCGCCCACCTGGCCAAAGCTCACACTACTCCCCCCCCAGTCCCAGTACTTAGAGACCCCTCAGGCAACCTACACACGGACCCCCAGGCGGTCCAAGATATGCTGGTCTCGTTCTATACGGACCTATACAAAACCAAACTGACAGCCCTGGAGCCTGAAATTAATTCCTTCCTTGCCCCACTCGCTCTCCCGACACTGTCCCAAGAGTACAGCGAGTACTTAGACTCTGAACTCACTGAGATAGAGGTACAAGAGGCCATAAATTCCTTCCCACTGGGTAAAGCCGCGGGGGCAGATGGTCTAAGATATTAACCCCATTACTGCTTAAGCTATTCAAAGAAGCACTCCAACTGGGCCAATTTCCTGAATCTCTGTACGAAGCGGCAATTGTTCTCCTCCCCAAACAGGGCAAAGATCCGCAGCTGTGCGAATCCTTCAGGCCAATCTCTCTTCTCACAGCTGACGTAAAAATTTTCGCCAAAGTATTAGCCCGTAGACTGAGTAAAGTGATCACTAAAATAATCCACCCTGATCAGATAGGATTTATTCCGGCAAAAACAGCAGCTCTGAATACCAGACGGCTGTACCTAAACTTAGCTCACTCCCCCGCAGGTCCGGGAAGCAGGGCCATTGCAGCCCTGGACATCACCAAGGCATTTGACACCGTTGAATGGCCCTACCTATGGCAAGTGCTCACTCACTTTGGGTTTGGTGCAAAATTTATCCAAATGATACAACTCCTTTACAAATACCCCACGGCCAGCATCCGCATTAACTCCCTTACTACCCCTGCCTTTGCCCTAACTAGGGGGACAAGGCAAGGATGCCCGCTGTCTCCCCTCCTTTTTGCCATAGCCATAGAGCCCTTTGCGCAGGCGGTACGGGCACACCCCCAGATCAAGGGCTTTGAATACCCAGGCTTTACTGAAAAAGTACAATTATATGCCGACGATACTCTAGTATACTTAGGGGATAGAGGTCCCTCTCTGAAGGCACTGATTGAACTAACCCAAGGGTTTGGAAAGATCTCAGGGCTGCAAACAAGCGCCACCAAGTCGGTACTGTTCTTAGTGGACAAACAACAACCTAATGAACCCCTTGATCTCTGCCCACTGCAGATTTCTAACAAGTTCACGTACCTGGGCATACAGATAGCCCTTCCGATCTCACAATACCATAACCTCAATATAGAGACCCTTTTCCAGTGGGCGCAACACAAATTTAGAACCTGGGAAGCCTTGCCAGTAGGTCCAGCAGGGAGAATCCAACTTATCAAAATGTTCTTGCTACCAAAGGTTCTCTATGCGCTTTGGCACTCCCCAGTATATATCCCAAAGAAGGTATTCACCCAACTAAATACACTCCTCAGCAGATTTATATGGGGCACTTCTAGGCCCCGTCTACGCCTAACCACACTTATGAAACCTAAGGATAGGGGGGGACTGGCACTCCCAGACATGTACATCTATTATGTGGCTGCCCAATTAGCACATATCTCTCCTATGGTTCACCCAGACATCTCCCCCCCACTATACCAACTGTGGGCTTTGGTATCTAGTAATCAGGAGTCTCCCTGGCCCCCGCTACTGACCAAGAAATTACCTAAGAATGTCTCCCCTATACTGGTACTCCAAAACAGAATACTACGAGCTGGACACAAGTTAGTGAAACTGGAGCAATACCCACCCCAAACCCCCCTTTGGCACAATCTAGAGTTCCCCTTGCTGGCACCACATAACCCCCCCAGAATTTGGTATACGCTCAACCTTATCACAATTGGGGATGTCTGGGCCGACAACCAAGTTATACCCCTACAACAACTGTGCAACAGCAGGCACCTTCCACCTGCGCAGTGGTTAACGCACTACAAGCTGACAAGGGCCCTCACCCCCCAACCTGCTCACTCTAGCAACATGGTAGCCAACTCTCCTATTATTGACACCCTGTCAATTCCAGCGCACAAGGGAAAAATCTCAAGCCTGTATAAACAATTATACAAACCACAACATATAGACCCTGAGTTGAAGGTGCGGGATGCTTGGGAGGGTGACTTGGGTGCTCTTCTAGATGATCAGTGGGAATGGATACTTGCCACCCCAAAATTGGTATCATTCGCATATAGACACAATCTCCTACAACTGTATTTAATCCATAGGGTTTACTATACTGTGCAAAGGCTATATGTTATGAAAGTACTCACCTCACCCCTGTGTCTGAGATGCGGTTCAGACGTAGCCACGCTAATACACACCCTATGGGACTGTCCATGCCTAAAACAATACTGGGGCGATATCCTAGGTTGGCTCACAGCTGCCATACCGGGCTGGGGCACTGGCACGGCCAGGAACTGTCTTTTGACAGTCGATCTAAGCGAAAATCTGGACAGCCACACAAAAATGTTCATTCTGAAAGCTTTGTTCCACGCCAGGAGGATACTTACCCTACACTGGAAAGACACCATACCCCCCAAGTCTTCGGAATGGAAAAAAGCCATGGATGATACCGCAGCTCTAGAACGGACAATCCTGGATAAAAGAGGGAAAATACTCACCTTCATACAAACCTGGAGACACTGGACAAACTGCCTTGGCCCCCCAGTCCCCTTCGCCCCGGATGATCCCCCCTCGCTAGCCATCGCCCCTCAGTAAACCCCCCAAAGATCTTGAACATACAAAACCCTCAGGACTTGAAATCTCTTTAGTACCGGCACTCATTTACACAAATGTCTTTTTCCTTGTTTGTCTTGTTTTGACTGTTTACTCCAATGTTCAATAAAGATATTATTGAAAGCAAAAAAAAAAAAAATCGAGTTGGAAAAATCCAAATCAGAATAAAAATAGTTTGTTAATTGCCCCCCTGGGGTCTCAAGCTTTTAAAGGTGCTCAAAGAAAGAATTTGGGAATGTCAAGAGAGTTCACCTATGAAGAAGAGAAGCTGCTTTAGAACAGACATTTTATTATTAGTTATATAATAAATACTATAATTTCCTGCATCAGAACTGGGCCCAGGGGCTGTGGCACCCAAGCCAAGAATGGCAGTGTTACCCCCGCCCCCCCCCCCCCAGGGCAGGGGCAGATGGATTGTGCACGTTTGGGACACCAGTAAAGTTTTGAAGGCCATCAATGCAGCAATAGACATTATACACCCAACCCTTTCCTTTTCCCAATATGTTTGTGCTCTAGGCAAGTACCTGAAACCTTCTTATATTTCCTTTCTGCAGAAGATTTAGCGAATTAATCACTCTAATTCCTCTCCTCCTGATTCTAAACGCTGAGTGTTTTGCATCTATGGAAACCAGTATTTCAGCAGATAGAAATTCAAAACAACTTCTAATCAGCAACCACTGAAAGATTTGAGACCACTTGAAATTGTGCGCGTTATTCATTCCCTGCGCAATGTCCAAGTTAAATATTGTGCTGCCAATAATGAGCCTTCCTGTGGGCGGCTATAGATGGAAAGGAATGTGAAACCGAGGAGAGAACGTAGATCTTGCAGGTTGTCCCTCTATGAAAAGCCAAGGTTAGTAAATCGAACATCTGATCGGCGGGTAAAAAAATGCGGTTGCGCCAAAAAAGTTGCATCAAAAAAGTGATGTGATAGCCATTTTTTTTTCATCGTTCCACAAACTTTTAAGCAGTTTCGGACGAATTCGCTCATCACAAAATGATCTTTACTAATTCTACTTTCTACGGCTCTCCTAATATCCCTTCTAGTGTGTGTCCCACCATACACTGTCTGATCCTGTCAGAGAATGGTAGTCCCCCTATGACTGGGGAAGGGTTTGGATCTTTCTCTTGGGTCCCCCTTATTGGGTAGGATGAATGGATATGTGTGTATAAAGTCAGGGTCAGGCAGGTCCCCAATAAAGATAAAGAGTCTGAATAAGCTTTTGTGTTCTAACTTGTATGTAACAGTTCAAATATAATTGGTGATTGGTTGCTATGGGCAACATTGCCAATGATGTTTGTCTCCTGTGTTAAAATACAATTGCCTCCGAATACAAAATGATCATATTTTTTCAAAGTTTTCGTACTGTGCATGTTTTAACCAAAAATTATGCGACTATTATGCGTATTATGCGTATTGTCGCGCCGAGTAGGAAAGTTTGGGATTCATTCAAGCTTCGGTATGGTGACTTTCCTTGGGCCGGGTTGGAGCTGCAGAGTGCCATTGAGCCCTATGGGAGACTTTCCTTGGGCCGGGTTGGAGCTGCAGAGTGCCATTGAGCCCTATGGGAGGCTTTCCTTGGGCCAGGTTGGAGCTGCAGAGTGCCATTGAGCCCTATGGGAGACTTTCCTTGGGCCGGGTTGGAGCTGCAGAGTGCCATTGAGCCCTATGGGAGACTTTCCTTGGGCCAGGTTGGAGCTGCAGAGTGCCATTGAGCCCTATGGGAGACTTTCCTTGGGCCGGGTTGGAGCTGCAGAGTGCCATTGAGCCCTATGGGAGACTTTCCTTGGGCCGGGTTGGAGCTGCAGAGTGCCATTGAGCCCTATGGGAGACTTTCCTTGGGCCGGGTTGGAGCTGCAGAGTGCCATTGAGCCCTATGGGAGGCTTTCCTTGGGCCGGGTTGGAGCTGCAGAGTGCCATTGAGCCCTATGGGAGGCTTTCCTTGGGCCGGGTTGGAGCTGCAGAGTGCCATTGAGCCCTATGGGAGGCTTTCCTTGGGCCGGGTTGGAGCTGCAGAGTGCCATTGAGCCCTATGGGAGGCTTTCCTTGGGCCGGGTTGGAGCTGCAGAGTGCCATTGAGCCCTATGGGAGGCTTTCCTTGGGCCGGGTTGGAGCTGCAGAGTGCCATTGAGCCCTATGGGAGACTTTCCTTGGGCCGGGTTGGAGCTGCAGAGTGCCATTGAGCCCTATGGGAGGCTTTCCTTGGGCCGGGTTGGAGCTGCAGAGTGCCATTGAGCCCTATGGGAGGGGAGGCTTTCCTTGGGCCGGGTTGGAGCTGCAGAGTGCCATTGAGCCCTATGGGAGGCTTTCCTCGGGCCGGGTTGGAGCTGCAGAGTGCCATTGAGCCCTATGGGAGGCTTTCCTCGGGCCGGGTTGGAGCTGCAAAGTGCCATTGAGCCCTATGGGAGGCTTTCCTCGGGCCGGGTTGGAACTGCAGAGTGCCATTGAGCCCTATGGGAGGCTTTCCTTGGGCCGGGTTGGAGCTGCAGAGTGCCATTGAGCCCTATGGGAGGCTTTCCTTGGGCCGGGTTGGAGCTGCAGAGTGCCATTGAGCCCTATGGGAGGCTTTCCTTGGGCCGGGTTGGAGCTGCAGAGTGCCATTGAGCCCTATGGGAGGGGAGGCTTTCCTCGGGCCGGGTTGGAACTGCAGAGTGCCATTGAGCCCTATGGGAGGCTTTCCTTGGGCCGGGTTGGAGCTGCAGAGTGCCATTGAGCCCTATGGGAGACTTTCCTTGGGCCGGGTTGGAGCTGCAGAGTGCCATTGAGCCCTATGGGAGGCTTTCCTTGGGCCAGGTTGGAGCTGCAGAGTGCCATTGAGCCCTATGGGAGGCTTCCAAAATCATGCACTGAAGGATCAAAGTCGGAAAGGTTTTCCCGCCGTTTACGATCGTTCGGATATGAAAATTTTGTGACTTTCGGATCGCCAATACGATATTATCCTAATTAATACGATTTTTTCGTAAGCATTTTCGTGATATTTGTGATCATCAGAAATTGTTGTATCTAATCCGAATTTTACGCATTTTGGAATTCGTTCATTGATGAATCTGTCATGTGCAAACTGGTCACAATTAACTGCTACAATTGGTCTTGTATCTTGTATCCAAAGACATTCGAAGGCCTCCTACCCTCAGCACTTGTGTTTGACATGTTCAAAAAGAACGGTTGATGCCATTTACTTTGTGTTGGTTGGATGGGAACACTAATATTTCAGCTGCAAAGACAAAAGCATGCTGGGTAATATAGGGGTTTTAAAGGGAAACTATAACCCCCAGAATGGATACTTAGCTAACAGATAGTTTATATCATATTAATGACCTATTAAAGAATCTCGCCAAACTGGAATATATATATATCTGCAAATATTTCCTTTTTGCATATTTTCTCGAGCCGCCATTTTGTGATGGGCTGTGTGTTCCCTTAGAGATCAGCTGACAGGAAGTGATGCAGCTCTAACTGTAACAGGAAGTAGTGTGGAAGCAAAAGGCAGAACTCTGTCTATTCATTGGCTGATGGGGCCTAGCATGTATGTGTGCCTTGGCTTGTTTGTGTGCACTGTGAATCCTATGATGCCAGGGGGCGGCCCTTAGTACTAAAATGGCAGTTTCCTTTTTAGGATTACCCAATGGCACATACTGCTAAACAAGTATATTTATATGAAAATGGTTTATTTAGATGAAGCAGGGTTTTACATATGAGCTGTTTATGCTATATATATTTTTATAGAGACCTACATATAGTTTTCTAGGGGGGTATAGGGCTGGTTTTGAAGGTAATGTGCATAAAGATTCCAAAAAAATAGAATACAAGACCTACTTGTGAAAGAAAGAGAAAGATAGAAAAATGGAATATTATTTTATCTTTGGTTACAAAATACAGGACCTTTAAAGTGTTATAAGCTCTTTGGTAAATGATTATTTGCCTCTTTGGCCCTTAATTTAAGTTTAGTAGCCAGCCAATGCCGGGGGCCCAGGGCAATGATGGAGAGAAAGTGAAATGCTTCCATCCTGTAGGTCTTAGTTCAACAGCAGCCATAGGATAGTCCCCCGTGTGTAAATACTACTATAGGTAATGCAATAATATGGTATTTTAGCAAGTCCTACTGACCAAGTATTGGCTTTAGGGCCCCAGGGCCAATCACCTCCTTGCCCTTAACTGAAACCTGCTCTTATAGTTGATTTTCTGAACGTTCAGGCAAAGTATTCTGAGCTAATGTACTATTTTCACTTCGGATCCCCATAATAACATTTCCTGATATTTTCAGCCCCATTTAGTGATTATATATTCCTTATAAAAGCAGGCGCCGGTAATGGACTGGAATACTATTAACACATCTTGTCAGCGTACGTCTCGCTCTGACCATCTGGCATGAAAGAGACTGGGAAAAAAGAAAATAAAAGAGCAAAAAAAAAAAAAAAAATCCCCAAAACATATGTTATTATACCCACATTTGCCTGAAATTCTGAACCGTAGAAATTTGCTAAATAAGGCAAAATGGATGAACTTTTTATTCTCTGAATTTGGGAATGTTTAATAGTGACTCGCTGCTAATATTGGTTATTTTTACTGATGTGCATAGTATAGGGCCTGGGCTCAAGCAAGGAGGCATTGGGGGTCATTTATGAACAGCAGGGCAAAGTGCAAAGTGCCATGTTTTTTGCTGTTTGCACCCTGCCCCGCACTCGGTCCCTGCTCCCCAAAACAGAAAGCCATTCATCATTGCTATATGGTGTAACCCTCCCACCCCTTAGTATCATTCAGAGGCAATGGAGCCCTATGGCAGTCAGTCAGAACTGGGCTGCCTTTTGCCCACCAGTGCTCAGCCAGAACCGGAATGCGAGTGCTCTTCCAGTTGTAGGGTTGCCACCTCTGCTGGCTTTTGTAGCCGGGCAGGGGGCTGGGGTGACAGCATGGGGGGGGGGAGGAGGCATTGCCATGATGTCATGGGGTGGAGGTGGGGCCGTGCCATCACAGGGGCAAGGTTATGACACGGCGATTGCTGCGTCAATGTTGCTAAGTCCTAACCGGTTTTCCTAATTTGGCAGGAGGTGGCAACACTATCCAATCAGCACATTTTTTGCATTCCTCAATAGCCATCAGTTAAGGCAGGTCTGGCCAACAGATAGCAGCTCCCAGTAGATATCAGAATAGCACTCAATAGTAAGAAATTCAAGTCTGGCTTGGGACTCCTCCAGTTACATGGGAGTAGGAGAAACAATAGGTTAGCTGAAAGCAGTTCTAATGTGTAGCGCCGGCTCCTTCTGAAAGCTCAGACTCAGGCACACTTTACTGCTGCGCTGCAAGTTGGAGTGATATCCCCCCCCTCCCTCACCCCCAGCAGCCGATCAGCAGAACAATGGGAAGGGAGCAAGATAGCAGCTCCCAGTAGGTATCAGAATAGCACTCAATAGTAAGAAATCCAGGTCCGGCTTGGGACTCCTCCAGTTACATGGGAGTAGGAGAAACAATAGGTTAGCTGAAAGCAGTTCTAATGTGTAGCGCTGGCTGAAAGCTCAGACTCAGGCACAAGGCACTGAGATGGCGCCTACACACCAATATTACAGCTACAAATACATTTGTTGGTACAAGAATAAAAGTTTAATTGGCAGAGGGAATTATTTGCTGTGTAACAGTGTCATTTAGAAATAAAAAGTACCCCATAAACATCATGACGGAGTATTGGCAAGAAAGCTTGAAGCTTCCAGATTATTAAGATTTAGATCCAAGTCCTCTTTAATGGAAATGCCAAAAAGCAGTATATATATATATATATATATATATATATACAGTATACATACTGTAGTTATTTTATATCCAACCAACTTCAACCCAAAAACCATCAATACTCTCCTATGCATCCCCCCATAAGAAACCCCTCAGAGAATTAACCTTTTGTTGATGCCAATAGGGGCTGCCGGCCAATAGACAACAGCAGGTTATAATAAGTCACCTCAGAGTCCCATGACCTGTATACTCGGCCTGCAGCCTCGTTGGCTTTCGTTATCCTTATATTTGACAAGGGTACATTCTTCCTTATAAAAAGGGTCAGTAAAATCGGAGCCATTTATTCCCCCCTATATCTATAAATAAAAGATAACATGTAAAAAGAAATACCAATTCTCACACTGATCTGGAGGAAATAGCTGTCTCCATAATTAGCCTTAAACTAATATATATACAGCATGGATGTAACAGAGGATTTCCCAGCTCCCCCCACCAAGCATAATCATGGACTGATGAAGGTATAATTAGCCAATTTTGTTAATAGCAGCCCATTCATAGCAAGTGAATCTCCTTATCTAATAGGGATCCACTCAATGCTCGCACCCCCCTGACTGATTCTGCCAGGAATTAACTTCACGCGGTGCTTTTGTTCCTATCTATTCTGCGCTCTAATGGCCGACTGTCCCTGGCTGTGCCCAATAAGGGGACACATTAGACCCTCCTGGTCACACGTTGTTGTACTTGTACCCCCTCCCCAAACCCCAGTAATTCTAGAACTCGTATCCTCATTTCACAATACTATAATATCTCTCTTTCCATGTCTTGTATCTGTCTGACACTTCATTCTTATTTTCCTAGATGCAAAACTAAATCTCCAGGGCACACAGGCCTTTTTCTGACTCTTTAGGCATTTCCTCAGGGCAAGAGTTATAATAGTTTTTTACTGTAATTATGTCACTTGTGCCACATTGACTCATTGAAACTTGCATTTAATAAAAAAAATATATATTCAATATTATAAAATATGAGAATATTGGAAGTCACTAAGGAGTATCTTGACCTGTACAAAAGCACTTTGCCTGTGGTCGTGCAAATCCTCTGGCACCTAATGGCTTGTAATATCCTTACCATTTACAGTAGGGGTACATTATCTCTTATAATACTTTGTGCCTTTATATGTGAAATGGAGATTACTGCACCATTAGATTATATCTTAAAAAGCCTTTATTAAGTATAACATGGGTTTAGATCACCGACAATAGTACTTTATGCCTTTACATTATCCCTTATAATACATGAGTGATACTCAGAGTTCCCTGTATAACTCAGCCTGCAGCCTTGTGCCTTTATATGGGCACAGAACCCCTCAGTGACTGCTAATATCCTTATCATTTACAGTAGGGGGTACATTATCCCTTATAATACATGAGTGATACTCAGAGTTCCCTGTATAACTCAGCCTGCAGCCTTGTGCCTTTATATGGGCACAGAACCCCTCAGTGACTGCTAATATCCTTATCATTTACAGTAGGGGGTACATTATCCCTTATAATACATGAGTGATACTCAGAGTTCCCTGTATAACTCAGCCTGCAGCCTTGTGCCTTTATATGGGGGGCACAGAACCCCTCAGTGACTGCTAATATCCTTATCATTTACAGTAGGGGGTACATTATCCCTTATAATACATGAGTGATACTCAGAGTTCCCTGTATAACTCAGCCTGCAGCCTTGTGCCTTTATATGGGCACAGAACCCCTCAGTGACTGCTAATATCCTTATCATTTACAGTAGGGGTACATTATCCCTTATAATACATGAGTGATACTCAGAGTTCCCTGTATAACTCAGCCTGCAGCCTTGTGCCTTTATATGGGCACAGAACCCCTCAGTGACTGCTAATATCCTTATCATTTACAGTAGGGGGTATATTATCCCTTATAATACATGAGTGATACGGTATAACTCAGCCCGCAGCTACATAATTGTAGCATTTAGGTCAAATAAATAGGGTGGATGGAAAATACATATTTCTGCTCACTGGACTCTAACCTCTAGTCAAAGAACTGGGATTTGTATTGCAGAACATACACTCTAACGCAGGACGGATCTTTTGTCACTGCTGTTTGGTTCCAGGCTATGAGAATACAAACAGAGCTTATAACTGAAGGAAAGGTACTACAAGAATCTGCCTTTTTTATTGTAAAATGGCCAGTGCAGCACGGAGAGCAATTGGGGTTGTTCCTGAGTTAAATTGCCCAGTAAATACAGCAATCTGCAGCCATCAGCAAACTGTATAAGTGAGTGGGCAGGGGTCGGGCATTAACAGCTGAAACCTCTCATTGGCAGATATAGAACAGAACAATTTGTCCTTTGCTGCAGTTGAGGCTGACACAGTAACATCAGCATTAATAACATGTATTTATAAAGCACCACCATGTTCCACAGACACGTTACATACGAAAATACAACCAGTAACCCATACAAGGAGTAAAGGGGGTCCTCCCCAAAAGAAAAAGGAATTCTCCTGGCCAAGGCAGCCTTGCTGGAACATTGGGCTAATTCTATTGCCCAATGTATCTGTTTCATATCTATAGGCTTTCCTATCTATAGGCTTTCCTATAGGCTTTCCTATAGGCTTTCCTATCTATAGGCTTTCATATCTATAGGCTTTCCTATAGGCTTTCCTATTTATAGGCTTTCATATCTATAGGCTTTCCTATAGGCTTTTATATCTATAGGCTTTCATATCTATAGGCTTTCCCATTTATAGGCTTTCATATCTATAGGCTATCTATGAATTTTTTCAGATCTATCTGCTTTTCAGGAACTAAGATAACCCCATGGCAATGGGCCTGGGAATATGGGGTAATAATGGAGCAATAAAAGGAGACTGAGTTCTGAGTACTGTCAGCATAGAGGGGGTATTGGAAACCATATGAACTGATCAGTTGGCCATTGGAAGACCTATACAGAGATAATAATGAGGGGCCCAGGACAGGGCCTTGAGGAACCCCAACAGAGAGACGTCAGGGAGAAGATAATTCTCCATTGTAGGAGACACTGAAAGAACAATCTCTGGGGGAAGAGGAAAACCAAAGTATATCAGAGAGATCTAGGCGTATTAGTAGTGGGAAGTGGTTCGGCTGATAACAGGACATTATTAGGAAAGTTCCAGTGGAATGTTGTGGCCTGAAGCCAGATTGTAGGAGGTCCAACAGGTAATGATGAGAGAGGAAAGGCATTAGTTGGTCATATAATAAGCACTCAAGTAGTTTAGGCATTAAGGCAAGCAGAGATATGGGATGGGGCAGACATTTTAATTAGCAGGGAAAGATTAATTAGATGAGTTCGGGCTTAGAGGAAACATAGGTTGGGATGGAGAGAAGTTTGGAAGAAATTGGATCGAGGGGACAATAAATAAGATCTGAGGAAACCAAGTTTTAAAAACTTCCGCTGCACAACTCCGTGGAGCCCATAAAATTAGAAATAAACTCGATTTCTAATTTTTCCATGGGTATTTTCACAATGGCCATGTCATTAAATGTTTGTTTATGTCTTTATTAGGTGGCTCTTAGCCATTTGCCTGGATATCTTGCTGGAATGCCCAGAGGGAATGATATGAGAATGAACATCTGCTTCCCTGTGCCTGTGGGGAGAACGCCTTGACTCTGATGTTCCTTTCTCGCATTCCCACCATGTCCTCGGAGCTCTTGGTACGTCCCACATAGAGCTGCCCTGCCTGACACGCTGGGACACCCCCTCAAATATTTTCTTTTTCTACAATCTTTTTACATGTGCCATCAAGTATCATGCTGTGAAGCTCTAACCACGGCCTCCAAACTTCTGCTGCATTAAAATAACAATAACAAATGGAATAATTCCATATTTTTGTCCTCTTTTTATTCTCTATCCGACACCCTGAACTTCACTGGGCAATAGCGCTGCGTCCGGAACATCTGTAGCAACATCTGTTGTGTTACTTTAAGGAGGTTTTTCCCAAGACACTTCCTTTCTCAACATTTTCCCATCAGATTTGAGATGAATGAATAGTTGGGGGCACATGTAGGAAGCTGTGCAAGAAATGGCGTTGAGTTTCTCCACCGTAAAACACCATGGTAGCTCCTTACATCACACCCTGCCCCAATGGAGCTGGTCAGTGTTATCAATAGCCTAGCCCTTAACACTAATACAGTAAAGAGATATCAGAGTTTAGTTTATGGAATAATGTAATACAATGAATTAGGGATGCAACGAATCCAGGATTCGGCCTTTTTTGGCTGGAATTTACGGTCCTGGCCAAACCGAATCCTAATAATCACGTGACTATATCTCACATAAACACAGACTGAACCCTTCCAAAACCTAATTAGTATATGCTAGATAGGATTCAATTCGGTATTCGGCCAAATCCTTTATGATGGATTCAGGGGTTCAGTCGAATCCAAAAAAGTGGATTTGGTGCATCCCTACAATAAATGGCTAAAAACTTGTTGTCAGGACTTGTATTTTTAATATATGCTTATTTTGTAAAATGAAAATAAAGAATATACAAAAGAAATGTTATCAATAGCCAATGTATGTACTGTATGTACCTGGAGTACCTGGAGGGAACCCACGGAGAGAACAAACTCCTTGCAGAGAGTGCCCTGGCTGGAATCGAACATAAGGCAGTAATGCTTCTGCTGCTCCATCGTGCTGCCGTCTATCATAAAGCTGCCTTTTGCAATTTTCAACAATTTTGCCACATGAATTTGTCCCATTGATTTCAATGGATTACACTGAGCCTGACATCAGGTCCCCTTTAGTCCCAGGGACAGGCCCTGGTTTTTGATCTTGTTCCCCTTGGGAAAACTGGAAAAAAGGGAGCAATTTACCCTGACTGAAAGAATAAGCACAAATAATTCAATTTTCAGAAGGGCTGTTTGGGTAAAAATGGCCTCATGTGGTAGACTGGGCAATTGCTATTTGCTGTATTTAATATTGCTTTTTTTGCTTTTTAACAACATAATGATATATACCCCATAATATGTATGTTTATATTATGTTACATAATGTTAATTCAATTGAATTTGGGACCTGTGTTTCTCGGTGGAAGGGTTAATTTTCTATGACTCTTTGATTGCTTTTAAGGGTGGGAGGGGTGAGATTTTCATATTTATATATATATATATATATATATATATATATATATATATATACAGTGGTGTGAAAAACTATTTGCCCCCTTCCTGATTTCTTATTCTTTTGCATGTTTGTCACACTTAAATGTTTCTGCTCATCAAAAACCGTTAACTATTAGTCAAAGATAACATAATTGAACACAAAATGCAGTTTTTAAATGAAGGTTTACGTTATTAAGGGAGAAAAAAAACTCCAAATCTACATGGCCCTGTGTGAAAAAGTGATTGCCCCCCTTGTTAAAAAATAACTTAACTGTGGTTTATCACACCTGAGTTCAATTTCTGTAGTCACCCCCAGGCCTGATTACTGCCATCACTTAAATAGGAGCTACCTGGCACAGAGAAGTAGACCAAAAGCACCTCAAAAGCTACACATCATGCCAAGATCCAAAGAAATTGAGGAACAAATGAGAACAAAAGTAATTGAGATCTATCAGTCTGGTAAAGGTTATAAAGCCATTTCTAAAGCTTTGGGACTCCAGCGAACCACAGTGAGAGCCATTATCCACAAATGGCAAAAACATGGAACAGTGGTGAACCTTCCCAGGAGTGGCCGGCCGACCAAAATTACCCCAAGAGCGCAGAGACAACTCATCCGAGAGGCCACAAAAGACCCCAGGACAACATCTAAAGAACTGCAGGCCTCACTTGCCTCAATTAAGGTCAGTGTTCACGACTCCACCATAAGAAAGAGACTGGGCAAAAACGGCCTGCATGGCAGATTTCCAAGGCGCAAACCACTTTTAAGCAAAAAGAACATTAAGGCTCGTCTCAATTTTGCTAAAAAACATCTCAATGATTGCCAAGACTTTTGGGAAAATACCTTGTGGACCGACGAGACAAAAGTTTAACTTTTTGGAAGGTGCGTGTCCCGTTACATTTGGCGTAAAAGTAACACAGCATTTCAGAAAAAGAACATCATACCAACAGTAAAATATGGTGGTGGTAGTGTGATGGTCTGGGGTTGTTTTGCTTCTTCAGGACCTGGAAGGCTTGCTGTGATAGATGGAACCATGAATTCTACTGTCTACCAAAAAATCCCGAAGGAGAATGTCCGGCCATTTGTTCGTCAACTCAAGCTGAAGCGATCTTGGGTGCTGCAGCAGGACAATGACCCAAAACACACCAGCAAATCCACCTCTGAATGGCTGAAGAAAAACAAAATGAAGACTTTGGAGTGGCCTAGTCAAAGTCCTGACCTGAATCCTATTGAGATGTTGTGGCATGACCTTAAAAAGGCGGTTCATGCTAGAAAACCCTCAAATAAAGCTGAATTACAACAATTCTGCAAAGATGAGTGGGCCAAAATTCCTCCAGAGCGCTGTAAAAGACTCGTTGCAAGTTATCGCAAACGCTTGATTGCAGTTATTGCTGCTAAGGGTGGCCCAACCAGTTATTAGGTTCAGGGGGCAATTACTTTTTCACACAGGGCCATGTAGGTTTGGATTTTTTTTCTCCCTAAATAATAAAAACCCTCATTTAAAAACTGCATTTTGTGTTTACTTGTGTTATCTTTGACTAATAGTTAAATGTGTTTGATGATCAGAAACATTTTGTGTGACAAACATGCAAAAGAATAAGAAATCAGGAACCTGCAGAAATAGTTTTTCACACCACTGTATATATATATATATATACCTTTGGTGTGTGTTCCCCACTTGGAGCCTATGATTAAGTGCTGGGTAAGGATGAAACACAAGGCCAGTTAGGGGGGGATTTGGGGTGAGTGCTTATTTGTGCCCTGGGTACCCCTGGAACTATAGCAGGGTGACTGTTACCCCAATGTTTCTATATATCTGTAACCTTGTTATGGGCTAAGGGGGCCCAGCCTGAAGGCCAGTTAGGGGGGGATTTGGGGTGAGTGCTTATTTGTGCCCTGGGTACCCCTGGAACTATAGCAGGGTGACTGTCACCCCAATGTTCCTATATATCTGTAACCTTGTTATGGGCTAAGGGGGCCCAGCCTGAAGGCCAGTTAGGGGGGGATTTGGGGTGAGTGCTTATTTGTGCCCTGGGTACCCCTGGAACTATAGCAGGGTGACTGTCACCCCAATGTTTCTATATATCTGTAACCTTGTTATGGGCTAAGGGGGCCCAGCCTGAAGGCCAGTTAGGGGGGGATTTGGGGTGAGTGCTTATTTGTGCCCTGGGTACCCCTGGAACTATAGCAGGGTGACTGTTACCCCAGTGTTTCTATATATCTGTAACCTTGTTATGGGCTAAGGGGGCCCAGCCTGAAGGCCAGTTAGGGGGGGATTTGGGGTGAGTGCTTATTTGTGCCCTGGGTACCCCTGGAACTATAGCGGGGTGACTGTTACCCCAATGTTTCTATATATCTGTAACCTTGTTATGGGCTAAGGGGGCCCAGCCTGAAGGCCAGTTAGGGGGAGATTTGGGGTGAGTGCTTATTTGTGCCCTGGGTACCCCTGGAACTATAGCGGGGTGACTGTTACCCAAATGTTTCTATATATCTGTAACCTTGTTATGGGCTAAGGGGGCCCAGCCTGAAGGCCAGTTAGGGGGGGATTTGGGGTGAGTGCTTATTTGTGCCTTGGGTACCCCTGGAACTAACGAGCGGATCTTACAGTGTATGGTCACCTTTAGTGCTAAATCTTTAATATGCGACTTGGATTCTCTTATTTGGAATGTATGGGACCTGAGATTAACAGCTCAACAGCTTTAACATTGACGGCACAAAGAACTGTCTTATTAATACACAAGAAAATCAGGGAAGAATGAAGAAATATCTACACAATGGATCGTGGGAAATGATCAGTTTTGAAAGCATTCTGGATAATGGGTTTATATCTAATAAACCCACAGCTTTACTACTTCCCTCCATTCCTAGGTTCAAGACGTGTCCATTGAAAGCAAAGGGGCACAGCTACTACCAATGGGCACAATTCCAACAAAACTGGTCTGTTTAAAATAACATTTAACAAAATATGTTTCAGAAATGGAAACACCCTGGTTTAAACATCAGCCGTGATTCATGTGAACCATGATATGGATCAATTGCTCTTCTCATCTCTTCAAAACCATTAGGAGGCTGCATTGGAGGCTGATAAAAAGGCAATCGGCTCCTGAAAGAACAAAGGCCACTTAAGGTGTCGGACACATTCGCTGTTTTGATCATAAAGTCACCCTAAATGCCAGGGCCCCTCCTCCCCTAGGGATGCAATTAGTAGGATATACATTTTTGCAATTAAAAGTAAATATGATTTCTTCTTAAGATAGTTGGCAGTTACTCGGCCTCTAATGAGGGACCTAAGCCTTCTGCCCTTTAGCTGGAGATCTAATTGTCATATCTATAATAATAAGTCAAATAAACTGGACTTGCTGTATTTTTTGAAGACGTTTCGCCAGTCATTTGACCTGAACTTGATTGACTTTGGTCTTTTTTCAACCCTATGTAACTATATGACCTGGATGAAGGAGAACCTTCACAGACAGACTCTAATTGTCATGTGTGAATACATTAAGTATGAATGGATATGGAAGGCACAACTATTGATTTAGTTTGATGATATAAGAACCAATCACCATTCCATTGACACCTCGCCCATTTCCCAATCTCACTTTGACTTTGGTGATGGGCGAAAAAATTTACCAGACTTGTGATGGAAAAATTTGCTGCGAGTCCAAAAATTGTCTCACTCATTAAAAGAATTGTCTCTCTTATCAAAAGAATTGTCTTGTGCCAAAAAGAATTATCTCTCGCGTCAAAAAGAATTCTCACTCATCAAAAGAATTGTCTCTTGCGTCAAAAAAAATTGTCTCTCTCATCAAAAGAATTGTCTTGCGCCAAAAAGAATTGTCTTGCGCCAAAAAGAACTGTCTCTCGCGTCAAAAGAATTGTCTCTCGCGTCAAAAGAATTGTCTCGTGTCAAAAGAATTGTCTCTCGCGTCAAAAGAATTGTCTCTCGCGTCAAAAGAATTGTCTCTCACCAAATTGTCTCTCGCGTCAAAAGAATTGTCTCTCTCACCAAATTGTCTCTCCAGGGCCGCCGCTCCCTATAAGCAGAGTATGCAGTCTGCATAGGGCACCAACCCCCCCGGAGGCACCATCCCAGCTGCTCAATAAAATCGTTTTTATATATTATAACATACCCCCCAACACTGTCCCGTCGGTTTTTATAGCGCATCCCGCTGTCCCGGATAGGTCAATCTATGGGGGCAATTGAGGGCACTTACTATGGGGGCATTGTCTATGGGGGCTTTTGGGGGCACTTACTATGGGGGCATTGTCTATGGGGCTATTGGGGGCACTTACTATGGGGGCACTGTGAGTGGGGCCCCAATAGTAGGTGTTTTTTTTTATTATTTTATTTTTACTTCTGTAATATTTGTGGGAGGGGGCACAAAAGTAAATTTCTGCTTAGGGCACCCATTTGGCCAGCAGTGGCCCTGTGTCTCTCTCGTCAAAATAATTGTCGCACGCAAATTTTTCACCATTTCGCAAATCTTTTGAAAGATTCACACATTTTTTGGCGAAATGGGACAGATTTGCTCATCACTATTTGAGTTCATTCCATTAAAATCCAGAGGTTTAAAACTAAAACCACCTGCTGCCATAATGCTTCCTAACAATACTAGGGGCCAGATTCATTAAAGTACGAATTACAAGTACGATTTGTGAAAATTCGCATTAAATATGAAAATTTCTGATGTGCGTTAATTTTGCGAAAAGTCTGGTTGTGCTTGTCCAAAAATATTGTGGTACGATTCAAAAGTTACGTAATTTTCGTATCCGAACAAATACAAAGTCTCGGAAATTAACGAAAATATCATAGAAAATACGCAAAAGTTGTAAACATACAAAAAATACAAAATTTTTGTAATCAGACCTGTCTTACTTTAATGAATGTATCCATTCAATGAAGCATCCAATGGGATGGCCGTTCTCCTTCCTATAAGTTTAACATGTGACATACTAAGTACAAAGGCAGATGATATCTACGTCAGTTATGAGACAAATGTGGCATGCTGATTTTTTTTTTTACACTCATTTAGATATTGAAGAAATAAAAAAAATTAAGAAGTCATTCTTTATTCATAACTATGTCCCTTGTGCTATTAAAAATAAGATACAAGAAAGGCATTTAGATGTATTTTAAATAAAAATGTCATTGTGGTAGGTCAGTGACAGCAGAGCAGCAAAGCCTTCAGTTGGGATCCCAGTTAGGATTCTAGCAACTGGGGGGGAAGAAGTCCTGCTCTACAGAATAGAATTAAAAAGTGTAATCTAAAGTATAATACAGGTATCGGACCCCTTATCCGGAAACCCATTATCCAGAAAGCTCTGAATTACGGAAAGCCTGTCTCCCATTGACTCCATTATAATCAAATAATTAGGATTTTTAAAGTTGATTTCCTTTTTCTCTGTAATAATAAAACAGTACCTGTACTTGATCCCAACTAAGATATAATTACCCCTTATTGGGGGCAGAACAGCCCTATTGGGTTTATTTCATGGTTAAATGATTCCCTTTTCTCTGTAATAATAAAACAGTACCTGTACTTGATCCCAACTAAGATATAATTACCCCTTATTGGGGCAGAACAGCCCTATTGGGTTTATTTCATGGTTAAATGATTCCCTTTTCTCTGTAATAATAAAACAGTACCTGTACTTGATCCCAACTAAGATATAATTACCCCTTATTGGGGGCAGAACAGTCCTATTGGGTTTATTTAATGGTTAAATGATTCCCTTTTCTCTGTAATAATAAAACAGTACCTGTACTTGATCCCAACTAAGATATAATTAATTCTTATTGGATGCAAAACAATCCTATTGGATTTAATTAATGTTTTATTGATTTTTTAGTAGACTTAAGGTATGAAGATCCAAATTACGGAAAGACCCCTTATCCGGAATACCCTTCGTCCCGAGCATTCTGGATAACGAGTCCTATACCTGTACTGTATATACTAAGTGATTCTGACACGCAGGCACCTTGTTCAAGAAAATGGGAATCAATAGAACAAAGAAGAGTTAAAGACTAGTGATGAGCGAATATGTCCTGAGAAATTGTGAAAAATTAGTGAAATGCAGCTAAGCACACAAATTTTTTTTTACACAACTTCTTTTTTTACTCAAATTTGAGCTATGGTTAAAAAACTCGAATGCCTGGTATTTATTAAGTGAAAAAAACTCAAATGTAAAAATTTGCCATCTAAAAGCTTGTGAGTTTCTATAGAAGTCAGTGGGAGTCGTCATAGGCAAAGTCAGGCCGTATTTTTGAGATATCTGAGATATTGGAGTTTTTGAGTTTTATTTGAGTTTGTAAACTGAAAAATTCAAGATTTACAAGTTTTTTTTTGCACGTTTACAACATTAATAAATAAATGCACATTCGACAGGGTCGGACTGGGCCGCCGGGACAAAACCTGGTGGGGAGGTAAGGGAGGTAAGGGAGGCTCAGCGGGGGCTCCTGTGGGGGGCTAAGGGAGGCTCAGTTTGGGCCCCTGTGGGAGACTAAGGGAGGCTCTGCAGGGACCTCTGTGTGGGGGTTAGAGAATCTCTGCGGGGGCCCTGTGGGGGGGGGGGTAAGGGAGGCTCAAGGGGGGTCCCTGAGGTGGGGTTAGGGGGTGTGGGGGAACCTGCAGGGCACCTGGGGCGGCAGCCCTGGTGGGCCATACACCCCCCAGTCCGATGCTGACATTCGATATGTGAGTTTAATCTCTTTAGAAAATGAAACTGTAATTCACAAACTCGAAAACTGATATATAAGCCCATAGGAGTTGAGGTTTGGTCTCATATAAATGACAGGAAATAAATAAAATAATAAATCCTCCACCAAGTAGAAAAGAAAATGTAGAATGTGTGACGTATCCCTGTTCCCCAAATAGGGGAGGAGCGGGGAGTGTAGGAAAATGCTGCAGGAGCCCCTATGTTGCATAGTAAGGAGATGCCACTTTAATACATAAATGTTTCAGGCGGGATACTATCCCAACATTTAATACTTTAGAATAGGCGTTACAACTGCAGGTTCTATATAATGAGCCCTCCGTTTACTCTTTGTGTCAGTACTTAGAAGAGCAGCACAGCTAACTGCCCATCAGGGGCGCTTCTGCCATTAGGTGAGTTGAGAAACTCCCCTCAGGCGGCAGAAGCGCCCCAGTTACCAGGGGGCGGCAAAAAGCCGCTCCTGGTAACTTTAAGAGCCGAATTTCCGGTTTTTAAAGCGATCTCACCGCCCCCGGACCCGCTCCTGCGCTCAGAAGGTAAGCGCTTGGGAGCGGGGTTGGGGCGGCATCCAGGAGCCGCCTCAGGCGGCGATATGTCCAGAATCGCCCCTGCTGTCCATGTTGCACATTCCTGTCACACTCAGAGCAGGGTTGCCAGATTTATTTTTCCAAACCAGCCGGTTTTAAAACCAGCCCAAAACTATCCAAAAGCCACTGCGAAAGTAGCCCAAAAATAGCCCAATATGCACAATGACAAAAAATTCTAAACAAATAAAACTATATATGGGAAAACCTGCCTTTTTAATGTGTGTAACCACTACCCAGTTACTGGGATGGCTGATAATTCCCTCTGTGCCCAGTCCAGCTACAGAAATGGATTCTGAATGTTGCAGCTCTGTTGCAACTCTGAGCAGCCCCAATGTCCACACATCCCAGTAGAAAGTAACAGTACAATCACATACCCTATAGAGCAGGGAGCAGGGGGTAGAACTGCCCCACATCCCAGTAGAAAGTAACAGTACAATCACATACCCTATAGAGCAGGGGGTAGAACTGCCCCACATCCCAGTAGAAAGTAACAGTACAGTCACATACCCTATAGAGCAGGGAGCAGGGGGTAGAACTGCCCCACATCCCAGTAGAAAGTAACAGTACAATCACATACCCTATAGAGCAGGGAGCAGGGGGTAGAACTGCCCCACATCCCAGTAGAAAGTAACAGTACAATCACATACCCTATAGAGCAGGGAGCAGGGGGTAGAACTGCCCCACATCCCAGTAGAAAGTAACAGTACAATCACATACCCTATAGAGCAGGGGGTAGAACTGCCCCACATCCCAGTAGAAAGTAACAGTACAATCACATACCCTATAGAGCAGGGGGTAGAACTGCCTCACACCCCAGTAGAAAGTAACAGTACAATCACATTCCCTATAGAGCAGGGAGCAGGGGGTAGAACTGCCCCACATCCCAGTAGAAAGTAACAGTACAATCACATACCCTATAGAGCAGGGAGCAGGGGGTAGAACTGCCCCACATCCCAGTAGAAAGTAACAGTACAATCACATACCCTATAGAGCAGGGAGCAGGGGGTAGAACTGCCCCACATCCCAGTAGAAAGTAACAGTACAATCACATACCCTATAGAGCAGGGGGCAGAACTGCCCCACATCCCAGTAGAAAGTAACAGTACAATCACATACCCTATAGAGCAGGGGGTAGAACTGCCCCACATCCCAGTAGAAAGTAACAGTACAATCACATACCCTATAGAGCAGGGTGTAGAACTGCCCCACATCCCAGTAGAAAGTAACAGTACAGTCACATACCCTATAGAGCAGGGAGCAGGGGGTAGAACTGCCCCACATCCCAGTAGAAAGTAACAGTACAATCACATACCCTATAGAGCAGGGGGTAGAACTGCCCCACATCCCAGTAGAAAGTAACAGTACAATCACATACCCTATAGAGCAGGGTGTAGAACTGCCCCACATCCCAGTAGAAAGTAACAGTACAATCACATACCCTATAGAGCAGGGAGCAGGGGGTAGAACTGCCCCACATCCCAGTAGAAAGTAACAGTACAATCACATACCCTATAGAGCAGGGGGTAGAACTGCCCCACATCCCAGTAGAAAGTAACAGTACAATCACATACCCTATAGAGCAGGGAGCAGGGGGTAGAACTGCCCCACATCCCAGTAGAAAGTAACAGTACAATCACATACCCTATAGAGCAGGGAGCAGGGGGTAGAACTGCCCCACATCCCAGTAGAAAGTAACAGTACAATCACATACCCTATAGAGCAGGGAGCAGGGGGTAGAACTGCCCCACATCCCAGTAGAAAGTAACAGTACAATCACATACCCTATAGAGCAGGGGGCAGAACTGCCCCACATCCCAGTAGAAAGTAACGGTACAATCACATACCCTATAGAGCAGGGGGTAGAACTGCCCCACATCCCAGTAGAAAGTAACAGTACAATCACATACCCTATAGAGCAGGGGGCAGAACTGCCCCACATCCCAGTAGAAAGTAACAGTACAATCACATACCCTATAGAGCAGGGAGCAGGGGGTAGAACTGCCCCACATCCCAGTAGAAAGTAACGGTACAATCACATACCCTATAGAGCAGGGAGCAGGGGGTAGAATTGCCCCACATCCCAGTAGAAAGTAACAGTACAATCACATACCCTATAGAGCAGGGAGCAGTGGGGTAGAACTGCCCCACATCCCAGTAGAAAGTAACAGTACAATCACATACCCTATAGAGCAGGGAGCAGGGGGTAGAATTGCCCCACATCCCAGTAGAAAGTAACAGTACAATCACATACCCTATAGAGCAGGGAGCAGTGGGGTAGGGCAGACAGGTTGAGCCTGAAAGAGCAAAAAGGAATACAAAATGGAGCCTTTGTTTATACTGTCCAGTTGCATGCTGGGTATTGTAGTTTTATATTACTCCTAGCTCTAGGCTAATTGTTAGATACAAACTACACTACCCAGCATGCAGTGGAACAGGCACACTAGTGGAAAAAAAACTTTGGCTAGTTTCCAAACTACAAACCCAAAAATAGCCCCAAACTGTACCTTGAAGGTTTGTACTTTGAAAACTTTGAATTAGTAGCCCATTTGGCGGGAAAACCGCCAAAGTTAGAGCTGCATCACTTCCTGTCAGCTGATCTCTGAGGGAGCACACAGATCTGCACAAAATGGCGGCTCAAGGGAAAGGCTGTAAAAGGGCAATATTTACTGATATATATATTCCAGTTTGGGGAGATTCTTTAATAGGTCCCTTAACATAATATAAACTGTCTGTTGGTTACGTATTCATTCTGGGGGTATAGTTTTACCTTTATAAAACCCCATAAGTTGCTATTGACTGTAGGACTGGAGGCTGCTGTTATCCCTATCGGCTGCCGAATTGATTGAGCCATTGTGAGATCTCTCTGACAGTTCATCACTCATTTCTGCACATATATATCCATTCCAGGGACAGAGGCAAATGCGCCGACATCTTATTGCAATGGGCTCCGAGTGGATATTTCATTTGGGAACTGCCGGAAGCGCTCAAGGGAAACATGATGTAACGGGCAACTGGGAGATGATTTGTAAATGTTGGTCCTTTTATGGGAAACAATATCAAGTTCAGCAAAGGCAGAATTTTGTGGAATGTTAAAGGAATAACATTTATATACTGTAGATACTCATTGGGGATTATACTATATATTTTTATAAGATGGATAAGAATTAGTACAGAATTTTACCTTATCTATAGTCTGTCTGCCAGAGGCATGGGGGGGACTGGGCTCCGTGTAGCAGTCTGAGGCTTTATATCCTCCAGTTTAACCTCTGAATAATCACAGGAGGCTATAAAATAAGAAACAAAATTAGGGGGCAAATTTATAAATATCAAGATTGAGATGTGAGTCGAGTTTGTCATGACAAAAAAATAACTAAATAACATTTTGATTTGGATTATTTTTTGAACTTGAGTTTTGCAAGTGAAGTCACTGAATGAAATCTGATTAACTGTTGTTGGCTCCACCCAGTTTTTCTAACCTTGGACCCCAGTTATATATATATATATTATACAGACCGGGGGTGAGTGAGTGTAGGACTGGCCAGACCGGGGGTGAGTGAGTATAGGACTGGCCAGACCGGGGGTGAGTATAGGACTGGCCAGACCGGGGGTGAGGTGACTGTAGGACTGGCCAGACCGGTAGTGAGTGAGTGTAGGACAGGCCAGACTGGGGGTGAGTGAGTGTAGGACAGGCCAGACCGGGGGTGAGTGAGTGTAGGACAGGCCAGACCGGGGGTGAGTGAGTGTAGGACTGGCCAGACCAGGGGTGAGTGAGTGTAGGACTGGCCAGACCGGGGGTGAGTGAGTGTAGGACAGGCCAGACTGGGGGTGAGTGAGTGTAGGACAGGCCAGACTGGGGGTGAGTGAGTGTAGGACAGGCCAGACCGGGGGTGAGTGAGTGTAGGACAGGCCAGACCGGGGTCAGTGAGTGTAGGACAGGCCAGACCAGGGGTGAGTGAGTGTAGGACAGGCCAGACCGGGGGTGAGTGAGTGTAGGACAGGCCAGACCGGGGGTGAGTGAGTGTAGGACTGGCCAGACCGGGGGTGAGTGAGTATAGGACTGGCCAGACCGGGGGTGAGTGAGTGTAGGACTGGCCATACAGACAAATCATTCAAAAATGATAAAATGAAGACCAATTGCAAAGTTTCTAGAGTATAATTGGCAAAGGGGAAATCAGTGTCAGTCTTTTTCAGTCCTCTCCAGTTATCAGACCCCTTTATAAATATAACTCTAATTAACAGCAACTGTCTCTACTCCAGATAGCGACGCGCAGAAGTTTAACTCCAAAAACAATCCAGTCAGGGTTTGGGGGTTTTTCAGTCAGAGATATTTGGCTCCTAACTGACTGCAAAGTTGTCCTGAACCTCTGACTTTGGTTGGAGATTACTAGAGAGCATCGGCTATGGCTTCGAGATAGCAAAGGGTTCTTGGCATCACTGTATAATAACATGGCCGCTCTTATTTAGCTGAAAGTTCTTGTTTTAATTTGGTGTTAAAGGTCACAATTACAGCTGCTGCTTTAGGAACCCGCCCCTTGTATTTGCTCGTCTGATAAATCGTTGTTCTTCCAGTCCCTGACCTATACGTTCATTAATTCTGCATCATCTTCTGCCTCGCTCTTCCTCTTCTTTTGTCTGTGTTCTTTTTTTTCTCATTTGGACAAAATTAAACTTCCGAAATGATCACGCTGCATAATAAAACTGTCAAAAAGAGACCGTGACGCTAATGGGCCCAACTAATGAGAGTAATTCTGTAAGGCAACCTCATTGTTCATTGTAATGCCTCTTAGCGATAGGACTGCATTGTGTTCGGGGTGGGAATAAAAGTCTCTCTCTTCGTCTCTTTCTCTGTAATATCTTATTCACCGATACTAGCCACAAACGAGATCATCTAGGCTACTGGCCTAGGCTACTGGCCCATGTATGGGGTCTTTCCACCACTGGCTGATCGACAGCCCAATGTCAGCCCCTCCATACCATTGGCCCATGTATGGGGTCTTTCCACCACTGGCTGATCGATAGCCCACTGTCAGCCCCTCCATACCATTGGCCCATGTATGGGGTCTTTCCACCACTGGCTGATCAATAGCCCAATGTCAGCCCCTCCATACCATTGGTCCATGTATGGGGTGTCCCCACCACTGGCTGATGGATAGCCCAATGTCAGCCCCTCCATTCCATTGGCCCATGTATGGGGTCTTTCCATCACTGGCTGATGGATAGCCCAATGTCAGCCCCCCCATACCATTGGCCCATGTATGGGGTCTTTCCACCACTGGCTGATGGATAGCCCAATGTCAGCCCCTCTATTCCATTGGCCCATGTATGGGGTCTTTCCACCACTGGCTGATGGATAGCCCAATGTCAGCCCCCCCATACCATTGGCCCATGTATGGGGTCTTTTCACCACTGGCTGATGGATAGGCCAAATGTCTGGCCAATAGCTAGCAGGTATCTGGGACACTGGTGGCCAAATCAGACAAAGATCCATTCATTTGGTAACATTTTTAACCCAGTTTTAAAAAAAATGAAAATTTGTCATTTATTAATGTTTAGTTAATGTAAGGGTTAATCTTATAACTCCGTATGTGCTTCTCTGCACTATATCTAAGCAGTCACGAACCGGTTCGATTTAATCTGTGCGTCGGCGAAACATCTGATATCGTCTGCGCATGTGCGCTGATCAGGGAACTTGTACAAACGATACAACCAGTATGTGTATTGCAAACAAGTACGACTTTATTTTGTTTTGATATTACTTATATAGTAGATAGAAAAACACATCCCATTATGCTTACGTATCATGGGTGGGTACATTGCAATTATTAGTAGAAATACAGAAATTATTTAATTAGCTGCTGAAGCTTTATTATGATCTCTTAGCCTTGAATATTAGCTGAGATAATCAAGGCCAAAAGCAACTTGGACAAAGACAAGATAATGAGGATAATCATAACAATTGAAGTAACACATTCACAGGCCTTCATGATTCAAAACAAAATTGTGTAAAGTCAGCATTTAGCAATTTAAACCCTATCAGTTAACTGAAAAATCGGCAGGTTTGATCTGTCAAGTACCATTGAGTCCTATGGAGGCTTAGAATAGTATATGAATAGAATAGTCAGTAACAGCCTGTCCTTGGCACATTTTCAAGGGAAAGTTAATCCCCTCGTTGTTTTCTGTTTCACCCAGTTTCAAGGGGAAGTTAATCCTATAACTGTTTTCTGTTTCACAACATTTCAAGGGAATGTTAATCTCATCATTGTGTTCTGTTTCACCCAGTTTCAAGGGGAAGTTATTCCCATCATTGTTTTCTATTTCAATTGAAAATTGACAATGCTCCTAAAATGGCTGCTGGAGCAATTCCTGTTTTGAAAAAATGGAAATGAACGTTCGTTTAAACTCTTTTTTGAACATTTTCTAAAGTGAGCTTAAATTTTCATACAAATGATTCAAGCATTATTCTGATATTTTATAAATACAACAATGATTGAGTTTAATTCGAGTTTATACCATGTTGTGTATATAGGACTTTCAGGGCCAGAAAAAAACTAGTTAGTAAATTGGCCCCAAAAAGTAGAGTTGCCCAGGAGCTGAGGAGAGCCAATGGGTGCATAGCATGCCGCTGAGGACATGGGGGGGGTTCAGTTTGACTTTACTTGGACATAGGGTTGCCTCATTTCATCAAAGTTACCAGCCAGGGTGGTGGGTGGGTCGATGAGGGGGTGAGTCACTGACATAGGGCGGGGTTGTAATTTAAGAGGGGCGGGGCATGACATTGGTGGCCTGTATTCAAGGGAAAATAGGGAGCCAGGCAGGTTAGAAAGGGAACCGAGGGGGAGGAGTTGGGATGGGGAGGATCAGAGGCCGTGGAAATACTGACCGGATGGCAACCCTACTTGTACACCATATATGTTCACTTCCTATTAACTCTGTTTTTTCCATAAACCCTCTACATTCTGTACTATTAGACTTTCCTTATATTAGTATTAACATACCAGTTTGCAATTCCCATTTGTGTTTACTTTATTCAATACAGTGCTGTGAATACTAAATGGCCCCACACAGCAAACCTATATATATATATATATTTACCTGTACATACATACCTGCACTGAAGCCATTGTAGCATACTGTATGGCAAGTCCTTTTATAAACAATACAAGGGTCTCTGGTTGCTGTAAATGAATCTCACAAGTATAAATTAACGTGAATATTTTTTTTTTTTGCAGCCTAAGAGATTAGCTACAAGTTATTTTCACTGGAAATGAATTAAAGTCTGAGCTGCTAAATGAAGGGCTCTATGAAGCACAAAATTAAAATGCAAATCATGCATATTTTAATGGACTCATTTTGAGCTCTTCAGCACATTTACGGCACAAATGTATCACCGGGAGCTGCATCTGTAACGTGCGCGTGTTCTCGGACTGCTTTAATTGCCCATAATATTACATGTAGTGCATGCGTGGAGAGCACTTCTTCTATGAACAGATGTCATGATAGGAGAGAACTGCAGCCCGGGATACAATATTGGGGCAATAAATGCTGAAACTTGCAAAGGGATTTAATGTATGGTAAATGTTTCAACAGACTGTGACACCTGCAAACATTTTGCCCCTTCATATAGCAATTTATAGATGAATATATAAATGCATATAGATCTTTATTCATCTGGCTCCACCACTATATTTTTAAAATGATTCCCTTTTTCTCTGTAATAATAAAACAGTACCTGTACTTGATCCCAACTAAGATATAATTACCCCTTATTGGGGCAGAACAGCCCTATTGGGTTTATTTAATGGTTAAATGATTCCCTTTTCTCTGTAATAATAAAACAGTACCTGTACTTGATCCCAACTAAGATATAATTACCCCTTATTGGGGGCAGAACAGTCCTATTGGGTTTATTTAATGGTTAAATGATTCCCTTTTCTCTGTAATAATAAAACAGTACCTGTACTTGATCCCAACTAAGATATAATTACCCCTTATTGGGGGCAGAACAGCCCTATTGGGTTTATTTCATGGTTAAATGATTCCCTTTTCTCTGTAATAATAAAACAGTATCTG
Organism: Xenopus tropicalis; assembly: GCF_000004195.4. Lineage (NCBI taxonomy): Eukaryota > Metazoa > Chordata > Amphibia > Anura > Pipidae > Xenopus > Xenopus tropicalis. The sequence goes on along the minus strand of NC_030677.2, from coordinate 11,703,339 downwards.
TACTTGATCCCAACTAAGATATAATTACCCCTTATTGGGGGCAGAACAGTCCTATTGGGTTTATTTAATGGTTAAATGATTCCTTTTTCTCTGTAATAATAAAACAGTACCTGTACTTGATCCCAACTAAGATATAATTACCCCTTATTGGGGCAGAACAGCCCTATTGGGTTTATTTCATGGTTGAATGATTCCCTTTTCTCTGTAATAATAAAACAGTACCTGTACTTGATCCCAACTAAGATATAATTACCCCTTATTGGGGCAGAACAGCCCTATTGGGTTTATTTAATGGTTAAATGATTCCCTATTCTCTGTAATAATAAAACAGTACCTGTACTTGATCCCAACTAAGATATAATTACCCCTTATTGGGGCAGAACAGCCCTATTGGGTTTATTTAATGGTTAAATGATTCCCTTTTCTCTGTAATAATAAAACAGTACCTGTACTTGATCCCAACTAAGATATAATTACCCCTCAATGGGGGAAGAACAATCCTATTAGGTTTATTTAACATCTAAATAATCTTTTAGTAGATTTAAGGTATGGAGTTTTTTGATTTCGAAAAACAAACTTGAATTCACAAATTCGAAAATTGTTAAATAAGCCCTTAAGAACCATTCTTGCCCCCATCCCTTCTGAGCACTGTGGTCCTTATTTATTTTGTATATTTCTAATGAATCCTTGGGATGCTTAGGCCAAATGTAATTCTCAATGAGGAACTGATGAGTATAGGCCTAGCCAAACTGACAAAAAAAGTAAGGAAATGGAGGCAGATAGGCCAAACCCCAAGGAAGAATATTGAGGCAACAAAAAGTGAAACCAAAAACCAAGAAAGACCTGGAGAACCATGGAAACTAAGACATAAAAGTAAGGCATATCCTGGGCTCAGTAGAAATGGCCAAAAACCAAGTTGCTTTATGGACGCCACCTTGGAGTAACTGGAAACAAGTCCCTTGCATCCATATTCCCTCTACTTTGTACAATACTCAGCAAATCAAAATCAAAATTTTGTGCTTTGCATTTGCAAATGAGTTAGAAAATAAAGCACCAAACCCAAAGCAGTGCAGCTGGGGGAAGGAATTGAAGACACGCAAAGAACTGATACCGGACAAAATAGATCATAACTATGGGAAAATATCACTTTATCTAAATAAATAATGCAGCGTCTGTTAAAAATATGTACGAGGTCAACAAACAATGCTCTGGTTGCTTAGAAATGGGGGAAATGTCAAATCCTCATTGTGAAATTTGTTTTGGCAGCATTTTTCATCGAAATTACCCAATTAGCCTCCGACATGGTATCTCTGATTATTGCCATTTTTCTCATCCGCTTTGCGCTCGGGGTGGAGACCTTCTGTGTCTCCGAATCACAAACCATTCAGAAATATTTCTGCAAATGATTTCAACATTTTAACGCCAATAACGCCAAAAATCATACAAATTGAAATTGTTTGTTGTTGTCCCCCCCCCCCAGATTTTTTTTTTAACTGGATAATTCCCAATCCTCCTATATCAAAAGTCACAAACTAGCTAAAGACGTACTGTTCTAGGTATGTTTTGATTTTTTTTGTTTTTAGAAACTCACACAAACTCCTGAGAATTTTTAAAAAAGAAAAGGAAAAGTAACTAATATTATTGGTTCCAGTATGTTTGTGAACATGACTTATTCCCAAGGTTTAGGGGGGGCCTAAGATGATTTTGCTGTGGGACAGAAACACCTGAGTAAAGTTTGGTTGGGCAGTGCTGTGCGGCAGGGTTTAGTGTCCCTTTAAGGAAAATCTGCCCCTGGAAAAGGGGTAAGAAAAAGGCACAGGGAAAGGGAAGAACATAGGAGCAGTGACTGGGGAAGGGTTAGAGGGGAGGAAATATGGTACAATAGAAGTCGTTCATGGTTCAACAGCCAAAGGGAAAAGGGCCATGGGTACGGGGAATGGGGGGGGCAAGGAAATGGGGGGAGTGACAAGCAGAGAGCCAAACAGAAGATTGAGGAGGAAAAGGAGACAAATGGCAACTAAGAAAACATTCTCCATATATGATATCATTTATAATACTTTTTTATTATAATATATCTTATATCACATTTTTTGTATTATATACAGTATATTTTATATTATGTATTTTGATATTACATTAAATACATAATATTATAAAAGCCCAGGCAGGCCCAGTCCAGCTGGGCCCTTCACCACCAGGCTCATCCTGACGGCAGTGACGGTTCATACTTGGCTCCTTTTTATGAAAGCTGCTGATCTACAAGATAAACAACAATGGTAAATACATTGCATATATATATATATATATATTTACATATACACACACAGAACAAATAACCAGCAAGACTAGGGTATTTTCAAGTTATGCATTGAGCAGAATCCCAGTGTTGCTGGTTACTGTACTATTTATCTGTACTGAGCAGTTGGCTGGTAACTGAATACAGAGCTCTCTATGTGCCATAAGGGTTGATGGGTATAGTTTTGTTCTAATGTATCAAGAGAATGACTAACCTTTTCATCTCTGGGCTTTCTGTATAGTCTGACTAGTGGCATGCCAGTCTGACTAGTGGCATTCCAGTCTGACTAGTGGCATTCCAGTCTGACTAGTGGCATGCCAGTCTGACTAGTGGCATGCCAGTCCTCCATCCTCCATCCAGTCCTCCATCCTCCATCCTTTGTCTCCCCAAGCATATCTTGTTCATCAGTGTATCCTCATCATCATTATGGGGAGTCTTCTGGCAACATATCAAATCCTATAAAGGCCTTTTGTGTAAAATGGGAAATCCTACTCGTGCAGTTGTGGGGGGTTACAATAGCCCCATCATTTTCAGCTTTGCTCGGCACAATATCTTGGCTCGGGACGAACGGAGCGCGAATCTGCTTGGCCATGAGCGCGTTCCACATTATTGGCTACAAATACAAAAACATGATCATTTACCTTCTACTGAATATTGAATACTTTGTTGCTAAATAATGAGAGCAATAGGAAACTATCCCGCACAGACACTCACTATAATATATTCTCTGCCTCCCAGTTATGACTGGGGAAATCTGCCCCATTGCGCCATAACATTGCCCTGAAACATGTCTATAAAGATCAACTTACGTTGAAGAAGCTAAAATTCATCACTTCTTCACCATCATTTCTTAGTGATCCCAGCCGGTATTTAGGTTCTTTCTCTAAAAGCTACACAAACAAACATTATAGTTATGATTATGGTTACACAAAGGCCCATAGTCCAGCCCAGAAAAGTCAGCAATATCACTGGGTAACTCACCACTTTTATTATCACACTGGTTCCACCATCCAGGCCGGCTGGGTATTCTGGTTCTTTATTGAGGATACTATCACGCAAGACCTCCTTATTTCCGTGGAAGGGCATCTGTGGCATTAGAAAGATATCTCATTAGCAACCCAAACATTCTGAGAAAAGGATAATAGTGCTACAGAGGGGCAATGGGTTTTATTAGTGATGATCTAATAAGAATGTGGCTAGGGCATTAATGCTGAACAATTTAGGAGGTAAGGGATATTTCACTGGGGAGACATTGTCAGTGACCAGACTGAGATATTTATAATGTTATTCTCTGCAATAGAATAAGGTGATGAAATAGACAATCATTCTCGGCCCTTATGGAATCTACTCATGGATGCTTTCTACTCACCTTGCCGACGGCCATTTCATAGATGATTACACCTAAAGCCCACCAGTCCACGGTTCTTTTGTAGCCCTCTCCTGAAAACATTTCAGGGGCCCAGTAATTTATAGTTCCACATGGGTAGGGCATAACATCTCTGAAGTCAATTCCTGTAGAACAAGTGACACTGTGTTAGATCAACTGGGATTTTGTATTGAATGTGCAGGTAACATCTAGAGGCCTCAGGAGAAGGGAGTCCCCTTACGGGATTGTTCACCTTTATAATAACGTTTAGTAGGATATAGAGAGTGCTATTCTGAGACAATTTGCAATCAGTCTTTACTTTCTTTTATGTGTGGTTTTTTTAATTATTTGATTTAGCAGGTCTACAGATTGTAATTTCAGCAGCTATCTGGTTGCTAGGATCCAATTTAACCTGGCAACCAGGCAGTGATTTGAAAGAAAGACAGGAATAAGAATAGGAAGGGCCTAAACAGAAAGATAAATTATAAAATGTAACTATAACTATAAAATGCAATAATTATTTTAACTTCTGGGGTCAGTGACCCATATTTGAAAGCTGGAAAGAGTCAGAAGAAGAAGGCAAATACTTCAAAAACTATACAAAATAAAAAATGAAGACCAATTGAAAAGTTGCTAAGAATAGGCCATTCTATAACATACTAAAAGTTAACCTGAAGGTGAACCCACCCCTTTAATAATAAACTTGATAAACACTTTGGTTTCCATGAGCTAAAAGCTAACCTAGCTTTACATTCAGAGTAAAATACCATATAGTACAAGCCTTGCCCTGGTAAAATACTGCCCCCTAATGCTTGGGTCAGTCCCTTATATGTTTTACACTTAGACCAGGATGACTTACCTGTTTTGCACAGTCCAAAGTCTGCAAGTTGTGCATATCCGGCACCGTCTATAACAATATTGTCAGGCTTTAAATCTCTGCAATAAAGGAAATAAAATGATCAGTACAGTTACTGGTTTCTCAGCAGATGCAACAGAGAATGGCCAGTCCCAATAACCCTTACGGTATAGACTGTGTCCATTATCAGCCCAGTGTTATCAGTTATCAGTTAGGCTTATGTTAAACAGTGTATAAAGCACCAGTGTGTTTGTAGATGAAAGAGTTCTGTCTTTGTGGAGTCCGATCTGATTTATAAAAAGAGGGTATTTTTCCCCTTTAACATTTCCCAGAATATGAATATAGTAAAATACCAACAGTCCCCTGGTCACATTCAGCCACTCTGTATATAAATCATTTAAACTCTCTCTCTAGTATTTACCTGTGGACGATTCGGTTCTCATGTAAAAACTTAATTCCAAGTACAATGCAGGCTGAATAAAATCTGCAAAGAAAAAACAAAAGAAATCTCAGTATTGGAGCCATTTATCTTTAAGAAGAACCCAGTTTGGCTGTAACTCAAAGGCCAGAGAAGCTGGGAATATATGAAAGTCATAGGTCCTCCCCCCAGTGGTTGGGTCACTGCCAAATTATAAGTGGGGTGCAAAGCCATAACTTGCCCAACAATACTTACAAAGTGCTTGTATGGGGGAGGGCTCCGTTGCCCAAGTGGGAAGCCAAACTGCCCCCAGCAGCAAACTCCATCGCTATGTACACGTGATGTTCTCTCTGGAAAGCGCAGACCAAACTAACCAGGAAAGGGTTTCTGGAGTTTCTTGCCAATCTTAAAATGTCCCTTTCCAGGAAAAGGCTGAAACAAAAGGCAACCAGCAAGGAGCAAGTTACAAAGTGATTCCAATAATGGTTTTTATGGCTGATTTACTAACATAGGTGCAAAACTGCATCCATATAAACCAATCAAGAATTTGTTTTCATCAGAAAAATTAAAAGCAACTAAATGATTGGTAAATACGAGCAACTGAACCAATGTAGTTCAGGCCCTGTGCAACTAATGCAGCCCTATATGTAAAAAATACAACATCATTTACTAACCTTTCTGTCATTTGATTGCAACAGATTTGTAGCTTTTCCATCATTTTAATGGCAACGTTTTTCCCTGTCTTCTTATGTTCTGCCATAAAGACCTGAAAGGAGAGCGAGTCAATAAAGCTTCTCTGAATTTTCCAATAAACAGTCCGGTCTTAATTAGGGATCAGTAACTCACCTTTCCGAAACTTCCTTGGCCAAGCCATTTGCGGAACTGGAAATCCTCAATAGGGATCATAGAGGTCTGCTGATAACTGAAAGAAATAAAGAAGAATATAAAGTTTGGCCCAGTATCATTGTATCACTGAAGGCAATTACACTAAATACTGAGGGCCAATAATGTTTTATACTAAAGTTTTAGCTTTACTTACACAGGTTGCTGATATCCATATGCACCTTCAGTCTCCAGTCTCTCTGCCAAAACCCCTCCCTGGGGGGGACGGACTAAATCCATAGAATTTGGCGGAGCCCGAGGAAGCTAAAGGGCAAAAAGAGACTCTGTTAATTCAGATGCATTGTGGGAAAAGGTCTTTTCAGACTGAAAGTAATTCTATTATATAAATATTCTTATAGTCTCGCCATTATGTTGTAGCTAGTAATTTACTATTGGGTACTTACATTAAGTTTAACAGAACTTATTTCCTTCTCTGACTCTCTCTCTGAAATAACAGATCCACCTGCCAGACTGTTTGCTGGTACAGGACATCCTGAAAAATTAAATGAAATATTATAATCCCCCCTACACTGGGTTCTATAGAGTATGGGTTTGTGTAATGTATAGTATAAACAATAAACCACACATATACTGTACCTGAAGGCGTCTTTTGCTCATATAAGCTTCTCCTTGAATCCTGTAAAGATAAAATCATAGTATTTAGGGCAAAAGAGTGTCTATCACACTACATATTAGATACAGTAATTAAATCTTAGTTGGGATCAAGTACAGGTACTGTTTTATTATTACAGGGAAAAAGAAAATCTTTTTTAAAATTTAGAATTATTTGTCTATAATGGAGTCTATGGGAGATGGCCTTTCTGTAATTCAGAGCTTTCTGAATAACGGGTTTCCGGATAAGGTATCACATGTCTGTATCTACAATAAGACAATATACTTACACTTGAGCAATTGAAATCACTGTCTGTTCTTATATCTGACATTTGTGGACGATCCTCACATGATAATGCTGAGACATTCCCACTAGTCATATTCATCTCTTCTACCAGATGGTCAGACTGTAATTCCGAGGTCTTTCCATTCTCTTCTTCTGACTCTTCTGATAGATTCTCAGTCTGTGATAAAGTTTCACTTCCTGAAGTCGCTATTGATATTGATGTACTTTCACTGCCCGGGGAAGCCATAAGGAAACATCTTCCAGACATTAGAGGCTTAGGCTCATCTACAAGAAATCAAAATATAGTAAGTAACATTTATTAGATAGATATAAATTTGAGAGTTTGTGCCACATAAGGTATAGGGTATAGGGATTTATGTCCATTTATATAAGCATAATAAAAACCAGCGATCCATCCTATATTGTACCTGAAAATGTCTTGGCTTCTTGTACTGCAATTAGTATTGCCCCAGGGCTTGGTTCAATCATGATGGGATCATCTGTAAAGCTCTGTAAAGAGAAATATATAAAGATCAGCTGAATATGGAGGAAGACAGAGCCTGATTCACATACAGAATATCAGTGAAGCTACATGGGGAAGATCAGGGAGAGAGGTATAATCAAAGTAATTCACACCCTTTACTGTTTCAATAAGAGAAATGAAGTTAAAGGTACTTACAGAATTAGATCCCATAGTGGCACTAGTACAGGCATCTGAAGGGAATGCAACCACTTCAGTATCTGTGCCTTCGGCATCTGCAAAAATCATACAGAAATATATGTATAATGAGCATTATGTTCTTCTCAGGTACAAGTAACGTTGGCTCAGGTAATGTTAGAACAGAATGGCTAAATACATCATACACAGAAGAGGGTGGTTTGATCCTGCCCAGGGTTCTAACAATGCTCAAAACACTTTATACTAATATAATGGTATTCAGCTATGTGATTTTATTCACCTATTTATTTATATACTGAGCTTACAATAGCTGGTTAATCAGGTGTACTCACACGGCTTTATTGTCTAGGCCTGACATGTGTGTAGCAGCAACAATAATTAACTAATTGGATGGTGGCATGCAGGTTTGGAAATATATATATATATATATATATACAGGTATGGGACCTGCTATCCAGTATATTTAGGACCTGGGGTTTTCCAGATAAGGAATCTTTCGGTTATTTGGCTCTCCATACTTTAATTGTATTAAGAAAAGTATTTAAACATTAAATAAACACAATGGGATTAATCAAATAAGGATTACTTATATTTTAGTTGGGATCAAGTACAAGGTTCTGTTTTATTATTACAGAGAAAAAGGAAATATTTTTTTAAAAATGGAAGTATTTGATTAAAATGGAGTCTACAGAGGATGGCCATTCCATAATTCGGAGCTCTCTGGATAACTGGTTTCTGGATAACGGATCCCATACCTTTATTTGATACCTTTATAAGACAGGGCAGCTGAGTGCATATGTTACACTATATTTTATGTGCAGAAACAAAGGGGCCGTTATAGTGTTACTGGGCAGGGTGGATGTAGCTTTGGGCTGGGGATATATTGGGGTTACACACAGTATAACTAAACTGAAGGAGAGAGGAATTGTATAAAGAATGTACCTGGAGGATTCTCAGCTTCATCTTCTGATGAGCTTGACACTGCTTCTTTCTCTATGACCTCTCCATGGTCAGAATCATCTTCAGTGTCCTCAGCAATCACATTGAGAAGATATTTGCTTTCTATTATAGTTTCCTCCACTCTTTCTTTCACGCTTTCTACTTGCGTTTCTATCACATTTTCGATCGGTTCTTCTCTCTCAGTACGTGCTTCTGAAAATCTCACCTGTGGCACTTGGAAAAGGTGCACAGGGGTAGGCACGTAAATGTTCTCTGGTTCCTAAATGTAAAAAAATATATATATTGTTAAAAATATCTAAAAATGCATTAAGGTGAACTGATAAGACAGAAAGAGAAAAAAAGGCGCCCTAGGGCTGACTCACAGTCGCCTCGGAGATTAAAGGTTGAACCTGTAAATAAAGGGTAAAAAATGGGTGTTAGTAGGAAATCATTCCTTACACTGTTTGTATATCTCAGCAACCAAACTCTCCTACAGATATTCAGCTAGATCCCAATGTCTATTGGCTTTCATACCAATCAATGAGCAAACGCATAACCCTGTGTAGGCTGAGACCCCCCAGCTTATGTCCCTCCATTTTTACTTAGGGGGTGATTTACCAATGGCCGAGTTTGATCTTATTTCTCAACATGAGTTTTTTGCGCTTAAAAAAACTCAAATTCGAGTTATGGTTTAAAAACGTGAAGGCCTGGTATTTATTAAGTGCAAAAAAAACCAAAAACTTTGCTTTCTAAAAGCTTGCGAGTTTCTCTAGAAGTCAGTGGGAGTTGTCGTGGGCAAAGTCAGGCCGTATTCTCAAACTCAAATTTTTTGAGCTCATAAATTCTAGATATTTCCGCTTTTTTATTCGATATTAATAAATAAGTGACCATTCGATATTCGATTTAGAAAAGCAAACTTGAATTAACAAATTGATAAATCAGCCCATTAATGTTATAGAGAGAAGTCTCGGCAGCCTTACCTTGTTCTTCTTTCGAAATAAATTGCGAATTCGTTGACAACATTTATGAATTCTTCTAAACATAGTTGAAATTCCTGCGCAATAAACACACATAGTTAATTATGTCAGCTTTTAGTCATAAAAAATATACCATAAACTAGCAGTTTTAAGTTGAGTAAAGATCCAATGAGCTATCAAAAGAACCCCATACACCAGGCCGAGACCACAAATCCTATCCCAAATATATTATTAGAGTCAACTGGAAAAGGCTGCCCCAATAACCTGCTTCCCTATTGAATGGTCTCTCAGGCACTTACAGAGATAAGGGAAGGCTGAATAAAGTTGCACTGTATAGACCTTACTTTCCTGCCAGTCCTGCCTACACCACTATAGGTATTGGCCTTACGTTCAACTGATAATATGGATGGACATTGGGAATAAGTCAGCGTAGGTGCAAATTCTAAACCATGCAGGGTACAGAAGATTGTATTGGATCACATTGTATGTCCCTATAATATTACCTTTATCCCCTACTCATAATCCCATGGATATTACTCCTTAATCACACTTATACTGTATATAAAGAAAGCCCAAGTTACTATTAAATCAAGGGGCACCAAAGCTCTATTACAGACTGTCTGTACAGAGACAATAATATAAAGCTCCCAAAATTTCTCTGTAAATTTTTGGGGCCTTTCTTTTCTTTGTACAGTAACGGGCATATTTATTATAGTGTAAAAGCCAACATTGCTGGTGATATTGCTAAATTTGAACGGTCACCAAAAACTTATTGGTTTTGTTAGAAAACAAAAGCATAGATCTGAAAATCACCAGTGATTTTGGCTTGGACACTATAATAAATATATGTAATTACTGTACAAAGAAAAGAAAGGCTTTACACTAAGGTTTTTATAACTGAGGAAAACAATTTAATAATAATAATCACTTGTTGGGTGTTTTTATTATCCGGTAAATTCCCTTCAGTATTATAAAATACTAACAGCCCCCCAACAATCCCCCCAATACATATATAGGCAAGTACTTACAGATGATAAATAAATAAATCTCCCCGCGAGATGCTAGAATGTGAGTTTCTCAGCAGGGAATCTCTTCGGTATTAGTAGCAATCGGTGTGACCAACTGACACTACCAACTGATAAACACCAACTGACAGTATCCAAGCTGAGCACCTACCAGCTGCATGTTGCAGCATTGTGACATCACATAGACATCAAATGACCCCCCCCTGCACACTGACATCACAATGGAATCACATGATCCCCCTCACACAAACTTCACACTGACATCCAAATGATAAATACCAACTGTTTCCCAACTCATAGTCCCATGGATATTATTACTGTTTAATCCCACTTGTACTGAATATTGAGACAAACCAAGTTAATATTAAATTGGGGGCCCCACAGCTCTATTAAAGTCCTTCTGTACAAATTAGGAATTAAGCCCTCAAGACATTACAGTAAGGTCTTCAGAACTGAGGAGAAGGCCATACATTGTACTAAACATTACTGTAACGAGTACTGGGCAATCAAATGTCTAATTTCTGAGCTTCAATATATAAATAAATGTCCCATATGTGTCTCAGATTGTCCCTAAATTATGTATAAAGGTACGCCAAAACATACACAATTGACGTAACTTTGGCAAAAACTGCTTAGAAACTACAGTTACGTAACTTGCCTAGAATCTCAAGTAACTTGTGTATCAAGCAAAAGCCAATGCAGAGAAGCTTCCCCCCACTGAGCCCCCAATAAACTGATTGACTTATTAACACATTAATCAATGGAGCTTATATATTTATATGAACTGATTATTATCGAGTAACATTAGCTGTTTATATTACACACACAAGGGGGGTGGTTCTGGTTCTGTGTGTTTGTGTTCATGGGGGGCCCCATATAAATAACTTGTGCAGTTTCTGATGGCAGCCCTGGGTGTTGGGTGAGACTGGGTTAGGGTTATAGCGCTGTTTAACCCCATCTTATTTATGTGCTATATTATTATCATTAGTGTGGATTCGGGTCAGTGTGAGCCCCACTCTCTATATGGGGTTTCTGTATCCCATTCCACTTCTGACAATACATTGCTCACATTGCTTTGTGAGTATTAACCCTGTATACTTAATGATACTTAAATCATATATTTGCCCTCTCTTCCTTGCTAAAAAGGACTCCCAATATTAAACCCCTGACCCATTAGATCAGACAGGCATGGACTACAAATATGAAAATTAGGTATAATGGTTCTGTGCCCTGCTATAGGCTGAATGGTATAAAAATCGCTGCCTTTTGAGCATCAAAATACCTTATTTTAGCCAGTTTGTTCCCCAGAAATGAGTTATTCTCTCTCTGTATCTCCTGCGCAGTGGGCGGGATTTTGCAGCTGATGACATCAGTCACCCCAGGAAACCTGTGACACAGTGCACCCCAACTGCCTAAAATCCCCATTGCCCATAATTCCTTGCTGTTTCCATCAGTACTTCTCCCTGACACATACACTAAAGGCAACAATAAAATAACCATTATTGTAAAATAGCAGCCACTTGTTTTGCCATCAGCCCCTGCCCATACGCACCTCTCTGATTCACCATCTGCCAAGCAATGTATCCGCATTTTGTGCCCTTTCCCTTTGGGGGATTTCCTGGCAATGTTTAGTTTAGAGTGTTCAGCTTGCTTATGGTAATATCTGCAGGGAATCCCAACACCATAAACTATCCCACCCCACCTCTTCTTATGGATGGGTGAGTGCAAGCTACTTGTGGGCGCCATTCCATGGGTACAGGTTGGCATTATGGGGGCACAGGCATAATTCCTGTCAGAGCCCAGTTGAATTGGGGGCGCTGAGTAGTAGGTAATTATGGGTTGGAAATGCTTTAACCCGTTCTAAAGGACAATTAGACCTAACACCTGCCGCTAATCACATGTGCGTTTCCGCCCAATCCCGTGGGTTACAAGCCAACCTGCACATGTCTACTGGGTACTGTGAAAAACAACATGGTTGGACCCATTAGGGACATTGGCAAGTAGGAATGGGGGGCCCCACTATTCCTTACAGCAACACTGTTACTGACACAGAGCCACTGCCCGTCAGCAGATAATCAGATGTTACTATTATCACTATACCCAGCCGGCGCTGCCTGTGGCCTGACAGGAAAGAGAGGCCAATACTGGGTTTAGGGAGTAGTTATGGGCACTGTGCCAGTCACACTCCTTATAACTAACAAGCAGCCTCGTCTGAGATCATTTGCTCAGTAAATCATTTAAGCTGTGAGGTAAAATGTCCCTGATTCTCCTCATATCAAATAATCACCCTCATTCACTGCTCTGCTGCAGAGAAATCCCCTGTGAGGCCTAAGGAGAGTCTCTGCCATTAGTCACATGGTTACAGAAGTGCATTATGGGATAGGAAGCCTAAATGCTGAGGAGAATCTCTGCCATTAGTCACATGGTTACAGAAGTGCATTGTGGGATAGGAAGCCTGGATGCTGAGGAGAGTCTCTGCCATTAGTCACATGGTTACAGAAGTGCATTATGGGATAGGAAGCCTGGATGCTGAGGAGAATCTCTGCCATTAGTCACATGGTTACAGAAGTGCATTGTGGGATAGGAAGCCTAAATGCTGAGGAGAATCTCTGCCATTAGTCACATGGTTACAGAAGTGGATTATGGGATAGGAAGCCTGGATGCTGAGGAGAGTCTCTGCCATTAGTCACATGGTTACAGAAGTGCATTGTGGGATAGGAAGCCTGGATGCTGAGGAGAGTCTCTGCCATTAGTCACATGGTTACAGAAGTGCATTGTGGGATAGGAAGCCTGGATGCTGAGGAGAGTCTCTGCCATTAGTCACATGGTTACAGAAGTGCATTATGGGATAGGAAGCCTGGATGCTGAGGAGAGTCTCTGCCATTAGTCACATGGTTACAGAAGTGCATTGTGGGATAGGAAGCCTGGATGCTGAGGAGAGTCTCTGCCATTAGTCACATGGTTACAGAAGTGCATTATGGGATAGGAAGCCTGGATGCTGAGGAGAGTCTCTGCCATTAGTCACATGGTTACAGAAGTGCATTATGGGATAGGAAGCCTGGATGCTGAGGAGAATCTCTGCCATTAGTCACATGGTTACAGAAGTGCATTGTGGGATAGGAAGCCTGGATGCTGAGGAGAATCTCTGCCATTAGTCACATGGTTACAGAAGTGCATTGTGGGATAGGAAGCCTGGATGCTGAGGAGAGTCTCTGCCATTAGTCACATGGTTACAGAAGTGCATTATGGGATAGGAAGCCTGGATGCTGAGGAGAAGCCTCAGTTTCAGTTAGGCAGTGGCTGGTGGATACTGGGCAGGCAACATGTCAAAAGTAAAACTACAGCACCCAGCATGCAATGGGACTGGGTGCCAAGCAGCGGGTGGGGCGGAATAAACCTCCGACTCTCAACCGGCCTCATGATGGCAGACTAGGGTTGCCACCTCACCCCTTTGTACTGGCCACATATTGCATCTACACCCTGCATGGGTAATTAGCAATTCATTTATATGCCTGCTGCAGACTGAACTGATTTATGTGCAGCCCTGCAGAATGTATCTAAATGAATTCCTAATTAGCCATGCAGAATGTGGATTCAATATGTGGCCGGTATTAAGGTATTAAGAGTCAGGTACCTTGCTGAGTCAGTACTGCGTACGTGTGTTACTGCCATTAAGACTAATGCCACATGGGGGCTGATCTTGGGACCTTCGCCTATGGAAAAGCGCAGGCTGAGAATCAGCCCCAATGCTGAAATGACCTTTCTTCTCTGCCTTGTGTCGTTGTGTCAGGCAAATAAGAAAGTTAATGTCAGCATTGGGGCTGATTCTCAGCCTGCGCTTTTCCACAGACCTAGATTAGCCCCTGTGCGGCTTTAGCCTGATTGTTACATAGTAACATAGTAAGTTGGGTTGAAAAAAAAACGTACGTCCATCACGTTCAACCATAATGCCTATATATAACCTGCCTAACTGCTAGTTACACTGTAACACTAGTGATCTGTGGGGATTTCTGATAGTTGCAGTTCAACATGCTCATGTGTACATCATGCCTGGGGATTTTACTGGCATGTCTGGGGTTAGTGCAATACTCTGAATCCATTGTCTGCACTGATATTACTGGCATGTCTGGGGTCAATGCAATACTCTGAATCCATTGTCTGCACTGATATTACTGGCATGTCTGGTTTATGCAGGTCCCATCATGGCTACATTTTTCTTCCAGCAGCTTCATCCACCCAGTCCCAACCTGTCAGCACTGGAACCGGCTTCTGGACTAATGGAGGACTAAACCCACCCCCAGACAAAAGCCTGCATCTGCTGCCCTCCATTGAGCCCCCTGCTCCCTCCCCACAGAGTCAGTTCAGCGACATGGAGCTGCAGTGATCCTACTGGTATGTCTGGGGTTCATGCAATATGCTAAATTCATTTCTGCAGTGCCATACCTCCCGACTGTCCCACTTTGTGTCACTACCTCACATCATATATATCAGAACCATCACTTTGGGCAATCAGCATGGCTACTGTGCCAGTGGGTAAAAAGGGAATACAAAGGTCACAGCTCCCATACAGTGTGTCTGTTAACAGTGGCATGCCCACCATAAAACAAGCGGGTGGTGGAGTATGTAGCGGAAGGGGAGGAGCTACCATACAGAAGATTCAGCGATTCAGACCCTCTTGTACACCAGGCCCCACCCCCACAGAAGCGGGGTCTGCTGAATGGCGGTTACACTAATGATATATGTACAAAATACTTCTTAAAGGGGTGGTTTACCTGTAAATTACATTTTCATATGTTATAGAATGTCCTATTCCTAGCAACTTTTCAATTGGTCTTTATTCATTACAGTTTTTTTTAATTATTTTCTTTCCTCTTCTACATCTTTCCAGCTTTCAAATGGGGGTCACTGACCCCGGCAGCCACAGAACTATTGCTCTGTGACTTTACAATGTTATTATTATTGTTACTTTATATTACTTATCTTTCTACTCAGTCCCACTTCTATTCCTATTCCAGTCTCCCATTCAACCTACTGTCTGGTTGCTAAGGTAAACAAGACCCTAGCAATCCGATAGCCGCTGAACAAAAAGTTAAATAACAGAAAAACCACAATAAACCAAAACCAATTGCAAACTGTCTCAGAATATCAGTGTCTATGTCATACTCAGAGTTAATTTAAAGGTGAACAACCCCTTTAATTAACCCAGTTCTGCGGTGCTATCAAAGATGGAACTTTTCTTGCTGACTTACAAAACTAAAGTCCATTTTCTCTGAATATCCCTGATTGTGGATCTCTCTTTACCTTTCGCATGGTGTGAATTTAAAGTAGCTTTCCAGGTACAAACAAAGGGTCAAGGGGAAAGCGGTGGGATTAGAATAAAAATCGATTGGATAACATTTCACGGAACGGGTCATGGGTGGTGGGCCATGGACCTATTACTACAGGCTGTGGGGGGGGGGGGGTCAGAGTAGGAAATGAGGATAAACTATTGCCTTGGTTCCTTATTACACACACACTGGTAACACTCAACTACCCATTTATTTTAGAAAAGAGATTGGTGGGACTAAAGGTGGCCATACACGTGGCGATCCGACGATGTTTCGTACGACCATCGGTCGCACGAAACATCGTAAGATCCGCCACACACCATTCAGGGCTGAATCGGCAGGTAAGGAGGTAGAAACAATAGGATTTCTACCTCCTTCTGCCGATTCAGCTCTGAAGGGAGAATTTTGGTCAGGCGCCTTCTATGGCGCCCGATCAAAATTTTCAAACTTGTCCGATCGGCGAGTCGTCCGATATCGGCAGCTTCCTGCGATATCGGTCGACTCGCCGACATGCCATACACGCACCGATTATCGTACGAAACGAGGTTTCGTACGATAATATCGGTGCGTGTATGGCCACCTATAGAATAGAGATCGGTGAGACATAGAATAGAGGTTGGTGTGACATAGAATAGAGATTGGTGAGACATAGAATAGAGATTGGTGGGACATAGAATAGAGATTGGCGGGACATAGAATAGAGGTTGGTGGGACATAGAATAGAGATTGGTGAGACATAGAATAGAGATTGGTGGGACATAGAATAGAGATCGGTGAGACATAGAATAGAGATTGGTGAGACATAGAATAGAGATTGGTGGGACATAGAATAGAGATTGGTGGGACATAGAATAGAGATTGGTGGGACATAGAATAGAGATTGGCGAGACATAGAATAGAGATTGGTGTGACATAGAATAGAGATTGGCGGGACATAGAATAGAGATTGGCGAGACATAGAATAGAGATTGGTGTGACATAGAATAGAGATTGGTGGGACATAGAATAGAGATTGGCGGGACATAGAATAGAGGTTGGTGTGACATAGAATAGAGATTGGTGGGACATAGAATAGAGATCGGTGAGACATAAAATAGAGATTGGCGGGACATAGAATAGAGATTGGCGGGACATAGAATAGAGATTGGCGGGACATAGAATAGAGATTGGTGGAACATAGAATAGAGATTGGTGGGACATAGAATAGAGATTGGTGGGACATAGAATAGAGATTGGTGGGACATAGAATAGAGATTGGTGAGACATAGAATAGAGATTGGTGAGACATAGAATACAGATTGGTGAGACATAAGCTGGCCATACACGCACTGATAATATTGTACGAAACCCCGTTTTGTACGATATTCGGTGCGTGTATGGCAAGTCAGCGAGTCGACCGATATCACAGGAGGCTGCTGATATTGGTCCACTCGCCGATCGGCCAGGTTAAAAGATTTTGATCGGGCACCATAGAAGGCGCCTGATCAAAATCTGCCTTCAGGGCTGAATCGGCAGAAGGAGGTAGAAATCCTATTGTTTCGACCTCCTTATCTTCCGTTTCAGCCCTGAACGGTTAGTGGCCGTTTATACGATCTTTTGTGTGACAAGAACGCAAATCGCCACCTTTAGAATAGAGATTGGTGGGACATGGTTTACTGAAACAAGAGGGTTGGGTTCATAGGTAAAGTAGCTTCTAGGTACAGAGGTTATAGGAAGGCATTCACTCACATGGGAGAGCTTAACCTGCCATAGTCAACCTAGTCTTGACTTATCCCTCCATCTTCTTGATCAACCAGCACTAATAGGAGAGTCTCTGGTTCCTTCAAGATACGGTAAGCAAGAGCACACTATGTACTTAATGCACAGAATGTATGCACATACACATAATCCTTATGGGAAAATCAAGTGCAATTGACCCATCTTTTCAATTTATTGATGCAAATACCAATTTGGAAAATGTGGGAGGAGGCATGAGTTCTGCCACGGGCCCAGTTATAGAAGGAGGGGGGCCTAGACTGCAGTTAATAGGAGTAAAGCTGGTTTGGGGCAGATTGGAAGCGTGTTTGGATGTAACATGGTGCAGTCAGGGCAGGGGCAGGTAGGGAAAGGGCTTTCTTTGATCTCTAAATGTATGCGACTGAATATCAATACTGAATACCTTGTGTCAGCAATTTCATTATCAAGTAGTGTCCGAGCATTGTATCAAAATGAAATGTCATCTCCTGGACAAATGTGGCATTTATGTATTAAATGTGGCTCTCAGAAAGCTCAGAGCAGCATACAAGGCATCGGCAAGTTGCTCAGTGGCGTAACTATATAGGAAGCAAACCCCGCGGGGGGTCCTGCACACCCGAGTTCCCCACTGAAGTTGCTTATATAGTAACAGTCACAGACATAGGCGCTCATTACAGTAAAAGTAACAAAGATTGCAGTAGGTGGCTGCTTTAATGGAAAGGTTTCCTTCCAACACAACTTTGACTTGGGCCATTTATTTCCCAGGCCATATTTATAATAACTTCAAAAGTCAACTGAACTGAAAGACAACCGAGATTTCTTTGGCAACTCAGGTCTGAAATAACTTCTTACTTTTCTCCTGACTTGAGAATCTTTGTAGCTCTATAAATGGCCTATTTCACGAGTGACTTAAACTGATCAAGAGTGTTGTAGGAGTCAACATTGTAAATAACAAAGTAAACACTTCAAAATATTAGGGATGCACCGAATACAGGATTCAGTTCAGGATTTGTCCAAGATTCGGCCTTTTTCAGCAGGATTTGGATCAGCTGAATCCATGCCTTTGGCCAAACCAAATCCGAATTAGGATGCGAATTAGGATTCGGAATTGGTTTGGTTGTCAGCAGATTCTTTCACAAAGGATTTATATAGAAATAGTGCACTCCTCAACAAACAATACCTGAATCAGTGTTGCTATAACAAAAAGTCAAGAAATGACTACAGTGTGTTCAGTAAATGCTTTGGTCCTCAATGGGACCCTTCTAGTGAGGACCAAAAACATAAGGAATTATTTACATAGCTCACACTCTGAATTCTCATTTAGACAGCTGCCTCAGTGCCATCCCACACCGTCCCTCATGAATACAATGCTGCCGTATGCAGGAACTACAGTATTCATGGAACGAACAGAGTTTCCTGCACTCCAATAGAGGCCAAATTCTCCAGATAGAGGCCAGAGTTCGGCAAAACTGCAAAAAACAAGCCATATTGGAGCCTTTTTGCAGTAAAATCTGTTGTTTCTGTACATTACTTGAATGATTATATTTAATCTGAAACATTCAATGTGATGTGAGGTTTGGAATGTCGGTGTGAGCTAACTTATGACTTTACAAATTCAAATGTTTAACACATGAGTTTTATTAGGAAACAGAACATTTTGCTAGAAGGTAACCCTATGGGCAAATTTCATGAGAGGGCTCATATACAAGTTTGGGGGGGGGGGCACAAGGGTGTAATTAAATCAATTCACTGTATTATAAAGCAAAAAGTTTAACAATTGTCTCCCAAAAAATTTTTTTAGACCAGCGCATCCATAATGAATGTACATTTGCTTCTGACCTTTACAAATTTACACATTAGTAATACTGTTTTTATTCATATTTAACATTTTATCTTTTTTTTTAGCATTACAATTTATAATTGCCCATGTCCCTGGGGTATCATGTTTTGTACGAAAGCTGAATGAATAATTTCATTTGTTCAAAGGTAACAGTTATTGTTAGAGCTGGAATGTTGTAGATACACCTCGGAAACCACTTTCTGAGTTTGGTAGGAAAGTTTTGGCTGCAAATGTGACCATTGGATATTCTCGTTGGCACCAACACACAAACGAGTGCAATGCCTACAAATCACCTATATGAGTGGATTCCATGTTCCCTTGCCTATTTGCCATGGGGTTTGTGTGCCACAGCCAAGCTGAGAACCTTGGATTATTAATCAAAACCGGCAGAGAAACTGGAAGAGAAAGTTCTCTGCTGAGCCCAGATTATCAGCTCAGTGCCAGTGTCACCTTGAACCCAACCGCCAGCATTTCCATTTACTCAGCAGTCTGAAAAAATGCTTACTGTATTCAGTTTTGGGCAAGACTTGCTCACAGCTAATGGACAGTGATTGGCTGATGCTGTGACACATGACTGTAAAGTCAGCCTCTATAAAGAAAACAATTCATACTGTATATTAGACTTGAATATGGTGGAATGGTGGGGTTCACAGAAGCAAAGATGTACCCCGACTGCTGTTCCCTTTGTCGTTTATTCCAGGAATTCTAACTCTTTTATTAATTACAGCAGAGAAATACATGAAAATATGAATGTATTATGGTGCCCCTTGTGTAAGGCAGTTCCATGTCGTTACGTATGCCCTTCATTAAATAATATTATCTGCCCTTTATTTCCAACATAAAATCACACAGTCATCTTTTATGGTCTTCAATGTCTAATTCAGTAAGGCTTCATAATATTATATAATGATTATTTACTGTGTGTGAGTGTAAGGGCTTCTATTCTTGGCCGATGCCACTAACCGTACTATAAACAAGACACCCAGTGATACAGAGAGTTATGTAACCCAACCGATAACGTTATATCCAAATGATGTGATGAACATTTGGTAAATGAAACACGTCCTTACAAGAGGCCAGAGAGAAGCGTAAGGGTATTTAGAGATCTAATGGTCCTGCAGATCTTTATTATGATATTCAGTTTTTTTAATGTGGGTATTACATTTTAAAAATGTAGATAATCAGATATAATTGCAATTAGTCTTTCTTTTCTCCTAATCTAAGCAAATACCCTCTCAATGGATTCCTCTGATCTTCACATCTGTATTATGGAAACCAAGGAAGCCTTACTTGTCCTGCTGCTCAGCTTGGTTTGTACCCATGGCTGGGTTAGTGAAGTGTGACAGAAGTTGCCCCCTGTCTAGTATTTGTATGGCCTATGGTTTAATGCTGCTTTCCCAACCCTCAGCCTGGACTTTAGGTTATGGACCTATAGGTGCACCTACTGCACTTGCTGCCTTTTCAATTCAAGCCCAATTGTCAACAGTGCGACTTATCCACTTGGGCCAAATCTTGCTACAATGTTACACAGCAGCATTCTAGTTTGGAAAGTCAATAAAAAAAAAATGAGCAACAAGATGATATGGTGATGAATCTGCTTCTTTGGTTGCTATTGATGTGGTTTGAGGACAAAGCTGATAGTCACAATGAAATTGTAATCTGTTTTTCAAAAACACAAACATAAAGTTTAATTTTGAAATGTCACATGGGGCTAGCCATACTCTTCATTTCCTAGGGTGCCACAGCCATGTGACCTGTGCTCTGATAAACTGCAGTCACACTTTACTGCTGCGCCGCAAGTTGGAGTGATAAAGCTCCCAGCAGCCGATGAGCAGAACAATGGGAAGGGAGCAAGATAGCAGCTCCCAGTAGGTATCAGAATAGCACTCAATAGTAAGAAATCCAAGTCCGGCTTGGGACTCCTCCAGTTACATGGGAGTAGGAGAAACAATAGGTTAGCTGAATGCAGCTCTAATGTGTAGCGCTGGCTTCTTCTGAAAGCTCAGACTTAGGCACACTTTACTGCTGCCCTGCAAGTTGGGGTGATACACAAGTTGGAGTGATTACACAAATAATACAGCAGATTATATGGGGAGAGTCCTTTATAACAAGAGTTGTAAGGCCATAAACAGCCTTTCCCTATGACTATGGCTGAGCCAATCAGTTAAGGGGACTATAGCTGTGGCCCTATACATGAGTCAATAAACTGAGAACTTGATTAAGAGCATTTACCCAAGTATTTGTGCTGCGTGAAACACAGACTGTTGGGGACCTCTTACATCCTTCTAAACAATTTCTGGAGACCCTGTATCTCTGGACATTTGCCTGCGGCCTGTGCCTGGGATCCCCTTATTCACAATCCCATTATAGACTTTAGATTCATGACATGCACATACTATTTAATACCTGAGTAGGCTGTAGAGGTAAATGAATCAGTTCTGCTCTGAATCACAAACAGATTCTCCTCGGCATAAATTCATGAATTAAGCACATTGACCTTAATGTGGAATTTGGTATTTGTAGCTACAGACAGAGAACCAGTGGAAGTAGAAATTCTCTTCCGTACCAATGTAGTATTTGGATATTCCACAGTGAGCCCCCATGTAAACAGTGGGTTAACAGATACCTTGCCCTTTTATTGTATGACAGCTGTGAATGTGCAAACCTGGACTATACGTCCTGCCATAGACCTACACAACAATCCTTGCAGCTACATTACAGTCCATATGGAAGAGATGTAAATGACTGGACCCACTTGTGTGGGTGCTGGAGTAGTCAGAGCTCCCATGAAAGGGAGACCCAGCTGGATCTGAAACATTGGACTCTATGGGATTTGATCTACTGTCCAACCTATCTTTATCTAATTCCCTTCATGACTGAGAAGAGATTGAAAAAGCAACTTCAATCTGATTGGCTAGGACTGCCCTTTGGGTTTGGCTGTCCTGGGAAATGGGTAGTATGGGTAATGCTTGACTGAACGGTCTGCCCCATGTATATATAAATGTATATACTTTGCCAGTTAGGCACTTTCCTCTCTCTTCCATTGCACCTTATCCTCTCCCTTTCTTCCTTCATCCCATAGTTCCCTTTTTATTCTATACATTGTAATTCTTTTGTAAATGAATATACCACTTATTTAAAGATTCAGCTGCCTTAATTTAACAGCCAGACACCCCACCCTTGGGCTGCTTCTAGCCCCTCTCTCCCTAACCAATATGAACCAATATGGTACTTTTGCTTTGCTGTCTCAGGTCCCACCACCCTCAGAAGCCATGTTCCAATATCTGGCACTGATGAGATCTAAGAAGAGAGAAAGAGGCTGTTTGCAAGTTTGGATGCATGGTTCTGAACAATTAGGCTGTATCTGTGCTATTAAACCAGCAGTTCTGAATGCAAGGTTGGCCAAAGGGACATTAAAGTGTCATTTGCATGTCTCTGCCTATAATGCCTTATGTGAAGGTCAAAACCTTTCATTTTTGGCTATGTGTGTAGCATCAGGCATGTAAATACCTTCTGTTTTACGAAGGCTCTCGGCCCGTGTCTTGCATTCAAGAAGGGCTCTTGGGCTCCTGTTAGCCCCTCTCTCCCTAACCTATATGGTTCTCTCACTTTGCTGCTTTCCAAATGCCCCCCCTTCCAGAAGTTCTGTTCCAATATCTTCCACTGGTGAGAACTAAGAAACAGGCTGTTTGCAGGTTTGGACGTATAGCTATTAAACCAGCGGTGCTAGATGCATCGTTGGCCACAGGCATATTAATGAGTAATCTGCATATCTCCGCCTATAATAAGTAAAGGTCAAAGGCATGTGAATACTTTATGTTTTGCATTTGGGAAGGGCTCCTTTTAGCCCCTTTCCCCCTAACCAATATGGCTGATTTAACACCATAAACACCCTAAAGAGGAAAGAAAAGATTAGGAAAGTAGGCAGATACTCCCATTTGTGTAACTGAGGCAGGTTTCATTTTGCCCCTGTTGCATGAACCATATAGTTGCCTTCTTGTCTAGACATTTCGACTCTTGAGATGTCCCCTCCTGTATTCCCGGGGCCCCTGGCAGATATAATGGCGCAGAAGCTCTCGGAACGCTTGTGAGGATCTTGCTGGTGAGTCACTGTTTAGAGAGATGAATCATCTCAGAAACCTCGAATTTTCTTCAGATCAAAATATTCCACTTGTAAGACAATAAGCACAACATAGGCAGGCAGGCAGCAAAGAGGCATTCTAGGGAACAGTTACTGTGATATATATATAATATACTGTATACAAGGACGGGCAAAGCTAAAAGCACAGGGTTGACATTAGACAATTAGAAGAGCCCCTCACTTTAGATTTTCTCCAGGACCTACAATCAGCTTTGCTTATTCTACATGAGGCACATTGGGCCAATTCCTGTTTAGGCTGCAGCTAAATTGCCCCAGTTTAGTTGCCCAGCCCCTGTCAATCCAAAGTTGCCGCTAACCGAGTTTGCAAACAAGTTTTACCGATGACGCCCGGAGGGGCACAGAGGGACCCGCTGGCTGTAGGACAGGTGACTTTGCGACGGGATTCTGTGGGAAAGCCGACCCTGTCACGCTGTGATTTATTACCCTCATCTGCGTGATTTGTTTTGGAGAACACAAAGTGTAGTTATGGTCCAGAATAATTAGCTTCCGAAAATACGAACAGAACCGACTGTGTTGTGGTGACATCTACTGGTACTTCTATATAACCTGAACTGCCAGAGAGCTCATTCATTTATATTATTGGGGTTTGATATTATTTGTACAGGTATGGGACCCGTTATCCAGAATGCTCGGGACCTGGGGTTTTCGGGATAAGGGATCTTTATGAGAGCCCCGGAGCAGCAAGGTCGGAGGAGGGGCTGCATGACCCAGCCCAGCATCACTAGTGTGGGGATAGGTCAGTTAAGCTAAAAGGGGAGGGAGAAGAAGGTGGGAGGAGAAGGGTATATAGGAGAGGTAGTGAGGGCTGGCTATCCACCATTTTAGGTGATAGCAGCAGAGGAAAGATCCCCACCCACCCTCCCTTAGTTGGGGGTTGGTTCTATTGGGTTATGCCATTGATTCTAGACGTCACACATGTGGCCGTGGAGGGTCAGGGGTACACGGGTTAGCTAGCCAGTATAAGCGACATGGGGAATAGCAGGAAAGGACGCAAATGAGTAGCGTCATGGTACTTGTCACAGCTTTGGCGGGTCCTTGTCAGTCTGCCGGGGAGGAAAGCTTGTTCTGGTATGCCAGATCAGGTAGAGTGGATGGTTTAACCCCTAAGGTGGGTGACCATTGGCGGATGGAATAAGAAAGGTGCGCTGAAAAGCGCTGGGTGGGTACTGAATGTGGCTAATTGGGAAAGGGGACCAGTTAGGTCCCGGAGTGGCGGCGGTTATCCTCCGAGCTAGGGATTTGGCGGCTGGAGGATAGCACGGCTCAAGGTGGTTGTGGAAGGGCAGACTGGCAAGGGGCTCGGGGTCAGTATTTCAGTTCGGTAATGTTTGCACTTGTTACATTGATGTATTGTTATATCTAAACATGTTATGTTTGTATTCAATTTTGCACTGTTTGTATTTATAAATAAAGCTGTGGCCACTATCATTCCAACAAATGATATCGTCACGCAGTTTTTATTGGTTAGTAAGGTGAGCGAGTGTAGGTGGATGCTTGGGTCATGTAATTTGGATCTCCTACTTTAAGTCTGCTAATAAAATTATTTAAACAGTAATTAAACCCAATAGGATTGTTTTGGCCCCAATAAGGGGTAATTATATCTTAGTTGGGATCAAGTACAGGTACTGTTTTATTATTACAGAGAAAAGGGAATCATTTAACCATTAAATAAACCCAATAAGACTGTTCTGCCCCCAATAAGGGGTAATTATATCTTAGTTGGGATCAAGTACAGGTACTGTTTTATTATTACAGAGAAAAGGGAATCATTTAACCATTAAATAAACCCAATAGGGCTGTTCTGCCCCCAATAAGGGGTAATTATATCTTAGTTGGGATCAAGTACAGGTATTGTTTTATTATTACAGAGAAAAGGGAATCATTTAACCATGAAATAAACCCAATAGGGCTGTTCTGCCTCCAATAAGGGGTAATTATATCTTAGTTGGGATCAAGTACAGGTACTGTTTTATTATTACAGAGAAAAGGGAATCATTTAACCATGAAATAAACCCAATAGGGCTGTTCTGCCCCCAATAAGGGGTAATCATATCTTAGTTGGGATCAAGTGCAGGTACTGTTTTATTATTACAGAGAAAAGGGAATCATTTAACCATTAAATAAACCCAATAGGGCTGTTCTGCCCCCAATAAGGGGTAATTATATCTTAGTTGGGATCAAGTACAGGTACTGTTTTATTATTACAGAGAAAAGGGAATCATTTAACCATGAAATAAACCCAATAGGGCTGTTCTGCCCCCAAAAGGGGTAATTATATCTTAGTTGGGATCAAGTACAGGTACTGTTTTATTATTACAGAGAAAAAGGAAATCAATTTAAAAAATCTGAATTATTTTAGATTTGGGAGACAGGCTTTCGGTAATTC
Organism: Xenopus tropicalis; assembly: GCF_000004195.4. NCBI lineage: Eukaryota > Metazoa > Chordata > Amphibia > Anura > Pipidae > Xenopus > Xenopus tropicalis. The sequence goes on along the minus strand of NC_030677.2, from coordinate 11,677,554 downwards.
AGAGCTTTCTGGATATCGGGTTTTCCGGATAACGGATCCCATATCTGTATTGGGGTTTTATCTTATTTGTCGTTTTTTAGTCATTTTACTGTTGGTTCAGCAGAATTCCAGTTTGGAGTTTCAGCAGCTATCCGGTTGCTAGTATCTAAATTACCTTAGCTTGAATGAGAGGAATATGAATAGGAGAGGAACTGAACAGAAAAATATGTTATTAAAAGCAACAATAACACTGTAGCCTCACAGAGCAATGGTTTTTTGGCTGCCGGGGTCAGCGACCCCCATTTAAAAACTGCAAAGCGTTAGAAGAAGAAGGTGAATCATTTACAGATGATAAAAAATAAATAACAAAGACCAATTGAAAAGTTGTTTAGAATTGGCCATTCTATAACGTACTAAAAGTTACCGTAAAGGTGAATGAAGAAAGCAGGGCTAAGGAATGATTTAGTCCTACTCTCCCTTCCAGTTCATTCCCTCTATGTATTAGAATGTACTAGAATCTCCGTTATGCACGGAAAGATAAGGAAATGGATGAGATACTTCTGTTCTTACATCAGTTCCTTCCCCTCGCACTTTGCCTTATCATGATCATGTAGCGGTACTGGGCTCACATACATTTCTACTGCACATAATGAGGCAGGAAAACTCAACGAGGCTTTGGAAACAAACACAAAGGTTATTATTTATTTAAGTGCCGCGTATCAATCATTTCTGCTAAAGATCCACCCAGTGAGCTGATTTCATGGCCAATTAATCACTAAGAGTGAAAGCTTCTGTGTCAAAAGCCTACGTCATAATTACTCTTGTCTCCATAATAAATAAATGATTTCTAAATAAATAAATAGAAAACACATACATTTTACATAGGACAATTCCCATTGCCTTCTACATGAACTTGAAGCTTTAGATTCTGACATTTAGGATTTTTATTGATGCTTCAAAACAAACAAAGATTCCATTTGGCAAAGTAACGCTGAGTTGTGCATTCAAAAAGGAGCAGTTTACCTTTTAGTTAAATTTTAATATGTTATAGAATGGCTAATTCTAAGCAACTTTTCAATTGGTCTTGATTTTTTATCTTTTATAGCTTCTGCTTCTTTCCAGCTTTCAAATGGGGGTCTGTTTTATTTTTATTGTTACTTCTTATTAATTATCTTTCTATTCAGCCCCTCTGCTATTCATATATCAGTCACTCTCTCAAGTCGCTCCCTGGTTACTAAGGTAAACTGGACCCTAGCAACCAGATTACTGCTGAAATTCCTAACTGAAGAACGGCAGGACAAAAAAACCTACCAGTAATAAAAAATGAAGACCAGCTGCAATTGGTCTCAGAATAGCGCTCTCTACATCATACAAAAAGTCAATATAAAGGTGAACAAGCCCTTTAATAAATATATAACATTTGAGTTTTGGAAACGATCATTAGAATTGGGGGTTTTTGTGCAAAATGTGGGAAAATTCAAACACAAACTTTGATAAAACATTCAACAACTTAGGGGGAGATTGATCTCATTTTTTTAAGCCTATTAAATCTTGAACAGATTGTAAAGAGTTTGGAAGAAAATTGAGATTTTGATTTTTTTTTTAGTTCAATTTTAAAAACAGATTCTTAATTTTAACCAATAGACCCCATACTGTATCATACACCACTAAAATATAATATTACATTTTATAGATTTTTATAAGAGTCTTTTAGCTACTTCTGTGGTGTCAAATGTCCCCACTCAAAAAGCACAAATCATAATCGAAGATCCAACACCTCCGTAGGTTACAAAGAATATTTCTGTTTCTCTGGGAAGCGCATAATACTCAGGTGGGAAAGCAAACAGATATTGTTATTGCCCTCTGGGGGCAGAATGACAGATTGTATACAAGTGGGGGGAATGGGAAAGGACAGGCGCAAATACAGAGGCGCTAGACAGAGGCCGCGGGGCAGGAGGGGCAAACTGGGAATATCTGAGGCAGCGCAGACAGGTAACAGCATGAAACTCACACAAAGAGACAATCTTTTTCCAGATCTGGTTCTCGGAAAGGTCAGGAAAAGTATGAATCCTGAAGTGAGGGGATAGGTGTAACCCTTTCTGGGCTGTGTTGGCTCTAAGGCAGAACATTGTGACCCTCAAATGAGCCCTCGTCATGTCGCCTGGGGAATACTGACCCCACTACTTCTCCTGGGTGGTACATAGAGCTGCTCTTACTCACTAGCCCTGACTGTACTATAGTAGATTGGCTATGCACTAACTGCTCTTCATTCACGGGGTCTCTGCAGCCCCAAATTCTGTTACCTTGGGGAGAACTCTTCCTCAATCCTAAAGGCCTTTCTCCACACCAGTCCCTTACAGAGGCCTCAGGCCTTACCGCTAGCAGGAAGGAGTCGGGACCAAGGAGGAAGCCGACGCACAGATTAGGTAGCAGATAGTCCAAGTCGTGGTAATCAAGGGTTCAAGAGAGTTCATAGTCGTATCCAGCTGACGTGATACCACGTGGTGCCTATGGGTGCCGGCATCTTGGGGGAGGTGCCGCAGGGAAGACATACGCCCAGCAGCGCTCCTGTCGGGGCTCATTACAGTAGGGGTGGGCAGGGGAGCAGAGATAGGCCCAAACAGATTGTGGTTATAGGGGATTTAATTATCAGGAAATTGTACAGGGTCACGCATTGAGGTTAATGGGCGACTTTCTTAAGTGGTAATTTCTATGCGCAACAAATTTTTATGTGCAGCGTTTTTCTCTTACTTCAAAGTCAACACCGGCTTTTTTGGGGGGAGGGGGCAACTTTTATGTCTCAGCGTCATATTTGTCTCGGTGACTTTTTTGTATTGCCAATATTTGACCGCAGTTTTGTGAAAAAAATTGCTGGTGGCAAAATGTGAAGTGTCGCTGGGAATCCGTGCCTGGCAAAAACTTCACTCATTACTATACACCATGGATTATCTGAGTTTGAGAGATTGGGGGGAAAGGCTGACTTGCTGAGTTTCCTCTCAAGCTTCTGGCCCTATTTATTTGGGCAGAGTTGGGCAACATGGGAGAATTGCTATTTTATCTGCACATATGGGAGTTCCTGGCTCACTGTTACAAAGATACTGTCATGATCATGAAAATGAATTTAATTTACCCCACGTCGGTGCAGTAAGCAAAGCCGAGACATGTAGGAGTTTAGAAGGAGAACAGTTCATATTAATAGAACAATCTTTGCCTTAAACCAGGGGTGGGCAAACTACGGCCCGCGGGCCACATCCTGCCCCTTTGCCTTTTTAATCCGGCCCGCCGACAACGCCAAGTCTCATCACGCGAGACTTGGTGTCATTGGCGTGCCGGAATTAAAGAGAGAAGGGGCCCGCCCTGGCCCGGTCCGGCCCGGGGGTGAGCAAATGTGGACCGTGAGCCAAAAAGTTTGCCCACCCCTGCCTTAAACACATGTAGCCCCTATTTGGCTGTATAAGTCAAATTGTCCAGCTAGTAACAGAGCACGGGGTACATGTGACTCTGATGCAACAGGATGGGCCTTCGCTAAATGAAAGGTGCGTATGGAGGGTGTTGCAGAACTACACCTCCCACTGCCACTGTGTAGTGCAAATGATAGAATGGACGCCAGGAGCTCTTGCAAATGGTTTATGTGCCCAAGACAAAGCTGGTAATGCAGGCAAATCAATACTCACTCTCAGATGAGGTTATAAGAGAATTCAGCGATTCAATTGATATTAAAGCAGATTAAGCAGTGGAAGTATGGTGTCCATCGGTTTATCACAGGGTTAATTGCTGGCCTACGTCCCTGGCACCTCTGTGTCCCTAATGTAAGGCAAGTAAGCCTGTAGGAGACTACTCCTTTACTCTCTCTCCTGGGTGGGGCAAGTGAGCTGCTCTTTCTATATAAGTTCTGCCTTCCTCGCTTTCCTAGAAAGTGCTATGATGTTATTTAACCTGTTCCAGCTTTACCTCATTCACGGGGCCCTGCTCCCCGGCTTCACTAAGGGTTCTTGTCCCCTCAGGGCCTAACCTTCTGGGCGGGGTGGATCCCAGGCTCCACTAAGGTCAGATGCTGCAGGCCAAGAAGGAAGAGCCACCCCATCCCTAACGCTATATTAATGTATGGTAGGGCATGGTCTAGCCTTGGGCCAATAACAGGGTATATGGAAATACCAACTAGATACATTCATCCTGCCTAGTGACAAGGAAAGTTAGGGCCTAACACTATAGGGGCACATTAACCCTTTTGGGTCCCGACACACAGTTAACAAAAAATGTGCAGCCAAAGAAATTTCCACCTCAGAATCCTCCCTCTGCTGAGCCCTATAAACACTATAGTTGCTTTTTTACTTCCTGATATGATGTAATGCACAGTATTGGCAGCAGGCCCAACTCCTATTGGCTGTGTCCCCTGTCAGTCTGACGCTGCTTCCTGTGCCTGTGACAGAGAGCTGCAAATCTAACATAGCAGCAGGGCCGGAACTAGGGGTAGGCAGAAGAGGCAGCTGCCTAGGGCGCAACAATTGGGGGGCGCCAGGAGCCTCTCCTGCCTACCCCTAGTGCTACTTTGTCATTGCCTCCGCCGCTTGTCATTAGCGGCGGAGGCAATGACCAATCTAATTGCCCCGCCCCCCCCTGCACCACCTCCTGTGCTTTGGCGCGCATGCGCCGTTCAGGGGGGGTGGGCGGAGTTGGCCAACCGGGTTGCCTAGGGCGCCCGGTCGGCTTGGCCCGCCCCTGCATAATAGTATATTATATATGGGATATGCTGAGTCTGTGTCACTGCAAGGGAGAAATTAACCAATGAGCTTTCAGTTTATGCAACTGGTTAGAGCGCACAAACAACCAATGAATTGGTCCAATAGGAAACAAGTAAGGGCAAAGCCTGGGAGTGATGATGTCAGCATACAGGAAGTTCTCAGTGTGTCAGGTTCAAATTAGGCCCCTCCCATCCCTTCAGAAAATGATCAGAGAGACAGGGGAAGGATTGATTTATAGGGAATAAAAAGTAGCTTTTACGGGGGCCTTTGTACTTTTTTTTTTCTAATGAAAAAATGGATTTTCTAACACGCTGAGAGCATTGTTGGTGGTTTAAAATGATTTGGGCATTGAAGGGGTACAACCCCATTAAGAACCATAATCCATTTACCAGTATATCCAGTAAGAGCCCAATCCCAGTATTCAGCCGAGTGAGAGCAGCGTTTCTCTGGGAAGCGCATAATACTCAGGTGGGAAAGCAAACAGATATTGTTATTGCCCTCTGGGGGCAGAATGACAGATTGTATACAAGTGGGGGGAATGGGAAAGGACAGGCGCAAATACAGAGGCGCTAGACAGAGGCCGCGGGGCAGGATGGACAAACTGGGAACATCTGAGGCAGCGCAGACAGGTAACAGCATGAAACTCACACAGACAATATTTTTTTTTTTTAAATTTTTATTTTTATTGGATTTTAACAGTTATCCAACTTAATCATTACCATCATTTTACAAGATGTAGTATCGAGCGGCGAATTATACACTTGTTTGGTAAATCATAAGAAATAGACATACAAGAAATGAAACACAAAAACTGTTCAAACGTGCCCCTTTTTCGGGCTGTCTATCCGCTGTCAGTTGTCCGCCGTCACTAGCTAGTTTTAGATGATAAATTGGAAATTTTTAGGAAAAGGGAAAAGGGGGGGGGAGGAAGTTCCAGGCAAAAAAACACAGCAATATGGATAATCCCATGAGTATCCAAATGGTTGTGTCATTGTTTTATACTTAAGAACATTCCCGAGTATTTTGAGCATCTGTCAAAGTGTCCTGGCTAGTTACCTGGTTTGGCATACACCTTGTCAAGAATTACCAAATTGCGCAGGTTTGATTATGTTAGATTGTCCATATAAGAAGACCAGAGATGCCAGACGGCCCAGTGTTTCCTTCTAGCGTCATAAGATTCTGCATGTAGTTCCTCAAACCGCCGTATATCTTCCATCTCTGCTATCCACTCTATGAGCGTAGGTAGTATTTTAGTTTTCCACTTACGAGGAATTATAATCTTGGCAGCGTTTAAAGCAAATTGGGTTAAGGATTTTTTGTATTGGGTGATGGGGGAGTTGTTGTGATGGAGAAGAATTGCCGCTGGGTTGCTTTCTAGTTTCATTTGTAAAATGTTGTTGCAAATATCAATAATCTCTTTCCAGAATTTTTGTATTTCTGTACATTCCCAGAATATGTGTAACATTGTTCCAGGAGATTGTTCACAGCGCCAACATTTGTTCGAAACACCCGGAAACATTTTACTTAATTTAGTCGGAGTATTGTACCAGTTAGTAAGGATTTTATAGTTATTCTCCAGGATTCTGCAGCTTCTTTGGCCAATGTATGATTTGGCGATAATTTCCTCCATTTCTTGATGTGAAAAGGTTGTGTTCAGGGTTTTCCCCCATTTCGCTAGGTGTGGTAGATTTGTTGAGGAGGTGTTCTCCTGTGCCGAGAGGATTTGGTATATTGCTGAGATATTTCGTAGGGGGGGTTGCTTTTGTCGGCAAAGGTTTTCAAAGTTAGTGTAAATTTGGTCTCCTGTACTACCTTTAAGTGTCGTCGATATAAAACTGCGAAGCTGTCGATATGTAAGGTAGTCTGAGGTTGTAAGTGCAAACATCTGTTTAATTCGTTCCCAGGTAGGGAGAGCACCATTCGGGCAGATCTGAAATAGTTGGAGAGTTGGGCTGTGTGTCCAGTTCGCAAAGTAACCCTTTTGAAGACCTGGAGGAAAGTCTAAATTAGATGTCAGCGGAGTAAGCAGTGAATTTTGTGAAATCAGATGTAATCGATGCTTTTGGGAGTCCCAGCTGTTAAGAGCGTATGTTAGTAGTGGGTGCTTGTTCAAGATTGCTGTCCTCTTGCTAGAGTGCAACCATGGAAGAAGCTTTAATGGTTGAGTTGTGTATGTTTGTTCAATAGCTATCCATGCTTTAGAATGTTCGTAATAAGTCCAGTCTAGCAAGCGTTGAAGGACACAAGCTTGGTGATATAGTTGGAAATTTGGTAATCCTGTTCCACCATTTGCTTTGGAGCGCTGTAAAATGGATCGTCTGATCCGTGGTGATTTATTATTCCACACAAATTTTGTGACTAGTTTATTTAACGTAAGGAAAAAGTCTGATGGAGGTTTCATTGGGAGAGATTGAAATATAAACAATAGCCTAGGTAATACATTCATTTTGAGTGTGTTAATTCTGCCAAACCAAGATAACGTTTTATTAGTCCATACATTTAAGTCCTGTTTTATTTCCTGTATTATAGCTTTATAATTAACCTGGGTCCATTCATTGTACCTTTCAGTCAGAGTAATTCCCAGGTAGGTTAGTTTATCTTTAGTCCAATGAAATGGGTATCTATCTGTAAGTAGTGTTACGGTAGGGGTTGGGAGACTAATGTTAAGTGCACTAGATTTTTCATAGTTTATCTTAAAGTTGCTAAGTAGACTGTATTTGTTGATTTCGTTTAGCAAATTTGGTAAGGTGATCAAAGGTTGGGTTAGTGTAAAGAGAAGATCATCCGCGTATGCACAGATTTTGTATTGTGTGTTATTTATAGTTACTCCCTTAATGTTGGGGTTTTGTCGGATGTGAGAAAGAAGTGGTTCTAGAGTCAGGACAAAGAGAAGTGGCGAAAGTGGGCAGCCCTGTCTCGTGCCATTCTTTAGGGGGATATGATCGGAAAGAGAGTTATTTATTTTCAATCTAGCTATGGGGCTTGAGTATAGAGATGATATCCAGTTTAGAGTGTTGGGGCCCAGTCCTATATATTTGAGACAGTGAAACATGAAATCCCAACGTACCCTGTCAAATGCTTTTTCAGCGTCGGTTGATAATAGAAAGAGTGAAGTGTTAGTATGTTCAGCTGATATGATAATATTGAGCAGTTTGTTTAGGTTGTCTCTTGTTTCTCTTTTTGGGAGGAATCCTGCTTGGTCTGTATGAATTATTTGAGACAGGCCTGGTTTTAAGCGTGATGAGAGAATATTAGCCAATATTTTGATATCGTTATTAATTAGCGAGATGGGCCTATAGCTAGAAGGAGAAGCTGGATCTTTACCTTTTTTGAGAATCAAACTTATATGGGCTTCTAATGAAATTGGGGACCAGGAGTGTCCATGCTTTATATCATTAAAGGCTTTAGTGAGTGCAGTAATAATGTGTGGTTTCATTATTTTATAAAAAGGCATTGAAAACCCATCAGGGCCTGGGCACTTTCCCGATGGGGCATTTTTGATTGCCTGTTCCAGTTCTATACTGGAGATATCCTGTTCCAAAGCTTGGATCCATTCCTGGTCCCCCTGTTTCATGTGTGAAGCGTTTATATATTCTATATAGTGGGGATCTGTAGTCCTTTGGGCGGTGATGTGTGCAGAGGGAGTATCTTGGTTTATTTGGTATAGTTGTTTGTAGAAGTCTGTCATTACTTTTTGTATACCCTTGGGGGATGTTGTAATCTGGCCATTTGGTTGTTTCATTTTGAAGATATGGTTTTTGCTCTCTTTGGTTTTTAGTACTCTGGCTAAAAGTTTGCTAAATTTGTTCCCATGGTCATAGAACCTCTTTTTCAGTATAAAAGAGGCTCTATCTGTCTGTGTTTGTATTAAAGTTTTTAGTTCTAGTCTGAGTTTCGATAATTCTATTAAAGTTTGGGAGTCTTGGGATATTTTATGTCCCAACTCTAATTGCTGTATCTGGGCTATCAAATTATGCTTCTTCTCTCCTTTAGATCTCTTAAGCTTAGCTCCTTCTTGAATCAGTATGCCACATATATAGCATTTAAATGCTTCCCATTCTATGATTGCGTTACTCGCTGTGTTGGAGTTAATTTTGAAATAATCTTTGGTGGCTTTAATCATTTTATCCAGTATGTCTGGATCTCTCAGCAGACTGTCATTCAATTTCCAGGAGGTATATTTCCCATTTGATGTAGGGAGCGAGAGTTCCAGGTACACTGGAGCATGATCAGACCAAGTGATAGGACCCATCGATGTGGTTTTCAAATTATCTAAGAAGTTGTGGGATATAAATAAATAATCTATCCTACTATATGAGTTATGGCTATGTGAGTAATGTGAGTAGTCCCTATCCTGCGGGTGGCCCATTCGCCACGTGTCCATTATTTGAAGTGCATGTATTTGTTGCTTAAGTCTGTTAATTTGTTTATGTGGTAGGGACGATGTGCCTGAGGAGCAGTCTAGTTTAGGCTGTAGGGGAGTATTCAGGTCTCCCCCGACAATTATAGTCCCTTCGGCAAATAGTTGTAGGGCTTCCTGAATTTTGTCCATAGTTTTGTTTTGCTCATTGTTGGGTAGATATATTGATGCTATGGTGTATTTTTGAGAGTAAAGACTGCCCTTAATAAATACATAGTGGCCGTGCGGATCCATTTCCGTAGCCTCTATTGATAAAGGCAGATTCGTAGCTAAAACAATAGCTACACCTCTGACTTTTGTTGGTTGTGGGGTGCCGTGTATCAATATCGAGTATTGTTTGTCAAACCATTTTGGAATGTGGTTAGTTTTGTAATGAGTTTCTTGAATCAATGCAATATGGACTTTGTTAGCTTTAAGTTCTTGTATTAGCGCTTTCCTCTTCCAGGGGGAGTTTAGTCCATTTGAATTGATTGAACAAACCTTTAGAATATTAAGTGTTTGTGTCCCTTTTTTGTTCATTCTGTACATGGGGAGTTTGGTTTGCCTGGGGGAAGCGGGGAAGTGAGTGGACGTGAAGGGAAGGTGTGAATAGGAATAAAGCAGAAAAGCTAAAAGAGAGAAAGAGGGGTGTAGGGAAAGGTGGGGAAAGAAGAAAAGGGAAAAAGCAGAAAGAAAAGAGTATAAGTGAAGTAGTATACGTTTAAACCACTAAGAGGACCAGTGGTCCCACTTACAAGGTGTCCTACTGTGGTAGATGGAGTCCAGCTCCTTTGGGGGGGTGGAGGATATCCTAGAGCCCGAAGTGTCCGTCAGTGTCTCCGCGCCGTCGCCCCGATCACAATACTAACTAAGCTGAGTAGTCTAAATGAGAAAAGGGGGGGGAAACATTTTCCTAAGTGTTTAGTGCTAGTCCGTGGTCCAAGTGATGTCGAGAGTCATAAACCTATAAATCAAAACCAAATAAGTTGAGGTTAGAAAAAGCATTTTGCCCTTAAGCATGTCATGTCAACCTTGCGTATACTTATATACCATTGTTCTGGCTACCTGTTCCCTTCTTTAAGTACATAAGATACCGTTGTTCTAATTGCATGTTCCCTTCTTAAAAAAAGAAAAAAAATAAAAAAAATAAAAAAAAAAAAAAAAAAATAATATATAAATAAGCTTGGGTAACACCATAGGGTAGATTACATTTAAATGAGACAATTTGTCCCCGAATATTTCTTGTCAGCTCCATGGGTGCCTTGAATCATGCGTTAACAATTACAAAAAAAAAAAAAAAAAAGGGGGGGGGGAAGATGGAGGGGGAACCTGGGTATCAACAGGGCAAAATGCTTATTGTACTTATCGTACCTATACATGTTTAGTTTAGCTAGAATGTAGTAAAATTAGGTTTAAGTTATCACCAAGAACCAAACAGCAAGCCAAAGATAAAGTAAAGGAAAAACTTTGATTTATCCTGAGACAAAACTTGAACTCCTGTTAAAGTTTAAGGTTATGGCCTTCCTAGGCCGACTTCTTATAAAGCTTATAGAGCGTCATGGTTGCCTCTTATGAAGAGGGGAGTTTGGCAGTCTGGCAGGAGATTGAGCGTTCAATCTTTTCCTCCATTGTCTGGATGGTGTTATATCTCTTCTAGGTGTGGAGATTTCTGGGACATTAGCTGGGGCATTAGCTGGGGGGACCTCTTCAGGGGTGCCCATGATGTAGTGGTTCCAGTCAGTCAAGTCCAATAGAGGCATTTCTAGTTGCTGGCAGAATTGAGTTATTTCTGTAGGGTAGCGTAACGCATATGTTTTTCCCCCTTTATGTGCAAACAGTGCAAAAGGGAAACCCCATTTGTAAGAAATACCCCGTTCTCTTAGGGTTAAAGTAAGGGGTTTAAGCAAGCGGCGTTGAGTAATGGTGGAGACTGCAAGATCCTGATAGAGGCTTAAAGTATTATTTTCGAAGTGTACCTCATTCATATTGCGGGTTTTTTGAAGGATCTGCTCCTTGATTTCAAATCTGGCCATACAGCATAAGACGTCTCTAGGCAGATTTCCCCTTTGAGCCCCTGCTCTATGGATCCTTTCTATGTCCAGAGATATGGGTTCTGGGGCCTGTAGAATTTCGGTAAATAGTTTAATGGTGAACTCACGTAAGCTTTCATTAGGGATAGCTTCAGGAATGCCCCTGATTCGTATGTTGCAGCGTCGGCTGCGATTCTCTAAATCCTCTGTGTGCCTTCTCAGGTCATAAATAGCTAAGTCATGTTTTTGTAGGGATTTATCGTGAGTTACCATATCCGTGTTTATTTGTGATATACGCTCCTCCAGCTCTTCCAGTTTGTCTCGCATAGTTGCAATGTCCTGCCTTAGTGATGCGGTTTCTGTATATATAGTTTGTTTCAGTTCGCTACCCAATGTTTGTAAGTCAGTCTTGTTTGGTAGTTGTGCCAGTATATTATAGATCCCTTCCATATTGCCGCTTACCTCCGAGGCAGAGTCTGAGTTAGCGTGCAGGTCTGGGCTTTCGTCTGTCTCGTCCGCCATTTTGTCTCTTTCATGTGCGTCTTGATTCTCCTGTGATCTCGGAAAAAATTGTTTTATACCGCTTAAGGAAGCCGGGTTTTTATATTTAGCTGGTTGAGTGCCTGTGCCTTGTCGATTATGTTTCCCCATCTTGCAAAAGGACTGTAGGAAATCTCTTAATCGGGTTGACGGCGCAGAGCTCAGTCCAAACACGTCTCACCTCCCAGACATGCGGCCACGCCCCCCACAGACAATATTTTATATCTCCGAAAGGTTATGAAAAGTATAAATGCTGAAGTGAAGGGATAGGTGTAACCCTTTCTGGGCTGTATTGGCTCCAAGGCAGAACATTGGGACCCTCAAATGAGCCCTCGCCGGAAGTGTCGCCTGGGGAATACTGACCCCACTCCTGGGTGGTACATAGAGCTGCTCTTACTTACTAGCCCTGACTGTCTAACACCTCTGGGATGTACTATAGCAGGAGATGCACTAACTCAAAGAGAGGTGGCCAATACGTCGATTGCGGTCCACCAGTCGATCCCCAGTGGATTTCTGGCGGACCGTGATGAAGCCGGGGATGCGGAAGTGCAGTGTGAATGCGTACGTATGCTGCGTTGCGTCGTCAGTCGATTGGGGACAAGAAAGTGTGGCTACCCCTGCACTAACTGGTCTTCATTCATGGGGTCTCTCGGCTTTTGTTACCTTGGAGACAGCTCTTAATTACGAGGCCTTTTCCCACCTCACGCCCCTTACAAAGGCTTTGTGCACCCACTCCTGAAGAAGTACAAAGAGACCAATTGCATGGTGACTCCCCTGTTATAAAGACTGGGTAATACCTGACACCCTTGGCCAACTTCAGAACTGCCAGTGAATTCTTCAACCTGACGATAACAGCTTCACTTTCAAATGGAGAAACAGGCCCGGTTCTTGGCTGGACTAACCCAATGGGGCTTCCATAACAAACCCCTTTCCCTTCCTACATAGGTTTATGGGTTGTTGGAACCAGTTGGCAGCAGTAAGTAGTGCAGTTTAGGTGGCCAAGCTGATATGAAAGATACAGTGCAGGGGAACATACAAGTAAATGCTTGTGTAAGAGCCCTAAATTGAGATCCGATTAAACTACCCCGTGCCACTGCTCTGCCCCCAAACCCTTCCCCCCAAAGTGCCCCAGTATCAGACCACTTACCCCCCATGGGCAAGTATGCCCGTATGCATTGTCAGTTACAGGGGCACATCTTCAAGTATAACATAACAGAACCCTCCCCTTGTGCTTGTGATTCCCATGGGTTCATCTGAACCAAATCCAAACTGGTGCCGGGGGTCTGCATGGGATTAGGGGAATGTGATATTTTGACAAGAGAAAATGCTCCTTGGTGTTTCCGTATGCAAGTGAGTGTTAATTAAATATTACAGCAGTGTTAATAATTAAGGATGACAATGATACGTGGATGTCTCTTTCAGCCAAACCCAGGAACCCTCCGGAATCAGCAAAACTTATGACTCATGGGAGCTTCAAATCCTAAAAGCTGTAAACGATCCCGGCACAAATATCCCTTAATCCGAGTATAAAAACAGCATTTTCCTTTGATGTGCGTAACTAATGAAAGCGAGCGGGCGCTGCCATCTTGTGTTCTACGTCCGATAATACAACTAAAGCATCAGAACTAGATTTCTGCCCCTACAGAGATCGGCTCAGGTTTACTCCATTGCTATAGCGAATATATATATACAGTATATGTATATGTATATAATATATAAGTACAGGTATAGGACCCATTACCCTCGGGACCAAGGGTATTCCGGATAAGGGGTCTTTCCGTAATTTGGATCTCCATACCTTAAGTCTACTGAAATATCTATAAGATATTAATTAAACCCAATAGGATTGTTTTGCATCCAATAAGGATTAATTATATCTTAGTTGGGATCAAGTACAGGTACTGTTTTATTATTACAGAGAAAAGGGAATCATTTACCCATTAAATAAACCCAATAGGGCTGTTCTGCCCCCAATAAGGGGTAATTATATCTTAGTTGGGATCAAGTACAGGTACTGTTTTATTATTACAGAGAAAAGGGAATCATTTAACCATGAAATAAACCCAATAGGGCTGTTCTGCCCCAATAAGGGGTAATTATATCTTAGTTGGGATCAAGTACAGGTACTGTTTTATTACAGAGAAAAGGGAATCATTTAACCATTAAATAAACCCAATAGGGCTGTTCTGCCCCCAATAAATGTTAATGTAATGTAGGGCTGTTCTGCCCCAATAAGGGGTAATTATATCTTAGTTGGGATCAAGTACAGGTACTGTTTTATTATTACAGAGAAAAGGGAATCATTTAACCATGAAATAAACCCAATAGGGCTGTTCTGCCCCCAATAAGGGGTAATTATATCTTAGTTGGGATCAAGTACAGGTACTGTTTTATTATTACAGAGAAAAGGGAATCATTTAACCATTAAATAAACCCAATAGGGCTGTTCTGCCCCAATAAGGGTTAATTATATCTTAGTTGGGATCAAGTACAGGTACTGTTTTATTATTACAGAGAAAAGGGAATCATTTAACCATTAAATAAACCCAATAGGGCTGTTCTGTCCCAATAAGGGTTAATTATATCTTAGTTGGGATCAAGTACAGGTACTGTTTTATTATTACAGAGAAAAGGGAATCATTTAACCATTAAATAAACCCAATAGGGCTGTTCTGTCCCCAATAAGGGGTAATTATATCTTAGTTGGGATCAAGTACAGGTACTGTTTTATTATTGCTGAGAAAAGGGAATCATTTAACCATGTGTAGCCCACTTTATAAATAGATGTGGCACTACCTGCTGATATGTCACTATACTTAGCGCTTTCAGGAGTCCTGAGCCCCGCTTACTTTGGGGAACAGCTATTACTTTGTACTTTGGCGTGCCTCCACCCAGGATAGGGATAGAATAAACTATAACTCCCCTCCTGAGAACTTAATATATTGCTCCTTGGTGGGGACTCCCAGCACCCCTGGTACCTTACCCCCTCACTGGGGTATATCCTTACCAGGTAGTGTAGATCCTCCAGGAGTAATACACACACACTCTGAAGTATGCTGAACCAAGTGTTGTGTTTATTTGCAGAGTGGCAGACAGCTTTTGCATACAGGAGACATAGGATATATCAGGATACCTTCTATTCCCTCAGGAGTCCCTCTCTCCTGGGATACCGGCAACACTCCAGCCAAATGACCCTCCCTTTGGGGTTCCCTCCGGTACTCACGCCGGAATACCCTCTCTAGGGCTATCCCCGGTACTCACGCCGAGCGGACACCCCCTGGAGACCTCACTCCGGAAATGTCACCCGGCTATCCCCCCGGATTAGGCAAACTCCTATTCCTATCACTTTAGTCCCTGACTCCAGCTATTAATGCTGGGAGATCTTAATCTCGGTATGTCTCCTGGTGGGGCCAAGCTGCCCAGCTAAAAACCCTGTCTGCCACTCCTAGAGCGGCCTATGACTGATATCTTCCTCTCTAAACCCAGCCTGTCACTATCCTCCAGCCAGAGGGGTCCCAGGCAGGAAGACCTGGCTGCACATGGCTGCACAGCCTTATATACTGTGTGCACCACCCTGTGGCCATAACCCTGAACTGCAGGGATACTCCCTTTCTTAACACAAAAACAACTAGGACCACCTTTAGGTGTCCAATTCCCTAAGGCCACCCTCTAGTGCCTGTCAAAGGAGAACCCATCCTAGGGGCCCAATTTTGGAGATCCCTACACATGAAATAAACCCAATAGGGCTGTTCTGCCCCCAATAAGGGGTAATTATATCTTAGTTGGGATCAAGTACAGGTACTGTTTTATTATTACAGAGAAAAGGGAATCATTTAACCATGAAATAAACCCAATAGGGCTGTTCTGCCCCAATAAGGGGTAATTATATCTTAGTTGGGATCAAGTACAGGTACTGTTTTATTATTACAGAGAAAAGGGAATCATTTAACCATGAAATAAACCCAATAGGGCTGTTCTGCCCCCAATAAGGGGTAATTATATCTTAGTTGGGATCAAGTACAGGTACTGTTTTATTATTACAGAGAAAAGGGAATCATTTAACCATGAAATAAACCCAATAGGGCTGTTCTGCCCCCAATAAGGGGTAATTATATCTTAGTTGGGATCAAGTACAGGTACTGTTTTATTATTACAGAGAAAAGGGAATCATTTAACCATGAAATAAACCCAATAGGGCTGTTCTGCCCCAATAAGGGGTAATTATATCTTAGTTGGGATCAAGTACAGGTACTGTTTTATTATTACAGAGAAAAGGGAATCATTTAACCATGAAATAAACCCAATAGAGCTGTTCTGCCCCCAATAAGGGGTAATTATATCTTAGTTGGGATCAAGTACAGGTACTGTTTTATTATTACAGAGAAAAGGGAATCATTTAACCATGATATAAACCCAATAGGACTGTTCTGCCCCAATAAGGGGTAATTATATCTTAGTTGGGATCAAGTACAGGTAAAAAGGGAATCAATTTTAAAAATTTGAATTATTTGATTAAAATAGAGTCTATGGGAGAAAGGCTTTCCGTAATTCGGAGCTTTCTGGATAACAGGTTTCCAGATAACAGATCCTATACCTGTATGTATATAATAATGCTCAAGAGGCTTAGCACTTTGCTGCACTGCTGAAATATTGACTCCTGCCGACCCAGTTTACATTTTATCAAAAAGAGGATCCCAAATGGCTAGTCAAACAGGGCCAAAGTAATTGGGACACAGATTAAAGGGCAAGTCAAATAATTTACCAAATGTATCCCAAACTTAACAAAAGAATCACAAAACACGCCACCAACCCAGGCCTGCACCCCCTCAGCGGGCAAATGCCAATGCTGGCGCTCTGCCCCCCCCTTCACTGCCACAAGTGTGTATACTGTGTGGGGGGTAGGGGGTTAGTATCAGAGTAGGATCTCGCAACAGGGGTGGGGCCCTGGAAGGCACCGGGCAGCTCACTCCAACACTGAACAAACCTCCATTAATGGGGCACAATCTCATATCGCTGTACCAACAAGGATTCCCATGTACCACTAGGGCATGACACCCAATGGGGGGGCTACATCCCTCCCCCACCTAAGTTTAACAGTACAAACCCTTTTGTCAAGGTGGCCATACTCTGTCTAAATCGGCAGTTTATTGGCCTGTGTATGGGGCCCTCGGACGGGCCTATCAGAATATCGTCCAGATGACAATTGGGCAGTTTAAAAATCCTGTTGGGATTCGTATTGAATCAGTCCAATATCACCCACCTCAAGGTGGGAATAGCGACCTTGCCAAACCCGCATTTGCCCTGCGGGGGGTGCAGGCCTAGGTTGGTGGGGGCCCCACGGGGTCCATGAAGGATGTATGGGCAGCTTTAGCTAAAGCCATGAGAGAGTGAGGGCTGTAGAAGGGCTCAACTTATATCTGTTTAATTGTTTCCTATTATTAGTTTATTATGTAAAGACTGTAGATACAATAATACAATAAATCTGTAATCATTGGCTTCTAGGAACTGTGTCTGTGGGGTGGGGGGGTGGGGTTACATACGATTGTGGGTGGGGTATAAACAAAAGGCATGAGATGTGGGGATTAAGGCTTCTCTGATCCCCCTAAGTGGAGGGGTCTTATTAATTGGACAAGATTCTGTCATATTTCCCTGTCTGATTATACTCAGGGTGACTCCCAGGACCCACTAAAAGCTGTAAATTATCCCACTGAACTGCCACTAAATTCCAACGCTATAGGATCCTTTATATGGAAAGCTTAGGGCATGATCTATAGGAGGATTCTGTGATTAAGTATGTTATAGAATGTCCTATTCCTAGCAGCTTTGCAATTGGTCTTCATAGGTCTTTCCAGCTTTCAAATGGGGGTCACTGACCTATGGCCTCTCTCCTATTCATATTCCAGTCTCTCATTTAAAACTTTTGCCTGGTTGCTAAAGTAAACAAGACCCTAGCAACCAGACAGCTACCGAAATTCCAAACTAAAGAGCTGCTGAACAAAAAAAGCAGAAAACCTGAAAAAAATGAAAAATAATCACAAATTGTCTATGAATATCACTATCTGTCATACTAAAAGTCAATTAACAGGCAAACAAGCACTTTAATTGGTATTTTGTGGGCACAATCCCAAGGACTGCTTCATGGGATAGGTGACCTTTTATGTAACGTTTTGTGTGATGTAAACAGTGATGTCAATTTGCTATTTGTGAATCATTTAGCTTTTTGTTCAGCAGCTTTCCAGTTTGGGATTTCAGCAGCTATCTGGTTGCTAGGGTCCAATTCACCCTAGTAACCAGGCAGTGGTTTGAATGAGAGACTGTAAGATGAATAGGAGAGGCCTGAGAGCTGGGGAGGCAGAAGAGAAGGGCAAATAATTCAGAAAATATCCAAACGACTAAAATAAAATAAAAAATGAAGACCATTTGAAAAGTTGCCATTCTATAACGTATTATCTTAAAGATGAACCACCCCTTTAACTGCTGTGCTGAGCATGATGCCAGCATCTTGACCACACCCACATTTTAGCCACACCTCCCAAATGCCATGACCATAAAGCCAAAACAAAAAAACCCCAGACTTTCCAGCAGGTTCACTGCATAAACGGCCAATGAGAACTCCATTAACACAGACATGCAAACAAGGTCACTGCATAATGGATTCATGAAAACTAAAAAAAATAATGTGACTGATATTGGATAAGAATAGTTATATTGGATTGAGGCCAAATTCCCGATCCCCATCCTCACTCAAGATCCCAGCAAATAACAATAGGAGGCAAGCCAAGGCATAAGGCATTATTATCCATCTCAACAGAGCAAAGGAAGCATTTCCTAATTATTTTATTAAAGGAAAACACATTTATTATATGCCTATATAGATTTTAAGAACCCCCTGCTGCAGTGGGGATGGGGGGTCCCGTCTCCCAGTATCTAAAGTGCAATATGGTACATAGGAACACAGGGGCCCTCACTGTATAGATATTATTTACTGATTCGCTGGAGTATACGGCCATCAGTCCCAGGGTGAGAGTTGTAGTTCAGCAGTGCTGGAGATTGAAATTCCATTGAATCTGGGGCTACCAATGCACCATGGATAACCAGTGGGGGCAGAATGTCTGACAGGGTGAGTGACCGACCGGATTGGCCTATCACAGACTGAATCAGGACTAAAGGTGGCCATACACGGTAAGATCCGCTCGCTTGGCGGATCTTCTCCCAATATCCCCACCTACAGGTGGGTAATATCAGGCGAATTCAGGCTAATTCGGTCGTTTGGCCCTGGGGCCAAACAATCGAATTAAAACAACGATAATAGGCATCTGTCTGTTCGGAGACCGCATTAACGAGCCAATGCGGTCCCAGATCTGGCCGATTCCAGGGCAGATGTCAGTCGGGCAGGCCCGTCGTTAGTGCCCCTACCCGGGCAGATAAACTGCCGAATCAGTCTAAGGGACCGATATTGGCAGCTACAATTGGCCGTGTATGGGGACCTTAAGAAAAAGCTTTTGGAGTCGGGGGGAGGGACTACTGGGGTAACCGCGGGTGGCAAAGACTTTTCCCTGGCAGCTGGCTGGGACTAGGCTGGCATGTATTGAGGCTTCTAGTCCTAGATCTAGTCCTGTCGCTGTTCTATTGGCCAACACTGCTGTCACTCAAGTCCTCCTTCTCTGCGTTCCCTAGTGCGGCTGCTGCAGGCATTACGTGCCGGGAAAGCAAAATGAATGCCATAGTGGCACGGAGGGCACCCAAAAAATGGACGCCATAGTGGCACAGAGGGCACCCAAAAAATGGACGCCATAGTGGCACGGAGGGCAC
The DNA here is from genome assembly GCF_000004195.4 of Xenopus tropicalis. NCBI lineage: Eukaryota > Metazoa > Chordata > Amphibia > Anura > Pipidae > Xenopus > Xenopus tropicalis. The sequence continues at coordinate 11,658,052 of NC_030677.2, read as the reverse complement.
CCAAAAAATGGACACCATAGTGGCACGGAAGGCACCCAAAAAATGGACGCTATAGTGGCACGGAGGGCACCAAAAATAAGTAGGTCCAGGGAAGATGACCTGGGAGGGGACACACAATGGGGGTCATTTATAAAGTTTGCGCAGAGAAATGGTTGTTTTGCGCATGTTTTTCCCTAAATGGTTACATTACATTACATTAACATTTATTTATAAAGCGCCAACATATTCCGCAGCGCTGTACAATAAGTGGGTTCCATACATTGGACATACAGAGTAACATATAAAGCAATCAGTAACCGATACAAGAGGTGAAAAGAGCTTACAATCTACAAGGAGAAAGGGCTGAGACACAAGGTGTGGGAATGGGCATGACCAGAGTTGTGAGAGGTGGGGCACAGGGTATTGCTAAACTAGATTAGGGTAAGCCTCTCTAAATAAATGTGATAAATGATCGGATTTTGGAGATATTTCTTAGGTGAAAGTGACATGATTTGATAAGTGACTGGATATGAGGGGTGAAGGACAGGGCAGAATCAAGGATAACCCCAAGGCACCGGGCCTGGGAAGATGGGGTGATGGTAGAATTGTTAACCGTTATAGATACCTCGGGAACAATGTGGGCGTTGGATGGGGGAAAGAGAACCAGTTCAGTTTTAGAGAGGTTTAATTTGAGGTAACGTTGGGACATCCAAGTGGAGATAGCGGACAGGCAGGAAGAGACGCGAGTTAGAAGCTCTGGGTTGAGATCAGGAGAGGAAAGATAGATCTGAGTATCGTCAGCATAGAGGTGGTACTGAAAGCCAAAAGAACTGATTAGTTTGCCAAGTGAGGAGGTATAGAGAGAAAATAGTAAGGGGCCCAGGACAGAGCCTTGAGGAACCCCGACAGAAAGAGGCAAGGGAGAAGATGATTCCCCATTGTAAGAGACACTGAAGGATCCATCTGAGAGATAAGATGAAAACCAGGATAAGGCAGTGTCACGAAGGCCAAGAGAGCGGAGAGTCTGGAGGAGAAGAGGGTGATCCACAGTGTCAAAAGCAGCAAAGAGATCGAGAAGTATTAGTAGCGAGTAGTGTTTTTTGGCTTTAGCCGAAAGGAGGTCATTTGTTAGTCGGGTTAGAGCAGTTTCGGTGGAATGTTGTTGTCTAAAACCAGATTGTAGGGGATCCAGGAGGTTATTGTCAGAGAGGAATAGCGCCAGTCGGTTGTATACTAGGCGCTCAAGCAGTTTGGAAATGAATGGGAGCAGAGAGATAGGTCGGAGGTTAGTAGGATTGGAGGGATCAAGGGAGGGTTTTTTCAGAATAGGGGTTACCAGTGCATGTTTCAGTTGGGAGGGAAAGATTCCAGTAGAGAGCGAGAGATTGAATAGATGAGTTACATTTTGCACTGCTGAGCCCGTCTCTCCTATTTTGAGAATCACAGCGAAATGCGCACTAAAATTCGCAAATAAGATCGCGATTTGCATGAGCGTCTGTGCGAGTTTATTGTGCGCAAATATAGCGCCGATTTTCACTTTGCTAATATAAATACACAATTTGCCAAATTAGTTTAGCCCATATTTTTCCACCACCAAAGCTGTAGCGTCATTTGCAAATATATATATTTAAAAACTTTCGCTGTGAAATAAAAAAAATATATAAACACGGGCAGGACAAATATTTTCACTGTGCGAATAATTCTGCGCTGAGCCACCGACTCCACAGGCCACGCCCTCTTGTCCTCTGGCCCCCCAGCAAATGCCGGGTGTTCTTTCTTTATAGTTCTGCCCCTGTTCTAATCAGTAGCACAGAACTTAGTACTCCGATATTGGTGCAATTACCCCTCAGTCAATAGCGTCCAGACCAAGTTTAACACAATGGTACAAAGATAAATGAATAATTCTAGATTAATTCAGACTATAACCAATCACAGATGGCTAAAATAACAGTCTTTTTCCCAGTGATGCAGCTCAAGGAACTCACCACTAGGTGGCAGTAGAAAGAAAAGGAATCTCTATAAGTACCACCAGTTCTATGGATGCTGCTTATACTGAGCATGTACCAAGGAATAATCCAATATGAAGCATTTATGGAATATTACATCTTTTCTAAAGCTCAGACTTAGAGATTCTGTCTCTAACTGCAGGCAACTCCCAGCAGCCTCAGTGCAAGCTGGACATATCTCAAAGATGGCCTTTAGGCTGTACCTTCCTGCCTCTGCTCTAAGGGCCCCCAGGGGGGTCAGTCCAATGGTTTAGGGGACCACTGCCATAGGGGGGTGGCTTTGTTAGATAAACCTAGGGATTGCTGAAAGTAAGGGCAGTGGGTTAATAGAGATTAAAATGTGCCCTGTTCATATGTTCCACAATAAGTTTGATTTTTCTGCTTTTTCAACATGGCAGCTCCCCGAGATCTAATTACTATACATCAGGTGGCCAGGAATTACCCTACGTACAAAGTTATTCACATATACATTTACTTACAAGGGGGCAGAATGTATTTCTTATAAATAAAGAATTGCCAGAATAAGACGTATAGGTGCCCATATATCCTATGTTTATATAGTACTTTTGTCCCCTGTACTTCCCCTATGGCACCAATAGAGGGCACTTGGATAAAGAGCATCGAGCATTGCATTGCACTGTATGAAAATATACATTTTAAGTTGAAGAGGAAAGTGCCATGAAATAGCAGAAACCCTGCCTTGCTCTATGGCTGAGATGTTAGTATACACAGGTGCCTACAACTCCCAGCATCCCCTCTGGTTCTACTGAAACAGTTAAAGCAGTAGAGATAGCAGGGGGTCGGTTTGAGGATGCCACTGACACCAGGATAAAAGAGGTTTTCGGTTTTGGCAGGAAAGTCTAAATTGGTGGATTGTTGCCTACATCTCCCATCATCCCTTCTGGTCCTTCAGAAGCAGTTTAGACGGAATAGACTGTGCCGGATCAATATGAGAATGCAGCTGACATCAGGGAAGCAGAGGCTTCGGGCAGAAAAATACAATTTTGTTCTACATCAGTGCCTACATCTCCCATGATCCTCTCTGTTTCTGCTGAAAAAGCTGCAGCTGTAGAGACATGGTTGGACAGTTTAAGGATACTTATGATATCAGGGAAAAAGAGGTTTTTGCTCCCATCATCCTCTCCAGTCGAACTGCAGGAACAGTGAACCATTCCTTTAATGATGCCATTGACACAGAGGAAGGAGAGTTTTGTGGCACCCAGATGCCTACAACTCCCATGATCCCCTCTGCTGCAACTGAGCTGATTACAGTGATAAAGAAAGACACTGACTTCTATTACAATTGTGCTCTGAATGGCTGTGTAAGAGCAGCCATGGGGTCCCCCTGCCGCCTTGTTCCACCTGCCATGCCACCACGGGTGCCGTTCCTCCTTCCAGTGGTGAGAGTATGGGGGGTAAAGTTGCTTGATAGTTTAGGTTTATTGATGCACATTTTGTTTTAGGGATTTTTGTTTGTATTTAAGACCATATATCTGCTTTTCTTTGTAATGGAATTTATATTTGTATTTTATATTAGTCGCTTGTTTTTAATAAAAACTCAGATGGCAGTGTACAAGTGTGTAACTCAAGCAGTGGGCTGGAATAGAACTCTCCAATGGCAGCTTAAAGGGGGAGGGACAGGAAGTCTGTAACTGAATCAGTGGGCTGGACTAGAAGACTCAGATGGAAATTTATAGGGGGAGGGGCAGGAAGTCTGTAACTGAAGCAGTGGGCTGGAATAGAACACTGAGATGGCAGTGTACAGGGGGAGGGGCAGGAAGTGTGTAACTCAAGAAGTGGGCTGGGCTAGAAGATTTAGATGGCAACTTATAGAGGGAGGGACAGGAAGTCTGTAAGTCAAGCAGTGAGCTGGACTAAAAGACTCGAATGGCAACTTATAGGGGGAGGGGCAGGAAGTCTAAAGTAATGGGCTTGAATAGAACTCTCCGATGGCAACTTATAGGGGGAGGGACAGGAAGTCTGTAACTCAAGTAGTGGGCTGGGCTACAAGACTCATATGGCAGCTTAAGGGGGAGGGGAAGGAAGTCTGTAACTGAAGCAGTGGGCTGGACTAAAAGACTCAGATGGAAACTTATAGGGGGAGGGACAGGAAGTCTGTAACTCAAGTAGTGGGCTGGGCTACAAGACTCATATGGCAGCTTAAGGGGGAGGGGAAGGAAGTGTGTAACTGAAGCAGTGGGCTGGACTAAAAGACTCAGATGGCAACTTATAGGGGGAGGGACAGGAAGTGTGTAAGGACTGGGTGCATTATTAAAAGGAGTTGGCGCTCAAAGGACTGGGTGCAACTATAACACTCAGATGGCAGCTTATACAGAAAGATGCATAAAGTGTTTGAATGAAACAGGTGTAAATATCTCAGCCATTTGCCTTTGTCCAATAATGAACCTCTATAGTTTTTCTCTTACTGTTTTATATTTAAAAAGTGAGAAATTTGCAAAACTCTAAAGTTTTTCATGTAACTGGAAACCTATCACTTTGCCAACACTGTATCTTTCCTGCTTGTAACGACTCATCTGCACCGAGCGGGTTATCTATAAAATCTGAATATCGCCCCCCTCGCCGGGCGCTGCCTGTGCCAAAGGCCACGTCAAACCGCCACACAGACATCCATCATCTTGCGCGTTGTCATAGCAATCATTTATTGAGCGAAGGGAAAACATTTTGTAAACAACTTTGTATATTTTGCATTCCTTAAATGTCTGTAATCATTTTAAAAGCTTATAATGAGTTTTCAGGTCTAAACATTGAACAGATACCTCTTAGTGGGAAAAGCGCTCTTCCCTGCAGTTGTTTGGGGTCAAATGGGTGCTGCCTACAGCTCCCCGCTGTTTGCCCCTGCTCTATTCCTATTGGACAACAGAGATTCTCTCTCTTTCACCATTTTTGTGGTGTTATTCACATTCATTGTCCACAAACTTTAATTGTAATTACTTATAGGTACCGTATATACTCGAGTATAAGCCGATCTGAATATAAGCCGAAGTACCTAATTTTACCAAAGAAAACTGGAAAAACTTATTGACTCGAGTATAAGCCTAGGCATCCATTTCTTTTAACACACCTGCACACTAGCTTGTGTCCAAGTAGTAAGGGCAGAGTAGTAAGGGCAGCGCCGGATTACTTGTCCAACCGGCCATACATCTAAATGTTATCATTTTAATTTTGCAAAACCTGATGATTTTATACTGCTTGTGCTATGCCTCAAAAATAGAATCCTTGCCTCCTCCCACCACTTGGGAAACAATTTGTGCAGGACGGATGGCGTCATGCCATGTGAATTTGGTACAATTTCCTTGAATTTGTTAAAATTGTATAAGACATCTGGGGTGTATATATTTTCATGATGGAACTACATAATTGGTGGGTGTTATGTTCGCTGGATACCCAAAACTTCCTGTTAGGTGATGTGCGTGCACGCGCGACGGATGGGTAATACAGTGCTACAAATGCAAGGTATGATTCATTTACTACTTGCCTCGAGTATAAGCCGAGGGTTCCTTTTTTAGCACATTTTGAGTGCTAGAAAACTCGGCTTATACTCGAGTATATACAAAATATCAGCCCCATCTTATCTATGTTGTCATTATAGGTGAATTATCTCCAATAATAAAGGCAAACTTAAACTGCATTATGCACGCAGCACTGTGTGAGACTTGTAGTTTAGCATCGCCCAAAAGTATCTTATCCTTCATCATCATATTATCATATATTGTCATTATTATATATTATATATATACAGCATTTGGGTTATATAAGGCCTTATTAGAGCAGAATTGAGTTGGGGCCCGGTTGACATGGAGGAATGAACTGCCATGAAAGGGGTGGGGTTATCCATAAAAGGGGAAGGGTTTAGCTGAGATGAGGGCGGGCTTTGTGTAGAGGGCTCAGCTACAATTTAGACAGAGTTCTGATTGGTCGCAGTGTGTCGAACTGGGTGGTTCTGGCTGTTCCCAGCGGCCTTGGCAGTAGGCTGTGTGGTTTAGCCGATAGAGAGAATATATCTCTGATAGTCAGTAACTGGGTGTTAACCTTGGGGGGGGTATAGAGTTTGGGAGAGGCCCTGGGGTAGTCTCGAAGACTACAATCTTAACTATGAGAGAGAGAGACCGGTCTTTATTTTTGAGTCATATGACCCATTCACCGAATAAATGTGCAGTTTGCTCCATCTGCTCTAACCTCTGTATCTTGGTGCTTCATCAGTTATGGGGCTGAAATGCATAATGGATATTGATGAGCGAATCTGTCCTGTTTCGCTTCGCCGAAAAATTTTCGAATCTTCCAAAAGTTCGTCTTTTCATCTAAACTCTGAAAGTTTGCAGGGCCCCAGCTTGGACCGCAGCAGAAAGTTCTGGGGCCCCAAAAGGGCGTCGGTGAAGACCAGGAAGGGCTGGGAGTCCCTGCTATACCGTAAGAGTCAGATTTTACATCTAGCGGTCTCACACTGGTTCCTACCTAACTTGAACGTTATACTGTTATTGTGACTGCCGGTGGCTTTGGCTCTGCGACTGACATGGCGGAATCATTCAGCTGCCAGAGTTTTGCAATGAACTCTCATTTAGAAACATTGGGAAGGTAGGAAATGTTCTCTTTATATCACACAATTAATATTTCAGCCCTGAGTATAATCATGTAATCAGTTTATGAAGTTGTTTTGGCTCCCAAGGCAGTTTTGATTGAAAACGCGTCACTTTGGAAAGGTTAGTGCATAATTACGTTTTCTGACTGTCAGCGTGTGGTTAAAACACAGAATAGAAATAATTATGGTACAATGGGTAGTGCGGTTTCTTCTATAGAAACAAAGATAAATGCTTCCTTGCCAACATAGGGAGACAGGTCAAACTTAATACTGATATATTTATTATCATGGCAGGAAATGTATTCATTTTCACTAGGGATAGGCCCAACCCAGGATTCAGTTTGGTTTTCAGCAGTTGGCCGAATCAATGGTCCTGGCCGAACCAAAGCCGAATAAATCACATAAACATATTTGCATATGCAAATTAGGATTTGGTTCAGTATTTGGTCAAATCTTTCACAAAGGATTCTGGGATTCGGCCAAATCCCAAAATAGTGGACTCAGCGCATCCCTAATTTTCACAATTCACCATCGTTATTTTATTTTCCTTTTTTATTATTTTTGAATTATTCATGTATTTTTCTAATTAAAATGATCAAGAAAAAAAAAACGCTCACTCTATGACACCTAAAAAAAAAAAAAAACCCTAAAAATTTAGATTCTAGATATCGGTGAAATAGTTCTACAAAAAACATTATTGAGAAAATAAGCGATCTGGATAAAAACAAGATCAATAAAAAAAGAGCGATTGACTTTACACTTTTTTTTTTTTAATAAGCAGAAAGATGAACTGATTGAGAATGAATTGGTTTCAGTGCCAGGAGTAAAACTTTAAAGAGATTTAAGACTTAATAATATTAATAAAATAAGATTTAATACAAATACAATAAACACTAATATTTATTAATACAATTAAAATTATAAAACAGTGTATTCATTGAAAAAAAAATAATATATAATATAATATGTTACATTCAGTCAGTTCTTTTAGAACCAATTACCAACCCTATACACCAGGCATCCTATAACTACGGCACGCGGGCCCGATATGGCCCCCCCAAGGTTATTTACCCGCCCCCCACTATAATCTGATGTGAGGATGCAGGGGAGAGCTGGAGGACGCAGGGGGAAGCCGGAGGACGCAGGGGAGAGCCGGAGGACACAGGGGGAAGCCATAGGATGCAGGGGAGAGCCGGAGGACACTGGGGGGAGCCAGAGGATGCAGGGGAACCGGAGGACACTGGGGTGAGCCGGAGGGCACTGGGGGGAGCCAGAGGACACTGGAGGGAGCTGGAGGATGCAGTGGAGAGCCGGAGGACACAGGGGGGAGCCAGAGGATGCAGTGGGAGCTGGAGGACACTGGGGGGAGCCAGAGGATGCAGGGGGAGCCGAAGGACACAGGGGGGACCCGGTGGATGCGGGGAAAGCCGGAGGACGCAGGGGGGAGCCAGAGAACGCAGGGGGAAGCCGAAGGACACTGGGGGGAGCCGGAGGATGCAGGTGGGAGCCGAAGAATGCAGGAGGGAGCTGGAGGATGCAGGGGGGAGCTGGAGGACGCAGGGGGGAGCCGGAGGACATGGGGGACCGGAGGACGCAGGGGGGAGCCGGAGGATGCAGGGGAGAGCCGGAGGACGCAGGGGAGAGCCGGGAGCAGGAGAAAGGAGCAGGGAGTGGGCCATAGTATGAGGACACGGGAAGGGAGGACTTTAGTCCGGCCCCCCAACAGTCTGAGGAACCATGAACTGGCCCCCTGCCTTAAAGGTTTGAGGACCCCTGGTCTATCTAAACATCTATTAACACTATTTTTCAGGAATGTAATTACCAGCTTTATCAATAAGTCTTTGCACAAAGCATAATGTTCTGGATGTTGATAATATAAAAACAGTCTGCGTCGCGACTGCAGCAACGAGCTCTTTGGAAGAGATCACATGGGGCACAGGCGTAAATCGTTTGAAATGCGGCTGTCACCTAACTCCATTGCCAGCGAATCCACAATGCTTAATAGCCCGGTAATTTAGTACAATTACATTAATTAGTCATAAGGTTCTTTATGTTACATGAAAAAAGCAGTAAAAGGCCAAATAAAAACACCGCTACATGAGAATGCAGTAAAAGCGCAAATAAAAACCTCTGCATAATCACCAGTAAAACCAACGGCTGTTGTGCTGAGCGGGAAAAACGGATTTTGGGGGGAAACAATAAAAACATCTCAGGCCTCAACATGAAATTGCTCAGAGTTATCTCATTACTTAGCTGAACTGCTTCAATAGCAGCTTTTATAGCTTCATCCAACAATAAGTATATGGAGGTTTTACCTTCTGAGTTCCCTCATTTGGGGGCTATGGCAAGTAAACTCTAAAATGTACAACAAGTCCTCTGATTCCCCGTCTATTCCATCCTACACACTACAGTCACCTTGATGTTATGACTCCGCCCCTTTACACCATGACTCCGCCCTAACATTGTTGACTCGACTCCTACCCGGCCAGTATGAAAGGAGCCATAAGGTAACCCCAGGGGCACATGATTCATAATAAAGATTGATGAGCAGCACTGCGGGGTAAAAAGCCACAAAAATCTACTGGGAGCTGCTATCTTGCTCCCTTCCCATTGCTCTGCTGATCGACTGCTGGGGGTGAGGGGGGGGGGGGATATCACTCCAACTTGCAGCGTAGCAGTAAAGTGTGCCTGAGTCTGAGCTTTCAGAAGGAGCCAGCGCTACACATTAGAACTGCTTTCAGCTAACCTATTGTTTCTCCTACTCCCATGTAACTGGAGGAGTCCCAAGCCGGACTTGGATTTCTTACTATTGAGTGCTATTCTGATACCTACTGGGAGCTGCTATCTTGCTCCCTTCCCATTGTTCTGCTGATCGGCTGCTGGGGGTGAGGGGGGGAGGGTATCACTCCAACTTGCAGTGCAGCAGTAAAGTGTGCCTGAGTCTGAGCTTTCAGCCAGCGCTACACATTAGAACTGCTTTCAGCTAACCTATTGTTTCTCCTACTCCCATGTAACTAGAGGAGTCCCAAGCCGGACTTGGATTTCTTACTATTGAGTGCTATTCTGATACCTACTGGGAGCTGCTATCTTGCCCCCTTCCCATTGTTCTGCTGATCGGCTGCTGGGGGTGAGGGGGGGGATATCACTCCAACTTGCAGCGCAGCAGTAAAGTGTGCCTGAGTCTGAGCTTTCAGAAGGAGCCAGCGCTACACATTAGAACTGCTTTCAGCTAACCTATTGTTTCTCCTACTCCCATGTAACTGGAGGAGTCCCAAGCCGGACTTGGATTTCTTACTATTGAGTGCTATTCTGATACCTACTGGGAGCTGCTATCTTGCTCCCTTCCCATTGTTCTGCTGATCGGCTGCTGGGGGTGAGGGGGGGGGGATATCACTCCAACTTGCAGCGCAGCAGTAAAGTGTGCCTGAGTCTGAGCTTTCAGCCAGCGCTACACATTAGAACTGCTTTCAGCTAACCTATTGTTTCTCCTACTCCCATGTAACTGGAGGAGTCCCAAGCCGGACTTGGATTTCTTACTATTAAGTGCTATTCTGATACCTGGGTTTTGTAAGAAACATATTTTCCCATGTCAGTATTGCTTTAAATATCAATTTGTGAACAATAATTGCTGTCTTTTGTTCTGGTTGCTAGGGTCCCTTAGCATCCAGGGAGTGGTTTGAATGAGAGACTGATATATAAATGACCCCCATTTAAAAGCTGGAAAGAGACAGAAGAAGAAGGCAAATAATTTAAAAAAAAAAAAAACTATATAAAAAATAAATAATTAAGACTAGGTAAAAAGGTTATTTAAAAATAGCAGACTCCTTATTGTATCAGATGCACAAGAGATAATAATTACTGTTAATTGTGTGAATCAATGAGACCAATGTATTGCTTTAGCCTTAGGATTGTGTGGGACCCGCTCACTCACTGCGGCCAATGGGGAAGCAGATAATAACTGTATTATCTAGATACAAATACATACAGTGGGGGTCATTTACAAAATACGGACGTTCCTGTCGCTGCGTTTCGCCATTAACAGGTAATTTTGTGCCGTTCGGAAGCTTTAACTTGTCCTTTTCTCCTGCCGGAGGCAGCCGAGAAGCGATTGTGCGTCGGTTATTCAGCCCCCCGAGCCCCACTAATGGCTTTGCCTTTCACTTAAATGTCAGAGCAGTTTGTGCCGTTCCTGGATCTTCTGAAAGCACCGAGAATTGTTTTATTTTTCCCTTTCCCAAAAAGCAGCTGTGTGAGTCCCTGTGTAGATGTAGTAGGGAAGCGCCCAGTAAATACACACTATTTAGCTTTTAGTAGGTTATAAAATGGCCAATTCTAAGCAACTTTTCAATTGGTCTTCATTATTAATTTGTTATAGTTTTTTAATTATTTGCCTTCTTCTTCCAGCTCTTTGCAGCTTTCAAATGGGGGTCACTGACCCCGGCAGCCAAAACCTATTGCTCTGTGAGGCTCCAGTTTTATTGTTATTGTTACTTTTTATTCCTTATCTTTTTTATTCCTGTCTCTCATACCATTGCCTGGTTGCTAGGTTAAATTACACCCTAGAAACCAGATACCTGCTGACATTCCAAACTGGAGAGCTGCCAATCAAAAAGCTAAATTACTCAAAGCCCGCAAATAATAAAAAATGAAGACCAATTGCAAATTGTCTCAGAATATCACTCTCTACATCATACTAACAGGTAATTTAGGGTGAAGACACACCAATAAAATCCACTTATAGTGACTTGTATGATCTCCCCTCTCCCACACAGGCAGGGAGTCTCCCCACTCAGCAGATAGAGATCAGTATTGGGCCGAGTGGGACGGAATGATGCCCCAGCAATGTCACAATATTCCCGTGCTCCGTGGGTCGGATATAGAATATACACGGCAATATATAGTATCACAGATTAAATAGGTGAGTAAAAAAATCTATCTATCTATCTATCTATCTATCTATCTATCTATCAATTATTTAGCTATTTATATATACATATCTATCTGTCTATCTATCTATCTATTAAAAATAAATGAAGCACAAATAAAATGAGCATATAGAGCTGCCTATTATTGCAATCTATCTATTGGTCTATCTACCATCTATCTCTCTATATCTATATATCTAGCTATCTATCTGTCTATCTATCATCTATCTATTTCTATCTATCTATCTATCTGTCTATCTATTTCTCTATATCTATCTATCTATCTATCTATCTATCTATCGTCTATCATCTATATATTTCTCTATATCTATCTATCTATCTATCTATCTGTCTATCTATTTCTCTATATCTATCTATCTATCTATCTATCTATCTATCATCTATCTATCTAACTATCATCTATATATTTCTCTATATCTATCTATATATCTATCTATCGTCTACCATCTATATATTTCTCTATATCTATCTATCTATCTATCTATCTATCATCTGTCTATCATCCATATATTTCTCTATATCATCTATCTATCTATCTATCTATCTATCTATCTATCTATCTATCTATCTATTTCTCTATATCTATCTATCTATCTATCTATCTATCTATCTATCTATCTATCTATCTATCTATCTATCTATCTATCTATCTATCGTATCTAAAGGGGCAGGTCTTTTTTTAGTTAACTGTTATATAATATGTTATAGGTCAAATTTAAGCAAGTTTTCAAATGGTCTTCATTTTTTATTTCTTACAGTTTAGGAATAATTTCCTTCTTCTTCTGACCCCTTATCTGGAAACCCCCCCGGCCCCGAGCATTCTGGATAACGGGTCCCATGCCTGTAGTACATTTTATTTTAAAAAGAATTATAAGGAATCGTCTCTGTAACCATTTGCCTCATTTAGTGAATTGATTTATGAATGCAAATGATTATTATTGATATGCAGATGAGCAGGTAATTAGGAGGGGGGGGCGTATATATAACACAGGGGCATTAGGGATCTGAGGGGCAGGGGGATTCGCAGAGGAGGAGATATAATCACCATATAATCACCACTTATTCACCATTTAATCAGTCTGGGCTGTAGGTAGAATTTCGGGGGCCAAGACCTATTGACCAAATGAATATTTCAGGAAGAAGGAAGGGGGGGGGGCCATTATGTGAGACTATTCAGCAGCCCGTGTTCCATTGATTAATAATGACATTATGTATAATTGCTCCCTCACGTCTTTAAAAGCTCTCAGAGCCCAGAGGCCGCGACTGAACAAACGCCCGGTGTTACTGCCCGTTCCAGTGCCCGTCTGGATGTTCCCCGCTGCAACTAATAACCCCCCAATAGGGCTAATAACCCCCCAATAGGGCTAATAACCCCCCAATATGGTTAATAACCCCCTGATAGGGCTAATAACCCCCAATAGGGCTAATAACCCCCCAATAGGGCTAATAACCCCCCAATATGGTTAATAACCCCCTGATAGGGCTAATAACCCCCAATAGGGCTAATAACCCCCCGATAGGGCTAATAACCCCCCCAATATGGTTAATAACCCCCTGATAGGGCTAATAACCCCCAATAGGGCTAATAACCCCCCAATAGGGCTTGCATGTCTTACTTAGAGTGTGAGCTCTTCAGTGAAGATACTTTAATGTTGTTTGTGTGTCTGTAATCCTGGAACCTTAACCTGGGGGTTAACAGCAGTGTCAAACTGGGGGATGCAGGGGCCGCCATGGCTGCTTCCCTAGGGGCCCCCGCACCCCCAAGGGACCCCCGTTGCCTGCCCAACCCCCTCCCCCGAATGCTCGTGTGTATATATAGGAGAGGGCCTGAACAGAAAGATAAGGATTCAAAAGTAACAATAACATTGGAGCCTCACAGAGCAACAGTTTTTTGGCTGCCGGGGTCAGTGACCCCCATTTGAGAGTTGGACAGTTGTAGAAAATAATGAAGACCAATTGCAAAGCTGCTAGCTATAGGACATTCTATAACATACTAAAAGTTAACTTAATGGTGAACCGCCCCTTTAGGGATTAATTGAGTAGATATCTGGCAAAGCTCTAAAGGTGGCCATACACGGGCCGATTCTAGCTGCCGATATGGGTCCCTTAGACTGATTCGGCAGCTAATCGGCCCGTGTATGGGCACTACCCACGGGCCTGCCCGACCGATTTCTGGCCTGAAATCGGGCAGATCTCGATCAGGCAGGTTAAAAAATTTAGTCGGAAAGGGGACCGCATTGGCTCGTTGATGCGGTCCCCGAACCGACTTTGCCTATGCCCGCTGTTATAATTCGGTCGTTTGGCCCTAGGGCCAAACGACTGAATTAGCCTGGATTCTCCCGATATCACCCACCCATAGGTGGGGGTATCGGGAGAAGATCCGCTCGCTTGGCAACATCAACAAGCAATCGGATCTGAAGGTGTATGGGCACCTTAAGGAAGAGAGAGAAGACAAAGGCTCACATAGGCTCCTCCCACTTTGCTCTAATGTAATAAAGTTCTATACAACAATCCAATTACTGTGTGTATGCATACATTAACTCATTAAGGGAATACGGGTTAATTGTAGTCAAATATCAGCCACCGCCGTCTTTTGCAGAACTCATTAGAGATAATTACATTTGCCATAATTATGGGACTTAATAAAGGATGCGCTTCTGTCGCTATTTCCCATGTAGGATTAAAGTGTTTCATCCAACCCCCTCAGATTTCCTATTCCTTCGTATGAGGTTTAGTGATGAGTGAAATGTATTGCTGGGCAAAATTCTGCATTTAAAAAAAGTTGCGTCAAATAAGTTGCTGTCCTTTCAAATACATTGCGGTTGCACCAATAAAGTGGTGGTCGAGTCAAAAAAGTCACGTGGTAGCCACGTTTAGCAAATTGTTCCCTTAGGCCCGTCGCTCATTCAGGCTCCTCCTCCCTACGACTCACAACCCTTCTCACCCAATGTCAGAGCTTCCTCCTCTACGTTGCTATTGGCTGCTTCCACTAAGGACTGGGTGGGTGGGAGAGTCACAATCTCCTGCCCAATCTCCAGTGGCAATGTGGCTAGTGGGTGGCATGCTGCCCCCCAGTGGTTCACCTTCAAGTTAACTTTTAGTATGTTATAGAATGGCCAATTCTTAGCAACTTTTCAATTGGTCTTCATTTTTTATTTATTATAGTTTTTTAATTATTTGCCTTCTCCATCTGACTACTTCAAGATTTCAAATGGGGGTCACTGATCCCGGCAGCCAAAACCTATTGGTCTGTGAGGCTACAATTTTATTATTGTTACTTTTTTTTATTTATATTTCTGTCTCTCTTTCAAACCACTGCCTGGTTGCTAGGGTAAACTGAACACTAGCAACCAGACAGCTGCTGAAATTCCTAACTGGAGAGCTTAGTGAAAAATTTTGCCGATGCCGAAATACGGAATATCGCTGAGAATCCATCCAAAATTCGCTTATCACTAGATGTGACCATTGGAACTAATATTGCCTGATATATTAGGGATCCACAGGATCCTTATCTTTGGGATTTGGCCATCTGGAATGAAGGGAAAAAAAACCTGCTTGTAGCGAGTGAGGTGCCTCAGGGGGCTGATCCGTTGCCCTTCAAACCCTGGCTGGTCAGTCTCACAGGTCTCTTGGAGTGAAATAGACATTGAGAGAGGTCTGGGAACTCGACGCATAGAGGTCTATGTGCCTGGCCACACACACCTACCTGGCCCAGGGTCTGTAACACTGCTGATACTGTGTTATTTCCGATGGCTTATTGCTACAGGACGCTATTTTTGTTGTTCTTGGATCCGAAAACTCCATGACTTTCGTAACACAACCACAATATTTTCGTACGACCGATAAAAGAATTTTTGTGATATTTTCCAATATCAGAAATTATCGTGGTTACGTGGTTTTTCCAATCGTGATTTTAACCACCCAAAAATCATGGTCCCAAAGTGTCAAAAAGGACTAAAAATTTGAATCCGACAATTCGCCAGATAAAACGTGCCGAGTTCATGTAGAAGTCGCTGACCGATGTCCCTTCACCTTCCTGGAAGATCCTTCTTTTGCCTCGAAACTTTAGAGGTTTTATGATTTTTTGATGCTGATTTTTGTGCAACAATTCAAAAAAGTTGTGGTTTTGGAGTGACAACGTGAAAAAATCAATCAAAACTTTTTCTCACATCAGATTTTTTTTTTTTAGTAATGCAAATAGGCTTTAGTGCCGCTACTCGTAGCAGCCAATCAGAAATTTAGTTTGACCTGTCTTGGGCAGTAAGAATTATGGGAAGGGGTTCTATGTTTTATTGTACTTTTTTGTACCGGAAATACGGAAGCAACGGAAAACACCAGTAGACACTAGTGATGAGCGAATCTGTTCCGTTTCGCCGAAAAATTTGCGAATCTTTCAAAAGACCCACAAAATGGCAAAAAATTCGCAAAACGGCGAAAATGTTGTGCGGCAAAAAAAATTGACGCCCGCAGCTATTATTGTGTTGCCCGTGGCTTTTATTTTGTCGCACGGCTATTCTTTTATCGCCCGCGGATTTTATTTCGTCCCCGCTGCTATTATTTCGTCGCCCGCAGCTATTATTTAGTCGCACGGCTATTCTTTTGTCGCCCGCGGCTATTATTTTGTCGCCCGCAGCTATTATTTAGTCACACGGCTATTCTTTTGTCGCCCGCAGCTATTATTTAGTCGGACGGCTATTCTTTTGTCGCCCGCGGCTATTATTTCGTCACCCACAGCTATTATATTGTGTTGCCCGTGGCTTTTATTTTGTCGCACGGCTATTCTTTTATCGCCCGCGGATTTTATTTCGTCCCCGCTGCTATTATTTTGTCGCCCACAGCTATTATTTAGTCGCACGGCTATTCTTTTGTCGCCCGCGGCTATTATTTTGTCGCCCGCAGCTATTATTTAGTCGCACGGCTATTCTTTTGTCGCCCGCGGCTATTATTTTGTCGCCCGCAGCTATTATTTAGTCGGACGGCTATTCTTTTGTCGCCCGCGGCTATTATTTCGTCACCCACAGCTATTATATTGTGTTGCCCGTGGCTTTTATTTTGTCGCACGGCTATTCTTTTATCGCCCGCGGATTTTATTTCGTCCCCGCTGCTATTATTTTGTCGCCCACAGCTATTATTTAGTCGCACGGCTATTCTTTTGTCGCCCGCGGCTATTATTTTGTCGCCCGCAGCTATTATTAAGTCGCACGGCTATTCTTTTGTCGCCCGTGGCTATTATTTTGTCGCCCGCAGCTATTATTTAGTCGGACGGCTATTCTTTTGTCGCCCGCGGCTATTATTTCGTCACCCACAGCTATTATATCGTTGCACGGCTATTATTTCGTCACCTGCGGCTATTATTTTGTCGCACGGCTATTATTTTGTCGCCCGCAGCTATTATTTAGTCGCACGGCTATTCTTTTGTCGCCCGCGGCTATTATTTTGTCGCCCGCAGCTATTATTTAGTCGCACGGCTATTCTTTTGTTGCCTGCGGCTATTATTTCGTCACCCGCAGCTATTATATCGTCGCACGGCTATTATTTCGTCACCTGCGGCTATTATTTTGTCGCACGGCTATTCTTTTCTCGCCCACGGCTATTATTTCGTCGCGCGGCTATTCTTTTGACACCCGCAACCCGCGGCGAATTTTTCTGTGGCAAATCCATGCCTGGTGAAACATTTCGCCCATCACTAGTAGACACAATGGAAGGAAATACTTTAGCAAAGGGATCAGTGGAATACAAAGGAAGTTTCCTTGTTCTTCTACCCCAAACGTCTAGAACTTGTAACTGCCTGTAATGATCTTTTGCTATTGGGCGCCATTTTCTACTCTAATCTCTACCAATATGTCATTTCTGTCTGTATCTCCCGAGCCCTAAGAACAGTAATAATAATAATAATAATTTTCCCACCCCTCCATTTTCTTCTTTCTTATAGAAACACGGGGCTATTTAGAAACACGTAGAACTATTGTTCCCTTCTCAGAATACAAACCCATAGAGAACAGACAGGCGGGAACAGCTGGAAAACACTTAAAAATCAACGTGAAAGAACGACCGAAAGGCAGGGATAAAAGCTAATGTTTAGCTGCTTTACTGTTTCTATGGCACTAAATGAACAATGTGGAAAGAGTTGGGATTGCTCAGTGCCAAGTGGGTTCTTTCTACTACATTCCTAGGGGCAGATTTATCAAAATGTCAGTTTAGAGCTTAATACATAAAAACTCACCCACGTTCTATTCATTCCTATGCAGGGTTGGACTGGGGGTGCAGGGCCCACCGGGGCTACCTCCCCACACACCCCCACCCCCTGCAGGGGCCCCTGCCATGCCCCCCGAACTCTCCGCAGGGACCCCCACCACGGACCCCTAACTCCCTGCAGGGGTCCCTGCCATGCCCCCCTAACTCTCCGCAGGGACCCCCACCATGGACCCCTAACTCCCTGCAGGGGTCCCTGCCATGCCCCCCTAACTCTCCGCATGGATGTTATTTAAAAAAGGATCCCAGCCTGAAAACTATAGGCCTGTTAGTCTGACATCAGTAGTAGGAAAGCTTTTGGAAGGGGTAATAAGGGATAGGGTACTTGAATACATTGCAGTTCACAATACTATTAGTTTGTGCCACATGGGTTTATGTGTAACAGATCTTGCCAGACTAATTTAGTCGCCTTTTATGAGGAGGTGAGTAGGAACCTTGATGCTGGAATGGCAGTGGATGGGATCTACTTGGACTTTGCTAAAGCGTTTGATACAGTACCTCACAGAAGGTTAATGATCAAATTGAGGAATATTGGCCTAGAACATAATATTTGTAATTGGATAGAAAACTGGCTGAAGGATAGATTACACAGAGTGGGGGTAAATGGAACATTTTCTAATTGGACCAGTGTGGTTAGTGGGTACCGCAGGGGTCAGTCCTTGGGCCTTTGCTTTTTAACTTGTTTATTAATGACCTGGAGGGGGGCATAGACAGTACAGTACAGGCAGCAAACTGGAAAATGAGGTTCAATGTTGATAAGTGCAAAGTTCTGCCCTTTGGTAGAAATAATATAAACACGAACTATCTACTGAATGGTAGTGAGTTGGGGGGATCCTTAATGGAGAAGGATCTGGGGGTTTTTGTTGATAACAAGTTGTCTAATTCCAGGCAGTGCCATTCTGTGGCTACTAAAGCAAATAAAGTGCTGTCTTGTATAAAAAGGGCATTGACTCAAGGGATGAGAACATCATTTTGCCCCTTTATAGGCCCCTGGTAAGTATGGGGGGCAGTTTTAGGCTCCAGTCCTTGAGAAGAAGTTTAAAGAATTTAACTATGAGAAAAGACTGTCAAGTTTGGGGTTGGAGTAAAGGTGTTTGTGAGGGGACAGTACACTTTGCAGGTACATCAGAGGACTTGTATGGGTTCCATTTTCCCATGAAAAATATCAAAGAAACAGAGGCCACTCCTTTAGAATTAAGGAACTGAATTTTCATTTAATACAGCAATATGTTTCCTTACAGTGAGGGCAAAGGTGTGCCTTATAACCAGGTTGGCCTCCCAGTATAATGACATTTTACCCCCCCATGCCCTTTAAAATGTTGGGGATACAGAGTTGTGCAGAGTTTGACTTTTTGTAACAAACCGTGGAACTGGGAGAGGAATTAAGCCCTTAAGAAGAGATACGAGCATTCCACTAAATAAACACATTATGGATTGTTCATGGTTCCTGTCACTTTTATTTATTGTTTTTGGAAGAGAAATATAAACAGCCCGGAGGGACCGTGTGTTCTTTCTTCCACAACTTGATTCATAGCAATAATACAGATTCCAGGACAATATGCATCCCGCCGAACATCCATCATTCCCAGGCCCCATCATTCGCTGTACAAGTGGCACCTCATTTGCTATGCCCGTAGGCTTCCCTATACCGTTATATTATATCATTATATATGTGTATTCCTCATCAGGGGTCTGTAATAAATAATAACCCCCACCAGGAATTAATCTAATATAAAGGAACGTAGCCAGCCTTTATCTACCCCCCTAGAGACCCCTCATTTTATTCAATTGTTTTACTCTGTACGTCGAGCAGTACATAAAAAACATGGCTTACCGGCATTAAGAACTTGTCTCAATAGCTTTATGGTAACAATGCATTTGTGTCAGTCGGCTCGGAATTTACCGAAAAGCAAAGAATTAATATTCTTAAATAGGGAGAAAAAAAAAATTCAATGACAACGGCGAGACGGGAAAACGAGGGCAGCCGCTATTGTACGAAATAATGGGGGGGGGGCTGCGCGGCGTTTGTGCCGCTACTGTAACTGGAGCGTCATGGGAATGAGTAAAGAACTGGAAAGGAAGAAACGGTTTATATAATGGAGATTTTTATCTGAATTTTATTTACTTTTATAGGAGAAGTAGCACAGCAATATGAAAGGAATAGTGATGAGCGAATTTTTTCGCCAGGCATGGATTCGCAGCGAATTTTATGGCGTATCGAAACGGGACAGATTCACTCACTGCCGAAAGCCCACTGAGCATGTGTAGTGTCACTGACACTCCTAACAAAATCCAAGATGGGGAGCATTATAAGTTATATGAAATAAGACATTTCCAGCCATATTCATTTTTGGGATTTAGTTCTCCTATAAGGTTTAATTTACTGAATATCTGGGAAAGCTTTAATGAAAAGAACCAAAGACAAAGGCTCACATAGGCTCCTCCCACCTTGCTATAATGTAATAAAGTTCTACACAATAATCCAAGGCAACAGCAATCCATTTACTATTACTTGCATATTGCATGCATACATTAACTAATTAAGGGAATACGGTTTAATTGTAGTTGAGAATTAGCCACTGCCGTCTTTTGCAATGATTAAATATGTCATAATTATGGGACTTAATAAAGGATGCGCTTCTTTCCCTATTTCCCATGCAGGAGCAAATGTTTAATTCAAATCCAAATTGAGTTTAAAATAAAAAAAAAAATCGATGGTTAGTAAATGAGCCCCCAGGGGGCTGATTCATCAAAGTACGAGTTCAAATCACGAAATGGGTAAAATTCGGATTAGAGACGAAAATTTCTGATGATCGGAAATATCACAAAAATGCTTAAGGAAAAATCGTATTAGTCACGATAATATCGTATTGGTGATCCGAAAATCACAACATTTTCGTATCCGAACGATTGTAAACGGCGCAAAAACCTTTCTGACTTTGAACCTTCAGTGCATGATTTTGGAAGCCTCCCATAGGGCTCAATGGCACTCTGCAGCTCCAACCCGGCCCAAGGAAAGTCTCCCATAGGGCTCAATGGCACTCTGCAGCTCCAACCCGGCCCAAGGAAAGTCTCCCATAGGGCTCAATGGCACTCTGCAGCTCCAACCCGGCCCAAGGAAAGTCTCCCATAGGGCTCAATGGCACTCTGCAACTCCAACCCGGCCCAAGGAAAGTCTCCCATAGGGCTCAATGGCACTCTGCAGCTCCAACCCGGCCCAAGGAAAGTCTCCCATAGGGCTCAATGGCACTCTGCAGCTCCAACCTGGCCCAAGGAAAGTCTCCCATAGGGCTCAATGGCACTCTGCAGCTCCAACCCGGCCCAAGGAAAGTCTCCCATAGGGCTCAATGGCACTCTGCAGCTCCAACCCGGCCCAAGGAAAGTCTCCCATAGGGCTCAATGGCACTCTGCAGCTCCAACCCGGCCCAAGGAAAGTCTCCCATAGGGCTCAATGGCACTCTGCAGCTCCCACCCGGCCCAAGGAAAGTCTCCCATAGGGCTCAATGGCACTCTGCAGCTCCAACCTGACCCAAGGAAAGTCTCCCATAGGGCTCAATGGCACTCTGCAGCTCCAACCCGGCCCAAGGAAAGTCTCCCATAGGGCTCAATGGCACTCTGCAGCTCCAACCCGGCCCAAGGAAAGTCTCCCATAGGGCTCAATGGCACTCTGCAGCTCCAACCCGGCCCAAGGAAAGCTTCCCATAGGGCTCAATGGCACTCTGCAGCTCCAACCTGACCCAAGGAAAGTCTCCCATAGGGCTCAATGGCACTCTGCAGCTCCAACCCGGCCCAAAAACACGATTTTTGCCATTTATTATGCATCAAAACTGCAACAAATCCAAAAGAAAAAATGCTCCATCTAAAAGCCGTCCAATTCATGTAGAAGTCAATGGACAGCTGTCCTGTTTCCAACTGGAAGATCTTCTTTTGCTTTGTTGAAAAACCTTGAAACATTCTGGGTTTTTACAATTTCCCTACTTTTTTAGTGCTTTTTCAATTCAGATATTTTCATAAATAACTAGACATTTGTGGTTTAAATGGAAATGAGCTTATTCATGGTTTCAAAAAGCTCTAAAACCATGTCAATGAGAATATTGATAAATGGGCCTCCCCATCTCATCCTCTGTATCTCCAGCCTGCTGGGCCTGGGGCTAAATGATCGAATTAGAACAGAGGGTATAGGTGCCCGTTGGTTTGGGGACCCATCAACAATACGGTCCCCGATCTGACGAAAATTCACACCTGCCCGATCAAGATCTGGCCAAATCGGTCAAATGGACTGATATCAGCAGCTAGAATTGGCCCATGTATGGCCACCTAAAACCCTAAATGAAGAAGGTAGGCACCCAGGCAACTACCAATAGGGCACTATAGTGTGTTGCCCTCACTGCCTTACCCATAAAACCCCTCTGTATTACATATTAACAACAAACTCTCTTTTTCCTGAACATCTTTTCTCTGAAAGTTATGGCATATCGTTAAACTGCATATAAAAGATCATCACAGAGTATGTAATTTGTTTTCACTCTTATTCAGTCTGGTTCAAATAACAGCTTTGTGCTCAGCGGGTCAGAATGGGAAAGGAACGAATAGATTCAGGGTCAGAAACAAAAGAGGAGATGCGCTGGCTCTAATGACTGAGTACATACTATATAGGCCGGTCCTTGGGCTCACAGCCACTTCAACTGCTTTCTAACCTCTGTCTTTATTTTATGTTTAATTTCATGTTTTTTTCATATAGAAATGTCATTTCATTGAGAGAATAAGAGTATTTTATATTTTATTCAATGAACTACTGTATGTGGCTTTATCATCTCCTTAAGCTGCACATTATCTGTTGCTGGGCAAATGGTTTGCCTATTCAGCTCCTGAGATGTATGAGTTTACTTACCATAGATGCAGTGTGCACTTCCCAAAGCAATCGCCATGTTTATTACCCACAATGCAGATTTATTCCACATAGTGGTGTTAGCTCTAGGGTTCCCCAGCACCAATAGGGGTAAGGGTGCTTGAGTAACAACAGGAAGCAGACAGTGGTGCCCAATGCAAATATATGGAAGTGCAAGCAGGGCATCTTGACCCTTTGATGAATGGACAGTTTCAGGCAACTGACTGCATTGTACTAAAAAAAATGAGCCCTAAAACTTGGGATCAAAGTAAAAATGCAACGAGGGCACTCTACTCATGTCTCTGATCCAGAACAAATACATAAATCTATGTTTACATGTTTAACCCAAGTCTCTTAAACAGACTCGTGAGTTGAGTTGAATGGAGTTGAATGGAGACGTGAAGAATAATGATTAAGGTAATCCTGGCTGCTTCGAGACAGGAATCATGCCTAAACAGCTGTAATGCAGATTTGCCACACCTGGGGCATTAACCTTGGGCTTTTTAGTTATCTTTTAACTTATTCTTTTGTTTCCTGATATGTTCCAGCCTTCTACACTTACAGGTGGCTTTCTGCTAAAATGGTACAAGGACTTCTTCACCGGTCTTTGCTCTTCAGAGCAGCCCTTTGGAAATTTCCTTCTTCATATTACATATAATAAAGATCTTCATCCCATCCCCAGCTGTCTTACCCAGTCATTCCCAGGCTTAGGCTTCCTGATTGCATTCCCAATTTCCATGTTCTTATGAACTATGCTGATTAGTGTGTCTCAGATGATTGAGTAGGTTTCCATTTGTTATGGGAGAGAAGATGTTTTACCATTAGTGATGAGCGAGATCTGACCCGTTTCGCTTACCCAAAAGATTTGCGAAACAGCGAAAAATTTGCAAAACGGCGAAAATGTCACATGTCAAAAAAAGCCCACGGCTATTCTATTCTTTTGTCGCCCGCGGCTATTCTATTCTTTTGTCGCCCGTGGCTATTCTATTCCTTTGTCGCCCACGGCTATTCTATTCTTTTGTCGCCCGCGGCTATTCTATTCTTTTGTCGCCCGCAGCTATTCTATTCTTTTGTCGCCCGCGGCTATTCTATTCTTTTGTCGCCCATGGCTATTCTATTCCTTTGTCGCCCGCGGGTATTCTATTCTTTTGTCACCCGCGGCTATTCTATTCTTTTGTCACCCGCAGCTATTCTATTCTTTTGTCGCCCGCAGCTATTCTATTCTTTTGTCACCCGCAGCTATTCTATTCTTTTGTCGCCCGCGGCTATTCTATTCTTTTGTCGCCCGCGGCTATTCTATTCTTTTGTCGCCCGCGGCTATTCTATTCTTTTGTCGCCCGTGGCTATTCTATTCCTTTGTCGCCCGCGGCTATTCTATTCTTTTGTCACCTGCGGCTATTCTATTCTTTTGTCACCCGCGGCTATTCTATTTTTTTGTCGCCTGCAGGTATTCTATTCTTTTGTCACCCGCGGCTATTCTATTCTTTTGTCGCC
Organism: Xenopus tropicalis; assembly: GCF_000004195.4. Taxonomy (NCBI): domain Eukaryota; kingdom Metazoa; phylum Chordata; class Amphibia; order Anura; family Pipidae; genus Xenopus; species Xenopus tropicalis. Next base: position 11,633,890 of record NC_030677.2, on the reverse strand, counting down.
CGTGGCTATTCTATTTGTCGCCCGTGGCTATTCTATTCTTTTGTCACCCGCGGGTATTCTATTCTTTTGTCACCCGCAGCTATTCTATTCTTTTGTCACCCGCGGCTATTCTATTCTTTTGTCGCCTGCAGCTATTCTATTCTTTTGTCGCCTGCAGCTATTCTATTCTTTTGTCACCCGCAGCTATTCTATTCTTTTGTCACCCGCAGCTATTCTATTCTTTTGTCACCCGCAGCTATTCTATTCTTTTGTCGCCCGTGGCTATTCTATTCTTTTGTCGCCCGCGTCTATTCTATTCTTTTGACGTCCGCGACTATTCTTTTTTAACGCGGGCGGCAATTTTTGGACATGCAGTGAATTTTTCTGCTGCGAATTTTCCACGAATCCATGCCTGGTGAAACATTTCGCCAATCACTATTTACCATCAGCATGGAAATAGATTCTTCCAAGTTTCGGAAGTTAAGGTATGAAATGTAGTAGTTAGGATACATATGATGGATTTATTGGACAGCCAGTAATGTCTTGCATAGCAATGATTCTTGATTTAAAGGGTTTAATTATGGGAGTGGGCTTCCATTTGTTTCTTAGTCCTCTGGTACCTTTTTATTTGGACCTCCAACCTCTTTCCACTGCAGAGCTTTCTGTACCCACTCCCCATCTACTGTAAGTAGTTTGTGGGCCTACAGTACCTCCATGATTGGTTTTGGTTCCTAACTTGACGGATATGACCATAAATAACACTATATCAGCCTTACTTTATGTGGGGATTTTGTTCATTGTTGCAAACTAAGCTCATCTCTAGGAATAAGGGTCAGTTCTGTGCTTCTCCACAGATGTATGAATATGAAGGTCAATACCTTTGTAATTGTAACCCTAATTTGGCTGGTATTAGGCCAATGTCCAGCTAGACAGTACAGAGCACGGCCACATGTAAGACAGGATGTGCCTTTGCTAGAGGGAAGAGCGTGCAGGAAGTGGTCATCCTATCTAAGGGCCAATAACGTCACATATGCAAATAGCAAAAGTGGTATTTCTGCCTAGTAACAGCAAAACTAGGAAGTGGTGGGGAATTAGGCCATAGGGCCGATGGGCCCCTACATAATTTTAACTAAACATTCACATATTTTCTGTTAAACATAATATTTCTTCATACTGAATGGCCAGCATATTATCCAGTTACTGAAAAACGCAGAAAAGTAGACTCATTAATACCTTAAATAAGATGGAACGGTTCCCTGCTCTGGTGCAACAGTTTCAAGCACAGACCAGCGGAAGCTGTCAGAAGAGATTATGGGTTCCATTAATAAAGAGATCAGCAGTCGGTTTAGCCAAGGAGCGACATGAATTGGTTGTGGAACATCAGTTTAGATACCAGTTTAGCAAAGAAATGACATTATGGCCACCATCAAATTTTTAAACCGCTAACCAGATACAGATACATCCTAAACAGAACAAACTCCAAGTGAAATTTAATATTTTGAAACAGAGTTTAATTTTCCCCTGTCCACCCCACTAAATTGTATTCCATTCAGATGAGCACGTTAGGGAAAGGTGAAGGCCACTAGTAGGGTTGCCACCTCCTGTCTGGTTTTTCAAATTTGACAAACCGGGCAGGACTCACTGAGATTAATGTGGCTATCAGGCAATTGCCGATCTTCGTGTCATAGCCCCACCCAGTGACATCAATGCTCTGCCTCTTCCCCACCCCGTGACATCATGGCCCCACATCTTCTCCACCCCCATGACGCCACCACCTACCCCCTGCCCGGCAAAAAAAACCTGCAGAGATGGCAACCCTAGCCACTGGCCAAAATAGGACCCAATCCTTACCAGCGACTATGAGCAGAAGTGCTCCCCACATAAGCACTAAGGGGTGTTACAAACAGAAAAAAATGTTATAACTTAATGGGTTCAGTGCCATAAAGAACACCTGACATAGATGCATACCCCCAAAAATAAAAGTTATGGGGTTTAACAAATCACTTTTATCTTCTGATGTCCTAGCATACTTAGTGGGCCTTTAATGACTTGATGTCTTGATTGGTATCCCATAAGAACAACTTTGACCTATGGGTGGGGCACTCCATATAATTTATTATAGCCTCCTAGTGATTTTGTACTCTGTCTGGGAATTATTCAGGTTTATAAAACGATGCTTCATTAAAAAGGAGATTTGCTCAACCCCCTTCCCTTGTTTACTCCATATAAGTCAAGGTTAATTGACAGGTCACTCAGGGGACCTAGATTAAATCTGGGAGAATCCCCTTTGCATTCCAGGAAATGGTTTTCATTATTTTCATTGCATTGTGCAGGGAATCATGGATACCCACCTTAAACAATATAGCGGCCCAATAGGGCGATTTATCAACAGTCAAGTTTGTTTTTTCATTTGATTGGAGTTTTTTTGTGCTTAAAAAAAACTTTTCGCAAACTCGAATATCTGGGATAAAGTGCAAAAAAACCCCAAAAACTCGAATGTAAAACTTCATCATCTAAAAGCTTGCGAGTTTCAAGTCTTCTACTTGAAGATGGTAGCAGGCTTTTCCCATAAAGAGCTTCAAGATCCTTGAGCACCATGATAACACATTTTTGAGGTCCTCAACCCTTTCTAACAGTGCCCTTTGACTCGAAGCATCCCCCGGGCAGCTGACCTACCCCCAGCCAATGGGATCACTCTCTCATGAGGGACACATATTGGTGATGTCACCTTCTCCCATTTCCTAGCATTGGGTGCAAGTCTGGATGTATATAATCAAGTCCCACCTCCAGCTACTCAACTGTCCTAAATAATGGATCTGTTTAGTTTTCTCTGTACAGGCTGAGCCTCAAACAGCACAATTATTTCTCTACACTTCCCCCTGGTTCTTATGGGCTTATTAATATTCCTGCCTGTTTCTATAATACCCATAATACATTTTTTTTGTATTTATTGCCTTTCATGTCATTGGAATGCTGTCCCTCTGCATCACTCTCATGTTTCCATCTCATACTAATTCAGCTTTCAGCCTCCTTTTATTATCATTGAGTTTCCTATTGCAGTGTTCCAGTGCCCTATCTTACGGACCAGCTGCGTCGGGTTCCATTTGTTCTGTGCTGGAAGCTGTAGCATAAATGTGTCCCTGTTTGTTCCCACTAATATCTTTGAAAATTTCTCCCGCTTCAAGAATTTGGAAACATTCATACGCGGCGACTGTGCAGGTTTCAATGTGTAAAAGGCAATAAAATTGTGTGTAATGTCCCTTATCATGACTTGCACAGCGCCACGGAGGCAGCCCACTACCTACAACTATAACACCCCCATTTTACTATTCACCATTAGAGAATACCTTTTTCCATTTAGGAACCCATTAACCTGTTCAAGTGAGAAATCGGGATTTAGGATTGCAAGGGTGCAGGATAAATAACATATTCAAACGTTACTAACGACAATAAATACATTTCAAGATGATTTAACACTCAAAGACATAACTAAATAACTTAATTTGATACCCCCCCATGGAACACTTACCACAATTAGCCACCACATACAAATGGGCTACTGTGATACTACTTGTAAGGGCCAAGTGGGCAAGTGAAAGTGGAAACTGATCATGGGACCTATCCCTGCAGTCATCATATCCTCTACATGGGGGCTATCTTGCTTAAATAAACCACAAAACCCCCGACCTGGCAAATACTCCCCCTAGCTGTGACCATATAATATTCCAAGGACCCTTTACCAATCATACCATAAACCAGTGGTTCTCAACCTCCCTAATGCCGTGACCCTTTAATACAGTTCCTCATGTTGTGGTGACCCCCGACCATAAAATTATTCCTAAGACCATCAGAAGTCAATGGGAATTGTCCTAGGCAAAGTCAAGCCATATTTTCAATTCGAGTTGTATTCAAGTTTTAAACTCGAAAACTCGAAAGTTTTTGTACGAGTTTACCACTTTAATAAATAGTTGAACATTTGATATGTCCAATATGCGAGTTATCGATTTAGAAAAACAAACATGGCCATACATGGTCAGATTTCAGCTGCCGATGTGGGTCTTTCAGACCGATTCGGCAGCTTATGTGGGAACCCCCAACACTCCAATCTGGTCTAAAATTGGACAGATTTTGATCAGGCAGGTTAGATTTTCCTGTTGGATCGGGGACCTCATCAGCTTGCTGATGCAGTCCTCGGTCCGACGGCCCATATACCCCCAATTGCATAGTGTAAGGCCACCTTGACTCTTGAAACCACCAGGCTGATCTGACTGCCTACAATTTCATCTGGGCTGCAATGTTTAATTGCAGCTTGGAGTAATAATTGCTGGAACCCACACAGATCAGTCCCCTTAGTCTAGGCTTGGGATTTAGGATTGCAAGGGTGCAGGTTAAATAACATATTCAAACGTTACTAACGACAATAAATACATTTCAAGATGATTTAACATTCAAAGACATAACTAAATAACTTAGTTTGATACTCCCCCATGGAACACTTACCACAATTAGCCACTCACTCCATCATACCCCCACATTCCCACTCACTCCATCATACCCCCACATTCCCACTTACTCCTTCATACCCCTACATTCCCACTTACTCCATCATACCCCTACATTCCCACTTACTCCATCATACCCCTACATTCCCACTCACTCCATCATACCCCCACATTCCCACTCACTCCATCATACCCCCACATTCCCACTCACTCCATCATACCCCCACATTCCCACTCACTCCATCATACCCCTACATTCCCACTCACTCCATCATACCCCCACATTCCCACTCACTCCATCATACCCCTACATTCCCACTCACTCCATCATACCCCCACATTCCCACTCACTCCATCATACCCCCACATTCCCACTCACTCCATCATACCCCCACATTCCCACTCACTCCATCATACCCCTACATTCCCACTCACTCCATCATACCCCCACATTCCCACTCACTCCATCATACCCCCACATTCCCACTCACTCCATCATACCCCTACATTCCCACTCACTCCATCATACCCCCACATTCCCACTCACTCCATCATACCCCTACATTCCCACTCACTCCATCATACCCCCACATTCCCACTCACTCCATCATACCCCTACATTCCCACTCACTCCATCATACCCCCACATTCCCACTCACTCCATCATACCCCTACATTCCCACTCACTCCATCATACCCCCACATTCCCACTCACTCCATCATACCCCTACATTCCCACTCACTCCATCATACCCCCACATTCCCACTCACTCCATCATACCCCTACATTCCCACTCACTCCATCATACCCCCACATTCCCACTCACTCCATCATACCCCTACATTCCCACTCACTCCATCATACCCCCACATTCCCACTCACTCCATCATACCCCTACATTCCCACTCACTCCATCATACCCCTACATTCCCACTCACTCCATCATACCCCTACATTCCCACTCACTCCATCATACCCCCACATTCCCACTCACTCCATCATACCCCTACATTCCCACTCACTCCATCATACCCCTACATTCCCACTCACTTCATCATACCCCCACATTCCCACTCACTCCATCAATGGTTGGGGGGAGGACCTCATTTATGTACTGGTCATTATTTATTTATGACTTATAGGATGTTCTTATCACTTTGTTTCTCACCTGCTTTAAATGGGTGGATCGTCTTTAAAGGGAAACTATACCCCCAAACAATGTAGGTCTCTATAAAAATATATTGAATATAAACAGCTCCTATGTAAAACCCTGCTTCATCTAAATAAACCATTTTCATATAAATATACTTGTTTAGCAGTATGTGCCGTTGGGTAATCCTAAATAGGAAACTGCCATTTTACGTACTAAGGGCCGCCCCCTGGGATCATAGGATTCACAGTGCACACAAACAAGCCAAGGCACACATACATGCTAGGCCCCATCAGCCAATGAATGGGCAGAGTTCTGCCTTTTGCTCCCACACTACTTCCTGTTACAGTTAGAGCTGCATCACTTCCTGTCAGCTGATCTCTGAGGGAGCACACAGCCCATCGCAAAATGGCGGCTCAAGGGAAAGGATGTAAAAGGGCAATATTTACTGATATATATATTGCAGTTTGGCGAGATTCTTTAATAGGGTTTTACATATGAGCTGTTTATGTTTATATTTTTATAGAGACCTACATTGTTTGTGGTTTAGTTTCCCTTTAAATGACCAGTTGGGCAAATGTCTTCATTGTTAAATAGCTGTGTCCATAAAGGGTTAACAAAATCACCAGCGCAGCCGCCTCGAATTGATCGGAGAAACTTGACTATAATCTTCATTTTTTCCTAATGTTCTCCATGAGTAAAATGGGTTTATAAGGTCCATTACCCATGTCAGGCGTAATATACGCCGCGCTAATCTCTTAACTGTATCGCTGGAAACTCCGCGCCGGTTATTTCCATTCTATTCCAGAGCCATAAACGCTTTCATGTTTGTATAAATTTTAATCGTCTGCATTTTTTCCCAATTACTGATTGGACGCTCCGCTCATTGTAAAATAAATAAATAAATAAATAAAAAAAGCCCAAGCAAGTTTCGCAAGTAAAGCCTATTTCAGCCCGCAATTTATTTCCCAATAAAAACGGCCAATTTTCCTCTGTCTTTAGTCATAACAGGGCCCATAAATAGTCCGGTTTTTCCGTGAGCGTAAAAAAATAATCTCAATGATGCTGATGTTAAGTGCCGAAGAGAATTTGAGAATGATCAGAAATGATCGGAGAAGTTATTACTTGGGGACAAATATTTAGGGGCCCATTTACTCAAGTTTTTTTTAAAGAAAAGTTAAAAAAAAAAAAAAAATTCTCAAAAAATGTGGATATTTTTTTTTTAAAAACCATGAACGTTCAAGATCTATAAAACTTTATGTGGACACCTGTCTGTCCAACATTTCATCTTCACTCTGCTGAGAAGGGTTGCCGGTATTCTGTTTCCATTTATACATAAGAGGTTGGTTACTGATGTTGGGGATCAGGCCTGGCTCACTTCCATGTTCCAAATTCATCCTATAGGCCAGGGGTCCCCACTTTTTTTTTTTTACCCATGAACCACATTTAAATATAAAAAGATTTGGGGAGCAACACAAGCATGAAAAATGTTCCTTGGGGTACCAAATAAGGTCTCTGATTGGCTATTTGGTATCCCCTATGTTGACTGGCAGCCTACAGGAGGCTCTATTTGGTGGTACATTTGGTTCTATGCGACCAAAACTTGTCTCCAAGCCAGAAATTCAAAAATAACTCCCTGGTTTGGGGGCACTGAGAGCAACATCCAAGGGGTTGGGGAGCACATGTTGCCCCTGAGCCACTGGTTGGGGATCACTGATACAGGCGTTCAGTTGGATTGAGGGCTCGAGGCAGGCCAGTCAAGTTCTTTCATTCTCGTCTCTGCAAATCAATCTGGACCTTACTCTGTAAAGGTCCCCATACACGGGCCAATTGTAGCTGCCGATATGGGTCCCTTGGACCGATTCGGCAGCTTATTGGCCTCTGTAGGGGCAGAAACGAGGGGCCTGACCGACCGATATCTGGCCTGAAACTGGCCAGATATCGATCGGCCGGGTTAAAAGATTCAGTCCCCAAACCGACTGCCCCATTGCCAGGGCCAAACGATCGAATTAGCCTACGTTTTCCCCGATATCGCCCACCCGTAGGTGGGGATATTGGGAAAAGATCCGCTCACTTGGCGACCTCGCCAAGCAAGCGGATCTTCACGTGTATGGCCACCTTAAGACGTAAGAGCCTTCCCCAAACCATTGTAAAATAGTAAGGGAGCACAGAATAGTCAAAAATATCATTGTATGATTTAGTAGCGCCTCTGTCAGCACTGATGGGCGTGGCTTAAACAGTAAACCTCCCACATTCATTTGGCCATGCTGTGTCTTTTTATTTCTGGCAATAAATACAATATTAGATTGTAAATAATGCAAGTTTCCTGCAAAGCGTGACAGATGTTCCCTAGCTCTCCGACGAGAACCTTTCAAATTTCAATTTCACTTCTACGTTCAATTAAAAGTTTTCCTCCCAATAAATCTGGACGGGATGTTACCAATCGGTATCGGATTTGCATTATTAATGCATAAAAAAAAAGCGCGGAACGATATTTTACAACTAGATTACTCCTCTCAGAATAGGTTTTATTTAATCGACTGACCTTCGTCTAACATTAAGCCACTAATAGCGTTTCCTGATTCTACTTGGCGCTCATACGGCCCTTGAAAGATAGCCGTATAAAATGGCAGATAAAAAGAGGTTCTGTGAATAAAGCTTCATGCTCATCTGAGCAATAAATTGTGCAAGAGGGAACATTGGAAACACATTTTTTATTATCAGACTGAGCTGCGGCAGGAATTGAATTACTGGAAAATTCCAACTCTAATCCAGCACGCAGGAAGCCATGAAAGCTTATACGCTGAGTTGGAAATGCAGAGACTATTACGGCATCGAGTGTTCTGGTACGGTGTATTGGCTAACGACAGCTGCTGCATTGTACTTGGGTTGAATAATAATAATTTGACATCTAAGATGAGTACGACTTCCTATGGACTATCTAGCAAGCTGGGCAGCCTCCCTTTCTATAGGATTCTTACATCACCGGGGAAAGCCAGCTAACAGGAACACTCTCAAACTACTGAATCATAAAAAACACTAAATGCCTCCTATACCCCCCCACTCAAAGATAACACCAATGACATTAATTAATTATCATTGTGTAATAGCGTTTGAGAAACAACTACATTATAGGCATACTAATACTAATTACAAGGTACTTTGATTGTACTCTATAGGGCAGGGACCTCCTTCATCCTCCTTTCTTACTTTATATTCCCAAAGTTGGGAATCAACCAGTAATGTGTATATTTTTTCACCATTATATAAATGTAAAATGTTGGAGTGGGGGCTCCGTAAGAAGGATTTGGGGATTTTCGTGGATAACAAGCTGTGCAACTCTAGGCAGTGTCAATGGCCACTTAAGCAAATAAAGTACTGTACGCTTAATTTTGCCTCTTTATTCCCTGTTAGGGCCTCACCTTGAGTATAGGGGCAACATATTGACAATGATTTCTGATGAAGTCCAGAGAGAACTTTTGCAATGTAAATTCTTTATGCCAAACCTTTCATGTGCTCGGATTTACTGCTTAGAGTCTAAAGTGAAACCTTTAAACCCTCGCCCATAATGATAGGGGTTGATCTATCAATAAAGCCATGAAGTATCTAAGGCAGGGGTCCTCAAACTTTTTATGTAAGGGGCCAGTTCATGGTTCCTCAGACTGTTGGGGGGCCAGACTATAATCAACCCCCCCACCCCGCTCTAGCTCCAACTCCCTGCTGTGGGGTCAAACTATGGCTCACTCCTGCATCCTCTGTCTTCAATCTCCTCCCACATTGTCCGTCCTCCCTCTCCCAGTTCCCCCGTCCGTCCGTCCGTCCGTCCGTCCATCCGTCCTCCCTCCCTCTCCCAGCTCCCGACTCTGAGTCTGCTCTCTTCCAGCACCCCCGCACTCCTGCTCCCGCTCCGTCCTCCCTCTCACAGCTCCTCCCTCCCGCTGCCCGCTGAGTCCTCTTCCAGCTCCCCCCGCTCCGTCCATCCTCCCTCTCCCAGTTGCTCCCCCCTCCCACTCCCCACTGAGTCCACTCTCTACCAGCTCCATCCATCCTCCCTCTCCCAGCTCCCCCGTCCCGCTCTCTGCTGAGTCCTCTCTCTCCGCTACCAGGGGTGAGGACGCAGCGGTGGCCGGGTAAATTACCCTGAGGGGCCGTTTTCGGCCCGCGGGTCATAGTTTGAGGATCCCTGATCTAAGGCTTCTTGTATGTATTGCTGGATCTGCAACAGACAACGTTCTTCAGTTTAAGGCCCCTTGAGGACAACCAGTAAAACACACACTTGTCAGGAGTCACCCCTGTACTCACTACACTAGAAGACTTTGGGGTATTTGCTTAGCCTTCTGGTTTTACACTCATAGATGCTCAATGTCTCGTGTCACTGGCTTTAGTAGCTCGCTCTGCTCTTGGCAGTGTCAGACTGCACCCCCAGCCCCTCTGGGAGTTACTATGATAGTTAGGTAGCCTTCCTGCCCTGTTTCTTGCTCTGAGGGCCCTTACTCACTTTCTCACTTTAAAGAGTAATTTCTCCATCTCACGTGAATACAAGAAAGTGTCCATATTTTTCGCACCTCTTTTTACCTTCAGTAGCAGATCAGCCAATAGATGCCATCTTATTACCAGTGGTGGCACAGCCTCTATCACCAAACACTGGAGAGATGCAATGGAGCACAAGTCTACTATCAAGCCAAATAATCTGAAGTTACCGGAACCAGCTCACATTCATAACCGTTCCATTGCATCGCTCCCATTTCTGGTGATAGAGGCTGTGCCACCACTGAGAAGAGGGGGCAATAAGCTCTCTGTACCACCACTGACAAGAGGGGGCAATAGGTTCACTCTACCACCACTGAGAAGATGGGGCAATAGGTTCACTCTACCACCACTAAGAAGAGGGGGCAATAGGTTCATGCTACCACCACTGAGAAGAGGGGGGCAATAGGTTTACTCTACCACCACTGAGAAGATGGGGCAATAGGCTCACTCTACCACCACTGAGAAGAGGGGGCAATAGGCTCATTCTACCACCACTGAGAAGAGGGGGCAATGCATTGAAGTCAATTGGTGTTTTTTCACAGCCATCGCTAGGAGTTTTTTCTTCACTTTACATGCATTGTTTTTGTTCTCTCACACCATTTTTTCTTCCGTGATTTTTTTTTCTGAAGACAATATGGAAAATTTTGCCGCAGTTCCATGTCTGGTAAAAAAAATCGCTCATCACTAGTCAGGCATGTGAAGAAGAGGCTCTGTAGTTCAACATCGGTGGCCTGAAGCTCTGAAACGTTGCCTTTACATTTTTGCTATGGGTTTTTAACCATTTTTGGAGAGCAGGACATTTTTGGTCAATTTCTAGCTCATTTCCTCCGATAATGTAATTATTTCCAACCCGAGATTTAGAAGCAAGGTGTAAAATTTGAATTTAATGGCCACTTTACAAGCAAAGATGAAGATGAGCCCCGACGCTGCGACCCGTAGAGGCCATAAGACATTTGCATTTACAGAACATGCTTACGTTATTTTACCTACATTACACAAATCCGAGGTAATTGCTGATTGGTTACTGGCGCGTTTCAGACTTGAGATAAGAAAGTCAACATTATCATGGAGACAATCATTTTTGCGCCTATTCACGCGGATCGCTCGCACCCCAGAGCGGTAAATGAGCCTTCCAATCTACACAGGTCAGACTCTTCCCTTCTCTGCCTGGAACGTAACATACTGTACCTTCTCACTCTACCACCACTGAGAAGAGGGGGCAATAGGTTCACTCTACCACCACTGAGAAGAGGGGGCAATAGGCTCACTTTACCACCACTGAGAAAAGGGGACAATAGGCTCACTCTACCACCACTGAGAAGAAGGGGCAATAGGTTCATCCTACCACCACTGAGAAGAGTGGGCCATAGGTTTACTCTACCACCACTGAGAAGAGGGGGCAATAGGCTCACTTTACCACCACTGAGAAGAGGGGGCAATAGGCTCACTCTACCACCACTGAGAAGAGGGGGCAATAGGTTCACTCTACCACCACTGAGAAGAGTCATCACTTAGGCATGTGAAGAAGAGGCTCTGTAGTTCAACATGGCCTGAAGCTGTAAAACGTTGCCTTTACATTTTTGCTATGGGTTTTAACCATTTTTGGTCAATTTATAGCTCATTTCCTCCGATAATGTAATTATTTCCAACCCGAGATTTAGAAGCAAGGTGTAAAATTTGAATTTTATGGCCACTTTACAAGCAACGATGAAGATGAGCCCCGACGCTGCGACCCATAGAGGCCATTAGACATTTGCAGAACATGCTTACGTTATTTTACCTACATTACACAGATCCGAGGTAATTGCTGATTGGTCACTGGTGCGTTTCAGACTTGAGATGAGAAAGTCAACATTATCACGGAGACAATAATTTTTGCGCCTATTATCACGCAGAGCGCTCGCACCCCAGAGCGGTAAATGAGCCTTCCAATCTACGCAGGTCAGACTCTTCCCTTCTCTGCCTGGAACGTAACATACTGTACCTTCAGGGATGGATAAACGAGTGGAGGCCGTACGCAGTAAATGAGGCTCGGGATTAGATTAAACATAATGTCAGTGTATTAAAACACACTCTTACTTACCCCGCTGCTTGTAAAACTGGATTTAAAACCTCTGAGCTGACGCTTTGACATAATAAAGTAATGATGTTGCGCCTGGTGTTTCGTTAGAAATCTCATTAAATTACCTGTTCCTGCTCGGAACGCTCCGGTTCCTATTTGTCTTTTTTTGGAGATGGAAATATGAAGAGTAAATTTAACCAAGGGCTGACGCTGAAGGCATGCAAATGGCTCTTACGCTCTGGGCATGACAGAATGTATTAATGGCAGCCAATCAAATCGAGTTCCCGCAGCCTCGCTGGAGTGTGTGCGAGGGGAATAGGAAACAGAGACCGAACATCAATCTGCAGCCATGTTTCAAGCGGCCGCCAATGGTATGGTAATTAATGAAGAAGTTACAATTATATTCCTGGAATAATGTTTGTGGGACTAATTGTGTTTGTGCAGCTCGGTCTTGTCTAAATCTTCACTAGAAATCGGAGAAAGAAGTCACGGTTTGGAAACTACACCCCCAGAATGAATACGTAACCAACAGACAGTTTATACTATGTTAAGTGACCTATTAAAGAATCTCCCCAAACTGGAATATATATATCAGTAAATATTGCCCTTTTACATCCTTTCCCTTGAGCCGCCATTTAGTGATGGGCTGTGTGCTCCCTCAGAGATCAGCTGACAGGAAGTGATGCAGCTCTAACTGTAACAGGAAGTAGTGTGGGAGCAAAAGGCAGAACTCTGCCCATTCATTGGCTGATGGGGTCTAGCATGTATGTGTGCCTTGGCTTGTTTGTGTGCACTGTGACTCCTATGATCCCAGGGGGCGGCCCTTAGTACCTAAAATGGCAGTTTCCTATTTAGGATTACCCAATGGCACATACTGCTAAACAAGTATATTTATATGAAAATGGTTTATTTAGATGAAGCAGGGTTTTACCCTGTTTATGCAATATATTTTTATAGGGACCTTTATTTGGGGGTATAGTTTCCCTTTAACGCTATCCCTAACTTTATAAACAGCTTTAATACTCTCCATGTTGGGTTTTTTGCGTTACCCTACAATGGTGAACCCCAAACTTTTTTTTTACCCATAAGCCACATTCAAATGTAAAAAGAGCCACATGCATGAAAAATGTACACAGGGGTACTAAATAAAGGCTCTGATTGGCAATTTGGTAGCCTCTACATAAGGCATCCCCAATCTTTTATACCCATAAGCCACATTCAAATGGAAACAGTATTGGGGAGCAAATGAGAGCTATAATTGGCTATTTGGTAGTAGCCTCTATGTGTACTGGCAGCCTACAGGAGGCTCTGTTTGCCAACTGGGTTTTATGCTACCAAAACTTGCCCCCAAGCCAGGAATTCAAAACTAAGCACCTGCTTTGAGGCCACTGGGAGCAACATCCAAGAGGTTTTGGAGCAACATGTTGCTCACAAGCCATCGGTTGGGGATTGCTGCTCTACATGGACTGGCAGCCTACAGGAGATACAGTTGGGCAATACACCTGATTTTTATGCAACCAAAATGTGCCTCTATGTTAGTTATTCAAAAATAATTACCTGCTCTGAGGCCACGGGGAGCAACATCGGAGAGGTTGGTGAGGAATATGTTGCCCCAAAGCCACTGGTTGGGGATCGTACCTCCAAGCGAGCCACTCCCCAGACTCTCTTGTTCCGGCACACATCCTGATGTAACACCTACATGTGCAGTGACTCCGAATTGAGTTGCTAGGGTCCAAATTACATTAGTAACCAGGATGTGGTTTGAATGAGAGGCTGGTTTACCAATAGGAGGGGACCTGAATAGAAAAATAAGCTATACAAAGTAACAATAACAATAAAACTGTAGCCTCGCAGAGCAATAGACTTTTTTGGCTCCTGGGGTTATATTAAAGTTGGGCCTAGTCAGAAGAAGAAGTCAAATAATTTAAAAACTATAAAAAAAATAAGTAATAAAGACCAACTGAAAAGTGACTTTGAATTGGCCATTTATAACATACTAATAGTAAATGTAAAGGTGAACCACTCTTTTAAAGTAATGGTCCCATTTAAGGTGGAAGCATTCTGGATGTCCACCTGGATCTCCTACCTCAAGAGCTCCTCTACCTTATTTGGATGACCCCACCATTTTATTATCATTTGGCCCCTGAACATATTGTATAAGTAAAACATTGGCCTCCTGTATGGGAACAGTTGAATGGCGTCAATGCAGATATGGATGAAAATGAAACAATTGTCTTATGACCTTCCCCAAAGGAAGACATTTGCTTGACTAACTGACTTTACCATACACTTTATGACAAGTGATTGAGCTTTGTCTGTAATTAGCTTTATTAGGGCATTGGCTGATGTGGCCATAAGGTAGAATCACACAATGTCTGGGTGCTTTGTATTCTATCATTTTTCCTAGGAAAAGCTAAGGCTGAAGTCATTGGTAGCTTCCCACTGGGCATGAAGGGAATAGCCCATAACCTGCAGCGGGTCAACGTGTAGGTCACGGACACATTTTGCTTTGATAGAATTGCCGTAGTTTCGGCATTAATGCATCCCATCAAACATTGTGTAGGACAAATCACTTTTACGACTTACCTGAATTGCATTTCGTTACTCTGTCGCCATTCATCACCCCCAGTTTCTCACAGTTTGTTCCTTGCAATGCCACATAGGGGAGGCTTAGCCGGTTCTTCAAATTTATTTTTCTAAATTGTTGAATATTGAATGCTCTTTTATTTATTAATGAGGAAAACGGTATTATGTTCAAGTCGTCTGTTGGTGACCTTGGAATATGGAATATTGGAGTCTACATCGCTCTTGGTTTTGGGCGGCTGTAATAGCTGGAGCATGTTTCTTCCAGGTCTTGTAACCCAAGGCAACCTCAACATCCTCATCATCATCAGTACTGAATATATAGAGAGGCCTGGATACCGGGCGCAGCGTAGGAGGAGGGCCTGCATGACTGGGCAGGCAACGTGAGCGCAGATTGGGCAGCTAAGGCACGGGTCAGCAGGGGAAGCAGAGGTGGCCAGGCAGTTGCGCGAGAAGGCAGTTGGCCATAAGTGGATAGGGCAGCAGCTGCACAAATTCCCACCCACCCTCCCTGTTGTCATTTTCTTTATCTGCAGATGGATTGTGCACGCTTTAGGATAGCGATAGGGCCGGGAAGAATCTAGAATGGACCCAACATAAGGAGGTTAGATGGGCTACCCAGGGTAGTGTATTAGTCACAGCTTTGGCGGGTCCCTTGCCAGTCTGCCGGGCATGTTGGCATGGTTTGGACAATACTGGACCGTTGGGGCAACCCCTAAGGTGGGTACCCAGGGTGATGTTGAATAGGTTCGTTTAATTTCCCCAGGGCTTGGTCCCTTGTGGATTGTTTTTGAGAGCTATGGTGTGGATATTACAATGCTATGCATACTCACTGAGCTAGGGGCATGTAAAAATCTGAGCTGTCAATCATATATTGCCTGCCCTGCCTCTATGCCTGAGGCATAGAGGCGGAGCAGGCAATATATCATTGACATCTCAGATTTTTAATTACCATTACTTTCACTTTCCATTCAGCACTTCCTAGTCACCTACATGGCGAATACACAAGATTTTGGAGCTATACAAAACTTGCCTTAATAACAGTCCCCACAAAATGGCGGCGGCCTGCTTGCAGGGATTGTGACTTCCAAGACTGAAGGAAACAAGATTTAAATCATTTATAGAGCATAAGTAAAGTTTATTTGCCCAACTAACATGATAGAAAAGGATTTAGAATTATTTTTTAGGGTGACAGGTCCCCTTTAAAAGCAAATTTTGATTGGTTGCTATGTGTTGCTATGTGTTCTATCATTCGCTAACTCTCTTCCTTTCCAAGGGCATAGAGCTTTCCTTCCTGAAACAATCCTTCACGGAGCTCATGTTAGAATGATCCTTTTTAATAGAATATGCTTCTTATTGATAATATTTTTTTTTCCCTATTAGGTAACTCAAAATGAGCCTGGGGAATAAATGAAAAGAATTCTAATTAGAAACGAATGAAACCATTTAATTTGTCTGTGTAAAAACACCAGGCGGCTAGAAAAGATTCAAACAGGAATGTAAATTGCATAGCACATTGGATTTCTGCATTTGACTATTAAAGCTATTAAATCCGTTATATCCAACCCCCTCGTTATTACTAAGATGATTAAAAATAAAAAGCAAGCTGTGTAATTTGTATTATTGTTGTACCAGCTTGAAAGCTACAGCCCATCATAGAATCCCACAGACACAGACTGAACAACAAGAAAATAAAAAAAGTTTAAAAAAATCAAAAATATCAGCCAATTGGGACTTAATTCCAAGAACAGAAGAGCCAATGGCTGCTGTAATGTCCATGGAAAGGCTCATCTCAGCCGCTTCTTCAGTTCAACTCAATGGTAACGTTTTTAAGGTTACTAAGTCACTTTAGACTTATCCCCAGTAGACACTGTATATCAGAAAGTCTGTGCACTCTAGCTCCATCTAGTGGCAGGATTTAGCACTGAGAAAAATGGTGTCTGGAAATGGTGAGACAAAATGGGAAAACTTGCTGGCTGCATCTCTATGTACCCAATACGTGCGTGTGTATGTATAACTAAAACCTATCATTAGTGATAAGCCAAATGTTTTGCCAGGCATGGATTAGCCGCGAATTTCCATGTTTCACCATTGGCCATATAATTTATGTCCTAGATTCTACAGATAGCCCCATAGGAAAAACAGATTACAATGCAGGATTCTGTACCTGTACTTGATCCCAACTAAGATATAATTACCCCTTATTGGGGGCAGAACTGTTTTATTATTACAGAGAAAAGGGAATCATTTAACCATTAAATAAACCCAATAGGGCTTATTGGGTTTATTTAATGGTTAAATGATTCCCTTTTCTCTGTAATAATAAAACAGTACCTGTACTTGATCCCAACTAAGATATAATTACCCCTTATTGGGGGCAGAACAGCCCTATTGGGTTTATTTCATGGTTAAATGATTCCCTTTTCTCTGTAATAATAAAACAGTACCTGTACTTGACCCCAACTAAGATATAATTACCCCTTATTGGGGCAGAACAGCCCTATTGGGTTTATTTCATGGTTAAATGATTCCCTTTTCTCTGTAATAATAAAACAGTACCTGTACTTGATCCCAACTAAGATATAATTACCCCTTATTGGGGGCAGAACAGCCCTATTGGGTTTATTTAATGGTTAAATGATTCCCTTTTCTCTGTAATAATAAAACAGTACCTGTACTTGATCCCAACTAAGATATAATTACCCCTTATTGGGGCAGAACAGCCCTATTGGGTTTATTTCATGGTTAAATGATTCCCTTTTCTCTGTAATAATAAAACAGTACCTGTACTTGATCCCAACTAAGATATAATTACCCCTTATTGGGGGCAGAACAGCCCTATTGGGTTTATTTAATGGTTAAATGATTCCCTTTTCTCTGTAATAATAAAACAGTACCTGTACTTGATCCCAACTAAGATATAATTACCCCTTATTGGGGCAGAACAGCCCTATTGGGTTTATTTCATGGTTAAATGATTCCCTTTTCTCTGTAATAATAAAACAGTACCTGTACTTGATCCCAACTAAGATATAATTACCCCTTATTGGGGGCAGAACAGCCCTATTGGGTTTATTTAATGGTTAAATGATTCCCTTTTCTCTGTAATAATAAAACAGTACCTGTACTTGATCCCAACTAAGATATAATTACCCCTTATTGGGGCAGAACAGCCCTATTGGGTTTATTTCATGGTTAAATGATTCCCTTTTCTCTGTAATAATAAAACAGTACCTGTACTTGATCCCAACTAAGATATAATTACCCCTTATTGGGGGCAGAACAGCCCTATTGGGTTTATTTCATGGTTAAATGATTCCCTTTTCTCTGTAATAATAAAACAGTACCTGTACTTGATCCCAACTAAGATATAATTACCCCTTATTGGGGGCAGAACAGCCCTATTGGGTTTATTTAATGGTTAAATGATTCCCTTTTCTCTGTAATAATAAAACAGTACCTGTACTTGATCCCAACTAAGATATAATTACCCCTTATTGGGGCAGAACAGCCCTATTGGGTTTATTTCATGGTTAAATGATTCCCTTTTCTCTGTAATAATAAAACAGTACCTGTACTTGATCCCAACTAAGATATAATTACCCCTTATTGGGGGCAGAACAGCCCTATTGGGTTTATTTAATGGTTAAATGATTCCCTTTTCTCTGTAATAATAAAACAGTACCTGTACTTGATCCCAACTAAGATATAATTACCCCTTATTGGGGCAGAACAGCCCTATTGGGTTTATTTCATGGTTAAATGATTCCCTTTTCTCTGTAATAATAAAACAGTACCTGTACTTGATCCCAACTAAGATATAATTACCCCTTATTGGGGGCAGAACAGCAATATTGGGTTTATTTCATGTTTAAATCATTTTTAAGTAGATTGAGATCCAAATTATGGAAAGGTCCCTTATGCAGAAAAGCTCAGTCCCATATCTGTATAAAGTTCCATTGTTGCTATATCTGTATCAGTTACAGGTCGGATCTCTCCCACCAGATACAGCAGGGGGGCCCCCAGGTTAGTGTGACCCCCGGCAGGTAGGGCCGGAGTATAAGGCAGTGCCAAAAAAGGAAGAAATCTTTTCAAGTGAATTATAAATATTTAATCCCTACCCGCGAGTCCAGGGAGTTCATCCCTTAATCACATGTGCGTTTGGCACCTAGTTGATAATGAAGGCAACTCCTTGGCACGTACCCCAGGGGGCGCTCCTGTAGCCGCTCATGATTTATAGCTGTAAAATAAAACCTGAGACATTTCTCACTCTTCGTGGAAAAACAAAGACTCAGAGAATGAAACGCGTCTAGTAACATCTGCCTTCGTCTCACCGCGTCGCCCCCACTTTCCCGATAAGTGGGAAATTCTGAGTGTTACCACGCCGATGCCATTACATCATACAAGGGGGGCATTAATGAGCAGGAAGGCGGTGGGCAGAGGGTAAATAAACAGGGGCAATCTGCCATTTTTATGCATATGGCCCAGGCCGCAATGAGTCCTATGGTAGGTGTCACTGCACTTAGTGTCACCCCCTGTCTGGTTCTGACCCGGACAGCCCTCCCAAAGAACTGCCTCCCCAGTTTCCCCAATTTGGAAAACCGGACAGGACCCTCTGAGATGGAAGTGGTGATCGGCCAATCGCCAAGTCATAGCCCCGCCCCTGTGGTGTCACAGTCCCACCCACCTAGTAATGTCCTGCCCCTGCCCAAAAATAGTGGCCACTAAAGGAGGCAACCCTAACTGAACTTTACACCTAGATTTTTTATCAGAAGGGCTTCCTGAATGGGAACTTATTGAGTCCCTTAGTGCTTTAGAACTGCTGCCCCGAGTCAAAATAAATTACCCCTAATGACAGTCCTGACAATCCTGTGCCTCCTACTTTGAGGCAGATCCTTTCCTGCTTTGGCACAATAATGCCCCCATGCACAAAGCCAGGTCCGTACAGAATGAGACTGCTGAGATGGGAGTGGGAAAACCTGACTGCCCTGCGCTCAACCCAACTGAACCCCTGTGGGATAAACTGGAACCCCAACTGTGAGCCAGGCCTGCTCCCCAACATCACTGCCCAACCTCTTATATATTAATGGGGCAAATCCCACCGACAATGTTCCAACTGAAGAGCAGAGGGCAACAACGTTCCAACTTCCCCGACACGTAAAGGGTCAAGTTTGTTTTGGCAGCAAAGAGAGGGACAATTTCATATTAACAACCCCAACTTTTGAATGAGATGTTGGAGATAAACTTATTCCACATATTTTGGGCATATCGTGTAAGTCTGTTTTGAATGGGGAAAGGTTCCAAGGTTCTAGGTACTGCCAAGAAAACTCTAGGCAAGCGAAGGAGATGATGGGGGCGTTTTTGGGAGCAGCCATATTGTTTCCCTTAATATATTGTAGGATTTATGGGATATTGTGAGCACAGAACATTCCTTCTCTTTATATTTGCATTTATCTATATGTGTGTGAGCCGCCAATTGTTTCTCAGACGCAACTATACATAGACCCAACATTATGGGGGTGCGCTTATTGCTATCGATCATATATCTATCTATCTATCATCTATCTGTCTATCTATCTATCTATCTATCTATCTATCTATCATCTATCTGTCTATCTATCTATCTATCTATCTATCATCTATCTGTCTATCTATCTATCTATCTATCATCTATCTGTCTATCTATCTATCTATCTATCTATCTATCTATCTATCATCTATCTATCTATCTATCTATCTATCTATCATCTATCTATCTATCTATCTATCATCTATCTATCTATCTATCTATCTATCTGTCTGTCTATCTATCCATCCATCTATCCATTTATCCGTCTATCTATCTATCATCTATCTGTCTATCTATCTATCTATCTATCATCTATCTATCTATCTATCTATCTATCTATCTATCTATCTATCATCTATCTATCTATCTATCATCTATCTGTCTATCTATCTATCTATCTATCTATCATCTACCTGTCTATCTATCTATCTATCTATCTATCTATCTATCATCTATCTATCTATCTATCTATCTATCTATCTATCTGTCTGTCTGTCTATCTATCCATCCATCTATCCATTTATCCGTCTATCTGTCTATCATCTATCTATCTATCTATCCATTTATCATCTATCTGTCTATCCATCTATCCATCTATCCGTTTACCCGTCTATCTGTCTATCTATCTATCTATCATCTATCTATCTATCTATCTATCTATCTATCCATCTATCCATTTATCCGTCTATCTGTCTATCTATCTATCTATCTATCCATCTATCCATTTATCCGTCTATCTGTCTATCTATCTATCTATCTATCATCTATCTATCTATCTGTCTGTCTGTCTATCTATCTATCTATCTATCTATCTATCTATCTATCCATCTATCCATCTATCCGTTTATCCGTCTATCTGTCTATCTATCTATCACTAGGTTAGGTCACAGTATTCCCCCCGTAGCTAAACCCACCCTTATTGTATTTTATTAGAATTTCTATCCAACGCAGATGGAAATATTTGATTGTATTTCCCCCTTTTTGCCTTCATTTAATTTGTGAATCTTTGATACGATCTCAGAAACAAACGACTGTGAAGGAAGAGCAATTAGAAACAAACAGCTCCAAGAATAGAACATGTGTGAAAGGAACCATTCAGATGGAAAATGAAATGTGAGCGGCAACATTATTTGGATCAGAAATTCGCTTCTTGATCCCAAACACAAGCATCTGCCTAAAATAAAAACCCCCATCGTTTATCAACTTTTATTTTATAAAGTTCTAGACATATTTGCAAATCAGATGAAAAGTTTTAAGGAGAAACTGTAGGACGATGAACCCGATGAGCCCGGCCCATGTGACACTTGGTAATTAGGTGTCAGCCAATCACAAGGGGAGTTTGGGATCAGGAAGAGAATTAGACACTGCCCTTGACCCATTACAAGGTCCAATGCACCATCAGATACTATAGAGAGAAAAGTTACTATTTGGCACAATGAGAGAAAATGGTTGGGTTTCCCTTATTGTGACACCTTGGTGTGACTGGTATGGTGTAATAAACACTGACTTTAATGATTATAAAGAGATTAAATATAGATTATAGATATAGATTAATATAGAGTAGGGTTAACCTGGTAACTTCTGGCAGGGTGAGTTTTTGGAGGGTATTTTAGAAGTTTGGATACTGGAGGAACAGTAGGAAGGATATTCATATATCAATACAGGTATGGGATCTATTATATGGGATGCTTGGGCCTGCCTGGGGTTTTCTGGATAAGGGATCTTT
Organism: Xenopus tropicalis; assembly: GCF_000004195.4. Lineage (NCBI taxonomy): Eukaryota > Metazoa > Chordata > Amphibia > Anura > Pipidae > Xenopus > Xenopus tropicalis. The sequence continues at coordinate 11,611,788 of NC_030677.2, read as the reverse complement.
CCATGATTTTGATCTCCATACATTAAGTCCACCAACAATAACTGAAACATGAAATAGGGCTGTTCTGCTCCCAATAAGGGGTAATTATATCTTAGTTGGGATCAAGTACAGGTACTGTTTTATTATTACAGAGAAAAGGGAATCATTTAACCATTAAATAAACCCAATAGGGCTGTTCTGCCCCAATAAGGGGTAATTATATCTTAGTTGGGATCAAGTACAGGTACTGTTTTATTATTACAGAGAAAAGGGAATCATTTAACCATTAAATAAACCCAATAGGGCTGTTCTGCCCCCCAATAAGGGGTAATTATATCTTAGTTGGGATCAAGTACAGGTACTGTTTTATTATTACAGAGAAAAGGGAATCATTTAACCATTAAATAAACCCAATAGGGCTGTTCTGCCCCAATAAGGGGTAATTATATCTTAGTTGGGATCAAGTACAGGTACTGTTTTATTATTACAGAGAAAAGGGAATCATTTAACCATTAAATAAACCCAATAGGGCTGTTCTGCCCCCAATAAGGGGTAATTATATCTTAGTTGGGATCAAGTACAGGTACTGTTTTATTATTACAGAGAAAAGGGAATCATTTAACCATTAAATAAACCCAATAGGGCTGTTCTGCCCCCAATAAGGGGTAATTATATCTTAGTTGGGATCAAGTACAGGTACTGTTTTATTATTACAGAGAAAAGGGAATCATTTAACCATTAAATAAACCCAATAGGGCTGTTCTGCCCCAATAAGGGGTAATTATATCTTAGTTGGGATCAAGTACAGGTACTGTTTTATTATTACAGAGAAAAGGGAATCATTTAACCATTAAATAAACCCAATAGGGCTGTTCTGCCCCAATAAGGGGTAATTATATCTTAGTTGGGATCAAGTACAGGTACTGTTTTATTATTACAGAGAAAAGGGAATCATTTAACCATTAAATAAACCCAATAGGGCTGTTCTGCCCCCAATAAGGGGTAATTATATCTTAGTTGGGATCAAGTACATGTACAGTTTTATTATTACAGAGAAAAGGGAATCATTTAACCATTAAATAAACCCAATAGGACTGTTCCTAAAGTTTAATTATTTGCTTATAATGGGATCTATGGGAGATGGCCTTTCCGTAATTTTGATTTTTTCTGGATAATGTTGAGTGTAAGAAAATCTAGAGCAACTGCACTTGCTGAGTAATTGTTGAGTATTTATTTTACTTTTCCGAGCAGCTTCTTCCGTTCAACTAAGTGTAATAAAGTTGCCATATCAAATGGGGGAGACACAGACGAGAGAATGTTCCACACAGTAGATGGGGAGAAGGAGAAGGCGTCTGGTTTGGAAATATTAATAATGTAGAAGGAGGCAGATAAGAATGAAGGCCAATAACACAGAGGGGGGGATACAGCAATGGACACCGGTGTAACAAAGAATATACAATAAAAGCTCTGTGTGGTTTTGGGATATTGATTCCGTTAATGGGAGGAAATTTAGAAATACCCAACGGAGAGATCGTTAGAGGCTAGTGATATGAGTGGAAAAGCTCAGGGGATAATCTAACAGACTGGTTTCCCTTAGTTACACACATCAATCACAGCCGCTTCATTGGGGAGACAATTTGACTCTTAACTCCCATACAGAAATATAAAGGAAAAAAATATAGCTTCTAACTTATAACAGGGGTAGTATGCCTTTAAGTTACATTCTAGTATGTTATAGAAGGGCCAATTCCCTAATGGTGAATTCCACAGCGAATCGCTACCTGGCGACATTTACTCTCCTTCAGATCGCTGTTCCTACTGCGCTGGGTTCTACTATTTCCAGACTAATAATATTTTCCAAGTGCAGAGTTTGATTTGTGCGTCGCTGGAGCCCAGGAGCGAAACGCGCAGTGTAAATATAAAGCAAATAGGGACGGCGCGGTTTTACCTTTGAAAACTGACATTTCTTCTCTCTGAGGAGCTGAATTCAGAATCCCATTTTGGCTTTTAGAATAACAAGAACAAAACCATTAGCGGAGTCGCCTAATTAAGTGAAGTTTATTTCTTACAGTCGGAGAAAACACAATAATCAGCTTTAGGAAATGCCACTTACTGGAAAGGGACATCTGCAAACTGCATTTTATTTCACTGTGTTTATTGCTATTTCTGGGCAAGGAATAAAAGCACAGCAGGCAGGTATCCTTCCAACTATCCCCATTGCCTTTGTACCCTGTTACCCCCGGCCGGATCCCTATCTGCCCCTACAGATCTCATGCTGATTGGGAACGTGGGTCAGTTTAGTGACATGTAGTGATGAGCAAATCTGTCCCATTTTGCTCCACTGAAAAATTAGCAAAACTGTGGAAAAATTTGTGAAATGCAACTACCACGTGACTTTTTTTGGCGCGACTGTGCAGCGTAAAAAAAATTTGCGGTCAAGTTAAGAAAAAAGTCGCGGTCGTGTCTAATTGGGCACGGTTGGGCAAATTGGCAAAATAGGCATGGTCACATAAAAAAAATTTGTGCAACAAAAAAAAAGCGAGCGACAAAAAAGTCACAGGGCAAATGCATTTCGCAAATTTTCCTGTTGTTTTGCACATTTTTCAGCGAAGCAAAACGGGACAGATTCGCTCATCACTACCAGACATATGAGTTTTTGAACCATAACTCGAATCTGAGTTTTATTAAGCGCGATAGAACTCAAATCAAGAAAAAAAAATCAAACTTGACCATTGATAAATCCCCCCCCCCTAAATGTTGGAGACCATGGAGTCACCCCAGCGACGCTCTGCAGCCACGGGGCAGTTATAGAGGCTGAACCTCGGCACTTGAGTTCCATAAGAAAGTATAGATTTTTATTTATTGATTTATGGATTTTTATTTATTGGTTTATGGATTTTTATTTATTGGTTTATGGATTTTTATTTATTGGTTTATGGATTTTTATTTATTGATTTATGGATTTTTATTTATTGGTTTATGGATTTTTATTTATTGATTTATGGATTTTTATTTAGTGGTTTATGGATTTTTATTTATTGGTTTATGGATTTTTATTTATTGGTTTATGGATTTTTATTTACTGGTTTATGGATTTTTATTTATTGATTTATGGATTTTTATTTAGTTCTTTTAAAGGACAAATTAAACCTGTACAAGTAGGAATCCAAGTTCCATATCATGTCCAGTAATTGAAAAAAGTCTCCCGCAATGACCCAGGCATGTTCCCCCCAGGCACGTCCCCCCCAGACCCCAGACACGTCCCCCCCCAGACACGCCCCCCAGGCACGTCCCCCCCAGACACATCATCCCAGACACGCCCCCCCAGACATGCCCCCCAGGCACGTCCCCCCCAGACACGTCCCCCCCAGACACGCCCCCCAGGCACGTCCCCCCCAGACACATCATCCCAGACACGCCCCCCCAGACATGCCCCCCAGGCACGTCCCCCCCAGGCACGTCCCCCCCCAGACACATCTCCCCCAGACATGTCCCCCCCCAGACACGCCCCCCCCAGAAACGTCCCCCCCAGACATGTACCCCCCCAGACACATCCCCCCCAGACACATCCCCCCCAGACATGTCCCCCCCCAGACACATCCCCCCCAGACATGCCCCCCCCCAGACATGTCCCCCCCAGACACGCCCCCCCCCCCCCAGAAACGTCCCCCCAGACACATCCCCCCCAGACATGTCCCCCCCAGACACGTCCCCCCACACACGTCCCCCCCAGACACAACCCCCCCCAGACACCGGCTGCTAATTTGCTTCGCCGGGTGTTTGCGCGGCACTTTGGAACCGGCGGGAATCCCATTAGCAAAGGTTACTCTTCTAATTAACTCCAGTAAATAAACCCCCAACGCAAACACGTTTGTGATTGTTCAGCCGATCTCCCTACATACAGAGGAACACAAACATTTGCTTCTGTAGGAGAGTTCGAGGGTGAAACGGAAACATTTCCAGAGACCCAGGGGCGATTCTTAACCACTTTTCAATTGGTCTTCATTTTTGTCTTTCTTATAGTTTCTGAATTATTTGCCTTTATCTTCCAATGGGGGGTCACTGACCCCGGCAGCCAGAAACTATCACTCTGTGAGGCTCCAGTTTTATTGTTATTGTTACGTTTTATTCCTTATCTTTCTATTCAGCCCCTCTCCTATTCATATACCAGTTTCTCATTCAAACCCACTGCCCGGTTGCTAAGGTCATTTGAACCCTAGCAACCAGATAGCAGCTGGAGAGCTGCTGAACAAAAAGCTAAATAATTCAAAAACCACAGGAAATAAAAAATGAAGACCAATTGCAAATCGTCTCAGAATCTTAAGCTCGACATTGCTCTAAAAGTTAATATTAATTAACCCCTTTAATGCCATATTTTATTTTTCAGGTCCATATCTGCATTACCCATAATACAGCAGTTTCTCTAAGGAAAGGAACATTAAAAATAGCTCAATTCACAGCGCTCAGTAAGAACATACATTACCGACCTCAAATTGCTGGTTTTTCTGCTGTGCGGCTGCTATTGTTCAGCTAATTGGGCTTTTCTGTTACAGAACTGGCAGAACTGAGGTTCCTTTTGTTTAAACTTTCCCAAGGCTGATCATTTTGGTTTCCACTGCGCCTCATACGGAGGCGGAGCCTGCGCGTCTTTCTGTTGCGACACAAGCAAAGCCGGCGGAATTGCTGCACCGCGATCTACATCGGATTTATCACAAAGACAATGAGTGGGATATTTGCCCTTGGCAATTGTATTGTTTCATGGGACTCTCGGGGCTTGAACACTAAAGAAATATAAATTCAATAACATGGGGCTCGGGGGGGGGGCAAGGACAGAGAAGGAACGAGAGACAAAGGTGGAGTGAGCAAAGGCCCAAGGGAGTAAATGAATCAGCTATGTATTATGACTTAAGGGTCCATTTACTAAGCAATGGGGTCCTATGGAGGCTTAGAATAGTAGGGGAATAGAATAGTCAGTGACATTTTCAAGGAGAAGTTAATCCCTTCATTGTTGCATATTTCACCCAGTTTCAAGGAGAAGTTAATCCGCCCATTGTTGTCTATTTCACCCAGTTTCAAGGAGAAGGTAATCCGCCCGTTGTTGTCTATTTCACCCAGTTTCAAGGAGAAGGTAATCCGCCCGTTGTTGTCTATTTCACCTAGTTTCAAGGAGAAGGTAATCCGCCCATTGTTGTCTATTTCACCTAGTTTCAAGGAGAAGGTAATCCACCCATTGTTGTCTATTTCACCTAGTTTCAAGGAGAAGTTAATCCGCCCATTGTTGTCTATTTCACCTAGTTTCAAGGAGAAGTTAATCCGCCCATTGTTGTCTATTTCACCTAGTTTCAAGGAGAAGGTAATCCACCCATTGTTGTCTATTTCACCTAGTTTCAAGGAGAAGTTAATCCGCCCATTGTTGCTATTCACCTAGTTTCAAGGAGAAGGTAATCCGCCCATTGTTATTCACCTAGTTTCAAGGAGAAGTTAATCCCCCATTGTTGTCTATTTCACCTAGTTTCAAGGAGAAGGTAATCCACCCATTGTTGTCTATTTCACCCAGTTTCAAGGAGAAGGTAATCCACCCATTGTTGTCTATTTCACCCAGTTTCAAGGAGAAGTTAATCCGCCCATTGTTGTCTATTTCACCTAGTTTCAAGGAGAAGGTAATCCGCCCGTTGTTGTCTATTTCACCCAGTTTCAAGGAGAAGTTAATCCGCCCATTGTTGTCTATTTCACCCAGTTTCAAGGAGAAGTTAATCCGCCCATTGTTGTCTATTTCACCCAGTTTCAAGGAGAAGTTAATCCGCCCATTGTTGTCTATTTCACCCAGTTTCAAGGAGAAGTTATTCCACCCATTGTTGTCTATTTCACCCAGTTTCAAGGAGAAGTTAATCCGCCCATTGTTGTCTATTTCACCCAGTTTCAAGGAGAAGTTAATCCGCCCATTGTTGTCTATTTCACCCAGTTTCAAGGAGAAGTTAATCCGCCCATTGTTGTCTATTTCACCCAGTTTCAAGAAGAAGTTAATCCCCTCATTGTTGCCTATTTCACCCAGTTTCAAGGAGAAGTTAATCCGCTCACTGTTGCCTATTTCACCCAGTTTCAAGGAGAAATGAATCCCCTCATTGTTGCCTATTTCACCCAGTTTCAAGGAGAAGTTAATCCGCTCACTGTTGCCTATTTCACCCAGTTTCAAGGAGAAGTTAATCCGCTCACTGTTGCCTATTTCACCCAGTTTCAAGGAGAAGGTAATCCCCTCATTGTTGCATATTTCACCCAGTTTCAAGGAGAAGTTAATCCGCTCACTGTTGCCTATTTCACCCAGTTTCAAGGAGAAAGGAATCCGCTCACTGTTGCCCATTTCACCCAGTTTCAAGGAGAAAGTAATCCCCTCATTGTTGCATATTTCACCCAGTTTCAAGGAGAAAGGAATCCCCTCATTGTTGCCTATTTCACCCAGTTTCAAGGGGAAGTTAATCTGCTCACTGTTGCCTATTTCACCCAGTTTCAAGGAGAAATGAATCCCCTTGTTGTTGCCTATTTCACCCAGTTTCAAGGAGAAAGTAATCCCCTCATTGTTGCCTATTTCACCCAGTTTCAAGGAGAAAGTAATCCCCTCATTGTTGCATATTTCACCCAGTTTCAAGGAGAAAGGAATCCGCTCACTGTTGCCCATTTCACCCAGTTTCAAGGAGAAAGTAATCCCCTCATTGTTGCCTATTTCACCCAGTTTCAAGGGGAAGTTAATCCGCTCACTGTTGCCCATTTCACCCAGTTTCAAGGAGAAAGTAATCCCCTCATTGTTGCCTATTTCACCCAGTTTCAAGGGGAAGTTAATCCGCTCACTGTGGCCTATTTCACCCAGTTTCAAGGAGAAATGAATCCCCTTGTTGTTGCCTATTTCACCCAGTTTCAAGGAGAAAGGAATCCGCTCACTGTTGCCTATTTCACCCAGTTTCAAGGGGAAGTTAATCCGCTCACTGTGGCCTATTTCACCCAGTTTCAAGGAGAAATGAATCCCCTTGTTGTTGCCTATTTCACCCAGTTTCAAGGAGAAGTGAATCACCTCACAGTTTTCTGTTCCACCCAGTTTCAAGGGGAAGTTAGTGCCCTCCTTGTTGTCTATACCTGTGCCCTTTCCTAATAATAACAGCACTGATTGCATTTCATCCAGCGTATTTATACATAGTGGAAGGTGGGATATACTTGTTATATCCCACCTTATATGTAATAAAAGGCACTATATAAAAGGCACCGATAAGATGTTTGTTTTTAAACAAGTGACCAGTGAATTCTCCCTGCTGATTGGTTGCTATGGTTACTGCTCCAAACTTAGCCTTTTTTATTACATTGCCCTGTTATAATGCCATAATTCATACACTAATGACTTACTTCTACCAACCGACTGTATTGAATATTGAATGGAAGAGAGAAAGAAAACCTCACAAGTGGTTGATCATTTCATTTGTTTTTTTCCTTGTAATAATAGCGACGGGTCTTTATTCTGACATTTTCATTCTGAGCTGAGCTACTGTATTTATCATGAGTTTTGCCCTCGGGCTACATTTCTATTATTTACAAATGACACCATTTCCAGAAAGCTGGGCCTCATTACCAAGGTGGGTGGGAACGGGCAGGTAGCGCTGTGTGACTGCGAGCGGCACCGTATAACATGGAAATGGGACTCAGCGCGGGTCAGATTAACCTAATGAGCCCTGGGAGATGTGAATACGCCCGACTCCGAATGCCCCAGGGCCCATTGGGCACCGTTCCTACACAAACCTGTAAGAATCTCAGAGATAAAAGAAATGTTTTTGTCACCACTGATTGTATTGGCTGCAGCCGTTCCCCTGACATTTGGGGCATAATGAAGATACAAAGAGCGCCATTGGGTCCATGTCTTACGTTATATCTACAACCAGCTGAGGGGGCGCCATTTTAGCGCTATTCACATTCTGCACTCAGCCATCAGATTTAGGGGCAGATTTGCTAAAATTCCATAATTAGCGATGAGCGAATCTGCCCCGTTTTGCTTTGCCCAAAAATTTGCAAGAAAATTCAAGAAACAGCGAAAAATTAGCGAAACGCATTTGTTGCATGTTTTTTTGTTGACGGCGCTTTGTTTTACACTGATGGCTGTTTGTTTGCACAGGGGTTCGTTTAGTGCACTTTCCCTCATTTATATAAGGGACTAAGTAGTGAGCTGAACTCCCCACAGCTATTGCTGCTCAGCCACAGACTCAGGGAGTATAGTAGTGCTAGTCACTATCATAATAATAATAAGCTTTAATGCACAATCCCAATGATGTTTCTTACAGGAAATAGACCTTTATTTCTTGATACTTAAAAAATAAGAAACAAATACTCCCCTTTCTCTTTCTTTCTTTCTTTCTTTCTTTCTCCTTTTTCTTCTTTCTTACTTTTCTTTCTTTCTTTCTTTCTCCTTTTTCTTCTTTCTTACTTTTCTTTCTTTCCTTCTTTCTTTCTCTCTTTCTTTCTTTCTCCTTTTTCTTCTTTCTTACTTTCCTTCTTTCTTTCTTTCTTTCTCCTTTTTCTTTTTTCTTACTTTCTTTCTTTCTTTCTTTCTCCTTTTTCTTCTTTCTTTCTTTCTTTCTTTCTTTCTTTCTTTCTTTCTTTCTTTCTTTCTTTCGTTCCTTTCTTTATCTGTTCTTTCTTTCTCCCTTTTCTTCTTTCTTACTTTTCTTTCTTTCTCCTTTTTCTTCTTTCTTACTTTCCTTCTTTCTTTCTTTCTTTCTTTCTTTCTCCTTTTTCTTCTTTCTTTCTTTCGTTCCTTTCTTTATCTGTTCTTTCTTTCTCCCTTTTCTTCTTTCTTACTTTCCTTCTTTCTTTCTTTCTTTTTCTTTCTTTCTCCTTTTTCTTCTTTCTTTCTTTCTTTCTTTCTCCTTTTTCTTCTTTCTTTCTTTCTTTCTTTCTTTCTCTTTCTTTCTTTCTTTCTTTCTTTCTTTCTTACGTTCCTTTCTTCATCTGTTCTTTCTTTCTCCCTTTTCTTCTTTCTTACTTTTCTTTCTTTCTCCTTTTTCTTCTTTCTTATTATCCTTCTTTCTTTCTTTCTTTCTCTTTCTTTCTTCTCTTTCTTTCTTTCTTTCTTTCTTTCTCCTTTTTCTCCTTTCTTACTTTCCTTCTTCCTTTCTCCTTTTTCTTCTTCTTTCTTTCTTTCTTTCTTTCTTTCTTTCTTTCTTTCTTTCTTTCTTTCTTTTTCTTTCTTCTCCTTTTTCTGCTTTCTTACTTTCCTTCTTTCTTTCTTTCTCCTTTTTCTTCTTTCTTACTTTCCTTCTTTCTTTTCTTTCTTTCTTTCTTTCTTTCTTCTTTCTTTCTTTTTTCTTTCTTCTCTTTTTCTTTCTTTCTTCTTCCTTTTTCTTTCTTTCTTACTTTCCTTCTTTCTTTCTTTCTTTTTCTTTTCTTTCTTTCTTTCTCTTTCTTTCTTTCTTTCTTTCTTTCTTTCTTTCTTTCTTTTCTTTCTTCTTTCTTTCTTCTTTCTTTCTTTTCTTTCTTTCTTCTTTCTTCTTCTTTCTCCTTTTCTTCTTTCTACTTTCTTCTTTCTTTCTCCTTTTCTCTTTCTTACTTTCCATCTTCTTTCCTTTCTTTCTTCTTTCTTCTTTCTTCTTCTTCTTTTCTTCTTTCTTTCTTTCTTTCTTCTTCTTTCTCCCTTTCTTTCTTTTCTTCTTCCTTCTTCTTTCCTTCTTCTTCTTTCTTCTTTCTTTCTTCTTTCTTCTCTTTCTTTCTTTCTTTCTTTCTTTCTTTCTTTCTTTCTTTTCTTTCCTTCCTTCTTTCTTTCTCTTCTTTCTTTCTTTCTTTCTGTTCTTTCTTTTTCTCCTTTTTCTTCTTCTTACTTTCCTTCTTTCTTTCTTTCTTCTCCTTTTCTTCTTTCTTACTTTCCTTCTTTCTTTCTTTCTTTCCTTCTTCTCCTTTTCTTCTTTCTACTTCCTTCTTTCTTTCTTTCTTTCTTTCTTTTCTTTCTTTCTTTCTTTCTTTCTCCTTTTTTCTTCTTTTTACTTTCTTTCTTCTCATTTTTTTTCTTTCTTACTTTCCTTCTTTCTTTCTTTCTCCTTTCTTCTTCTTTCTTACTTTCCTTCTTTCTTTATTTCTTTCTTTCTTTCTCCTTTTTCTTCTTTCTTTCTTTCTTTCTTTCTTTCTTTATTTCTTTCTTACGTTCCTTTCTTCATCTGTTCTTTCTTTCTCCCTTTCTTCTTTCTTACTTTTCTTTCTTTCTTTCTCCTTTTTCTTCTTTCCTACTTTCCTTCTTTCTTTCTTTCTCTTTTTCTTTCTTTCTTTCTTTCTTTCTTTCTTTCTTTCTTTCTTTCTTTCTTTCTTTCTTTCTTTCTCTTTCTTTCTTTCTTTCTTTCTTTCTCCTTTTTCTTCTTTTTTACTTTCCTTCTTCTTTCTTTCTTTCTTTCTCCTTTTCTTCTTCTTACTTTCCTTCTTTCTTTCTTTCTTTCTTTCTTTCTCTTTCTTTCTTTCTTTCTTTCTTACTTTCCTTCTTTCTTACTTTCCTTCTTTCTTACTTTCTTTCTTTCTTTCTTTCTTTCTTACGTTCCTTTCTTTATCTGTTCTTTCTTTCTCCCTTTTCTTCTTTCTTACTTTCCTTTCTTCTTTCTTTCTTTCTTTCTTTCTTTCTTTCTTTCTTTCTTTCTTTCTTTCTTTCTTTCTTTCTTTCTTTCTTTCTTTCTTACGTTCCTTTCTTTATCTGTTCTTTCTTTCTCCCTTTTCTTCTTTCTTACTTTTCTTTCTTTCTTTCTTTCTCCTTTTTCTTTCTTACTTTCCTTTCTTTTTCTGTTCTTTCTTTCTTTCTCCCTTTTCTTCTTTCTTCCTTTCTTCTCCTTTGCTTTCCTTTCTTTTTCTGTTCTTTCTTTCTCCTTTTTCTTCTTTCTTACATTCCTTTCTTTTTCTGTTCTTTCTTTCTTTTTTTTCTCTCTCTCTCCATCTCTCTCTCTCTCTTACAAATTAGTAAACAAAGAGCTTAGCCCCCCGGCTCCCCATTTTTAACCCTTCCTTACACGCCTGATTCGTTATTTCTAGTTGGAATTTACATGGTGAGCGACGCAATCAACAGACTGAAAAAAGGCGACAGATTTTGAGCGGACTCATTATTGATTAGACAGCGGGGGACGTCTATCATAACCGAGAGATCATTTTCTTCCCTTTTTATGTCTCACTTTTGACATGTTTCCAATTTGTTTTGGAGATTGATAGATGTGAAATTCCTAGGGACGGGGCTCAGATGAGCAGAGATGTCTCTCTCACTTTATGAAATTGTTGCTCCGCGGGGCAGGTTTCTCTTTAACTCTAAATCAGAAGGATCTGACTGCAGTCTGTGCCCTCTGTGTAAGTCAACAAAACTCTTAGCAATCTTGTTATTTCCCACTCTATGCAAAGAAAAGCCACGGCTGTAATTGTCTGGGGGGGGGGGTGTAATTATGGGTAAGGGCACCCACTGTGAGCATCTCATAACCATCAATGGGCTCTGCCAGGCGGATACAGCCAGCGCTGATAGGCACAAGATTACTGTCAAATGGGACATTTATACAGATAATCAGAACTGAAATCCCCCAGCGCCTCACAAATTGCCGGAATATGGCCGTATGGGCTGGGCTGTTCCTGTCCTGCAAGCCATTAATACTATTTGCAATTGGTTTTCCTTTTTTATTTTCTGTAGTTTTTCAGTTATTTCACTTTTGGTTCAGCAGCTCTGCAGTTTGGAATTGCAGCAGCTATCTGGTTGCTAGGGGCTTGCTTACTTTAGCAACCAGGCAGTGCTATGAATGAGAATAGATGAGGGACTAAATAGAAAGATAAAGGATAAAATTTACAATCTAAGTAACATTGTAGCCTCACAGAGCGATAGTTTTTTTGGCTGCCGGGGTCAGTGACCCCCCATGTGAAAGCTGGAAAGATATAGACAAAGAAGGCAACTAAATTAAAAATGATAAAGGATAAATAACAATCAATTGCAAAGTTGGCAGGAATATTAAAAAAAAAAAATTATTTAATTAAAAATAATGTAAAATATTCCGTTATTATTTATTATTCTGTGAACAGTGGTGAGTAAATCTGTCGCATTTCGATTCGCGAAATGACAAGAAAATTAGCGAAACGGCAAAAAATCTGCGAAACGCATTTGTCGCACAATTTTTTTGTCACCCACATCTTTTTGTCGCCTGCATATTTTCTTATCGGCCATGTCTTTTCATTGTCGCACTTTTTTTTTTTTACACGACCACGCCCAATTTTGCCGTAAACCACAACTTTTTGTTGACAGATGCCAAATTTTTTTGCGCCGAATTTTCACGGAAGTTTCGCGAAACAATTTACCAATGGCGAGATCCGGAAATTCACTGCGAATCCATGCCTGGCAAAAAAAATTCGCTCATCCCTATCTATAAAGCTAATGGTCTATAAAACTTTTCATCAAAGAAAATTACGAACAAATAGTGATGAGCGAGTCTGTCCCATTTTGCTTTGCCGAAAAATTTGCGAATCTCTCAAAAGATTCGCAAAAAAAACTAAAATGTTGCGCATCAAAAAAAATTTGTCACCCGCGACTATTCTTTTGACACACAACTATTCTTTTGTCGCGTGCGTTTAGTGATGAGCAAATTTTTTTTGTGGCTCGCGTCTATTGTTTCTCGCCTGTGTATATTTTTTTGTCGCCCACACTTTTTGATGCGAGCGTGCCTTTTTTGATGCATATAATTTTGACACGCCCGCACAGAAAATTTTCACGGAATCTGCCAAAATGTGGAAGTTCGCTGTGAATCCATGCCTGGCGAAAAAATTCACGCATCACTACGTGCGACTATTCTTTTGACGCACAACTATTTTTTTGTTGTGCGCGACTATACTTTTGACGTGGGAGACAATTTTTGGACTTGTGGCAAATTTTTCCGTGCCAAATTTTTTCATCCGTTTTGCTAAACAATCCGCGAATGGCGAGACACAGAAATTGGCCGCGACAAATAGCATAACAAATAGTGATGAGTAAATCTGTCCCATTTAGGTTTGTTGAAAAATTTGCGAAACTGCGGATGCTTTTTTGATACCCGCGACTTATCTGCCGCAACTGTGACAATTTTTTACGCAACTGCAACTTTTTCGACCGGCAAGGATTCACGGTGAATTTCTGTATTTCGCCACAGGTGGATTTTGTTTTGCAAAAAATTGTGGGCAACGTAAAAAAAAAAAATGTCACGCACATAATTTTTCCTACATGCCTCATTTTCAGCATATCGCAAACTTGACACCATTTCGGAAGTCTTTTCAAAGAATTGCTAATCTTTTGCCGAAGCCAAATGGGACAGATTCGCTCATCGCTAGCGACCACAACTTTTTTGTATGTAACTGCAACTTTTTTGATACGACCATGACCTTTTCCCTCATTCGACAAATTTTTGTTGTGCTGAATTTCTGTGGCAATTTTGTGTGTAAAATGCAGAATTTCACCATCGCCAGGGCCGGATTTCTATCCTGGGCGACCCGAGGCCGCCCCTGTGGGTGCCCCCCTGTGCGCATGCGTGAACGTGCCCCCCAGTGCGCATGCGAGAACTCCCATACGAAGCAGTGAGGAGAGGTCCCGACTGCTCTGTATGGGAGCCAAATTTAAAAATTTTCCTGCGGCAGGGCGGCATGCCGCCCCTAAACTTCTGCAGTCCTAGGCCCGGGCCTGACCATCGCTACTAACAAACCTATTTCCAGCATCAGGTTTGGGAACCCAATAGCCCTCAGTCGGTGCATTGAGTGGTGGTAACACTTAGGAACACCCTATGGCTGTAGAAGATTCCTCCTCACTGGAGTCCATGATAATCTCCAATTGTCAGATACGTTATATATGTTCTGTAGACCAAGGTTTATCCAAGCGCAGGATCCCAAGATCCCGGGAATAATATTGACTCTCTCGCCAGGGCAGCTCCTTCCTGCTTTCCCTTACAAGAGACACCCGGGAGTAGTTCAGACAATCCCGTGTAGTTATTTCCGGAACTGTTGGATTCCAAGGTTCCACGTGGATTTATTAGGGAATATTTCGTTTATCAGTAACTGGTTTCCCTGAGCCAGCTGGCATTACAGGGGTAGAAGGATTAGTTGCTCGTCCCACATGGAGGATCAAACAAGTTCATCCAGTAAATCCTACATCCTATTAAAATGCCCCACTAGATGGTGATAGAGAGCAATCTACTAACTCACTATACCAGTGATCCCCAACCAGTGGCTCAGGGGCAACATGTTGCTCCCCAACCCCTTGGGTGTTGCTCTCAGTGCCCCCAAACCAGGGAGTTATTTTTGAATTCCTGACTTGGGGGCAAGTTTTGGTTGAATAAAAACAAGATTTCCTACCAAATAAAGCCCCTGTAAGCTGATAGGGTGCATAGGGGCCCCTAATAGCCAATCACAGCCCTTATTTGGCTCCTCCATGAACTTTTATGGTGCTTGTGTTGCCCCCCAAGTCTTTTTACATTTGACTGCGGCTCACGAGTAAGAAAGGTTGAGGATCCCTGCACAAAAACCTCAGCTTGGGGCATTGGGGGGAGTTGTTCTCCTTCTGTAGCTTAACTTCTTCCAAGTTACCTTTAACTATGTTATAGAATTACCTATTCTAAGCAGATTTCAATTGGTCTTTATTTATTCATTATAGTTTTTTTAAAATATTTGGCTTCTTCTTTCAACTCTTTGCAGCTTTCAAATGGGGGTCACTGACCCTGGCAGCAAAAAAACCCAAAAAACCTATTGCTCTGTGAGGCTCCCATTTTATTGTTATTGTTCATGTTTATAACTTTCTTATCTATTCAGTCCCGCTCCTATTCATATACCAGTCTTTCATCCAAACCACTCCCTGGTTGCTAAGGTAACTTGGTCCCTAGCAACCAAAACTTTAAACTGGAGAGCTCCTGAACTGAAAATGAAATAATTAAAAAACTACAGATAAAAAATGAAGACCAATTGCAAATTGTCTCAGAATATCCCTCTCTACATCATATTAACAGTTCATTCAAATGTGAACAACAGCTGAGGGAGGCTGGGGTGTAGGTATTTCAAGAAACTGTATTTATTTGACTTTTTTTTATGCAATCACAACTTTTTCCTTACTCTGCAAAACACGTAATTTCGCAGAAAGTCTGCCGAAAAATGCCACAATGCAAAATTCGCAAAACGGCGCACCCATTTTGACGCGACTGCGACTTTTTTTTTGACGTGCAATGAATTTTTCGCCGGCGAATTTTTGGAAACAATTAACCAATGGTGAAATGCAGAAATTCACTGCAAATCTGGTGAAAAAATTCACTCATCACTAGTGATGAGCGAATCTGTTCCGTTTCGCTTCGCCGAAAAATTCGCGAATCTTTGAAAAGATCCGCGAAACGGTGAAAAATTCGCGAAACGGCAAAAATGTCGTGCGACAAAAAAAAAATTGTCGCCCGCGGCTATTATTTTGTCGCGCGGCTATTGTTTCGCCGCCCGCGGCTATTGTTTTGTCGCACGCTATTATTTTGTCGCCCGCGGCTATTATTTTGTCGCCCGCGGCTATTATTTTGTCGCACAGCTATTGTTTCGTCTCCCGCGGCTATTGTTTTGTCGCGCGGCTATTGTTTCGTCGCCCGCGGCTATTGTTTTGTCACGCGGCTATTGTTTCGTCGCCTGCGGCTCTTGTTTTGTCGTGCGGCTATTGTTTCGTCGCCCGCGGCTCTTGTTTCGTCGCGCGGCTCTTGTTTCGTCGCACGCGGCTATTATTTTGTCGCGCGCTATTGTTTCGTCGCCCGCGGCTATTATTTTGTCGCCGGCGACAATTTTTGGACGTGCGGCGAATTTTTCCGCGGCGAAATTTTTCATCCGTTTCGCGAAACAATCCGCCAATGGCGAAATGCGGAAATTCGCCGCGAATCCATGCCTGGCGAAACTTTTTGCCCATCACTACTCATCACTAATTATGGGAGTTTCGTTGTTTAACATGAACAAGTAATTTCCCTTATATACTCTCCACTTGTATTTTATACACCGTGCAGGGCTACAATTATAACCCTGCATCAAGTATACGAAATACATCCAACTATATTGGGAGGTTTATAGTCAGGCAAGAGACCAAAAACACACTTGGAAATGACTTGTTCATGCCACACCTCCTCTGATGAAGCACCCAATGGTGCAAGGAGGGCGGAGCATGGGGACCATGTGACACTGGGATGTACCGTTATGTCGTTTGGTATAGTATGTTTTCATTTTTCTTTTGTAATTAACTATAAGCATTAAATGTTTGTATAGTCAGGACCTTAGCTGGGAAGTATAAGCACAAGATGGCTTCCTACCCTGCTGTTAGAAGGAAGGCAGAAAAACTTGGGGGTTCAAAGGGCTCAGGACATCCATCACGGCTGATTCCCTCACCAGAAAACCGCAGAGACTTCAAATATTTGAATCCCAAAAAAACATTGTTAGATTTTCAGCAGTGCCGCTAGGTAACCCCTGAATGGCGCGGGGAGGCGGGGATATAACAATGGCGCCACACAGTTACCAATGGGCCTCACCGCTCAGCGCACAGTAAAAGACCAATTAGACAAGTTCTGTGTATAGAAAAGCACAGAGATGGTTATTCTCTCTCCCTGACGAAGGGGCTTCCGGAACATTCAGTATCAGCTTCAGTTATTTTATTCCAAACCAGTTTATATTTCTCTTCATTCTGTGATTAAGTCACTTTCCTGAGTGAGCTTATGGCCAATGAGGCCCCCAGTGCAGCCCACAACCAATCACAAATTTCCCGGTTGAGACTATTTCTCTCAGAATGAGCCCTTGGAAATAGTGGGGGCCAGGGTGTTGTGCAACTATAACTCTCAGGTGAAACACAATACGGACCCCAGAGGTTCTTCAACTCAAATATGAACAGGTTCATTCGACTTGATCCACGTTAGCGATGAGCAAAAAATATGTGAAATGGCAAAACATTTGCAAAACGCGGCTACCGCACAACTTTTTTCAGGAGAGCAACTTGTTTTGATGTGACCGCGACTTATTTGTCTCGACTGCAACTATTTTTTTTATGCATCCGTCAACTTTTTTCTTGCTTTGCAAATTTGTGTTGTGGTGAATTTTTTGCCTCAGTTTCTAAACAAAAAGTGTCACATGGGGAAATGTAGAATTTCACAGCGAATCCATGTCTGCCAACAAATGCCTCTCATCACTAATCCATATAGGAGCATGGAAGAGCCACAATAAAGCATATGAGCGGCTTACATATATCACAGATACATATCATATAATATTAATCCTACAGACGCAATATTCAGTACAAGAACAATGGGTTACTCCCAGCTTTTGGGAACCTCCTTCCACGTGGAACCCATTGGGTTTATTTAATGGTTAAATGATTCCCTTTTCTCTGTAATAATAAAACAGTACCTGTACTTGATCCCAACTAAGATATAATTACCCCTTATTGGGGCAGAACAGCCCTATTGGGTTTATTTAATGGTTAAATGATTCCCTTTTCTCTGTAATAATAAAACAGTACCTGTACTTGATCCCAACTAAGATATAATTACCCCTTATTGGGGGCAGAACAGCCCTATTGGGTTTATTTCATGGTTAAATGATTCCCTTTTCTCTGTAATAATAAAACAGTACCTGTACTTGATCCCAACTAAGATATAATTACCCCTTATTGGGGCAGAACAGCCCTATTGGGTTTATTTCATGGTTAAATGATTCCCTTTTCTCTGTAATAATAAAACAGTACCTGTACTTGATCCCAACTAAGATATAATTACCCCTTATTGGGGGCAGAACAGCCCTATTGGGTTTATTTCATGGTTAAATGATTCCCTTTTCTCTGTAATAATAAAACAGTACCTGTACTTGATCCCAACTAAGATATAATTACCCCTTATTGGGGCAGAACAGCCATATTGGGTTTATTTCATGGTTAAATGATTCCCTTTTCTCTGTAATAATAAAACAGTACCTGTACTTGATCCCAACTAAGATATAATTACCCCTTATTGGGGCAGAACAGCCCTATTGGGTTTATTTCATGGTTAAATGATTCCCTTTTCTCTGTAATAATAAAACAGTACCTGTACTTGATCCCAACTAAGATATAATTACCCCTTATTGGGGCAGAACAGCCATATTGGGTTTATTTCATGGTTAAATGATTCCCTTTTCTCTGTAATAATAAAACAGTACCTGTACTTGATCCCAACTAAGATATAATTACCCCTTATTGGGCAGAACAGCCCTATTGGGTTTATTTAATGGTTAAATGATTCCCTTTTCTCTGTAATAATAAAACAGTACCTGTACTTGATCCCAACTAAGATATAATTACCCCTTATTGGGGGCAGAACAGCCCTATTGGGTTTATTTCATGGTTAAATGATCCCCTTTTCTCTGTAATAATAAAACAGTACCTGTACTTGATCCCAACTAAGATATAATTACCCCTTATTGGGGCAGAACAGCCCTATTGGGTTTATTTAATGGTTAAATGATTCCCTTTTCTCTGTAATAATAAAACAGTACCTGTACTTGATCCCAACTAAGATATAATTACCCCTTATTGGGGCAGAACATTTATTTAATGGTTAAATGACAGTATTGCTTTACACAAATGCCCGTGAGAAGGAGTTAGAGCTGGAAACCTGCTTGGGTCTGGGAGCCAGTTATTCAGTCACTCACCCCCCAGTACCGAGCGCACCCAGTGACATTAATGGGACTCACTGACAGCTCCCTGACACTCTGCTTAATATTTTACAATGTAGAAGTGGCCGCTATAATGAGCACCAACCTGCTCAGCTGTATAATGTTCCCTCTCCCACCCAGGGCCTGTGTTTAACTGCTTCTGCCTATTGTATTAATGAACAGGTGAAACCATGGAAAAGGGAGCAGGTAGGTAACTTTTCCCAGTCAAACCCCCCCCCAGTATAAAGACTCTTTCAACTTCTTTATAAGGAGTTCATAAAGACAAATCAATAATCAATTAGTTGTTCCTGCTGAATTGTGCTTAGTACAGGGGAATCCCTATGCTGCCATAGTTTTATGGTATCTCTCTGTACAGGCTATGAGCAAACTTAGGGGGCTGTTCCTGCTGAATTGTGCTTAGTACAGGGGAATCCCTATGTGCCATAGTTTTATGGTATCTCTCTGTACAGGCTATGAGCAAACTTAGGGGGCTGTTCCTGCTGAATTGTGCTTAGTACAGGGGAATCCCTATGTGCCATAGTTTTATGGTATCTCTCTGTACAGGCTATGAGCAAACTTAGGGGGCTGTTCCTGCTGAATTGTGCTTAGTACAGGGGAATCCCTATGTGCCATAGTTTTATGGGATCTCTCTGTACAGGCTATGAGCAAACTTAGGGGGCTGTTCCTGCTGAATTGTGCTTAGTACAGGGGAATCCCTATGTGCCATAGTTTTATGGGATCTCTCTGTACAGGCTATGAGAAATAATATTTCTTCTGAAAGTCACTTGCAATGCATTTCCATGTCCGGGCAGATTGCAAGGCCCACGCTTTGGTGCTGTAATAATGGAATAAATCAGCCAATGGCAGCCTGACCTTTACTGGTTCCACAGCATCTCCTATGGAGGCTACGCGGGAACATTACTGGGGAAAACACATTGTTTCCAAGGCGCTGCCCAGAGCTCAGCGAGGTTCATTTGCTGTAAATCTGACATCAGTATTAGATAAAGGGCCTCTCTTTGTAAGGGGAGACATGACTAGGTGCACAGAGCGGCAGTATTGATATGGTACTAACGGCCCAAACCCCTGGCAGTGTGACCTGAGCTCCGTTAGGGGAGGATTTGGGGTGAGTGCTTATTTGTGCCCTGGGTACCCCTGGAACTATAGCGGGGTGACTGTTACCCCAATGTTTCTATATATCTGTAACCTTGTTATGGGCTAAGGGGGCCCAGCCTGAAGGCCAGTTAGGGGGGGATTTGGGGTGAGTGCTTATTTGTGCCCTGGGTACCCCTGGAACTATAGCAGGGTGACTGTTACCCCAATGTTTCTATATATCTGTAACCTTGTTATGGGCTAAGGGAGCCCAGCCTGAAGGCCAGTTAGGGGGTATTTGGGGTGAGTGCTTATTTGTGCCCTGGGTACCCCTGGAACTATAGCAGGGTGACTGTTACCCCAATGTTTCTATATATCTGTAACCTTGTTATGGGCTAAGGGGCCCAGCCTGAAGGCCAGTTAGGGGGGATTTGGGGTGAGTGCTTATTTGTGCCCTGGGTACCCCTGGAACTATAGCAGGGTGACTGTTACCCCAATGTTTCTATATATCTGTAACCTTGTTATGGGCTAAGGGGGCCCAGTCTGAAGGCCAGTTAGGGGGGATTTGGGGTGAGTGCTTATTTGTGCCCTGGGTACCCCTGGAACTATAGCGGGGTGACTGTTACCCCAATGTTTCTATATATCTGTAACCTTGTTATGGGCTAAGGGGGCCCAGCCTGAAGGCCAGTTAGGGGGGGATTTGGGGTGAGTGCTTATTTGTGCCCTGGGTACCCCTGGAACTATAGCGGGGTGACTGTTACCCCAATGTTTCTATATATCTGTAACCTTGTTATGGGCTAAGGGGGCCCAGCCTGAAGGCCAGTTAGGGGGGGATTTGGGGTGAGTGCTTATTTGTGCCCTGGGTACCCCTGGAACTATAGCGGGGTGACTGTTACCCCAATGTTTCTATATATCTGTAACCTTGTTATGGGCTAAGGGGGCCCAGCCTGAAGGCCAGTTAGGGGGGGATTTGGGGTGAGTGCTTATTTGTGCCCTGGGTACCCCTGGAACTATAGCGGGGTGACTGTTACCCCAATGTTTCTATATATCTGTAACCTTGTTATGGGCTAAGGGGGCCCAGCCTGAAGGCCAGTTAGGGGGGGATTTGGGGTGAGTGCTTATTTGTGCCCTGGGTACCCCTGGAACACCCCCTCAATATATTTCTAACTCTCTCAGACACATGTAGGTTTTTCATAGAGATTGTTTGTTGCTGCTCAAGGCCTATACTATTAGTTGCACGAAAGGCACCTCCTACTGGTTTTTCACCTTCCCAAAGGCAATTGTATTTAATCCCAGTTCTCTCACACTGGGAGGCGTATGAGTGGCCGTACCTTATAACAATAACCCCATTCCCCATGTTGCTTGACATCCCCCTGGGGTCAGTAGATGTAGATCAGAGGGGACAGTATATCCATGTTCCTCTCTATGAGCAGCGTTGACTCGTGGGGCTCAATGACCCCCCGGCGCTTTCCCCGTGACTCCCCATATTGGGGAATATCAGCAGTTATTGCCCCCGCTATCTGAACAACTTACAGAGAAATGAATATAAATCAGAGAAGCAGATTGACCGGAGCCAGCGGAACAGCTGTTAGAATGGATCCCGCGCCTTCGAAACAAAATAATTGAAGTTTGGTTTTATTTACATTCCAATTTTCACCGGCTTATTGAAAAGCCGAAATAAGACTAATTTCCATTTCGCTCCTTTCACAGCTGTAATTTAGCCGGCACGGGGAGCGATAAGGAGGGAAAGAGGAATTAATGGATTGCGGATGTGAGCGGAATGCTTATGGGGAACGTTCCAGATTCGGAGATGAAGTTCCACTGTTCTGTAGCCCGGAAAGAAACCCTTTGTTATACCCCCAACTGAACTGTAACTCTACTAAACCTTCCGCTGAGTTGCCTTTCTGATCCACTATCCGGCGTCTCACCAAGTGCAGGGAAAGAGCTTTACTCATGTATAAGGGATAATGTACCCCCTACTGTAAATGATAAGGATATTAGCAGTCACTGAGGGGTTCTGTGCCCATATAAAGGCACAAGGCTGCAGGCTGAGTTATACAGGGAACTCTGAGTATCACTCATGTATTATAAGGGATAATGTACCCCCTACTGTAAATGATAAGGATATTAGCAGTCACTGAGGGGTTCTGTGCCCCCCATATAAAGGCACAAGGCTGCAGGCTGAGTTATACAGGGAACTCTGAGTATCACTCATGTATTATAAGGGATAATGTACCCCCTACTGTAAATGATAAGGATATTAGCAGTCACTGAGGGGTTCTGTGCCCCCATATAAAGGCACAAGGCTGCAGGCTGAGTTATACAGGGAACTCTGAGTATCACTCATGTATTATAAGGGATAATGTACCCCCTACTGTAAATGATAAGGATATTAGCAGTCACTGAGGGGTTCTGTGCCCCCCATATAAAGGCACAAGGCTGCAGGCTGAGTTATACAGGGAACTCTGAGTATCACTCATGTATTATAAGGGATAATGTACCCCCTACTGTAAATGATAAGGATATTAGCAGTCACTGAGGGGTTCTGTGCCCCCCATATAAAGGCACAAGGCTGCAGGCTGAGTTATACAGGGAACTCTGAGTATCACTCATGTATTATAAGGGATAATGTACCCCCTACTGTAAATGATAAGGATATTAGCAGTCACTGAGGGGTTCTGTGCCCATATAAAGGCACAAGGCCTTTTCTTTTGAATGGAACGCTGTACAACATCTCATTCTCTACGGTTCCCCACACACACAGTGACTTCCAACCAACTTGGCGTTATTGTGACCTTCACAGCTTTAGATAAGAAACACATTTGCTCTCTATGGTTTAGGACATGTCTAACCTCATGTTCCGGAGCACAATACAGTGCAGTTATTGAGTGTCTCTCCCTCAGTAGGATAAATATCCATTCACTTGTATTGGCCCAGTCTGATACTCTCTGCTGAAAAGCTTTTGCCCTGGTATTTCCAAAGGGAAATAAATCCTTGGCTAAAAATATAATTATATATTATAAGGACGGGGATATCTATTGTGGTCATGTCGACGCTGCAATTGCAGTAAAAAGGGATAATTGCCCACAATAGCGAATGAGTCAAACTCCCATGATTCATTTAGCTGAAGTGTTACATTGGCAAATGAATAATTAGAGGGCTGCGCATCACTTTCTATAGAAGCTGAACGGGGAACCATTATATAGATATAGTAAGATTTCTTACTATTGAGTGCTATTCTGATACCTACTGGGAGCTGCTATCTTGCTCCCTTCCCATTGTTCTGCTGATCACTGCTGGGGGTGAGGGGGGGATATCACTCCAACTTGCAGCGCAGCAGTAAAGTGTGCCTGAGTCTGAGCTTTCAGCCAGCGCTACACATTAGAACTGCTTTCAGCTAACTTATTGTTTCTCCTACTCCCATGTAACTGGAGGAGTCCCAAGCCGGACTTGGATTTCTTACTATTGAGTGCTATTCTGATACCTACTGGGAGCTGCTATCTTGCTCCCTTCCCATTGTTCTGCTGATCGGCTGCTGGGGGTGAGGGGGGGGGGGATATCACTCCAACTTGCAGCGCAGCAGTAAAGTGTGAGTGAAGTTTATCAGAGCACAGGTCACATGGCTGTGGCACCCTGGGAAATGAAGAATATGGCTAGCCCCATGGGAAAAACAGATTACAATGCAGGATTCTGCTGGAGAAGCTCTATTAACTGATGGGTTTTGAAAAAAAAACCTCCTGCCCCAGTTGCACCGCTGACCATAAGAACACTTGCAAATTGCCTTTTTTCGGCACACTGCATTCTGTTACATTAATGGCCCCTTGTAAGGGTTACCGTGGGATTGGGAGGGATCTCTATGGAGGGTGAGTCCCTCAGGTGAGGACTGATATTGGGCCAACAGGTACAGAAAAGGGGCAACTGAATAAGGGAAGCAGGATAGATCCAGGAACAGGAAGGAGAGTGAGAGAGCGGGTGAAGGATTAGACTGAAACGGCTTATATAAGGCACAGTCAGCCCTGATTGGCTGACCCCACCCAACCAATAAGGCTGCTGGATTGGCTGACCCCACCCAACCAATAAGGCTGCTGGATTGGCTTACCCCACCCAACTAATAAGGCTGCTGGATTGGCTGACCCCACCCAACCAATAAGGCTGCTGGATTGGCTGACCCCACCCAACTAATAAGGCTGCTGGATTGGCTGACCCCACCCAACCAATAAGGCTGCTGGATTGGCTGACCCCACTCAACCAATAAGGCTGCTGGATTGGCTGACCCCACCCAACCAATAAGGCTGCTGGATTGGCTGATCCCACCCAACCAATAAGGCTGTTGGGGTGATGTACCATAACCAGAGACCCAGGTGGAAGGGGGATGAGGACTCACTGTTTGCCCTTCAGGCCCAGTCGGGTTTTCCAAATTAGAAAAACCTGTCGGATTGACCAATCACCACGTCATAGCACCGCCCAGTGATGTCACTGCCCCGCCTCACTGTCCCGTCAAGTCATGACCCCACCTCTTCCCCACCCCTACGAAAAAAGCCAGCAGAGGTGGCAACCCACAGAGGCCCCAGGATCGAACCACAGCAGAGCCTTAACCCTTTCTCTTCCTCCCCCAGTTGCCTCTGCCAATCACTAGTGTATAATGGGAAATGATGCACAATATGTCGCCCCCCAGATATTTCTAATCCCTTTCATAGAACCGTGAAGCTAAACTCCATCCCCTTTATCCTGCCTTTCAGCAATGGCTTCGGGTAATTGGCCAGGCTGCTACTTCAGACGGCCGAAAACAATCGTTTATCTTTCCTGTTCCTTTAATTGAATGTGATTACTATTGATTCCGTTTAACATGAAATGATAATTCTGTTAAGAGGCCGTTTCGCTGCGTTAATGGAAATCATGAGCCGCATTAGCAATGAATGTGCAGAAAGAAACTGCCACCCGAGGCTCCATCCTCCTCTTCTCTCCGGCAAAGCAACCGCCACCCGAGGCTCCATCCTCCTCTTCTCTCCGGCAAAGCAACCGCCACCCGAGGCTCCATCCTCCTCTTCTCTCCGGCAAAGAAACCGCCACCCGAGGCTCCATCCTCCTCTTCTCTCCGGCAAAGAAACCGCCGCCCGAGGCTCCATCCTCCTCTTCTCTCCGGCAAAGAAACCACCGCCCGAGGCTCCATCCTCCTCTTCTCTCCGGCAAAGAAACCGCCGCCCGAGGCTCCATCCTCCTCTTCTCTCCGGCAAAGCAACCGCCGCCCGAGGCTCCATCCTCCTCTTCTCTCCGGCAAAGCAACCGCCGCCCGAGACTCCATCCTCCTCTTCTCTCCAGCAAAGCAACCGCCGCCCGAGGCTCCATCCTTCTCTTCTCTCCGGCAAAGCAACCGCCACCCGAGGCTCCATCCTCCTCTTCTCTCCAGCAAAGCAACCGCCGCCCGAGGCTCCATCCTCCTCTTCTCTCCGGCAAAGCAACCGCCACCCGAGGCTCCATCCTCCTCTTCTCTCCGGCAAAGCAACTGCCACCCGAGGCTTTATCCTCCTCTTCTCTCCAGGAAAGCAACCGCTGCCCGAGGCTCTATCCTCCTCTTCTCTCCGGCAAAGCAACCGCCACCCGAGGCTCCATCCCTCTCTTCTCTCCGGCAAAGCAACCGCCGCCCTAGGTTTCATCCTCCTCTTCTCTCCGGCAAAGCAACCGAGGCTCCATCCTCCTCTTCTCTCCGGCAAAGCAACTGCCGCCCGAGGCTCCATCCTCCTCTTCTCTCCAGCAAAGCAACCGCCGCCTGAGGCTCCATCCTCCTCTTCTCTCCGGCAAAGCAACTGCCGCCCGAGGCTCCATCCTCCTCTTCTCTCCAGCAAAGTAACCGCAGAGTCTGGGTCTGGTTATATTATAGAGAAGCCCAAGAGCCCTGTTTCCTATAGGGGATGTTCACCTTGGAGTTGACTGTTAGTATGATGTAGAGAGTGATATTCTGTTTGCAAGTGGTTGCTGTTAGGGAAATGCCCCTCACCTGGCCTTGGCTTCACATCCATGATGGATTCACACAACAACTGCTATTGGTTACAAAAGGTTAGATCAAGGAATGTACATAGCAACCAAGCGACCAAAGTACATCCCAAAGTCACATGACCCCCAGACTCCTTTCTAGCGCATTTGCCAATATTTAGTGCTGGACCGAACCTGCCCTGAACCCACCTGACCTACCTTTCGGGCCAGCTTGTACATTTAATAGATCTCAGCTAGGTTTTGGCCTTTGATGTGGGTTTCAGACCAGCCATTTTGGTTTTATTCCAACTCTTTTTTGACCCTGGACAAGTCACTTATTCTCTTTGTGTCCCAAGCGCGGCCAGTGCCCCAGGTTACTGAATGCCATTCCCTCTTATTTTGGCTTTCCTTTTCCTTAAACAGTTCATATCAATCCAGATTATTTATGTGTCCATGCTTCCCACTCAGGTTCCAACCCACTCAGGTTCCATCCCACTCAGGTTCCATCCCAATCAGATTCCATCCCACTCAGGTTCCATCCCTCTCAGGTTCCATCCCGCTCAGGTTCCATCCCGCTCAGGTTCCATCCCAATCAGGTTCCATCCCAATCAGGTTCCATTCCTGTCAGGTTCCATCCCGCTCAGGTTCCATCCCTCTCAGGTTCCATCCCACTCAGGTTCCATCCCGCTCAGGTTCCATCCCAATCAGATTCCATCCCAATCAGGTTCCATCCTTCTCAGGTTCCATCCCGCTCAGGTTCCATCCCTCTCAGGTTCCATCCCACTCAGGTTCCATCCCGCTCAGGTTCCATCCCAATCAGGTTCCATCCCAATCAGGTTCCATCCCTCTCAGGTTCCATCCCGCTCAGGTTCCATCCCGCTCAGGTTCCATCCCTCTCAGGTTCCATCCCGCTCAGGTTCCATCCCGCTCAGGTTCCATCCCAATCAGGTTCCATCCCGCTCAGGTTCCATTCCGCTCAGGTTCCATCCCGCTCAGGTTCCATCCCTCTCAGGTTCCATCCCGCTCAGGTTCCATCCCGCTCAGGTTCCATCCCAATCAGGTTCCATCCCGCTCAGGTTCCATCCCGCTCAGGTTCCATCCCGCTCAGGTTCCATCCCGCTCAGGTTCCATCCCAATCAGATTCCATCCCAATCAGGTTCCATCCTTCTCAGGTTCCATCCCGCTCAGGTTCCATCCCTCTCAGGTTCCATCCCACTCAGGTTCCATCCCGCTCAGGTTCCATCCCAATCAGGTTCCATCCCAATCAGGTTCCATCCCTCTCAGGTTCCATCCCGCTCAGGTTCCATCCCGCTCAGGTTCCATCCCTCTCAGGTTCCATCCCGCTCAGGTTCCATCCCGCTCAGGTTCCATCCCAATCAGGTTCCATCCCGCTCAGGTTCCATTCCGCTCAGGTTCCATCCCGCTCAGGTTCCATCCCTCTCAGGTTCCATCCCGCTCAGGTTCCATCCCGCTCAGGTTCCATCCCAATCAGGTTCCATCCCGCTCAGGTTCCATTCCGCTCAGGTTCCATCCCGCTCAGGTTCCATTCCGCTCAGGTTCCATCCCGCTCAGGTTCCATCCCGCTCAGGTTCCATCCCTCTCAGGTTCCATCCCGCTCAGGTTCCATCCCGCTCAGGTTCCATCCCGCTCAGGTTCCATCCCGCTCAGGTTCCATCCTGCTCAGGTTCCATCCCGCTCAGGTTCCATCCCTCTAAGGTTCCATCCCGCTCAGGTTCCATCCCGCTCAGGTTCCATCCCGCTCAGGTTCCATCCCTCTCAGGTTCCATCCCGCTCAGGTTCCAACCCGCTCAGGTTCCAACCCGCTCAGGTTCCATCCCTCTCAGATTCCATCCCGCTCAGGTTCCATCCCGCTCAGGTTCCAACCCGCTCAGGTTCCATCCCGCTCAGGTTCCATCCCTCTCAGGTTCCATCCCGCTCAGGTTCCATCCCGCTCAGGTTCCATCCCGCTCAGGTTCCATCCCTCTCAGGTTCCATCCCGCTCAGGTTCCATCCCGCTCAGGTTCCATCCCTCTCAGGTTCCATCCCGCTAAAGTTCCATCCCGCTCAGGTTCCATCCCGCTCAGGTTCCATCCCTCTCAGGTTCCATCCGGCTCAGGTTCCATCCCTCTCAGGTTCCATCAGATTCACCCACCCAGGGAAGATTCACCCAACTCGAGTTCTGCAGAAGCTTATAATGATGTGCCGTACAAACGTTCTCTTTCTAAATGAAATAAAAAGTGCTTGTTGGAAAGTCTGCGCTCGGCCAGACAAGGGTTTCAGGAAAGAACATAAGGAGCTGACAGACATATTGTAGGGAATCACTACTTTTAATAAACGGAGCCTTTCTGAGTGGTACAAACATTCTCGCCTGTAAATCTCTCACCAACTTTTTATTACCCTTCAAATTCCTCTTGATTCCGACTCGCCGAGTGTTGTATCCTCAGGCCTGTTTGTCTCTGGCTGAATATCATCTTCTTCATCATCTTCTTCATCATCTTATTCTGGAAATCGTTTGTGTAGCAGAGATTTTAGCGTTAATCCGGTTGGGGTGTAATGTTCCCATTGCAAATTGGGACTCACTGTATCTATCAGGGTTGGCGCCACCAACCAACATGGTGATTTATGCAGAATGCACTGCCCACAGGTGTTGCCCCTGATACCAAGGTGTTGCCCCCGATACCAAGGTGTTGCCCCCGATACCAAGGTGTTGCCCCGATACCAAGGTGTTGCCCCCGATACCAAGGTGTTGCCCCTGATACCAAGGTGTTGCCCCTGATACCAAGGTGTTGCCCCGATACCAAGGTGTTGCCCCCGATACCAAGGTGTTGGGGTACAGGGTAGGCAGGGCCACTAACAGTAATCATCGGGCCCAACAGTACTAATTTAACATGCCCCCCACTACAGGAAACCCCAAATATTACACCAGGGCACCCTGGGTGGAAGGCGGTGCCAGCAAATACAAGAGGCCCCATTGGGAAACAAAATGGTCCATTTATTGTTCATTTAGTCTCTCCCCCTTCTTACTTCTGAATCACACTTTTGATTCTTTTGGACACCCAACACCATGGGGCCCCTGTAACCCCTTAATAAGGGCCCTGGGAGTGGTCATTGGATACAAGGCCACCGCTTTGCCAGTTGTCTTTAGATTCTATTGGCTGGCTGTGAAATGTAAGCCAATCCCCACTTGGACTATAGTCATATATAACTTTATATATTAGTACCTGACTGTATAAATACATTGTAGCACCCATTGCAGGAAATGCCACCCCAGCCCAAAGAAGAGCCACTCTCTGCCCCCCACGTGGGATTGAGTATAACTTCCACCATGGGACGACCGTGCCAATAAGTACAGTCCCGTAGCCGAAGATAAAGGGGAGAATCAGGCACGAGAACTGGCAGTGGGCTCTGGCTGGCACCCAGCCTCCCCTGGCACCCAGCCTCCCCTGGCACCGCTCCATTAATTAGACGAGGGCAGTAATTAGAGTGAGCCAACACAAATAAACTTAATTAGAAGAGTAAGGACTGGTGTGAATAATTATATTAGGGTTCTAGCGGCGGGGCAAAGAGAGAGCCACTGGCACTGCAGTAATTATTGGCACAAAGTACCCACAAGCATACGCTAACCTTGATTGGGGGGGTAAGTTTGTTAGGAACTGCCCAGTGACTTGTGTGCACCTTCCCCAGGGCAGGGCGGGACCCAGCCGCAGCCTTGAGCCCCCTGGGCTCCTTCCCCCTTGGGTTTGGGATCCGGGTGCTGCTAAAGCACAACGTCCCCCCCCCCCCCCCCCCCCCCCCCCCCCCAGGATTCAGTGATTTAGAGAAAGTGCTTCCCTTACTATTTCTCTGTATTTGGCACCATCCATTCTTCCCTCTGTCTCAAACTGCTGACGTACGGCAGCCCCACAGCGCCATGATGGAGTGATATCTGCACCCATACCGGAGATGGATGAACCTGAATATATAGAGAGCTTTCCATTTCTACTCTCACTGTGTTTCTGCCAAAAGGGACAAAATCTATTACTATAACTCCCAACAGCTCAGCCGGGGGCCCTTCCCAGCCGCTTTGTGGTAGGAGGAATCAGAAATACCTTCTTCTTATAGAGAAACTTCAATCCCTTATGTGCTTATTACTGTATATTCCAGTGTAGGCCTTTCCTAAATTATGCACAGAGCGCAAAAGGGCAGGTATGTATATGTCTGAGTCTGTATTGTATAACTCTGCCCCTATATATGAGTTACCTACCTAGTGCTACCAACCCCTATTTCTGTAGGGAAATGAGAGCAGGGCAGGCAGTAACCCTTCCAACACTTTCCCCTGTCTCTGCCCCTATATATTAGGTACCTACCTAGTGCTACCAACCCCTATTTCTGTAGGGAAATGAGAGCAGGGCAGGCAGTAACCCTCCCAACACTTTCCCCTGTCTCTGCCCCTATATATTAGGTACCTACCTAGTGCTACCAACCCCTATTTCTGTAGGGAAATGAGAGCAGGGCAGGCAGTAACCCTTCCAACACTTTCCCCTGTCTCTGCCCCTATATATTAGGTACCTACCTAGTGCTACCAACCCCTATTTCTGTAGGGAAATGAGAGCAGGGCAGGCAGTAACCCTTCCAACACTTTCCCCTGTCTCTGCCCCTATATATTAGGTACCTACCTAGTGCCTATCTAGGTTTTTCAGGCATTATGGTGTAAAGGAGAGATCAGGTTAGCTCCATCCTACTGCAGCCTTATCTGAAGGGCAGGATTGAGATGGAGAAGCATTTTACATGGATCAGAAAGCCCAGAAAGCTGAGCCGAGCTTGATAAAGTGCATGGCTGTGAATGACTGAGCTGTCAGCTGGAGTATCATTATATTCCATGCTCATAAATCCATGGAATTGGAGCCAGCAATGGAAACGTAAATGGAATGGTGAGTGCCTTTACTGTGTCCTTTTGTAACAGCCAATACAAATCCTACTACAGTCTGATAAGGAAGAAATGTGTTTATTCAGTTTTATGCCGCTCGTAAGTTGGTTTTTTTCCATTGCCAACATTTGTTGATCTTGTAGATAATTTGTGTGTAATTCTAAAGGTTATTGGAAATGCTATTATACCGAACAATAATACAGATGAGCCTTGTCTGGGTACTGGTCTGGGGGGGGGCACTATGTGGCTTTCAGTCAGTTGCCAAGACACAGGGGTAAGATACATGGAGCTTCTTATCGCAGCTACAAAAAGGACAATACTGGTAATTACTGATAACTGTCTCTACATGTGTTTAGCAGAGGCAATTCTCACTATTGTCTATGGCAGGGGATTTTATGGAGTTTTGTAGCTGGCTACAAGTAGCTCCATGTGTCTTAGCCCTAAACTGGACATGGACACAATGAAAAGTGGAAGATAACAGGGTTATGGGAAAATGCTGGAGGTAGAGAACCCATCAGGAACCTCTTAGGGTAAGAACCTACTGAGCGGTTGAGTCGCCCTCATTAGATCTCTGATATCAAGGGCAACAAACCACTCAGAAAAGGTTTATCACTGGAAACTATAGGAGTCACTGGTGGAAAGCCCTATGCGTCGCTTTGGTAATCTGAAGTCTCGTAAAGTTGCCTGCAGGAGAAACTTTGCACGACTTCAGATTACCGAATCGATGCGAAGGGCTTTCCACCGGTGACTCCTATAATTGCCAGAAGAAAGTTTGATCTAGATCTAGGGCAGTTTGATCTATCTATTGCGGGCGACTCAACCGCTTCATGGGTTCTTACCCTTAGAAGTAGAAAAGCATCCAAGCTATAGAGCTACTCTGTATAAGTCAGAAACAATTACCAGCAGGAGAGGACAATTAGAAGAAGCCTACACCCAAGAGAGGGATGGAGAGAGATCACCCTACATCAGAAAGGCCCCAGAAAGAGGAGTAGAGAAGTTCTGCTGAAGGCACTATTAGAGGAGATAGAGATATTAAGAAGGACCAGACATATAAGTGACAGAGTGGGGATGAGAGACACTATACAGAGATGGGAGTGATGAACCCATGAAGGAAACCCTAGGAAGTAGAAAGGTAGAAAAGTTGGAAAAATTGTTCTGTACCCCTGGGCCCAGAAAGGAGATACAGAAGTAAATTATATCCTTATGAACGGTGCTTAGTGATGTCATCAGTTATAATCGGAATTTAGTGATATCATTTCTGTTACATGACTCACTAAAACTTGTAAATTATAATAAATAAAGTACCCCCTGTTGTAAAATATAAGGATATTAGATGTCACCTTGGAGTTCCAAGACCTGTGTAGAAGCACCAAGCCTACCTTAATATGGTCATTGAACTTATAATATCTCTATATTTTACAACAGGGGGCACTTTACTCACTATATATTATAAGGAACTCCTCGGGGGCTTATAATATCCTTATATGTTACAATAGGGGGTACTTTATTCACTATATATTATAAGGAACTCCTCGGGGGCTTATAATATCCCTATATGTTACAATAGGGGGTACTTTATTCACTATATATTATAAGGAACTCCTCGGGGGCTTATAATATCCCTATATGTTACAATAGGGGGTACTTTATTCACTATATATTATAAGGAACTCCTCGGGGCTTATAATATCCCTATATGTTACAATAGGGGGTACTTTATTCACTGTATATTATAAGGAACTCCTCGGGGGCTTATAATATCCCTATATGTTACAATAGGGGGCACTATATTCACTATATATTATAAGGAACTCCTCGGGGACTTATAATATCCCTATATGTTACAACAGGGGGCACTTTATTCACTATATATTATAAGGAACTCCTCTGTGACATATAATATCCCTATATGTTACAATAGGGGGTACTTTATTCAATATATATTATAAGGAACTCCTCGGGGGCTTATAATATCCCTATATGTTACAATAGGGGGTACTTTATTCACTATATATTATAAGGAACTCCTCGGGGGCTTATAATATCCCTATATGTTACAATAGGGGGCACTTTATTCACTATATATTATAAGGAACTCCTCGGGGCTTATAATATCCCTATATGTTACAATAGGGGGTACTTTATTCACTATATATTATAAGGAACTCCTCGGGGGCTTATAATATCCCTATATGTTACAACAGGGGGTACATTACTCACTATATAGTAGGGATACGGCCCCTGATTACTGCTTCTGCGTTCATTCCATTCTGATAGTATTGTGCTGGCGCTCAGCAATTTTCCCCATTCCGGGGCCTGTGCCATTTAATACAAGTTCAATTTGGGAAAGTGTCACTCAAGGCTAAAGCCAATGAGTGGTGATGGGAGCGCTGAGGCATGGGATGTGGGAGCGCATCGGAGGCAAGAATGAAGCCCATTAGGCAAAGCTTCTCCAACCTGTAGCCAAGGTGACCCGACATGGCTGCCTGTAATTGGCACTGAAAGAGAATTTCCCAGGCTCGGCATCGCCGCTACTAACAATTCTATTCCGGAAAGAAATTAAATGGAATTTTCTTTTAAACACTCGACTCGTCGCTCAGTTTGTAATGAGTTCTGTCCATTGTAGGTACCCCCCCCATTTAATTTACACACAATCCAGTTGAGTAAGAAAATAACTTGTAATTTATTTCCCCCCTCTATTTTTGCCCATTTGTAGCAAGAAGAAAACATACATTTGGCCAAAAGAAAATCCCAATTTTGTCACCACTGTTAATTGCAAATTTCTCCCTGTTTCATGCACAATAGTACAAGCTAGAACACTATATTTATTCTGCAGAAAGCTTTACCATACCTGAGTAACAGCCCTAGAATCTCCCTCTGTTTGTTTAAGATAGCAGCCGCCATTTTAGCTTGGTATCAGTAGCTTCTCACAGTAACGCTGCCCTGAGTCCTCTATCAAAAGAAACACAGGATTTCTTATCTTCTGTTGTGTAAACATGTTCTTCTGTGTCAGACTTCCTCTCTCAAAAAAATCCTTCAGGGCACAGGCACAAGTCTGCTCAGTTTGCTTCTCTCTCCCTCTCCCTCTCCCCCTCCCATTAGAATTTGTTCCCCTTCCCATCTCTGTGTAATCTGGGTGCTCAGAATACACAGAGATGGGAGGGGGAACAAATTCTGAGAGAGGAAGTCTGACACAGCAGAACATGTTTACAAAAAAGGAGACAAGAAATCCTGTGTTTCTTTTGATAGAGTACTCAGTGCAGCGTTTCTGTGAGTGCTTATGGCTTCATTTACACAGACCTTTCTGATTACTTAGTTTTTGCCTTTCCTTCTCCTTCACAATTGCAATTAGTGTTTTTTGCCCCAGAGCTGGCATAAACCGATATTTTCTATGAAAGGTTTAGTATGAAAGTAAAGAAGAGTCTAATTGTAAGTGAAAAGTCTGATAAAATGATTTGTACAGCCCTTATATTTTTTTATTCAAATAATTAATTAGCGGAAATGTGTTACTATCAGATCGGCGCCTGAGAAACAAAATGTACGTATAATAATTTTAATTTAATGTACTGATTGCTTCTGTAACACGGGGAAAGCCTTAATCAGACTCCTCCTGTGAGCTCAGCAGAGCAGGTGATGTTCTCAATGTTCTTCCAGATGTTGGTGCTTTTTTTATTTTGTAATTTTCTTTAAATTAAAGGAATACTGACACGGGAAAACATGTTTGTTACAAACCCATCAGTTAATAGAGCTTCTCCAGCAGAATCCTGTATTGTAATCTGTTTTTCCCATGGGGCTAGCCATATTCTTCATTTCCCAGGGTGCCACAGCCATGTGACCTGTGCTCTGATAAACTTCACTCACACTTTACTGCTGCGCTGCAAGTTGGAGTGATATCCCCCCCCTCCCCCCAGCAGCCGATCAGCAGAACAATGGGAAGGGGGCAAGATAGCAGCTCCCAGTAGGTATCAGAATAGCACTCAATAGTAAGAAATCCAAGTCCGACTTGGGACTCCTCCAGTTACATGGGAGTAGGAGAAACAATAGGTTAGCTGAAAGCAGTTCTAATGTGTAGCGCTGGTGTGACCAAAAAACCCTTATACTGGCCCCATGTTTAGCCAGTGCATGATCTAGCCAAGATGGTGGCAGCCCATTGTTCTGTTTTCCCGCCGAAAGGGTTTTAAACAAAGAAGCTCCCAGAAGTCCCCTCCAGAGGAGCTGGGCATGTCCTTCCTAGGTTAAACCCCTCCCCTAATGATGCTGCAGGGGACCCTGCCAATTGGAGCTGCTAGGGTTGGGTTAAGCAGAAGCAGGGTCAGCCTCCTAACCAATCAATCCTAGGGGGTGTGGAAAAGAGGGGAGGTACCAGCAGCAGGGTAGAAAACCCAGAGGTTGTGGGTGGAGAGGGAGCTTTTTGTTGATCTGGGTGTAACCTCGCTACGGCAGGACACCCTCCCCTGAGGTTCCTTGGGATCCATCCTAGCTCAGGCAGGAAGATTCCCTCCAACTGGATTACCCTAACCCCTGTGGAAGGACTGTTTGCCCCTGGAACCAAGGTAGTGTGTTTCTGTGGAACTACCCAAAAAGGAACTTTGTTTATTCCCATTGGAACTGCCTGGGGAGGCTACCCAGGTAATTGTGACTGTCTGGGTGGGACACCTTTGTGTATTGGGGGTTGGGCTGGGAGACTCGGCCTTTGTTCCCTGGAGACTGTGCAGAGGGGGGTTGCCCTGAAGACTCCCTGTAGGAGGATTGATGTGATTGGGACTTGTGGACCTTCCATGCGTATTGCCCTTTCCCTGTTTATCTACGTTTGGTTGTAATAAACCCCTGTGAAACAACCCCTGTGGAACGTGTGGTATTTCCCTGATTGTGCTAGCGGCTCATACGTCATACGTTGTGTGACAGCTGGCTCCTTCTGAAAGCTCAGACTCAGGCACACTTTACTGCTGCGCTGCAAGTTGGAGTAATATCCCCCCTCCCCCCCAGCAGCCGATCAGCAGAACAATGGGAAGGGAGCAAGATAGCAGCTCCCAGTAGGTATCAGAATAGCACTCAATAGTAAGAAATCCAAGTCCAGCTTGGGACTCCTCCAGTTACATGAGAGTAGGAGAAACAATAGGTTAGCTGAAAGCAGTTCTAATGTGTAGCGCTGGCTCCTTCTGAAAGCTCAGACTCAGGCACACTTTACTGCTGTGCTGCAAGTTGGAGTGATATCCCTCCCCCTCACCCCCAGCAGCCGATCAGCAGAACAATGGGAAGGGAGCAAGATAGCAGCTCCCAGTAGGTATCAGAATAGCACTCAATAGTAAGAAATCCAAGTCCAGCTTGGGACTCCTCCAGTTATATGGGAGTACAAGGAACATTTTTAAAATCCTACCTTTCTTTAGAAGGGGAGACAACACATTTCCAAAGGTTTATTAGTGTGACAGTGACAAAGCCTACACTCCAGCGTTAAACCTGCTAAAATAAATGAGTTGACCCAACTCCTATTGCAATTGGTCTATGCACCCTACTCCTGGATACTGCTTATGATCTCGCCTACTCTGACTCTCCCCTCGGCCTCTACTGCCCTATACCAGCTGCCTTTTAACCCCATAGAGTTCCCTTCCTTGTTATCCCTTTCTCTACTACCCCTGTTACAGCTTTACATTAGGAACATATAAATCTAGATTTGCTACTCACAAACCATAAAACCTTGGAAACATTTCCCTAATGGCACATACTCTACATGAAATGCAAGAAGCCGCTCTAGTGCTATCCAAGCAAAACCCTATGCAGATCCTGCATTTATAAATCCCATTATATCTCTATCATGAAAAATTAATCACTGGAACA
Source organism: Xenopus tropicalis (assembly GCF_000004195.4). Classification (NCBI taxonomy): domain Eukaryota; kingdom Metazoa; phylum Chordata; class Amphibia; order Anura; family Pipidae; genus Xenopus; species Xenopus tropicalis. Next base: position 11,575,337 of record NC_030677.2, on the reverse strand, counting down.
GCTTATTCCATTCCTATAATGATTAGTTTGCCTTGACTACATCTACCCCAAGTTATTATTCTGTAAACTTGAGATCTGTAATGATAAAATCCAGCCCTTGAATCCCCAACCAAGTCAATAGAAATGGACATGAGGAATAAGTAGACTTTAAAGACATTTCACTAACAAATATGCCTGCTGTGCCCTACAGATTTAGGGTTATGGGGTATAAAATGTAATTGAATCAGTTTAGCTGTAATTTGAGTGGTGAATTGCAAGCTGTAGGCCATAGTTACACCCAACGCTATATAATCTGCTTAGGTAGAAGAGCACATTACGTCTGTAAGCGGCAGAGATATTCTGCTATAAAACTTGCAAGTGACGAAGAGAAAACCAAGAGAAAGAAGAAAAAAAAGTCCCTTTATAGCCGTTATATGTTTTGCTTTGATCATGGTTATTTCTCGCCAATCAAACATAATGGTTGTGCTTAAGAGAACATTAAATGGACTCGGAGCTGCTCCCGTGTGAAGGAGCCGTCGGAGGAGCAAGTTATTACTGGGGATATTCACAAGCTGGAAAGTGTAAAGCAGAAAGAAAGAAATGGCCATGGAATAAAAAAGGCTAACGGAAAAATAATGTGCCGACCTGTAGCTCTGTGCTCATCGATGGGTTAACAAAATGCTTATATTCGGGGTCCGTTTCAGAAAAAAATGCCGACATTCTTTATTCATGAGAATTTTTATGTTGTTTTCGTTCTTTATAACATTCAGCTCAAACAGACATCAGTAATAGGTGTAGAAAGGCAAACGGGTCCAGGGAAGACTGGATGGGCTTTCAGGGAGCAATTTAAGAAGATACTGACTGGTTGGGGGGTAGGAAGATAGGCTTTAGGGCAATGGGTGAGACTGGGGCACCAGCAACAGGGTCCTCTTTGTCTTACATTTGGCTGCTGTCATTTTTGGGTAGGCTTTCTCCATGCTCAGTCTCTCCTCTTGTTCTACTTCCAATCCCTCATTGTAGTGCAAACAGCCCAGCCTTACTAAAGAGCCCAGCCTTACCAAAGAGCCCAGCCTTAACAAAGAGCCCAACCTTACCAAAGAGCCCCAAAGAGCCCAACCTTGCCAAAGAGCCCAGCCTTACCAAAGAGCCCAGCCTTACCAAAGAGCCCAACCTTACCAAAGAGCCCAGCCTTACCAAAGAGCCCAGCCTTACTAAAGAGCCCAGCCTTACCAAAGAGCCCAGCCTTACCAAAGAGCCCAGCCTTACCAAAGAGCCCAACCTTACCAAAGAGCCCAGCCTTACCAAAGAGCCCCAAAGAGCCCAACCTTGCCAAAGAGCCCAGCTTTACCAAAGAGCCCAGCCTTACCAAAGAGCCCAGCCTTACTAAAGAGCCCAGCATCAATAGATGCCCTTGCAGCCATAATGAGCTCAACAATATCCTTGAAGACAGCACCCCGGTTGGGATTGAACTGAGGGGCCTGGCACTTTAAGGCTAAGCTCTGTACTACTTACTATTTGTTATAAAGGCAAACAAATTATGACCCGTCACTTGCCTCACCGAAACGGTGGCCTTAGAAATGTGATATATAGAAGTGTCCTTTGTGCCTTTCTCTTTCCATCTTACGGCGGTGATTTCTGCACTCGGCAAAATAATACATCGAACATTTTCTAACTACTCCCTGATATGAGGCGATTTGCCGAAGGTCACATTTAATTGGAACTGATTTTCTACTGAGGCCTCCCATTTCACAGACCAGCGCTTTAACCAAGAGGGAAAAAAAAGGTCCTAAATAAAAAGGAAGCGATTCTGCTGGCGCTTGAGCATTTACAGTGAGTGGAGATGTGACAGTGAATGGGTTATAAAAGGAAAACACTATAGAGACAATGAAACGCTGATGCTTCATTCTAAACAGAGGCTGCACCAAATGACCTCCAACCATCGGAAGTTTATGAGGCAGAGAGAAGGAAGGCAGCAGAGAGAAGGTTTATGAGCAGTCGTCAAGCCGGAGAGACAGTAAGGAGAGAACGGAGAAGGCTTTGGATATACTGTTGCATTTAGCAGCACAAATACAGAGGATTCTCTAAGCATTTTCCTTACAGTAGAAGTAAAGTCACTTTATTTGGCTCAAAGGAACTTCTCATGGAATCAATTTCCGCGGTCGTACGGAGCTTGTTAAGTTTATACCCGTCTCAAGGGACGTTCACCTCGAGTGTCATGGGTCACATTCAATCTAATCTTGCTCAAATGTCAAGGAAAGGTACATGCTTCCCAACAAAGGGAGCCGGGGGCGGTGAAGAAGGAAAGGCCAAGCAAAGGGAAAGCTATTAGATGTCATTAAAAGGGTTTTAGGCTGTACTGAGGGGGACTTCTTTTGAAATAGGTTTAATACTCCTTTACATTAGTAAACTGAGATTATCGCACTGTGTTTGAGAATGTATTTGGGTCTGATTAGGAAGGGCCTGGAAGAAGGTCCAGAGGACTGGTGCCAATGAAGGAGGCTGAATAATGGGAAAGGTGCCAGTGAAGGAGGCTGAAGGATGGGAAAGGTGCCAGTGAAGGAAGCTGAAGGATGGGAAAGGTGCCAATGAAGGAGGCTGGAAGATGGGAAAGGTGCCAATGAAGGAGGCTGAAGGATGGGAAAGGTGCCAGTGAAGGAGGCTGAAGGATGGGAAAGGTGCCAATGAAGGAGACTGAAGGATGGGAAAGGTGCCAATGAAGGAGGCTGAAGGATGGGAAAAGTGCCAATGAAGGAGGCTGGAAGATGGGAAAGGTGCCAATGAAGGAGGCTGAAGGATGGGAAAGGTGCCAGTGAAGGAGGCTGAAGGATGGGAAAGGTGCCAATAAAGGAGACTGAAGGATGGGAAAGGTGCCAATGAAGGAGGCTGAAGGATGGGAAAAGTGCCAATGAAGGAGGCTGAATGATGGGAAAGGTGCCAGTGAAGGAGGCTGAAGCATGGGAAAGGTGCCAATGAAGGAGGCTTAAGGTTGGGAAAAGTGCCAATGAAGGAGGCTGAAGGATGGGAAAGGTGCCAATGAAGGAGGCTGGAAGATGGGAAAGGTACCAATGAAGGAGGCTGAAGGATGGTAACGGTGCCAGTGAAGGAGGCTGAAGGAAGGGAAAGGTGCCAATGAAGGAGGCTGGAAGATGGAAAGGTGCCAATGAAGGAGGCTGAAGGATGGGAAAGGTGCCAGTGATGGAGGCTGAAGGATGGGAAAGGTGCCAATAAAGGAGACTGAAGGATGGGAAAGGTGCCAATGAAGGAGGCTGGAAGATGGGAAAGGTGCCAATGAAGGAGGCTGAAGGATGGGAAAGGTGCCAGTGAAGGAGGCTGAAGGATGGGAAAGGTGCCAATAAAGGAGACTGAAGGATGGGAAAGGTGCCAATGAAGGAGGCTGAAGGATGGGAAAAGTGCCAATGAAGGAGGCTGAATGATGGGAAAGGTGCAAGTTAAGGAGGCTGAAGCATGGGAAAGGTGCCAATGAAGGAGGCTGAAGGATGGAAAAAGTGCCAATGAAGGAGGCTGGAAGATGGGAAAGGTGCCAATGAAGGAGGCTGCATGATGGGAAAGGTGCCAGTGAAGGATTCTGAAGAATGGGAAAGGTGCCAATAAAGGAGACTGAAGGATGGGAAAGGTGCCAATAAAGGAGACTGAAGGATGGGAAAGGTGCCAATGAAGGAGGCTGAATAATGGGAAAGGTGCCAGTAAAGGAGGCTGAAGAATGGGAAAGGTGCCAATAAAGGAGACTGAAGGATGGGAAAGGTGCCAATGAAGGAGTCTGAATAATGGGAAAGGTACCAATGAAGGAGGCTGAAGGATGAAAGGTGCCAATAAAGGAGGCTGAATAATGGGAAAGGTACCAATGAAAGAAGCTGAAGAATGGGAAAGGTGCCAATGAAGGAAGCTGAAGGATCGGAAAGGTGCCAGTGAAGGAGGCTGAAGGATGGGAAAGGTGCAAATAAAGGAGGCCGAAGGATGGGAAAGGTACCAATAAAGGAGGCTGAAGGATGGGAAAGGTGCCAGTGAAGGAGGCTGAAGAATGGGAAAGGTGCCAATAAAGGAGACTGAAGGTTTGGAAAGGTGCCAATGAAGGAGTCTGAATAATGGGAAAGGTACCAATGAAGGAGGCTGAAGGATGAAAGGTGCCAATAAAGGAGGCTGAATAATGGGAAAGGTACCAACGAAAGAAGCTGAAGAATGGGAAAGGTGCCAATAAAGGAGGCTGAAAGATGGGAAAGGTGCCAATAAAGGAGGCTGAAGGATGGGAAAGGTGCAAATGAAGGAGGCTGAAGGATGGGAAAGGTGCCAGTGAAGGAGGCTGAAGGATGAGAAAGGTGCCAATGAAGGAGGCTGAAGGATGGGAAAGGTGCCAATAAAGGAGGCTGAAGGATGGGAAAGGTGCCAATGAAGGAGACTGAAGGATGGGAAAGGTGCCAATAAAGGAAGCTGAAGGATGGGAAAGGTGCCAATAAAGGAGGCTGAAGGATGAGAAAGGTGCCAATGAAGGAGGCTGAAGGATAGGAAAGGTGCCAGTGAAGGAGGCTGAAGGATGGGAAAGGTGCCAATAAAGGAGGCTGAAGGATGGGAAAGGTGCCAATGAAGGAGGCTGAAGGATGGGAAAGGTGCCAGTGAAGGAGGCTGAAGGATGGGAAAGGTGCCAATAAAGGAGGCTGAAGGATGGGAAAGGTGCCAATGAAGGAGGCTGAAGGATGGGAAAGGTGCCAATGAAGGAGGCTGGAAGATGGGAAAGGTGCCAATGAAGGAGGCTGAAGAATGGGAAAGGTGCCCGTGATTAAGGCTGGAAGATGGGAAGCAGCTTTTTGGCCTTATACCAGAACAAGATGGAGCCACTTTAGTCTCCAATGCTTTATGCTGGGTCTGGAGGGTGCAAACTGGGCATCCAGTCTATTGATTGAAACTCACAAGAATCAGGAAAACTTGTTTGTCTTTAAAGGTGAAAGGCAGTAAGGGCTCATTGTGCAGCCATGGACCTTCTAAGGAGGTTAAGTATTGGCTGTTCCCTGGCAGATACTTCTCAAGGTAGGGCAAAACCAGGTAGGGGAGGAAACCTTCCTTTGTGTGTCGGAGTGATTACATGGAGAAGGGAACCAGTGGGGAGTGGGAAATGGGTTCATTTCTAGAGCACCAACGTGCACGTCAACAATAAAGCTGGGTGCAAATCAGTGGTGTGTTTAACCATAATGTGCTACGGGAAGTCAGGTGTATATTCCATGGCTTCCATGCTCGCACTTGTGTTCATAAATTGCATGTAGTTCATGTATCCAGGTACAAAACTCCACCCAAACAATGCAGTGTTTTTCACAGATTCCCAATGTAATGTGTTTTGTCTGACACAAGATGGGTCTATTCCACTCTCTCTAAACCAGGGTTGTCCAATATGAGAGTTGTTGAAGCAGTTGTCCCTTTGGCCAAAGAATTCAAATGGTTCTTCATCAATGATCAAAGCTGCTGGAATCTAACCAAGGTTAGCCTTGGCATCCCCGGCAAGGGCCCTAAGATTCCTAAAATAGCAGCCAACACACTTGGACATGGTTTAGATATTTTGTAGGGTGTAGAAATGGCCTAATTCATGATGGCAGAAGTTGCAAGTTGTAGAGTTCAGCAAGCACCCACCAATGGCACCTACCAATGGCACCCGTACCCCGTACCATTGCCTTATATTGAAGATACCCGCTTCCCTTTTCAACATTTTGCACATTTTTTTACATTTTCTCATTTTTCATTTCTACCACAAAGGAAAGTTCTCGTAGGAATCCATGGAACAGATGGCATCTGCTGTAACACATAGAGCTGCCCAATGAGTATTGGCTTCAGCTTCAGCACTGACTCAGGCAGGGAAAGTAGCAATTGCACTGCCTGAAATCTGTAAAAACTGGGCTTTTGTAAGGTTTTCATTTATAATGGACAAGGAAAAAGAAAAAAGAACCAGTTCTAGTAACTAAAAGCCACCAATCAGCAGGTAACGTTTCCCAAACATCTGCCAACGTTACTGCTATGGAACTTGGTACAAATGCTCTCACATTGGCCCAGGAGATCTATATTGGAGCTACTGACTGAAATAAGGTAACTGCCCCAGGGGATTTGGTAGTTGGTTTAATATCCTTCCTATTTCCCAGTGCTCTCTAGCCCCCAGCACCTCCTGCCAATAACATTGCTGCCCTAGGCCCTAGCCTTTGTGCCCTCCTACAGATCCAGGCCTGGTAGGTATAGAAATGCTCAGTACCCGTCCTGTGCAGTCTGCATTAGCATTTTTTGTGGTGAATTGCCTTGGTATCCATTCTTGTTAATGACAAGTTGCAAAGATAAGTGGACTAAAAAACAATATGCAAGCGATAGGCTTTTCTGGGGAAAAAATGCCATCTTCATTAACCATTCAGTCAAATGCATGGAATCATCACCAAAGGCATTATCTAAGGCAAGTATATGGCAGGGGGAGAGTCCAGGGCAGAAGTGGGGTGGGTTGGAGCAGAACAAGGGCTGGGATGAACTTGGACTTTTTGGCATCTCTTCCATTGAATTAGGAAGTCTATGGACATCTTCTCCTGCTGGGAGCGCTGATTATAATAATAAAAAGGTTTATCTGAATGCTTGGAGGACTATATTTTCTACAGAGGAACCCAAGGGCCAATGCCCAAGGCAGCAGCTTTAGGAAGGCTGCCCTCTAGTCTAAAAAGCAAAAACTTGCCTTCCCCAGCCCCCTCAGTAGTTCCCTTACTCCAACATGCTCAGCCATGGTCAAGAGCAAAACAGAACGACCAACTGAAAAGACCCAAGTGGTACTTGTTAGCGAATGGACCACTTGGGACTTTCCAGTTGGTTGTTCTGTTTTGCTCTTGACCATGGCTGAGCATGTTGGAGTAAGGAAACTACTGAGGGGGCAGGGGAAGGCAAGTTTTTTGCTTTTTAGACTTGAGGTAATGTAATGAGGGCTGCCTTCTTAAAGCTGCTGCCTTGGGCCTAGGCCTTTGGGAAGTCTCTGCTGAAGGAAGTTCATAAAGGCCAAGTAGAAGGGGCCTCTGCTCCTGCTCTCAGGGTAACACAATGTTAAATAACCATGACCAACAAGTGGCCTGTCTAGCGCCACGGTAAGACCATAGTCAGGGAAAGTAATAGTCCCGAGGTTCAAGTTCAAGAATTTTGGTTGCATATATCTGCTACCCACTCAGATTGGATCCTGATTTGCCATTGATGGCGATAACCAATTGAAAAGCTGGGACTCTAGCAAGGAAAAGAAAAGAAAGATTGCAAGCTCAGCGGGTTACCCACTTACTGTATAGAGAACTGAATGCAGTATTTGCAGCTTAGCCAAAGAGGCCATAAAACAAAATCCGAGCCGCTATCTTTTTAATCACTGGAGAATTTGACACAAGAGCCGGGGATTTTAAGAAGCCATCATTCATGTTTGTGCTTGGGTAGTTGCGCCATAGTTTATGGTATCGTTACTCCGGCCATTAATAACGGCACAATTGATTGGACTAGGCCAGCGGGGGAGCAGGTTTATGTATTAATTAGATAAATATGCATAGGTAGATCAGTCATTGCCTGGTGAGTATGGAACGGAGCATCACAGTATAAATTGCCTTTTAGTGATGTTCTATTAAATACGTGCCGTTAATGATCTTTGTTTTTATGTTTCTGGAGGTGAGGAGGAAATAAACGGAGTGGAGAGAATATAATATTTCAGTCGAACACTTCATAAAGGAAAAGGATCAACAAGAAGGGAATGAATCACGCAGAGCCGCTCGGTGTCGGAGATTTGCCTTTTAATTATGTTTAATCCGCGTCTCTCCATTATCTTCATTCCGCCACTAAACGCGTTGGAGTCTCAGGTAATCAAGGCACCTGTGTGTTTCATGTAGGGTGTAGTGTGAAGCCAAGCCTCTCGAAGGCACAATATGGAGTCAGACTGCACCCTAAGCCAGTGACACCAAACCCAAACCAGTATATTTAGGGGCAGCCTGACCCCCAAATTATCATACAGAGCAGGCTAATACCATTATATGGATCCAACAAGCACCCCAAGCCAATATATAGGGACAGCTTGAACCCTAAGCCAGTACCTACAACCATTTTTCAGTCAATACAAAGAGTCAGTCTGTAGCCCCAAGTCAGAATAAAGGACCAACATGCACCCCAACCCAATATATAAAGAGGATCTAGGGATCAGAGAGATCACTGTTGCCATAAGTCACCAAGCAGAGTCAACCAGCACCCTAAGGCCGTATAAGAGCTAACCATGTCCCAGAGCCAATCAGTAGAGTCATCCTTCACCCAATATAGAGTCATTGTAGGCCATTATGCCTACAAGTGAGCCACTCAAATCAGCAGAAAGAGAATGAAACCATTACAAACTGGTTGGCACAGGGCACAGCTGTAGATTTGATCCAATATCAGATGCCATTGACCAATAATGGGGATTCTGCTGAATGATGTTCTCCATCCAGTAACCTTGAGCAGGATATCATTGGACTAACGGCATGGGCATCTGCAGAAACATTTCCTGGGTGGGGGAAAAATCATCTACCAAAAGAAACTTAGCCTGGGCACAGGGGCTAAAGAAAGGTTTGTAGGAAATGTATTTATTGGCAAAGCCCCCAAAGTTGCTCACAACTTGCACAATTGTATAACTAGGGGGCGCTGTTTAAGTAGAGAGTATGAACCAAGTACAGAGAAGCCACTTTTTGACTTGTCGAGGAGCCCCCACTGCAGGATACTAATCCATTCCTTTACTTCCTTTCTAGGGAATGATATCACAAGAGGAGGCCTATGGAAGCTTGTGGCCCATAATCCCAAGGCAATGGCAGTTTAGTTAATATCATAAAATATGAAAGTACAAGTAGGATAATGAACTCATTGAAATAACTCCAGAGTAACCTCAGACTATTTCCAGGAGACGGAAACAATTGGAATAAAAGCCAACGAAGTCACAGTGGCCTTCTACATTTTTTATCATTGGTTCCTAATGAAATTTGGGGTCTAGGCCAGAACTGGCAAATGAATGCGGTCATGCAACATTTATAGTGGTGAGCCGGACGCATCTGCCGCCTCAAACTGCCCATTTCTATTAAAGTTTAATCGATGGTGCTGTTTAATATATTCCCACTTTTAATGGAATTTCGAGCTGGTTCAGTAATACCAATATGATTTATTTATACCAGAACATCCTCTTCAACAAAAGATATTCTAAAAGCCAACTTGGCAACCTCCCTCGCTTCATAAATGTTGGCTCTCGCCCCATCGTATGATACAAGGGCTCGGAATAGGGGGGTTCACTTTCTGGATTCCTATACAGTTTTATGTTTTTTTATTAAACAAAGTCACACTACTACGTCTGTTGGACCCTGAGGAAAGGAGGCAGTATCTCTAGGCCATTGTCTCAGGCTGACTGGCCCCATCCTTCCCTATCACATCCCAATAGACTCCCACATGACATTGAAGCCAATGTTTAATATTATTGGTGGAACAGAGGGTCAAAAACTATTCTATAATGCAATTCTATTGCTGCTATGGTAACCTACTGGGGAATAAGAGAAGAATACAAGGGATAATATTTCTACACTTGGATTGTAACATTCTATCCCATGGTCAATGACCATAGAGTGGATAGGGCACAATAAAAAGTACAAAAGTTTGGGTTCGATTAATATTGTCAAAACATGAAAGTGAATTTGTAGTTCTGACTCGATACTTGCCCCAGTGGTACCTGGGGTATAATGCCCCATGCAATGGTTTATTGCCAGTATTTGTATGGAACCTCTGTAGTACATGTAAGTGTCAGGGGCTTTTGCTCCATCAGGTAACTCATAGCAACAAACCAGCAGTTAGATTTAATTGGTAGAGTTTTGAATGAAAATGATTCTGTTGCCATGGGTTACTAGATAGGGACAAAACTTTTGCACAACACTATTTGGGGGGATGCATTGCTTTCACTTGTAATTACTAGGGATGCACCGAATCCCGGATTGGGTTCAGGATTTGGGTCGAATCCAGCCTTTTTTTGAAGGATTTTGTTTCACCCGAATCTGTGGTCCCGACCGAACCGAATCTGAATCCTAATTAGCATAAATTTGCATATGCTAATTAGGATTCGGAAGGGTTAAATGGTATTGGGGGAAAAATATTTAACCCTTCCCCATCCTAATTAGCATCTGGATTCGGCAGAATCCGCCATGGTGGGTTTCGGGGTTCAGCCAAACCCAAAAAAGTGGGCTTGGTGCATCCCTAGTAATTACAGTTGAAACTCACCTATTGGGGGAACCTTATGCCTGCCCCCCATAGAACCTGAAAGTCCCATTTTAATACTCCAGAACTCAATGTTTTTGGTTATATAGCAACCTGATCTCCTGGGCCTGAGTCACTTCAGCCTTGGTTGTTGCCCACAATCAACTGGCAGTGGACTAATGCCCTTTTAAAACCATTAGCCAAGCCATTGAAATCGGGATTCGCTATCATTTTTGGATCCGGCTGAATACAGAATCTCTCACAAAATGTTTTTCTGAACCAAATGTGAGGTCCAAAAAATGGTGCCATCTTTGAACCAAAACCATTTGTGCAGAGAAAAGTCACATCTCGGTCAGTGCCCACCTATCTGGAGCCCTAAGAATTGGGCTGAAGGCCCTACAAAAGTTATTGTAGTTGAACTTCCCCTTTAAACATTTACCGCAGGTCTCATTGTTTTTATTTTCTTGCTTAATAGCACAGAACAGGTTCCACTGGGGATCAATAAATGTCCCCAAGCCCCCAATCTATACAAAGCCGAGCGTCTGTGCTTTGCTCTCTGAGGATGACGTGCGGGATCGAGTTCCAGCCTTGACTCTCTATGAATGAGTTAAATCAGAGTGGTGGGACAATGCCTCACACACAGGGGGTCATAGGATCACTCCATTAACGATCAATTTACACAACAAAAGAGGCTGTCGGATAAAAGCACAGCTTGTGTCTCCCCAAGGGAATGGCTGGAGGTGCCCAATGTCAATAGGTGTCAAGTTCCAACCAGTCACAGCAAATGTATCCCATAAAGGGAGGCTGCTACCATTAAACTTTACTTAAGGTGCCCCTACATGGGCAGAAAAAATTATGAAATGTTTTTATGCAACTGTGCCTTTTTTGTAAGATATAATTGCCCCTTATTAGGGGTAGAACAGCCCTATTGGGTTTATTTAATGGTTAAATGATTCCCTTTTCTCTGTAATAATAAAACAGTACCTGTACTTGATCCCAACTAAGATATAATTACCCCTTATTGGGGGCAGAACAGCCCTATTGGGTTTATTTCATGGTTAAATGATTCCCTTTTATCTGTAATAATAAAACAGTACCTGTACTTGATCCCAACTAAGATATAATTACCCCTTATTGGGGGCAGAACAGCCCTATTGGGTTTATTTAATGGTTAAATGATTCCCTTTTGTCTGTAATAATAAAACAGTACCTGTACTTGATCCCAACTAAGATATAATTACCCCTTATTGGGGGCAGAACAGCCCTATTGGGTTTATTTAATGGTTAAATGATTCCCTTTTCTCTGTAATAATAAAACAGTACCTGTACTTGATCCCAACTAAGATATAATTACCCCTTATTGGGGCAGAACAGCCCTATTGGGTTTATTTCATGGTTAAATGATTCCCTTTTCTCTGTAATAATAAAACAGTACCTGTACTTGATCCCAACTAAGATATAATTACCCCTTATTGGGGGCAGAACAGCCCTATTGGGTTTATTTAATGGTTAAATGATTCCCTTTTCTCTGTAATAATAAAACAGTACCTGTACTTGATCCCAACTAAGATATAATTACCCCTTATTGGGGGCAGAACAGCCCTATTGGGTTTATTTAATGGTTAAATGATTCCCTTTTCTCTGTAATAATAAAACAGTACCTGTACTTGATCTCAACTAAGATATAATTATCCCTTATTGGGGGCAGAACAGCCCTATTGGGTTTATTTAATGGTTAAATGATTCCCTTTTCTCTGTAATAATAAAACAGTACCTGTACTTGATCCCAACTAAGATATAATTACCCCTTATTGGGGGCAGAACAGCCCTATTGGGTTTATTGTGGATACCAGGTCCCATACAGTATGGGTTGTTCCATCAGTGCTATTTTTGCTGTTAGTAAAGCTGTTGCACCATAAGCCCAGACTGGGGGAGTTTTGCACATTTCTTGCTATTCAGTTCCATAGTCGGCACAGGACACAGATGAAAGTTACAGTAAAATATACATTTCGGATAATAATATTGCCGCTGAACTAGAAAGCAGAGAGACAGCTGCGAGTGAAACGGGAACATATAATTAAGAGACGATGCAGAGTTTTGTGTTTTGCTGCTCTGATCTGCAATAAGCAGCCTCTGGTTTTAAAGGGCAACTCACATACAGGGTAGAAATGCTTATTAAATAAGTAGCTTTTGCTCCATGCTGAAGTTGCCCCAGAAGCTTCACATCCTCCAAACTCCTAAAATGATCCCTGTCAGGTGATTATATTTTGCTTATCGGCACTGAGCCCGCCCACTAAATACCTACAGATGCCTGGGGCACACTGAGCCCGCCCACTAAATACCTACAGATGCCTGGGGCACACTGAGCCCGCCCACTAAATACCTACAGATGCCTGGGGCACACTGAGCCCGCCCACTAAATACCTACAGATGCCTGGGGCACACTGAGCCCGCCCACTAAATACCTACAGATGCCTGGGGCACACTGAGCCCGCCCACTAAATACCTACAGATGCCTGGGGCACACTGAGCATGCCCACTAAATACCTACAGATGCCTGGGGCACACTGAGCATGCCCACTAAATACCTACAGATGCCTGGGGCACACTGAGCCCGCCCACTAAATACCTACAGATGCCTGGGGCACACTGAGCCCGCCCACTAAATACCTACAGATGCCTGGGGCACACTGAGCCCGCCCACTAAATACCTACAGATTCCTGGGGCACACTGAGCCCGCCCACTAAATACCTACAGATGCCTGGGGCACACTGAGCCCGCCCACTAAATACCTACAGATGCCTGGGGCACACTGAGCCCGCCCACTAAATACCTACAGATGCCTGGGGCACACTGAGCCCGCCCACTAAATACCTACAGATGCCTGGGGCAAACTGAGCCCGCCCACTAAATACCTACAGATGCCTGGGGCACACTGAGCATGCCCACTAAATACCTACAGATGCCTGGGGCACACTGAGCCCGCCCACTAAATACCTACAGATGCCTGGGGCACACTGAGCCCGCCCACTAAATACCTACAGATGCCTGGGGCACACTGAGCCCGCCCACTAAATACCTACAGATGCCTGGGGCACACTGAGCCCGCCCACTAAATACCTACAGATGCCTGGGGCACACTGAGCATGCCCACTAAATACCTACAGATGCCTGGGGCACACTGAGCATGCCCACTAAATACCTACAGATGCCTGGGGCACACTGAGCATGCCCACTAAATACCTACAGATGCCTGGGGCACACTGAGCCCGCCCACTAAATACCTACAGATGCCTGGGGCACACTGAGCCCGCCCACTAAATACCTACAGATGCCTGGGGCACACTGAGCATGCCCACTAAATACCTACAGATGCCTGGGGCACACCCCAAGCTGAGGGGACATTTACTTTCGGTCCCCCAAGAATCCCGTATAAAGGAGACAGAGAAGAGTCCACTGGGCAGTTTGATTTACCGACTCTGTGACCTGGTTACGCACCAATGAGAGCTGCTGTAGGGAACGGAAATGCTGGAAGTACCTCTATGGCTTGTCTTTGCCTCAGCGGCTGCCTATGTGTGCATCAGATACAGCGAGGGATACGCTCCGTTCCATGGTTCCTTTCTGTACAGAACATGAGACAAATGGGTTCTGAATACACTAAGGCTGGTTATGGTTCCGGAAGCTTCCGTGGAATTACAGTTGGAAGAACATGAAAAACTAAAATCGCACAAATTATCGCTTTATTAATCCCTCTCTCTATATAATTTAAATCTTTATTGTGGTATGATAGCTGTTATTAATAGCCGGCCCCCGTCCCATTCCTAAAGCTGCTCGCTACATTTATTCTGATCTTTCAGCTCCGCTCTGTAATAGTAATGGATTTACTGGCACGCCGTAATGGAAGTCTCATTAATAAGTGGCTTTGAACTGTGGCAGAATAAATAACATCTGAGAGGGCTGAGAGCAAATCAACACGGGGAAAGCGGCAGGTCCCTGGGAAAGAAGAGGAGGTTAGAGCGGGTCTCGCTATTGGGTCTGAATGAGAGAAGAGATCTCACCCAATTAGCCCTTAATCTATGCTTTTAACTCCTTTGATGTCATGGGCCAATGCTCTGACACACAATTATGATGTCATAGTGTTCTAGAGATCCATTGGGTTCGTATATGGAAGCTCAAAACTTCCTCGGCCACGTCCAACCCAAAGGCTTCCAGTTGTGCTCATCAAGCAGAGAACACCTCTCCCCGACCATTTTTACCAACGAACCACATTCATATGTTGGGGAGCAACATAAGCAGGCCTGGGGTGTCCAATAAGGGTTGTGATTGGCACAAAGTGGACTGGAGCCTAAAGAGGTTATGATTATGGTATGGATTCACAGCGAATTTCCGCCTTTCTCCATTGGCCAATTGTTTAACAAAAATTCGCTGCAGAAAAATTAGTCTCATGGAATTTTTTTGTCAAGCGGCAAATCGGGTGCGGTTGCATAAAAAAGGGCCCGAGCGCGTAAAAAAAGGGTGCCGTCGTGTGAAAAAAGGGTGCGGTCGTGTCAAATTGGCCATGGGCGTGTAAAAAAAGGGTGCGGTTGCATAAAAAAAAGAGGCGGTCGCATCAAAATTGGGCGCGTCAAAAAAGCATGGCCGACAAAAAAAATAGACGTGGGGGCCAAAAAAGACGCGGGTGACAAATGCGTTTTGCGACTTTTTTGCCATTTCGCACATTTTCTTGCCGTTTTGCAAATTTTATGGCGAAGCAAAATGGGACAGATTCGCTCATCACTACACTTGGTTTTTATGCAACCAAAACCTGCCTCCAAGTCAAGAATTCAAAAATAAGCCCCTACTTTGAGGCCACTGGGAGCAACAGCCAAGGGATTCCCAAGCCTTATAGGAAAAGTGTTTGGGGTACGGATTGAAAAGTCAAATATTTGGGGTTTCAAACTTCACTGCACATTCTTTGATCATATGATAGAGAAAGTGAACACTGGGTAGGACACACTAATGTAACTATAAAATAAATAGAGTTGTGTTGTATTCTCCCAAGCTGAGGGGACATTTACTTTCGGTCCCCCAAGAATCCTGTATAAAGGAGAAAGAGAAGAGTCCACTGGGCAGTTTGATCTTCCCGACTCTGCGACCTTGTTACGCACCAATGAGAGCTGCTGTAGGGAACGGAAATGCTGGAAGTACCTCTATGGCTTGTCTTTGCCCCAGCAGTTGCCTATGTGTGCATCAGATACAGATGGATATACTCCATTCCATGGTTCCTTTCTGTACAGAACATGAGCCAAACGTGAGAGGGGTTTGGAATACGTCAAGGTTGGAAGCTTCCGTGGAATTACAGTTGCAAGAACATGAATACATACAACCAAAGCTTGCTTCCAAGTCAAGAATTCAAAAATAAGCCCCTACTTTGAGGCCACTCGGAGCAACGGCCAAGGGGCTCCCAAGCCTTATAGGAAAAGTGTTTGGGGTACGGATTGAAAAGTCAAATCTTTGGGGTTTCAAACTTCACTGCACAGTCTTTGATCATATGAGAGAGAAAGTAAACACTAGGTAGGACACACTAATGTAACTATAAAATAAATACAAGTTGTGTTGTATTCTCCCCCACAATTAGAGAGGGCCACAAGGCACCCAGTATGTAAGGTAGGTATAGGGAGCACACTTTTTGCCCCCAATCTACCCTAGTATAGCTTTCCCATGCCTATAGCTATTCAGGTAGGGAGTAGGTTTCATCACAGAATATTCCGGGCCCCAAAACTGGTGCCTTCAGGGTTTCACAGAAGAGTAAGGCAAGTGCCAGCCAGGCCTAGAGGAACATTACTGAACATTCTCAGGTCTCCAACAACCAATCATCCAACCAATGGGAACGGAGAGATATTGTGCCATGGCTCCTCTGCAATAAACTCCTCTCCTATATCCAACTTGTCACATGAAATAGACTTATCCGGCTTATCTGGGAACAGCAGGCAATATACTGAGAGCTACAAATACCAATGTCCTCAGCAAACCAGTGGCTCGTGGGAAATATAAATGCATCTATAACTGACAGTTAGAGTCTTTAACTCTGTACAAAGCACAACCATTGTATCAGCTGCAGGCTTGCCATTGGTCAGGTTTTGACCCAGAGAGACCTTTTTTTTGGAAGGACTGTCCAGGTCAAAACAGTTTTTTAAATAATAAAAACTGGACAGGACTCTCTGAGATTGACACGGCAATCTGCCAATTGAAGATCTCCATGTCATGGCCTACTCCCTCCCCACCACTGCCCGCCCCCTGTGACTTTAATACCCACCCCCTGCTCAAAGTAAAGACCCGGGAAAGATGGAAACCATAGTTAGCTCTGGAGAATCCACGTTCCCATGTTTCTCTTTGATCCATGCCGGGTCGTGGGTTCTCTGGCAACACGAAGAGCAGAAAGATCACATGTAGTGTGAAACCCCCCCCCCAGGAAACTATAGGAAATAATTAAAAACTGATGTACAATAATAGCACCCACACAATGTGGTATGTTCTCCATCTGTAGGCCTCTGTCCTTGATAGATATAACATATTGTTGAGAGGCATTTCCTTCCGATGATGTTGTACAAGTGCCACATATTGTGTATTTCATAACGTGTAGTGATTTCATCTCCAACATAATTCTAACAAGGCTCTTTGTTTGCTTTGGCTCCGAGTTACACGTATAACAAAGGCTGAGCTTTTTTTGCTCCTAAGTCAATTAGGCTTCGCCCCATTATTAACCTCTAATAATCTTCCATTTCAATTCTGCTTGACTTTATAGTAAAAGAATCTCGAGCCAAGAATTCCATCGCGGCACAGATTAACTTTAACCGTCACTCTCAGTGTTGCCTTTGTCTGTGTTTGTTTAGTTTCCCTTTGCGGATCTGGAAGAAACCGAGATTCTGTTGACAAGGAAGGGCAATAGGTATTCTTCCAAATCATTCGCTTTTGTAGTGATTTAAGCCGGTTATACAGGTATAGGACCTGTTATCCAGAATGCTCAGGACCAAGGGTATTCCGCTTAAGGAGTGTTTCCGTAATTTGGATCTCCATACCGTAAGTCTACTAAAAAAAATCAATAAAACATTAATTAAACCCAATACGGCTGTTCTGCCCCCAATAAGGGGTAATTATATCTTAGTTGGGATCAAGTACAGGTACTGTTTTATTATTACAGAGAAAAGGGAATCATTTAACCATTAAATAAACCCAATAGGGCTGTTCTGCCCCAATAAGGGGTAATTATATCTTAGTTGGGATCAAGTACAGGTACTGTTTTATTATTACAGAGAAAAGGGAATCATTTAACCATGAAATAAACCCAATAGGGCTGTTCTGCCCCAATAAGGGGTAATTATATCTTAGTTGGGATCAAGTACAGGTACTGTTTTATTATTACAGAGAAAAGGGAATCATTTAACCATGAAATAAACCCAATAGGGCTGTTCTGCCCCCAATAAGGGGTAATTATATCTTAGTTGGGATCAAGTACAGGTACTGTTTTATTATTACAGAGAAAAGGGAATCATTTAACCATGAAATAAACCCAATAGGGCTGTTCTGCCCCCAATAAGGGGTAATTATATCTTAGTTGGGATCAAGTACAGGTACTGTTTTATTATTACAGAGAAAAGGGAATCATTTAACCATTAAATAAACCCAATAGGGCTGTTCTGCCCCAATAAGGGGTAATTATATCTTAGTTGGGATCAAGTACAGGTACTGTTTTATTATTACAGAGAAAAAGGAAATCAGTTTTAAAATTCTGAATTATTTGAATAAAATGGAGTCTATGGAGGCTTTCCATAAATCGATAGCTTCTAAAATTCCAAACTGGAAAGCGTCTAAATAGTTCAAAAATGGCAAACAATAAAAAATGAAGACCAATTGCAAATTGTCTCTGAATAGCACTCTCCACATCATACCAACAGTAAGCTGGAAACAGTGTGGAACTTAGGACTGACCAATCACAAAGTGCCCTAAACACAATAAAGCAATATAGGGGTATACGGATATAGGAATATAGGGGTATAGGAGTATAGGAATATAGGGGTATAGGGGTATACGGATATAGGGGTATAGGGGTATAGGGATATAGGGGTATAGGGATATAGGGATATAGGGGTATAGGGGTATAGGGGTATACGGATATAGGGATATAGGGGTATAGAGGTATTCGGATATAGGGGTATATTGATATAGGGATATAGGGGTATAGGGGTATACGGATATAGGAATATAGGGGTATAGGGGTATACGGATATAGGGGTATAGGGGTATAGGGATATAGGGGTATAGGGATATAGGGATATAGGGGTATACGGATATAGGGATATAGGGGTATAGGGGTATACGGATATAGGAATATAGGGGTATAGGGGTATACGGATATAGGGGTATAGGGGTATAGGGATATAGGGGTATAGGGATATAGGGGTATAGGGGTATACGGATATAGGAATATAGGGGTATAGGGGTATACGGATATAGGAATATAGGGGTATAGGGTTATACGGATATAGGGGTATAGGGGCATAGGGATATAGGGGTATAGGGATATAGGGGTATAGGGGTATAGGGGTATACGGATCTAGGGATCTAGGGGTATAGGTGTATAGGGGTATAGAGGTATTCGGATATAGGGATATAGGGGTATAGGGGTATATTGATATAGGGATATAGGGGTATAGGGGTATAGGGGTATAGGGGTATAGGGGTATACGGATCTAGGGATCTAGGGGTATAGGTGTATAGGGGTATAGAGGTATTCGGATATAGGGATATAGGGGTATAGGGGTATATTGATATAGGGATATAGGGGTATAGGGGTATACGGATATAGGGGTATGGGGTATAGGGGTATATAGATATAGGGATATAGGGGTATACAGATATAGGGGTATAGGGGTATACGGATATAGGGATATGGGGGTATAGGGGTATAGAGGTATACGGATATAGGGGTATAGGGGTATGGGGTATACGGATATAGGGATATAGGGGTATAGGGGTATACGGATATAGGGATATGGGGGTATAGGGGTATACGGATATAGGGATATAGGGGTATAGGGGTATGGGGTATAGGGGTATACGGATATAGGGATATGGGGGTATAGGGGTATACGGATATAGGGGTATAGGGGTATATGGATATAGGGGTATAGGGGTATACGGATATAGGGATATGGGGGTATAGGGGTATAGGGGTATACGGATATAGGGGTATAGGGGTATGGGGTATACGGATATAGGGATATAGGGGTATAGGGGTATACGGATATAGGGATATGGGGGTATAGGGGTATACGGATATAGGGATATAGGGGTATAGGGGTATGGGGTATAGGGGTATATGGATATAGGGATATGGGGGTATAGGGGTATACGGATATAGGGGTATAGGGGTATAGGGGTATACGGATATAGGAATATAGGGGTATAGGGTTATACGGATATAGGGGTATAGGGGCGTAGGGATATAGGGGTATAGGGATATAGGGATATAGGGGTATAGGGGTATAGGGGTATAGGGGTATAGGGGTATACGGATCTAGGGATCTAGGGGTATAGGTGTATAGGGGTATAGAGGTATTCGGATATAGGGATATAGGGGTATAGGGGTATATTGATATAGGGATATAGGGGTATAGGGGTATAGGGGTATAGGGGTATACGGATCTAGGGATCTAGGGGTATAAGGGTATAGGTGTATAGGGGTATAGAGGTATTCGGATATAGGGATATAGGGGTATAGGGGTATATTGATATAGGGATATAGGGGTATAGGGGTATACGGATATAGGGGTATGGGGTATAGGGGTATATAGATATAGGGATATAGGGGTATAGGGGTATACAGATATAGGGGTATAGGGGTATACGGATATAGGGATATGGGGGTATAGGGGTATAGAGGTATACGGATATAGGGGTATAGGGGTATGGGGTATACGGATATAGGGATATAGGGGTATAGGGGTATACGGATATAGGGATATGGGGGTATAGGGGTATACGGATATAGGGATATAGGGGTATAGGGGTATGGGGTATAGGGGTATACGGATATAGGGATATGGGGGTATAGGGGTATACGGATATAGGGGTATAGGGGTATACGGATATAGGGGTATAGGGGTATACGGATATAGGGATATGGGGGTATAGGGGTATAGGGGTATACGGATATAGGGGTATGGGGTATACGGATATAGGGATATAGGGGTATAGGGGTATACGGATATAGGGATATGGGGGTATAGGGGTATACGGATATAGGGATATAGGGGTATAGGGGTATGGGGTATAGGGGTATACGGATATAGGGATATGGGGGTATAGGGGTATACGGATATAGGGGTATAGGGGTATAGGGGTATACGGATATAGGGGTATAGGGGTATGGGGTATACGGATATACGGGTATAGGGGTATACGGATATAGGGATATGGGGGTATAGGGGTATACGGATATAGGGGTATAGGGGTATACGGATATAGGGATATGGGGGTATAGGGGTATACGGATATAGGGGTATAGGGGTATAGGGGTATACGGATATAGGGATATGGGGGTATAGGGGTATACGGATATAGGGGTATAGGGGTATAGGGGTATACGGATATAGGGATATGGGGGTATGGGGTATAGGGGTATACGGATATAGGGATATGGGGGTATAGGGGTATACGGATATAGGGGTATAGAGGTATAGGGGTATACGGATATAGGGGTATAGGGGTATGGGGTATACGGATATAGGGGTATAGGGGTATACGGATATAGGGGTATAGGGGTATACGGATATAGGGGTATAGGGGTATAGGGGTATACGGATATAGGGGTATAGGGGTATAGGGGTATACGGATATAGGGGTATAGGGGTATACGGATATAGGGGTATATGGATATAGGGATATAGGGGTATAGGGGTATGGGGTATAGGGGTATAAGGATATAGGGGTATAGGGGTATATGGATATAGGGATATAGGGGTATGGGGTATAGGGGTATACGGATATAGGGGTATAGGGGTATATGGATATAGGGATATAGGGGTATAGGGGTATGGGGTATAGGGGCATAAGGATATAGGGGTATAGGGGTATATGGATATAGGGATATAGGGGTATGGGGTATATGGATATAGGGATATAGGGGTATAGGGGTATGGGGTATAGGGGTATAAGGATATAGGGGTATAGGGGTATATGGATATACGGATATAGGGGTATAGGGGTATATGGATATAGGGATATAGGGGTATGGGGTATAGGGATATAGGGGTATAGGGGTATATGGATATACGGATATAGGGGTATAGGGGTATAAGGATATAGGGGTATAGGGGTATAGGGGTATACGGATATAGGGGTATAGGGGTATATGGATATAGGGATATAGGGGTATGGGGTATAGGGATAAAGCTGCTTTGTGATGTTTAAACTGATGCTAAAAAACAAACTGTACAAACCCCTCCAGGGAACTATCTAGATAATTACAAGGTACTGGAATTTTACATCATGAAACATTCAGGGTCAGATTGCTCCCCAGTGAGTAGAATGTGTTGGCCTCAACTTGTCTTTGTAGCAAAGTGCCGCTAATTAGCAGCTTCCGGTTGGAGACCCCTTTAAGAAGCCACATTCTCAGCAATTATTCTTATATATAAAGGACTGGCCCCTGAAATGAAAAGCAAAATATAATGTTTTCCAGTCTTTTCTGCCTCGCTGGGTGGGAGGTTTGGGTTTTGTTGTATAATCTAATATTCTTGTGCTACTTCCAAGCTCAGGGATTCTCAGTATTGTTGTTCCATTGGGTTTTCCCCATAACGGTGTTGGTCTGAGTCAAAGGAAACCTATTCCCCTGAACAATATGCAGTACATTGTATAAACAGCTCGTATGGAAACACTGCTTCATCTAAATAAACACTTTTTTTTATAAACATATACTTTTTATTAGTAGTATGTGCCATTGGGTAATCCTAAATAGGAAACTGCCATTTTAGGTACTAAGGGCCGCCCCCTGGGATCATAGGAGTCACAGTGCACACAAACAGCCAAGGCACACATACATGCTAAACTCAGTCCCTTTGTTAAATGTACAAAGCAGTAAAATTCTTAATGAATCAGATAATAATGAGTGTAGGACTGGCCAGACCGGGGGTGAGTGAGTGTAGGACTGGCCAGACCGGGGGTGAGTGAGTGTAGGACTGGCCAGACCGGGGGTGAGTGAGTGTAGGACAGGCCAGACCGGGGGTGAGTGAGTGTAGGACTGGCCAGACCGGGGGTGAGTGAGTGTAGGACAGGCCAGACCGGGGGTGAGTGAGTGTAGGACAGGCCAGACCGGGGGTGAGTGAGTGTAGGGCAGGCCAGACCGGGGGTGAGTGAGTGTAGGACTGGCCAGACCGGGGGTGAGTGAGTGTAGGACAGGCCAGACCGGGGGTGAGTGAGTGTAGGACTGGCCAGACCGGGGGTGAGTGAGTGTAGGACAGGCCAGACCGGGGGTGAGTGAGTGTAGGACTGGCCAGACCGGGGGTGAGTGAGTGTAGGACTGGCCAGACCAGGGGTGAGTGAGTGTAGGACTGGCCAGACCGGGGGTGAGTGAGTGTAGGACTGGCCAGACCGGGGGTGAGTGAGTGTAGGACAGGCCAGACCGGGGGTGAGTGAGTGTAGGACTGGCCAGACCGGG
The DNA here is from genome assembly GCF_000004195.4 of Xenopus tropicalis. Lineage (NCBI taxonomy): Eukaryota > Metazoa > Chordata > Amphibia > Anura > Pipidae > Xenopus > Xenopus tropicalis. Next base: position 11,552,421 of record NC_030677.2, on the reverse strand, counting down.
GGTGAGTGAGTGTAGGACTGGCCAGACCAGGGGTGAGTGAGTGTAGGACTGGCCAGACCAGGGGTGAGTGAGTGTAGGAGGGGCCAGACCGGGGGTGAGTGAGTGTAGGACTGGCCAGACCGGGGGTGAGTGAGTGTAGGACAGGCCAGACCGGGGGTGAGTGAGTGTAGGACAGGCCAGACCGGGGGTGAGTGAGTGTAGGAGGGGCCAGACCGGGGGTGAGTGAGTGTAGGACTGGCCAGACCGGGGGTGAGTGAGTGTAGGACTGGCCAGACCGGGGGTGAGTGAGTGTAGGACAGGCCAGACCGGGGGTGAGTGAGTGTATGACAGGCCAGACCGAGGGGTGAGTGAGTGTAAGACTGGCCAGACCGGGGGTGAGTGAGTGTAGGACTGGCCAGACCGGGGGTGAGTGAGTGTAGGACTGGCCAGACCGGGGGTGAGTGAGTGTAGGACAGGCCAGACCGGGGGTGAGTGAGTGTAGGACAGGCCAGACCGGGGGTGAGTGAGTGTAGGTCAGACCGGGGGTGAGTGAGTGTAGGACAGGCCAGACCGGGGGTGAGTGAGTGTAGGACAGGCCAGACCGGGGGTGAGTGAGTGTAGGTCAGACTGGGGGTGAGTGAGTGTAGGACTGGCCAGACCGGGGGTGAGTGAGTGTAGGACTGGCCAGACCGGGGGTGAGTGAGTGTAGGACTGGCCAGACCAGGGGTGAGTGAGTGTAGGACTGGCCAGACCGGGGGTGAGTGAGTGTAGGACTGGCCAGACCGGGGGTGAGTGAGTGTAGGACTGGCCAGACCGGGGGTGAGTGAGATTAGGACTGGCCAGACCGGGGGTGAGTGAGTGTAGGACTGGCCAGACCGGGGGTGAGTGAGATTAGGACTGGCCAGACCGGGGGTGAGTGAGTGTAGGACTGGCCAGACCGGGGGTGAGTGTAGGACTGGCCAGACCGGGGGTGAGTGAGTGTAGGACAGGCCAGACCGGGGGTGAGTGAGTGTAGGACTGGCCAGACCGGTGGTGAGTGAGTGTAGGACAGGCCAGACCGGGGGTGAGTGAGTGTAGGACAGACCAGACTGGGGGTGAGTGAGTGTAGGACAGGCCACAGCGGGGGTGAGTGAGTGTAGGACTGGCCAGACCGGGGGTGAGTGAGTGTAGGACAGGCCAGACCGGGGATGAGTGAGTGTAGGACAGGCCAGACCGGGGGTGAGTGAGTGTAGGACAGGCCAGACCGGGGGTGAGTGAGTGTAGGACAGGCCAGACCGGGGGTAAGTGAGTGTAGGACAGGCCAGACCGGGGGTGAGTGAGTGTAGGACAGGCCAGACCGGGGGTGAGTGAGTGTAGGACAGGCCAGACCGGGGGTGAGTGAGTGTAGGACTGGCCAGACCGGGGGTAAGTGAGTGTAGGACAAGCCAGACCGGGGGTGAGTGAGTGTAGGACTGGGCCAGACTGGGGGTTAGTGAGTGTAGGACAGGCCAGACCGGGGGTGAGTGAGTGTAGGACTGGCCAGACCGGGGGTGAGTGAGTGTAGGACAGGCCAGACCGGGGGTGAGTGAGTGTAGGACTGGCCAGACCGGGGGTAAGTGAGTGTAGGACAAGCCAGACCGGGGGTGAGTGAGTGTAGGACTGGCCAGACTGGGGGTGAGTGAGTGTAGGACTGGCCAGACCGGGGGTGAGTGAGTGTAGGACAGGCCAGACCGGGGGTGAGTGAGTGTAGGACAGGCCAGACCGGGGGTGAGTGAGTGTAGGACAGGCCAGACCGGGGGTGAGTGAGTGTAGGACAGGCCAGACCGGGGGTGAGTGAGTGTAGGACTGGCCAGACCGGGGGTGAGTGAGTGTAGGAGGGGCCAGACCGGGGGTGAGTGAGTGTAGGAGGGGCCAGACTGTGGGTGAGTGTAGGAGGGGCCAGACTGGGGGTGAGTGAGTGTAGGACAGGCCAGACTGTGGGTGAGTGTAGTAGGGGCCAGAACGGGGGTGAGTGAGTATAGGAGGGGCCAGACTGGGGGGGAGTGAGTGTAGGAGGGGCCAGACTGGGGGTGAGTGTAGGAGGGGCCAGACTGGGGGGGGAGTGAGTGTAGGAGGGGCCAGACTGGGGGGGAGTGAGTGTAATAGGGGCCAGACTGGGGGGGGGGAGTGAGTGTAGGAGGGGCCAGACTGGGGGGGGAGTGAGTGTAGGAGGGGCCAGACTGGGGGTGAGTGAGTGTAGGACAGGCCAGACTGTGGGTGAGTGTAGTAGGGGCCAGAACGGGGGTGAGTGAGTATAGGAGGGGCCAGACTGGGGGGGAGTGAGTGTAATAGGGGCCAGACTGGGGGGGGAGTGAGTGTAGGAGGGGCCAGACCGGGGGTGAGTGGGACGCAGTTGGCCAATATTGCAATATAAGGACAAACAATGCCTGTTTTGCTTATAGGGGAGGGCATTGCTTGGCAGCTTGATGCACAGAATGGGTTAATGCCCTATATATATATATATATAATGGGGGTGCAGAGGGGCCCTTGTTGCTGTCTGTAAGACAGTTTTTGTGTTGCAAATAAAGGCAGTTGCAGCCCAGTAATCACAGGGGGGGGGTGCAATTCAATGTTCCCCTATCCATGCCAGTATCCCCCCCATCCCTGGTTTAGAGGCAGAACGTTGGATCCTGCAGTTCAGCAACACACGGAGAGTAGGGTTTTGCTTATCGGCTCAGTGTCTCAGTATCTGGTGCCTACTGGGGGGAATCAGATCTCTCAAAAGGGAAAGCTACAAATTTGTAGATTACAGATTTGTGCCGGTGCCGTTGCGGGAAGCCGGAAATGAGAATAAATGTAGAGCGGCCGGGATTGTGCGCAACCCGAGCGACGCAATGAGTTCTGATGGATGAGGAAAGTCTAAATTCTAAAGTACACACTTAGGCCTGGGCCGGCAATCTGTAGGTTTGTGGCCAATGCCGGGGGCTGTAAGGTGCCATTGACAGTAGCAATGAGCGAATCTGTCCCATTTCAAAAGATTCGCAAAACGGCAAAAATGCCCCCCCCCAAAAAAATTGTTGCGCGACAATTGCAAGAGACAATTCTATTTGACGCTCATATTCCAATCTCTCTTTCAAAGCACTGCCTGGTTGCTAGGGTAATGTAGCCCATGGCAACCAGATTGGAGCAGAAATTCCAAACTGGAGAGTTGCTGAAAAAAATAATAAATAATAATTCAATTATAATTAATTCCAAAAGTCATGAAAAATGAAAACCAGCTACAAATTGTCTCAGAATATCACTCTCTACATCAGACTAAAAGTTAATTTAAAAACCCATTAAAAGCACAGCATGGGCATAAAGCATATTATATTCCATTATTCTGCAGTTGCATTCATACTTATGGGTACGAGCTTCTATATAGTTTCCCTGCTCTACATATTTGTATTTATGGGCGGGAGTTGCCATAGACAAGAAGGAATGAGGGTATGGTCATAATTAATTATTTATTATTATTTAGGTTATTGTAGATAGGAACTTTTTTCAGACAGTAGAGAATGAATGTAAAGATTAGTGTGAGCCCAGAATCTCTCCATATACTTATGGGTGGGAGCTGCCATACCAATAGACAGTAGACTAATTGTAGTCGGACGAAGGATTCGGGGTTCGACTTTTCTAAAATAGTGGATTCGGAGCATCATTACCTATAACCTTTACTTTTGGGGGGCCAGCTGAGAAAAAGGGTTTCACCATAATTGTTCTCTGCCAGAGAATTGCTGGAATAAGATACTGATGCCAAGAAAGGGTTACAGGTACCAATACCCGACGTGGTACCATGAAAGGGTTACAGGTACCAATACCCGACGTGGTACCAAGAAAGGGTTACAGGTACCAATACCCGACGTGGTACCATGAAAGGGTTACAGGTACCAATACCCGACGTGGTACCATGAAAGGGTTACAGGTACCAATACCCGACGTGGTACCATGAAAGGGTTACAGGTACCAATACCCGACGTGGTACCATGAAAGGGTTACAGGTACCAATACCCGACGTGGTACCATGAAAGGGTTACAGGTACCAATACCCGACGTGGTACCATGAAAGGGTTACAGGTACCAATACCCGACGTGGTACCATGAAAGGGTTACAGGTACCAAGCCCGACGTGGTACCATGAAAGGGTTACAGGTACTAATACCCGACGTGGTACCATGAAAGGGTTACAGGTACTAATACCCGACGTGGTACCGTGGAGCCAAGTGGAAATGGATCTGTATATCTGACATTATAAGTCAGGGGTGGAACATTGTCCCTGCTGGGAAGCCATCACCAATCACTGAATGAATCTCTTGTTCTAGCAAGGAGGAATGTCTTTCCTGGAAACCATGTGACCAATTCTTCATGCAAAGAGCAGCATTGTTGCCTCGCTTTACGGCAGGGGTTCTTTATATACACTAGGGGGCTGATTTACTAATCCACGAATCCGAATGGAAAAAAATCGGAATGTAAACGAACATTTTGCGACTTTTTCGTGAATTGTCGCGATTTTTTTGTCGCCGTCGCGACTTTTTCGTAGCCGTTACGACTTGCGCGAATTGTTGCAACTTTTTCGTATTGAGCGCTAGTAAACGGCGGGCAAACCTTTCCGATTTTTTCACGGCGGCTACGAAAAAGTCCCGACAATTCGCGCAAGTCGTAACGGCTACGAAAAAGTCGCGGCAATTTACGAAAAAGTCGCATTTGCCCCTGGGCCAATGTCAAATGTCATTCACCTTGAAGCTATAGGTGCTGTATTCATAACTAATGGTGCACTGTACTCGCACAAACAGTATGAGTATATATATATATATATATATAAAATGGTACACACAGGATTTTTACACAATATAATCCAAAATAACAAAAGTGGTAAATTCAAATAGTGAGGTTTATTAATCCTACGTTTCGGTTCCCTACTGGAACCTTCATCAGGGATGACTGTACATCGTTTAGATCAGTGTTTAAATACATCTTTTGGCGCCAACGGCACCGTTGCTATTTACTTTATATATATATATATATATATAATGTTTTTTTGTTGAAAAATAGCACAGCACCCTGTTATAGAAAAATGTGTGGTGCAAGTCCCCAATAGGCTCCGATTCTCCTTCCACAAAAACGGACAGCATGTGATTTTTTATAGTATACCTTTTGCACTTTCATTGTGTGTGATGTCCATTTTTGAAATATATATATATATACTGTATATAGTATATATAAGTGTTATAATCAATAGAATAAATAAGTATAAATACACAGAGATTAACTGCCATGTATTATGAGACACAGTAGGAATGAGGTCCCTGCCCTGTAGAGCTTACAATCTAAGTTATATATATATATATATATATATATATATAAATATATATATATATATATATATATATATAAATATATATATATATACAGGTATAGGACCCATTATCCAGAACCAAGGGTATTCCGGATAAGGGGTCTTTCCGTAATTTGGATCTCACTACCTTAAGTCTACCAAAAAAATCAATACAACTTTAATTAAACCCAATAGGATTGTTTTGCATCCAATAAGGGGTAATTATATCTTAGTTGGGATCAAGTACAGGTACTGTTTTATTATTACAGAGAAAAGGGAATCATTTAACCATGAAATAAACCCAATAGGGCTGTTCTGCCCCAATAAGGGGTAATTATATCTTAGTTGGGATCAAGTACAGGTACTGTTTTATTATTACAGAGAAAAGGGAATCATTTAACCATGAAATAAACCCAATAGGGCTGTTCTGCCCCAATAAGGGGTAATTATATCTTAGTTGGGATCAAGTACAGGTACTGTTTTATTATTACAGAGAAAAGGGAATCATTTAACCATGAAATAAACCCAATAGGGCTGTTCTGCCCCCAATAAGGGGTAATTATATCTTAGTTGGAATCAATTACATGGTTCTGTTTTATTTCTACATAGAAAAAGGAAATCAGTTTTAAAATTCTGAATTATTTGATTAAAATGGGGTCTATGGGAGACAGGCTTTCCGTAATTCGGAGCTTTCTGGATAACGGGTTTCCGGATAAGGGGTCCGATACCTGTACACACACACATACACAGTATATATAGTATTTATTCACTTATTTTCCCCTTGAAGTCTGAAACCCGAGAGGTTCTGCAGCTGCTGTCGGGCTACATTGTGGCAGGAGTCGCTCCAAGCAGCGTAAGGACAGGTTTTGCTGCCAGGCACGAGCAGTGATTATCGGTAATGATTGTGCCGCTGGATGTAACTGGGCTCTGCTTTCTCTCCCTGTATCGGCTATGGCTTTGGTAATAAAGTTTCATTAGGAAAAAAAAAAAAAAAAAAAGCTCCCTATTGAGCAGCGAGGAGGGGAGTGGCGGAGCTCAGCTGATGCTCTTGGAGACCAAGCTCTCACATAGAACACATTGAGCAGCTGGAGCTGTCACAGGCTGGGGACTGAGGCTTCCCTGAGAGACAACACACAATACCCACAATACCCACACAATACCCACAATACCCACACAATACCCACAGTGCTCAGCCGGCTGCACTCACCGGCACGGATTGCCCTGCTCTACAGTGAACTGTCCTTCAGCACCCAGGGAACTGCTCCCCATCTACAGACCCCCCCCTCATCCCCATAGCATCCTCTGCTCCACTTCCAGGGATATCTACTCTTCCAGGACTATCTGCACTGACCCTGCCTGCCTGCGTCCTGCTCGCACACAGACCCCTGCAGCACACAGCAAGACTCCCAGCCTAGGATTGTGTTATCCCCCCTAGGAGGAGAGAGGAGCGAGCTCAGCAAGGGAGGTGAGTGTCTATGTGGGCTCCTCGTAGACCAATGCAGATGCTGTGTGTCTCTGCCATGCTTGTTCCCTTCCTCATCACCATGTTTTTTGGGAGAGTAGCATCAGTCTGCTCCGTTGCCGGCGTCTGTGAGTAGAATAAGCATCCATGGTCCTCCCAGCTCAGCAGCATCAGCACCACTAGCAGCAGCATTGTGCTTCCCAGGGATGCAGGGAGATGCTCTGATCCCAAGCCTTTTGTTCCATGTGCGGCGGATCAGACCTTTCCGTTCCTTTGTGCAGACCGGAGGGGGGGGGATCATGGTATAGCCGACATCTGCAGATCTCTCTTCCCCCCCCCCCAGCCTGCCCAAACGCGGACAAGGCAGCATCACTGGGGAAAGTCCGGCTCTTCCCAGCATCCACCCTCCTCCCGTCCTTTTGTTTCTAGGCCTCTGTCAATTTCCAAAAGACATTCAAACCACCCGCTTAATATTTGATTTGGATGGAATCCTTGGAGAGGCACCGAGGGGAAGGCAGACAAAAGGATTGATCTTTTTTAAAAGGATGTCTCCTCCCAAGTGTCATGATTCCCTCTGTCCCCTGGGCACCAAAGTAAATTCTCCCCTCAGTTCTATCGCCGGTGTCTCCAATTAGAATTTGGCATTTCATGTTCTGCACTGGTTACAATGTGATGGAAGTTTAAATCTGCCTATTCCTTTGCTCTTCTTTCTGCTTCCCAAACTCATGGCTCCAAGATTCCTTACTCTGTGCTCCCCCCTCACTGCCTCCATGGGAACTTCTGTAGGAGATGGCTAAGGTCTCGCTACTAGAAAAGTAGATTATTGGCGTTTTTGTTTTAGCATTTTGTGGCAAATGTTTTGGGCAGAGCGGTTGGTTACGGAATGGGCACCTTGTCTTTGGCACGGCCAGACTGCATCTCAGCAACCCATTCAGATGCAAGGGGAGGGGGGGCTCAAACACTCCTAAGCATTGTGTATGTGTCCATCTGGCACCGGGGGGCATTCAGCCTGACGTTACCCTGTTGCTGAATATTTATTGCAATTACTTTATACAGCATATAAAGGTACCCGGGGCTTTGCTGATCCTGGTGTTACAGACCCATGCTTGTCGCTCTCTTTAAACCCTCCCTTGCAACCAGTCAAATGGGTTTATCTATTGGTTTAAGTTGTTCAGGTTTGTTCTTCAAAATTTCTATTTCACTTGCGATTTCCATAAAAGTTTCTCTATAACTTGTTATATTTACAGAAATAGTCTTGTATTTTAAAGTCATTGGGGGGCTCTTTGTATATTTTATATTTTTTTATATTATTATATTTATTAGAGAGGTGACCAGACTCGACAGACTTCCCCCCAAAATATTCCAGCTCTATGTGGCAATAAGTCCTTAGGGTAATCTGTAGAGAATTTGGTCAGAATAGTGACAAGACTCGACAGACTTCTCCCCAAAATATTCCAGCTCTATGTGGCAATAAGTCCTTAGGGTAATCTGTAGAGAATTTGGTCAGAATAGTGACAAGACTCGACAGACTTCTCCCCAAAATATTCCAGCTCTATGTGGCAATAAGTCCTTAGGGTAATCTGTAGAGAATTTGGTCAGAATAGTGACAAAACTCGAGAGACTTCTCCCCAAAATATTCCAGCTCTATGTGGCAATAAGTCCTTAGGGTAATCTGTAGAGAATTTGGTCAGAATAGTGACAAGACTCAACAGACTTCTCCCCAAAATATTCCACCTCTATGTGGCAATGAATCCTTAGCGTAATCTGTAGAGAATTTGGTCAGAATAGTGACAAGACTCGACAGACTTCTCCCCAAAATATTCCAGCTCTATGTAGTAATGTATCCTTAGCATAATCTGTAGAGAATTTGGTCAGAAATAGTTTATTCACGCATAACATGAACACTTTCCTCAAGCTTAATATTTTTCTCAAAAACACCCCTAGTTGTGACTCAAGTTTGAGGGGCAAAACCATGGGGAGCTGCCCTGTCTAACATCTTCCTGACTATAAAACCCCTTCTGGCTCAACAATAATGGGATTATTCATCAGTTTTTTGAGTTTTGTGAACTTGAGTTTTTGTCATTTGAATCAACTCGCATATCGAATGGTCGTTTGAATTAAAAAACGAATAAAACAAACTCGAAACACCCGACCTAACGTCTAGTTGTGGCTCAAGGTTGAGGGACAAAACCATGGGGAGCTGCCCTGTCTAACATCTCCCTGACTATAAAGCCCCTTCTGGCTCAACAATAATGGGATTATTCATCAGTTTTTCGAGTTTTGTGAATTTGAGTTTTTGTCAATTGAATCAACTCGCATATCGAATGGTCGTTTAAGGAAAACTCGTTTGAATTAAAAAACGAATAAAACAAACTCAAAAAACTGGAATTTGCCCATGACGATTCCCATTGACTTCTATAGAAACTCACAAGCTTTAGGATGGCAGATTTTCCACATTCAAGTTTTGGAGTTTTTTTGCACTTAATAAATCAAACTTGAACATTTGTTGTAGATTGTAAGCTCTTTTGGGCAGGACTCCCTTCCCCTCCTGTATTGGTTACTGATTGCTTTATATGTTACTCTGTATGCCCAATGTATGGAACCCACTTATTGTACAGCGCTGCGGGGTATGTTGGCGCTTTATAAATAAATGTTAATAATAATAATCTTTCCATTATCTATCTATCTATCTCTCTTCCCCTCCTGTATCGGTTACTGATTGCTTTATATGTTACTCTGTATGCCCAATGTATGGAACCCACTTATTGTACAGCGCTGCGGGATATGTTGGCGCTTTATAAATAAATGTTAATAATAATAATAATAATCTTTCCATTATCTATCTATCTATCTCTCTTCACCTCCTGTATCGGTTATTGGTTGCTTTATATGTTACTCTGTTTGCCCAATGTATGGAACCCACTTATTGTACAGCGCTGCGGGATATGTTGGCGCTTTATAAATAAATGTTAATAATAATAATAATAATCTTTCCATTATCTATCTATCTATCTATCTCTCTTCACCTCCTGTATCGGTTATTGGTTGCTTTATATGTTACTCTGTATGCCCAATGTATGGAACCCACTTATTGTACAGCGCTGCGGGATATGTTGGCGCTTTATAAATAAATGTTAATAATAATAATAATAATCTTTCCATTATCTATCTATCTATCTATCTCTCTTCACCTCCTGTATCGGTTATTGGTTGCTTTATATGTTACTCTGTATGCCCAATGTATGGAACCCACTTATTGTACAGCGCTGCGGGATATGTTGGCGCTTTATAAATAAATGTTAATAATCATAATTTATAAAACACCCCCTCAGCCGTTCATATTCATAGCCTTTTGTAATTACACCTATTAAAGAGCCATCCAAGCCTTGATGCTATCACTTGTATCTGCCATCGCCACCACCTTTCCACAGCTGCCCCTCCTTAATAAATACCCCCCCTAATACAGCAAGTAGTTCAGCATCTGCTGATTTGTTTATAGCCGGGCTGTTAATGTTTCTGTATATTCCATTCGACTGCTTCGGTTTCTATTCTATGTGGCTATTGTATGTGGCTACTATTTGGTTTGGGCTGCAGAGCAGAACCTCAGTCCCAGAACCTCCTTGCCCCGGCCCCTCCGTGCGTGTCCCATTCGCTCTTTGCCGTACAGTCCATGTCGAGTGCATTTATCAATGCTTGGATTTATTAACAACATGTTCTTGGCAACAAGTCAAGTTGAAATGTAATTTAGATCTGTCAACGTTTGACCAATAGCCGGGGCTCATGTTTAATGCTTTGCGGTGATAACTCACCGTGTCCAACATGAAAATGTTCTTTTCAAAGTCTTAAAGAAACAAATATATCATGGGCTTTGGCAAACAGAAATCTGGGGATATAATGGAAAAAAAGCAGAAATCAACAAAACGTGTATTTTAAATGGAAGATGAATGAATTCTCCGGATTCAGTGGATATTTTCACGTTTTAGATGCTGTTTTGGGACGGTTTTGTGGCTACAATATTGGGAAAAGGACTAGGCGGGGGGTCTGTATCCCTCGCTGCATGGTGCATTCTTTCTGAATTCCTATTGGTCGTGTCTATCCATCATGTTACACTTACGCCCTCATCAATACATATCAGTAGCTTTGCACCATTTGCATTGATTATTAATGATCATTTAAGTGTCGGCAATAATGTATTAGTATTGGTATCTGACACATGATATCAGTGGGGGATATACTGTAGTTTCAGACCTCTGGGAAGGAATAGAGGGCTCGACCCTTTTTGCAGAGGCGCATCGGGTATTTCAGTTGAACATTTGCTTTGCCATGTTTTCACCAAAGCTTTTGATTTGTGCAGCTTTAGGCTACAGACCCGAGGCTTCCGGGGGCCGGGGGGGGGGCAAAGCAGCACATGTAGGGGGAACAATGAACTTTATTCAATATGGTTTTCTAATTATTGTTTCAGAATTCTATCGAGCTAATGGGCCCCTGACCGAGGCTTCAGGGTGCAACATTCTGTGCCATAGGTGCAAATGGGACAAGTTTTTAAGTAATATTTGTTACAATGAGCATTTCCCCATATTTAACAGGAATTATCATTGCAAAATGAATTGTACAGGTACTGTAGACTGTTGTTTGGTGTTCGTTTTGGTTTATTAAAAAAGAAAAAGGCATTTTACAAACAGGAACAATTAGTTTTAGCATTTTTTACCAAGGGGGGGACTTTACTAGTGATGCACTAGTTGAACCCAACTCAAACCAACCCGACTCAAACCAACCCGACTCAAACCAACCCGACTCAAACCAACCCGACTCAAACCAACCCGACTCAAACCAACCCGACTCAGACCAACCCGACTCAAACCAACCCGACTCAAACCAACCCGACTCAGACCAACCCGACTCAAACCAACCCGACTCAAACCAACCCGACTCAAACCAACCCAACTCAAACCAACCCGACTCAAACCAACCCGACTCAAACCAACCCAACTCAAGCCTGATTTCCTGTGCTGATTTATATACCCGACCCACCTATCTCTGATGTCACTGGAGGAGAGGGGCGTGAGTATATAGATAACAGAGACAATCTGTGGCCACTGTCTACTTTTGGGCAGAGAGGGTTGGCAAGCGGCAGGGCTGCAGGGAGGAATGGTTGGTCTGAACCTGCCGGACCCTTGAGTCCTGTGGGTTTTGGGCCAACCTGAACATCACTAACCCCTACTAATGTTCACATAGTTGTGCTTATAAAACACTAGGCTGTCCCTAATGTTATTTACATTCTGGTGGTGGTATTTTTTTTAATTTATACAGGTATGGAATCCATTAACCGGAAACCCATTATTCAGAAAGTTCAGAATTACAAGAAGGCCATATCCCATAGACTAACAATTATTTTCTATATCTCTGCAATAATAAAACAGAACCATGTATTTGATCTCAACTAAGATATAATTACCCCTTACTGGGGGCAGAACAGCCCTATTGGGTTTATTTAATGGTTAAATGATTCCCTTTTCTCTGTAATAATAAAACAGTACCTGTACTTGATCCCAACTAAGATATAATTACCCCTTATTGGGGCAGAACAGCCCTATTGGGTTTATTTAATGGTTAAATGATTCCCTTTTCTCTGTAATAATAAAACAGTACCTGTACTTGATCCCAACTAAGATATAATTACCCCTTATTGGGGGCAGAACAGTCCTATTGGGTTTATTTAATGGTTAAATGATCCCCTTTTCTCTGTAATAATAAAACAGTACCTGTACTTGATCCCAACTAAGATATAATTACCCCTTATTGGGGGCAGAACAGCCCTATTGGGTTTATTTAATGGTTAAATGATTCCCTTTTCTCTGTAATAATAAAACAGTACCTGTACTTGATCCCAACTAAGATATAATTACCCCTTATTGGGGCAGAACAGCCCTATTGGGTTTATTTAATGGTTAAATGATTCCCTTTTCTCTGTAATAATAAAACAGTACCTGTACTTGATCCCAACTAAGATATAATTACCCCTTATTGGGGGCAGAACAGCCCTATTGGGTTTATTTCATGGTTAAATGATTCCCTTTTCTCTGTAATAATAAAACAGTACCTGTACTTGATCCCAACTAAGATATAATTACCCCTTATTGGGGGCAGAACAGTCCTATTGGGTTTATTTAATGGTTAAATGATCCCCTTTTCTCTGTAATAATAAAACAGTACCTGTACTTGATCCCAACTAAGATATAATTACCCCTTATTGGGGCAGAACAGCCCTATTGGGTTTATTTAATGGTTAAATGATCCCCTTTTCTCTGTAATAATAAAACAGTACCTGTACTTGATCCCAACTAAGATATAATTATCCCTTATTGGGGGCAGAACAGCCCTATTGGGTTTATTTAATGGTTAAATGATTCCCTTTTCTCTGTAATAATAATACAGTACCTGTACTTGATCCCAACTAAGATATAATTACCCCTTATTGGAGGCAAAATAATCCTGCTGCGTTTATTTAATGTTTTAATAAGTTAAGGTAGGAGATTCAAATTATGGAAAGATCCCTTATCCAGAAACCCCCCAGCTCCTGAGCATTCTGGATGACAGGTCCCATACCTGTATAAGTCAAACTAGAGCTCAATGTTATGTATCTCACCTAGAGATCCAAAGACATTTCCAAGCATTGGCTGCTGTCCACTAGCAGAGGTGCTGAAGTCTTTTCTCCGGAAACAAAACCCAGCAGGGCCGGCACATCCAACCCAGGGCACTTCTACTGTTATAAAGTCTACTGGCAGTCTGTGCCAATAGCCGACATACAGTACGGGGCTAAATGTGGGCACAGAGCGGGGCATATTGCTTAGTCACTGAGTACTGTGCAATCAGCCTTTACTGTTCCTCAGCTTTATTTATAGAGATGCTGATATCTAGAAGACATAAACAGAGCCAAGGGTGGGTATTTTTGCTATTTTCGCTGCGTTTTGGTTAATTTGCTTGTTCGTCTAATTGGAAGAGATACTGTTTTTGCCCTGTGCAAGAAGCTAGAATTGGATAGGTTCCACAAGGATTTGCCGAGAGTATAATGGCCCCAGGGGTATTATGGTGCCGGTGTATAGTCGCACACACACAAAGAGAACAGCAAGTTGTACGATCTGTATTTGCAACTGAAAGCTGCTCGTGTACAAAAGCAATTGGAAGCGATGTTTGGGTCGTATTAAAAAATATATTTTATTTTTCCTGCTTTTTCCTGCTCCTCTACTTTTAGGGAAAGGGGCAAAAAAGCCATGCAAAGGGCATCTGCTCCCCTCCAAGTGCAACTCAAGACACCTTGTACCTAGGGGATTTGTGGGGCTCATTTATCAACACTTGCCCATGGGCAGTAACCCATAGCAACCAATCAGCAACGGGCATTTTTCAGACGGCTACAGGTAGAAAAATGAATGCGACGATGCGATTGGTTGCCATGAGTTTCTATGGCAATGACCAAACTCTCTAAGAACCCTGTGCGTATAAATCAGATCCTTTACTTGCATTATTTATGTCTCAATGTTTTTTGGCCTGTGCGGGGTATGTGCCGGCCAAGGACATCTCGTTCCTATTACTGTTGGCTCCGTTACTGGGAAAGTTCTCACTCATTTGCCCATTTCTTTTATTTAAACCGAGGGGAACATATTCCATTCTCACCATCTTAGGTTTCGGGTTTATATCTTTATTCAGTACCCAACAGAGGGCAGAAAAGGAAACAAGGGGCCATATGGGTATTTTACGACCCCCATGCAGTATGCAAAGCGAGATTTCCGATCCAATTCAATGTGCTTTTTACCCACAATTCCCCCTCCCAGTGCTGCCATCTTGCCTCAATCATTCTTCCTATTGACTTATAAACTGTTTCTTTTGTTAATTTTATTTTTGTTTCCCAATATATATGGGGGGGGGGGGGGATATATCAAAGGGACAGTTCAGTGTAAAAATTAAACTGGGTTAAACAGATAAAAAATATTTTCAATATAGTTAGTTAGGCAAATATGTAATTTAATAAGCCTGGAGTGGGCAGATGTCTAACATAATAGCCAGAACACTACTTCCTCCTTTACAGCTCTCTAAGCTTTTAGCAGTCAGTAACCAATCAGTGACGTGAGGGGGAGCCATATGGGACACAACAGCCCCCCTAACCCCCCTGCAGGGTCCCCTACCCAATGTCCTCCCCTGAGCGCGTGTAAATTTAACATGTCAGGGGAGGAACGGTTGGGCAGAGGGAGCGCCGGCAAGGGTTGGGTCTGGGCCGTCGGGGCCCACTAATGCCAGGGCCCACCGGGATTTTTCCCGGTGTCCCAGAGGCCCAGTCTGACCCTGCCTGCATGCTC
Source organism: Xenopus tropicalis (assembly GCF_000004195.4). Taxonomy (NCBI): domain Eukaryota; kingdom Metazoa; phylum Chordata; class Amphibia; order Anura; family Pipidae; genus Xenopus; species Xenopus tropicalis. The sequence goes on along the minus strand of NC_030677.2, from coordinate 11,537,297 downwards.
ACAAACTAACTGACAGTTATGTCCCATGTGGCCCCCCCTAAAGTCACTAACTAACTAATAGCTTAGAAAGCAGGAAAGCAGGAAGTAGTGTTCTGGCTATTATGTTAGACATCTGCCCACTCCAGCCTTTATAGATTACATTTTTGCCTAACAAACTATATTACAAATATTTATTATTTAGCGCAGTTTATCTATTTTATCCAGTTTTTATTTTTTACACTGAACTGTTCCCTTAAGTCGCTGGTCCCTGTTTATTTAAACATTATCCACGTGTTATGGGGACACAATTATAAAAACCGATCTCCTTTCCTGGTTGGAGCTCTCCCCGTCGGAGCACGAAGCGCTCACAATGCAGATTCACACGCTTACACGCCACTGACGTGTTGTCACTTCCATTACACGAGTCGGCCTGCAGGTAATTAAGCCCCCCCCCCGCTTTCCTACTCATTTATACCCGGAGCTTTGTATCCGATTCATGTGATTAAGGTCTGTGTTTTGTTCCATCCAATGCAGAGCACAATCCATAAGGTTCAGCCTCAGCACTGACCCCCGTCTATTCCATTTTCCTTTTCTGTTGTCATGTGTAACATGGAGCATCCCTACCCGCTATTTATATTCCCCTTGTAATTCCCACACCTGACACAGCCTTCACTCACACGTTGTTTGTACATACCCCCCCCCCCTCAGGTTCCTATCAGGCTTCTCACTCACTTCAAAAGCCGCTATAAACCTCTATCCGCATCGTTTGGAGAAGCACAATAAATATAACATGTTCACAATACATTTTGCCTATTCTTTTAATGACATATTTTTTAAGTGAAGCAGTGACGGAGCATGGGACCTGTTATTCAGAGTCCTCGGAACGTGTTTTTTTTCCACATAAGGGGTCTTTATGTGTTTTGGATCTCCATATCTTAAAGGGATACTGCCATGATGTTTAAGGGGCACTTTTTATTTCTAAATGGCAAATAATTCCCTCTGCCATTTAACCTTTTATTCTTGAACCAACAAATGTATTTGTAGCTGTAATATTGGTGTGTAGGTGCCATCTCAGTGCCTTGTGCCTGAGTCTGAGCTTTCAGCCAGCGCTACACAGTAGAACTGCTTTCAGCTAACCTATTGTTTCTCCTACTCCCATGTAACTGGAGGAGTCCCAAGCCGGACTTGGATTTCTTACTATTGAGTGCTATTCTGATACCTACTGGGAGCTGCTATCTTGCTCCCTTCCCATTGTTCTGCTGATCGGCTGCTGGGGGGTGAGGGGGGGGATATAACTCCAACTTGCAGCGCAGCAGTAAAGTGTGACTTAATTGAAAATTCAAGTAACAGGGGTCTCACTGCAGCCTTAGCATATAAACATATCTACATGAAGCTTTATCGGCCAGAAAGCAAAGGTTAATGTTCCATTCAATAACTGAATATTTTTGTGGGCAAAATCCAGTCGATTCACCAACTGCTTAATTACTAATGACATGCTCGTCCGGCTGGGCAGCAGTGACCCCCGTCTATTCCATTTTCTTTTTCAGTTGTCGTGTTTAACGCGGAGCATCCCTACCCGCTATTTATATTCCCCTTGTAATTAGGTATAAGCCCTTTCAAAGCTGCAAATGGTAATTTAGGGTGTAAGCCTAGTGAGAGTCCCAGACTGAGTGTTGCTTGTGCAGCGGGAAATAGTAAATGTGTTTTAGGCCGAAGCTTCGGAGGGATCCAACTTGTTCCACATGTAAAAAAGAGGCACCGTTACCTTCTTGATGAGGTTGGTTCACTGTAGAAAAAATACACCGAGCAAAATTCGAAGAGCTGAGACTACCTTGTAGCTTATATTTAGTGAGAACTGTGTTCAAGTTCTAGGTCTTTTGGAGTGAAAGAACTTACCTGGTAAGATTATGGGTATTGTCCAGAAAAGGTAGAGAATTTTTGGGAACAACATGGTGTTAATTGCCACAAGTCTGCCCATCCAAGAGAGGTCTGTGAGAGGCCATGTTTGAAAGTAATGTGTAGCTTGGCTTCCAGTTTATCCCATAGGGATTCAGCTGTGTTGGAGTCAGGGCTCTGTCAAACCCAGTTAGGTTCTTCCCCTCCAAACCTATTCTGTATGGTGCTGGCTTTGTGCATGGGGTATTGTTGTGCCGAAACAGGAGAAAACCCTCCCCAAACTGTTGCCACCCAATAGGAAGGCCCTAGCCCAAACCATGGAAAACAACAGGCCACCATTATTTAAGTGCCAGCATTAAGCATTTAGGCAAATAGTTTGTCTTAAGGTCCCCATACACGGGCTGATTCTAGCTGGCGATATGGGTTCCTTAGACCGATTCGGCAGCTTAGGCCCGTGTATGGGCACTACCGACGGGCCTGCCCGACTGATACCTGGCCTGAAATTGGGCAGATCTCGATCGGCAGGTTAGAAAATCTAGTTGGATCGGGGACCTCATCGGCTCGTTGTTTCGATCCCCGCACCATCTTTTCCTATGCCTGTGGTAATAATTCGATCATTTGGCCCCAGGGCCAAATGATCCAATTAGCCTGCATTCTCCCAATATCGCCCACTTGTAGGTGGGGATATCAGGAGAAGATCCGCTCCCTTGGTGACATCGCCAAGCGAGCGGATCGGCCCGTGTATGAGGACCTTTAGCAGCAGCCAAATACAGACTATTCGGTAGAATTGCCAGTTGGTGAAAGCCTAGTGGAATGCAGTAGGATGACGGGAGACCGAGGGGGATTGTGCCAAAATTGAAAATTGAAAATTCGCAAAAAAATAGGTTAGGGGGGTTTGGCAGCTCTGAGAATAGTATTACTGGCAAAAAATGTGCCCAGATCCTGTTAAATCTATAGAGGCATATTTATTATATATATAGAAGATCCTGCGGCCTAACTGCCCAGTCTAGTAAAGGGGCAGTAAGGGCAAAGGTGCTGTTTGTTGCCGGTCCGCGGTTCTAACCCAGGAAGGTTTGGAACAACTCAGTACATCCAAGTGATTCCACTTAAAACCCCAATAAAGCAGCTGGGTATCATATTTCTCTGTAGATTGATTTATCATTGGGTTTGCATCAATTTTGTAGAATTCAGAGATAATTATTGTTCTCTCTATATAATGAAAGTGTCAGTGCTGCCGGCCCTATAGGGGATTTATCATGAAGAATTAAAAAAACAAGATACCCAAAGTGCCTTTCTCTTCAGCCCAATCTGGATCCGTACCATCCTGGCATTTTACAGATTCTGCAATTGCTTCTTAATAATTCAATTCCTAACCATCCCCCCCACATAATAAAAAAGCAATGGGGGTTAGTTGCTTGGATAATCGGCTCCAGGGAAAGAAACGTCACCCCAAAAATGTCAGCAGTTTGTGTGCGACGTGCCAATTGCTATAGAACAAAACTGTGTCTGGTTTGTGGATTTCTATTGTGGGGAGAATGTTATCTTGAATAAACCAGATGGAATATCTCCGGAGATTAGCCGAGATGCACAACAGCTACTAAGGCATTTAGGGTATTGTTTGGTATTGTTTGTGATCAGATACCCAACTTATACCCAGGGAATAGTGAGTGCAGTTGTGCAAGCGTAGGTGCCCGACAAATGGCTAAATAATGGCACAATCATAACTAATAATAAAATATCATTGTCTGTCACCTTCATCTGTGTCTGTAGGCAGTGGTTACATTTGGAGCCCCCATTGGAGGTTAAACCTTTAGTCAGGGACCCCCTTTTTTGGGTTTAGAACAAGGTTAAAGTTATAGGAAAACATTGCTGTATCAGTCATTCGGCCATAGTTCCAAAAAGATCTAGAACAGAAAACACGTTTTCGTCCAAATTTCACCCTAAGCGACCTTCATGCTGGGCTTTCAGATGATTCTAGGAGAGCAAGTAAGCTTTGTCTGTTGATGGGATTTTGAAATCGGTTTTTAAAAAGAGCAAATGGATTTTTTTATGTTTAATTTTGAAAAGTGACATGGGGCTAGACACCTGTTTCCCAGTCACACTTTACTGCTGCGCTGCAAGTTAGAGTGATTTCCCCCCCCCTCCCCCCCAGCAGCCGATCAGCAGAACAATGGGAAGGGAGCAAGATAGCAGCTCCCAGTAGGTATCAGAATAGCACTCAATAGTAAGAAATCCAAGTCCGGCTTGGGACTCCTCCAGTTACATGGGAGTAGGAGAAACAATAGGTTAGCTGAAAGCAGTTCTAATGTGTAGCGCTGGCTGAAAGCTCAGACTCAGGCACACTTTACTGCTGCGCTGCAAGTTGGAGTGATATCCCCCCCTCCCCCATCAACCGATGAGCAGAACAATAGGAAGGGAGCAAGATAGCAGCTCCCAGTAGGTATCAGAATAGCACTCAATAGTAAGAAATCCAAGTCCGGCTTGGGACTCCTCCAGTTACATGGGAGTAGGAGAAACAATAGGTTAGCTGAAAGCAGTTCTATTGTATAGCGCTGGCTCCTTCTGAAAGCTCAGACTCAGGCACACTTTACTGCTGCGCTGCAAGTTCGGAGTGATACCCCCCCCCCAGCAGCCTATCAGCAGAACAATAGAAAGGGAGCAAGATAGCAGCTCCCTGACACCTGCATTGCTAAAAATGCTTTCATGCCCCACCTAGTGGTAGAGATGAATATAGCACTCAATAGTAAAAATCCAAGTCCGGCTTGAGACTTCTCCAGTTACATGGGAGTAGGAGAAACAACAGCTTATCTCAAAGCAGTGCCATTGTGAAGTGCTGGCTCTTTCTGAAAGATCAGAATCAGGCACAATGACTGGAGATGGCACCTACACACTAATATTACAACTTAAAAAAACAAATTTATTGGTTTAAGAAGAAAATTTTAAATGGTAGGATAAATTATAATATTAATAAAAACTACACCATAAAAATCATGACAGAGTCTCTTTAATCTCACCTTACCTGGCCTTGAGGCTGAGCCTTCTTTGCTCCAGGCACCACCAGAGGGGCCCGTCCCACAGTGAGGGAACCAGTGCCCTAAGGCACACATTTAAATCCGAAAATACATTTTTCATTCTTTTCCCAATGTCATCAGTAACTTAATTTAGGTTTGTCTTCGAGCCAAACTTGTCATTGACAAGCCAATTTAGTATACACTTCTAGATATGCTTCCAGCCTATTGGTGAAGCTATTGGCCAATCCAACATCTACAAACAAGTGCTGCTCCTTGGGATAAAGACATAGAAGGAGCTCCTCTTCAACTATAATAACGTTCAGACCTGACTATATCTTGTCGGATAAATCAATCTTTATTCTGGTAACTCCACGTTAAACACTTATTTTTTTTTTTTTAAATTTCAGCTTGAACTAAATAACATAAATAAAGACGTTCTAACAGGGCCAAATAGGAAAGGTCCATAATAGTCCCTAGTATGCAATCCCTTCGTAATGATTCATGTAATGTTATCAAGGGGTTGATTGAAGTTAACCGGACGGAGTTTTGCAGATACATGGATTAATCCACTAGCATTGCTCCCTGTGGCCCTGGTGTTGCCTTTAACAAGCTACGCATGGATAGAGACAGCAGTGACACAGTGACTTTGCGCTCCCCGGCATGTTCAAGCTGTTGTATTCATTCTAACTACATCTACATCTAATAGACTGAGGTCACGGATATCTCTCGGTTTGGGCTCTTTCTTGGAAAGAATAAAAATAGAACCTAGGGTATCGTTAGATATTCTCAGTTTCACTATAGAGTCTTCTCAAGTTGGTTGGATCTTGTGCTTCTTGGTCTATTTTCCCCCCTATTAGGATGACTCCTTTCCTTACACAATATACTTGCCCCCTCAACTTCCATTGAATGTTTTTGTCCTAGCGCACAACTGGATCACCGTGGGCACAACCCATTTAAGAATGGGTCAAATACTCTACTTTGGTTGCATATTATTGTTTGAGGTCTTTTTTGAGGTCTTAGAGAAGCAGAAATTAGATTGAGACTGCAAGTGGGTCTCAAGTGTAGTGTCTCAAATGTAAAATATATATTTGTATTTAATATTTATAGAGTTGTTTGGCCAGAAATACTGACAATTGAAGTATCATAGGTATCTAGAGAATTCTGGATTGGACTCTTGGGGCTGACGGTTACTAGATCAATGAGGTGAGAAGTAGTGATGAACGAATCTGTCCCGTTTTGCTTTGCCGAAAAATTTGCAAATCTTTCAAAAGATTCGCGAAATGGCAAAAAATTTACGAAACGGCGAAAATGTTGCACATGAAAAATTTGGGCGCCCGCGACTATTTATTCTGACGCCACAACTATTCTTTGATGCTGTGACTATTTATTCTGACGCCACAACTATTCTTTGATGCTGTGACTATTTATTCTGACGCCACAACTATTCTTTGATGCCGTGACTATTTATTCTGACGCCGCGACTATTTATTCTGATGCCGCGACTATTTATTCTGACGCCACAACTATTCTTTGATGCCGTGACTATTTATTCTGACGCCGCGACTATTTATTCTGACGCCACAACTATTCTTTGATGCCGTGACTATTTATTCTGACGCCGCGACTATTTATTCTGACGCCGCAACTATTTATTCTGACGCCACAACTATTCTTTGATGCCGTGAATATTTATTTTGACACCACGCCTATTTATTTTGACGCCGCAACTATTTATTTTGACGCCGCAACTATTTATTTTGACACCACGACAATTCTTTTGACGCACAGCAAATTTTTTCATCCGCTTCACGAAACGCAGAATTTCGCCGCAAATCCATGCCTGGCGAAACATTTCGCCCATCACTAGTGAGAAGGTTAGATGGTGAAAAGAACTGATGGTCGGAAGGTTTGTAGAGTTTGGGAAGTAGATTTTCCCTAATTTTGAGAAGCTTCTGGATCATTTATTCATATGGAGGTAGGAGAATAGATTGCAACTATATCCTTCAGGTCTCCAAGCTATAATTGTGTCAACCCTTTCTCCTTGTAGATTGTAAGCTCTTTTGGGCAGGGCTCTCTTCACCTCTTGTATCGGTTATTGATTGCTTTATATGTTACTCTGTATGTCCAATGTATGGAACCCACTTATTGTACAGCGCTGCGGGGTATGTTGGCGCTTTATAAATAAATGTTAATAATAATAATAATAATAATGAAACTGGCATATGGCCAAGGTTCACCGAGATGACATTTAATGGTGTCCCTTGAAAGTATCCTGCTCGTTGCTCAATAGCTGTTTATTACATGCTCCGTTGTCTTTATATTCCATTCTATTACTGAGCACTTTGCTTGTGATAGACTTTCATCCATTATATGTGTTTGGGGTTCAAACATCAACTTGGCCTGTGACTTATTGGATGTTTGAACAGGCGTGATATTGGCTCTCATTTCATGTAATGCCTTGATGGTTCTTCCCACAGCCCTGCCAGGAAATCGTTTCAGATGGCACTTAGTCTTAGGCAGAACAAATAAGAGATCTGAGGGTAAAATAAAAACACAATGGCTGTGTATTTACAGCAAATAACCATGTACTTCTTGATTTTACTGCAGCTTAGTTTTGAAAAATTGTTCTTCGGAATGCGCCGTATTTGTGCAGTACATTAGCAATTTATACTCTTTACTCTTGGTTTAATGTTAGATCGTGGATAGGAAACCGCCAGCTAAACTCCAACTACCTGCACAGCTTGGGTATAATAAAGAGTAACCCTGCTACGGCCTCTCATAAATCCAACAATTCTGCCTTTTTTTTTTCAAGTCTTGCCTCGTACTATAAATGAAATCATCCATCAGTCTAAAACCTCAACCTTTCATTGTAAATCTGTAAATAAACAAATAAATGACAACGCTGTTAAACCACAGACTTTAGGGTTCGTTTCTTAAGGTGGGAGGGGGTGCAAGATGCATAGAGCAAATAAATAGCACTGGTATAAATAAGGTTATGTAATAGAAGACCAGGTCTAGTTACCTATAGCAACTGGTCAGCAGGTGGCATTTACAGGCTTACAGTTTACTTATTTGAAAACAAGCATTTTGGGGCAGTTCTCTCATCTAAATGTGGCCAATAACAGCTGCCAAGTCAGTCCCTCCGGATTAAGTTGCACGCTGAAGTTGCAAGCCGTGTAAAAAAGTTTTTATTTGCCCAAGTACATACAAAAAACAAGAGCAACGTTTCGGGACCCTTTCTCAAGCTAATGGTGCACTAATTAGTGTTGAAGTTATAAAGGGTGTGAAACGGGTGGGGATAGAGAAACCCTCCCCTATTCCAGTGATGGCATGGTTAATTACAACAATCTAACCATGTATGTGCATAATGACAACCATTCCTTCTTATATATAGAAAAGTGTTAACAATTATACATTTAGTCCACATATGTGCATTAATCAAATCATTGATATTAACATGGTGTATAACTGGAACACTCATCTCTGAGACGTTTAGAGGACTAGTTCAGCACATCATACTCAGTACCTCTCTGAGACTCATTGTAGTAAACAGGAATAATCTCCCACTCTCAGTGTATCCAGTGTTATCCAGTTAGTAACCTTAAAAAAAAAAAAGATATATATATTGATACATCACATAAAAATAAATATAAAGAAACACACCAATATATGTACATTCACAGGTATAAAAGTTACTCGCTTAAAGATAAACATTGCAGGCATATATTCTCTATTCAGACCTCGGGGCCAAATTGTATCCAATTTGTTAATCCAAAACATTTCTCTGTGTTTCAATTGGATATTGACCCCCATGCAAGGTGAGGTTCTTCCAGTATTTGCACCTGATACCCGTTTGGGTAAGTTAACACAGAGTTGAGCTCCCAAATACTGCTATTCCTCCAGATTAAGTTGGCAGTTTATTAGTCAATCTAGGACAGGGGTCCCCAGCCTTTCTTACTCGTGAACCACAGTCAAATGTAAAAAGACTTGGGGAGCAACACAAGCAGCATAAAAGTTCATGGAGGAGCCAAATAAGGGCTGTGATTGGCTATTAGGCGGCCTCTATGCACCCAATCAGCTTATAGGGGCTTTATTTGGTAGGGAATCTTGTTTTTATTCAACCAAAACTTGCCCCCAAGTCAGGAATTCAAAAATAACTACCTGGTTTGGGGGCACTGAGAGCAACATCCAAGGGGTTGGGGAGCAACATGTTGCCCCGGAGCCACTGGTTGGGGATCACTGATCTATGGGGCTAGTCAACATTCCTGCCTGACCAATATCTGGCTCAAAAATCAGCTAAATAACAACAGAGGAGTTTTAAAAATCTTTTGCCATGAAAACTCCGGTGCTGCATTCTTTGTCCGATAGGACCTCATAGCTTCCATTGCCTGACCCAAGCACTGGCCCCAGAGCCAACAATCAGATCAGCTTGATTTGGCTCTGCACAATAGTGGCAAAATTGGGCCCAGATCTGCTCCTTTGGCGACCTGAGTCAGATTAGCAATTCTAAGCAGTGTATGACCATCTTAACTAGTGAGTGATGCCTTGGTAGGCCTCCATTTGGAGCCTTTGTACATAATATTGTACAGGTATAGGACCCATTATCCAGAATGCTTGTAACCAAGGGTATTCTGAATAAGGGGTCTTTCCGTAATTTGGATCTCCATACCGTAAGTCTACTAAAAAAATCAATAAAACATTAATTAAACCCAATTGGATTGTTTTATTACTACAGAGAAAAAGGAAATCAGTCTGAAAATTCTAAATTATTTGATTAAAATGGAGTCTATGGGAGATGGGGTTTCCGTAATTTGGAGCTTTCTGGATAACGGGTTTCCGGATAAGGGGTCCCATACCTGTACTATCTATCTGCCAATAACCACAACTCTCTTGCACATTGAATTAATGGCAGTTCTCGTTTTGCACCCCAAAGTTTCAGGCAATCTATTATCATTTACTGTAAATGAATGGCTATGCCCTGCCCATGTAATATCATTGTGAAGCTCAACTTCTTAAATAATATCTTTTGCACCCATTTTCTGGTGTAACTTGCACCTAACGACCCATGTAAAATTCTGTGCCTGAAATTCTGGATTTAAAAATGCTGGAATTTGGGAAAATGAGATGGCAAATTGAAGCAAATGTCAGCCTTTAGAACTTGGTCTTGGTTCATAAATGAGGCACCTGGATCTGCTGCACCACTATGGCTAAGGAAAACCATTGAAGAATTTTTCTTTCATTAGCAATTTCCTAAATGAAATTACAATAATAGTAATAATGCCGAGTATGCTTTATGCAGTACTTTAGCTTGGGTGCCTACAGGACAAGACAGTAGGCTAATTAAAGATGAAAGTACAGTATCAGGTTTAAAGTGATGTTGGCACGCTGGCGAGAGTAGGGTTTTGTCCCTTAATGAAAACATCTCTTTGCTGCCAAACTATCAGTATCACTTACTGTACAGAGAGAAGCGGCTCGTGCCCCCATAGGGATACAGATACAGTCCCACTTGTAGTATTTAGCGTCCCAAAAGGAGGAATAATGTCAGGGTTCTTCATCCATGACCTCTGTCACGGAACACCTTCCTATTGTGCCGAGAGGTGGGATTTGATTGGCTATAAGGCAGCGGTTCTCAACCTGCGGGTCGGGACCCCTTTGAGGATCAAACGGCCCTTTAGCAGGGGTCTCCTAAGACCATCGGAAAACACATATTTCCAATGGTTTTAGGAATAATTTTATGGTTGGGGGTCACCACAACATGAGGAACTGTATTAAAGGGTCGCGGCATTAGGAAGGTTGGGAACCACTGCTATAAGGGAATAACAAATCAACATTTAATCAAATCATCATCAAACAAATGTGGTAAACGAACTCAAATTAGCAAAACTATTATCCCCCAACCCACAGACTATTCTACAACTTGTATTATTCTCCTATTATTCTCCTAATGTTCTGTTGTTGATTCTTCTCTAGATTCTGCCCCTTTTTATTTTATAGTATCTTCCTATTGTTCTATTACCCGCATTTTGCTTTTTTTTTTGGTAATGTTCTGATCTTCTCAAAGATGGTCCCCGTGTTTATGGACTCACAAGTGTTGACCCAGGTTCTACTCTGTAGGAAAGGTACAAAGCTTCCCTTAAATACGTCTCCCCTGAATACAGGGAGCGAAGGCCCAATTGGTGTTTTTCCATTGGAGCTTGGGGAAAAATGCCCTGTACCCTTCTGTGTCCCACCTGTCACTGACATTAACGGAAACTTCAGTCACCGCTCGCTACATTCATGTGACTTACAGGGGACACGGAGGGGGCGTATTGGCTGTTTCTTCTCCGACTGAAATAGGATGACAGAGGACCATTTTTTGCGCTATAGGCCCAAAGCCCAGAGGTCATTTATGGTACTGTTAATTTGTTACAGCTCCAAATTCAGAACAAATGCACAAATCTACTGGACAGGATCACGTTGTTGAAAACAGTAGAGCAGAACATGTATGTCCCAGTTGCTGCAATGGCAACATGAGTTCTATGGTTATAGAGTTATCTCCGGAGCCTGGGTCTGTAGTTAGCCATGTTGCCAGTTTATAATGGCAAAACCCAATCTGAAAGCTAGAAAGTCATCGGAACATTCACAGGGCTAAGGAACCTGTTGTTAACCATGGTCCCTGCCAGTGGCAACATATAGTTGAGTAGTTGTAGAACCTTCACAAGACTAGAGCAACCAATACAGGAGGGTTAAACCAATCTGCAGCCGTTCAGCACATTATACCATTCATAAAGCCAACGGAACTATTAAACAACCAGAGCAGTTTCCACAAGACTAGATTGACCTGTAGACAATCACTAGTCATAGCACTTAAATTTCACTATTCCCACCTGTAGCCATTCAGAACATTAGAACTTTCTCAGCACTATACCCACCTGTAGCCATTCAGAACATTAGAACTCTCTCAGCACTATTCCCACCTGTATCCATTCAGAACATTAGAACTTTCTCAGCACTATACCCACCTGTAGCCATTCAGAACATTAGAACTCTCTCAGCACTATTCCCACCTGTAGCCATTCAGAACATTAGAACTTTCTCAGCACTATTCCCACCTGTATCCATTCAGAACATTAGAACTTTCTCAGCACTATTCCCACCTGCAGCCATTCAGAACATTAGAACTCTCTCAGCACTATTCCCACCTGTAGCCATTCAGAACATTAGAACTTTCTCAGCACTATTCCCACCTGCAGCCATTCAGAACATTAGAACTCTCTCAGCACTATTCCCACCTGTAGCCATTCAGAACATTAGAACTTTCTCAGCACTATTCCCACCTGTAGCCATTCAGAACATTAGAACTCTCTCAGCACTATTCCCACCTGTAGCCATTCAGAACATTAGAACTTTCTCAGCACTATTCCCACCTGTAGCCATTCAGAACATTAGAACTCTCTCAGCACTATTCCCACCTGTAGCCATTCAGAACATTAGAACTTTCTCAGCACTATTCCCACCTGTAGCCATTCAGAACATTAGAACTCTCTCAGCACTATACCCACCTGTAGCCATTCAGAACATTAGAACTTTCTCAGCACTATTCCCACCTGTAGCCATTCAGAACATTAGAACTCTCTCAGCACTATTCCCACCTGTATCCATTCAGAACATTAGAACTTTCTCAGCACTATACCCACCTGTAGCCATTCAGAACATTAGAACTTTCTCAGAACTATTCCCCCCTGTAGCCATTCAGAACATTAGAACTTTCTCAGCACTATACCCACCTGTAGCCATTCAGAACATTAGAACTTTCTCAGCACTATACCCACCTGTAGCCATTCAGAACATTAGAACTTTCTCAGAACTATTCCCCCCTGTAGCCATTCAGAACATTAGAACTTTCTCAGCACTATTCCCACCTGTAGCCATTCAGAACATTAGAACTCTCTCAGCACTATTCCCCCCTGTAGCCATTCAGAACATTAGAACTCTCTCAGCACTATTCCCACCTGTAGCCATTCAGAACATTAGAACTTTCTCAGAACTATTCCCCCCTGTAGCCATTCAGAACATTAGAACTTTCTCAGCACTATACCCACCTGTAGCCATTCAGAACATTAGAACTCTCTCAGCACTATTCCCACCTGTAGCCATTCAGAACATTAGAACTTTCTCAGAACTATTCCCCCCTGTAGCCATTCAGAACAATAGAACTCTCTCAGCACTATTCCCCCCTGTAGCCATTCAGAACATTAGAACTTTCTCAGCACTATACCCACCTGTAGCCATTCAGAACATTAGAACTTTCTCAGCACTATTCCCACCTGTAGCCATTCAGAACATTAGAACTCTCTCAGCACTATTCCCACCTGTATCCATTCAGAACATTAAAACTCTCTCAGCACTATTCCCACCTGTAGCCATTCAGAACATTAGAACTTTCTAAGGACTAGACCAACTTGTAGCCAACTTGTAAAAGTCGCTGTATGTCTCACTTGATTGCAAGCTCCTATAAGCAACAGAGCTTGGCTTCCATCTTGTCAGTTTTAAACTGAGTATTTCCATTTATTTCATTTGCTTGCCGAATGCTGACGATCAATCAGTGAGTTACGGGAGCCATTAATAATTTATCTCCCTATATTGAAAGTGTGAAATCCAGGTGTTCCCACATTAGAGTCGATATACCGGCGGAGGAGTTGGCTTCTCATTATTACTGCCATTAACTGTTGGTGCAACGGGGATCCAGTTTCTCCGTGCCGGACGTATAATACTCCCTTTGGGCTGAAAGGGTTAAGAGATTTATTCCCTGAAATTTGTTCAGCCGAGATAATTGCTTTTTATGTAGCGTTCAATTTTCATTATGGCCGGCTTGAGAGCCGAAATTTCTCTCTTCCCCCCCCCCCCCAGTAACGCCAACTCTCACACTGAAACAAATCACACGCGTTTTTAATTTCTTTGCTTCTAACTGGGAGAATCTGCTGTGAAATGCGTTGGGCGCCCCCTTGTTATATTAAAGGGAAAGCGTGACGTTTCTATTTGAGACATAATTTGATTAACAGAAGATTAATGGAGGAGTCTCTTTTATAAATAATAGCCCTGGAGCTGTAAATATAATTCTTGCAAACAACAACTGTGCAGTCTCGCTTTATGGCAGGGATATTCTCAGTGTCAGAGCCTGTGTGCCACAATCATTTAACCGCTGCCGGAATGACTCATTAGCATTTACTGCACTGCTGTTTGGAGATGCCTGTGGCCAGTTTCACATTGAGAGGGAAAAGATAAAGCAGATTAGCCGAGGCGGAATAAACAGAATAAGCCACAAGCTGTAACAATGTTAATATCTGGAATTTTTAGTTTCCGTTTACAAAATATATTCAATTTTCAGAGAATTGCATGCTATAGAACTGTGATGCTCTGGATGTTTTGTTATACAGATAGCTAGAATCTCAGCCATAAAGCAGGGCAGGACTGCTGCTTACAATGGGGGGATCAGATAGGATCTGTGCCACTGTGACAGAATGCTCTGTTATACAGATAGCTAGAATCTCAGCCATAAAGCAGGGCAGGACTGCTGCAATGGGGGGGGGATCAGATAGGATCTGTGCCACTGTGACAGAATGCTCTGTTATACAGATAGCTAGAATCTCAGCCATAAAGCAGGGCAGGACTGCTGCTTACAATGGGGGGGGGATCAGATAGGATCTGTGCCACTGTGACAGAATGCTCTGTTATACAGATAGCTAGAATCTCAGCCATAAAGCAGGGCAGGACTGCTGCTTACAATGGGGGGATCAGATAGGATCTGTGCCACTGTGACAGAATGCTCTGTTATACAGATAGCTAGAATCTCAGCCATAAAGCAGGGCAGGACTGCTGCTTACAATGGGGGGAATCAGATAGGATCTGTGCCACTGTGACAGAATGCTCTGTTATACAGATAGCTAGAATCTCAGCCATAAAGCAGGGCAGTACTGCTGCTTACAATGGGGGGATCAGATAGGATCTGTGCCACTGTGACAGAATGCTCTGTTATACAGATAGCTAGAATCTCAGCCATAAAGCAGGGCAGGACTGCTGCTTACAATGGGGGGATCAGATAGGATCTGTGCCACTGTGACAGAATGCTCTGTTATACAGATAGCTAGAATCTCAGCCATAAAGCAGGGCAGGACTGCTGCTTACAATGGGGGGATCAGATAGGATCTGTGCCACTGTGACAGAATGCTCTGTTATACAGATAGCTAGAATCTCAGCCATAAAGCAGGGCAGGACTGCTGCTTACAATGGGGGGGATCAGATAGGATCTGTGCCACTGTGACAGAATGCTCTGTTATACAGATAGCTAGAATCTCAGCCATAAAGCAGGGCAGGACTGCTGCTTACAATGGGGGGATCAGATAGGATCTGTGCCACTGTGACAGAATGCTCTGTTATACAGATAGCTAGAATCTCAGCCATAAAGCAGGGCAGGACTGCTGCTTACAATGGGGGGGATCAGATAAGATCTGTGCCACTGTGACAGAATGCTCTGTTATACAGATAGCTAGAATCTCAGCCATAAAGCAGGGCAGGACTGCTGCTTACAATGGGGGGGGGGGGATCAGATAGGATCTGTGCCACTGTGACAGAATGCTCTGTTATACAGATAGCTAGAATCTCAGCCATAAAGCAGGGCAGGACTGCTGCTTACAATGGGGGGATCAGATAGGATCTGTGCCACTGTGACAGAATGCTCTGTTATACAGATAGCTAGAATCTCAGCCATAAAGCAGGGCAGGACTGCTGCTTACAATGGGGGGGATCAGATAAGATCTGTGCCACTGTGACAGAATGCTCTGTTATACAGATAGCTAGAATCTCAGCCATAAAGCAGGGCAGGACTGCTGCTTACAATGGGGGGATCAGATAGGATCTGTGCCACTGTGACAGAATGCTCTGTTATACAGATAGCTAGAATCTCAGCCATAAAGCAGGGCAGGACTGCTGCTTACAATGGGGGGATCAGATAGGATCTGTGCCACTGTGACAGAATGCTCTGTTATACAGATAGCTAGAATCTCAGCCATAAAGCAGGGCAGTACTGCTGCTTACAATGGGGGGGATCAGATAGGATCTGTGCCACTGTGACAGAATGCTCTGTTATACAGATAGCTAGAATCTCAGCCATAAAGCAGGGCAGTACTGCTGCTTACAATGGGGGGAATCAGATAGGATCTGTGCCACTGTGACAGAATGCTCTGTTATACAGATAGCTAGAATCTCAGCCATAAAGCAGGGCAGGACTGCTGCTTACAATGGGGGGGATCAGATAGGATCTGTGCCACTGTGACAGAATGCTCTGTTATACAGATAGCTAGAATCTCAGCCATAAAGCAGGGCAGGACTGCTGCTTACAATGGGGGGGGGGGGGGGTCAGATAGGATCTGTGCCACTGTGACAGAATGCTCTGTTATACAGATAGCTAGAATCTCAGCCATAAAGCAGGGCAGGACTGCTGCTTACAATGGGGGATCAGATAGGATCTGTGCCACTGTGACAGAATGCTCTGTTATACAGATAGCTAGAATCTCAGCCATAAAGCAGGGCAGGACTGCTGCTTACAATGGGGGGATCAGATAGGATCTGTGCCACTGTGACAGAATGCTCTGTTATACAGATAGCTAGAATCTCAGCCATAAAGCAGGGCAGGACTGCTGCTTACAATGGGGGGATCAGATAGGATCTGTGCCACTGAGACAGAATGCTCTGTTATACAGAATTCAGGGGAAAGCATGGCAGTATGTACCTGAGCGCAGTGCCTATTAATGCTGCAGGGCTTTGCTAATGAGGCCCTCTGAGAGGCAGTGCCGGTGCTGGAGTAGGTGAATGGGTTTATCTTTTATTCAGCCAAATCACTTCAGTGAGACCCAGATCTTTTCCTTTCTCCTGTCTGTCCTGGAATAAAGTCAATATAATAACACATCTCGATGCCTTTGCACGTTGCGCGGGGCTTTCATTCTGACAAGTGAAATGTTTATTTTGGGCCACTTGCCAGTATATTTCCTCTCTGTTCCGCTACCTACAGACTTCTCAGAGCCCGGCCAGTGACACCCGCTTATTGTGGCTACTAAACATTGCTTTCATAATGTTATAAGTTACTGTGTGCATATACCTTCTATCTACTGCCTATAGGTAGGAGCTGCCATACTGCTTCCCCAGACTCATAATATAGTGAATAAAGTACCCCCTGTTGTAACATATAGGGATATTATAAGTCACAGAGGAGTTCCTTATAATATATAGTGAATAAAGTACCCCCTATTGTAACATATAGGGATATCATAAGCCCCCGAGGAGTTCCTTATAATATATAGTGAATAAAGTGCCCCCTATTGTAACATATAGGGATATTATAAGCCCCCGAGGAGTTCCTTATAATATATAGTGAATAAAGTACCCCCATATTGTAATATATAGGGATATTATAAGCCCCCGAGGAGTTCCTTATAATATATAGTGAATAAAGTACCCCCTGTTGTAACATATAGGGATATTATAAGCCCCCGAGGAGTTCCTTATAATATATAGTGAATAAAGTACCCCCTATTGTAACATATAGGGATATTATAAGCCCCCGAGGAGTTCCTTATAATATATAGTGAATAAAGTACCCCCTATTGTAACATATAGGGATATCATAAGCCCCCGAGGAGTTCCTTATAATATATAGTGAATAAAGTGCCCCCTATTGTAACATATAGGGATATTATAAGCCCCCGAGGAGTTCCTTATAATATATAGTGAATAAAGTGCCCCCTATTGTAACATATAGGGATATTATAAGCCCCCGAGGAGTTCCTTATAATATATAGTGAATAAAGTGCCCCCTATTGTAACATATAGGGATATTATAAGCCCCCGAGGAGTTCCTTATAATATATAGTGAATAAAGTGCCCCCTATTGTAACATATAGGGATATTATAAGCCCCCGAGGAGTTCCTTATAATATATAGTGAATATAGTGCCCCCTATTGTAACATATAGGGATATTATAAGTCCCCGAGGAGTTCCTTATAATATATAGTGAATATAGTGCCCCCTATTGTAACATATAGGGATATTATAAGTCACTGAGGAGTTCTATGGCCAGATATGAACTTCAAGGTGACTTCTAATATCCTCATATTTTACAACAGGGGGTACTGTATTTATTACAATATACAAGTTTTAGTGAGTCACGTGACAGAAATGACATCACTAAGCTCCGATTATAACTGATGACATCACTAAGCACCGTTTATAAGGATATCATTTACAATTTGGTCCCATAGGGAAATGACCAAATTGTATATTATGTAGCTATTATATAGGTCTTGTAGCGATTTTTCTATCTCTGTGAAGCAAGGACCATGGTAACTCCCACCTATATACAAAGTGCAAGGGGGTTGAGGCTGGCGGACTTCATGAGGGGGTGGGGCCCTGGGGTGGTAGCTCCGATACTGCCCATATATTGTATATATAAGCATATATATTGTATACTGCACATCAGGTGATGTATTTCATTATATGCTAAGCTATAGTTTCACAAAATAAGCCCCCCAAGCTGCCAAAACTTGGATACAGTTAAGGGTCTGGTAGCTTGAGTTTTCACTATAAATGGGATTAATTCCTCACTAAACATCAACTGTAAGGAAACCCACCCACCCCTATCCCCACTGTCCCTAATGGTCCTTAGAGGAGAAAGAATTCAGCTTTGTTTAATTAGAGATGCAAGAGAACTCACCAATGAGAATGCCGCTGTTCATAAGTTTAATTACAAATGCAAGAGAATTTGCCAATGAGAATGATGCTAACCATAAGCTTAATTAGAGATGCAAGAGAATTCACCAATGAGAATGATGCTAACCATAAGCTTAATTAGAGATGCAAGAGAATTCACCAATGAGAATGATGCTAACCATAAGCTAAATTAGAGATGCAAGAGAATTCACCAATGAGAATGATGCTAACCATAAGCTTAATTAGAAATGCAAGAGAATTCACCAATGAGAATGCAGCTGACCATAAGTTTAATTACAGATGCAAAAAAATTCACCAGTGAGAATGTTGATGAGCAAAAGTTTAATTACAAATGCAAGAGAATTCACCACTGAGAATGATGCTAACCATAAGCTTAATTAGAGATGCAAGAGAATTCACCAATGAGAATGATGCTAACCATAAGCTTAATTAGAAATGCAAGAGAATTCACCAATGAGAATGCAGCTGACCATAAGTTTAATTACAGATGCAAAAAAATTCACCAGTGAGAATGTTGATGAGCAAAAGTTTAATTACAAATGCAAGAGAATTCACCAATGAGAAGGCTGCTCACCATAAGTTTAATTAGAGATGCAAGAGAATTCACCAATGAGAATGCTGCTGTTCATAAATTTAATTACAGATGCAAAAAAATTCACCAGTGAGAATGTTGATGAGCAAAAGCTTAATTACAAATGCAAGAGAATTCACTAATGAGGATGATGCTGACCAAAAAGCTTAATTACAGATGTTGCTTGCCTACAGCTCCCAGCAAGTTATAACCCTTAATAATCTGGTAAAGCATGCTGGGATTTGTAGTCTAGCAACAAGTGCTTGTCAAGTGAACAGTGTTTAGATCCAGGAAGAGCATTGAGTTCAGATCCCCCCCACACAAGGGTAATCTGCATCCCCAGCCCAATATTGTTAGCCTTGGACCCTGTTATTTTTTTGTGTGTTCTTTTAATTAGCAGCCTGGCCAATCAGGTGGGATTCAGAGAGCAGAACAAGCTCAGCCCGGCAGGGTAGAAATCAAGATTTCCTATTTAGCGAGACAAAGGAAATTACGGGCAGGACTCCTACTTTTATTCTCTTCTCCGTGGCTCCTATTGAATGTGACACAATGGTGACAATGGGCCATTTGCAGAAGTGACAGCTCAATGCAATCAGCGCATTGTTCAGACCCAATTCCCTCAGAGACCTCTCAAATGATCTTTTCAGCCTAAATATTGCATTGTCTCCCTGTTTAATTCCTGCCCGGGAGTCTGCAACGGGGGAAGCCGGAGAGGAGCGGGAACTTTATCCCCTTTTATTTGTGTAGAGCTGGGCAAATGGAGGGCTGAATGGGGGATTCCAGGAGATTTATGCCCCCCAGGCTATATAGACTTATCTGCTTCACATTATTTTATAATATATCATAATATATTTATATATGGGTTCACCAGTATGCCAATTATCTGCAGGGGGTACATATATTCCCCTTAAATTCTCTCATTACATGTAGTGCACTCAGTTGTGCAATGCATCATGGTACCTGTGCCGCCTGAATTTGCATGCATGCTTATGAGTGGAAGCTGCCATACTGCTTTACTAGTACAATTCATTGTATCATCAGATTTCAGCAGAAGTGAGTAATATTACAGACTCTCACCTCAAATCCATCAATGTTTGTGCCCAGTGTATCTAAAGCCTAATGAGCCCTGGCTACATCCTATAAGGCAGTGGAACCCAAAGTATGGGCATGGCCCTGCTGGGTGGGTCTTAGAGCAATGCCGGGGGGGTGGGTCAGTCTAAAGGCCAGTTAGGGAGAGATTTGGGACCATGTGTTCTCCTACATATACTTGAACGCTCAGCTTGAAGGCCAGTTTGGGTTAGATTCAGTGTGAATATGTATTTGCTTTACCTTTATGTTAACTTTTAGTATGTTATAGAAAGTCCTATTCCTAGAAACGTTGCAATTGGTCTTCATTAATTATTATTTATTTTTTTTATAGTTTTTGAATTATTTGCCTTCTCCTATTACATCAGGGCTCCCCAACCTTTCTTACTCGTGAGCCACAGTCAAATGTAAAAAGACTTGGGGAGCAACACAAGCATCATAAAAGTTCATGGAGGTGCCAAATAAGGGCTGTGATTGGCTATTAGGGGCCTCTATGCACCCTATCAGCTTACAGGGGCTTTATTTGGTAGGAAATCTTGTTTTTATTCAACCAAAACTTGCCCCCAAGTCAGGAATTCAAAAATAACTCCCTGGTTTGGGGGCACTGAGAGCAACATCCAAGGGGTTGGTGAGCAACATGTTGCCCCTGAGTCACTGACCCCAGCGGCCAAAAAAACTATTGTGGGCAATAGTTTATATTCAGTCCCTCTCCTTATCATATTCTAGTTTTTTATTCAAACCACTGCCTGGTTACTAAGGGGAACAAGACCCTAGCAACCAGATAACTGCTGAAATTCCAAACCGGAGAGCATCTGAACAAAAAGTCAGATATCCTAAAAAACACAAAAAAATAAATAATGAAAGCCAATTGGAAAATGTCTCAGAATATCCATGTTTATATCATATTAAAAGTTTATTTCCAAGATGGACATTCCCTTTTAATACCATATTCTTGGAACCATGGCCGAACCTATACCCATTTTAAGAGCTAAAGGGGGACCTGGCCAAAGACTAGATTAGCAAACAGGGCACTACCCAAAGGCTGGACCAAGTGGGACTTGAACTGAACCAGTTTAACAAGCACAGACAGATGGTCAAGTTGGGGAAACTTTTTGGGCACCAGTGTTCATCGTGGCTAAAAAGTGAGACCCCTTTTCCAGGTACAGGTATGGGATCCCTTATCCGGAAACCCATTATCCAGAAAGTTCCGAATTAGGGAAAGGCCATCTCCCATAGACTCAATTATAAACCAATAACTCTAATTTTTGAAAATGATTTCCTTTTTCTCTGAAATAATAAAACAGTGCCTGTACTTGATCCCAACTAAGATATAATTACCCCTTATTGGGGCAGAACAGCCCTATTGGGTTTATTTCATGGTTAAATGATTCCCTTTTCTCTGTAATAATAAAACAGTACCTGTACTTGATCCCAACTAAGATATAATTACCCCTTATTGGGGCAGAACAGCCCTATTGGGTTTATTTCATGGTTAAATGATTCCCTTTTCTCTGTAATAATAAAACAGTACCTGTACTTGATCCCAACTAAGATATAATTACCCCTTATTGGGGCAGAACAGCCCTATTGGGTTTATTTAATGGTTAAATGATTCCCTTTTCTCTGTAATAATAAAACAGTACCTGTACTTGATCCCAACTAAGATATAATTACCCCTTATTGGAGGCAGAACAGCCCTATTGGGTTTATTTAATGGTTAAATGATTCCCTTTTCTCTGTAATAATAAAACAGTACCTGTACTTGATCCCAACTAAGATATAATTACCCCTTATTGGGGCAGAACAGCCCTATTGGGTTTATTTAATGGTTAAATGATTCCCTTTTCTCTGTAATAATAAAACAGTACCTGTACTTGATCCCAACTAAGATATAATTACCCCTTATTGGGGGCAGAACAGCCCTATTGGGTTTATTTCATGGTTAAATGATTCCCTTTTCTCTGTAATAATAAAACAGTACCTGTACTTGATCCCAACTAAGATATAATTACCCCTTATTGGGGCAGAACAGCCCTATTGGGTTTATTTCATGGTTAAATGATTCCCTTTTCTCTGTAATAATAAAACAGTACCTGTACTTGATCCCAACTAAGATATAATTACCCCTTATTGGGGCAGAACAGCCCTATTGGGTTTATTTCATGGTTAAATGATTCCCTTTTCTCTGTAATAATAAAACAGTACCTGTACTTGATCCCAACTAAGATATAATTACCCCTTATTGGGGCAGAACAGCCCTATTGGGTTTATTTAATGGTTAAATGATTCCCTTTTCTCTGTAATAATAAAACAGTACCTGTACTTGATCCCAACTAAGATATAATTACCCCTTATTGGAGGCAGAACAGCCCTATTGGGTTTATTTAATGGTTAAATGATTCCCTTTTCTCTGTAATAATAAAACAGTACCTGTACTTGATCCCAACTAAGATATAATTACCCCTTATTGGAGGCAGAACAGCCCTATTGGGTTTATTTAATGGTTAAATGATTCCCTTTTCTCTGTAATAATAAAACAGTACCTGTACTTGATCCCAACTAAGATATAATTACCCCTTATTGGGGGCAGAACAGCCCTATTGGGTTTATTTCATGGTTAAATTATTCCCTTTTCTCTGTAATAATAAAACAGTACCTGTACTTGATCCCAACTAAGATATAATTACCCCTTATTATGGAGATCCAAATTACAGAAAGATCCTATATCCGGGAAACCCCAGGTCCCGAGCATTCTGGATAACAGGTCCCACACCTGTACATTGCTAGAGCAGCACTAATGGTGACCAGATTTTAGCTGCTAATTTGAGTCCTTTAGATCTGCCAGGTTTGATTTTCCGTTGCATCGTCTCATTGATGTGGTGCCAGATCCGACAGCGCCTTTGCCAGCCGTTGTAATTCGATTATTTGGCAAAACGAGCAACGAGTATGGCCACCTTTAGCCTTACTGCCAATGAGCTTGCCCAAAGTTGGGCATAA
This sequence comes from Xenopus tropicalis, assembly GCF_000004195.4. Taxonomy (NCBI): domain Eukaryota; kingdom Metazoa; phylum Chordata; class Amphibia; order Anura; family Pipidae; genus Xenopus; species Xenopus tropicalis. Next base: position 11,513,995 of record NC_030677.2, on the reverse strand, counting down.
GGGTTGCTAATAGCATTCAGCAGAGATATAGCTGTACGTTTGGGCACAGTCCGTGCCCCTTGATAAATATCTCCCTTTCCAGCCCAGGGACAATGCCGATAGCCGTGGGCAGGATCTCATCAGGCGATTAGGGCTCGTCAAGGGTTTCTGTTGACTTGTAATCCTTCGGCTTTATTTCTGTGTTTTCCATCACAGCAGAGACGCCGCCGCCGCTTATTACTTGATCTATTTGGTGCATTTCTGATCCGTCTGGAACAGATGGCCCTTTGATTCTTTGCTTTTTTTTCCGCCTTCAGTTGGAATACGGTGCTGGCCTTATTGTTCCTCCGGCAAAAACACTCGTTATAATTGGGAGACTAGGGGTAAGGTATGGAGATTTGTGTGATTTATATGCTGCAGCCTATGCCACTGGATAACCTATGGCCTAGGGTAAATATAGTGGCTCGGCCAAGGCTGCCCTTGGGCTGCTGCTGGCACCGATCTTAAAGCAGCTCCCTCTCTCTCTAATTCAGAATGGATCCTGCAGCGGGGGCTTTTGGGTTAACTTTTAGTATGATGTAGAGAGTAATATTCTGAGATAATTTGCAATTGGTCATCAGCAGTTTTCCAGGTTTGGAGTTTCAACAGTTATCTGGTTGCTAGGGTGCAACTTACCTTAGCAACCAGGGAGTTGTTTGAATGAGAGAATGATATATGAATAGGAGAGGATCTGAATAGTAAAATAAGTTTAACAATAACAATAAAATTGTAGCCTCACAGAGCAATAGTTTTTTGGCTGCCGGGGTCAGTGACCCCCATTTGAAAGTTGCAAAAACCAAAAATGATAAAAAATAGATAATGAAGACCAATTGAAAAGTTACTAAGAATGGTCCAATCTATAACGTACTAAAAGTTAACTTAAAGGTGAACCCACCCTTTTTTTTAAGAAAAAGAAGTGCCATATTTCTGCATAGAATTATCTGTCTTATAACAGAGACCAGAAGAATTGTTTTTCCATAACATCGATACATTAAATATAGGTGTAATTAACATATATATAATTCAGAAAGGTCTATGTGAATACAGCCATTCACAGCACTCACAGAAAAGCTGCACCGAGTCCTCTATCAAAAGAAACACAGGATTTCTTGTCTCCTTTTTTGTAAACATGTTCTTCTGTGTCAGACTTCCTGCTGTCGGAAAATCCTTTAGGACACGATTCTGCTCAGCTCTCTCCTCTCTCTCCCCCTCACTTTTCCTGCTCCCCCTCCCAACTCTGTGTAATCGGAGCTACCAGCAGCTAGAGCAGCAGCACAAAAGCTACAGAGACCAAGCTCAAATGGCAGCTGCTATCTTAAACAAACACAGGGAGCTTCTAGGGCTGTTACTCAGGTATGGTAAACTTTCTGCAGAATAAATATAGCGTTCTAGCTTGAACTATTGTGACTAACTTATTGCCAATAAAATGCCAAAATGGCTTCCCCTCTCCTTTAATACGTGTACTGAGTATGGATAAAATCAGCACCCAGTAAGTGGAGTAATACTTATTCTACTTTTATCTCATTGGTTATATTTATATAAAGCCTTGCCGCTATAGAGCACACAATGGTTCTTCCCTTTGTAACGCTCTGTTCCTCGCCTGTCGGTAATTTGCCAGATAAACGGCAGAACTAATGGAGCTTCGGAACAAAACCTTTGTCTGTGACTTCAATAAATATTTCCGCATTTGCTGTTCTACAGAACGGGCCGCGTCCGCGTCGGCCTTTGATATGTTTATCTGAGATGAGGAAAATAGAGGAAATTCACTGTTAAAATCCATTGTGATTCAGCGGCTGGCAGGGTTTGTGAGGCAGAGCATGGCAGAATGAGCGTCCCTGCTGACCTTGGGAACTTGCCAATGGGCACACTCTGCTGCGCCATCATATAGCCAATATGGCATCACAGCATTCATTCCAAAAGGGGCCATAATGATCCGTTTCATTGGATCAACACCCTGAGCCAAATGTCTGTTCAAGTTAGTTCCATCTGTATCAGAACTCTCAGGACAAGGATATTGCTGGGTCAGAAGAATAATTATATGGTCACAGACCCCCTCAGTGACTTCTAATATCCTTATTATTTACAGTAGGGGGTACATTATCCCTTATAATACATGAGTGATACTCAGAGTTCCCTGTATAACTCAGCCTGCAGCCTTGTGCCTTTATATGGGCACAGAACCCCTCAGTGACTGCTAATATCCTTATCATTTACAGTAGGGGGTACATTATCCCTTATAATACATGAGTGATACTCAGAGTTCCCTGTATAACTCAGCCTGCAGCCTTGTGCCTTTATATGGGGGGCACAGAACCCCTCAGTGACTGCTAATATCCTTATCATTTACAGTAGGGGGTACATTATCCCTTATAATACATGAGTGATACTCAGAGTTCCCTGTATAACTCAGCCTGCAGCCTTGTGCCTTTATATGGGCACAGAACCCCTCAGTGACTGCTAATATCCTTATCATTTACAGTAGGGGGTACATTATCCCTTATAATACATGAGTGATACTCAGAGTTCCCTGTATAACTCAGCCTGCAGCCCTGTGCCTTTATATGGGCACAGAACCCCTCAGTGACTGCTAATATCCTTATCATTTACAGTAGGGGGTACATTATCCCTTATAATACATGAGTGATACTCAGAGTTCCCTGTATAACTCAGCCTGCAGCCTTGTGCCTTTATATGGGCACAGAACCCCTCAGTGACTGCTAATATCCTTATCATTTACAGTAGGGGGTACATTATCCCTTATAATACATGAGTGATACTCAGAGTTCCCTGTATAACTCAGCCTGCAGCCCTGTGCCTTTATATGGGCACAGAACCCCTCAGTGACTGCTAATATCCTTATCATTTACAGTAGGGGGTACATTATCCCTTATAATACATGAGTGATACTCAGAGTTCCCTGTATAACTCAGCCTGCAGCCTTGTGCCTTTATATGGGGGGCACAGAACCCCTCAGTGACTGCTAATATCCTTATCATTTACAGTAGGGGGTACATTATCCCTTATAATACATGAGTGATACTCAGAGTTCCCTGTATAACTCAGCCTGCAGCCTTGTGCCTTTATATGGGCACAGAACCCCTCAGCGACTGCTAATATCCTTATCATTTACAGTAGGGGGTACATTATCCCTTATAATACATGAGTGATACTCAGAGTTCCCTGTATAACTCAGCCTGCAGCCTTGTGCCTTTATATGGGGGGCACAGAACCCCTCAGTGACTGCTAATATCCTTATCATTTACAGTAGGGGGTACGTTATCCCTTATAATACATGAGTGATACTCAGAGTTCCCTGTATAACTCAGCCTGCAGCCTTGTGCCTTTATATGGGCACAGAACCCCTCAGTGACTGCTAATATCCTTATCATTTACAGTAGGGGGTACATTATCCCTTATAATACATGAGTGATACTCAGAGTTCCCTGTATAACTCAGCCTGCAGCCTTGTGCCTTTATATGGGCACAGAACCCCTCAGTGACTGCTAATATCCTTATCATTTACTGTAGGGGGTACATTATCCCTTATAATACATGAGTGATACTCAGAGTTCCCTGTATAACTCAGCCTGTAGCCTTGTGCCTTTGACTATACTTGAGATTATCAGTGGGGGGTACATTCTTCTCTGTATATAGTTCAAAGCTTCCCCTTATATTCTGGGTATTAAGATATTCCACATTGAGCGAAGGGATTGGTTCATGTATAAATAATTAATTGCCATTCATTTCATATCAGTTATTATCCAGCAATAAAACTCATCCCACAATTAACAATAATTACCTTGGGGTTCCTTTAGGACAAACCATGTGTCCTGTTGGGTCACAGCCTTATACACAGTGTTGCTGCTTCTTACCCCCAGCCATACAGGATACTGTAGAACAGCATTAGGAAGAGTGGAGTGAATGTTTGTTTCTGCTTGACTTGCCCTTGTTGTGCCTCAGAGCCGCCCCCTGACTGTTGGGCTCATTCAGGCCTAATGGCATTTGTTGTTCAGCAAACCCACCCCCCCCCCCCCAGAGCCCAGCCCAATGCAGAGTACATCTTAGCAGCCTATACAGGCATTGAAAGACAAAACGGGGGGGTTATGTAATAAAATACAATACGTTTGTCCAGGAGCAGTTACCTAAAGCAACCAATCAGCAGGTAGAATTTTTTGGTCACATCTTATTGGTTCCTATGTTAGAGGGAGCTGCCATTTTGCTTGCCACAGACATTTCCCATAGTTTAAAGAAAGGTTTGTATTTCTATTTGGGATTCTATTCTGGCCCTAGGATGATTGTTCTATACTACAGGCAGTAAAGGTGGCCATACACTGGGCAATAAATGCTGTTTATTGCCCGTGTATGGGGCCCACTCACAGGCCTACCTGACTGATATTTGGCATAGAATTTACTATGGAGCCTGTTATTTTCTCCAGATATACTAATAGGCTGTTACCAAAGGACCAATGCTTATAGCACAGGCATGTTTTTGTTTTTATATTATGGGGATGACCTTGGTACAGGTCACAGGTAGGAACAGAACAGAACACTTTTCGGGCATTAATAAACCATGTGAGTTCCACTCTACAGTAAGACTGTGCCATATTTATAAGTTATTTATTGAAGCTTAGGGGCCATTAATATTGCATAGTATTGCACAATAGTTTGAGCGATTATCAAGAACATTTTGTCATAATCCATAGCGGTGGTTTTTGAGGAAACATAAAGATAAGATCGTTGAGTTACATTTGTTGATGCAAAAGGTTGTATTGGTAAAGCAGTATATAAATTATATATATATATATAAGGGTATTAAGGGAAAAACTAGGCTGTTTATACTAAATTGGAAGAGACAGATTTCTTTCCGTCAGGGACAGGACATAAATCATTTATAGCGGGTAAGAGAGAAAGTCTGGTTGCAATGTTCTCCTGGAGTTCATGCATGTATTTCAGAGCATCTTTAGGCTGGGTAACCGAGCCCATACAGAATTCATGGTGTAACTGGAAATGCTCGGCCCTGGTCTGGTCATTGATTTGGCCATACCAGGTATTATGTGGGTGAGGCCTGTAATAAATAGTTCATATGAGGTGTTCCGCAAATCTTGGCATTTTTCACCTTCATTGATTTAGTCAATGGCAGCTATGTCAGTTTTAAGTCTTAGCTGTCGGTATCATTGGCCGACCATGGTCAGAGCCAGGGGTGTAGGTCTGGTGTGTGAGTGATAAGCCTACATATCTCCCAACTGAGCTTCTTGGCCTACCGGCCATGGTCACAGATTGGGGTGGGGGCTCTTGCTGTGTCTGTCATTAAATTCTAGGTGGCCATTGTGTTCCATGAAATGGTTGGTGGCCATTGTGTTCCATGAAATGCTTGGTGGCCATTGAGTTCCATGAAATGCTTGGTGGCCATTGTGTTCCATGAAATGCTAGGTGGCCATTGCTTTTCATGAAATGCTAGGTGGCCATTGCTTTTCATGAAATGCTAGGTGGCCATTGCTTTTCATGAAATGCTAGGTGGCCATTGCTTTTCATGAAATGCTAGGTGGCCATTGCTTTTCATGAAATGCTTGGTGGCCATTATGTTCCATGAAATGCTAGGTGGCCATTGCTTTTCATGAAATGCTTGGTGGCTATTGTGTTTCATGAAATGGTAGGTGGCCATTGCGTTCCATGAAATGCTAGGTGGCCATTGCTTTTCATGAAATGCTTGGTGGCTATTGTGTTTCATGAAATGGTAGGTGGCCATTGCGTTCCATGAAATGCTAGGTGGCCATTGCGTTCCATTAAAAGCTTGGTGGCCATTTTGTTCCATGAAATGCTAGGTGGCCATTGCGTTCCATGAAATGTTTAGTGTCCATTGAGTTCCATGAAATGCTCGGTGGCCATTGCATTCCATATAATGCTAGGTGGCCATTTTGTTCCATGAAATACTAGGTGGCCACTGTGTACCATGAAAAGCATTGGGGCCACAGAGTGTCAAGAAATGCTTGAGGGACATAGTGTGCCATCCCATCATGCCACATTCACAATTTGTTCTGAAACATGTGGGTCGTATTTTCTGTATCTGTCATGAAGGCTAGCTGGACATTGTGTACTATGAAATGCATTGGGGCACAGTTAAGAAGTGCTTAGGGAAGGGGGGTGTAGGTTTCAAATGCTGGGAGGTATGGACTAGGTTTGGGGTATAAGTTCTAATATGCTGTATGCTGGGGTGGTTATGATGTAGAAGACTATTTGTAAGCTTGATATTGGGTGTTTTGAACTTACTTTTATGCGACCTTTAGCCTTCAACAGCTATTGGAGACTTCTAGTGGTGTATTTAAAGTCCAAGAGATACTGTTCTTGGTATTAAGAGAGTATTCACGCTTGGGGGAAGAAGTGAAGCCTAAGCATTGAGATTCATCATTATTTATTTTTTATAGTTTTTGAATGATTTGCCTTCACTTCTACATCTTTCCAGCTATCAAATGGGGGTCACTGACCCCGGCAGCCAAAACCTATTGCTCTTACAATTTTATTATTATTGTTATTTTTTATTACTTATTACTAGTCTCTTTCATGCTAATATCCTAGTCTCTCATTTAACCCACTGCCTAGTTGCTAAGGTAAACACGACCCTAGCAACCAGATAGCTGCTGAAATTACAAAGGGAAGAGCTGATAAAGAGAAAGCTTAATAACTGAAAAACAACAAAAAAATTAAAAATGAAGACCAATTGCAAATTGTCTCTAAATATCAGGGTCAACATCATAAGAAATCTTGCTCAGTCTCTTAAGGTGGCCATACACCTTCAGATCTACACCTTCAGATCCACTCGATTGGCGATGTCACCAAGCGAGCGGATCTTCTACCGATACCCTCACCTACGGGTGGGTGGGCCCTGGGGCCAAACGATCGAATTATAACGACGGGTATAGGAAAAGTCAGTCCAGGGACCGCATCAACGAACCGATGCGGTCCCCGATCCGACTAGATTTTCTAACCTGCCCGATCCATATCTGCCCCATTTCAGGCCAGATATCGGTCAGACAGGCCCGTCGGTAGTGCCCATACACGGGCCGATAAGCTGCCGAATCAGTCTAAGGGACCCATATCGGCAGCTAGAATCGGCCCATGTATGGCCACCTTTAGCCTCGACCCGTAATATATAAACTCTTCAGTGAATGTTGGCAAAATAGGGCATTCATTCCATTTGTGTACGGCACATAACTTTTCAGTAATTGCATTACATCGGTGCAGAAACGAGTAATTATTGCGCCACGAATCCCGTCCCATAGATCATGCTTTAGTGGTACGAAATATAAATAATGTTTCAGTTTAAAATCATCGTAAAATAGCTGTTGTGAGGGTAAAGGCGACGGTATACAGTATAATAATTCCGCCAGTTCATTAGCCGGAGCACTACAATAAGCTGCCAGGGAATATTAATTGCCTACACCTACTCTAAGAGGGGGGCAAAGGTTAATTGTATAATCTAGTCGTTTCCACCCTTTAATACACTCTTGTAAATGAAATTACATTGATATTTTATGGACTTTTTTTCCGCAATTGTATTTAGTGAGAATGAGGATAATTGATGCAATATTTGCTTTGTGCTCTTTCTCCCTAATGTTTCGCATAGCTTTCTGTTTTATGCGGCTGATGAATGTTAGATGCAGTCGGCGAGCGGAGTTTTATCCCCGTCCCCGCCATTGATTCAGTGGGAATGCGTCGCTTACATTAGCCTAACGGCGGAGCAAAATGCAGATTATCACCAAGTTGTTACTGAAACCCTGAATAAAAAATGCAGGAGGAATATTAAAGCGTATGAACTGTGTAGAGTATTAACATAATCAAGTACTTTGCAGGATGTTTATTCCATATTTTGTATATTCAGAATTATCATAATAAACAAAATGGTGAGGAAGTGCCTTCTAAGCCCCCATAGTTTCTCTGATGTGAAATTCTGGGTTGGGCCTGATGAAGCTCCCTTTTCATTAATGCGGAACCAAGGTATGAACATCAAAGATAATAAGTTAGTAATGTCCAGTTGCCCCTAGCCTATTTCCATGCCAACATCACCTTACCAACTATTCCCAATGAAACAGCAGCAAGGTAAGCTGTCTTTGGTTGGGTTTGGATGGACCTACCCGACTGATATATGGCGTAAAATTGGGCAGATCTCAATCAGGCAGGTTTGATCTTCCCATTGGATCGGGACCACATTGGATTATTGATGTGGTCTTCTGTCCGACGGCCCATATACCCACCATTTTGCCCTAGGGCCAACGCATTAGTTTGATATCACCCACCTTAGGTGAGCATATTGGGAGACAATCCGCTCATTGGGTGAATTTCCCCACTGCAAATTTTGTCACCTGTCAATGGCGAAACACGGAATTCGGCGCAAATCCCTGCCTGCCAAATTATGTCGTCCATCACTAGTTGGTAACCCTATTCTAGTTTGCTGTGTTAATAAAGCTGTGGTCTTTCACATTAAACCTGGTCTCAAGATCTAGGGCAGGGGTGGCCAAGACGTCGATCTCGGTCCACCAGTCGATCCCCCGTGGATTTCTGGTGGACAGCGATGAAGCCGGGGATGCAGAAGCCTTGCGTGAATGCGTACGTACGCAGCCTACGTACGCATTCACACCATACTTCCGCATCCCCGGTCATCATTCGATCGCCGATGAAAAAGGTCTGGCCACTCCTGACCTAGGGCAATGGTCCTCAACCTTTGTTACTTGTGAGCCACACTCAGAAGTAAAAAGTGTTGGTGAGCCACACAAGCATGAAAAAAGCTATTTTGGGATGCCAATAAGGGCTGTGATTGGCTATTCAGTTGCCCAGTGTGGACTGCTAGTCTGCAGGAAGCTCTTCTTGGGGTAAAACTGTGTCTCTGGGCTTCCAAAACTTGCCTCCAAGCAAGAAGTGTAAAAATGTGGCTCCTACTTTAGGGTCACAGGGAGCAACATTAAAGGTGGTGGGGAGCAACATGTTGCTCGTGGGGATCAATACAAAAATCTTGGAAAAAGCGGCTGGCACAAATCCGGATCACCACCCAAATGAAGTTGAAGATACTAAGTTTGTGTTAAAAACATTCCATGGTTTATTTTTTACACAATCAAACCTAAAAGCCTTACGCATTTCATGCCACACAGTTGCACTAAATCATAGGCTTGATCACTGGCTGGGGATCACTGGTCTAGGGGGTTTGTCCTTGCGATACAGGGAGTTTGAACTTGGGGTGTAGGAATGGTGGGGCCCAGCTATATCTGTCTGGATGCACATTTTTGTACCAAAATCTACCTGTACCAGCAGTGTCACATGGTTTTTCAATGGCAGAAGGTCAGTATGTGGATTCAGGGATTTTCCACCGGCAGAGAAACCACTACATATGCCATGAGGGTTACTTGAAAACAAGTAAATTACAGGAGGTATAATACCATCATGTGATACAGCGAAGAAGTTCTTGGATATGACTGACAGGGGCTTGAGGAGGAAGGGAGGGAGCTGCCATAACTGTTTATTATTTACCTTGGATTTAGCCATCAATAATTCTGTGCGGTTTTGTTTCCTAACCACAGGAGGCTATTTGACTGAATCTCTTTCCTTGAGTTTCCCATTGTTTTAGATATTGCTGAGATGAATACGTTCCTTTCCTACTGAGACTCTGCTCCTTCCCTAGAGTTGATGGATCTGCCGGGCAGTCTCATTCCTCCAGAAAGTTGCGTTTGTCAGTGGGACAAGATTACATGCCGGGGTGGCCTTTTGAAATACAGATGCAAAAATCATGCCGTATATATTCTTGTTGGCAACTTTTGCCGTCAAAATAAATGTCTTGGTCACAAAAATTCATTTTGTCAGCATCATTCCGGTTCTTTGAATCTAACCACGGTTAAACAGCTTCTTCTGCTCCCTCTGATCACTCATCAGCAATAACAGCTTTGGATCTCGTCCCCTTTCGTACCCTTTACACCTTAGGGGGGCACCATCTGCAGATGTAGATTTAAAAAGACCGAGTCCAAGTCCGGCCAATTTTCCTCACTGTCCGCGGTGATTAAACGGTGATTAACGCAGCTTAATTTGGTGTTTATTGTGAGCACCGTACGTCAGTTCTATCTAAATGCTATAAATATTTAGGAATGAAACATGTTGTGTCTCTGCTTGTTCGCACAATTTCACTCGCTGGAAGGGAATCCTATTTGTACATGCCAGGAATAAAGCAGAAGCTTGTTACAAAGATAAAATATAGATACATGAGTAATAGGAGTAAAATGATTATGATGTGTTTTTCATATGTGGTGACAATATAATATAATATAATGCTTAATTTCAATTCATTTTATGTCACGTTTATTGTTACACAGAGAAAACTGCCTCCTCTTCATTGTAGTCTTTCTTTCTACCCTTTATTAACTTGGCTGTTCTTTTCTGCACTACTAGTAACAACCTCTTTGAGTACTGATGACCAAATTGCACTGTATATTCTTGATACGGCCTTTCCTTTGCGGTTTTTAAGAGGAAGATTAACCCTTTCTTCCATAAAGACTTACCCCTTTTAATTTAGCACAATACCTTACTGGCCCTTCCTTCTGCTTGCTAAAATAATATATTTATTACCCACAAGTACCCCATGGTCCTTCTCCACCAAAAATGTACTGAACTTTTTCCATTAAGGGTACATATAGCCTCTATATTTTAAAATCCCAAGGGTAAAATCTCAAATTGATTAACACTGAATATCGCTTGCCCCTTAGTTGACAGGATTTTAAGATTGTCCAAATCTCCCTGCAAGAAAAGTTGTGTCATTGTCAAAAACATTTACATGGCATTCAGTGCCCTTCTCTTAGGCATTAATGAAGAGAATCTATAAAATTAACCCAATACACAACCACGTGACACACCAATTAGAACCCTAGTCTAGTTAAGGAATGCACATTGACAACCAATCCTTGTACACAATCTTCTGTCCATTTTTCTATAATTCCTCCATTCTGGATTTTGCTCTGTGGAAGACCTGATGTTTTCAGTCTTTTAATTGCCTACATCAAGGCTGTCCACTTTCGTGTCCATTGGCCAGATGCAATTCTGCCCTCCTCTTCAGAATCAAGTTCTTACATTCCCAGTCAGATTCTTCTTTGTCCTCATATAGTCACCCTTCTTCCATACTGGTTTGCCGACTCTGTTTGGCAGATAAACTCTAGATCAGGGGGTCCAGCTGTACTGGTTACCCACATGTGGACTGGAAGCTAAATAGGATGATACCTTGGTATGGAGCAGCCTTCCATGACCATTTGATCACATTTCAACTTGTTATGAGCTAAGTGTATGACTAAATTCTGAGCTTCCAATGGTACTAGAACCCAAAAAGTCTAAAATAATCTCTGTGCTTGGGTTGTGCCTGCTCTCATGTTACGTACTAGAGAACAGTACCCTAGGGTTTCAGGTAAAAGAACATACTAGGACTGGGAAGTCTTGCAAATATTCTCATCTTCTCTGATGGACGTAAATGACTAATATCACATTTTGGACCCACTGATTCAATTCAATCGTGGCTCTTTTACTTGGTTGGTTGTGCTTCGACACACCGAGAATGGGCATGTATAGAACCTGGAGGACTCCATGCTTTATAAAACCTGACAACTAATATACTATAGACAAACATGCAGCAACTGTAATAAAAAAAACTATGGCAAGGACAGAAACCCTTGTCTCTAGGACCTTGCAATCTAGAGAGAGTTTGTGTTGAATCACATTGAGACAAAGCAGGGATTTCTGTATATAACCACTGTATTGTTGTAATGCATTTCCCTCTGTCCCTGCTTCTTCCACTCTGCCAAATCATTCCACAAAGACTTTATAGAAAAAAACATTGATTTATAGAATGACCTACCTGCGTGCTGCCCATAACAACTAACTGACTGACTATAGGAGCTTTTATTGAAAGGAAAGAAATGCTATAAATCATCGTCATAATGCAGGGTTTTGGTTTTTTAAAGCAGGGCTGGAGGAGAAAATGTAACACTTATAATTGTGCCCCCGCCGCATACAGCAGAGACACGTGTACAACAAATGTAGGAAGAAAAATGCATTAAAATACTACAAAATAATACATTAAAACTAGAAGATTCTGTCACAGATTAGACTTGTCCAGTGAATGTCCTAACTAATGATCTACTACAAGGTGGTCTAACCCAGTGATCATTCTGCTTGGATACGGGACAGGTTGGTCTATCCCTGTAACTATTCTAATGATGTGATTGGATACAGGTTGGTATATACCTGTAACTATTCTAATGATGTGATTGGATACAGGTTGGTCTATCCCTGTGACTATTCTAATGATGTGATTGGATACAGGTTGGTCTATCCCTGTGACTATTCTAATGATGTGATTGGATACAGGTTGGTATATACCTGTAACTATTCTAATGATGTGATTGGATACAGGTTGGTCTATCCCTGTGACTATTCTAATGATGTGATTGGATACAGGTTGGTCTATCCCTGTAACTATTCTAATGATGTGATTGGCTACAGGTTGGTATATCCCTGTAACTATTGTAATGATGTGATTGGCTATAGGTTGGTCTATCCTTGTGAATATTCTAATGATGTGATTGGATACAGGTTGGTCTATCCTTGTGAATATTCTAATGATGTGATTGGATACAGGTTGGTCTATCCCTGTGACTATTCTAATGATGTGATTGGATACAGGTTGGTCTATCCCTGTGACTATTCTAATGATATGATTGGCTACAGGTTGGTCTATTCCTGTAACTATTCTAATGATGTGATTGGATACAGGTTGGTCTATCCCTGTAACTATTCTAATGATGTGATTGGATACAGGTTGGTCTATCCCTGTAACTATTCTAATGATGTGATTGGATACAGGTTGGTCTATCCCTGTAACTATTTTAATGATGTGATTGGATACAGGTTGGTCTATCCCTGTGAATATTCTAATGATATGATTGGATACAGGTTGGTCTATCCCTGTAACTATTCTAATGATGTGATTGGATACAGGTTGGTCTATCCCTGTAACTATTCTAATGATGTGATTGGATACAGGTTGGTCTATCCCTGTAACTATTTTAATGATGTGATTGGATACAGGTTGGTCTATCCCTGTGAATATTCTAATGATATGATTGGATACAGGTTGGTCTATCCCTGTAACTATTCTAATGATATGATTGGATACAGGTTGGTCTATCCCTGTAACTATTCTAATGATATGATTGGATACAGGTTGGTCTATCCCTGTAACTATTCTAATGATGTGATTGGATACAGGTTGGTCTATCCCTGTAACTATTCTAATGATGTGATTGGATACAGGTTGGTCTATCCCTGTAACTATTCTAATGATATGATTGGATACAGGTTGGTCTATCCCTGTAACTATTCTAATGATGTGATTGGATACAGGTTGGTCTATCCCTGTAACTATTCTAATGATGTGATTGGATACAGGTTGGTCTATCCCTGTAACTATTCTAATGATGTGATTGGATACAGGTTGGTCTATCCCTGTAACTATTCTAATGATGTGATTGGATACAGGTTGGTCTATCCCTGTAACTATTCTAATGATGTGATTGGATACAGGTTGGTCTATCCCTGTAACTATTTTAATGATATGATTGGATACAGGTTGGTCTATCCCTGTGAATATTCTAATGATATGATTAGCTAAAGGTTGGTCTATGCAGTGAATTGTGGGGGTTCTCATTTGTTACATATTGGTTTAGCCCTATAAATGTTTTAGTTCTCCGACTACAGGTTCCACCTAGCCATGCCCTCATTCTCTGACTGCTAACAGGTGGCACTAGCTCAGCGGATGTTCTCATGCTAATGTGTTCTAATTTAATTTATGGCAGAGTAAACCAAAATTTGTCATTTTAGCAATTTGTTCTCATTATGAATCATCTGGGAACAACTTCAAAAACTGTTTGGATTGTCACATCTCTTAAATGAAAAATTCCATAAATCAATTCATGCGAGGAACGGCAATATAAATGACACACTCGCTCTGTGAAGGGATTTGTGTATCCCAAGCAGGGTTGTGCTGGGAGAAGTAACCGGCATAGTGTTCTCCCCCCAGGCTCTGAGGCCGCCCGATGCATCTGTGCCCATTGTAGTCTCATTCCCTCTCTGTGTTGCTATTCTACAAATGATACCATTCTTCCATTTCTAACATTAAAATGTTTCACTGAAATGTTTTCATAGAGATGTATTATTTTATAACAATTACTTGTTTATAGAAAATTTAAGGTTTCTTTTTATTAATGAGCAGGGAATCATGACCAACGGAAGTACATTGGTCAATGTCAATCTTAGGGCATATCTCCTACATCTAGATACATGTTTGCCATCAAAAAAGACAGTTCATGACAGTTTTGACCACAAAGTACAATGTAAATAAAAGCACCATTTGGAAAAGAGCTTTAAGACAGACTGCAGAGAAAACAAACCATATGAGGTGCACTTCTCTTAAGAAGATTCATGAAGATTCGCTCGCTTGGCCAAATGATCAAATTATAACAAAGGGTATAGGCAAAGTTGGTTCGGGGACCACATTAACGAGCTGATGCGGTCCCTGATCCGACTAGATTTTTTAACCTGCCCGATAGATATCTGGCCTGAAATCGGGCAGATATCTATCGGGCAGGTTAAAGAATCTAGTCGGATCAGGGACCGCATCGGTCGGGCAGGCCCGTCGGTAGTGCCCATACACGGGCCGATTAGCTGCCGAATCGGTCTAAGGGACCCATATCAGCAGCTAGAATCGGCCCGAGTATGGGCACCTTAAGACGTCTTTATTAGAAAAGTGGTCTACAGGTCTATCTGTAAAAATTTCCTACGTGTCCATTGTGTCCATTTTTATATTTTACACATCTTTCCTTTCCCAAATAAATATTCCTTTGTTAAAGTCTCTCCCCTTTCTAATCATGGTGTCACCCTGAAAATATAAGCAACACAATGGCTATAACTATGAACAGGTGTAGACAATGAGATTGCCCATGATGGCTGTCTGTCGTAGACAATATACATAATTATGCAATGTGAATAGCCCATAGCAAAGGTTTTTGCTACCCACCCAGGCAGTAATTTAACCTAGAGGAAGGGAAGCCCTACATTTTATTATATACACTGTTCTAATTAAATATTAATGCAAGGAATTAAACTGGAGGCACAGATGGAATGAACCATCTAGCCATTTCATTGCCATTAAAAATGCTGATCATTTTATAAATCATGGCTCGTTAACTGGGATGTATGACTGAGTTACTAGGGGCTAATGCTACAGCACACCATACAGAGTGCTTTAATTAGTACAAGGGGACTACAAACATTCAGCCCTTGTTTTCTAGCTCCTTGAATTATAGGAACATGACTGTGAGCTGAGAGGGACGTTCTGCATTAGCCATGTGTCTTAGCAAAATGGTACCAGGATCCAGTTGCATCATGGCCATGCCACCATTGTGTAAGAAACCTGCCAGGTTGTAGCCTCATAGCCTGTAAGCTTTTCAAAGAAAGGAGCTTCTTCCAGCCATAGCAAGTTGAAGGTAGTGCTAATCTACTAACTCTTGCCACCTGCCTTGACCTTTTGGTCGGTCCTTGGCTTTGCCTGTGTGGTCTGTTCTTGAATATGAGAGGGTTCCCTGTTATCTCCCCCACAGAAAGTTCTGGGACTACAAAAGGACATTGGTAAAGACCGGTTCTGCTTCACTGAAGAGTCAGGCTATCCTAACTGTCAACCGGGGCACCTTTCACGCAGACACAAAATGCTGTATAATGAAAGTCCTTTTAAAATTAAGTGTGAAATCAAATTCCTTTTTTTGATGAACACATTCATACCCATTATAAAGCTATTTAAAAATCCCAGCTGTCATTTAGCACCTGCCCTGCCTCTATGCCTTAGGCATTGAGGTGGGGCAACAAATACTTTCACTTTCCATTCATCACTTTCCAAGATGTCACTACCGCCCTCACTTTCCCCCTCCCTCCTTACCATCTAAATGTGTAGCCAATGCATAGACATAGGCATTAGGTCCACTATTCTTGCACATAAAGATTTTGGAGCAATACAAAGCTTGTCTTAATAACAGTGTCCACAAAATGGCGCCTCCCTGCTTGCTGTGATTGTGAATCCCGTTGTGAATTTATAGTGTAAATGAAGTTTATTTTACTTGACAAACAAAATAGAAAAAAATTTGTAATTATTTTTTAGGGTGACAGGTCCCCTTTAACAGTTACACTGATATGAGTCTGGGATCTGTTATCTAAAAGGTTTGGGACCTGGGGTTTTCTGTAATGTGGAGCCCTAAATGTGCTAAAAACAGTTAAAAACAGTAGAGTATATTTTTTTACAGAATTATAATGTGCGTTTAGGAGCCAATGAGAACCAAGTATGAGCTTTGTTGATGGGTAAAGCATGGAAAGATTATATTTAACAGCTCAGGCCCTTTTTGTTGTTGTTGTTCAGATTCCAGAATCATATCCTTATCCCTCCAAGAGAGGCTTTCTATTTTTGTGTATCTTACAAAGGTAATTTCTCCACTGCTCCCATTATACTTTACGGATTACACGCCTGGCGCAGATACACTAAGCCCCCAATTCAGCTTCCCAAAGACCCTGCTTGAATGTTTCAGAAAAGGAGCCGGCTCTGCTTAGCGCTTCCTTGAACTTCCCTAAGACGCGTAGGACATTATGGCATTAACTGCGGCTTTACAGACACAAAGTGCCGCACAGTCAGATCTCGCTTTTTTTTTTATACTGCAAACGTTTTTGCCTCAGTAACAACATTTCTATCTTTTTCCTTTCCGTTAAAATTATACTTAATGTGGTGTCTTTCAGGGCTAAAGTACTTTAAACTTTTTAAACTACTAATGGAAAGCATTTGGAGAGTGAGTAATAGCACGCTGCATCCAAATATGCGGGTAAGCTCTTAACTGCGCCTCGGCGTCCTCCTGGTTATTTCCCTTTCTCGTAGCCAAGCGGTTGGTTTGAAAGCAATGGGACCTTCGCAATCAGAATTGACATTTATTCTCAGATTGTTGGAAGCAACTTTAAAATGCCACGATGCTAGACCAGGAACAAAACTTAAAGCCTTGATTGAGTTGGCACGCCTTGTTGGATAAACAACCAAGTGGGCAGTGTCAACAAGTGTATTGAAAAGCAAAAAGTTTAGTATAGTGCTGTTGCAATAAATAGTATTAAAGGGGTAGGTCATCTTTAATTTAAAGGATAAGTAAGCCTTTTATTTTTATATTCCCCTAAAATTACTCCAAACAACTCCCAGAATACCTACATTTCTCCCTGCATGCAGATTTATTTTGTTTCTTTATTACAAGCATACCCCCCAACTGTCCCGCTTTTCGCGGGACAGTCCCACTTTTTATGGCGCATCCCGCTGTCCCGGATAGTTCCATGAATGTCCCGCATTGCGGAACATTCATGGAACTATCCGGCACAGCGGGATGCGCTTGCTGTGCTGGATGTTCACGCTTTGTCGGCTGCTTCGTTATGCCTCTCCTTGTGCAGCGCGACAGTCCCTTTTATAAGGTTGCGCCTGTGGGTGTGACGTCATTACGCACGGGGCGCAACCTTATAAAAGGGCCTGTCGCGCTGCACAAGGAGAGGCATAATGAAGCCAGAGCGCCTATGGGAGGTACTGTGAATGGGGGGCTACTGTGATAGGGGGCTACTGTGATAGGGGGACACTGTGTTTTGGGGGACACTGTGTATAGGGGGACACTGTGTATTGGGGGGCTACTGTGTATAGGGGCACTGTGTATTGGGGGCTACTGTGTATGGGAGACTACTGTGTATTGGGGCTACTGTGTATTGGGGGGATACTGTGTATGGGGGTACTGTGTATTGGGGGGCTACTGTGTATTGGGGACTACTGTGTTTTGGATGGTACTGTGTATGGGGGTACTGTGTATTGGGGGGCTACTGTGTATTGGGGGCTACTGTGTATTGGATGGTACTGTGTATGGGGGTACTGTGTATTGGGGCACTGCGTATTGGGGCACTGTGTATTGGGGGCTACTGTGTATAGGGGCACTGTGTATTGGGGGCTACTGTGTATAGGGGGACACTGTGTATAGGGGGATACTGTGTATAGGGGGCACTGTGTATGGGGGCACTGTGTATGGGGGGTACTGTGTATGGGAGACTACTGTGTATTGGGGGCTACTGTGTATTGGATGGTACTGTGTATTGGGGGGCTACTGTGTATTGGGGGGCTACTGTGTATGGGGGGCTACTGTGTATGGGGGGCTACTGTGTATGGGGGGGCTACTGTGTATGGGGGGGCTACTGTGTATGGGGCGGACTACTGTGTATGGGGCGGGCAACTGTGTATGTGGGGGCTACTGTGTATTGGGGCACTGTGTATTGGGGGCTACTGTGTATGGGGGGGCAAAACTGGTACTTAGTTATAACTCACTGCCTTCTCTCTATATTTGTATTTATATGTAGGAGTTGCTGTATTGTTTTCCTTAGGTAGTACAGTATGAGGGTATAGCACATTTTCGTCTGCTCCCGCCATATGATCTATATAAAAGGGGTATTTTTTGTGGTGTGGTAATTGGGGCGTGACCACAAAAGGGGGCGCGGTCAAAAAAATTTGCCGCGCTGCGCGCGCCAAATCTTTTTGTCCCTCTTTTCATTTTTCAAATGTTGGGAGGTATGTTACAAGCAGCTGACTTTTTCCTGACTTCCTTGTCCATACCTCCCAACATTTTGAAAATGGAAAGAGGGGCAAAAAGAAATGCTGTGTGTAGTGCGGCGAAATTTTTTGACCATGCCCATTTTTGCAGCCACACCCCCTAAATACCATTCCCAGTTGACTAAATTTGGCAGGTTATTTAAAGTTGTTTTACGTGTTATTACAGCTTTGTTAAAAAAAAAACTTTTTGGGCTCTCTGCCAAAAGCCACTTATTTAATTAAATGTGAGAAACAATGTATGTAAGTGCAGGTGACGCTCGTTAAGATTTCTGGGCTCTCTGCCAAAAGCTACTTTTTAATTAAGTTTGAGAAACATTGTATCTTTTTGAGCGTTCAGTGCAGGAGATCAAAGGGAAATGAGGGACTTTTCAGTAAGAATCCGGGACTGCGGATTGAGCTGTCAAAAGAGTGACTGTCCCCGGAAAATCGGTACAGTTGGGAGGTATGCTTGTCTAGCATGAAGCTCCAAACTCTTGCGTGGTTTCTTCATCCGAAAAGCCAGACTTGAGGGTTCTACTTTTCCCCAACCAAAAAATAAAAAGCTTGGCTCCTAAAACCTGCCGAGCTTTATTTTTGTTAGTCAGGGAAGGAAAAACCCAATTCGCAGGAATTGGGCTATTCAGATGAAGAAGCCACAAAAGAGTTTGGGAACACCCGCGTGGTTTTGGGATACGAATGCTCTAGCCCAAAGGCTCAAGCTTCATAAATATGCTCCTTAATGTTTGTACTAGGGATGCACCGAATCCCAGATTCGGTTCGGGATTCGGTAGAATCCGTCAGGGTGGGTTCAGGGGGTTCATCCGAACCTAAAAAAAGTGCGTTCGGTGCATCCCTAGTTTGTACTGAATAAAGGTGTGTATTTTTACTGGGACTACAATCTCTGAGACAGTTTCTACGATCTAGCCCAGTGGTTCTCAACCTTCCTAATGCCGCAACCCTTTAATACAGTTCCTCATGTTGTGGTGACCCCCAACCATAAAATTATTCCTAAGAACATCGGAAATATGTGTTTTCCGATGGTCTTAGGTGACCCCTGTGAAAGGGTCCTGACCAACAGGTTGAGAACCGCTGATCTAGGGGTTCCCCCTTGTCTATGAGGGGTTTCTTTGATGTTTATACTATAGTGCAACATGCAAGGTGCTGGATGGAAGGGAGCTTACTGGAGGATTACTCACCCAGCATTTTGTTCATAGGGGGCCGGCATGACTCCCTGGGTATTACAGTGCTGAGTGGGGAGAGGCTCAGCACATCAGTGTGAGGCTACTATAGCTCATTAACAGAGCACTAATGGCTGATCTCTGACCTATTAGCTAAAGTACAACTGGAACGAGTGAAGAGGCGCATCAATCAGTTTTCATTTTGCCATAACCCCTGTATGAACATCTTCTATTTCATGTCTTCTGCAATTAGACCGTGTTTCTTTTGACACTTTAGTGTTTCCATTGATCTGCGTTCGTCACTCATCCTGAGAAACTATTCTAATCTTCTAATCGTTCTAATCTATTCTATTCTGGGCCAGTCGTTCCTACTGGGATGGAGTTTTATATAATGTATTACACAGGGTCCTTATGGAGTTTTCACATCAATTATTGTGCAGCTAAATACAGTTTGGGCATGGAGTATCCAGTTTAATTTTGTAATGTGTTCCCAAACGGCAGTTAAAGGAAAACTATACCCCCAAACAATGTAGATCTCTATAAACATATATCACATTAAACAGCTCATATGTAATTGCTTGCTTTATCCAAATAATAACCATTTTCATACAAATATACTTTTTTAGCAGTATGTGCCATTGGGTAATACTAAAAAGAAATTTGCCATTTGAAGGAAAAAGATGTAAAAAGGTAATATTTACACACACAGTTGTGATGAAACAGTTGGTTGTTTATTAGGCAGGACCTCTCCAGGAGTGGCAATACAAACACAGTGCAGGGGACACTCTCCTTCCTTAAACCTTTAGAGTACCTACCCCTGTTGGGTATCTTATCGGTACTCCCACCAGGATGATCCCTTTTAGATGTCCTCCCCGGTACTACACGCCAAGAGACCCTCTCTAAGGGCTCTCCCCGGTACTCACGCCAAGACAGACCACCTCCAGGACTCACCCCCGGTACTCACGACTAAGTACCCTCAGAGTAGTACCCCTTCTAGCGGCAGCCTAACCACCTACCTAGACTCTTGAGTCCCTACACTCCAGCTGATGTACTGCTGGGGGATTCTAATCCCTCTACCACTCCTGGAGGGGCTATTTCTGCCCATTCTAACTGTGCCCTAACTACATCTCACTCCTAGAGTGACCTGACACATGGAAACTACTAACTACTCACAGGGGAGCTCCTCTCTCTAGAGGCTCCCAAACTAAGATGGCTCCCAGCACATGGCTGTTTTCCTTATATGGGCCTATGCACCACCCTGTGGCCATAACCCGAACTACAGGGGTCCTCCCCATTAACTACAGATGTACCAGGCTATACCCATTGTACCTTAACCATTACCCTCCCAGGGACCTATCCTAGGGGTATACATCCTGAGGGGCCCATTTTAGCAAACCCCTACATATATATATATATATATATATATTCCGGTTTGGTAAGAGTCTTTAATAGGACACTTAATATTATATAAACTTTCTGTTGGTTAAGAATTCCTTAAGGCATAGTTTCCCTTTAAATACAGACTTGTGGTGGAGTAATTGGTAATTTTATATCACATGGAACAGGTCCCTTATAGGGTTTGCTGTGAAATGATAAAATAGCTAAATACACCTCTGAGACAGATTATGTGGCGCCATTATATATGTGCTACACTAGGGGTCCTTTATAGAGTATGAACTGCAATGATAATGGAGCTAAATACAGCTTCAGTATGGAGTATATGGCACCGTTATATAATCCGTTACACAACAGGTTCCTCACAGGATTTACAGTTAAATGATAAAGTAGCTAAATACAGCTTTATCCTATATTGTGCATCGCCCATCATTGCATGATAGCTGTCTCTTTCCTCCTTTATTAGCACCCTTTATCCTCCTATTATCATCCATATAATGTCATGCTTTGTCATATTTCCTATGTTATTATTACAGAGCATGATTCACATCTAAATTGATCAGTGAATGCATTCAACTGTTATACTAGAGTTCCTAATTCAGTGTATATGGATACTACATACAGTATATCATTACCCACGGGAGGCACATCTGCCAGGCCTGTAATCACAGAGGCACCCATATGCACAGTACAGGTATCGGACCCCTTATCCAGAAACCCATTATCCATAAAGTTCCGAATTATGGAAAGGCCAACTAAGATATAATTACCCCTTATTGGGGGCAGAACAGTCCTATTGGGTTTATTTCATGGTTAAATGATTCCCTTTTCTCTGTAATAATAAAACAGTACCTGTACTTGATCCCAACTAAGATATAATTACCCCTTATTGGGGCAGAACAGCCCTATTGGGTTTATTTAATGGTTAAATGATTCCCTTTTCTCTGTTAAAATAAAACAGTACCTGTACTTGATCCCAACTAAGATATAATTACCCCTTATTGGGGCAGAACGGCCCTATTGGGTTTATTTCATGGTTAAATGATTCCCTTTTCTCTGTAATAATAAAACAGTACCTGTACTTGATCCCAACTAAGATATAATTACCCCTTATTGGGGGCAGAACAGCCCTATTGGGTTTATTTCATGGTTAAATGATTCCCTTTTCTCTGTAATAATAAAACAGTACCTGTACTTGATCCCAACTAAGATATAATTACCCCTTATTGGGGCAGAACAGTCCTATTGGGTTTATTTAATGGTTAAATGATTCCCTTTTCTCTGTAATAATAAAACAGTACCTGTACTTGATCCCAACTAAGATATAATTACCCCTTATTGGGGCAGAACAGCCCTATTGGGTTTATTTAATGGTTAAATGATTCCCTTTTCTCTGTAATAATAAAACAGTACCTGTACTTGATCCCAACTAAGATATAATTACCCCTTATTGGGGGCAGAACAGCCCTATTGGGTTTATTTCATGGTTAAATGATTCCCTTTTCTCTGTAATAATAAAACAGTACCTGTACTTGATCCCAACTAAGATATAATTACCCCTTATTGGGGCAGAACAGTCCTATTGGGTTTATTTAATGGTTAAATGATTCCCTTTTCTCTGTAATAATAAAACAGTACCTGTACTTGATCCCAACTAAGATATAATTAATCCTTATTGGAGCCAAAACAATCCTATTGGGTTTCATTACTGTTTACATAAAGACCCCTTATCCGGAAAACTCCAGGTCCCGAGCATTCTGGATACCCATACCTATATTAGCATCTGTGTATTTCCCAGCGCCGCTGTCCTGTTCATACAAAGACACGCTCCTGCAAAGCAAGGAAAGGCAAAAGGCCATTGGGAGTAATTAGAAGCAAATTATTTTTTGCAGAATCTTGTGAGTCCCAAATGCCAGCAGCATCGGCAACATGGTGATCATTTATTTCTATTGCCTTCTCCCTCTCGCGGGGGCCCTGCTCTTCATAAAAAGTGCAAATGACAGAATGAGATGAAGGAAAAAGAAAAAAAGGGGGGGGGGGCATTAAACAAAACAGCAAGAACATGGAAAGATGTCGGAGTCAGTTATAATGCTACGGTAATATTTAAGCCCCCGTGCTTTTGTGAAAATAATTCCCATGATATAAAAAATATATATTTACTGTCTGTGTTGCCTAATTCATTTATTTTTGCACTGTGTTTGCTGCTAGTCTGTAGAACCGAAGCAACTTTCAAGAGACTTTGTGGTACTTTAAAGGAAAAATATACCCCCAGAATGAATACTTAACCATTAGATAGTTTATATTATGTTAAGTGACCAATTAACTATATATTCCAAGCTGGAATATATATATTGCCTTTTTACATCCTTTCTCCACCATTTAGTGATGGGCTGTGTGCTCCCTCAGAGATCAGCTGACAGGAAGTAATGCAGCTCTAACTGTAACAGGAAGTAGTGTGGGAGCAAAAGGCAGAACTCTGCCCATTCATTGGCTGATGGGGCCTAGCATGTATGTGTGCCTTGGCTTGTTTGTGTGCACTGTGACTCCTATGATCCCAGGGGGCGGGGCTTAGTACCTAAAATGGCAGTTTCCTATTTAGGATTACCCAATGGCACATACTGCTAAACAAGTATATTTATATGAAAATGGTTTATTTAGGTGAAGCAGGGTTTTACATATGAGCTGTTTATGCTATATATTTTTATAGACACCTACATTGTTTGGGGAGGTATAGATTTCCTTTAAAATGTCAGTCCCCATACAAGTATAGCCGCATCCATAGCTTTATCATCATGCATAGGGCTGCTTTAGTGATTTTCACCTATGAAAAATAAAAAAGAATTGCTCCTCTAAACCTCCCCCACCTTTCTGCTTAGTGTTGGTAAACCAAGTTCTTCTCTCTACATGATGTGCCCATATCCATGGACTAGTGCCATAAGCCCGTATTGTGTTGCCCCAAGCTTACATGGCACTAATGCAAAACCTAGAAGATGCGTTGAGGAATCACCTCCATGTTATTACTATCTACATCAATTAATTACACAAATGGGGCCAATGGCAACCAATCGGCAGTCTACTACATGTTTAAGAAATCAAAGCAAAAACCTGATTAGTCCAGTTGGGCACTGAACTTGTGCAATGGAACTCCATTGTTAGCAAATGGGGCCCTTGCAGGTCGTCCTTATGTCTTTGTAGGTTTCAGAAACATACAGGAAGGTTAATTGGATCCCAATAAAATTGACCAAAGTGTTACACAATGTTATCATGTGCCACTAACAGTCACTATCCCTTTAAGCACCAAAAGATGGCGGCTGATTTGCTGACCAATCTGACAAAGCAATTTGTCTAGTTCAGTAAGGTCCAACTCCATGTGATAATGGGCCGGAACACGGTATTGGTTTTTTTGAAACCCACTGACAATTCTGTCTTACTTGATTGAATGAAGCCCCTGGGAGGTTCTGGGAATTAGTCAGATTGTGATCTTTTCGAAACATGGAGATGGATTATGCTGGGAGGTCATTTATAAAACTGTGACACTTCCTAACGATCAACCAAAACGTCTCAAACTGCCTGTAGCCTTGGATAGTATCATCACTCGAGAGAAACAAGAACGCTTCTCTGCTTTCTACAGAGATGATAGGCTAAGAAGGTCATTTAATAAAAGGTGCAAAGTTTGCCCAGCTCTGGTAACCCAACAGGTGAGCAATAAATGCTACCTGCTAATTGGTCGCTATGGGTTACTAGGCCAGTACCAGGTTTTTTTAGTGCTAAAATTCACGCAATTCAAATTATAAATCAAAAACTCAAATTCTGGTACTTAATAAGTACAACAAACCTGAAAACCAAAATGTAAAACTTCGACTTCTAAAAGCTTGCAAGTTTATATAGATGTCAATGGGAGTTGTCCTAGGCCAAGCCAAGTCAAGCCACATTGTCAATTTGAAATTTTTGATTTCGATGTTTCGAAATAATCGAGTTTTTTCATTCAAATGTATTTTCCTTGTTAATAAATAAGCATTTGAAATGTGAGTTTATGCGAGTTAGAAAAACAATCTTGAATTCACCAACTCGAAAAATTGATTAATAAGCTCATTCATTAGTGTTGAGCTAGGGAGGGTACTGAGCTGGACTGATATGGGGGCTAAATACAAAAAGCCATAAACCGATATTGTGCAGATTATATGTTGCAAAGATATTAATCAAGACCACTAGTGTTGGAAATGGTTTAGGTGGCAAAAAATTCACAAAAAACGTCTTCTGTGCGACTTCTTTGACACAACTTTTTTTTTTTTTTACGTAAATGCAACTTTCTTGATGTGCCCGCAACTTTTTTCTCACTCTGTTTTTGTCACAGCAAATTTTCAGTTTCATGGAAAAAATTCAGCAATGGTGCAATGGGGAATTTTGCAGTGAAAAGACATTCGCTCATCACTAGTCCCTTTCTCTCAGTGATGAGGTAGGTAGGACATTATAGTCCCTTTCTCTCAGGGATGAGGTAGGTAGGACATTAAAGTCCCTTTCTCTCAGGGATGAGGTAGGTAGGACATTATAGTCCCTTTCTCTCAGTGATGAGGTAGGTAGGACATTATAGTCCCTTTCTCTCAGGGATGAGGTAGGTAGGACATTATAGTCCCTTTCTCTCAGGGTGAGGTAGGTAGGACATTATAGTCCCTTTCTCTCAGTGATGAGGTAGGTAGGACATTATACAGATTAGAATTCTTCTGCCTCCAGTTCTTCGGAGGAAGAAAATGTAAAATTAACTCAATTAAGACATATTATTGGTTATATTGGAAGCCCTGTTTCATGCATTGTCAGCTCCGTTTGTATTTGTTTTTCTTGTGTGGATCAGTCACTGCTTTCTTATGCACAGCAGTGTGGCTGGAACATTACTTCTAATGTCTGAAGGGTAAAATAATGGCACAACTGGGCCCCTCTCAGGGCAGCACATACCGGGCCAATCTGTTTCTACAGTGCTGGGACCATTACATTAGTTGATACAGATATTAACGTTTATTTATGGCTTTAATGAAAATGCGTGAGAGAGCAATGTGGCACCCAGTAAGGGGTTTGCAGTGAGTCAGAAGAATCATTACTCAGCCACGTTGGCTTAAACTGAATGTGTAAATGAGCTGTTATAGCTACAGGTGGGCTATCTCTTCTATATGTGGAGCATGTGATCTGGGAGGAAAGAGTTAAAATTAATCGCTGGCCCCAATAATGCTATTGTAACAGATTTAACTGTAGAAATGGGAATCATTCTCATCACATTCTGATTTCCCCTATGTATATAAATATTGTTTTTTCAGTATACAGAGCTCATAAAAATCCTTTGAGAAATTTCACCTTTTTACTATAACATTAGGTAAACTCATTTATATTAGACTGCAAGAAGAAGAAAAAAAAGAAAAATATTCAAATGTTGATAAATTGACCTTTGTCTGCCAAACAGCTGAGAGCTCACAGAGGAATAATTCAAGTTATAGCTGCAATATCAGTACTGGGGCAGGAAGGTGACATAAGGGGGCAGTGTTGCAATAGAGCGGGTATTGGGTTTATTGGGCCTATCGGGTTAGGGAAGGAGTATTGCAAAGGGGAATTGCATCTTTATTAGCAAGTAAATTTGTAATACAGAAACCCAACCATAACTGATAATTTGATTAGTGGGATACTGGACAGTAGGCAACTCATCACGGGAGATAGGAATATCCATAGTCCATAGAAAGCTGTAATACTCCCAGCCAGAAAGAAGCCAGGGACTGGCTAAAATAGCAGTATTAGCTATCAGGTCCATGCCTACTCATGTTTCATGTCATTCACAGAGCAGACTGTTGTCTAGTGGCAGGGACAATATTGTGACAGGGCTGGGTGATAGTGTGAGAGGGCTGGGTGATATTGTGAGAGGGCTGGGTGATAGTGTGAGAGGGCTGGGTGATATTGTGAGAGGGCTGGGTGATATTGTGAGAGGGCTGGGTGATATTGTGAGAGGGCTGGGTGATATTGTGAGAGGGCTGGGTGATAATGTGAGAGGCCTGGGTGATATTGTGAGAGGGCTGGGTGATAGTGTGAGAGGGCTGGGTGATATTGTGAGAGGGCTGGGTGATACTGTGAGAGGGCTGGGTGATACTGTGAGAGGGCTGGGTGAGGGCTGGGTGAGGGCTGGGTGATACTGTGAGAGGGCTGGGTGATATTGTGAGAGGGCTGGGTGATATTGTGAGAGGGCTGGGTGATACTGTGAGAGGGCTGGGTGATATTGTGAGAGGGCTGGGTGATATTGTGAGAGGGCTGGGTGATACTGTGAGAGGGCTGGGTGATATTGTGAGAGGGCTGGGTGATACTGTGAGAGGGCTGGGTGATACTGTGAGAGGGCTGGGTGATATTGTGAGAGGGCTGGGTGATACTGTGAGAGGGCTGGGTGATATTGTGAGAGGGCTGGGTGATATTGTGAGAGGGCTGGGTGATATTGTGAGAGGCCTGGGTGATATTGTGAGAGGGCTGGGTGATACTGTGAGAGGGCTGGGTGATATTGTGAGAGGGCTGGGTGATACTGTGAGAGGGCTGGGTGATATTGTGAGAGGGCTGGGTGATACTGTGAGAGGGCTGGGTGATATTGTGAGAGGGCTGGGTGATACTGTGAGAGGGCTGGGTGATACTGTGAGAGGGCTGGGTGATACTGTGAGAGGGCTGGGTGATACTGTGAGAGGGCTGGGTGATACTGTGAGAGGGCTGGGTGATACTGTGAGAGGGCTGGGTGATACTGTGAGAGGGCTGGGTGATACTGTGAGAGGGCTGGGTGATACTGTGAGAGGGCTGGGTGATACTGTGAGAGGGCTGGGTGATATTGTGAGAGGGCTGGGTGATACTGTGAGAGGGCTGGGTGATATTGTGAGAGGGCTGGGTGATATTGTGAGAGGGCTGGGTGATATTGTGAGAGGGCTGGGTGATACTGTGAGAGGGCTGGGTGATATTGTGAGAGGGCTGGGTGATACTGTGAGAGGGCTGGGTGATACTGTGAGAGGGCTGGGTGATATTGTGAGAGGGCTGGGTGATATTGTGAGAGGGCTGGGTGATACTGTGAGAGGGCTGGGTGATATTGTGGAAGAATTAGGTGCCTATATTGCGAGTACTACTATGAATGTTCAATGTCATTTCTGACCTTCTTTCCTTTCACACCCCCCAGGCCATAATTCCCAAGGTCTCATTAAGCTGCCATGTACTGTACAGGAGGCTGTGCCTTAACCGTGCTGGACAGGCTTTTAGCAGAAATAGAAATGTGACAGCTGGGATGAAAAATATTTCGCTTAGTTGCCAGCGTGTGCGAGAGGGAGCCATACTGGGAGATTATGTCATGATTTGTTTTCCTTTTGAACTCTCCGAAACAGATAATTTTCATTTATTAAACAGGGGAATGGTAGTGTGAAGGCTTTTAGTGGCACCGTCTTGATTATTCTAATGCAGTGATAGGATGAAACATTCACAGATTGTGCGCCAATTATATGGCTGCCCATGGGGCAGGGTGATAACATGAGATGGGTATTTTAACCTAAAGCAACCAAACCAATTGGATGTTTGCTTTCTTACCTGTAAATGCTACCTTCTCATTGGTTGCCCTGGGTTACTAGACATGGTGCAAGCTTTGCACCCTTTATTATATAACCAACTAAAGGGTAAACTGACGCAAATAAAGGGCACAAGAGACTAAATAATGTTAAAGGTGAAGGGATCTGTGTAATGTGTGCATAGAATAAAGAATGTTCCCAGCTATAAAGAGAACTCGGTGTTCCATCAGTTCTCAGCAGTCAGTAGACAGAGCCCATATCTCATGCGAGGGAAAAGCCTCGGCTGAGTTATGGAGCTTGTACCCTCATGGATGAGCACTTGCAATGAATATATGTCTCATTCATCAGTTTTATGCAGAGTGCTTATACCGTGGGCACAGGAGGGACGGGAACTTACTCATTTATATGTCTCACAGTCACAGCCGGGATGGGAGAGGCAACTGGTCTGCACAAGTTGCTTGCTGTGCCTCCATATTGCTTGGTGTGTGAGGGAAATGTGGGTTTATACATTTGTTTATGTGTGTCCCCCATGCATGCTATGCCCCTCTTTTATATCGCAGCCTCTATATCTTAGGTGCACTTAGTATGTGGGATTCCCAGATGTTGCTAAAACTTCACAATGACAACATGAGGAGAGTCAAGGTCAAGAAACAGTGGTCTAGAATGGTCTATAGCTCAGTGATACCATGTGACGGGCACACATAGAATGATGGGTAAGTGGGAGGGGCCTGAAACAAGTATTTTATATGAGAGTTTCCTCAAATCTAGGTGGGTTTTACCTCACAGATACACTTAAACCATGTGACACATACAAATAGAATGATGGGTAAGTGGGAGGGGCCTGTAACAAGAAGTTTATATAAGATGTTCCTCATATCTAGGTGGGTTTTACCTCACAGATACACTTAAACCATGCGACATGTACAAATAGAATGATGGGTAAGTGGGAGGGGCCTGTAACAAGAAGTTTATATAAGATGTTCCTCATATCTAGGTGGGTTTTACCTCACAGATACACTTAAACCATGTGACACGTACAAATAGAATGATGGGTAAGTGGGAGGGGCCTGTAACAAGAAGTTTATAGAAGATGTTCCTCATATCTAGGTGGGTTTTACCTCACAGATACACTTAAACCATGCGACATGTACAAATAGAATGATGGGTAGGTGGGAGGGGCCTGTAACAAGAAGTTTATATAAGATGTTCCTCATATCTAGGTGGGTTTTACCTCACAGATACACTTAAACCAAGTGACACATACAAATAGAATGATGGGTAAGTGGGAGGGGCCTATTACAAGATGTTCCTCATATCTAGGTGGGTTTTATCTCACAGATACACTTAAACCAAGTGACACATACAAATAGAATGATGGGTAAGTGGGAGGGGCCTATTACAAGATGTTCCTCATATCTAGGTGGGTTTTACCTCACAGATACACTTAAACCATGTGACACACACACACACAGAATGATGGGTAAGTGGGAGGGGCCTGTAACAAGAAGTTTATATAAGATGTTCCTCATATCTAGGTGGGTTTTACCTCACAGATACACTTAAACCATGTGACACATACAAATAGAATGAAGAGTAAGTGGGAGGGGCCTATTACAAGATGTTCCTCATATCTAGGTGGGTCTAATTTTGCAAACCAGCCAATGTCAGTCCCAAAACCAGCCGAAAACTAGCCAAATGCCACTTCAAAAGTAGCCCCAAAAAAAGCACAATATCCACAGTGGAAAAAAAAATCTAAACAATAAGAGAAGGCATGTGTTGTGAGGTATGTCACAGCAGAAATTGATTTAGAATATTACAGCAAAGGCAGCAAAGCAGATCCTTTCTACGTGAGTCCCTTTGCATGCTGGGTAATGTAGTTTTACATTAACTTTGGCTGTAGTCTAATTGTTAAATAAAAACTACATTACCCAGCATGCACCGGGAGATGCATGCCAGGTATACTAGGGGGGGAAAGTTGGCTAGCTTTCAAAGTACAAACCCGCCAAGGCTCCAAAAAGTAGCCCAAATCCATAACTTGGCAGGTTTGTACTTTGCAAACCTGCCTGAGCTTTAAACTAGTAGTGGAACCCTGGTTTTACCTCACAGATACACTTGAACTATGTGACACAAACAAATAGAAGGAATGGTGGATAAGTGGGAGGGGGGTCTGTAAACAAGTAGTTTATATGAGAGTTTAATAACAGCCAGTAAGAGCAAAAGTGGGGGCAATATTTTCGATGGTGCCAGTAATAAAAGGCTTCCTACTCTGTAACAGGGATGGATTAGAGCCGAGCGTTGCTGTACTCGAGGGCTGTCACGCGTCGCTTCCAGTTAATGGTTTGAGGGTTTTTCTAAGGATCGGACAATTAACTTTGTTCTCGACACAAGCGCCATTTGTGCAGCCCCGAGGTACAGGCCGGCCGCTGCTCGGCTCCTGTATTTAGCCGAGTGTAGAAGCAGCCATTCTGCATTGTCCCTGAACTTCCCAACACAGCACGCCTCATTTAGTGGGACATTACCTCAAATCTGCCGGGGAGATGCTATATTCTAGCATTTGTCCTAATATACTGCAGCCTTGCCTATACCCTGCCTCTCCTTCCCCAGTGCTGCATTTAGGGACTTTGTGGAACATGTTTAGAAATGAAATATTGTCTGGCTGTGTGCAGGGCAGGTTATATACTGTAGGAGAAGGTAATAAAAATACTATACAGGTGCCAAATATATAGCAACAGAATGCTGGAAAGGTTACTGCCTGCTCTTCTCTCATTTCCCTACAGAAATAGGGGTTGGTAGCACTAGGTAGGTACCTAATATATAGGGGCAGAGACAGGGGAAAGTGTTGGAAGGGTTACTGCCTGCCCTGCTCTCATTTCCCTACAGAAATAGGGGTTGGTAGCACTAGGTAGGTACCTAATATATAGGGACAGAGACAGGGGAAAGTGTTGGAAGGGTTACTGCCTGCCCTGCTCTCATTTCCCTACAGAAATAGGGGTTGGTAGCACTAGGTAGGTACCTAATATATAGGGACAGAGACAGGGGAAAGTGTTGGAAGGGTTACTGCCTGCCCTGCTCTCATTTCCCTACAGAAATAGGGGTTGGTAGCACTAGGTAGGTACCTAATATATAGAGGCAGAGACAGGGGAAAGTGTTGGAAGGGTTACTGCCTGCCCTGCTCTCATTTCCCTACAGAAATAGGGGTTGGTAGCACTAGGTAGGTACCTAATATATAGGGACAGAGATAGGGGAAAGTGTTGGAAGGGTTACTGCCTGCCCTGCTCTCATTTCCCTACAGAAATAGGGGTTGGTAGCACTAGGTAGGTACCTAATATATAGGGACAGAGACAGGGGAAAGTGTTGGAAGGGTTACTGCCTGCCCTGCTCTCATTTCCCTACAGAAATAGGGGTTGGTAGCACTAGGTAGGTACCTAATATATAGGGACAGAGACAGGGGAAAGTGTTGGAAGGGTTACTGCCTGTCCTGCTCTCATTTCCCTACAGAAATAGGGGTTGGTAGCACTAGGTAGGTACCTAATATATAGAGGCAGAGACAGGGGAAAGTGTTGGAAGGGTTACTGTCTGCCCTGCTCTCATTTCCCTACAGAAATAGGGGTTGGTAGCACTAGGTAGGTACCTAATATATAGGGACAGAAACAACGTATAGGGATTGGTAGCACAGCAAAAGACTGTCTGGGGGATGCATTTTGACGTGCCTGAATACCCTTGAATGATTTGCTTCAGTTCTGGACCCACTGTTCTTGCGACCCTAACCTACACACTGGCCCTGAAGTTATTCATGACTTTCCTGCTGCAGATTCAGGCTGTGCTAAGGGAACAGCTGCAGCAGTTGATGCAATGATTCATCTGATCACAGAAATACCCTCTTCCCATCTTTAGCCACTTATTGTTCTATTACTTATGGCACTCCTTTCCTAAACCATGTCACTACATAGCCCTGTATACACAGAGTCTCCAGCTAAATCACATGATGAGTTACATGGTTGTTGGCAAATTAGAATTCCTCCTTAATTACATATATAATGCAGTGGCGCTCAGAGTTCCGTTGCACAGTACCCATGCACACCTTCAATCATTCTAAACTTGTACATGTTCCACTGTAGGGAATCTCTTCCTCATTCTGTCTGCCTTAATAAATGCCAGGGATTGAAGTATTACAGATATTATATCTAAAGGCACTACCAAATAACAGTAACACTGCAATTTCACTTGCAATGTATTCCCCTAAACCATATCGGCTCTCAGTGCTACCGAGAAATATTTCAGTTTGTTCATTCTCTGCAGAGATAAGATCACTCATTACTTTAACATTCTGTCACCATGCAAGGCATATTATCATTCCCAAATATTCCATTTTGCACAATTCTTTTTCAATTTTATGCAGTTTTTGTTATTGCCGAGCCGTTTTCTGCTTAGCGTGGGTTTAAGATCTATGCCACTGTGACAGAATGCTCTGTTATACAGATAGCTAGAATCTCAGCCATAAAGCAGGGCAGGACTGCTGCTTACAATGGGGGGATCAGATAGGATCTGTGCCAGTGTGACAGAATTCTCTGTTATACAGATAGCTAGAATCTGGTACGTCTCCTTATTTCCATAGAGGAATGCAAAGCAGAGTAAAATATATTATCTAGATTACAGGGTTGCATGTTGATGCCCCCCCCCAGCTGTTATATTGCAGTTCCCTGAAAGGCGGGCACCAGTCGCTTATCCTGGGCAGGTCCATAAGTCTTTAAACAATTTTCTGCCCAGCGTATGAGATGAAGGTTTGGCAGACGGAGCTGCTCTGGAAATTGGCAGCTGAGTGATACCAATTATTCTGTTTAAAAGGTCAGTGAATTTATATGTGAGCAACAGGGATGTGCCAGGAGAGTAAAGAGCAGGGTAGTGGAACAGGTAGCCTAAAACGCCTTCTGTAAGCATGGAGACAGCAAATCACTCAAACTTTCCTTTAGGGACACGGAAACACATTGAGTGGAGGCCAAGAATATCTAGACTATTCTATTAGAACTCCTTCTAATGGGATTCCTTCAGCCTGGTGGTAAAACAAATCCACACAGTAATAAAGGTTCAGTCTCCCAAACTGAATTCCATCCAACCTAATTGGCAGTCACATCAGTCCCTCGATAAATGATTACTAATTGGCTAATAATCATTTAATCATTTTTAAACCCACCCCTCAAATCACCTGTTACCGTACCCTTCCTATGCTGAACAACACTTTCCACATCATAGTCAAAGTTAATTTTAAAGACGAACAACCCCCATTAATGTGGTAAAGAATTGCCATTTCTAAGCAATTCTTCAATTGGTCTTCATTATTTTTATAGTTTTGAAATAATTTGCCTTCTTCTTCTGCCTCTTTCCAGCTTTCAAATGGGGGTCACTGACCCCGACAGCTACAAAAGTATTTCTCTGTGAGGCTACAGTTTTATTGTTATTGTTACTTTTTATTCCTTTGCTTTCTGTTTAGATCTTCTCCTATAAATGTATCAGTCTCTCAAAAGGCTTGTTTGTGTGAATCCTATGATCCCAGGGGGCGG
The DNA here is from genome assembly GCF_000004195.4 of Xenopus tropicalis. Lineage (NCBI taxonomy): Eukaryota > Metazoa > Chordata > Amphibia > Anura > Pipidae > Xenopus > Xenopus tropicalis. The sequence continues at coordinate 11,479,578 of NC_030677.2, read as the reverse complement.
CCCTTAGTACCTAAAATGGCAGTTTCCTATTTAGGATTACCCAATGGCACATACTGCTAAACAAGTATATTTATATGAAAATGGTTTATTTAGATGAAGCAGGGTTTTACATATGAGCTGTATTTTTATAGAGACCTACATTGTTTGGGGGTATAGTTTCCCTTTAATATTCCTCGAGGGATGTCAATATCACTTTAATGCTCAGCACGGCAGATCAGTTTGTACAATGCGCTGAACATGTTTGTTATGATGTGAGTAAGATGTAAGAGCATTCAGAGTGATTAATGGTGGCCAAAATAGCCCACAGCTCCCTGCCTGGTGACTCAGAGCTACAATGTGCTATTAGCACTCACGTTGGGAGCTCAGCCCAACACATTCTAACCATCCTTTCCTAATAAGATTTATTCTTTGGGAGCTTAATAGCATTTTGTTACACTATACATGGCTATACAATGGCCGGACTGCTGGAAAGTGATTCTGTCCTGCGTATGTGAAGTCTATTGTATACAGTAGCAAGTTGTAAGAAACAATAAGGATGAAGACACACTGGGCTACTAGTAGCTGCTACTTTTTCAAGGCTAATAAACATAGACAATACCATAGACCAGTGCTGTCCAACTGGCGGCCCGCGGGCCGCATGCGGCCCGTGACCCCCCTCTGTGTGGCCCCCCACCTGTCTGGCTGCTTTGATGGCTTACCTTTGAGTAAGCATTAAATGGTATCAGTACTGAGATTAACTGCCCCCCTACATGGTTCTCACCTCAGATTCAGGCTGTAATCCTCCTGTATTGTTTAAAAATGTAATCCCCTGTGTTTTTCACACCTTTTAATACCTGCATTGTTCACCCCCTGCAGTGTTCACACCTCAGGCTCAGACTGTAATCACTCCCATTGTTCACTTCTTCACACCTCAGACATAGGTACTGTAGGCAGAGTATGGCACATACAGCCAGCATAGGGCAGGTAGAGTATGGCACACACAGGCAGCATAGGTCAGGGAGGGTATGGCACACACAGGAAGGGTAGGGCAGGCAGAGTATGGCACACAGTCAGGGTAGGGCAGGCAGAGTATGGCACACACAGGCAGGGTAGGGCAGGCAGAGTATGGCACACAGAGGCAGCATAGGGAAGGCAGAGTATGGCACACCCAGGCAGGGTAGGACAGGCAGAGTATGGCACACACAGACAGCATAGGACAGGCAGAGTGCTGCCTGTGTGTGCCATACTCTGCTTGCCCTATGCTGCTTGTGGGAGGTGAACCTGGCAGGGGGTTGTTGTGGGAGTTTGTTAGCAGTTGGAAATAGCCATTAAATGGTCCCTAAGGTGTGTAATTATGTACTGGGGGTTGCTCTGCTATCCACAGGGGAGGAGGAGGCATATGGAATTTAAGGGTATATCTTAATATGACATAATTCTTTCACATACGAATGATGGTTGATATCCCCACAGTAAGGACCAAGCATTTGGGATTTTGCTGTGCTACCACCATTGTGATAAAATAGGTGTGGTTTGAAGTGGGTGTGGTTTCAAAAGGGGGAGTGGTCAAAACTGGCTTCCATTAGCGGCCCTCCACCATGTATGCTAGAGAAATTCCGGCCCTCGGCACCATAGAAGCTGGACAGCACTGCCATAGACAATACTAAGAATTGTCTCTGCTAAAACACACGTAGAGACAATTATCAGTAAATGATCAGCATTGTTTATTTTTGTAGCCACAAGTAGGTGCTACTAGTAGCTCTGTGTGTTTCACCCTAACTGTTCCCATTATGTTTATAGGGAGTTTCCACTCGCACCATAACACCAGGTGATTCTCATTGGAGACATTGCCTGCATTCTCTATTAACCATCGGTTTGGAGTCGCAGAAACTGTGAGATCTGAGAGCTACTGAGCTGTATACCTTATTTAGCAGTACTAAACTGTGAAATATAAAATGAAAGTAGAATTCAGGCTTAGCAGGCTTAATTTCATTTTTCTTTTGACCTATCTCCTTGAATGCTCACTGAAAAATCTTTAGCACTGCTTGTTAAACCATAAACAGATACAGAAAGGCCATCTCCCATAGACTCTATTATAAGCAAATAGTTTAAAAATGATTCCCGTTTTCTCTGTAATAATAAAACAGTACCTGTACTTGATCCCAACTAAGATATAATTACCCCTTATTGGGGCAGAACAGCCCTATTGGGTTTATTTCATGGTTAAATGATTCCCTTTTCTCTGTAATAATAAAACAGTACCTGTACTTGATCCCAACTAAGATATAATTACCCCTTATTGGGTCAGAACAGCCCTATTGGGTTTATTTAATGGTTAAATGATTCCCTTTTCTCTGTAATAATAAAACAGTACCTGTACTTGATCCCAACTAAGATATAATTACCCCTTATTGGGGGCAGAACAGCCCTATTGGGTTTATTTAATGGTTAAATGATTCCCTTTTCTCTGTAATAATAAAACAGTACCTGTACTTGATCCCAACTAAGATATAATTACCCCTTATTGGGGGCAGAACAATCCTATTGGGTTTATTTCATGGTTAAATGATTCCCTTTTCTCTGTAATAATAAAACAGTACCTGTACTTGATCCCAACTAAGATATAATTACCCCTTATTGGGGGCAGAACAGCCCTATTGGGTTTATTTAATGGTTAAATGATTCCCTTTTCTCTGTAATAATAAAACAGAACCTGTACTTGATCCCAACTAAGATATAATTACCCTTTATTGGGGGCAGAACAGCCCTATTGGGTTTATTTCATGGTTAAATGATTCCCTTTTCTCTGTAATAATAAAACAGTACCTGTACTTGATCCCAACTAAGATATAATTACCCCTTATTGGGGGCAGAACAGCCCTATTGGGTTTATTTAATGGTTAAATGATTCCCTTTTCTCTGTAATAATAAAACAGTACCTGTACTTGATCCCAACTAAGATATAATTACCCCTTATTGGGGCAGAACAGCCCTATTGAGTTTATTTAATGGTTAAATGATTCCCTTTTCTCTGTAATAATAAAACAGTACCTGTACTTGATCCCAACTAAGATATAATTACCCCTTATTGGGGCAGAACAGCCCTATTGGGTTTATTTAATGGTTAAATGATTCCCTTTTCTCTGTAATAATAAAACAGTACCTGTACTTGATCCCAACTAAGATATAATTACCCCTTATTGGGGCAGAACAGCCCTATTGGGTTTATTTAATGGTTAAATGATTCCCTTTTCTCTGTAATAATAAAACAGTACCTGTACTTGATTCCAACTAAGATATAATTACCCCTTATTGGGGGCAGAACAGCCCTATTGTGTTTATTTAATGGTTAAATTGATTCCTTTTCTCTGTAATAATAAAACAGTAACCTGTACTTGATCGCCAACTAAGATATAATTACCCCTTATTGGGGGCAGAACAGCCCTATTGGGGTTTTATTTCATGGTTAAATGATTCCCTTTTCTCTGTAATAATAAAACAGTAACCTGTACTTGATCCCAACTAAGATATAATTACCCCTTATTGGGGCAGAAACAGTCCTATTGGGTTTTATTTAATGGTTAAATGATTCCCTTTTCTCTGTAATAATAAAACAGTACCTGTACTTGATCCCAACTAGATATAATTACCCCTTATTGGGGGCCAGAAACAGTCCTAATTGGGTTTTTTTCATGGTTTAAATGATTCCCTTTTCTCTGTAATAATAAAACAGTAACCTGTACTTGATCCAACTAAGATATAATCCTTTGGGGAGCTTGGGTATTTAATGGTTAAATGATTCCCTTTTCTCTGTAATAATAAAACAGTACCTGTACTTGATCCCAACTAAGATATAATTACCCCTTATTGGGGGCAGAACAGTCCTATTGGGTTTATTTATTGTTTAAGGGGTTGTTCACCTTTGAGTTAACTTTTGGTATAATGTAAAGAGTGATATTCTGAGACAATTTGCAACTGGTCTTACTTTTTCATTATTTGTATTTTTTAGTTATTTTTCTTTTTGTTCAGCAGCCCTTCAGTTTGGAGTTTCAGCAGCTATGTGGTGGCTAGGGTCCAAATTCCCTTAGCAACCAGGGAGTGGTTTGAATGAGAGGCTGGTATTTGAATAGGAGAGGGACTGAATAGAGAAAGAAGTAATAAAGATTAACACTAACAATAAAACCGTGGCTCCACAAAGAAATAGTTATTTGGCTGCCGGGGTCAGTGACCCCCATTTGATAGCTGCAAACAGTTAGAAGAAGAAGGCCAATAGTTCAGAAACTATAAAAAATAAATAATGAAGACCAATGGAAAAGTTGCTAAGAATTGGCCATTCTATAACATACTAAAAGTTTACTAGATATTCTTAGATATCTAGACCTCTTGCTAAAGAAACGGGCCACTCTTCCCTTACCCATGGCCCCTAATATGTTGGCTAGGTAGCCATGCCTGGTGTGCACGGTGGAGCGCTGGCTGCTTGGTTATCTAACAACTTACTGTGCAGAATATCCCTTGTCCCTTTATCTGGCAGTCACCTCTCTATATAATAGTAACAGGTGCCGGTGCCTTTTCAGAGTGTAATAAATGATTTGGGAAGCAAATACATTACTCACTTATTAATTCCCTTTCTTGCACACAGCTGGATGTGTTGCTAATTTCTGGGGGAGAAACACATTTTCTGCTTCACTGCCGAAGCTTTTTTGTTGCACGTTGGAAATGCAGGAAGACTAAATCGGATCCAAGTTGATACTTTAACGATTTTCCTATTTGTGATGTAGAAACTTAATCGCTGTAAAGAAAATGGGCCCCATGTTCCATGTTTTCCATTCTATTCAGACAGGCCATGGCAGTTGGGAAGGGTTAGAGTGACACTATATATAGTGACAATATAGCCTACATATACAGTATTTAATCTACAGTGCTCCATCTGATATTGAACTACTGCTCCCAATATACCCAAATAAATGGTTGCAAGTTAGTCATTGTTGCCCTGTATACATTAACTAATTTGCAACCATTTATTTGTGTATATTGGGAGCAGTAGTTCAACATCAGATGGAGCGCTGTAGATTAAATATACAGTATGTGGGCTATATTGTATAGAGTAGCCAAGTCGGTGCCCATTTCATAGATCTAAACTTTTGGTGCATTTTTGGATTATATAAAAGCAAGTGCTTTTGTAGGTTAGTGTATTTCCTCATCTGCTGCAGGTTATTATAGTTCAAGCCTAATAGATTTAATGTATAGTCGGTACATATCCAGCTGTTGATCCGAATAAGAGTGAAACAGTGCTTGATGGGATAATGAAATGGTAGCCAAAAAGAAAGACTTGACTAGATGTTTTTACATTTCAACCCTATGAGATTCAGCATTTGGTTAAGTTCCCCTTAGCTAAATATAAGGCTAAAGCCAGGAAAGGACAACAGCATCAGCCATAGTCCCATGAATACCTTGGCCAGCAAATACTTGAAATCTCACCCTAATCAAGGAGACCACTTAGAAATTTACCAAACAACTTACCCTAAGTCATTTAGAAAAGATACAAGGAAGTCAAGCCAAAGGGAAGCAAATGAACTGGGACAGGGGAGAAATGAGGTATCAAGACTAGGGAAAAGTACTCCGGAACAAGAACAGGAACAAACTCTGAGAAAGGATTATGGAGGAGGACTCCGGAACAAGAACAGGAACAAACTCTAAAAAAGGATTATGGAGCAGAATTCCGGAACAAGAACAGGAACAAACTAAAAAAGGATTATGGAGCAGAACTCCGGAACAAGAACAGGAACAAACTCTAAAAAAAGAATTATGGAGCAGAACTCCGGAACAAGAACAGGAACAAACTCTAAGAAAGGATTATGGAGGAGGACTCCGGAACAAGAACAGGAACAAACTCTAAGAAAGGATTATGGAGGAGGACTCCGGAACAAGAACAGGAACAAACTCTAAAAAAGGATTATGGAGCAGGATTTTGGAACAAGAAGAAACTTTGAGAAAGGATTATAGAGCAGGACTTAGGAATAGTGATGAGCAAATTTTTTCGCAGCGACATTCCACATTTTGCCATCTATGATTTTTTTCGCGAAATGGCCGCACAATTTCCTCATGGAAAATTTGTGGTCATGCCAAAAAAAGACGCGGCCGTTTTGCAAATTTTTCTGAAGTTTAGCTAATTTTGTGGCAAAGCGAAATGAGACATATTTGCTCATCACTATTCAAGAACAAAAACAAACTCAGAAAACGGTAGAGCTATATAAGAATATCAAGATCAGGGGCCCCCAAACTTTTTTTACCTGTGAGCCTTATTCAAATGTAAAAAGAGTTGGGGAGCAACGCAAGCATGGAAAATGCACCTGGAGGTACCAAATAAGGGCTGTGATTGGTTATTTGGAATTTACTTTGCGCACTGGCAGCCTACAGGAGGTTCTGTTTGTCAGCACACCTGTTTTTAATGCCTCCAAAACTTGCCTCCAAGCCAGAAATTCAAAAATAAGCAACTTCTTTGAGGCCACTGGGAGCAACATCCAAGGGGTTGGTGAGCAATATGTTGCCCCCGAGCCACTAGTTGGGGATCAATGATTTAGATCAACATTGGGCACTAGAAGAATTTCTGAACATGGATTTATGAGACGTACTTGACACTGCAATTTTAGGTTTTGCCACTTCCACCATGAGAAAACATCTTATTATTGTCTCTGTGCACAAAGGACATGGGCCCATTTCAGCTTCACATTGAAAATCATTGCTAAGTTATGGAAACATTTACTTAAATAAAAAAACTTGGTAGTTCTTCATGTTTTCGTTGCACATCAGGACAAGTACGTGGTTGCATTATAGAATGGCCAAGACTTCACACATACAATGTATTTACAAGTCCCGTCATAGAGTCATGGACGGCATATAATTCCCCTCAAAAAACATTCACACGTAAACATTCACACTGGATTTTGCTGACTCTCACGGTTTCAATGAAAAAATCATTGCTCCCATTGACCCAGCTGCACACGTGTAACGGTCAGCAACTTTCCATGGCGTCTGCTGCTGCCTGCTCAGCATGTTTTGTCTGTGGAAGGATTCCCGCATAGTCCTGATCAGCAATCTGTGGCCCAACCAGTTTTACATATCGGTTCATTAAATGAGAGTTTTGTCTCCCACGGTAAATAAAATTGCCCCATTCTGTTGTTTCTCCGTGCTGCAAAATGTATTTAACGATGAAATTAGTAAACAATAGAGATGGATTAAGAGGTGCCAAGGGCCGACGTCTTGTTTCTCCTAGAAACACGTGGAGCTAAGATACGAAAGCTCAGTGAATTCAAAGCAAATCACTTTTGTTTTCAAATATAAAGGCAAATCTAACGAAAACTCATATCCGAGATTCTGATTCTCTCCTCAGTCCCTGTGCCCTGGTAGAAGGAGCTAGTCAAGAACAGAGAGCGAGTCTCTGCATACAGATAGAGCCCCCTTCGCCCCCTGCATTCGATGGCTTGAAAGTGTGTCCCAGTTTTAGCACAAAGCGTGAAGTACATTCCACCGGTGCCTTTAACTTTGTGTCATTTGCAGAAATACACCCACTGCCCTAGAGAAAATAGCAAAGGGAAAAAATCCCTGTGAAAAAGATGAAATAAAGATGGAGGGGTTCTGTGCCCATATAAAGGCACAAGGCTGCAGGCTGAGTTATACAGGGAACTCTGAGTATCACTCATGTATTATAAGGGATAATGTACCCCCTACTGTAAATGATAAGGATATTAGCAGTCACTGAGGGGTTCTGTGCCCATATAAAGGCACAAGGCTGCAGGCTGAGTTATACAGGGAACTCTGAGTATCACTCATGTATTATAAGGGATAATGTACCCCCTACTGTAAATGATAAGGATATTAGCAGTCACTGAGGGGTTCTGTGCCCATATAAAGGCACAAGGCTGCAGGCTGAGTTATACAGGGAACTCTGAGTATCACTCATGTATTATAAGGGATAATGTACCCCCTACTGTAAATGATAAGGATATTAGCAGTCACTGAGGGGTTCTGTGCCCATATAAAGGCACAAGGCTGCAGGCTGAGTTATACAGGGAACTCTGAGTATCACTCATGTATTATAAGGGATAATGTACCCCCTACTGTAAATGATAAGGATATTAGCAGTCACTGAGGGGTTCTGTGCCCATATAAAGGCACAAGGCTGCAGGATAAGTTATACAGGGAACTCTGAGTATCACTCATGTATTATAAGGGATAATGTACCCCCTACTGTAAATGATAAGGATATTAGCAGTCACTGAGGGGTTCTGTGCCCATATAAAGGCACAAGGCTGCAGGCTGAGTTATACAGGGAACTCTGAGTATCACTCATGTATTATAAGGGATAATGTACCCCCTACTGTAAATGATAAGGATATTAGCAGTCACTGAGGGGTTCTGTGCCCATATAAAGGCACAAGGCTGCAGGCTGAGTTATACAGGGAACTCTGAGTATCACTCATGTATTATAAGGGATAATGTACCCCCTACTGTAAATGATAAGGATATTAGCAGTCACTGAGGGGTTCTGTGCCCATATAAAGGCACAAGGCTGCAGGCTGAGTTATACAGGGAACTCTGAGTATCACTCATGTATTATAAGGGATAATGTACCCCCTACTGTAAATGATAAGGATATTAGCAGTCACTGAGGGGTTCTGTGCCCATATAAAGGCACAAGGCTGCAGGATGAGTTATACAGGGAACTCTGAGTATCACTCATGTATTATAAGGGATAATGTACCCCCTACTGTAAATGATAAGGATATTAGCAGTCACTGAGGGGTTCTGTGCCCATATAAAGGCACAAGGCTGCAGGCTGAGTTATACAGGGAACTCTGAGTATCACTCATGTATTATAAGGGATAATGTACCCCCTACTGTAAATGATAAGGATATTAGCAGTCACTGAGGGGTTCTGTGCCCCCCATATAAAGGCACAAGGCTGCAGGCTGAGTTATACAGGGAACTCTGAGTATCACTCATGTATTATAAGGGATACTGTACCCCCTACTGTAAATGATAAGGATATTAGCAGTCACTGAGGGGTTCTGTGCCCCCCATATAAAGGCACAAGGCTGCAGGCTGAGTTATACAGGGAACTCTGAGTATCACTCATGTATTATAAGGGATAATGTACCCCCTACTGTAAATGATAAGGATATTAGCAGTCACTGAGGCTTTCTGTGCCCATATAAAGGCACAAGGCTGCAGGCTGAGTTGAATGGGAGGAGTGTTTTTCCTTATCAGATTATGGCAGGTATCTGAGTGACTGGGCCAGAACCTGTAGGATTAATTTACCATCTGACAAATAAAAGGGGTAATAATTCTGCTTCCATTAAACTGGGGGCATTTTTCTATTATAAGTCCATTAGTGGAACACTCGTACCCTGTTATGAGCCAAGTGCCAATGATATATGTAGTGACATTTGTAATCCAACCTTTCATTATGGAGACATTATAGAGACATTGATTTAGAAAACAATATTAATGTTCTTTATGGGATTGTTGAGCAGAGCAGGGTCCTCCCTTTTCAGAATGACGTCTAGTTCAGAGATTACTGTAGAATGTCATTAGTGAAACCTCCTTCCATTTATCATAATTCCAGATGATTCCGGCTGCTCAGACACTGACCAATTCTCTCATTCGGCTTCATCACCAATCATATTGATCAATTCTTGATCCCATCATTAAAGTGGAAGGGCATTCCACTAAGCACCGTTCATAAGGATATAATTTACTGTTTGGTCCCATAGGGAAATGACCCAACTGTATATTAAATAGTGAATAAAGTAACCCCTATTGTAACATATAGGGATATTATTAGTCACAGAGGAGTTCCTTATAATATATAGTGAATAAAGTGCCCCCTATTGTAACATATAGGGATATTATAAGCCCCCGAGGAGTTCCTTATAATATATAGTGAATAAAGTGCCCCCTATTGTAACATATAGGGATATTATAAGCCCCCGAGGAGTTCCTTATAATATATAGTGAATAAAGTGCCCCCTGTTGTAACATATAGGGATATTATAAGCCCCCGAGGAGTTCCTTATAATATATAGTGAATAAAGTGCCCCCTGTTGTAACATATAGGGATATTATAAGTCCCCGAGGAGTTCCTTAAAATATATAGTGAATAAAGTACCCCCTATTGTAACATATAGGGATATTATAAGTCACAGAGGAGTCCCTTATAATATATAGTGAATAAAGTACCCCCTATTGTAACATATAGGGATATTATAAGCCCCCAAGGAGTTCCTTATAATATATAGTGAATAAAGTACCCCCTATTGTAACATATAGGGATATTATAAGTCCCCGAGGAGTTCCTTATAATATATAGTGAATAAAGTGCCCCCTATTGTAACATATAGGGATATTATAAGTCACAGAGGAGTTCCTTATAATATATAGTGAATAAAGTGCCCCCTATTGTAACATATAGGGATATTATAAGCCCCCGAGGAGTTCCTTATAATATATAGTGAATAAAGTACCCCCTATTGTAACATATAGGGATATTATAAGTCACAGAGGAGTTCCTTATAATATATAGTGAATAAAGTACCCACTATTGTAAAATATAGGGATATTATAAGCCCCCATTTTTGCTGTTTTATCAATGGTGACTAGTATGTTCTTTGGTTATGTTCCACACCATATGTGTACATATGGGGAAAAGGAACCAATCACGTGAGCTTCCTTTGGTCTATACATGAGCCAATGGTCTTACAGTGAGCCAAAGCACAAGGTATATACATATTGGAATGGGGCAAATGCCAGAACTGCTACTTTTTTGGGTCCTCAGTTTCTTGGGGGTGTAATCAGGGATGGAACAGACAACTAGTTAAAAAAGTTTATGCAATGGTTAGAGTATATACCACCAAATGAGAGGTACTATAAATTATTATATGAAGAAAAGAGGCTGACGCTGATGGGAAGTGATTAGCACAGTAACTTGATTACAAAATGAAATTAGTTTAAGTGCAGAGAAAATTTTAAAGTGCAAAAAAAAAATCCTTAATCTGAAATTCTCTTTTTTTTAAATGAATATTTATGTAACTTATTCTTCTGCTGCTTATTATCTATACATAGAGAGTATCAGGGAGTTTGTGAGCTGAAGTGCTCTGGCTTCTTAAATGCAAATTGCAGATTAGTTTAAATGCTCTAATTGTTCTGAAGAGTTCTGAATTTTCTAATGAGTTCCCTGATTGGCCAATGCAGAGTTCTCCTCTTTATCTATATCACTTCTACTTCATGTTCCATACAGGCAGGTTATTGGGCCCTGACAGAACTGGTCCTGCTGCTTGTCAGTATGTTTGGTACCTTGGAGTGTAAGCTAAGGACTTTCTATCTATCTATCTATCTATCATCTATCTATCATCTATCTATCTATCATCTACTGTATCTATCTATCTATCTATTTATCATCTATCTATCTATCCATCTATCTATCTATCTATCTATCTATCTATCTATCTATCTATCTATCCATCTATCATCTATCTATCTATCTATCTATCTATCTATCTATCTATCTATCATCTATCTATTTATCTATCAATCATCTATCTATCTATCTATCTATCTATCTACTGTATCTATCATCATCTCTCTCTCTATCTACTGTATCTATCACCATCTTTCTCTCTATACAGGCTATGAGCAAACTTAGGGGGCTGTTCCTGCTGAATTGTGCTTAGTACAGGGGAGTCCCTATGTGCCATAGTTTTATGGTATCTCTCTGTACAGGCTATGGGCAAACTTAGGGGGCTGTTCCTGCTGAATTGTGCTTAGTACAGGGGAATCCCTATGCTGCCATAGTTTTATGGTATCTCTCTGTACAGGCTATGAGCAAACTTAGGGGGCTGTTCCTGCTGAATTGTGCTTAGTACAGGGGAATCCCTATTCTTCCATAGTTTTATGGTATCTCTCTGTACAGGCTATGAGCAAACTTAGGGGGCTGTTCCTGCTGAATTGTGCTTAGTACAGGGGAATCCCTATTCTTCCATAGTTTTATGGTATCTCTCTGTACAGGCTATGAGCAAACTTAGGGGGCTGTTCCTGCTGAATTGTGCTTAGTACAGGGGAATCCCTATTCTTCCATAGTTTTATGGTATCTCTCTGTACAGGCTATGAGCAAACTTAGGGGGCTGTTCCTGCTGAATTGTGCTTAGTACAGGGGAATCCCTATGTGCCATAGTTTTATGGTATCTCTCTGTACAGGCTATGGGCCAAACTTAGGGGGCTGTTCCTGCTGAATTGTGCTTAGTACAGGGGAATCCCTATGTGCCCATAGTTTTATGGTATCTCTCTGTACAGGCTATGAGCAAACTTAGGGGGCTGTTCCTGCTGAATTGTGCTTAGTACAGGGGAATCCCTATGTGCCATAGTTTTATGGTATCTCTCTGTACAGGCTATGAGCAAACTTAGGGGGCTGTTCCTGCTGAATATGTGTGTGTGGCTGGCTGGTATTTGATATTTAATAAATAAAGCCCATATTAGACTATTTCGGCAGCTATGTGCATTTATATAGCGTATGCCAGTACTTCACACTGCAAGAAAGTAAAATCTTGCTGTTTTAGGACAAAGCCTTTAAATGCCGCTGGTTTAAGGTGCTGTAAACAACGGCATCAAAATATAAAATGAAACATTCCCCCAATAAAGCTAAAATAGGAGGCACTGGGGGTGCCCATTAGAGCCGAAAAAGGAACATTTCCATTCATTAAACACTGCGAGCTAAACACCTAACCGACCTGAAATTGGTTTCACGGGTCAGAACATCCTTGAGTAATCAAATAATATTCTGAGTTAGACTTTAACAAGCTCAGGGCCTGCAGTCTTAGCAGAAGTCTCTATAAATATTAATTCTATGGCAACATGGCCGCCCCGAGCAGTCACCCAGAATGAGATCAATGTGGGAGGCTTGGGGGGAAGGTGGATACAGCTGTTTCATGGGAAAGAGACTGTAACAGACTGAACTTAAGGGAACAGTAACACTGAAAAATGAAAGTGCTTTAAAGTAATTAGAATATAATGTACTGTTTTCCTGCACTGGTACAGCTGGGGTGTTTGCTACAGAAACCCTACTATAGTTTATATAAATACCCCGCTGTGTAGCCCCGGGGGCAGCCATTCCTGCACGGTACAGCTGGGGTGTTTGCTACAGAAACCCTACTATAGTTTATATAAATACCCCGCTGTGTAGCCCCGGGGGCAGCCATTCCTGCACTGGTACAGCTGGGGTGTTTGCTACAGAAACCCTACTATAGTTTATATAAATACCCCGCTGTGTAGCCCCGGGGGCAGCCATTCCTGCACTGGTACAGCTGGGGTGTTTGCTACAGAAACCCTACTATAGTTTATATAAATACCCCACTGTGTAGCCCCGGGGGCAGCCATTCCTGCACTGGTACAGCTGGGGTGTTTGCTACAGAAACCCTACTATAGTTTATATAAATACCCCGCTGTGTGACCCCGGGGGCAGCCATTCCTGCACTGGTACAGCTGGGGTGTTTGCTACAGAAACCCTACTATAGTTTATATAAATACCCCGCTGTGTAGCCCCGGGGGCAGCCATTCCTGCACTGGTACAGCTGGGGTGTTTGCTACAGAAACCCTACTATAGTTTATATAAATACCCCGCTGTGTAGCCCCGGGGGCAGCCGTTCCTGCACTGGTACAGCTGGGGTGTTTGCTACAGAAACCCTACTATAGTTTATATAAATACCCCGCTGTGTAGCCCCGGGGGCAGCCATTCCTGCACTGGTACAGCTGGGGTGTTTGCTACAGAAACCCTACTATAGTTTATATAAATACCCCACTGTGTAGCCCCGGGGGCAGCCATTCCTGCACCGGTACAGCTGGGGTGTTTGCTACAGAAACCCTACTATAGTTTATATAAATACCCCGCTGTGTAGCCCCGGGGGCAGCCATTCCTGCACCGGTACAGCTGGGGTGTTTGCTACAGAAACCCTACTATAGTTTATATAAATACCCCGCTGTGTGACCCCGGGGGCAGCCATTCCTGCACTGGTACAGCTGGGGTGTTTGCTACAGAAACCCTACTATAGTTTATATAAATACCCCGCTGTGTAGCCCCGGGGGCAGCCATTCCTGCACTGGTACAGCTGGGGTGTTTGCTACAGAAACCCTACTATAGTTTATATAAATACCCCGCTGTGTAGCCCCGGGGGCAGCCGTTCCTGCACTGGTACAGCTGGGGTGTTTGCTACAGAAACCCTACTATAGTTTATATAAATACCCCGCTGTGTAGCCCCGGGGGCAGCCATTCCTGCACGGTACAGCTGGGGTGTTTGCTACAGAAACCCTACTATAGTTTATATAAATACCCCCGCTGTGTAGCCCCGGGGGCAGCCATTCCTGCACTGGTACAGCTGGGGTGTTTGCTACAGAAACCCTACTATAGTTTATATAAATACCCCGCTGTGGAGCCCCCGGGGGAGCCATTCCTGCACTGGTACAGCTGGGGTGTTTGCTACAGAAACCCTACTATATTTTATATAAATACCCCGCTGTGTGACCCCGGGGGCAGCCATTCCTGCACTGGTACAGCTGGGGTGTTTGCTACAGAAACCCTACTATAGTTTATATAAATACCCCGCTGTGTAGCCCCGGGGGCAGCCATTCCTGCACGGTACAGCTGGGGTGTTTGCTACAGAAACCCTACTATAGTTTATATAAATACCCCGCTGTGTAGCCCCGGGGGCAGCCATTCCTGCACTGGTACAGCTGGGGTGTTTGCTACAGAAACCCTACTATAGTTTATATAAATACCCCGCTGTGTAGCCCCGGGGGCAGCCATTCCTGCACTGGTACAGCTGGGGTGTTTGCTACAGAAACCCTACTATAGTTTATATAAATACCCCGCTGTGGAGCCCCCGGCGGAGCCATTCCTGCACTGGTACAGCTGGGGTGTTTGCTACAGAAACCCTACTATAGTTTATATAAATACCCCGCTGTGTAGCCCCGGGGGCAGCCATTCCTGCACTGGTACAGCTGGGGTGTTTGCTACAGAAACCCTACTATAGTTTATATAAATACCCCGCTGTGTAGCCCCGGGGGCAGCCATTCCTGCACTGGTACAGCTGGGGTGTTTGCTACAGAAACCCTACTATAGTTTATATAAATACCCCGCTGTGTAGCCCCGGGGGCAGCCATTCCTGCACCGGTACAGCTGGGGTGTTTGCTACAGAAACCCTACTATAGTTTATATAAATACCCCGCTGTGTAGCCCCGGGGGCAGCTGTTCCTTCACTGGTACAGCTGGGGTGTTTGCTACAGAAACCCTACTATAGTTTATATAAATACCCCGCTGTGTAGCCCCGGGGGCAGCCATTCCTGCACTGGTACAGCTGGGGTGTTTGCTACAGAAACCCTACTATAGTTTATATAAATACCCCGCTGTGTAGCCCCGGGGGCAGCCATTCCTGCACTGGTACAGCTGGGGTGTTTGCTACAGAAACCCTACTATAGTTTATATAAATACCCTGCTGTGTAGCCCCGGGGGCAGCCGTTCCTGCACTGGTACAGCTGGGGTGTTTGCTACAGAAACCCTACTATAGTTTATATAAATACCCCGCTGTGTTGCCCCGGGGGCAGCCATTCAAACTGGAAAAAACGAGTAAAAGAAAAGGGACAGGTTACATTGCAGATAACAGATAAGCTCTTTAGAATTCAATGGTGTTTTTTTCTGTTATCTGCTATATAACCTGTTCCTTTTCCCCTTAGAATGGCTGCCCCCATGCCTACACAGCAGCTTTGTTCCTTTAATACACTGTGTAAGTATTTATTCTTCATCCCTCTGATTTACTAATAGCAGCACACTGAGGGGACCTTGGCTGCAAGGGCAGACCATAAAATCAGTAAAGCTGTGGGAAATAGAGTTAGCTTCAGAAATCCTGGGATTGTATAGATGAGGTTATGGGATGGGTCGAGCAGCATGCCGGAGGGGGTGCTGACTGAGTCAGGAATGGCAGGAGAGGGGCCACAGGGTGTAATATATAGCGATAAATCTGGGCGGAGGTCAAACATGCTTATTGAACCTCTATGGTTGGATGTCTGGCACAACAGGTAGCCCAAAGATACCCCAGTACTGCCAGCTGGGTGTGAGCAACGGTGGAGGGGGGGGTAAGGGGGCAAGTGATTGTTGGTAGCAGCGGGGTGTGAATGGCACGGGGGCAGTAAGTGGCAGTGAAGGTCTAGGGGTCCCCCACTATCAAATCCAGTCCATGGTTTGGAGGTACTTATGGCGAGCATTCCATGGCAGGCTATTTGCATTATCAGGTCTCCGTATCCTAAATTATTTATTATCTTGTTAACAAATCTGTGCCCTTCATTCATCCCAAACTGGACTCACTTATCTTTATTTCTTGGTAGTTCTGGTGGGCCAGTGTGGTTATTGCCTGTTTTCGGGTTTAATTTCCCAACAAAAAGGTCCAACGCTTAAAGACTGGTAGCAGATCATATAGTTTTCTTTAGGGCTGGTAATGTTCCATGTGAGTAACTGCACTACAGTAATTATGTGGAAAAGTCCGTAACCACCGTCATGAAATCAATAGATGTATCAGGAGAAAGTTCCACCTGAACTAGAAAACCTACTGTACCCAACCTGGGCATTCCCCTGGAATATACAAGAACCTTAGAACCAAAGAACACAAAGAATGGCAAGCCAAGAAATGTAACAGCCCTAATTTTATATTCACACGCCTACTCTGCACCCTTTATGACATCATGGATGGGCGGGTCAGGCACAGGTCTATAAATACAGGTGCCTTGCCGGGTCAGGTTGGTGGTGGGTGGGTTACTGTTGCATGCGGTGGGTTATAGTTGGGTGTGGTGGGTTACGGATGGGTGTGGTGGGTTACGGATGGGTATGGTGGGGTTACGGATAGATGTGGTGCATTATGGTTGGGTTTGGTGGGTTGCGGGTGGGTGTGGTGGGTTATGGTTGGGTGTGGTGCGTTACGGATGGGTGTGGTGCGTTACGGATGGGTGTGGTGGGCTATGGTTTGGTGTTGTGGGTTACAGATGGGTGTGTTGGGTTATAGTTGGATGTGGTGGGTTACGGATGGGTGTTGTGCGTTACGGATGGGTGTGGTGGGTTATGGTTTGGTGTGGTGGGTTACAGATGGGTGTGTTGTGTTATAGTTGGATGTGGTGGGTTACGGATGGGTGTTGTGGGTTACGGATGAGTGTGGTGGGTTATGTATGGGTGTGGTGGTTCATGGTTGGATGTGGTGGGTTACGGATGGGTCTGGTGGGTGGGAACAAAAAGTCGACCCGCACATCTCTATACTGTAATGTTCTACAGTCTCTGCTAATTGTAATGATATTTTTTTTAGAATGGCAGATTTATTAACAATATACACATTTATTTCAGGAACATGTCTTCTGCAACATCACCTATCATTCTGAAATGGGACCCCAAAAGCTTGGAAATCAGGACCCTTACTGTGGAGAGCCTGCTGGAGCCGCTAGTAACCCAGGTAAGGCCGAGGTTCTGATCCTACATAACGGGTCGTGTCCATTGCTGGGCTGCGTATTGGTGGCTCATTGCTTTCTCTTTGGAACGAACGCTGCTTGGCGATATATATACTTTATGTGGCTTCAAACTCTTTTGTATAAGTTGGTCACTTTATCATTGAAGACCAACTGCTCGTTTCTCTAGCGCTGTGTCTCAATCCCTTCTTCAAAAGTCTTTTTATTTTTGTTATAGTAAAGCTACGCTGTTCTCCAGTAGTTTTGTAGCCGTAGCTCCCTGTAATGTTAATGTTATAGATGATAAAAACATCTTTGTTGGTCTTCGTTGGTATTTGTTGTTTATTTTGTCTGCACTTTGGATTATTATTATTGGTCTATTTTCAGCCTACAACTGAAATTGACACTTGTTAGTCGGGGGTCACTGACCCCAACAAGCACAATAAGGCTTGTGAGGCTTGTATGTAATTCTATTCTTATTTTTTTATTGCTTATCTCATCTTCTAACAAACTCTAGGAGAGTCAAGTCAAGCTCCCTTCAGCAGTCGGCACCTTAACAAATCTATACATTTATTACCAAATGGTTTGGTCTGGGCTCCTCCACACAGTGTAGACACATAGGGGTTTATTTATTTACTTTGGAGACAAACATCACTGGTGATATTGTCTATAGCAACCAATCAGCAATTAGATTTAAATGGTGACCAACAAGTTAGAAAACATAAGCAAAGCTCTGATTAGTTGCTATGGGCAATATCCCCAGTTATGTTTCTCTCCAGTGTTAATAAATACTATTTGGTTGCTGGGGTCTTCATTTTCCTTATTTGCTTAGAATTGGCCATTATATAACATACTAAAAATTAACTTAAAGAGAGATCAGGAAACTTTATATACTGTTGTAAGAAAGTGCACACAATGCTTTTTGAGAGTTAAATTCTATTCAGATGTGTTCAGCTGCGTGTCAAGCTGAGAAAATAATCCCCGGAGTGATAAATGGCAATATAAAGCTGATTAGAGCGTTCCTATTATAACTTCTTAGATATTATTCCCGTAGGCTTATTAGTGCGGCTGGAGAAAGAACAAAAGAGTTGAGCCCTGTAGGATTTGGAAATACCTTATCAATCGGATCTTTCCGAGAATGAGGGGATCTACTCATACTCACTAGTATTTTGGATCAAGCTGCTCTTTGGCTGAAGGAGAGTAGACAAAATGATGGAAATGTGGGATAGCTTCTAGTAAATCTCAATGGAAACAATTATGTGTTTCATGTTAGGTTCAATATTAACTATATTTCTGCTATAAAAGACTTCTGAAGACCAGCACTTTTGGTTTAAGTGCTCTTTAAAGGAAAACTATACCCCCAGAATGAATACTTAACCAACACATAGTTTATATTATGTTAAGTGACCTATTAACTGGAATATATATATCAGTAAATATTGCCCTTTTACATCTTTTCCCTTGAGCCGCCATTTAGTGATGGGCTGTATGCTCCCTCAGAGATCAGCTGACAGGAAGTGATGCAGCTCTAACTGTAATAGGAGGTAGTGTGGGAGTAAAAGGCAGAACTCTGCCCATTCATTGGCTGATGTGACCTAATATGTTTGTATGCTCTTGGTCTGTTCTGGTGCTCCTTGAATCCTATGATCCCAGGAGGTGGCCCTTAGTACTTAAAATATACCAAACAAGATCAAAGAAGATATATTAACTTACCTTCATTTATTATTGCTTTTAAATGTGCTGTTGCTGTTCCATTTGGGGGTGGCGATGTCCTTTGGAATAGAGAATAAGCTATTTACCTGATTGGTAGTTGCCCTATCCAGGTGAATATTCTATTCTCTGATAGGCTACAGCTTCCTGATAGGTACAATAGGCACTCAACACCTATAAGTGATTACAGCTGTTGCTCCCACCAAGTAGAAAGACCCTCCAAAACTACTGGCAGCTAAATGAAGTCTATAGAATCATATATTCTACTGACATAACATCGGACTCAACTTGGGCAGTGCCAGAATTTCTTTTGTTTTGCTTAAAAAAAAGTCTGATTAATCAACAGTTGAACCAGGTTGCTAGATCTGTTACTGTGGGGCAAAATTACTCAGTGGGATTTACTGGGGTAGATTATTCCTCTGCATGGTAGGATTTTATAGGAAGCAGTTGTGGTGGCAACAGTTTCTCCTCAAGCTTTCCTTTAGTCATTGGCCTTAAACTGCCACCCTATGTAGTGCCATTATTTCCTGTGAACATGCAGAACCTAGACCAGGTCAGCAATGGAAGTAGGCAGTGACTTGCGAGGTGGGACTAACCTGGAAGAAAATACAATTTGCCCTCATCAGTATCTACTTGAATCTCTTGCTCTGCTGACTCCAGCTGCCTGTACCAATGTGAATAAACAGAGTGCCACTCACTGTTAATGAATGCACAACCTTTCTTTCCAATGATAAAGCTGAAACTCATATCCCGGGGCTGGTAGAACTCCCTGTGTTAGGATCATTTCTCAGGTAAGGGTTTGCAGTCGGCTCCAGGCTACATCCAGGGATTAGAGCGATGTACATGACACACAGTCAGTTCAATGTGAGTTCAGCAGACAAAATTACTCTTTTGGGTGCTCCCTGTGGCTACATTTACATTTTATGACACATGCGCGTGCTGAATGAAAAGTGGAAGGGCGTTACAAAGCAGCAGGGAAGTTTAGGAAGATGAATAAAGCATTGGCTATCTCCTTTTTCAGGGCAAGCCTCCCCTGGAGGTCCAACTGGTGGTCATGAACTCCCTTAGCTAATAACAAGGTTACAGATGTAGAAAAATCATCTGAACAAGTCATTCAGCCATAGTTCCAAGAATATCAAGGACAGCAAATATGTTTTGACCCCAAATCTCATCCTAACTGATCTTCCAGATGGACTTTAAGGTGTATCTAGAAGACCAAACCATCAAACCACTGGAGTCTAAGAACAGAACAATGTAGAAATGTAGTCTCTTTGCATGTAGGAGGTTCTGTCACTTGACTTGACTCTTCTATTGTCCAATTGGTTGGTGAACACAAATGATTGGCAGCTTGAAAATCAAATCAATAGTAGCTAATTGCTCTTAACTGTCTGGGTCATGTAGTCCTAATATAGTCTCCCTGAGGGTCCAGTAATACTGCAAGTTATAACACCAGTGCTTGGACTTGGGCACTGATTTACTAATAATCAAGGGAAGACATTGGGGAAATTGATATAGAATAATGTTCTTTATCACAATCACATTTTTAAAAAGTTTTTGCTATTTTTCCCAACAATCATTTTTTTCCCCTTGATTGCCAAGCTTTTAATTTTTTGAAAAAAACACGATTGAGAGAACAAAAAAAAGATTTTGGAAAACAAAATTAGCACTATGTAAAAAAAGCAGGATCACATGTATTTTTCCACCATTTCCCCAACACCCTTTGTCAAGTATTAATAAGTCAGCCCGATAGGCTCAAATGGAGACCAAATTGACCGTATTTACATGGACACTTGAGAAATTTATTAAAACTTGATATCAAGTTTCTCAAATATGTTTGAGTTTTCAAGCGTTATCAAGCTAAAAAATGTCCACAAGTCCAATGAAAGTCCATCTATTGATGCTGGAGGACCCTTAAGCTACTGTCCCCTGGACTGCCCCATATTTCCAGGGTTCCCACAGAGACTTGTGTCCATCAGTGCAGCAATCTTGCACCATTTTATGAAACGCTGCATCCAAAATTGCATTTTGCACACTACACTTGTGCTTGTAAATGACCCCCACCTACAGGTCCTGCCATAGAGTAAAGGTCCCCATACACGAGGCGATTTCACTCGTTGTGCGACAAACGATTATATCGACAAACGATCGTATGGCGATCGGCTTTTCATACGATATGCCATCCACGGGCAACGATAATTTGCAAAAGATTTCATCGTATCATTATCGTAAAATACGTACAATCGTACATCTACGTACGATCCAATGTCGTGGCGGAAGCGGTATTTACAGGAAACAGGAAGTGATGTAACATGAAGTGATGTAACATTCTTCTTCGCTGAGTATTTGGGTCCGAAAGTTCTTTCGTGTGCGGCGAACAACAAACGATGTGTGCAATATTCACACCTGAAGGCCCTGTGATCCCCCTACATTAGTATTCACCATCCACATAAAGCAGACTGTAGCCACACCATTGTCTGCTGTAGACTATATGTGTGTCACACCATACTCCACCAGTGTTGCCAGCATTTTTGGGAATACACAAAAAGTTTTTCTACAGATCCCAAAGTTTTCATATACGAGCCATTAGTTCTGCAAAGAACGAACGTTTATGCACGTTCGTGTTGTTCCGTTTATGTTCGTTGACTTCCGCTGCTGGCAATCATGACATGCGCAGAGAACAATCGTTCCAAGACAAATGTCTGACACTCACACCAACTAAAATTTTTAAACCTGGCCAATCGATTTTGGGGACGATAGTGTCGTGTCAATTAGTGGGCCGACGATCGTTTGCACACCATCAACTATACGATAACTTAATGATAGTATCGGATCGTTCGGGAATCGGTCGTTTGACAGTAAAAAATCGGCCCGTGTATGGGGCCTTAAAACAGGAATGAAAAAGAGAAGGAAATACACTATGAAGTAAATTATAACTTTTTATTTTTTCCCAAAATAACCTACTTTGAGATGAGTAAACACTGTTGATTGCTTAGTTTGACTTTGAAGAAATCACTGTGATTATTCTCTTTATTTGCTAGAAATGTAGACTGAGCTCACAATAAAACAGCACTGAGAATTTAGGCTGTTCCTGACTCCCGAGTCAAACTGTCATGGCATTGTAGCCTATTGAATGGAAGTACAAGGAGTACCTGGGGGCCATCGCCACCGAACAAAGAGTTGAATAACTCCTTTATAATACTAGCTTTCATGTTAACATTTAGAATTCATAATAAACCCAGTTACATAGCAGCTAATTAGATTACAGGTATGGGATCTATTATCCAGAATTCTTGGGCACCTGGAGTTTTCTGCATTAGGGCTATTTCCACAATATGCTTTAATGCTGCTAAAAAAAATATACACATTAAGAAAACACAATAGAGTGGCTGCCGTCAACATGGTGCTGAGGGAACCCCTTGGGGTTCATGATATTCAGGTGTTGGATGTTCTGATGGAACTTTTCATGGTTATTGTGAGCTCTCCAGGAACATAAAGATAGGCAGGCCAGATACAGTAATGCTAAAAAGACATGTACGCATTAAGAAAACACAATAGAGTGGCTGCCGTCAACATGGTGCTGAGGGGACCATTTGAGGTTCATGGTATTCAGGTGCTGGATGTTCTGATGGAACTTTTAATGGTTATTGTGAGCTCTCCAGGAACATAAAGATAGGCAGGCCAGATACAGTAATGCTAAAAAGACATGTACGCATTAAGAAAACACAATAGAGTGGCTGCCGTCAACATGGTGCTGAGGGGACCATTTGAGGTTCATGGTATTCAATTGTTGGATGTTCTGATGGAACTTTTAATGGTTATTGTGAGCTCTCTAGGAACATAAAGATAGGCAGGCCTGATACAGTAATGCAATACAAGAACCTTGTGGAATCTAAAGAAGGGGCTTGGTGGGGCCAATATCTGAACCTGAGGTTGATGGTGTTGGATGGAACTTTACATGGTTATTGTGAGTTCTCCAGGAATATAAAGATAGGCAGGCCAGATACAGTAATGCAATACAAGAACCTTGTGGAATCTAAAGAAGGGGCTTGGTGGGGCCAATATCTGAACCTGAGGTTGATGGTGTTGGATGGAACTTTACATGGTTATTGTGAGTTCTCCAGGAATATAAAGATAGGCAGGCCAGATACAGTAATGCAATACAAGAACCTTGTGGAATCTAAAGAAGGGGCTTGGTGGGGCCAATATCTGAACCTGAGGTTGATGGTGTTGGATGGAACTTTACATGGTTATTGTGAGTTCTCCAGGAATATAAAGATAGGCAGGCCAGATACAGTAATGCTAAAAAGACATGTACACATTAAGAAAATGCAATAGAGGGGCTGCCGACAACATGGTGCTGAGGGAACCACTTGGGGTTCATGGTATTCAGGTGTTGTTGGATGTTCTAATGGAACTTTTCATGGTTTTTGTTCTCTATGAACATATAGATAGGCAGAAGAAACTTGGGGAATCTAAAGAGGGGGCAGCTTAGTGGGACCAATATCTGAGCCTGTGCACAAAACCTTATAGGATAAAATCTAGGCTGAGCAACACTATCCCCAAGTGTAAAGGCTTTGATTGTACCTGTAAGTGAAAATAACATGAACATTTATTACAGCGATGAAGAACATGGCAAATCTATATCACCGCACATTAATTACAGTGATTGGTTGCTGTCACCTTATGCAGCGACTACCCCCCGAGTCTCTGGGCTCCTTTAATGTCGGAAGTCTGCATATAACCATAGTGATTAGGATTCATGCATTTTATAATTGTAGCCAGGTGTCTGGGAAGAGAATGCTTTCACCCAGACAATAAATTGCTAGTTCTGGTTTGTGTACTGGAACAGAATTCATTTGAATAAGCAAAAAGCTTTTCTACAACAACAAAAAAACAGGCAAAATGTTGCACATTATAGAGGAGAGAAGGGAGAAAAATCTAATTATGGGAATATATAGGGTAGCAATGGGACTTGCCTTTGAGTTCCATGTGGGGCATAACCCTTAGGAGTGGGAGCTGCCATGTAGCGTGCCTTGGTCAAGTGTGACTCAATACACCGCCATGGCAACAACAGCAACCCCAGCTGTAGCCCCCAGTTATAGCTTTATTAACATACATTTCTGCCCTATATATTCCCAGGACCAGTCACTTTATGGAGACAGGGAATGGTATAGCTGCACACAATGTAGCCCCTAGTGCCAGGCATAATGGAACCCTAAAACAAACCACTTATTAGTTGCTATGGGTTACTGCCCATACTTTGCCCAGTGTTGATAAATGAGCCCCATTGAATGCTTATAAGCCAGTGCCCCACTGGGCCATTATTCCTCCTGGGCCCCCGGCAGCCTCAGGGTCTGCCTCTCTATATTTATGCCACTTCTGCATGGGGTTAGTGAAATCACCTTCCCAATGATATAAAGTCTTCCCACTGCATGGAATACATACACGGCTCAGGCATAATGTCGTTTCTATGCCCTCTGGGCAACCAGTTAGTTCTGCTGAGCAGGTATTTGACCTTAAGGAGACAGACTTGAAAAAAGGCAGGTCAGAGATAATGCTGTTATAAGAGGAATGAGGCTTAACCTGAATAGAACGTGCTACTAGTGACCCTCTATGCACAAAAGATAGAATAATCCCTTGTAATTGAATATTTGGGGGATGTGGGGATGGTGGATGAATGCATAACAGGGGCAGAAAGTGCTACCAGTGACCCTTTATACACAGAACACTGAAAATCCCTTGTAATAGAATAAGTGGGGGGAAGGGGGTCTGCGGAATACATGCATGCATAACGGGAGCAATATTTGGCCCTCTAGTGGCATTATTGTGAATTGCAACTCCAACACTAGCACCCAAGGAAGCAACGAATGACTCGGCCAATAGCGTACAATTATTCTAATTCTGAAAGCTCAGACTCAGGCACACTTTACTGCTGTGCTGCAAGTTGGAGTGATATCCCCCCCCCCTCACCCCCAGCAGCCGATCAGCAGAACAATGGGAAGGGAGCAAGATAGCAGCTCCCAGTAGGTATCAGAATAGCACTCAATAGTAAGAAATCCAAGTCCAGCTTGGGACTCCTCCAGTTACATGGGAGTAGGAGAAACAATAGGTTAGCTGAAAGCTCAGACTCAGGCACACTTTACTGCTGCGCTGCAAGTTGGAGTGATATCCCCCCCCCTCACCCCCAGCAGCCGATCAGCAGAACAATGGGAAGCAAGCAAGATAGCAGCTCCCAGTAGGTATCAGAATAGCACTCAATAGTAAGAAATCCAAGTCCGACTTGGGACTCCTCCAGTTACATGGGAGTAGGAGAAACAATAGGTTAGCTGAAAGCAGTTCTAATGTGTAGCGCTGGCTCCTTCTGAAAGCTCAGACTCAGGCACACTTTACTGCTGCACTGCAAGTTGGAGTGATATCCCCCCCACCCCCCTCATCCCCAGCAGCCGATCAGCAGAACAATGGGAAGGGAGCAAGATAGCAGCTCCCAGTAGGTATCAGAATAGCACTCAATAGTAAGAAATCCAAGTCCGGCTTGGGACTCCTCCAGTTACATGGGAGTAGGAGAAACAATAGGTTAGCTGAAAGCAGTTCTAATGTGTAGCGCTGGCTGAAAGCTCAGACTCAGGCACAAGGCACTGAGATGGCGCCTACACACCAATATTACAGCTACAAATACATTAGTTGGTTCTAGAATAAAAGGTTAAATGGCAGAGGGAATTATTTGCTATGTAACAGGGTTACATGGCCAAATCCCAGTACCGAATCCTGGATTCATTGCATTGTTATTGTAACAATAACGCACGCTGGTGTTGTACCTGCATTGCAATGAGATAAAACAGAACTAATGCAGAGACGGAGCTGAAAGCAAAATGCTACATCCCCCGAGCAGTCACAGTTGAACCTGCGTTAACAACATTTTATACAGCAGTAAAAGTGAGCAAATGCCAGGTACCATGAGTGACAGCTCCCCCCAGGCTGGAGGGTTTCTGAGTCTCCAATGCGGCCATATCCAACATCACCGACTAACAGGGGATTCTGGGAGTTCAAGAAAAATGAAGGTTACAAGGCAAAGGCACTTTGGGTGGCAAAGCATTTGCCAATGTCATGGGAAAACTCATTATACAGAAGTGAGCAGATGAAAGAAAGGCTTTGGGCACGCCAACGGCAAAGCTATACGGTGGAGCGAATGGACTAAATACAATGAGGCGAAACAAAGCAAAAATAAGATACAAATAAACCCCAAAACACTTTAAGGTAAACTAATGTAGGGGAACATGGGGAGGTCGTTGGGGGGAAATTGGAGCTCCAGGCACTATATTGATATCATTTCCTCAACAAATCAATGGGTCTCACCCTTAGGTGAACAAGGCAGCACCCACTGTGCCAAGCACATAGGGACATAACAACTCGATACAAGGGGGCTTCCAACCATACGGAAATACCATTTAATGTTATAGGGGAACCCAAGAACAGCATCTAACAACTGGAATAGCAAAAAGCAGCCAGCGGTGTATCCAAATCCAAGCAGATTTGGGCCCATAGTTTATAGGCCATTAATAATTTACCAACAAGTACATTGCTTCCCTATATACATATATATATATTGTTGCTGCTCTATGTGGCATATTAAGCTTTGAAAACCCCTTTTCCACTGGGCGCCCACACACCAATCGCTTTCATAGGAAATGGCCGCGTGCAAAATAAAAATGTATAATTTCCGTGTTTCACTCCATTTGCTGTTTGTTGGGTCTGAACTAATGTGAACTTCTTTGTGCCAGGAATGAAGATGTTCCTATTTAGCGGCTGCTACAGCACTCAGGGAAGATGGAAAGTTCTGCTTTGTGATAGAGAAATAAATGTGAGCATCTCAGGGATTATTATCTTTTGCTAACTGATCCATAGCGCAACGGCGGCTTTATGTGATGTTTATTAAAGGCACAGGCACTGAACCAAATGCATCTTCTTCTGCTTTCATTATGTTCTCTATAGCTTTCATAAGCATATACTGTATATATGTACAATGCACAGCTTGGAAACTGATTTAAATCACCCTGCCCTGCTTTACGGCTGAGATTCTAGCTATCTGTATAACAGAGCATTCTGTCACAGTGGCACAGATCCTATCTGATCCCCCCCATTGTAAGCAGCAGTCCTGCCCTGCTTTATGGCTGAGATTCTAGCTATCTGTATAACAGAGCATTCTGTCACAGTGGCACAGATCCTATCTGATCCCCCCATTGTAAGCAGCAGTCCTGCCCTGCTTTATGGCTGAGATTCTAGCTATCTGTATAACAGAGCATTCTGTCACAGTGGCACAGATCCTATCTGATCCCCCCCCATTGTAAGCAGCAGTCCTGCCCTGCTTTATGGCTGAGATTCTAGCTATCTGTATAACAGAGCATTCTGTCACAGTGGCACAGATCCTATCTGATCCCCCCTCCCCCATTGTAAGCAGCAGTCCTACCCTGCTTTATGGCTGAGATTCTAGCTATCTGTATAACAGAGCATTCTGTCACAGTGGCACAGATCCTATCTGATCCCCCCTCCCCCATTGTAAGCAGCAGTCCTGCCCTGCTTTATGGCTGAGATTCTAGCTATCTGTATAACAGAGCATTCTGTCACAGTGGCACAGACCCTATCTGATCCCCCCATTGTAAGCAGCAGTCCTGCCCTGCTTTATGGCTGAGATTCTAGCTATCTGTATAACAGAGCATTCTGTCACAGTGGCACAGATCCTATCTGATCCCCCCCATTGTAAGCAGCAGTCCTGCCCTGCTTTATGGCTGAGATTCTAGCTATCTGTATAACAGAGCATTCTGTCACAGTGGCACAGATCCTATCTGATCCCCCCCCATTGTAAGCAGCAGTCCTGCCCTGCTTTATGGCTGAGATTCTAGCTATCTGTATAACAGAGCATTCTGTCACAGTGGCACAGATCCTATCTGATCCCCCCATTGTAAGCAGCAGTCCTGCCCTGCTTTATGGCTGAGATTCTAGCTATCTGTATAACAGAGCATTCTGTCACAGTGGCACAGATCCTATCTGATCCCCCCATTGTAAGCAGCAGTCCTGCCCTGCTTTATGGCTGAGATTCTAGCTATCTGTATAACAGAGCATTCTGTCACAGTGGCACAGATCCTATCTGATCCCCCCATTGTAAGCAGCAGTCCTGCCCTGCTTTATGGCTGAGATTCTAGCTATCTGTATAACAGAGCATTCTGTCACAGTGGCACAGATCCTATCTGATCCCCCCATTGTAAGCAGCAGTCCTGCCCTGCTTTATGGCTGAGATTCTAGCTATCTGTATAACAGAGCATTCTGTCACAGTGGCACAGATCCTATCTGATCCCCCCATTGTAAGCAGCAGTCCTGCCCTGCTTTACGGCTGAGATTCTAGCTATCTGTATAACAGAGCATTCTGTCACAGTGGCACAGATCCTATCTGATCCCCCCATTGTAAGCAGCAGTCCTGCCCTGCTTTATGGCTGAGATTCTAGCTATCTGTATAACAGAGCATTCTGTCACAGTGGCACAGATCCTATCTGATCCCCCCATTGTAAGCAGCAGTCCTGCCCTGCTTTATGGCTGAGATTCTAGCTATCTGTATAACAGAGCATTCTGTCACAGTGGCACAGATCCTATCTGATCCCCCCATTGTAAGCAGCAGTCCTGCCCTGCTTTATGGCTGAGATTCTAGCTATCTGTATAACAGAGCATTCTGTCACAGTGGCACAGATCCTATCTGATCCCCCCCCATTGTAAGCAGCAGTCCTGCCCTGCTTTATGGCTGAGATTCTAGCTATCTGTATAACAGAGCATTCTGTCACAGTGGCACAGATCCTATCTGATCCCCCCATTGTAAGCAGCAGTCCTACCCTGCTTTATGGCTGAGATTCTAGCTATCTGTATAACAGAGCATTCTGTCACAGTGGCACAGATCCTATCTGATTATTTTTTTTTTCCAAACCTAAGTCTATATATTATATACCTGCTCTGACACAGTGTATCAATGTGCAGCCAGTTGATCGGGAAGGGGATCTTTCCCATAGTGAGAGCAATGCCAATGCTTAGAGGCTTCCTTAACAACTGAATGCTTGAATCCCTTTATTGATTTAACTGACATTCTCTGTACTTTTCCTCCCTCAGTAACATGATTTAATTTTTTTTTAAGGAACTTCATTTGGACTTTTTATTTTCCATTATTATTGTTCATTGGAGTGAAAGGTGCCATAACAGATAATCGTTAATCAAAATCATTTTTCTAGGAGAATAGAGTATTTTTATTGCACAGATTTTGTGGGAGCTCTGAGTTTACTCAACCAAAAACAGGAACATCGTGTGTTTATTTTACTTACACTTTGCTTATTTCCTTGAAAAAAACCTTTTATTGGGTGTTTCCTCTTAATTAACAACAATCAACTGGGACATTGCATAGGATTTAATTTCCAGTAAAGACAAGGTAATTCAGTTAATGTGCATCGGCAGTGTTGTAATGACAAGATTGGGACACAAAGAGATATAGGCAGTTACACAGGAGCAACGGGGGTGATGAACAGGAATAGATAGAGAAATAGATGGTTAGATGATAGATAGATAGATAGATGATTATTGATACATAGTTAAATGATAGATAGATGATAGATAGATAGATAGATAGATAGATAGATAGATGATAGATGAAGAGAGAGAGAGATAGGTGATAGATAGATAGATAGATAGATAGATGAAGAGAGAGAGAGAGAGAGAGAGAGAGAGAGAGAGAGATGATAGATAGATAGATAGATAGATGATAGATAGATAGAAGATGATTGATACATAGTTAAATGATAGATAGATAGATAGATAGATAGATAGATAGATAGATGATAGATAGACAGATGGATAATTAGATAGATCAAAGATGATTGATAGATAGATAGATAGATAGATAGATACATTAGATAGATAGATAGATAGATAGATAGATAGATAGATGGTAGATAGATAATTTGATTGATGGAAGTTAAATGATAGATAGTTAAATGATAGATAGATAGATAGATAGATAGATAGATAGATAGATAGACAGATAGACAGATAGATAATTAGATAGATGGAAGATGATTGATAGACAGTTAAATGATGATAGATAGATAGATAGATCATACCTTGGAATTGGGGAAAAATTGGGGAAAAAATTAGCTTTCAGCTAACCTATTGTTTCTCCTACTCCCATGTAACTGGAGGAGTCCCAAGCCGGACTTGGATTTCTTACTATTGAGTGCTATTCTGATACCTACTGGGAGCTGCTATCTTGCTCCCTTCCCATTGTTCTGCTGATCGGCTGCTGGGGGTAAGGGGGGGGGGGATATCACTCACACTTGCAGCGCAGCAGTAAAGTGTGACTGAGTCTGAGCTTTCAGAAGGAGCCAGAGCTACACATTAGAACTGCTTTCAGCTAACCTATTATTTCTCCTACTCCCATGTAACTGGAGGAGTCCCAAGTCGGACTTGGATTTCTTACTATTGAGTGCTATTCTGATACCTACTGGGAGCTGCTATCTTGCTCCCTTCCCATTGTTCTGCTGATCGGCTGCTGGGGGTGAGGGGGGGGGATATCACTCCAACTTGCAGCGCAGCAGTAAAGTGTGCCTGAGTCTGAGCTTTCAGAAGGAGCCGGCGCTACACATTAGAACTGCTTTCAGCTAACCTATTGTTTCTCCTACTCCCATGTAACTGGAGGAGTCCCAAGCCGGACTTGGATTTCTTACTATTGAGTGCTATTCTGATACCTACTGGGAGCACAACTTTGATTGTCCTTTAAACTGACCAAGTTGTGGTTAGAAATCTACATGGGGGGGGTTGGGGTACACTCCCCAGTAATGTCTATCTCCTGTGCCTACCCTGTGTTTGCATGGCATTGGATAGTAGTTCAACACCGCTAGATAATTCCAGCAATTTGATAATCAGTATCTAATCCTCAGTGTTTTCTCTTCCAAAAGGCCCATTAATTCAACTGGAAGGAACACAATGAAAATGATCAGATACCCTTCAGCTTCTGCGCGTCATCAATTAATCACAGAACTGCGCCGTGAAAACTTTATTCCAATCAGCTTGGTGGCTAATTGATGGAGTGGGTATTAATGAGCAACGATTTAGGATTCATTTCACCGACTACTGATTTAACGGCTTTTTATGGTTTAAAAATGCTAACTGTGCTGCCAGGCTCGTTCATCATGAAATGTACATTTACATTAGACTGCAATGCCAGCTTGTGGGAGGATTACGTCGGCCTCGGGCCCCTGCAACAAGGAAGATGTGGCTCCGTCAGAAAAACCTGGGTCTGATTTAAGTATCTGTATATTAGGGTAATGGCCTTTTATTTAAAGGGGCGGGTCAACTTTAGTATGTTATAGAATGGCCCATTCTAAGCAGTGTCGGGCTGGGACACTGGGAAATTACCCGGTGGGCCCCAGCGGCCCAGACACAACCCTGTTGCTGCTTCCCCTGGCCGCCAATGTCCTCCCCTGATGTGTGTCACATACGCGCATTCATGGGAGGATGTCGGGCAGGGGCGCCTGCTGGGGGGAGGGGGGGATAGGGGGCCCCTGCAGGGGACGCATCCGGCAGAGGTACCCTGGGGGGTGCGGGGCCCCTGGGGCGGTAGCACCACCCAGTCCTGATTCTAAGCAACTTTTCAATTGGTCTTCATTATTTATTTCTTATAATTTTTAAATTATTTGCCTTCTTCTTGCAACTCTTTGCAGCTTTCAAATGGGGGTCACTGACCCCGGCAGCCAAAACCTATTGCTTTGTGAGGCTCCAGTTTTATTGTTACTGTTACTTTTTATAACTTTTTTTCCTTTTCAGTACCTCTTCTGTTCATATATCATTCCAACCACTTCCTGGTAGCTAAGGTAATTTGGACCTTAGCAACCAAATAGCTGTTAAACATTATTTGAAATAATTTAAAAACTACAAATAAAAAATTACAAATTACAAATTGTCTCAGAATAGCCCTCTCTGCACCAGGGGTCCCCAGCCTTTCTTACTCGTGAGCCACAGTCAAATGTAAAAAGACTTGGGGGGCAACACAAGCACCATAAAAGTTCATGGAGGAGCCAAATAAGAGCTATGATTGGCCATTAGGGAGACTCTATGTACCCTATCAGCTTACAGGGGCTTTATTTGGTAGGAAATCTTGTTTTTATTCAGCCAAAACTTGCCCCCAAGTCAGGAATTCAAAAATAACTCCCTGGTTTGGGGGCACTGAGAGCAACACCCAAGGGGTTGGGGAGCAACATGTTCCCCCTGAGCCACTGGTTGGGGGTCACTGCTATACACCAAACTAAAAATTAACTCAAAGGTAAAGAACCCCTATAATACTCCATCTTTCTGGGGAAAATGGAGGCAATAAAACCACCCAGATTCCTCTCATCCTGAAGGGTGCTCCTACTGAGCATCATGGAACACACAAGTGCATCAGCGGCTCTATATCTCCCCAGCACTACGGCACGGCATACACACTATATGGGCAAAGGTATGCGGGCACCTGTCCAACATCTCATTTCGGAGCAATTTTGGATGGGATTAGCTTCCATTAACATACAGAAGGTTAGGCGCTGACGTTGGGCATGAGGCTTGGCTTCTATTGGAGTTCCAAATTATCCCACAGGTATTGAGTTGGGTTGAGGTAAGGGCTTTGCCCAGGATCAGGCAGACCTGTGGAGTTGGAGTCAGAAGCAATTTTGTGTACCTGGAGTCGGATCCAGAGTTGGCAAAAATGTACCGTCTCCAATTTCGATTGTAATGAAAATACAGTATGTTCCATTGTCCTATTCTACAGATACCAGATATCAGTCACAGTAAAGTGCTTCTTTGCAGTAAGAATTGAGCCCAGTGCCTAGTTGCGATTCCTGCTGAGCTATTATAGCCTTATCATTTTCATTTTTTGATAGATGATGATAGATAGATAGATAGATAGATAGATAGATAGATAGATGATAGATAGATAGATAGATAGATAGATAGATAGATGATAGATAGATAGATAGATAGATAGATAGATAGATAGATGATAGATAGATAGATAGATAGATAGATAGATGATAGATAGATAGATAGATAGATAGATGATAGATAGATAGATAGATAGATGATAGATAGATAGATAGATAGATAGATGATAGATAGAGATAGATGATAGATGATGATAGATAGATAGATAGATGATAGATAGATAGATAGATAGATAGATAGATGATAGATAGATAGATAGATGATAGATAGATAGATAGATAGATAGATAGATAGATAGATAGATGATAGATAGATAGATAGATAGATAGATAGATAGATAGATAGATGATAGATAGATAGATGATAGATTGATAGATGATAGATAGATAGATAGATAGATAGATAGATAGATAGATAGATAGATAGATAGATGATAGATGATGATAGATGGATAGATGATAGATGATGATAGATGGATAGATGATGATAGATGGATAGATGATAGATAGATGATGATAGATAGATAGATAGATAGATAAATTGGTTGGTAGGTAGGTAGAAAGATAAATATAGATAGATGATAAATAATGTCATAAGAAATTGAGATATATATATCAGTAAATATTGCCCTTTTACATCCTTTCCCTTGAGCCGCCATTTAGTGATGGGCTGTGTGCCCCCTCAGAGATCAGCTGACAGGAAGTGATGCAGCTCTAACTGTAACAGGAAGTAGTATGGGAGCAAAAGGCAGAACTCTGTCCATTCATTGGCTGATGGGGCCTAGCATGTATGTGTGCCTTGGCTTGTTTGTGTGCACTGTGACTCCTATGATCCCAGGGGGCGGCCCTTAGTACCTAAAATGGCAGTTTCCTATTTAGGATTACCCAATGGCACATACTACTAAACAAGTATATTTATATGAAAATGGTTTATTTAGATGAAGCAGGGCTTTACATATGAGCTGTTTATGCAATATATTTTTATAGAGACCTACATTGTTTGGGGGTATAGTTTCCCTTTAACAGTATATAGATTTATATATAAATGGAACTGCACCTATAATAGAGAGACATAATTCCCGGTTCTAGACATGCTGTTAGGCCCTCCCTCCCAACAATTTTCCCATCTATGGTAACTGCCAGGCAGAGTGACACCTCCATGGAACAGGTGTGAAGGGAAAATGTAAAACGATGGCAATGAGATGCATATAAAGTGCAGAGCCCCGGGGGTTAATAACGTAACACATAATATATGCGCACATATAATCACGCTAATATTAATAAACAATACCGTCTGTAATCAAAGTAAATGAGTTTCTGCAAACTTAATTTAAATGAATAATCTTAGCTGATTAATAGCTGAATGGAACATTCTAACCGCATGTTTATTGGAATTTGAAATGCAGAGGTGGCTATACATAGCTTGCAGCTAACCTGCTACCTCTCTCTCTCTACATTCTATGGGGCTGCTCCCACAGAATGTTCCCCTCTATAGCACTTGGCTATTTAACCCTTAACTCCCATTTTACCCTCAGTCCATATTTGCCTCATGGAATTGAATCCCTTTTAAAGGGGAGCTGTCACCCCAAGAAATAATTCCAAATCCTTTTCTATTATGTTAGTAGAGCAAAATAAACTTTACTTACATTATATAAATTATTGAATTTCCTTTTCCTTCAGTCTTGGAATTTACAGTCACAGCCAGCAGGCCGGCGCCATTTTGTGAACAATGTTATTAAGGCAAAGCTTTGTTTCACCCCTAAATTTCCCATCTAGGTGAGATCTAGGAAGTGCTGAATGGAAAGATAAAGCAATTGTAATTAAAAATCTGAGCTGTCAATCATATATTGCCTGCTCCGCCTCTATGCCGGAGGCATAGAGGCGGGGCAGCCAATATATGATTGGCAGCTCAGATTTTGAAATGCATTTATAACAGGTATGGGTGATTTAATTTAATAAAAGAATGTGGGTTTTTAAACTCTTATTATACAGCTTTTTATGTGTGGGTGACAGGTCCCCTTTAAATCAAGGTCTAGGCCATTGCAACGTGGGAGGGAACCACTCCTGACTTTGACTGGAGGTATAGAGTATATTGTCCATCAGTCTCACTAGGTCTTTATCACAAGCTGTAGACTTATCGAGCTGTTGATAGGCCTGTTCTTTCAGGAGGTCTCTTAGGAGGTCTCTCAGGAGTTCTCTCAGGAGGTCTCTCAGGAGGTCTCTAAGGAGGTCTCTCAGGAGGTCTCTAAGGAGTTCTCTCAGGAGGTCTCTCAGGAGGTCTCTCAGGAGGTCTCTCAGGAGTTCTCTCAGCAGGCCTCTCAGGAGGTCTCTCAGGAGGTCTCTCAGCAGGTCTCTTAGGAGGCCTACATGCCCTTATGGGATACTTCCGTGGGTGTGGCTTTGTTTAGATTGGATGAAGTGGGAGTTGGTAATTCCCATGTGGGTGCTACAGGTACTTGAATGTCAAAATAAGGAGGTAAGGATGATACACGTTTGTCTGGAACCAGATGATCCACACGAACATTAATACGGTGATTACCAATTTACACATCAAAATCAGAGCCCCTCCCAGGAGACGGGAGACGCCACCAATGGCAAAAATCATGGACCAACGCCTGGGTGAAAGCTCTTGTTTCTTTGTCTGGAATTATTATGCGCTTTTACTTGTTCAAATGTCCACACAAGGTTACTACGGGTATGCAGGTTGGCATCAGTGGGGGTCCAGCAGGGGCGGGCTAAACCGACCAGGCGCCCTAGGCAACCCGGTCAGCCACCTTGCCCCCCCTCCCGCGCATGCGCGGTCGCGCGCGGGGGGAAGTTTGTGACGCGATATATCATTGCCCCCTCCGCATGACAAGCGGCAGGGGGGCAATGACTAAGAGAGCGGACTAGGTGTAGGCAGGAGAGGCTCCTGGCACCCCCCAATCATTGCGCCATAGGCAGCTGCCTCTTCTGCCTACCCCTAGTTCCGGCCCTGGGGTCCAGACCGGTCTGCTGTAACTTAGTACCCTTTTCCTACCTTAAATATATCGGCACGCTCAGGGCGGGAAGCAGAGTTGGACTGGGACCCCAGGGGCCCACCGGAAACTCTTAGACCATAGGCCCACTCTCCAAACTATTTTTCCTTGTTTCCTCACCCAACCTCTTTATTCTCCCAGTCTCTTTTATTTACATGCTAGCATCTATTCTTCCATCTGTTTCTCTTGTTTTCATTCAAAAATAGGGAATGACCATGATGCAGGCCAAATGGTCAGAAGCAGGAGGGCCCACTGACCCCTGGGCACACCAGGAGTTTTCCTGGGATCCTGGTGGGCCAGTCCGACACTGGCCATGCCAGGCCCTCTCAAAAGATTTTTCTGCAGGGGGGCCCAGAGCAACCAAGTTACGCCACTGGTTGGCATAGCCATAAGAATATTCTAAAGCTCTGATTGACTACATGTTTGTTGAGGAATGATAACATTCTACTACTCCTATTAGATTTCGCTCAGTCTAGTAAGAGTTGGTGGAATCAACACATGGTGGTTCAAGAGATACTTTCTTAAAGCTTCCTATCAATGGACACAGAAAACAAAATAATTTCCCAGACCAGTATAATGTGCATGAATACCCACGCCAGGGGTATATTTTATAGGGGGATGTAGCCGGGGTCCCTTTTCCTGCAGTCACAGTCTAGCAAAGGGAATCTTATATCCAAACAGATCAGTAACTTGGGCAGAAAGATTGTTCTTTTCCCGAGGCTCATCCATTCTGCGCAGTTTTTGTGGCCCCATTATACAAACTTTTATGCGCGTCTCCCGGTGACCTTGACTTATTGGATAGCTCTATAATAGCTTATTAACGATTTTACATTTGTTTATGCCTCCCAGTATTAGGTGGTGCCGAAACTGTTACCAGCGAGACACATAACGAATGGGCTTTTCTTATTAAAGATAGATTTTGTGATAATACCGCTGCCGGTGAAAGAAATCCAATCGGCCGTAGGGGTGAAACCACACGTTTATACATAAAGATTTTGCTTACAGAAACATTGTTCTCCATTATTAATGTGTTACTCTAGAAAAAATAAAGTTTCCCAAATGAAGAAGGAATACAAGAAATATACAACACATTTGTCTCTTTCGTTGGCTCTATATCTATAAGCTCCCTTGGACTCTGCAATATAAGGGGGGGCATAGACCTGCCCTAGCTCTCCATATGGGGTCAGAGTGTTGATAATAATAAATGACTCAAGTCTCCAGCACAAGATCCTTCCTGCTGCCATAATGAAACTCTGGGAAGACCTTCTGTAGAAGACCAAGTGCATAAACCAGATGGAACCAAGTACCAGTAGATGAGCCATGATGAGTTTGGGCCATCCCCAACAGCTCCCATTAATATAAATAGGGAGTAAATAAATACATAATAAGGCGATTAATCCACAGGAACCATGGAGACACATTCCTTCCTGATCCCTACAATGCAGTCTGATTCCTCTCGTCAACAATAACCATCAACACCTTCAGAAGCTACCAACCCAGTCTTGAATTAATGTGCACAATGTGTCCTCGCTGCCTTCCTGGGGGTATTCCGTAGCTTTAATGGGCATAATGAGGCCCTTGCTGAATCCAACGCTCTAATGGCATTATTTCTAAAGCCTTTGGAGATTCACAGTAAGTTGGAATTTAAAGAAGAGAAAAGCCACAGATTCCTACATAACTCCATGGTTACAGTTCTGTAAAATGTGAGCTTTAGCTTTTGTGTCTTTTGATTGATTTACATGCAGACATATATTTAGTAAGGATACGGCAGGTCAATTCAGTGGGATAATATGGGTGTCAGTCAAGCAATGGGACACAATGATGTGACAGCTGTGTGATTGTACTTGGCTGGCAAATCCATTGGCAACCACCGCCTTAAACAGCAAGATAAAGACAGGCTGGCAAATGTTCCCCACTGACAGAGCCTGAGTGCTAAATAATTATAATGGATAGAGTTATAAACTTACCAGGGATAGAGTTATAGGCTTACTGTAGATTGTAACTTAAGGCAGCTTGCCCAAAATATGCCATACACGGGCAGATTTCAGATGCCAATTCAGGTCCTTCAAACTTTTCCAGCTCTCTAGGGCCCGCGGCAGCATTGAAATGCAAAAGAATCCCCCAATGAGAATCCCAGCTGATCTGTGTAAATCTGGCTCCCTGTTCTGAAGTTGGGAGCATTAAGCACAGTTTCCCAGCACTGAACAAGTCTGTCCCTTTATCCCCATGTCTGATTCTTGTGCCATATAATGAAGGGGAAAATGACATAATTATCTCTATATGTAAGATAACAGAAAGATGCCTGACACAGTTCTGGGAATCAGCATTCTCATTGGTCACTTCTCTTGCATCTATAATTAAGTCATTGGTGAATTGGTTTCCAGCTTCTATAGAGAACTAGGGCCATTACTTTTTTCAAAGTTTTAGATGACCTACAAGCCAAGTAACAACTTTTTCCTTCTGTTTAGAGTTTGCAAGTCCCGTCATTAGAAACTAATATGAATTTACTGGCTGATTTTGGCAGCTTTGACTTTGCGCTCGCTGTATAATAAATAGCTCCGTGGAAACTGCAGAGCTCTGTAGAAATCTCCAGTGCAATGTCTGAACATCCGCGGGCCCCCAAGGTGGATTTAAATAGGGAAAAGCAGAAATCTGACGTTTATGAATGATTAGGCCTAGCTGAGAAGCGTGCCGCACAAGCGCTGACACTTATCAACTTTATCCGCCGCCTCTAATATTCGCCACTAAGTCTATGAATCAGGGCTGCGACGCTGTTGCAAGAACAAACTCATTTTTGCTAATACGCTCCATACATCTTAGTCTATATGTCTGGGGACAGAAAGGAATGACTGGGCACCGGCCAGGAAACCGTAGCGCCGCCGCCGTTATTACACACGGGGAGAACAAAATCATTTGCTTCATGCAAAAGAGCCGTTAAACCTGGAGGCAAAGGCAAAGCAAGGAAAGTCTAAGGAATAAAAAGAAACTTTTAGAAGAAAGTTTACATAAAGTGATGGATTTGGATTTCAGATTAGAATTAGTATAAATGTATATGACTTTATTGCAGAGTATGGGGCGAGTAACATTACATACCGGCGGGATCCACAGCAAATGTAATTTAGGGGAGTAACATTTCATACTAGCGGGATCCACAGTAAATGTAATTTAGGGGAGTAACATTACATACCGGCGGGCCCCACAGCAAATGTAATTTAGGGTCACAAAAACGTTGATCAAGTTGACCTATTCCATCAAGATCAAGTTAAGCCTCTGGCCCCCAATCCACCCCAAACTTCCACATCCTGCCCATGGGCCATCTTGCATCATAGCTCTGCCCCTTTTATATAATAGGCCCGCCCCTTTTACATCACTACCCCACCCACCCTCCTCATGTAAGTATTACAGTTGAAAATAATATATGGCCTTTTCCTGGAGCTTCTGATAAATCCATTCTGGTTTGGGTCAGTGTTAGAAAGACCAGTTGGTGAGTCCTAATTAGTGATGAGGGAAATTTCTTGCCAGACATTGGATTGGATTAGCTGCGAAATTCCACATTTCGGCATTGGTGAATTTTTTTGTGAAACAGCTGGTTTTGGTCGCGGCAAATGCTGTTGTCACAAAAAGTGGGTGTCAAAAAAGTAGTGTGGTAGCCACATTTCACAATTTTTTTGCTGTTTTGCAAATTTTTCACCCAAGGGAAACAGGACAGATTCGCTCATCACTTGTCCTTTCCCAGTAATAGTTTTTTCCCAAACCCATATCTGCTTTCATACATGGTTGTAGCCAATCCCAGCAGTAAAGTGTGCCTGAGTCTGAGCTTTCAGAAGGAGCCAGCACTACACATTAGAACTGCTTTCAGCTAACCTATTGTTTCTCCTACTCCCATGTAACTGGAGGAGTCCCAAGCCGGACTTGGATTTCTTACTATTGAGTGCTATTCTGATACCTACTGGGAGCTGCTATCTTGCTCCCTTCCCATTGTTCTGCTGATTGGCTGCTGGGGGTGAGGGGGGGGGGGATATCACTCCAACTTGCAGCGCAGCAGTAAAGATATATAGATTAGAAATTAATCTTGTTTAGTTGTGTATTAGCCGCAGATGGAAGTTGCTACAATGTGAGTAAGTGAGCCCTATAGGGGCTGTTCCCCAATGCTCAGAAGCCCGCGCCGAATGCTTTTGTCCATTTGTACCATTTGTTGATCTTGAAAAGCATAATTACCTTTCCCAGGCTCATTTCCTTCAGCAAATAATCCCATACGTTCCGTGCGGTATCTTCCGGAGCGCCTGAATTATTAAACACCACGATGCCTTCAGCAAATTGCTGGGATTAGTGCGAGACCCGACTCGTGGAATTGATATCACTCAGACTAAAAGACTCTGAACTGTTTTAGCAATGAGATTTTGTACCTAAATTGAATTTTAAGCAGGCCTGTACACCTTCTTAAATGATCAAGGTCAGATATTATAAACCCCGGCGCAGTCAATCAGGCAGGAACCATCCTTTTTCTAGAATTGCTATTACCGACTATTACTTACCCTTGATGGGGACGGCCGTACTGTGTATAAGCACACCGACTGTTTATACAGGGAGATTTCTATTCGTGATCGGTAATGACGGACATATTGATTTCAACTCAAGCATCATTTGGAAATGCAGGAGACTTGCCCTGGGCGCCATTGAGAGCAATGCTTATGGTTTCTGTGTATTACATCAAAGATCTGTAAATATTTTACCCTCTCCCCGGCGACCCTTTTGATCTATCCGTGCCGTGGGTTGCCGGTGGACATGCAGCTTGGCCGAGATCAAAGAGGAATTCCAAAAGCATCGAATCCATGGTGCTGAC
This sequence comes from Xenopus tropicalis, assembly GCF_000004195.4. NCBI lineage: Eukaryota > Metazoa > Chordata > Amphibia > Anura > Pipidae > Xenopus > Xenopus tropicalis. The sequence goes on along the minus strand of NC_030677.2, from coordinate 11,438,509 downwards.
AGGCTGGCACTTTCATGCCGCCGCTGTAGGTTTTATATTATGAGTATCCCCTTTTAAAATAAACACTGTATTCTCTGCCAGTGTAAAGGTGGCCATACACCAACTGATTGTTTTGTCCAATGTCGGTCGCTTAGACCGATTCGGCAGCTTATCGGCCCATGTATGGGGACTACCGTTGGGCCTGCCCGTCCGATATCAGGGATGAAATCGGGCAGATATCGAACGGGCAGGTTAAATAATTTAGTCGGTTCGGGGGCCGCATCGGCTCATTGATGCATTTCCCGAACCGATTGCGCCTATTACTGGCGTTCTAATTCGATTGTTTGGCCCCAGGGCCAAAACAACCGAATTAGCCTGAATTCACCCGATATCGCCCACCTGTAGGTGGGGGATATCGGGAGAAGATCCACTCGCCAGGTGAGCGGATCTTAACGTGTATGGCCACGTTAAGCCTATGGTAAACTGGGGGCATCTGATTTACCCCAAAACCTAATTTCCCAGATGCCTTGCCTTTTCTGCCTTCCCCCTAGTTCCGCCCTTGCTTTTTAGGACCTCCCTTCTCCTCCGAGGGGTTGTTCACCTTAAGTTTAACTTTAAGTATGATGTAGAGAGTAATATTTTGACACAATTTGCCATTGGTCTTCATTTTTTATTATTTGTAGCCTTTTTTAGTTATTTCACTTTTTGTTTAGCAGTTTTTCAGTTTGGTGTTATCTAGTTGCTAGGGTCCAAATTACCTTAGCAACCAGGGAGTGGTTTGAATGAGAGACTGGTATATGAATAGGAGAGGGGCTGAATAGACAAACAATCAATAAAAAGTAACAATAACAATAAAACTGGAGCCTCACAGAGCAATAGTTTTTGGGCTGCCGGGGTCAGTGACCCCCCATTTGAAAGTTGGAAATAGAAGAAGAAAATCATTTAGAATCTATAAGAAATAAATAATGAAGACCAATTGAAAAATTGATTAGAATTGGTAATTCTATAACATACTAAACGTTAACTCGAAGGTGAACCACCCCTTTTATTTTTCTACTTGTGCATATTAATATATATATATATATATAGAGAGAGAGAGAGAGAGAGAGAGAGAGAGAGAGAGAGAGAGAGAGAGAGAGAGAGAGATCATAATGGTGCACACCACTAACAAAAAATATAACCTGGGTGCAAGAGCCATATAAACTAAAATATTGCAGGAGTAAGTCCAGCACACACAGGGTTTCATACAAATGTATATAAAATGATATTTATTGAGAAAAAAAGAGCAAAATAAACATAGCATATATATATATATATACTGTATATATATTTGTTGCTATTAAGTGTTCTCAGCATCTGTACCATTAATGTATCGGAGTAATGCTATATAAATAAAGATATACGTACAGGATACATACTTGGGCTGTATAATGTTTATTATGGGTAAGGACTTTGCTAATAAATAGCAAACTTTGCCGGATAGCGGCATGGACTGGGCATTACCATGTACATCTGGCCAGTCATCACTTTCTGTCAGTCTGTTATGGGACTCACATAATCAATCTCCACTTCTGACGGCGCATTTGAGGTGGTTCCAGAGGACATTCAGAACAAATCGATCTTGCTTGAAAGCGCGGCACTTGGACTCCTGCCACCGGTATGTCACCGAGCGTGCGTTGATAAATATTTGTCAGGAGTTGTGTAACCTTTGTACTGGGCTCCCCGTGTGGGTTCTGCCTGCCGGAACACTGGGTGTTGGACTGACAGTCACCGAAACAGATAAAGACATCAGTGTCTAAAACCCCTGCAAGCCAACTAGAGCATCCCCTTTAGGGAACATCTCAATATATAGGGAATAAAGCACCCCCTATACCTCATGGAATAACAAGGTGACTTCTAATATCCTCATATTTTACAACAGGGGGTACTTTATTCATTATAATATACAAGTTTTAGTGAGTCATGTGACAGAAATGACATCACTAAGCTCCGATTATAATTGATGACATCACTAAGCACCGTTTATAAGGATTTAATTGACAGTTTGGTCCCATAAGGAAATGACCCAACTGTATATTATATTGTACTAAATCCCCTGCACTTTGTATAAACTTGCTTGTCTACCATGAGGAAACCATTCCCTGATACCAAGGTGGAGAATTATATGCTTTTATCAGCTGGTGGAACTAGTTGTCCTTGTCCTTAGCTTCATTGTTAAGGAGATGATATTAATTGCTTTATTAAGGTATAAACCCTATTTGAATGCAGAGTTGCAATGGCCAACTGGGATATTGGTAAAAATCCTGATAGACCCCCAACCCTGTTGGGCCCTTCCACCTGCCTGGAAGCTAGCAATAAGCAACCCTGGAGAGATTCAAGCAAAAATAAAGATGGCCGTGTGTTCCACTGTGGAATGCACAGCCATCTTTAAGTCAGGTACCCCAGTAACACTCTGTTTCAATGCATGTTTTCATAATATTTTTTGCATACCTATATATATTTTATAACTTTTACTCACACAGGTACTTTGGTCATTAATATGCAACATTACAAAATGTTATCTGAGTAAACTCTGTAAGTGGTGATTTCTCTGTTTGCTTTGTTCCTATCACTCACCTGTGATGTTTTTATTTAGGGGCTACTTGTTTAGTCAGTTTTTGGGTATGCTAAGGAATTTGAGGTTTTGTGTTGCATCCAATTAATCAATTGCATTACTGTAGGTGCAAATTTTGTATCCGCCCCCCCCCCCCCCCAGCCTCCCTGCCTGCTCCCCATCTTCCTTATCTAAATGAAAACATCACCAGAGAGGACCCTTTAGGTGGTAAGTTGTACCATTGCATTAATTGTGATTTCACTTGAATGCATTTAAGAAGAAATAATTGGGTAACATACAGCCCCCCCCCACCCCTCAGGGGCCAGGGCTATAAACCCCTTGTTTGTACAGACACCTAGGAGGAGGAACATGTCAACTGCTTTAAAAGAATTCTTAAAAAAAGACCATGTTTGGCCATGTCTACTGCAACCACACCCCATTATGACTACAGAACCCAATGGCCTGTCCAATTACCAGCTCAATGCCATTACAAACCCTGGTTTGCAAATTGGAATATTCAGGCCCCTACTGCATTAGGGCCCATGACCGAGCTCCTACCAGGGTTGGACTGGGTCGGCAGGACACCAGGAAAAAAAACTGGTGGGCCCCGGCCCTGCCAACCCAAGCCCACTCCCCTACCCAGGCCCCCCCAGCTTCCCCACTCCCCAACTTTCCCACTCCCCTGCCCGAGCTCACTGCCCAGAAGGTAAAATGGATACGGAATGGAGGGAGGTGAGGCAGACTATGGGAGGTCACAGCCCCAGTGGCCTCTATGCTCCAGCGTGATCCTAGTTCCCAATTATGCACCAGAAGATCATGAGAAAATCATCACGAGAACCAGACATACAATTGCTTTCTATTTAATTAATGGTGGTTTAGTATAGTATATTATCTCTAGAAACTCTCTAGAAAACGAATGCAGCACATGTGGCCTATTTTGTGCCAAACTGGTCACCAATTTTTTTACATCTCAGAAACTTTGGAGCTCAGTTATGAGGAAAGAATGGCCAAGGTGGGACTGGTTCCACTGGGGAAGCACTAAAGGGGGGAAATGATTACTGTGTACAAATATATATGGGAATCGTATCATGATGCTCCACCAGGTATGTCCAACATGCTTCCACTATAGAATGAGGATTCCTAATCTTCTTGCAGAATTGATCACGATTTCCAACCAACCAACATCAAAATGCAGATCCATCCGTTGCCCCTGCCCACGCGCTAAATGGCTGCCTGCTAGAGGATAATAGGGGCCGTTAGCCTTTTTTCTTTGAACATTATCATTTTAAATGTGCACAATTTCGGATGTATTATCTGAACAAAATACATCAAAGTCAAGCGGCATTATTTAATGGTAGCACTTCTCTCCCCACGACATGGAACGGCCGTGAATTTAAATAAAACTCTAATGTGCACCATGCAACATCTCGACTTTACAAAATGTTCCGAGGCAGCCCTACCAGGCTTGTGCCGGGGAATAATTGGCAATGTTAGAACAATGTTGTCAAGGAGATTTACAGACTTGGCCTTTTTCATTTTTTCTTTCCAGCCGCGCGCGACCTCAACGAGAAAGCGTTTCACTCACTGTACAAATACAACAATCAACATATTAATTGTAAAGGCCCCTTAACCTTTAATTTCTTCCCTTTTTTTTGTCTTATCATTAAACTTTTTTATTCCCCACATCTCAAAAATAATTAGATAATAGGCAAAATAATCATTAACGAATACGAGCTTAATGTTTCCTTCTGAATGACACTCAACGGCTGAAAAAAAATGTCTATAATGGCATGTTTGCAGTCAACAAATGAAGTGCGATTAATTAAATGAATGGATAGGGAGGATCACCTGGGTTCCAACTGCTTTCTGATTGATCTGGCTGTTCTTACAAAGTCCTGTATGCCACTACTCTAAATTGACTAAAAACAGCTTAAAAATTTCTTTACTGCATAACTGTGCTGGAATCTTATTAAACACTGGCAATTTTTCTTTTCTAAGGTGTAGGAGAAGAAGGAGTTAGAGTGGGGGCATTGTATTATGGACTGAGGGGAAGGAAGGCAGAAGAGAAGTTGGTGTAGATAGAGGGGTAAGAAAGATCCCGGATTGGCAGAAGAGTTGCAGTTCACTTTTTTAATGGAATTTTGTAGGAGAAGTAGGACTTAGAGTGGGAGCGCTGTCTTATGGAACAAGGAAAAGGACAGTAGAAGGGTAAGAAAGATCCCGGAGTTGTGGCTCACTTCCTTCGTTGAATTTTGTCAGAGAAGAAGGGCTTAGAGTGGGGGCACTGTCTTCTGGAAAGAGGGAAAGGAAGGCAGCGGGGAAGCTGGTGTTGATAGAGGGGTAAGAAAGATCCCAGAGGTTCCCTCCCACTTTACAGTTTCTGTCTTTGTTTCACATAACATCACTCTTCAGGTGGCAATAAAAATTGGAGACAATTTTGTCTATATGTGGCAATCTTTAGTAAATGTTGCGAGGCAACCTACTGTAGCATGAATGTGATAATTGGCGATAATATATATGTGCCCCAGAAAATTCACAATGACAAAAGTGCTCGCAAATCAGGCCTGCCTGACCAATATCTGGCCTGAAATCGTCCAGATCTCAATCAGGCAGGTTTGAAAATCTAGTCAGATCGGGGACCACATCGGCTAGTTGATGCGGTCCCCGGACCAACTTTACCTATGCCTGTCATTATAGTTCGAATTCTCCTGATATCACCAACCCGTAGGTGGGGGATATCAGGAGAAGATCTGACAGTGTATGGGGACCTTTAGAGAAGGTAGAGAGAAAAGGAGAGTGTAAGGTGATAGTTATGTGGAGGTGCTTTCATCAAGGAAACTATCAGTTTACCACACAAATCAATAAATCATGCAACTCCTTATCTCTGGGTATGGGCCCTCACGTATTGCTGGAGGAAGGGTATCACAGAACTACAGGTTTAGCAAATAAATCGGGCCCCAGAGGTTCTTAAACAACATATACAAAAGAGTAGCACAAATATTTATCAGTTACTCACGTACCCAAAGCTTCCCAAAAGCATTTACTAATTGGGGGTCAATAACTGAACAGTGGATTGAGTCAACTTGGAAGTATCAGGTCCTTCAAGTGGAACCTATCGAGCTCCAGTAGTCCCTAAGTCTGTACACTTGAATCCCCAGTCTATGGGTGGTACAGCCAGGACTCTCATCCTTCTAATTCTCCTCGGAGGAGCCTTAGGCTGCTCACTTGCTTCCATGAACCTAACTCTCACTGCTGGATGGAGCTATTGCACAACTATCCTCAAACTATCTTCCAGGGTCGGACAGGGGTGTGCAGGGCCCACCTGGGTTGCTATAAGCCCGTTTCATGATTCACATAACTACGCCCTGGCCAAGGATTTAGTAATGATTTAGCCTTATATAGATGTAACCGCACATACGCCTGACTTGCTAGTTCCATGGGGCTGGTTCCTTTACCGCCAAGTCAGTAAGAAAGGTATTACTCAGGTATTATTTGGCTCATCTTTTTCATGTTGTCTAAAATTCATGCTGTCTTTTTGTTGGAATAAAGGACTTATAAAAAGCCAGGAGAGAACACAGCCCGTCTCAGCAGGCAGGCAAAGTAGCGGAATGTTTTGACAGTGAGAGAACTTTCCCTGTAATGTAGAGAGTTGTGAAACAGAATGCGTCTGTGCTTGATACCGGCTTAGTCACCTTCAACACCTTTCAGCTTTTATGCACATACTGTATTTTGCCTGCAGTGCAGTTTTGAGCAGAATGTTATATAATACTATGCCCACTGAGAAATGATGACTATTGCAAGGCAGTATACACAATTTTATGGTATCTCTCTGAACAGGCTATGAGCAAACTTAGGGGGCTGTTCCTGCTGAATTGTGCTTAGTACAGGGGAATCCCTATGTGCCATAGTTTTATGGTATCTCTCTGTACAGGCTATGAGCAAACTTAGGGGGCTGTTCCTGCTGAATTGTGCTTAGTACAGGGGAATCCCTATGTGCCATAGTTTTATGGTATCTCTCTGTACAGGCTATGAGCAAACTTAGGGGGCTGTTCCTGCTGAATTGTGCTTAGTACAGGGGAATCCCTATGTGCCATAGTTTTATGGTATCTCTCTGTACAGGCTATGAACAAACTTAGGGGGCTGTTCCTGCTGAATTGTGCTTAGTACAGGGGAATCCCTATGCTGCCATAGTTTTATGGCATCTCTCTGTACAGGCTATGAGCAAACTTAGGGGGCTGTTCCTGCTGAATTGTGCTTAGTACAGGGGAATCCCTATGTGCCATAGTTTTATGGTATCTCTCTGTACAGGCTATGAGCAAACTTAGGGGGCTGTTCCTGCTGAATTGTGCTTAGTACAGGGGAATCCCTATGTGCCATAGTTTTATGGTATCTCTCTGTACAGGCTATGAGCAAACTTAGGGGGCTGTTCCTGCTGAATTGTTCTTAGTACAGGGGAATCCCTATGTGCCATAGTTTTATGGTATCTCTCTGTACAGGCTATGAGCAAACTTAGGGGACTGTTCCTGCTGAATTGTGCTTAGTACAGGGGAATCCCTATGCTGCCATAGTTTTATGGTATCTCTCTGTACAGGCTATGAGCAAACTTAGGGGGCTGTTCCTGCTGAATTGTGCTTACTACAGGGAATAGTTTCATGTCAGTATAGTTCAAAGGCCATGAGAATCCTTAAGGTATCTGATTCTACTGCTGTTTTTGTGTTTTCTGTAATCAAAGCCATGTATCTATAAGCCATACTCCCTATAGGATATACCACTAGGCAACTTTTTCTTGTGTCTGTTTTGGGAGGAAGATTTTATTGTAATGGGCGGTAACCCATGGCAACCATGTTGCATTATCTGATTTACCTGCAGCTGCCTAAAAAAAGGCAATCACTGATCACTGGTTGCTATGGATTACTGTTGATAAGCTGTTGATTTTTGTCTACAACTCCCATAATCCCTAGCTAATTTAGGCCACAAGGCTACAGGTTGTACCTTATTAGTCTAAAGGATTTAAAACTCATCTGGAAAAATAGCAGTTACAGTAAATCCCTTGTTTACAGAAAGGTCCGTTTGATGCCGATGTTTCGAGAGATAATCGCTGAAAAATATGAAAGTGAAACCTCTTGTCAACCGCGTGGATAAACCCAAGGAATGAGTTATGGCAGTAAATCCTAGTGCTGAAAGTGATATACTGGAGATCAGTAATTATACCCACAATAAGGAAAAAAACAACCCAGTGCAATGCATTGTGGGTCTGTAAGCTGTGGGAGAAGTTGTAACAATTTGTAACATCAGTGTTTTAGTCCCTGCTCCCCTGCCAGGATTTCAAATGATGCAGAAAGAGTAGAACTGTTTTGCAGCTGGATTTCAGCATATAAAATGGTATTTATTCCTACTTTTTGAAGGAGCAGGTTACAGTGATAGGGATATTAGGGGTTTCTGTGGTGTGTGGGGCTCTTTAACAAGTTTTGGTTCCCCTTTAATGGGTCAGAATGTCCACAAGAGAACCCCATACCTGTTGTTGAAGTTTGATATAGTGAGTAGTATTTGAAAGATGGCTGGTATGGCACAGGTTGGGTATCACTAATGCAGATATCAGGTTTAATGTTTTGCACAATGTAATATAATTTGGTTTCAAATACATTTCCCAGCAACTGCCCCAGTGGGGTAAATATTGCTGCTAAACTGACTCTCTTGTCTTGCCATGACAAAGCCTCACCCCCCTAGCCTACGTTGTTTGTCTTCATTGCTGCCCACTTCTATAAGGCGAGGCAAACCCTATGGCAGATCATCTTGTAATTGTCCAACGGGATCTTCCGATTTATATACGTATTCTGAATTTCTGAAGACCAAGAAAAATCACAACTGCGAGAAATCTTTATTTTTCCTACCATTTCTGTGTCATTTTTTTAACAAAATTGACATTAATTGACCAAGTAAAGTAAACCGATGTGGCCAACGTGGTCATCCCATGCCTGAAGACTCCAACCATGACATTAGTGACCAGCAGTCAGACTGAGCAGTCACCGTATTTCCATTGGTGCTACCTATTGCCTTGCCAAGTAGTCAAGATGGCTATGGTTATATAAAGGCAACGTAAAGGCAATAAGACCATATTTAGAGATCTACATTTACTTTCCCTTGTTCCATAACCCAATGGTAGAAGATTGACTTTGTCCTACAAGGTTCCTTCTTGTGTCCCTGTTCCTCCCATGGAGAAATGTTTCATTTTTATCACTTTTATAGTAAATCTTTTTGATCTGTTTTCCATGTATCATTCCCTGTTTTCCCAGTGGGTGGTATCACGGTAATTTGTGTTGTTGTTGTTTTATAAACACAGCTTTCTTTTAAATTATAAAAAAAAACACTTTGGAACAAAATCTCTCATGGATCTGACCTGCTTATAGACCATAATACCATAATTGCTCCCATTTTCTCTTCTGAGAATGTTAATATTGTGAAAAATGTTTTATTTCTTAATAATAATCAGGATGAGAGAGAAAATAGAAACTGAATGGTTCATACATTTCACGATGAAGAAATACATTTAATTTTCCAGGCAACAAAAAAAGATCTTGTGTTTGTCAGGAGGATGTTTAGATTTAGAGCCGAGGGGTTGGGCACAAGAAATGGTGTTATTGCCATTGGTCTGGAAGGTGCATCTCTTTAATATACAGGTATGGGATCCCTTATCCAGAAACATGTTATCCAGAAAGCTCCGAATTACGGAAAGCCTGTCTCCCACAGACTCCATTTTAATAAAATAATTCAGAATTTTAAAACTGATTTCCTTTTTCTCTGTAATAATAAAACAGTACCTGTACTTGATCCCAACTAAGATATAATGACCCCTTATTGGGGCAGAACAGCCCTATTGGGTTTATTTCATGGTTAAATGATTCCCTTTTCTCTGTAATAATAAAACAGTACCTGTACTTGATCCCAACTAAGATATAATTACCCCTTATTGGGGGCAGAACAGCCCTATTGGGTTTATTTCATGGTTAAATGATTCCCTTTTCTCTGTAATAATAAAACAGTACCTGTACTTGATCCCAACTAAGATATAATTACCCCTTATTGGGGGCAGAACAGCCCTATTGGGTTTATTTCATGGTTAAATGATTCCCTTTTCTCTGTAATAATAAAACAGTACCTGTACTTGATCCCAACTAAGATATAATTACCCCTTATTGGGGGCAGAACAGCCCTATTGGGTTTATTTCATGGTTAAATGATTCCCTTTTCTCTGTAATAATAAAACAGTACCTGTACTTGATCCCAACTAAGATATAATTACCCCTTATTGGGGGCAGAACAGCCCTATTGGGTTTATTTAATGGTTAAATGATTCCCTTTTCTCTGTAATAATAAAACAGTACCTGTACTTGATCCCAACTAAGATATAATTACCCCTTATTGGGGCAGAACAGTCCTATTGGGTTTATTTAATGTTTTATTGATTTTTTAGTAGACTTAAGGTATGGAGATCCAAATTACGGAAAGACCCCTTATCCGGAATACCCTTGGTCCCGAGCATTCTGGATAATGGGTCCTATACCTGCACTAATAAAACATAGTAAAATCAGGGAAGCAGCAATATTTCAATCTGCCCAATCATGCACTGGTTTATATGGGGGGGGGGGGGGGGCTTGAGCGTAATGAAAATGTCCCCCTACACAACAATCGGATTTTGTTTTTAAATTTGCAATGAAAGAAGGTTAAATGTTTGCTGAGTAATTAAGACAAGCAGATGTGTGCTCTAATCAATCAAAGCGGCTTTATCATGCGTGATATGGAGATCTCCCGCCGCGGGAGCGAAAACGCCACAGTTAGCAATTGGCATTAATAAAAGCACTGATTGGCCCAAAGTCGCCCAATGTGGCGCTGCAAGGATGAATTCATCTGCTCTCCTTAACTGGCGCCCGGAATTACCTTCACATTCACTAATTGGTTTTACAGCGGATTGTATTCTGCTCGTTATGCCAAAGGTCGATAAGCAATACAGATGTTGGAGGAAATGCTTTGTCAGGTTTTGGGTTTCATTAAGTTTCTTGTTTTTTTTTCTTCTTTTCTAAAAAAGAAACAGAAAATAACACCTTATTTCACAGCAGAAAGTGAATGCCATCTGCTTATTCACAGCTGTAAATATAAATGTTGCTGTAGGACTAGGATGTTACCGTTAGCAGAGGGATAACAAGTCAGACCTGGGGATTCTAAGGCCGCAATTGCCAGCTTTTCCTCGGGGGCGGAACTACTGGGGGCGCGCCCCCTCGGGACCTGTACTGATGTGGATTGGTGGCAAAAAGTGCCACTGTAGGGGGCGCAGACCCTGATTCTGATGTATGTATTTTTGTTGTTTCTTGAGCTATAGAGACAGCAAAAACAGCAAGGGGACTCCATGGAGGTCATTTACAAATACCCCAGGTGCAAGAGAATGCCCCTTAGTACCCTTAGTAGCCCACTCTTGCACATTGTGCAGAGCACAGCATTGATGGCCAACCCTGTCCTTACTGCCAGCCTTAAGGTCCCCATACACGGGCTGATTCTAGCTGCTGATATTGGTCCCTTACACCGATTCGCTAACGTGAATGGGCACTACTGATGGGCCTGCCTGACCGATATCTGGCTTGAATTCGGGCAGGTATTGATTGGGCAGGTTAAAAAATTTTGTCGGATCAGGGACCACATAGGCTCGTTGATGCGGTCCCTGAACTGACTTTGCTTGTACCTGTCGTTATAATTCGATCGTTTGGCCCCAGGGCCAAACGACCGAATTAGCCTGGATTCTCCCGATATCGCAGGTATACCGTAGGTGGGGGATATCGGGAGAAGATCCGCCCGCTTGGCGACATCGTCAAGTGAGCAGATCTTTACGTGTATGGCCACCTTTAGGGCAGGTACAGTCTCCCATTGTGGCCGCCACTCCCTGACTTGCACATCTGAATGGCACACAAGTTAGTGGACAGGTAGGGACAGGAATGGGGACACCATGTGCCTCCTTCCTCCGCCCTCATGCATACAGTGTAACCGAACACAGAGCTGTATTCATGAAGGTGTCTGTGCTTTGAAACAAAGCTCAGAATGAAGAAGGCGGGATGCAAATGGCAGAATAACCACTCTTATTTCCAACTTCTTTGTTCTTGCGAGGTATTCAATCCAATTCTCATTGCACAAATAAATACTGCCCTCTTATCTGTAAGCCAAAGCAGTCACAACAAAGGGGGAAGGGCAGTTTGTTTTACTGAGCTCAGTATCTCCAGTTAAACTAACTCATCTAAGAATGGGGGCGTTAGTAACTGCGAAAGCATCTGTCAGAATGTATTTTCAGAATTAGTTCTGTTTATTTTGCTTAATTTGGAAAAAAAAGGTCTATATAGAAATATACTTTATTCCCTCTTGAAAAAGAAAGACACTAGGTTATTAAAATAATAATAAATTAATATAAAGTATAAGAATAAATACAAGGTACAATTGCAATAAGTTAAGAATCAAAGAGACAAGAGGATAGAGGTCCCTGTCCCGTAGAGCTTACAATCTAAATAACTGGAATAGTGAAAAAAAAATCAAACTTGAACATATCAATCTTGCCAATAATGTTTTAAAGGGGCATCGTGCGTTCACGTGAGGTTTGTGCTTTCAGGCCGTTCGGATGCAGATTTTTGTTGCCAGTGATAATCATCCAATTGTTTTCTGTTTGACTTAATGAGCCAATGTATCAGCGCAAGACATCCGCGATAAGCTTTGAATACAATAAGAAAATGGAAATTTGTAACCCATTTAGTGCAGCGATTTTGTTTCGCTGCCGTCGTTCTTTATTCTGATTTAATTCCAATCACATTTTAATTCAGAAAGCAGCTGGATTAGCACAAAGGTATCTAGGAGACATCATTATGTTAAATATTTGTATGGGGGCTTTTATGCTTTATTGTCCCCTGGTCTTAAGGTGGCCATACACGGGTCCTTCAGACCAATTCGGCAGCTTATCTGCCTGTGTATGGACACCCCCAATGGGACTTCCCAACCAACATCTGGTCTGAAATTGGCCAGAACTCAATCAGGCAGGTTTGATTTTCCATTGGATCGGGGACCACATCGGCTCATTGATGTGCCCATAGGTGTGGATATCACAAGAACATCTGCTCATTTGGCAACCTCGCCAAACAAGTGGATCTTACCGTGTATGACCCAGTCTCATTGGGTCAGATATAAGAAATTCTGCATTTTGCCATCTGCAAAACTGTGGGAAAAATTTGCAGCAAAGATGAAAAAGTTGCTGAGGGAAAAAAGTTGCCGAGGGAAAAAAGTTGCAAAAAAATGCCCATTGACATGAATGCATTTGGAGTAAGAAAAAAAGTTACACAGAAAAACTGTTGTGTGGAAAAAAAGTTGCCTATCGACTTGGACTTGGATTTGGACTTGGATTTCTTACTATTGAGTGCTATTCTGATACCTACTGGGAGCTGCTATCTTGCTCCCTTCCCATTGTTCTGCTGATCGGCTGCTGGGGGGGAGGGGAGGGGGGATATCACTCCAACTTGCAGCGCAGCAGTAAAGTGTGCCTGAGTCTGAGCTTTCAGAAGGAGCCAGCGCTACACATTAGAACTGCTTTCAGCTAACCTATTGTTTCTCCTACTCCCATGTAACTGGAGGAGTCCCAAGCCGGACTTGGATTTCTTACTATTGAGTGCTATTCTGATACCTACTGGGAGCTGCTATCTTGCTCCCTTCCCATTGTTCTGCTGATCGGCTGCTGGGGGGGAGGGGAGGGGGGATATCACTCCAACTTGCAGCGCAGCAGTAAAGTGTGCCTGAGTCTGAGCTTTCAGAAGGAGCCAGCGCTACACATTAGAACTGCTTTCAGCTAACCTATTGTTTCTCCTACTCCCATGTAACTGGAGGAGTCCCAAGCCGGACTTGGATTTCTTACTATTGAGTGCTATTCTGATACCTACTGGGAGCTGCTATCTTGCTCCCTTCCCATTGTTCTGCTGATCGGCTGCTGGGGGTGAGGGGGGGGGGGATATCACTCCAACTTGCAGCGCAGCAGTAAAGTGTGCCTGAGTCTGAGCTTTCAGCCAGCGCTACACATTAGAACTGCTTTCAGCTAACCTATTGTTTCTCCTACTCCCATGTAACTGGAGGAGTCCCAAGCCGGACTTGGATTTCTTACTATTGAGTGCTATTCTGATACCTACTGGGAGCTGCTATCTTGCTCCCTTCCCATTGTTCTGCTGATCGGCTGCTGGGGGGGAGGAGGGGGGGGATATCACTCCAACTTGCAGCGCAGCAGTAAAGTGTGAGTGAAGTTTATCAGAGCACAGGTCACATGGCTGTGGCACCCTGGGAAATGAAGAATATGGCTAGCCCCATGGGAAAAACAGATGACAATACAGGATTCTGCTGGAGAAGCTCTATTAACTGATGTTACATGTTTTCCCATGACAGTGTTCCTTTAGGCTCAGTTTAAAGTAGATAAGAGAATAATGTGCAGATGGATCTCTGATCAGACAAGATACAGTATATTTGTGACTTGTAGCTTAGTGGTCACTCTATTGGAGACGAGGCGGCTGCCCAATCAGTAAAATCTGTTACACTTGATGGATTCATTGCTTTGTGTCAAGAAATGAAAAATGTGTGGGTAACAGCTGGAAGGCACCATGTTCTGTCTAGATAATAATCCTATTGTATCTCTGACTCAGAATAGGGCTGTATGAATTCACAGAAGGAAAACCACTGACCAACACACACAGGAGACATGAGTAGTTAGTGCCTAAAATGGTGGTTGGTACAATATTGCGTATCTATCATGTGACCTGTAAGTGTCCCAGGGGGTCCCGGCCCACCTACCCAGACCCCATCCCTGCCGGTGCTCCCCAGCTGAGATTCCTCCCCCTATCGCGCCTAAAATAAATATAATGTATGCATATTCAGGGGGCTTTGCAGGCATCAGGTGCCCCATGGGGTGTGTGGGGGCTGCGGAATGGACTCACCAGGGTGTGGGGGTCCCTGAGCCTTTGGGCCCAGCAGTTCAACATGGACAATTGTGCAGTGTAGAGCTCTATACTATATAGATAGTTAGCAGGGTTATTAGCCCGCTGACTCCCTGTGCCAGTAAGGCAGAGGGCCTTGTCTACTAAGTGAGTGTCAACAAAATGGCGCCTAGTTCTTAGAGGGTGTTTGTGGGTATGAGTATATATGTGTGGGGGGCTCCAGAGTAGATCTATATTTATATGTTTGCATTATTTAGTGCACATTCATGCATGCAATTGGTTTGTGAGCCATTTGGCCAATCCCTTGCCCCACAGGACCTTGTGTGTATTAATATCTTTTAGCTCAAGGCTGGTTTCAAGGCTGAGCACAAAGGCTATTGGCCATGGGGCCCCCCGGCTATATTGAACCATGTAAGGCTCTAGGATAATGCACTGCTACCTTTTTTGCAATTAGGAGATGGCCGCCATATTTTTGCACCGTTTAGAGCCATTCACTGTAAGATTCTTTTTATAGCGCTCCATTGACCTGTGCCATTTTGTGCATAGAAGACACTGGGCAGATTTGCCGCTGGGCAGTAACCCATAGCTACCAATCAGTGGTTAGGTTTTTCCAGCCAGTTGCAGGTTAAACGCTAAAACCGATCATCTGATTGGTTGCCATGAAGTTGTCCAATGTTTATAAATGGCCTGCACTGTTTCTATGTGTCAGGTCCTGGCAACTCATTGTTCCTACACTTTTGAGGCCACTTATGAGAAAGTGCCCCATCTGCTGGGGCAAAGCTGCCAATTAATATCTTTGTTGACAAACCCCTGGCTATATTGTTCCCCCCCTGTAGATACAGCTATAGCCACGGACAGAATACGGTTTAGGAGACATGGCCGGGCGCAGACTAAGGCCTCCTGTCACAGACAGAGTATATTACCAATAACAAGACCATACAATTCAGAGTCTGAAAATGCACTTGACCCTCTGCACAATTGCCTGTGTGATTGAGCTCATTCATTTCTTCTTACAGCAGGAAAGCGCTTTATCAGCCGAGCTTGTCTCATAATGAATCCAATTCACAGCAAGAACTTGGGTTTTTTCCCTTTATCGCTGCCTAGGTGTTTGCAACCCGCGTTTGTCCCCCCGCTGCAGCTGTTCCTGTTTACCTACCTCCTGCGGCTCCGCAGCCAACTAGGGCGGCTATTAACTCATTTCCCACTAATCCCTATGCAAGAGAGACAGCTACTGTGTCTGTGTGTCCCTTTGTCCTACACAGGAGATAGACAGACAGAGAGACCGGGGAATGCTAGAGTGTGAGAGACAGAGAGTTATAGAGAGAGATCTAAGGGAAAGAGACAGTTATAGAGAAACCTACTGCCAAGCCAAAAACAGAAGAGATGAAAGGGAAGAGATGAAAAGGATAAATAGGGGGAGAAAGGAAAGGAAACAAGGGGAGAAGCCAGAAAGGGAGAAAAGGATAAGGTATTTGAAAGAATGAATATGATGGAAAGATGAATCACAGGCAAAGAAAGGAGAATACGACAGCGAGGGAAAAGCAAAAGAGAAATGCAAAGGAGAAAGGAGTTAAAAGAGTCGGAGGAGAGAGACGAAAAGGTGAAATAAAAAAAGGGAATAGTGAGAAAAAGAGAAGTTAAAGAGAGAGAGAGAGAGAGACTAGAGAGAGAGAGAGGGAGGTGAGAGAGAGAGAGAGAGAGAGTGAGACGAGAGAGAGAGAGAGTGAGACGAGAGAGAGAGAGAGAGAGAGAGAGTGAGACGAGAGAGAGAGAGAGACTAGAGAGAGAGAGGGAGGTGAGAGAGAGAGAGAGAGGGAGAGTGAGACGAGAGAGAGAGAGAGGGAGGTGAGAGAGAGAGAGAGAGAGAGAGAGAGAGGGAGAGTGAGACGAGAGAGAGAGAGAGAGAGAGAGAGAGAGTGAGACTAGAGAGAGAGAGAGGGAGGTGAGAGAGAGAGAGGGAGAGGGAGACGAGAGAGAGAGAGAGAGAGAGAGAGAGAGAGAGTGAGACTAGAGAGAGAGAGAGGGAGGTGAGAGAGAGGGAGGTGAGAGAGAGAGTGAGACTAGAGAGAGAGAGAGGGAGGTGAGACGAGAAAGAGAGAGAGGGAGAGTGAGATGAGAGAGAGAGAGAGGGAGAGTGAGACGAGAGAGAGAGAGGGAGGTGAGAGAGAGAGAGAGAGAGAGAGAGAGTGAGACTAGAGAGAGAGAGAGGGAGGTGAGAGAGAGAGAGAGAGAGAGAGAGAGAGAGGAAGAGTGAGACGAGAGAGAGAGAGAGAGTGAGACTAGAGAGAGAGAGAGGGAGGTGAGAGAGAGAGAGAATGAGACTAGAGAGAGAGAGAGGGAGACGAGAGAGAGAGAGAGAGGGAGAGTGAGACGAGAGAGAGAGGGAGACTAGAGAGAGAGAGAGAGAAAGCATGAAGGCTGGAGATGGTTAACATTAAAGGACAAGTCAACCCAGAATATATATTTTTGCCTAATAAAAGAAAACACAATTCTGAGCAACTATATATTGTTGACGTCCGTTTTGCAAAAAAAACCCACCAATGGCGAAACACGTAAATACACAGCGATTCCATGCCTGGCAAATGTTTTCACCCATCACTATTTTTAAGTCATTAACACTGAGCATTCCTGCAAACCCACAGAACAAGGTGATTGATAAATGACCGTTCCCTGCCCGGGGCAATCGCTCGGCACATACTGTATATTAGCGGTGCCCAATAGGGTGAGCCCCTGATTTACTCGCAGTGACAGCCGGCGATTGCGCTAATGATCCCATCTGTATTCTCAGCTCTGTAACACATACATTTAGCTCATTCTGAGCAACCTTCCTGCCCAGAGTGATGTCACCACTTTGTAGCAGTGACATCATCAGTGTGCAGCAATGACATCACCACTGTGTAGCAGTGACATCATCAGTCTTTAGCAATGACATCATCATTCTGAGTTTTAGAGCTTGGTTGGAAGCTTTCAGTGGGTTTTATATAGGCCTTTCCATGTTTGTGTAAGTGAAATTATATATATTCATATCCCCTTTATATAATCCCATTTAAACCTCTTTTTCCTGCAAATATATGAACTTTGCCTTAGCCTTGCCTCAATAGTGTTAAAATATGGAGCAAACCAACAGGGTAAGGGTTGGTTTGTTTCCCCAAGCCCTATGGGCATTAGATATAGGCTTTGTCCCCACTAAGGTAGCGCCCCCTGCATTTACAGGTTGGTAGTACTGGTTATTTCTTCAATAAATCCTTCCTAAATTTTGTCGAGATGGGAGATCCAGCAGTACCTGGGGGCTGGGGGGGTATTAAAGTAACATTGGACAGTTTGGAATGATGTTAAATCTGCATCTATCTATGAAATAGATCATCTTCCCTGAGGATTTGGGGGAATAACTAGGAAGACCAAGTAATCCCCATTAATACTAGCGATCATGGTCGGACTGGGCCGCCGGGGCACCGGGAAAAAAACCTGGTGGGCCCCGGCCTTTGTGCACCCCAGTGGCCCAGACCTGACCTCTGTCGGCACTCCCCCGACTGCCAGCATCGGGTGGGGGTGCAGCGAGGGACGCAGCCATGGGGGGGGGGCAGCAGTACCCCCGGTAAGCCCTGCACCCCCCCCCCAGTCCAACCCTGCTAGCGATGAGCTCATTTTTTCTCCAGGCAAGGCAAATATTTTTGTGCCTTAATTTTTTTGCCGCACTCACCAATTTTTTGTATGTACGTTATTTTCTCAAATTTTTTCACCTTTCCAAAAATCCTTTCAAAGAAAACTTTTATATCCGATTGTAAGTGGTAAGATCTGGGTTCCTGACCAGCTTCTGGGCAAAATGGAAGGAGGAACAAAACAGATGGACAAATTTATCAACACTGGGCATGGGCAGTAACCTATAACAACCAATCCATGATTGGCTTTTTACAGCCACTTGTAGGTAGTACAGTGAATGCAACAGCTTGATTGGTTGCCATGGGTTACTGCCCACACTCAAGCTTGCCCAGTGTTGATAAATGACCTCCATTCATTTTTGAAAACGTACTATTAGTACGTAAAACAGAAAGTCCTACTTTGACACTCAATGTTTGGAAACAATATATTTTGAGAAGGAGAACTGCCCCTTTAATGAGCACGGCTCCAGCCTGAAAGGGTTGCGCTCGATAAGTGTTTCCGATGAGAATGTGCTGAGGCCTGGGAACGAGCGTCTCAGGCTCAATATGTGGGTTTGTGAGCGCAGTTAATAAAGGCCGGCGGGTTTCTCTCTGACAGTTCCTCAGCCAGGAGAGCAATTAATGTTTCCAGTGGAGATACAGCAGGTATCATACATTGGCCAATACATTAATCAATTAGTCGCGGGCAGAGCTGAGAATACAGAGTCGATCATTAGCGCAATCTCCGGCTGTCACTGTGAGTAACGGCCAATTCTAATATATGTATATGTCCAGAGATTACCTAGGCCGTTTGCGGGCTGCGCTCATTGCATTAAAATGAAATGCGACCATTGCAGCCCTTCTAGGCTGAGTCTTCTAGAAGTTTCAGTAATGTAACTAAAGCCCCAGAGGAGCTATGGGCACCTGGGGCAAATGGTGGCCAGGGGACAACTTTGGCCACCATTAGGCATCTCAAGTCTCCATCACCTCCATCAACCCTTTAGCTCGACACCAGCTTGCATGCAGGGGTACGTGCCTAGTGTCCTAGTATCTTAGCACCCCCCCCCCCCAACTTTACGCCCTATGCAAGGGATCCCCAACCTTTTTTAATTGTGAGCCACAATCAGATTTAAAAAGTGTTGGTGAGCCAAAGTTCTTTGAGGATGCGAAATAAAGTCTGTGATTGGCTATTTGGTAGCCCCATGTGCCTGCTGGCCCGCAGGAGGCTCTGTTTGGGGTAAAACTGTGTCTCTGTGTTTCCAAAACTTGTCTCCAAGCCAGAGATTTAAAAATGGGCACCCAGTTTATGTTGCCCCAGAGTCACTGGTTGGGGATCATTGCACATGTCTCTGCTGCCTACCCCTAGTTCCACCCTGTAAACCCCTATGGGCACAGGTGCAAAATTAACCTAGTCTCCCCACAATCGTACATGCACCCACTATCCTCTTCACTGCAGTTGGGAGTACCTACATGGTATCCCCTGTGGGGCACTGGGAGGGTGAAGTGTGGTCCCTGGTGCTATCTTACCCTCTGAGAAGCCTCCTGAATCCCATGTGCTAGTAATCTTAGTACAGACATGGGACCTTTTTATCAGAAAAGCTACACTGAGTCCTCTATCAAAAGAAACACAGGATTTCTTGTCTTCTTTTGTGTACACATGTTCCTCTGTGTCAGACTTCCTCTCTGAGAAAAATCCTTCTGTGCAGCTTGCTCCTCTCTCCCCTTTCCTTTCCTTTTCTGTCCTCCCATCATCTACCCCTCCAATCTTGACTCTCTCCCAACTGCGCTGTAATCTGAGCCTCCAGCAGCTAGAGCTGCAGCAGGAAGCTAAAATGGCAGCTGCTATCTTAAACAAACAGAGGGAGCTTTTGGGCTGTTTACTCAGGTATGGTAAAGCTTTCTGAACAATAAATATACAGTAGCGTTCTAGCTTGCACGATTGTGGCTAATCTATTGGCAATAACATGGCGAAATGCCTTTCCTTCTCTTTTAAGGCTATTGAAAAATAATTTAAACATAAATTAAACCCAAAAGGATTGTTTTGTATTAATCCAATAAGGATAATATCTAAGAATCAAATACAAGGTACCATCAGAGGAAACAGAATATCATTTTTTAAAAATTTGAATTATTTTGGGTTTCTTATAACGGATCCCATACCTGTATACATACACTCACTATATATAAGTCGACAAGGATATCGCTATTGGTGGTTAACGTAGGCAGCTAATGAGGAATCCAATTCAGACATCTCCAAATGAAGGCAGCAGGGAAGGAGCTGGGACGTTAGTGCTCTCATTATCCATCTAATGCACTGTGGCATCTCCATATTGTGCCACCGCAGCCGGGGCCCAGGGTGAACGGCCATTATTATTTACTCATTCGCTCTGTACAGAAGCTTACAGGCTTAACTAGCGATGGAAACAACATGCTTGACTTGATTTTAGAAGAAAAACTCCAATATTAGGCATGTGGGGGCTTAAATAAGAACCAAACCGGTGAATCTGGAGCAGCAGAATGTTTATAAAGGGGCAGGAAAGTCAGTGGAAGGTTACACATCTAATCAAATGAAAATGTGTTTGTCTCTTCCCCGGGAGTGACAGCCGAGGCAGTGCCTGCACCTCTCGCTATGAACCGTGTTCCTGGGCCAGGATTGTGTCACAAGCAGTCTTGGCCTGTCAAGCATCGCTCTAGCGCAATGAAATATGGATAGGATGGCGAGGCGGGGGCACGTCCTCAGAGATACCAAGCAACTGAATCAATCCGTGGGATTTGTGCCTTTATATTAAAGTTCTTCTACAAATATTATTCATCTTGTAGTATTAAAAAATAATTCAGCAAGTTTTTGTTTTCCTTTGTCATTCTTTGTTTTTCTGTTCTGCCTTGGGGCTGATATAGGCAACGGCCAGAACATGGCTTTCCTATCTCTATCCCCCCCACACTTACCTCTGATTCTACTCTCACACCAGGGATGGAAGAGACGGCATCAAATCCTTTGTCTCTTGTCTGTCCCACCCATGCTTACCTCTGCTTTTGTTCTAGATCCAGACAGAAGAAGGCAGCATCTGAGTCTAGCTTTTCTCATGTCTGCCCCACCCCTGCTTAATTCTACTTATATTCTATAAATAGGGCGATTGTGGCATCAAAACCCGACTTATCCCTTATCTGTCCCACCCATGCTTACCTCTGCTTTTGTTCTAGATCCAGACAGGAGGTAGTGGCATCTGTGCCTGGCTTCTCTCATGTCTGCCCCACTGCTGCTTAATTCTGCTTCTATTTTAGAACTAGGGGGATTGGGGCATTAAAACCTCACTTGTCTCTTGTCTGTCCCACCCATGCTTTCCTCTGCTTTTGTTCTAGATCCAGACAGGAGGGTGCGGCATCTGAGTCTGGCCTTGTTCATGCCTGCTCCACCCCTGCTTAATTTTGCTTCTATTCTAGAACCAGGGGGGCGGGAGGTATCAGAACCTGGTTTATCTCATGTCTTCCCCACCCCTGCTTAATTCTGTTTTTATTCAAGAACCTGGGGGTGAGAGGAATCAGAACCTGACTTATCTCTTATTTCTCCCACCCATATTTACTGCTTTTTTTCTAGATCCAGACAGGAGGTGGCGGCATCCGTGCCTGACTTCCCTCATGTCTGCCCCACCCCTGACTAATTCTGCTTCTATTCTAGAACCAAGGGGACATGGGCATCAGAACCTGACTTGTCTCTTGTCTGTCCCACCTGTGCTTTTGTTCTAGATGCAAACAGGAGGAGACAGCATCTGAGTCTGGCTTATCTCATATCAGCCCCACCCCAGCTTAATTCTGCTTCTGTTCTATAACCAGGCAAAGGAAAGGAGGCACCATCATCTGGTTTCTCTGTTCTGGAAAGAGGGAGGATGTCAGCTCTTTGCCACATTCTCCATAGGAGGGTGAAACTTTTCCTACAGACATCTCCCACCCCTCCAAAGTATTGGCGCCTGGGGTAAAGGTCTTGTCTTGCCTCCAAATATGCCCCTGGCCTCCCTACAGCCTTATGTTTTAAAAGTTGCTTGTTTCTACTTAAGATCTCTCCAGATCCCTAAAAGTTTTGCTTTGTAATAAAGAAACCAGATAACAATAATAATTAAATGTAGATGCACAATAAAGAGGTGGCAAATTCCACCATGGTTGATAACTTGTTTACATGGAATTGATCGAACCTGCTATAACTCTCCTATCCGGCACTCACAACACTCTGCTCTAGTGGTTAATGGCAGTTGTTGCTTTAAGAATATAACCTATTAAAGTACTTGTAGTGTAGTTTATTGTGTAGCATTTCCCCTTTATCTCTGCTTCCAGTGTTGTTGAGAGAAAACCCAATGTACCTACTCCCTTCTTAGAAATGTCTTAGTGATAACCTTCTAATATCTGTTCTTGTTAAATGGCAGCTTTAATCTATTGACGGCATAGAATCTAAATGCAGCCCGAGCTGCAACTCTGTAAAGAGAATGCAAAGTGGGGGCAGCGTGTTCAGTCGCTCGGAAAATAGATAGGGAGTTCTCTCCGGATAATGCAGAAAACCCACGGAAAGTCTCACAAGGCCGTCAGGGCTTAACCTACGGCTTCGCTTATCTCCCAGCTTGGGCCTTTGGGAAGGCTGCAAATTGTAATTACTTTTTTTTGGTAATCAAAGGTGCTTTCTATGGGATGCATGGAAGTATGTTCTTCAAAAGGACTAAAAAAAAAATAAGTGGGGCGGAAAGATCTGCAACCTGAAGTGCAGGGGCCATTCTCACACTTATGAAGGCCTACAGTGGGGAAAAAATGGTCAACTGCAATGTTCCTTAGCTGAGGCCCATCAGGAGATCTTCTTAAATAAACAGTTTTAGGGCATAGTGTTTGATTGGTAAATAAACTGGCAAGTCAAACTCTATGTAATGATTGTGCTGCCCAAGACCAGAACGAATGCCAGGAACAAGCTGCCGAATTATTACTGGTCGGTGTGTTGAATCCCTTTGGTAATGCTGGGCTTTAGTGTAGGGCAGTGATCCCCAACCAGTGGCTCAGGGGCAACATGTTGCTCCCCAACCCCTTGGATGTTGCTCTCAGTGCCCCCAAACCAGGGAGTTATTTTTGAATTCCTGACTTGGGGGCAAGTTTTGGTTGAATAAAAACAAGATTTCCTATCAAATAAAGCCCCTGTAAGCTGATAGGGTGCATAGAGGCCCCTAATAGCCAATCACAGCCCTTATTTGGCTCCTCCATTAACTTTTATGGTGCTTGTGTTGCTCTCCAAGTCTATTTACATTTGACTGTGGCTCAAGAGTAAGAAAGGTTGGGGACCCCTGGGGTGAAGTTGATTTTGAAAAGAGGTTGCCTGCTTTTTAAGTGACATGGTTAGAGTGTTGGATATTGTTTTTGAGTGATATCGTTAGAGTGTTGGATCCCTCGAGCAATGCTGGACTTTGGGGTAGGTCGAGGCTGATTTTGAAAGGAGGTTACCTACTTTGGATATTATATTGTTAAAGTGTTGGATCCCTCAGGCAATGCTGGGCTTTGGGGCAGGTCAATGTTGATTCTGAAGGGAGGTCACCTACTTTGGAAACAATATGGTTAGAATGTCAGATCCCTACAGCAATGCTGGGCTTTGGGGTAGATTGAGGGTTATTCTGAAGGAGGCCACCTACTTTGAAAATGATATGGTTAGAATGTCGGATTCCTCCAGCAATGCTGGGCTTTGGGGTAGGCTGAGATTGATTCTGAAGGAGGCCACCTACTTTGAAAATGATATGGTTAGAATGTCGGATTCCTCCAGCAATGCTGGGCTTTGGGGTAGGCTGAGATTGATTCTGAAGGAGGCCACCTACTTTGAAAATGATATGGTTAGAATGTCAGATTCCTCCAGCAATGCTGGGCTTTGGGGAAGGCTGAGATTGATTCTGAAGGAGGCCACCTACTTTGAAAATGATATGGTTAGAATGTCGGATTCCTCCAGCAATGCTGGGCTTTGGGGTAGGTTGAGGGTGATTCTGAAAGGAGGTCACCTACTTTGAAAATGATATGGTTAGAATGTCAGATTCCTCCAGCAATGCTGGGCTTTGGGGTGGGCTGAGATTGATTCAGATGGGGTTTTTTGCCTTCCTCTGGATCAACTAGTAGTTAGGCAGGTTATATATAGGCATTATGGTTGAACTTGATGGACGTATGTCTTTTTTCAACCCAACTTACTATGTTACTATGTTACTATGATTCTGAAGGAGGCCACCTACTTTGAAAATGATATGGTTAGAATGTCAGATTCCTCCAGCAATGCTGGGCTTTGGGGTAGGTTGAGGGTGATTCTGAAAGGAGGTCACCTACTTTGGAAATGATACTACAGAACACTGTTTGTCAAAGTGTGAGGTTAGTCTATTCTGTAAGCATAACCTCCAGTAGTCATTCTAGTTGAGCCACCTTTGAATCGTGGACCTCAGAGACATTTCAGTTGGATTGGGGATGTGTCTAATGGTGGCTGGGTGTGGTCAGGCAGTTGAGGAGGTGGCCTAAACTTACACAAACCAGTAGTTATGGTTGTGCCTCCACAAAATCTGTCAAAAGGCAGTCTAGATGCTAGACTAATTATCTAAAATGATTAAAGATAAAACCCAGTTGTCCAATGGAGGTAATGCAAAACTGTAATGTTTTTACCTGTAAGGTTATAGTATTGTGTAGCACTTTTTGAATTGGGCAAGCCTATAGTGTTGCCTATGATTACAGGCTGAGAATGGACTCTCATTGCAGAGCACTTAAACAACAGCTTAGACTGCATCAGTCAATACCTCCCAGCCAGGCCTTCCGGATGGCGAGTCTGCATTGCTCAGATTCTATGGATTCCTTTATTCTCATTTGTCTCATCTTAAACAGTAAGAAAGGATATTTCTGTCAATATCATGTGGCTTTCTGCAATATGTAAAAAGTAAAGAAAGAAACCGCCCATGAGTTTTATGGGGAACATGACTTCTCTTTATGCACAGTTTGCAACACAATTCAATTTGCACCCTAGGTACATTCTACTGGAATATTCCCAGCTTCCATTTATATATGCCTTTGTGGGCTCTGCTGGTTTTGTTCCCCAGATTAGGGGTCTCCCCAGATTAGGGGTTGGTAGCACTAGATAGGTACCTAATATATAGGGGCAGAGACAGGGGAAAGTGTTGGAAGGGTTACTGCCTGCCCTGCTCTCATTTCCCTACAGAAATAGGGGTTGGTAGCACTAGGTAGGTACCTAATATATAGGGGCAGAGACAGGGGAAAGTGTTGGAAGGGTTACTGCCTGCCCTGCTCTCATTTCCCTACAGAAATAGGGGTTGGTAGCACTAGGTAGGTACCTAATATATAGGGACAGAGACAGGGGAAAGTGTTGGAAGGGTTACTGCCTGCCCTGCTCTCATTTCCCTACAGAAATAGGGGTTGGTAGCACTAGGTAGGTACCTAATATATAGGGGCAGAGACAGGGGAAAGTGTTGGAAGGGTTACTGCCTGCCCTGCTCTCATTTCCCTACAGAAATAGGGGTTGGTAGCACTAGGTAGGTACCTAATATATAGGGACAGAGACAGGGGAAAGTGTTGGAAGGGTTACTGCCTGCCCTGCTCTCATTTCCCTACAGAAATAGGGGTTGGTAGCACTAGGTAGGTACCTAATATATAGGGGCAGAGACAGGGGAAAGTGTTGGAAGGGTTACTGCCTGCCCTGCTCTCATTTCCCTACAGAAATAGGGGTTGGTAGCACTAGGTAGGTACCTAATATATAGGGGCAGAGACACGGGAAAGTGTTGGAAGGGTTACTGCCTGCCCTGCTCTCCCTTCCCTGCATTTGAATCCTTGTACAACCAATGAAGCTGGAAGTTCCTTGTTGCTCCATATGAGGACATTACATTGGAAGCGCAGGGCACTGTGTAGCTGTAGGTGGGTTATTTTTATCCGATTGCCTCGGGCACCAGAAACAAACGCACTTCAGGCAATTCTGGGGAGAATTCTAACAAAACCAGCAGAGCCCACAAAGGCACATATAAATGGAAGCTGGAAATGTTCCAGTAATACAATCTTATCAGCTTGCAGGGAATGAAGAACGGACGGGCATAATATGTATATATGTGAGAGCTAATCTGATAAGTCTGGCATTGTTAGGAGTCGTATTTGCTACTTGCTGGCAGAGACGTCCATAAATATCCGGATTCGTTGGGGCAGGTCAGACAGTTTGGGCCATACTCCCTGCCCATCCCGGCCTGTGTGGCATCTTTACAGACAGTTTGCAATTGGTTTCCATTTTTTATCTTTTGTGGTTTATCAGTTATTTCGCTTTATGTTCAGAAACTCTCCAGTTTGGAATTTCAGCAGCTTTCTGGTTGCTAGGGTCCTGTTTACCTAAGCAACAAAGCAGTGCTTTTATTATGAGAGACAGGAATATGAATAGTAGAGGGGCTGGATAAAAAGATAAGGAATACAATGAAACAATAACAACAAAATTAAAAAGTTCACAGGGCAATAGATTTTTATTTTTTGGTTGCCGGGGTCAGTGGAAAGCTGCAAAGATGTAGCAGATAAAGGCAAATAATTTAAATTGCGATGGTGAAATGTGGAAATTCACCGGCGAAAAAAAGTGGCTCATCGATTGGCTGGGAGAAAAAAATCCCATCAACCTTTGAATGTGGCCCCCCCGTGGATGTTAAGTTGGCTCGGCGGGCCCCTACCCTACGGTCTGTTCAATCTCTCTAGGGCTAAACGTGCCAATTTTGGGCAAAAAAGGTGGGTTGTACTCAGTATTGTCAGCTTTGCCGCCTTTACTATATCATGTGGTTTGGTGATTATATACAGGTATGGGACCTGTTATCCAGAATGCTTGGGACCTGGGGTTTTCTAGATAAGGGATCTTTCCATAATTTGGATCTCCATAACTTAAGTCTGCTAAAAATCATTTAAATATTGAATAAACCCATTAGGATTGTTTCGCCTCCAATAAGGGGTAATTATATCTTAGTTGGGATCAAGTACAGGTACTGTTTTATTATTACAGAGAAAAGGGAATCATTTAACCATTAAATAAACCCAATAGGGCTGTTCTGCCCCCAATAAGGGGTAATTATATCTTAGTTGGGATCAAGTACAGGTACTGTTTTATTATTACAGAGAAAAGGGAATCATTTAACCATTAAATAAACCCAATAGGGCTGTTCTGCCCCCAATAAGGGGTAATTATATCTTAGTTGGGATCAAGTACAGGTACTGTTTTATTATTACAGAGAAAAGGGAATCATTTAACCATGAAATAAACCCAATAGGGCTGTTCTGCCCCAATAAGGGGTAATTATATCTTAGTTGGGATCAAGTACAGGTACTGTTTTATTATTACAGAGAAAAGGGAATCATTTAACCATTAAATAAACCCAATAGGGCTGTTCTGCCCCCAATAAGGGGTAATTATATCTTAGTTGGGATCAAGTACAGGTACTGTTTTATTATTACAGAGAAAAGGGAATCATTTAACCATGAAATAAACCCAATAGGGCTGTTCTGCCCCAATAAGGGGTAATTATATCTTAGTTGGGATCAAGTACAGGTACTGTTTTATTATTACAGAGAAAAGGGAATCATTTAACCATTAAATAAACCCAATAGGGCTGTTCTGCCCCCAATAAGGGGTAATTATATCTTAGTTGGGATCAAGTACAGGTACTGTTTTATTATTACAGAGAAAAGGGAAATCATTTTTAAAAATTGGAATTATTTTCTTATAATGGAGTCTATGGGAGATGGCCTTTCCATAATTCGGAACTTTCTAGATAAGGGGTTTCCGAATAAGGGATCCAATACCTGTATATATATATATATATATATATATATATATATATATATATATATGTAGAAAAAAGCCGGCACTCACGTAATATCAGAGTCAATAGTGCCTGGGTGCAGTATATAGGTAAGTATATACAGAGAAGAGAAGAAATGCCGCACTCACAGGTCTTAGTGAAAAAATAAAGAAAATTTATTCAGACAGACTAACGTTTCGGCTGGATCCCCAGCCTTTCTCATATATATATATATATACAGTAATACAAAGCAACCTGTACCTTCTTATAAGCTGTATAGACAATATTCAAAACAATATTCCCGCAAGAAGATGAATTTATTGGGAGAATATAGTGGATTCCTTCATGATGTCCCCGAGGCACAGTGGAGTAGAAGACGTTACTCGCTCTCGTTTCTCTGAGAATCCTAGAAATGTATCATGAAATCCTCAGATCTGATTCCATTACTGCCCAAATCATATCCCCATGACAACAAATGGACCTGCCAAGCAAAGACCGTTCCAACTTGACTGATGGTAATTGTAATTCAGGCCAATGACCATTCAGTCTGATTGAGCCACGAGCTTCATTATTATCCGAGCGCAAGCTGTGTCGCTCACTGCTATGGATCCGATGGCGGCACAGGATTGATTTCAGCTGCTTATAAGACTAGAGGTCAGAACAAGTGTGGCGTGGGCACCAGGCTGGTTTTAATTTCTTTTTTCAATTATTTTATTGCAGCTTTGGAATGCTCGTCCCAACAACAACAAGTCAACTGCTGGTCATTCAATTAGTCTAGCTCAAAGGGGCTCATCGTTTAAAAGGACATCAAGAGAGTGATTGGCTCTAGCTACAGTGTATATACTGGGAAAGGACTGTGGGATAGCAGGTATAGTAGGGAGAGATGGTGCCTATAGTAGCAGTGGGGGGATAATAGCCTCTGGGAAGGGACTGGGGCTGTGGGATAGCAGGTATAGTAGGGAGAGATGGTGCCTATAGTAGCAGTGGGGGGATAATAGCCTCTGGGAAGGGACTGGGGCTGTGGGATAGCAGGTATAGTAGGGAGAGATGGTGCCTATAGTAGCAGTGGGGGGATAATAGCCTCTGGGAAGGGACTGGGGCTGTGGGATAGCAGGTATAGTAGGGAGAGATGGTGCCTATAGTAGCAGTGGGATAATAGCCTCTGGGAAGGGACTGGGGCTGTGGGATAGCAGGTATAGTAGGGAGAGATGGTGCCTATAGTAGCAGTGGGGGGATAATAGCCTCTGGGAAGGGACTGGGGCTGTGGGATAGCAGGTATAGTAGGGAGAGATGGTGCCTATAGTAGCAGTGGGGGGATAATAGCCTCTGGGAAGGGACTGGGGCTGTGGGATAGCAGGTATAGTAGGGGGAGATGGTGCCTATAGTAGCAGTGGGGGGATAATAGCCTCTGGGAAGGGACTGGGGCTGTGGGATAGCAGGTATAGTAGGGAGAGACGGTGCCTATAGTAGCAGTGGGGGGGATAATAGCCTCTGGGAAGGGACTGGGGCTGTGGGATAGCAGGTATAGTAGGGAGAGATGGTGCCTATAGTAGCAGTGGGGGGATAATAGCCTCTGGGAAGGGACTGGGGCTGTGGGATAGCAGGTATAGTAGGGAGAGATGGTGCCTATAGTAGCAGTGGGATAATAGCCTCTGGGAAGGGACTGGGGCTGTGGGATAGCAGGTATAGTAGGGAGAGATGGTGCCTATAGTAGCAGTGGGGGGATAATAGCCTCTGGGAAGGGACTGGGGCTGTGGGATAGCAGGTATAGTAGGGAGAGATGGTGCCTATAGTAGCAGTGGGATAATAGCCTCTGGGAAGGGACTGGGGCTGTGGGATAGCAGGTATAGTAGGGAGAGATGGTGCCTATAGTAGCAGTGGGGGGATAATAGCCTCTGGGAAGGGACTGGGGCTGTGGGATAGCAGGTATAGTAGGGAGAGATGGTGCCTATAGTAGCAGTGGGGGGATAATAGCCTCTGGGAAGTAATTTACTTCTCCATGCCTTAACTTATTAACTTTAAATAAACCCAATAGGGCTGTTCTGCCCCAATAAGGGGTAATTATATCTTAGTTGGGATCAAGTACAGGTACTGTTTTATTATTACAGAGAAAAGGGAATCATTTAACCATGAAATAAACCCAATAGGGCTGTTCTGCCCCAATAAGGGGTAATTATATCTTAGTTGGGATCAAGTACAGGTACTGTTTTATTATTACAGAGAAAAGGGAATCATTTAACCATGAAATAAACCCAATAGGGCTGTTCTGCCCCCAATAAGGGGTAATTATATCTTAGTTGGGATCAAGTACAGGTACTGTTTTATTATTACAGAGAAAAAGTAAATCATTTTAAAAAATTTGAATTATTTGATTAAAATGGAGTCTATGAGAGATGGCTTCCCTTTAATTCCCTTATTTGCACTTATAGATTTCTCTGTTCCTTAATGAATCCAATTATGTGGCACAATGGCATTTCCAAATGCCTGAGATGAGGTTTCTGTAAAGGTGAAGCTGAATATTTAGCAGAATGTAGGTATTTTCGCTGCTGGCAGATACAATTCCCCCAGTGGCAGCTTCTCCTCGGCTCTCGCTTTATGGCGCCGTTTCTTGGCGGCTCTCAGTAAGTAGGCTGCATGGCGCAGAGATGAATAGTATTAGTCTAATCAGCGAGGCAATAAGGCAGGGCACCGGAGTGGAAGGATGGCATTATAACTGGGAGAAGTCGGCATTAGACTAAAATGTCAGCTCTTCCTCCTCTCAGGCCATTGGCTGTTCCCTGCAGTTGGCTGATCCATTAGGAGAAGGAATGGTTAAACCTGAGCGCTGGCATTTACACGGAGCAACTGCCTGAGTAAATACACAAAGGCTTGGAAATATGTAATTCAGTGTATTGATATTTCCCATGATCCTGCACTCTGTAGGGCAGATTGGTTCCTAGGGGTTTTATTAGGAGCCTATTTATCAATGGGTGAAAATTATATCTCACTGTGTGATAAATGCGCGTCTAAATATGCACCGAAGCCACAACTCTGGGATCCCGCCAAACCCTGACTCCTTTTGTGAAATTTTCCGGCCGAATCCTGAACTGAATCCCAATTTGTATAGGCAAACTAGGTACCGAAGGGGCAAAAGAGAACCATGTGCGTGGCAGGAAAATATCAACTTCTGTGATTATGTGACCAAAAGTCACCTGACTTATTGATTATAAAAATAATCAATAACAAAGTTATGAAATAAAGGTCCGATTATTTAAATAATCTCTCTCTCAAAAAAAGTACAATTTAATTGGCTGTTGCCATAAAAGTGAAACGGGTCCTTTTAATTTAAGTCCCATAGCGGCTGATTTACTACAATTTGTTTTTGTCTGACCTTGAAAGTCATATAAACCCGACATGGTATGAATTTGTATTAAACTCCATCAATGCTGTATTTATAAAATATCACGATAATGCTTTACATTCAAAAATCTCGAATTTTTCGAGCTGAAAGTATTGTTAAAATTCGAAAAATTTGAATTCAAACTAATGTTGGTTTCCACAAATCCTCTTTTTATTTTTCCCAAACAGGAATTGCTCAAGCGGCCATTTTAGAAGCATTGGTGCGCATTCTTGCAAAACAATGTGTTTAAGTTTCACTTGAAATTGGGTGAAATAGAAAACAATGATGGGATTAACTTCTCCTTGAAACTGGGTGAAACAGAAAACAATGAGGGGATTAATTTCCCCTTGAAACTGGGTGAAACATAAAACAACGAGGGGATTAATTTCCCCTTGAAACTGGATGAAACAGAAAACAACGAGGGGATTAATTTCCCCTTAAAACTGGGTGAAACAGAAAACAATGAGGGGATTAATTTACCCTTGAAACTGGATGAAACAGAAAACAACGAGGGGGTTAATTTCCCCTTGAAACTGGATGAAACAGAAAACAACGAGGGGATTAATTTCCCCTTGAAACTGGATGAAACTGAAAACAACGAGGGGATTAATTTCCCCTTGAAACTGGGTGAAACAGAAAACAATGAGGGGATTAATTTCCCCTTGAAACTGGGTGAAACAGAAAACAATGAGGGGATTAACTTTCCCTTGAAACTGGGTGAAACAGAAAACAATGAGTGGATTAATTTCCCCTTGAAACTGGGTGAAACAGAAAACAATGACGGGATTAACTTTCCCTTGAAACTGGGTGAAACAGAAAACAATTAGGGGATTAATTTCCCCTTGAAACTGGGTGAAACAGAAAACACTGAGGGGATTAATTTCCCCTTGAAACTGGGTGAAACAGAAAACAATGAGGGGATTAATTTCCCCTTGAAACTGGGTGAAACAGAAAACAATGAGGGGATTAATTTCCCCTTGAAACTGGGTGAAACAGAAAACAACGAGGGGATTAATTTCCCCTTGAAACTGGATGAAACAGAAAACAACGAGGGGATTAATTTCCCCTTGAAACTGGGTGAAACAGAAAACAATGAGGGGATTGATTTCCCCTTGAAACTGGGTGAAACAGAAAACAACGAGGGGATTAATTTCCCCTTGAAACTGGGTGAAACAGAAAACAATGAGTGGATTAATTTCCCCTTGAAACTGGGTGAAACAGAAAACAATGACGGGATTAACTTTCCCTTGAAACTGGGTGAAACAGAAAATAATTAGGGGATTAATTTCCCCTTGAAACCGGGTGAAACAGAAAACAATGAGGGGATTAATTTCCCCTTGAAACTGGGTGAAACAGAAAACACTGAGGGGATTAATTTCCCCTTGAAACTGGGTGAAACAGAAAACAATGAGGGGATTAATTTCCCCTTGAAACTGGGTGAAACAGAAAACAATGAGGGGATTAATTTCCCCTTGAAACTGGGTGAAACAGAAAACAACGAGGGGATTAATTTCCCCTTGAAACTGGATGAAACAGAAAACAAAGAGGGGATTAATTTCCCCTTGAAACTGGGTGAAACAGAAAACAATGAGGGGATTAATTTCCCCTTGAAACTGGGTGAAACAGAAAACAATGACGGGATTAACTTTCCCTTGAAACTGGGTGAAACAGAAAACAATGAGTGGATTAATTTCCCCTTGAAACTGGGTGAAACAGAAAACAATGACGGGATTAACTTTCCCTTGAAACTGGGTGAAACAGAAAACAATGAGGGGATTAATTTCCCCTTGAAACTGGGTGAAACAGAAAACAACGAGGGGATTAATTTCCCCTTGAAACTGGATGAAACAGAAAACAACGAGGGGATTAATTTCCCCTTGAAACTGGGTGAAACAGAAAACAATGAGGGGATTGATTTCCCCTTGAAACTGGGTGAAACAGAAAACAACGAGGGGATTAATTTCCCCTTGAAACTGGGTGAAACAGAAAACAATGAGTGGATTAATTTCCCCTTGAAACTGGGTGAAACAGAAAACAATGATGGGATTAACTTTCCCTTGAAACTGGGTGAAACAGAAAATAATTAGGGGATTAATTTCCCCTTGAAACCGGGTGAAACAGAAAACAATGAGGGGATTAATTTCCCCTTGAAACTGGGTGAAACAGAAAACACTGAGGGGATTAATTTCCCCTTGAAACTGGGTGAAACAGAAAACAATGAGGGGATTAATTTCCCCTTGAAACTGGGTGAAACAGAAAACAATGAGGGGATTAATTTCCCCTTGAAACTGGGTGAAACAGAAAACAACGAGGGGATTAATTTCCCCTTGAAACTGGGTGAAACAGAAAACAATGACGGGATTAACTTTCCCTTGAAACTGGGTGAAACAGAAAACAATGAGGGGATTAATTTCCCCTTGAAACTGGGTGAAACAGAAAACAATGAGGGGATTAATTTCCCCTTGAAACTGGGTGAAACAGAAAACACTGAGGGGATTAATTTCCCCTTGAAACTGGGTGAAACAGAAAACACTGAGGGGATTAATTTCCCCTTGAAACTGGGTGAAACAGAAAACAACGAGGGGATTAATTTCCCCTTGAAACTGGGTGAAACGGAAAACAATGAGTGGATTAATTTCCTCTTGAAACTGAGTGAAACAGAAAACAATGACGGGATTAACTTTCCCTTGAAACTGGGTGAAACAGAAAACAATGACGGGATTAACTTTCCCTTGAAACTGGGTGAAACAGAAAACAATGAGGGGATTAACTTTCCCTTGAAACTGAGTGAAACAGAAAACAATGACGGGGTTAACTTTCCCTTGAAACTGGGTGAAACAGAAAACAATGACGGGATTAACTTTCCCTTGAAACTGAGTGAAACAGAAAACAATGAGGGGATTAACTTCCCCTTGAAAATGTGCCAAGGACAGGCTGTCACTGACTATTCTATTCCTCTACTATTCTAAGCCTCCATAGGGCTCAATGGTACTCAACAGATCAATCTGCCGAATTATTTTTTTTTACAAAAAAAATAACATTATTTTCCGGTTCCTTGGGGGTAATTACACGATAACAATATCCGGGTTAGGGGAACTCAGTGTTGTGTTAGGGTCTCGTATCCTTGCCGGGGGCAATTACCCCTCCAGGGGCAGCTTTACTCACCCTCTGTCCTGTCATTTCCCAGGTCACTACCCTCGTCAACACCAGCAACAAAGGCCCCTCTGGTAAAAAGAAAGGGAGGTCGAAGAAGGCCCACGTGCTGGCAGCTTCCGTGGAACAGGCCACCCAGAACTTCCTGGAGAAGGGCGAGCAGATCGCCAAGGAAAGTCAGGATCTCAAGGAGGAGCTCATCTCTGCTGTGGAAGACGTCCGGAAACAAGGTAAAGGTCCTGAAATGTATCTCTCCCCCCCCCCCCATTAAATAAGTTAGGCCTATCATTTTCAATGTCAATTCAAAAATATGCAGCCTTTTTGGGATGTTTAATGGAATAATAATACTTGGTGACTTAAACCCACAATTTCCTGCTGCACACGTGATGCCAATAAAGAAAGGAACATCCCAGTGC
The DNA here is from genome assembly GCF_000004195.4 of Xenopus tropicalis. Lineage (NCBI taxonomy): Eukaryota > Metazoa > Chordata > Amphibia > Anura > Pipidae > Xenopus > Xenopus tropicalis. The sequence continues at coordinate 11,403,543 of NC_030677.2, read as the reverse complement.
AATGCATTGTGGGTTATGTAGTACCTCCATGCTGTCTGTAAGCTGGGGAGAAGTTGTTACAATCTGTAACATCAGTGTTTTAGTCCCTCCTCCCCTGCCAGGATTTCAAATGATGCAGAAACGCAGCTACCACGTGACTCTTTTGACACACACAACTTTTTTTGGCATGACCGTTTTTTTTGTGTCAGTTTTGGCAAAAAAAAATAAAATTGTCAATGTTCAAATTTTCACAGCAAAGATGAGCGAATCTGTCCCGTTAAGCTTCGCCGAAAAATTCACTAAACAGCATCAAAATCTGTGAAACGCCTTTGTTGCGCGATTTTTTTTTGTCGCCCATGTCCATTTTTACGTGCCCATTTTTGATGCGACTGCGACTTTTTTTGACATACAACAAATTTTTTGGCACCAAATTTTCTCTGAACTTTTGCAAAACAATTCGCCAATGGCGAAATGCAGAAATTTGCTTCAAATCTATGGCAGCCGAACAAATTCACTCATCACTAGCCCTAGATGCAAGTGGTGGGTAAATGAGCCCTAAGTATTGATGAGCGAAACACATTTGTCGAGCAATTTATTTGTCGCTCGCGTCTTTTTTAGTCACCCGCTTCTTTTTTAGTTGCCCGCTTCTTTTTTTAGTTGCCCGCTTCTTTTTTAGTTGCCCACTTCTTTTTTGTCGCTTGCGTCTTTTTTAGTCACCCGTTTCTTTTTTAGTTGCCCACTTCTTTTTTGTCGCTCGCGTCTTTTTTAGTCACCCGCTTCTTTTTTCTTTAGCATGCGCAAACCTTTAATCTCCCATACGGAGCAGTGGGGAGAGGTCCCGACTGCTCCGTATGGGAGCCAAATTTAAAAATTTTGTTGCGGCGGGGCGGCATGCCGCCCCTAAACTTCTGCCGTCCTAGGCCCGGGCCTTTGTGGCCTTTCCACAAATCCGGGCCTGTTTTTAGTTGCTCACTTCTTTTTTAGTTGCTCACTTCTTTTTTGTCGCTCGCGTCTTTCTTAGTCACCCACTTCTTTTTTAATTGCCCACTTCTTTTTTGTCGCTCGCGTCTTTTTTAGTCACCCGCTTCTTTTTTAGTTGCCCACTTCTTTTTTGTCGCCCGTGCTTTTTTAATGTGACCGTGCCCTGTTTTGCCGTGACCCCACCCTTTTTTGATACGACCGCGCACAAATTTGACCACAGCAAATTTTCACGGAAGTTCGCTAAACAATTTGCCAATGGCGGAATGTGGAGATTCGCTGTGAATCCATGCCTGGCGAAAAAAGGACTTGCATCCGGTGCATAGGTAAATGAGCCCCCCCAATCTCACAGCTTCCTCCTACATAACAGATACATCTGCGCAGGGTCTTTATTTCCTATAAATATAATCACTGCCCCCCCCCAGATTTAATCCCGCCCCCCAAGACAGTTCCAGCATTGCTATATCATCAATCAGGCCGCCATCCCAGCGCCATGGGTAACCTCTGAGACTGTATAAAAACATCCAAAACTAAAAGGTTTGCCCCCAAAGCTGTGAGGCTCCAGCTCTGGATCAGCGGACCGGTCCGTTTCCCCTGCTGTGTCGGTACCCTGGGGCCACTGAGATTTAATTGGCTCTGACTCCCACATAGGAGAAGGGGCTCGTGCCAATCCGACTATGAAATATGATCAAGTTATGAACTAAATATGCAATGAGTTCCCTTGGCATTATCAGCCTCTTCCTGGCAGGCACCGAACGTGAAGTTCAATTTTATTTTCTTTGATATTTTGCCCCCAAACAGCCAGAAACCATAGGAAAAATATGTATGGCCTCTTTTTTACAATACATATTACCAGCTAATGTATATATCACCGCTGTCTCCCTGCTGAGAGAGAGAGGAAAAACACAGGTTTTCTATTTCTGGGTGATGCAGCTGTTGGAGTTCCAGTTAAAGGGAAACTATACCCCCAAACAATGTAGGTTCCTATATAAATATATAGCATAAACAGCTCATAGGTAAAACCCTGCTTCATCTAAATAAACCATTTTCATATAAATATACTTGTTTAGCAGTATGTGCCATTGGGTAATCCTAAATAGGAAACTGCCATTTTAGGTACTAAGGGCCGCCCCCTGGGATCATAGGAGTCACAGTGCACACAAACAAGCCAAGGCACACATACATGCTAGGCCCCATCAGCCAATGAATGGGCAGAGTTCTGCCTTTTGCTCCCACACTACTTCCTGTTACAGTTAGAGCTGCATCACTTCCTGTCAGCTGATCTCTGAGGGCGCGCACAGCCTGACTGACCCCCCCCCCAACCTATAACAGACAATTTCTCATCTATTCACCTGACTAAATGACTTCTATTCGAGAATTTAATGCAGAAAATGAGAAATCATAGCCATAATCATGGTTGAAGCACAGATTTATGGGATAGAGCAGATAGATACGGCAGCCTTGGGGGCCATGATACCGGCTGATGTTTATGATGCTAATTATCGTATATCATGTGATTACAACCTGCCTTTCTCGGTAGGAAACAGATAATGAGTAACTATGATCTGTATACTGTGTTTATTACAAATCAAGAGGTTATATTGACAAAATGAGAATGTTCAGAGACATTGCATTCATCTTAAAGGGGTTCACTGCCTGGTTGCTAGGTTAAATTGCATCCTAGCAACCAGATAACTGCTGACATTTCAAACTGGAGAGCTGCTGAACAAATAGCTAAATAATTCAAAAACTACAAATAATATAACAGGAAGACCAATTGTCTCAGAATAGCACTCCATTTTAGCAGTCCATATTATACTAAAAGTTATTGTAAAGGTGAACTAGCCCTTTAGAGCTCTTAAAATCGCTTTATATCTATCCTAGATTTCCTTTACTCCCATCTTCATCTGCTGGGAGGCCATTCCCTGTATTTATGACTCTTTCTATGAAGATGTCTTTCCAGGGGGATTGTGTAGGCTGGTCTATAGACTGTTGTTATTCAGTCAATGAAGGCTGATGGGCCTTTTCCAGATTAGCCACATTAGTACAAGCTAGAACGCTATATTTATTCTGCAGAAAGCTTTACCATACCTGAGTAACAGCCCCAGAAGCTCCCTCTGTTTGTTTAAGATAGCAGCTGCCATTTTAGCTTGGATTCCAGGCTGCAGCTTTAGCCGATATGGAATTCTGATGGGAGGGGGAGTGAATTCTGATGGGAGGGGGAGTAAATTCTGATGGGAGGGGGAGTAAATTCTGATGGGAGGGGGAGTGAATTCTGATGAGAGGGGGGAAGGAAACGGGAGGGGAAGAGGGAGAGAGGAAAACTGGACTTGTGCCCGTGCCCTGAAGGATTTTCCAAGAGCAGGAAGTCTGACACAGAAGAACATGTTTACACAAAAGGAGACAAGAAATCCTGTGGTTTTTTTTGATTGAGGACTCTCTTACAGAGGTTTCTGTAGGTGCTTATGGCTGTATTTACATAGACATTACTTAGCTTACTTAGTTTTTACCTTCTCCTTTAATAAACAGGTTCTCCCTTGCGTTCCTAGGACAAAAGGGTTGGACATTCCTACAGTCCCCGGGTCCCATAACTGACAGATAAGTAGTCAGTGGCCTTCTCAGTAGGCCTCATTATGCAGGAACAAGTGGCAGAAGTGATTCCCGTTGCAAAGGAACAATTCCCAGCATGTAGCTCCCAGCAATAAGAAGATTATTTATGGTGAGCGCATCCAGTCTGCTCCTACACAGGCTTAGCCAAGGCTTGGGGAAAGCTCTTAACTGAAAGTCATTATAAATCCCTTGGTAGCCCATGGGCTCATTTATGATATTGCCTTAAATACTCATCGCACGATAACTTCTACAGCAGTTCTATATCAGTTCTACAGCAGTTCCGAAGCCATTGGTGCATGGAAATATCTTATTGAGCTTCCCAGCAGTTCCTCTGTGAGGAGAATATCCCTAAATGGCCCCGGTAGCTCTGCTTTATGGCTCAACAGAAATATCGCACAAATGACCCCTGTGGGCCTTTTTCCATGTACTGTATGAGGGAGTTGGATTTATATCTTGGAGCTGCCACCCTTCGGGGGAGCAGATGTTGCCTTGATTATTTCTCAACAACGTTCCAGTTGTTACATGGCCCTTTGGTTTTTACTGTGGCGCTTAGTAGTGAAAGTTTAATGAGATGCTCTGTGTAGCAGAAGGCGCCCCACATAGACAGGGGCCAAACATACAGCCCTTCCCCTCTTCCTGTGCCACAATAGCTGGGAGACCAGGAGGGGTATGAGGCTTTGACAGTTCCTTGACAGAAGCTCCATGGTGCAGCCACAGCCATCCTGCCTCTGTCCAACCCTTCCCTAGTCTGTAGGTCTTTCCACTCCTCCTGTGCCGTCAGTTCTGCTCTGCACTCATGCCCCGAGACCTCCACGCTGGGTTGCTTTGTGGGTCTCTTTCTCTCCTTGAAGTTACACAGTTAGTTAAGTTAGGTTGAAAAAAGACCAAAGACCATCAAGTTTAACCCCTCCGAAGAAACCCCAGTGCACGAATATACATACGCTCATACCGACCTATCTATATACTCACATATATAAATTCTATACACCAATATATATATACTAACTAGGGGTGCACTGAATCCATCATTTGGTTCGGGATTTGGCCAAGATTAGGATTCGGTCGAATCCATGCCTCTGGCCAAACCGAATCCGAATCCTAAAAATCATGTGTCATTTTGTCACGTAAACACGGACATTGTCCCATTTTCCCCAGATTTAACCCTTCCAAAACCTAATTAACAAATGCTAATTAGGATTCAGATTTGGTTCGGCATTCGGCCGAATCCATTTAGGAAGGGTTTGTGGGTTCGGCCGAATCAAAAAAAGTGGATTCGGTGCATCCCTAATACTAACTGTAGATTTTAGCATCCCAGTAGCCTCTAGTGGCTTTTATTTCATATATATACAATATATATACAATATAGCTGGCCATACACAGGCTGATTTAGGTCCTACAGAGCGTTTCGCCAGCTTTTCTGCCCATTTATGGGCACCCCCGATGGACCTACAATTGGCCAGTTCTCAATTGAGCAGGTTTGATTTTTCTGTTGGATCAGGGACCGCATTGGTTGATCATCAATAATGCGGTCCTTGATCCAACAGCCCATATACCCACCATGGTAATTTGATCACTTGGCCCACGTATCACTCGGTATCGAATTAGCCCAATATTGCCAAACAAGTGGATCACCTCATGTATGGCCACCTTAACTCTGTCCTGCCTCACAACATATTTCTTCTCTCCATCCCTCACCTGCCTGCAGTATGTCACCTTTCTTTACATACATCATCTTCATGTCATGGATTTTATTATTTATTTGTGATTGTTTTTTAGTTATTTGCCTCCTTCTTCTGCCTCTTTGCAGCTTTCAAATGGGGGTCACTGACCCCGGCAGCACAACCCTATTGCTCTGTGAGGCTCCAGTTTTATTGTTATTGTTACTTTTTGTAACTTTCTTATCTATTCAGTCCCTCTACTATTCATATATCATCCTCTCATTCAAACTGCTCCCTGTTGGGCTATTGGGCGCTGTTTGGGCCTCTGTGTACTGGGAATGCCAGGGCCTATTTTGAATCCCAGTCCAGTCCTGTATATGAGGAGGTCAGGCCCAGACTGGCAATCTGTGTGTTCTGGCAAATGCCAAGGGGGGCTGTAAGATGCCATAGACAGTCACTATTTATTGGGCCAGTGGGGGCTGTTTTGGCTTCTATGTACTAGGAATGCCAGGACCTATTTTTAATCCCAGTCCGGACCTGACCTCCACCCCAAACAGCAGTTATCCCCTTCTCAGTAGTACTCGGCTGCCCCCATCCATGTTATCTCCTGACCCAATCTTAGCAGACAAATGAATAAACCAGACACAATATGTGCCCTAATTCCTGTAGGTTTGGGAATGAGTTTCTGTACTCAACTGATACCAAATAAATGTGGCCTTTAAACGGTAAGATTCAGTGCAACAGATAAGACCCAATGCAGGACCATCAGTAACTGTGAGAGATGAAATTTTTTGCGCAAAACTGCCATAAGCACGGATCTTTTATTGAACCGATTTGTCCATATAATAGTCAAAGCCTTTCCTTGCCCGGTGGTAAGAAAAAAAAAAAAATAGAGAGGCGCCTCGGAGCAATAAAACTCGCACAAATTAATGGAAGATAGAGGGAAAACTTTCTCCTTTAGCCTTGGAGAGGCTTCATCTCACACAATAATACATCTAACAAACGATTTGCCGTTGGTTTTTATCTTAGATAAAAAAGGAAGGGGAGAAAGAAGTCGCTGCTATTGAGAACTCTAAAGAGGGACAATTTTAGATCCTCGCTGCTGTAGGTTTAGACCCTTTGAGGGCTCATTATATAAAGTAGCCAAGAAATGTGACATTTGGCGCACGTGGGTAGATATTTCCACAACTTCAACTGCACGTAATTGTAGTGGCACAGTTATAAGCACCCCATAGGAGCCCTATTCTATACCCAGGTGTAGGTACAGGATCCCTTGTGCTGGCCAAGCAAACTGGTGCACTATTAGGGTTGCCACCCAGCTGGTACTTTACTGGCCTAGTTGGCAAAACACCCACCAAGTACCAATATAGTTTCCAGTAAATTTGTAATATCCTTACATTTAGCCCCTGGCCCACCCACCTAAGCCCTTGACCCATCCCAATTTTAAGGTGGCCATACAAGGGCTGATTCTAGCGACAAATACTGGTCCTTTAGACTGATTTGGCAGCTTATCTGAAATCAGGCAGATCTCCAATGGGCAGGCAATTGCACCCATACCCACCGTTCCAATTCGATTGTTTGGCCCCAGAGCCAAACGGCCAAATTAGCCTGATATCCCCTACTCATAGGTGGGAATATCTGGAGAAGATCCGCTCCAAGCAAGCTGATCTTACCGTGTATTGCCACATTTACCCTTTCCCTTCCCCAATCTCCCCTCAATCCACCCTTTAGTACTCCCTTGTGTTATAACCCCGCCCCTTTTGACATCATTCACCCTATGATCACGCCCCTATTTAAGTCATGGCCCATCCTCTTTTGTCACCGCCCCCAGGCGACCCTATGCACCGTGCTACCATAGGTGAGCCGAAAGGACCATATAAATGTGTATGGCATTTGAAAGGCTGTTTTAGCGCCTGTGGATCGCAAATGTGCTCATTTCTCCTATTAGTATTTTTGTCTTTTATTTGGTTTTTTGAATATTTATCTATCACTCTTGATTTGATCCTCTGTGATTATTTTAATGGCTCTTTGAGATCCTGTACTTATCAGTACTAATTCCCAACCCTTCCTATGTATACGGATTTATACAACACAATTTGCCCAAAGACACCAGAACATTTGGCCCCGTGTGGCCGACAAGCTGGGACTCGGTGTTTCTACTGAATCTATTCGCGCTCGGTTCCTCTGAGAACCAGATATTTATGTCACTGTCCTTATTCTCTGGGAGTAATGTATTTCTCCTCAGGATCATTTCCCATATCTCTTTACTACCATTGTAGGAGGGAAAGGCAATTCGGACAGGGCTATTTATTCATATTGTTTTTTCACTTAGGCAAAGTAAATCTCTTTTATTTGGATGTTTCTGCTGCTTCTCATATTCTCTGCCTCCAAACATCGCTCTAGCCGAATATTTCCTCTCCTACTTCAGATACATTGCGGGTCTTTTTAGATTAGTACCTGGATCTGCCCTGGGCACGGGCCCTCTCCTACCCAAATGGGCCATGGCCATTACTCTACAGGAAAGGGCAGCCCAGCTCTGCTACTAGATTTTGTGTGTCAACTGGCCGACTGGGTGCTTTTTTTTTTTTTTTTTTTAAATGTCTTTGGGATCTGTTGGCGCAACCATGAAGCTGGCAATCCAAGCACAGGCCCTTGGATGCCTATATAAAAATTCAGCCTTCTGGCTGTGGAACTGAATGGACCAAATCCATCATGGTTAGATTCAGATGAATACCAAATCCTCAGGATCCATATACTAATTTGCACATTCAGATTTCAGGTCTTTCCTGTCCCCCCCAAAAAAACCTTTCCCCTGCACCTCACCCCTAGTGTGAATCCACCAAAGGCGAAGCGTGGAAATTCACCACAAATCCATGCCTGGCGAAACATTTCGCCCATCACTATTGGAGAACAATACCAGCAGGAAAAATGTTCCTAAGGTTACACATAGGGTCTCTTATTGGTAATTTGGCAGCCCCTATGTGGACTGCCAGCCTACAGGAGGCTCTGTTTGTCAGTAATCCTGGTTTTTATGCAACCAGAACTTGCCCAAAAGTCAGGAATTCAAAAAGAAGAGCAACATCCAAGGGGTTGGGGAGCAACATGTTACTCACAGGGCACTGGTTGGGGATCACTGTCCTACTGGGTTGGGTTTATCAGTAGCAGTTCTTTGAAAACAGAAAGGAGTATTTATAGCATCTAGTCAGTAAAGTGTGGGGATTGCACTGCATCTTTGCTGTGTCAGGTCAGAAAAGCTGAAATAAATTAATATTTAGAGATTGGCAAACTTTTATGCCTGGAAGAGTTTTGCCACAAAATGTGTGGTTTTGCCAGTAGCAACATTTTCCACAAATTCACACTAGAGTTTGCCATTGTTTCTGTTTTGCCAAAAAAAAAACAAAAAAACCCTATGCTCTATTGCTCCAAAAGTTGTCTGCCAATGGGATCAGTGCCCTTCCCAGTATTACCCCTGTCTATTGGGGAACCAAAAACACCTTGATCACAAAGTGATTTTGCCTTCCTATTGGCTGCAAAACAATTTTGCCAAAATGTTGTGGGAAACACTGCAAGTTTGCTCCTCACTATTAGTCTGTATTCCTCCATAGTTCCTGGAATTTCCTAGACCAAGGTCTTGGCTGAAAAAGCCTGACCAGAAAATCATAGCAGAACGGCAAACCATGTTCTTCTTTATAGAAAAATTAAGATCAAAGTTCTCATTGAACCTTATTTACTGCATCTGGAACAGAATAAAAGAGCAGCAACTCATGGTCACAATCTCCACATGTTTAGATACAAATGTCCATAAACTGCAGAAGAAGAAATTCTTGCATCTGTCGTTCCCAGCAGGCTCGCCTCAGACATATCACAGATGATTAACACTCATCATCTCAGAACTGGTTCCAAGAAGAGCGAAATTGTTTAAGATTTGATCACGATAGTGAATAGAAGGTGTAAAGAAAGGCATCTTGTTTAGCTCCATACAAATGTCCGGCCAACTGATATGATGCTTGGCAACTGCTCTAGGAATGTGACGAAATGGGATTGAACCCAACAGCTGGCAGGCTGACTTACTCTGCTCTAAATTGGGGTTTTCAATCTTCCATGTGTCACTTTGTTCAAAGCCAAGGAGAAGGCGAACCTCAGAGCAGCCAGAGAGCTTTATAAATGGCTAATGATTGAGACACACTAGAGGCCTTGTGGCATTTGCTTAGCAAACAAAGGCAGGATATAATTATATCTGACAGATCCATGAATGTTCATCATTTGTACCATAGACCGTGATTATCTTTATAATTATTAACCCTGGAAAGCCAGTCTCATTGGCTCTACAGGCCAACTCACATACGCTGTGGTTCATCAACTGGTTTAGAAAAAAGAACATCACACAGAAAACCTGCTTTATAACACAGGAACCATGGAAACAAAAAGGTATCCATAGATACTATACACTTGCTAGTGGACATGGAACTCACATAACAACTGACCTGTTAGCATCAGTTCTTTATGACACATATTAGGTGGACAATAATGTTTTGTTCCAAAAAAATACCTCAAGTCTGTGAATATTAGAAACTAGTGACTTATCCTATGAGGGAAGATGTTTTGACCCATCCAAAACTCTATGGGGGATGTGCATATCAGTAATGTTTATGTTCTGATACAAATTGAAGAGCAAATGACCAATAATCTGTCTCCATCTCCAGCAGTGGGTCCCAAAATGTTGGCCTTATGTTGCCAAAGTAGTGAAAGGGCCTGAAGGCCAATTCAGATAAAATATGAGGATATTTCCTGTTTCCTGTCTGGAACCTACAAGAGTGATTCCTATAATCATGTTTTAATATATCAGTAACCTTAGCTTAGGAGGTCCTAGACTTTCAACCCCAAAAGTCCAAAAACTTGTGAACATCTAAAGACCTTTAGGCCTGGGATAAATGTTTCTGCCTTATTGCAGCCAGTCGTAATACACATTTACGTAGACCAAACACAGCTACTATATAACCATGTTATTATTGAGGCAGTGTGAGCACCAGATCTACACACCTATAGCAACTAATCAGATTTGGAATGACTAGAACCACCACCAGTGATCAAATTGCCCTCAAAGGCACATTGTATTGTTATAGAGACCTGGTATTTCCTAATTAGTTAAGAAGATCTTTTTCAGATCATTTGATCAGAACCCACGGACCGGGTCAGTCCCCATGATAGATCTCTCGTGGGCGACTAACCGCTCCTTAATGGCTGTCCACTGACGCCATTTAGGAAGCCCTTTGCATCACTTCGTTTTCAGAAGTCGCACAAAGTTGTGCAATGCGACAAACTTTCCACCAGGGAACCACCACCAGTGATCAAATTGCCCTCAAAGGCACATTGCATTGTTAGAGACCTATTTCCTAATTAGTTAAGAAGATCTTTTTCAGATAATTTGATCACATTAATAATATGAAGCTTGTTCAACATTTGCTGAAGATCAACATTTTCTGAGATCTATCATGAGGAACTGACCCGCTCCGTGGGTTCTTACCTTCTTACCTACATTTGTAGGTAAGAAGGTAAGAACCCACCCACGGACACTGACAAACAAATCAGTACCTGTGTGATGGACGAATCTGAAATGAAGGATTAAAAATAATCCTGATCTTTACATAGAAACATGGAAACTTAGGTTAAAAAAAGTCCATCAAGTTCAACCTTTTATGTCTATAGGGAACCTACCGAACTGCTAGTTGTTCCAAAGGAAGGCTCTGAGTCCTTCCTGTCTCCAAAACCGCAATTGAACCAGTCCTTGGATCAACTTTGTACTAAGAACTATCTCCCATAACCCTTTATTCTCTCATTTTCTAAAAAGCCATCCAACCTCTTCTTAAAGCTATATAATTTATCAGCCAGTACAACTGATTCGGGGAGGGAATCCCACAACTTCACAGCTCTCACAGTAACAAATCCTTTCTGAAAATTTAAACAGAACCTCCCTTCTTCTAAACGGAGTGGGTGCCCTCGTGTCCGTTGGAAGGCCCTACTGGTAAATAAAACATTAGAAAGGTTATTATATGATCCCCTTATATATTTATACATAGTTATCATATCACCTCTTAAGCGCCTCTTCTCCAGTGTAAACAGACCCAACTGGGCCAGTCTTTCTTCATAACTGAGACTTTCCATACCCTTTACCAGCTTAGTTGCCCTTCTCTGGACCCTCTCTAACTCAATCATGTCCATGCTGTGCTGCAAGTTAGAGTGACATCCCCCCCCCCTCCCATCAGCCGATCAGCAGAACAATGGGAAGGGTGCAAGATAGCAGCTCCCAGTAGGTATCAGAATAGCACTCAATAGTAAGAAATCCAAGTCCGGCTTGGGACTCCTCCAGTTACATGGGAGTAGGAGAAACAATAGGTTAGCTGAAAGCAGTTCTAATGTGTAGCGCTGGCTCCTTCTGAAAGCTCAGACTCAGGCACACTTTACTGCTGCGCTGCAAGTTGGAGTGATATCCCCCCTCACCCCCAGCAGCCGATCAGCAGAACAATGGGAAGGGAGCAAGATAGCAGCTCCCAGTAGGTATCAGAATAGCACTCAATAGTAAGAAATCCAAGTCCGGCTTGGGACTCCTCCAGTTACATGGGAGTAGGAGAAACAATAGGTTAGCTGAAAGCAGTTCTAATGTGTAGCACTGGCTCCTTCTGAAAGCTCAGACTCAGGCACACTTTACTGCTGCGCTGCAAGTTGGAGTGATATCCCCCCTCACCCCCAGCAGCCGATCAGCAGAACAATGGGAAGGGAGCAAGATAGCAGCTCCCAGTAGGTATCAGAATAGCACTCAATAGTAAGAAATCCAAGTCCGGCTTGGGACTCCTCCAGTTACATGGGAGTAGGAGAAACAATAGGTTAGCTGAAAGCAGGTCTAATGTGTAGCGCTGGCTGAAAGCTCAGACTCAGGCACAAGGCACTGAGATGGCGCCTACACACCAATATTACAGCTACAAATACATTTGTCGATTCAAGAAAAAAGGTTAAATGGCAGAGGGAATTATTTGCTGTGTAAACTGAATGTTAAATAGAAATACAACTTTATTCTGGAGTATGTGCCCATTTGTAGAATTCTAGTGGATAATGTACAGATGAATACTATTATCAAGAGAGAAATTCATGCTATCTGAGGTATTTGACGTTTCTTTGTATAAAGTTCCCATAATTTAACTATGTTGGAATAGATAGACCCCGGGGGTCATTTATCAACAGTGGGCAAATCTTCCCGTGGGCAGTAACCCATGGCAACCAATCAAATTGTGACATTCATTGTTCTAAGTGAAGCTGGCTGTAAAAAGGTAACCACTGATGGGTTACTGCCCACGGGCAAATTTGCCCACTATTGATAAATGAGATCAGAAATCTATTGCGCACTGAATAGTTACAGGCGAGTATGTGGGCAGAAATATAAAGTCGAGTTAGCAATTATTACTTTTTATTGCAGCAAAAGAAATGACAGTGTTGAAAGTGTTTCTATATGCGGCAGCGCTACTGAACTGACATTAATACGATTGGAGTTTGGCGGCTACTGCATAATAAAATCATTTATAGAACGGAATGGTAATTCTATATATATATATATCATAGTGGGGAGGGCAAACACCAGGGGACCGATACGTCAAATAACTAATAAAAACTTTTGATTTTTTTATTTTGAATCTTGAGAGTGCTACCATGTACAGTATATATAGATATATAATAATAGTGGGTGCTGGGAGTGGGGGTCATTCACTACAAGTGGGGAAGTAGGAGAATTAGCTGAGAGGGAGCGCTATAACTCCCAGGGGGCAGTAGGTTACGATTAGGGTTAGTTTTTATTTTCATGTCAGCACCCAAACTCCTAAAATAGATTTACAGCCATTAGTACTTCATCCGTACTTGGCTGATGGGGTTAATGAGAGAATTTGGTACTTGGCTGATGGGGTTAATGAGAGAATTTGGTACTTGGCTGATGGGGTTAATGAGAGAATTTGGTACTTGGCTGATGGGGTTAATGAGAGAATTTGGTACTTGGCTGATGGGGTTAATGAGAGAATTTGGTACTTGGCTGATGGGGTTAATGAGAGAATTTGGCACTTGGCTGATGGGGTTAATGAGATAATTTGGCACTTGGCTGATGGGGTTAATGAGAGAATTTGGCACTTGGCTGATGGGGTTAATGAGAGGATTTGGCACTTGGCTGATGGGGTTAATGAGAGGATTTGGCACTTGGCTGATGGGGTTAATGAGAGAATTTGGCACTTGGCTGATGGGGTTAATGAGAGAATTTGGTACTTGGCTGATGGGGTTAATGAGAGAATTTGGCACTTGGCTGATGGGGTTAATGAGAGAATTTGGTACTTGGCTGATGGGGTTAATGAGAGAATTTGGCACTTGGCTGATGGGGTTAATGAGAGAATTTGGTACTTGGCTGATGGGGTTAATGAGAGAATTTGGTACTTGGCTGATGGGGTTAATGAGAGAATTTGGCACTTGACTGATGGGGTTAATGAGAGAATTTGGCACTTGGCTGATGGGGTTAATGAGAGAATTTGGCACTTGGCTGATGGGGTTAATGAGAGGATTTGGCACTTGGCTGATGGGGTTAATGAGAGAATTTGGCACTTGGCTGATGGGGTTAATGAGAGAATTTGGCACTTGGCTGATGGGGTTAATGAGAGAATTTGGCACTTGGCTGATGGGGTTAATGAGAGAATTTGGTACTTGGCTGATGGGGTTAATGAGAGAATTTGGCACTTGGCTGATGGGGTTAATGAGAGAATTTGGTACTTGGCTGATGGGGTTAATGAGAGAATTTGGCACTTGGCTGATGGGGTTAATGAGAGAATTTGGCACTTGGCTGATGGGGTTAATGAGAGAATTTGGCACTTGGCTGATGGGGTTAATGAGAGAATTTGGCACTTGGCTGATGGGGTTAATGAGAGAATTTGGCACTTGGCTGACGGGGTTAATGAGAGAATTTGGCACTTGGCTGACGGGGTTAATGAGAGAATTTGGCATTTGGCTGACGGGGTTAATGAGAGAATTTGGTACTTGGCTGACGGGGTTAATGAGAGAATTTGGCACTTGGCTGACGGGGTTAATGAGAGAATTTGGCACTTGGCTGATGGGGTTAATGAGAGAATTTGGCACTTGGCTGATGGGGTTAATGAGATAATTTGGTACTTGGCTGATGGGGTTAATGAGAGAATTTGGCACTTGGCTGATGGGGTTAATGAGAGAATTTGGTACTTGGCTGATGGGGTTAATGAGAGAATTTGGCACTTGGCTGATGGGGTTAATGAGAGAATTTGGCACTTGGCTGACGGGGTTAATGAGAGAATTTGGTACTTGGCTGATGGAGTTAATGAGACAATTTGGTACTTGGCTGACGGGGTTAATGAGAGAATTTGGCACTTGGCTGACGGGGTTAATGAGAGAATTTGGCACTTGGCTGACGGGGTTAATGAGAGAATTTGGTACTTGGCTGACGGGGTTAATGAGAGAATTTGGTACTTGGCTGATGGGGTTAATGAGAGAATTTGGCACTTGGCTGATGGGGTTAATGAGAGAATTTGGTACTTGGCTGATGGGGTTAATGAGAGAATTTGGTACTTGGCTGATGGGGTTAATGAGAGAATTTGGTACTTGGCTGATGGGGTTAATGAGAGAATTTGGCACTTGGCTGATGGGGTTAATGAGAGAATTTGGCACTTGGCTGATGGGGTTAATGAGAGAATTTGGCACTTGGCTGATGGGGTTAATGAGAGAATTTGGCACTTGGCTGACGGGGTTAATGAGAGAATTTGGCACTTGGCTGACGGGGTTAATGAGAGAATTTGGCACTTGGCTGACGGGGTTAATGAGAGAATTTGGTACTTGGCTGACGGGGTTAATGAGAGAATTTGGTACTTGGCTGACGGGGTTAATGAGAGAATTTGGCACTTGGCTGATGGGGTTAATGAGAGAATTTGGTACTTGGCTGATGGGGTTAATGAGAGAATTTGGTACTTGGCTGATGGGGTTAATGAGAGAATTTGGCACTTGGCTGATGGGGTTAATGAGAGAATTTGGCACTTGGCTGATGGGGTTAATGAGAGAATTTGGCACTTGGCTGATGGGGTTAATGAGAGAATTTGGCACTTGGCTGATGGGGTTAATGAGAGAATTTGGTACTTGGCTGATGGGGTTAATGAGAGAATTTGGCACTTGGCTGATGGGGTTAATGAGAGAATTTGGCACTTGGCTGATGGGGTTAATGAGAGAATTTGGCACTTGGCTGATGGGGTTAATGAGAGAATTTGGCACTTGGCTGATGGGGTTAATGAGAGAATTTGGTACCTGGCTGATGGGGTTAATGAGAGAATTTGGTACTTGGCTGATGGGGTTAATGAGAGAATTTGGCACTTGGCTGATGGGGTTAATGAGAGAATTTGGCACTTGGCTGATGGGGTTAATGAGAGAATTTGGCACTTGGCTGATGGGGTTAATGAGAGAATTTGGCACTTGGCTGATGAGGTTAATGAGAGAATTTGGTACTTGGCTGATGGGGTTAATGAGAGAATTTGGTACTTGGCTGATGGGGTTAATGAGAGAAAGGTTAAACGCCTTTGACATTTTGTGCCACGGCAGCCGGAGCACAAGGATTTAGGGGCACTTTGTACTTAATACAGTCATTGAATAAGAATTTCATACTTGGCTTATGGGGTTAATGAGAGAATTTACTCCAACGAATCTGTCCCATTTCACTGCGACGAAAAATTCATGAAAAAACAGGAAAATTTATGAAACAGCGAAAAATCGTCAAATCGCGTTTGTCACGCAACTTTTTTGACTCCTGCGTCTTTTTTTTATATTGCGCGTCTTTTTTGCAAAAATTCCCAGCAACAAAAAATTCAGCACAACAAAAAAGTCGCCAAGACAAAAATGTCGGTGGGACAAAAATGCAGCCGAGACAAAAATATCGATGATAGAGATGAGCAAATTTTTTTGCAAAATTTCGTATTTCACCATCTGCAAATTTTTTGGGCAAAATGGGCACAAAATGTTGAATGCGGAAAATTTGAGGTTGTGCCAAAAAAATGCTGCACGCATGTTTCGTCAAATTTTCGCCATTACGTGAATTTTTTTCATCTGTTGACTTTAATGCATTTGGAGTATTCACACATTTTTCAGCAGTTTTGTGAATTTTTCAACCGTTTCGCAGAATTTCCGGCTAAGCACAATGGGACGCATTCGCTCATAGCTAGTCATAAATAGCGATGAGCAAATTTTTCCGCCAGGCATGAATTTGCAGCAAATGTCCGCATTTCGTCATTGGTGAATTGTTTTGCGAAACTTCTGTGAAAATTCGCAGCGGAAAATTTGTTGCGCGGAATTAATTTTGTTGCGCTTCAAAAAAAAGGGCACGGACACATCAAAATTGGGTGTGGTCAAGTTTAAATTGGGCGCGGTAGAGTCAAAAAAGCATGGGTGACAAAACATAGACGCGGGCAACAAAAAAAATTGCACGACAAATGCATTTCGCAAATTTTCTTGCCGTTTCGTGAATTTTATGGCGAAGCAAAGTGGGACAGATTCGCTCATCACTAGTCATAAATACTTTCCTGACCAGCATCCCGGTGCCACAAACACACATTGGCCAATAGGGATGTAGTGAACCTCAAAAAAAAAGTTTGCAAACCCGTTTGTGAACTTACGCCAAAAAGTGCGAACGTTCGCAAACTTTGCGAACCCCATAGACTTCAATGGGAAGAAATACGCAGCGTTTTTTGCTATTTCGCACTATTAGCACCATGGAAACGGGATTTGCTGAAAAACGCCATGTGTGGCTTGTGCGGCATTTTTAGGCCAAGAAAAAACGCAGCGGAAAAACGCCACGCGAACCCAAATTCCGAACATACGCGAAAAGTTTGCATACTTGCGCACACCCGATGTTCGCACGAATTAGTTCGCCGGCGAACAGTTCGCTACATCTCTATTGGCCAAAGCCCAGCCCATTGTGGCACTAATTCATTTCATTCTGTGACGCGGCTGATGATGTAGGACGGAGCGGCGCTAATTGGAAGCTGATGAATATCGGCGAATAAGGAATCTTTGCATAAACATTATGCTTCATTAACGAAGCTACGGGGGCAGTATCTACTATTTCCTGAATCCTGTTCCCATTTATCCCATTAACACGACCTAAATGAGAATTTTTATGTTGCGGACCAAAGCCAGATAAAAAAAAGCGTCACGCCGCATTAACACGCGGGCTTCCGACAATATTAATTATTAACTGCCCCGTCAATCAGAATTTCCAAAGGTGCCGTTTTCATGTTGTTTCCTTTCCTCCTAGTTGGGAGCTAATTATATGGTCTAGAAAGTTTCATTTAATTATACGGCCTAGAAAATTGATTTCTCCCCCCCGCCCCACAGCATCTTGGGTAACAGAATATTGCTATTGAGCTTCCTGGTTAATGCGGCTGAACTTGTATTTTATTCCAGATAGAAAAGAACTATAAAATATGAAGAAAATGTTTATTAGGGAAGTTTGTTTTTCATCAAACTGCATCATTATGCAAAAAATGTGCTTTCACTGCAGCGAGAGCCCAACTATATAAAGTCCCCGTCAGTTGCGGAACCTGACAGCCTTATAGATAATCAGCCACTGTCAGACGGATAAATATTTAATTCCTCGGGGGGAACTTGGTTTGTTTATCAAACTAAATCAACATTTATTTAGCACAAAAAGTTGCAGGATTCTTTCTTCCATTGTTTTATAGAGTTTATTGGCTTAAATACTCAATAATACATCCTCTACTGCCATGTCTTAGAAGTTACTAAGGAGTCCCATTTTGGATTCGCCGAAAACTTAGAAAAACTCGCTGAAAATTTGCAAAACGGCACGAAATGCAGAAAATGACACATGTCAAAAAAATTTAAATTCGTCTTTTTGTTTTGCATCATTTTGTTGCCACACTGCACATTTTTAAGTCCGTTTTGCGCAACAATCCGAAACGTGGAAATTCGCTGCACTAGTATCTCTTTAAGTTATGGCATCAAAATGCACAATTAACAAAGATATCCTTTCCCACAGGGTCACACCCGACTCTTGCCGACACTCCCTCAGCCCGACGTCCCCTGACATCGGGTGGGGAACCCTGAGGGGGGCACCTGCGGGGGGGGGGTTAGGGGACCAGGTGGGCCCTGCACCCCCCAGTCCAACCCTGATTTCCCATTTGGGCTATTGGAAAATGGCCAAACTTTTATAAGTAAGAAAGTAGCCCCATATTGTATCATATAAGGATATTGTAAGTCACATAGAAGTTCTATGAACCTAAACATATGGATGAAAATCGTGGGACTCTGAGGTGACTGATAATATCTTAATATTTTACAAAAGGGGCTACTTGTTGTTTAATAATACCCAAGTTGCCGACTAGACTCAGTTGTCTGACCAACTGGACGGCATTAAATAACGGGGGTCAACTTTAACCCCCAAAGTATTCATATACAGTGCAAAGTGATAGTACCTATGGGAAATTTGCAAATTAGCAAATGTATATTTTCAGTTTATAAGACCGTAGTCTGTGCCGCTGCTCTCCATCCCCAAGGGGCGCAGACAGTTCATATTGGATAAAACAAAGCAGCCAATCTGAGTCCCTACTGTATATAATAAAATGCTATTTCCTAACTTTTACATCTGTCTCTGGGCTCCTATAATATCCGGCAGCAGCGATGTGATTGGCTGAATGTCTATAGGGATCCTGTAGCGCTTCAGGGCCGGGGTAACGGCTTGACATGCCGGGAATGAGATGTAAGTCATGGCCTGTGTGTATAATTCAGGGTTTATAAATACTTTCCCTCACACTGTTTTCCTCTGCTGTCAGGGCCCGTCAGCCAGTGGGAATGTGAGGTTCCTGAGATAAAAGCGAAGGAACAAGTATCTGTCACGGCCCCGAGATGTACAGCAAAGCATTTCCACCTCATATAAAGGGTATAACTGCAGGCTGGCGTCTGTATGAGCATTTCAGCCTCCTACACATTTAATGGGCATTTGACCTATAAACAAAGATAAAGGGAAAGCAATACTGTCACGGGAAAACATGTTTGTTACAAAACCCATCGGTTAATAGAGCTTCTCCAGCAGAATCCTGCATTGTAATCTGTTTTTCCCATGGGGCTAGCCATATTCTTCATTTCCCAGGGTGCCACAGTCATGTGACCTGTGCTCTGATAAACTTCACTCACACTTTACTGCTGCGCTGCAAGTTGGAGTGATATCCCCCCTCCTCCCCCCAGCAGCCGATCAGCAGAACAATGGGAAGGGAGCAAGATAGCAGCTCCCAGTAGGTATCAGAATAGCACTCAATAGTAAGAAATCCAAGTCCGGCTTGGGACTCCTCCAGTTCCATGGGAGTAGGAGAAACAATAGCTTAGCTGAAAGCAGTTCTAATGTGTAGCACTGGCTCCTTCTGAAAGCTCAGACTCAGGCACACTTTACTGCTGCGCTGCAAGTTGGAGTGATATCCCCCCTCACCCCCAGCAGCCGATCAGCAGAACAATGGGAAGGGAGCAAGATAGCAGCTCCCAGTAGGTATCAGAATAGCACCCAATAGTAAGAAATCCAAGTCCGGCTTGGGACTCCTCCAGTTACATGGGAGTAGGAGAAACAATAGGTTAGCTGAAAGCAGTTCTAATGAGTAGCGCTGGCTGAAAGCTCAGACTCAGGCACAATGCACTGAGATGGCGCCTACACACCAATATTACAGCTACAAATACATTTGTTGGTTCAAGAATAAAATATTAAATGGCAGAGGGAATTATTTGCTATTTCTTTATTTAGAAATAAAAAATAAAATAAAAAGTAATTGGCCACCACAACCCCAATAAGACGCATTTTATGACAATCATTCAAGACAGTGTTTATAAATGCGCCCTTGAGTTGCTCTCTTTGAAACGCGCCGTCGTACTGCGGCACTCTACATAAGGCGCTTCATAAACACAACACTGATCCTTTGTCACACCGGTAACCTTGTTATTTCAACCATGAATGTTCCAGCAGAAAGATATGTGCGCGCTGATAATTCCCCTTCTGAAGGCTATTGTAACAGCCAATATCAAGTACTAGAGTCTGAAATATAAAGAGCAAAATGTATATACAGATTATTGTTGCACTTGAGGAGAGAGATGCAAGTAGGATGTTCATTCATTGGGGTTGAATAGGGTTGCAAAACGGTAAGTCCCGACTCATGTAGAATTGGTGTTGTTGTCTTTGTTTCCCCAGACTGACACCAGGGTTAAGGTGGCCATACACGGGGGATTCTAACTGCCGATATCAGTCCCTGAGACCAATTCGGACGCCTACACCCGTCACTCTAATTCAAAATTAGCCCGATATAGCCCACCCGTATGGCCAAGAAGATCTGCCGATTCAAGCTGCCGATATCAGTCCCTGAGACCGATTCAGGCACCTGTGCCCTTCGTTCTATTTCGACTATTTTAACCCTATGGCCAAACGTCCGAATTAGCCCGATATAGCCCACCCATAGATGGGGATATCAGGAGAAGATCCGCCGATTCTAGCTGCCGATATGGGTCCCTGACACCGATTCGGGCATCTATACCATTCGTTCTATTTTGATCATTTGGCCCTATGGCCAAACGTCTGAATTAGCCCGATATAGCCCACCCGTAGATGGGGATATCAGGAGAAGATCCGCCGATTCTAGCTGCCGATATGGGTCCCTGACACCGATTCGGGCACCTATACCATTCGTTCTATTTTGACCATTTGACCCTATGGCCAAACGTCCGAATTAGCCCGATATAGCCCACCCGTAGATGGGGATATCAGGAGAAGATCCGCCGATTCTAGCTGCCGATATGGGTTCCTGAGACCGATTCAGGCACCTATACCCATAGTTCAAATTCGATAAGCCCGATATACAGTAGCCCACCAGTAGGTGGGGATGTCGGGAAAAGATCCGCTCGCTTGGTGACCTCGCCAAGCGAGCGAATGTTAGCATGTATGGCAACCTTTAGACTTAGGGTTGCCACCTTTTTTTAAACAATAATACCAGCCGGGGGATAGGGGAGGGGGCAGGCAGCTAGGAGTGGGGCTATGATGTAAATGGGCAGCATAACAGTGTGAAAATGTGGGGCTGATACATAAAAGGGGTGGAGCAATGATGGTAATAGGGGCAGTACAGGAATGTGGGGCTAGTGCTTACGAAATCTTGGTGAGTTGGGTGGGAGGAGAGAGCTATCAGATGGTATGGGGACGATCTTTTGGGGGCGGGCCAAGGGCAGAACAACAGGTAAAAATACATTGCCGGTAAATTTGTAATACCGGCCCCGGCCTTGGCTGGCAGTTTACGGACTAGGCTGGTAAAATACTTCCCAGGTGGTGGCCCTAGTTACTCTGTGGGTCTGTGGTCCAAATCGTACTACTCTTAAACTACAGGTTCCAGGACCCCAAGTGAAGGGTAGATTTAGGCCTCAGTAGTTCACGTTTAGATCAGATGCCAAGGAATCCAGGTGTGTTGATGTAGAATCGGTAACCGCTTTGCCACTTTCCACTCTAAATAAGCATTACTGTGGTTTATGGTTTGGACTTTTTGGGGAGGGCGCTCCACTTCTTTTTCTCTTAGCAGTCCGTTTCATACTTCCAATTCCAACAGTCCTCCAATCAAGCAGCGTAGTTGAAGGAAATGGTAGTCATTTGACAAATTGGCTTGCGGAGTGATTTTCCTCAATTTACAGGGAATAACTACCTTGAGCCTGAAGAGCCCAGTAGAATGGGTTGCGCCCGCCCATCTCTGCTGTGAGGTGTGAGAGTATTGTAAAACAGGGACTGGGTTCTTCATGCAAATGGAAACCTTCAGCGTCCAGAAATTCAACAAATGAACCTCGGCTATGGGAAGATTATATTAATTTATCTGAATAATTTCATTTTAAAAAAAAATGACAGAATCAAAACATCTGTGTGTTTGGTGTAAGCAGGGAAAACATACCAAATTCTTGCAGATGGTGGTTTACTGGTCAGAACCGAATCAAGAACCCCAGCAGTGCTAACCAGTAAGCAAGGAAGGCATACTCCTCAACACTTTAGGGGTCAGTTACTTACCCTGGGGGCACAAGGGCAAGAGTGCTAAGGGTGCCCCCCTATCCTGTGCCTCCTGATACTCCCTACCGCGTGCCACTAAATGATGAGCAAGGTAGAGGGTAGCAGGAGGGTATAAATGCCTCCCAACTCCTTTTGACCTTGGAAGGGTCTTAAACCAAACGCATGGATATGTACAATGGAGTATAAAAATAGCAAAAGTCAGCAAATATCTTGTGACCCAGGACAACCAAGTCTGAAAATTCTACTCTCCACTTGAATTGAATGTTCTTCTTGAATTGAATGATCTTCTTGAATTGAATGTTATTCTTGAAATTAATGATCTTCTTAAATTGAATGATCTTCTTGAATTGAATAATCTTTTTGAGTTGAATGTTCTTCTTGAATTGAATGCTCTTCTGAATTGAATAATCTTTTTGAATTGAATGTTCTTCTTGAATTGAATGTTCTTCTTGAATTGAATGATCTTCTGAAGCTCACCCACTGGGTTTTGGAGTGAAGCTGGAGTAGATGCTGGTCAGTTCCCAACTTCAGGGTGGTTTCAAGTTTGTTGGGGTCTATCCCTGTATTGCTGTGTTTCTTCACATCTGTTGTGATGAGAATCCTTGCTTGTTTGTTTGCAAATCTGTAAGAATTTGGGGAAGAAAGACCACTTTGCATCAAAAATGTCCATGTTCATAGAACACAATACAGTCAGCTCCTAACCTGGATGTGATCTAAACTGAGTTGAAGGTACTTCTTGAGTATTGTCACCTGATGTCAACTAACCTTATTTTCATTAGGGTGGTAATGGACCAATCCTGGGCCTTATTTCATAGTGGGTAGAATCTTTATTACTCTCATGACATGGGGTTTACTTGATGTCTCTTGAGTATCCAGAAAAATGGGCGCAAAACTGGGTCTTCTATCCAGGATTCATCCGATTTATGTTTTCTTTATATCCTGTTTGTAAAGAAGCAAATTGGGCTGTGTCAGTTATCGTACAGGGAAGGAAAGGGTAATTATGTGAGAGAGGTTTGTGATGCTATGAATATCTGTGTTGTTGGCATAATGTGAATTCATTAAACAGACGCTGGTTTCAGTGTCGATGAATGGGCACAAGTGTCATATGAGGATGACAGTAATTACTACAGTAATTTCAGCACATGCTTTTGTCAGGACCCGTATAATTTACATACTCGTTTGCTTTGCCTTAGGAGACACTATGAGAATCACCTCTTCAGAGTTTGCAGATGATCCTTGCTCTTCGGTGAAACGTGGCACCATGGTGAGGGCGGCCCGGGCGCTCCTGTCGGCTGTCACTCGACTGCTCATCCTGGCAGACATGGCCGATGTCATGAGGCTCTTAATCCATCTAAAAATTGTAAGTATCCAGTTGCACTGTGGCTTCATAAATGTACAAATGGCAACTCCAATATAAAAATGTCACAAGGACTCTAGATTGTTACATGTTTTACACATTCCTCAGACTTATCCCAACAATAATCCAACAATACTGCAGCCTTTATTGTCATTGTCCCTCCCAAAGTTGGAGAACTGTGATTTGGACACTCCTGATTTGTGTAGTTTTGTAACCCTTGTGTAATCAAGATCTTTGATTTTTGACCATCCAAAAAGTAGCTGTTAGGAGAGGAGTAGATAGTTGTAGTCTTCTGTAAGTCAAAAGCTCTGGCCCTAGGCCCAATGACACCTTAAAGCAGCCCTGGCTACACCATGCCAGACAGTTGCACACACTGCTAGCCCAGAAGAGATAGTTATTTGCCTTGTATTTGGGTGGAACAGAAGTCCAAAGCAATATTCTACATTAGAAATACCCAATGAAACTCATCAAGATCCTGATCTTTGACCATCCAAAAATGAGCTGTTAGGAGAGGTGTAGATAGGCGTAGTCTTCTATAAGTCAAAAGCTAATGCTCGGGCCCTTATACAAGTGATACATAGGAGGCAAATGTGTAGTTTCGGGGCTAAAGGAGGAGGTAGCTCGCTCCTTCTCCAAAATGTGTGCCATGGTAGAGTTAACTTAGTGGGTTTCCATCAATCACATTTGCTTTTGAAGACCAATAATGTCAGTTGTTGATAGGTTGCTAGAAGGGAAGCAAACGTTGTACTTTTATACCACATAGATTAGTATTTATTGTAGGTATTATTGGTTTATTGTATCGTATGGTCCTATTTCGAGAAAAAAGGACTTATGTCCACAACTCTTGCTAGGAGTCCTTTCTTCTAGAAACTAGGACCATACAATACGATTACCTATTACATCATTACATTATCTACAATAAAGTACTAATCCATGTGATGTAAAGGTACAAAGTTTGCTACCCCTCTAGCAAGCTATCAACAATTGGCATTATTGGTCTTTGAAAGCTTATGTGATTGATTAACTCTGTGATTGATTAACCATGACACACATTTTAGAGTGAGCTACCTCCATTTTTAGCCCTATAACTAGACATTTGCCTCCTATGTATCACTTGTATAAGGGCCCAAGCATAACTTCTGACTTATAGGAGACTACGCCTATCTACACCTCTCCTAACAGCTCATTTTTGGATGGTCAAAGATCAGGATCTTGATGAGTTTCATTGGGTATTCTAATTTCTAATGTAGAACATTGCTTTGGACCTCTATTCTACTCAAATACATGGCAAAAAACTATCTCTTCTGGGCTATCAGTGTGTGCAACTGTCTGACATGGTGTAGCCAGGGCTGCTTTAAGGTGCCATTGGGCCTAGGACGAAGATCTTATTGGTGATCTCCCTTCAGCCACATGATTAAACTTGTGGCAAAGCTTCCCTCAAGTATGTGAACTTGAATATAATACGATAGGCTATAATGAAGTGGTCTTTTCTTACAAGAGAGGTCCAAGGGCTCAGCTCAGGACCAACAGCCATTTCAAAAACATATACAGATGATTACAATTAAAGTTCTGCCATATCTGGGGGATGCTTCATGTTATGGCAGTTGAAGTTTCTGATAGTGGGGGGGCCTTCCCTAGTGGGCCCTCAGCAAATGCCCCTTTTGCCCATCAATAAAAACGGCCTTGGTGTCAGTTGGGCTTTGGTCTTTTTTGGGGCGTTGGTCTCTTTTTGGGCTTTTTTTTTTTGCTGCAAGAAAAAAATGCATTCTGGGAGCTTATAGATAGTTCTGCCATATCTGGGGGCTGCTTCATGTTATGGCAGTTGAAGTTTCTGATAGTGGGGGGCCTTCCCTAGTAGGCCCTCAGCAAATGCCCCTTTTGCCCATCAATAAAAACGGCCTTGGTGTCAGTTGGGCTTTGGTCTTTTTTGGGGCGTTGGTCTCTTTTTGGGCTTTTTTTTTTGCTGAGAAAAATGCATTCTGGGAGCTTAAAGATTACCATTTTTGGGGGAGGGGATTGGTTTTGTTAAGGTTGGGCAAAATGGCTGCCGTGTACATTTGTTCTGCGCCCTTTCCAACCCTACGGCGTTAAATATTTATATAATAATATTTATTTATTGGCGGAAAGTGGCCTGAACGAGCTGCTGATTTCTTCTTAAGTCGATCATTTTCATAGAGATGTCACGGATTTATTGCAGGGCAACATCCTTAAGCTTCCACTTTATTAGGAGAGTTAATAAAGCCAAAGATGCTATTGGGAAATCTAATTAAAGCAATTACTCTTGTAAACTTACCTTCGGATCAATATGTTTTTCCTTCCTCTTGTGCTTTTTATCTGTTATAAAAACTGTTATGGTTATAGGATAAAGCAAAGCAAATGCCCTGCAATATCCATAGGAGAAACACCCCCGCTATAGCGGAACATATTGGAACGATCTAGATACGCAGACTGCGTCTGCGTATCTAGATCGTTCCAATATGTTCCGCTATAGCGGGGTGTTTCTCCTATGGATATTGCAGGGCATTTGCTTTGGTTTAGATGGAGAAAACTTTAGATACGGTCATTAAAAGAGATATGGGATCAAGAATACAGTTAGGGAAGAGTCTGAAATGTCTTGAACCCGGAATAACCCAAGAAACCTGAGGCAGGGGGCAATTTAAAGGGTTAGTTCACCTTTAAATTAACTATTAATATGATGTAGACATTGATATTCTTAGACAATTATCAACTGGTCTTCATTTATTATGGTTTTTCAGTTCGTTAGCTTTTTGTTCAGCAGCTCTACATTTTGGTATTTTGGCAGCTATGTGGTTGCTAGGGTCTTGTTTACCCTAGCAACCAGGCAGTGGTTTAAATGGGGGATGGCAATATGACTAGTAAAGGGCCTGCATAGAAAGATAAGTAAGAAAAGATAACAATTACATAAAATTTGTAGCCTCAGAGAGCAATAGTTTTTGGCTGCCGGGGTCAGTGACCCCCGTTCGTAAGCGGGAAAGAGAAAGGCAAATAATTCAAAACAATAAAAAATAAATAATGAAAACCAATTGCAAAGTTGCTAGGGTTAGAGCAATCTGTAACATACTAATAATTAACTTAAAGGTGAACCCCCCCTATAATGCACAGTAACCCCAATAGACATGGCAGGATACTGCAGAGCCAATCCTGTGAATAATATATTAATCCCTAAATTCCCTAAGCCCCGCCCCCTGTACCCCTGCTGATGTGGCTGGCTACTTTGTGACTCATAAAAATGTAACAGTAGTCTCCTCCCCTCAGCCTGCCTTCAGCCTGCCTCCTTCCAATCCCACAATCCCCTGCTGCACACGTGATGTCAATAAGGAGAGGAACATCCCAGTGCAATGCATTGTGGGTTATGTAGTTCCTGCAGGCTGTCTGTAAGCTGTGGAGAAGCTTTTACAATTTGTAACATCAGTGTTTTAGTCCCTCCTCCCCTGCCAGGATTTCAACTTAAAGCTACTAAAGAAAATGCCCTCCCTCTGTGGATTCTGGCCAATGCCAGAGGGGCCGCTGTAAGGTGCCATAGACAGTCACTATTTGTTGGACTGGTGGGGGGGACTGTTTGGGTCTCTGTGTACTTGGAATGCCAGGATCCATTTTGAATTCCAGTCTGGGCCTGTTTGGCTGGCCACACCCCCAAGAATACTACACCAATCCGCTTCCTTGGCCAGTGCCAACCTCTGACACGGGACAATGACATCAAAATCATAATATTCCCATCAGGCATATAAAAGAAAAATGAATAAAACAAGTTACCGGGATCATTTCAAATCAAGAATCGATGACCAATCACAGAGCACACAAAGAGTTAAAGATCTTTCTCCCCCTCGGCTCCTCATTAATAATAAATAGATCCCAGGCGGCCAAAACCCCTCCCACTCCTCTTGCCCTGACAGCTTTAGAGAAGCCGCTAATTCTCCCCGAGGGCAGCCGCGGCCAACGCATTCGTGGCCATGGAAATGGCTGGACCATTAGTAGCATTTATATGTACTTTGGCTTCATTAACCCTTCATTAACCCCGCCAGGATCTCATTGGCTCTTTCATGTGTGGATTTTCTGTTCTTTTCATGGGCAAATGTATTACTCCTACCGCTCCCGGCCAGGTACCGTCAGCTGTCGCTTGTATTGGGCCCCCATATGGGGCTGTAGCGATGCCCATTCCCTTGTCTGACTTCATATCAATACTGATATTAAAAGAATTACCCATGCTGGGAGTGGGATAGTAAAAAGGGATAAACAGACAGAGAGAGATGTTGTTTTGTTAAAGGGAAACTACACCCCAAGAATGAATACGTAACCAACAGAGAGTTTATATTATGTTATGTGGCCTATTAAAGAATCTCCCCAAACTGGAATATATATGTAACCCTATCCTCACCGCTTCTGGCACTTTTGACAGTGTTACACTCCACGTGTGGCGCTTACCTGATGGCACGGGACAAACCTGAATCACTCCGCAGTGGTATTGGGAGAGACTGGGTACCTGGTACTTATTAGCGCAGTGCCTCCACCTAGTGGGATCCGGGAGTGCACCTACGGGTGGCCCCACTAGGAACAATAATAATGCACACACAGTACTTGATAAACGAAATAACTTTTATATGAAATAAAGGGGAAACTAATACATATAACACTCCTATCAAAGTGGCAATAAGGGCCTTACTAACTGCCCCTGCCAGCGCAAGCTGTCTCACTAACTATATACAGTCCTTTAGCTCAGCCCAAAGGAAAGTTTATATACTTTAAATCTTCAAGCGCTCCTTTATTAGTTTCACTTTAACTATACTCACTCCAGGGATCTCTTTGGGCGATTCACACAGAATCTTCAGGCGAGTCCAGCACTCACAGCCATGCAGTGCGACTACTAGCCCCTTTAGCTACTCAGATGGGATTCCCCTGCAGGTGTTTGTTCCTCCAGTCAGGACTCCTCACAGGATCTCTGTCTCTCCAGGTACAGGGTCTGCCTTCCCTGTACCAGCCTGTTCCAAAGGCCAGCTTCTTCCTGTGCTGCTCCTCTCTCTGAGCCCACGTGCAGCTTCTGGAGCTCTGGGGCTTTTTCTCTCCTCCCTCTGGCTTCCTCTCCCAGGCTGCTTTGCAACTTCCGGCAGCCCTGAGCTTGCTGTTCACCTTGTTGCTAGGCAGCAGCTCACAGCACAAAGTCTCAGTGCCAGCTCCCCTACAGGGAACAGCAGCAGGAGGGGGGTAAGTGCAGGGACCCAGCACCACCTCCCTACATTCTCCCCCTGCTTGAATGGGCAACGTCCTCGCTTGCCCTTTCTCACCATTCTTATTCTCCCTAACCTTTGGGGGAGATACACAGGGGAAAGCTTCCTCACTAACTGCCCTGACACTTCCCCTGCCTGAAGGTCTACGCATTCCCAGGCCCAGTCTCTTACTTTTATTGGGGGTGCCAGAGTGCTCAGAGACCATCCTCGTGCCACAGGATTTCTCTTCACAAATATCCACTTCACATGGAAAAGATGTCACATATACATCAGTGAAGTCTTCATTCCGTCCCCAGTCACAGGTGTGGGAAGTATGACCGTACCAACCACAGGTGTAACACCTCACCTGATTACGTCTCTTCCGATACCTCTTTTGGGGTGGCTTCCTCACAGCACAGCCATATAAAATAACTTCTGTAGCTGCAGCATTTTCACGTTGCGTCGGACAGTGTGGGGATATATGGCCCAACCGGCCACAACGGAAGCACTTTGGTGGGTCACCGCGAGCACCACCTGCTTTAGGAAATGAAGAGGGTCTAGACATATTTGACCCCTCTTCCTTTTCAGACACACGAGCCTTGAGCTGAGCAACCTGTTTTTTTAACTCAGCAATCTCTTCCGCTTTCTGCGAATCACTGGATGTCCTTTCAGAACCACGACTTTTCTTCTCTCGTCGCAGAACATTAACTTCCTCCTTTCGGATCTCCCGGATCAGCTCCTGATAAGTTGGTTCTTTCTTTCCTCTGTAGAAAGATCTCAACATCACAGCTGTGGGGTCCATAGATAAAGCCCCTCTGAATAACTGTTGTAGCCTCATAGAATCAACACGATCTGTAGCAATGATTCTTCGGCAAACAAGCAATTTTAGCATTTGCTGCAGTCGCTTCAAGTACTCAGACAGATTCTCTTTTTCTTTCTGCATGCAAGACTGAAAGTTGTACAACATTTCAATTTCATCTTCCACCGGTCCATATGTATCTTCCAGTACTTCTATCAACTTCTCAGGACCATCTTGTGGGCACACCTCTCGGTGGAGCTTAATTAGGTCCAATGCAGGCCCTCGCAAACTCTCTTGGATCTTGCGACATAAAGCAGGGCCAGAGCCAGGCCAATCGGTAATAGCAACCAAAGCAGCATCTCTCCAGGCCTCAAAGGTCTCTTCACCTGGAGGAGTAGGTTCTATACCTGAGAATATTTTTAGTCTCTTATAATTTCCATTGTATGCCAGCTGTCTCAAATTCTCACCGACTTGGGCCAAGACTTTCACCAGCTGAGCTGCCTCAACAACATCACTTAGAGCAGTGTTTTTCAACCTTTTTTGGGCAAAGGCACACTTGTTTCATGAAAAAAATCACGAGGCACACCACCATTAGAAAATGTTAAAAAATTTAACTCTGTGCCCAGCAGCAGTGCCCCCCTAGTACACTAGTGCCCAGCAGCAGTGCCCCCCTAGTACATTGGTGCCAAGAGCAGTGCCCCCCTAGTACATTGGTGCCCAGCAGCAGTGCCCCCCAGTACATTGGTGCCAAGAGCCAGCCCCCCTAGTACATTGGTGCCCAGCAGCAGTGCCCCATAAGTCAGTGTGCCCCGTGGCCCCCCCTAATACATTGGTGCCCAGCAGCATTTTACTTCTGCTCTTCGGCGGCTTCAGCAGCATCTTCCCCTCACGCGCGCCGCCTCTGCACTTCTGCCTACACGCGACCGCACACAGGCCCTTTTATAACGTTGCGCCCCGTGCGTACTGACGTCACCCGTACACACGGGGCGCAACCAATGACAGGGCCCTGATTTTATTAAAGGGGAAAGTAAAAATTGCGGCCCTGCCTACGGCACACCAGGCAACATCTCGCGGCACACTAGTGTGCCGCGGAACAGTGGTTGAAAAACGCTGACTTAGAGGTCGGCTCCTCCCAGCAGAGTTCAAACTTTCACATGATGCAGTGTATTTCAACTTTGTCTCAGGTGTCACATCAAACAGTCTTTTAGTCACTGGGCTGTGACCAGCAGCAGGTATCTGTGGGGTGCCACTGCACAAGGGATTTGGATTTTCCAGATCGCCTCCCACTTCATCCTCACTGTCACTAAGTTCCTTCTCCTCAGGGACATCCGGTAAGACAATTTGCCAGTAACCATGGTCTTCCGCCTGTACACCACGTGCACATGTTTCTCTGTCAATCTCACCAGGACTATCCACAAGCACATTTAAGAGGATGCCATCTGGGTCTCGTCGTGAAGCTACCACTCTAGGTCTATAAATAGATCCATCTGCATCTAGGATCTTGTAAATAAATTCCTCTTTTGTTTTTGGTATCATAGGGCCCACTACAGCAGTCTTTTTCGGGTTTAAGCCCAAACTCTTGCACCAGTCCAGAACACTCTGGAAGTACAGGAAGTAGTGTGGGAGCAAAAGACAGAACTCTGCCCATTCATTGGCTGATGGGGCCTAGCATGTATGTGTGCCTTGGCTTGTTTGTGTGCACTGTGACTCCTATGATCCCAGGGGGCGGCCCTCAGTACTTAAAATGGCAGTTTCCTATTTAGGATTACCCAATATTCATGGAAGTTTCGTAAAACTATTCACCAACGGCGAAATGCAGAAAATCGCCGCAAAACTGTAAGTAATGATGAGCGAATGTTTTCGCCAGGCATGGATCCGCAGCAAAACTTCGCCAATTGTTTCACAAAATTTCCACAAAATGTTGCCGCAAAAATATGCAGTCGCTTCAAAAAAGGCGAGGTTGGTTCGAAAAAGGCGTGGACTTGTCTAAAAAGGCGCACTTGCTTTAAATATGGGCATAGTCGCGCCAAAAGACATTCACGTGAAAAAAATTATGCGCTGCCCATGTTTCCCAATGAGAATTTTTTGGCGAATCGAAGAGGGATATATTGACTCATCACTAGCTGTAATTAAAACAATACATATAATATGGTTTTCACATATTAATCTAGCTGTGAGGCTTCCCCCGGGGTAATACTGTAGGTGGGTAGTGATGAGCGAATCTGTCCCGTTTCGCTTCGGCAAGAAATTTGCGAATCTTTCAAAAGATTCGCGAAACGGCAAAAATGTCGCGTGTCAACAAAAATTGTCGCCCGCAGCTATTATTTTGTTGCCCGCGGCTATTATTTTGTCACCCGCGGCTATTGTTTCGTCGCCCGCAGCTATTATTTCGTCGCACAGCTATTATATCGTCGCCCGCGGCTATTATATCGTCGCCCGCGGCTATTATTTCGTCGCATGGCTATTATTTAGTCGCCCGCGGCTATTATTTAGTCGCGCGGCTATTATTTTGTCGCCCGCGACAATTTTTGGACGCACAGCGAATTTTTCCGCTGCAAATTTTTTCATCTGTTTCGTGAAACAATCCGCCAGTGGCGAAACACAGAAATTCGCTGCGAATCCATCCAACCCATCACTATAGGTGGGCAGTTTATTCACTTTTTTTTCCCCCCAGAAAAGATTTTCCCGACACAATCTTGTAGTTGAACGGAAAGGGTTAGTTTTGCACAGACGGAAACTGAGTGCTTTGGGGAATATCCACAATAAAAGGCAACACGGGACACTAAAACCCTCCAAACCCTCCAGTTGTGTCAAAATAGGCGCAGTCAAAAAAAAAAAAAACACGGGTGACAAAAAAGTTGTGTGACAAATGTGTTTCGAAGATTTTCCACTGTTTCAGGAATTTTTTTGTCATTTCGCAAATTTTCCGGCGAAGCTAAACGGGTCAGATTCGCTCATCACTATTCAGCAGTTATTTGGTTGCTAGGATCCAAATGACCTTAGTAACCAGATAGGAGTCACCGAATCCATAATTCGATTTGGGATTTTGGGCTTTTTCAGCGGGATTCCGATTCAGCCAAATCCACTCTCCTGCCCCAACCGAATCCGAATCTATAAAATCACTTGACTTTTTGTCACATAAACACGGAAGCTGAAAATTTGAACCCGTTCGGTTCTCCTTAACCCTTTCTTATTCTAGTTTGCATATGCGACATAGGGTCCGGATTTGGTTCAGGAGAGTGGATTTGGGCGAATCGGAATCCCGCTGAAAAAGCCCAAAATCCCAAATCAAATTATGGATTCAGTGACTTCTATCTGGTTACTGAAGTAATTTGGATCCTAGCAACCAAATTCAGTGATGATCGACATAGTCCCGCCCAGTGATGTCACGGCCCCACCCCTTCCCCGTTCCGTGGCATCACCGCCTCCCTGCCCAGTGAATAAAGCCAGCAGAGGTGGCAACCCTTATTCTCTCCCCCTCTACACTACAAGAGCCGCTTTCTATTTGGGGAGGGGGGGGCGAGTAGAACTAAATACCCTACCTTGAACACCAACCCTAACAAGTGCACAGCTCAGAGATCTCACTACACATAAGTTGCCCAACAGCGATGAGCGAATTTTTTCGCCAGGCGTGGATTTGCAGCTTTTTTCCGCATTTCGCCATTGCCGAATTGTTTCATGAAACTTCCGGAAAAACTAGGCGTCAAAATATTTGTCGCACAGATTTTTTTTGTCACGTATCAAATTAGACGCTTGGGTAAAAAAGGCACAGTTGCGGCAAAATTGGCCGCGGTCGTGTCAAAAATGGTGCGGCCGTGTCAAAAAAAAGGCGCAGTCGCAGCAAAATTGGGTGCAGTCGCGGCAAAAAGTGTAGACGTGGGTGACAAAAAAATCGTGCAACAAATGCGTTTCGTGAATTTTCTTGCTGTTTTGCGAATTTTATGGCGAAGCAAAACGGGACAGATTCACTCATCACTATTGCCCAACATTTGAATGATCTACAGACCCCCGAGCCGACAAATCAGAATCTTCTGCCGAAGAAGAATGTGGCGTTCGGCGTTCCACCTGCATCCGTAGAAATCCTTATTAATTAATTCCCGACGACTTGTTTCCTTCCTCTTCCCCCCCCCCCCGCTGTACAAGGAAATGATTAAGAAGTTTAATTGGAGGAGCGAGCTCAGCCTTCTGCTTTTATTAGTAAATGATGAGAGCGCGGGTTATTAATATTTCATGGCGCAGCCGCCGAATTTACGGAGTCGCTCCGACCCAGGCGAATGGAATAATAAAAAACAAAGTTATTTAGATCCTTTTGCAGGTGATAAATATATATTTTTTTCTATTAACTGAAGACAGAAACAGAGAATTTCTATATGAGAGATAATGAAGGCCTATTACCGCTCCGTTATTTGCTCCGGCTTCAAACGCGCGCCGTATCCCAAGGAGCCGGGGGATGACAGACGCAACGCACATTTCTTTATGATTTATGACTGTTTAGTCTCCAACTGAAAAGAAATTCCTGTGCCGGACTTTTAATTACACCTGGACCTCAAAAAATAGCCGCAGAGCGTTACTGTGCGCCCAATATGGAAGCAAATATATCGATACAGTATGTTTGTTCTCTATGGAGGAAATGTTCATAAGGTTAATAAAAAAAGGTAACTAATGATGAGCGAATTTTTTTCGTCAGGCATGGATTCCCAGCAAATTTCCACATTTTTGCCATTGTTTTGCGAAACTTCCGTGAAAATTTGCAGCGGAAAAATTCGTCATGCGTAATTTTTTTGTTGTGCGTCAAAAAAGCCGTGGTCATGTCAAAAAGGAGCGGTTGTGTCAAGAAAGGGCGTGGTTGCGTAAAAAAGGCAAGGTCGCATGTAATTGGGCGCGTCGTATCAAAATTAGGTGTGCTCACATAAAAAAAGGCGTGGGGGAAAAAAATAGACACGGGTAACAAAAAAATTGTGCGACAAATGCGTTTCCCGAATTTTTCGCCGTTTCACGAATTTTATGCCGAAGCGAAACGGGACAGATTCGCTCATCACTAAAGGTAACCATCAGCTCTTGTGGTCAATTCTGCCCCCTGTAGTGGCACAAGCATAGTGTGAGCAGAGCAGCTTCCAACCCCACCATAACATTGTCCCCCCAAAAGTCACAAACACAAAATTTGTTTTTAGGAATCACATTTCCATTAAAATGTGTGCGGATGTGGAACGTTTCTTTCGGATGTAGTTACCCAAATCCGCTGTTTCCTTTCAAAACAATACGACCTGCTTTGTGCTTGCTACAGTTTTAGTTAAGGTAGACGCCATATTGCTTGCCTTACATCACTCCTAGGCTTGGGCCCACTAGGGTTGGGACCCATGGAGAGATATTCTGGTAGGCTGGTGTTTTTGTTGGTGTTTTACTGGTGTTTCCAGGGGGGACATAGAGAGATGCTTTTGTGCATGAAACTGTAAAAAAACAATAAATAAATAAAAAATGTCAACTTGTGGTTGTACAGTATCTACGGTATGAACAATGTGATTTTATCCGTTACTGGATCTCAGTAGGCAACTGAACAGCTGAATAATGAGCAATAACAACAAGGAACGTGGTTCAGCTGAGAAATCCAAATATCATTTCTGTGTGCCGGGGGATCTTTGGTTTTTCCATATCCCAGGCAGCTCTGCTGGAAAAGCACTAACATAGGGCATCCTCTACTGCCATCTCGTGGCATCATTACACATACCAGCAATGGTTCTTGTAACTATCAGGAAAATAACATGTACTGTAAGCTTCATCTCAAACAGAGAGTAGAGTTGCCATAAGAATCCAAAACAAGGAGCCAAGACTAAAGGCTGATAATCAGTTATAAATACATTCATTACTCACGTAGAGTTCTCCTGCCCCAAATTCAGGCCAAAAGTGGCACTATATAATTTCAGATAAGTAAACCAGGTGATAAATAAAGGTGGCACTCTAAGATTATGGGGTGTTTATGGAGTCACATGTGCCAACCTGGCCAATTAAAGACTACACTGCGTACACCACAATTAGGGAATGCCAGTAAATGAACAGTCAACTTTTTGTTTACCTGCAATTTCCTAATGAGTTCCAGCCAGGCATGCTCAATAGGGTTCTTGGGATGGGACTTCTACACTGACTGAAGGGCCTGGTTGGACTCATAATTACCATAGTGGGAACATTTGTAATATATTTAGGCCATTATTTAGCATTAAATAGGGTTCCAGATCCAGGGTACACCAAAACTATTTATTATAATTTATAATTTATTATTATATAATTTATTCAGCAGTCACGATTAGAAACATTTAAGAACATGGTGCACATTTCCTTCATTGCATTAAGTCATAGCAACCAGCCAGAGATTTGCTTTCATGTAATTTTACCAGGTGTTTCCAGGCTAACTTCTGATTGGCTGTTGCGAGTTACTTGGGAAGAACATAGATAATTCAGATAATGATTAGTAGGTCTGGGGACCCATTGGTTTGGTTGGTAGTCAAACACTCCCTGCTTTAGTTTACTGCTCCAAATGTCTGTTTGGATACATTGTATCACAGCCATACAAAATGCCCATGATTAATTGCCCAAAGTGGGTGGGATACTATTAACATAGCAACAGAACCCATGGATCTTCTAGACCAGGGGTGGGCAAACTTTTTGGCTCACGGGCCACATTTACTCACCCCCGGGCCGGACCGGGCCAGGGCGGGCAGGGCCAGGCTAGTGTTACGCCCCCTTCGTCTCTTTAATTCCGGCACGCCAATGACACCAAGTCTCGCGTGATGAGACTTGGCGTCGGCGGCGGGCCGGATTAAAAAGCCCAAGCGGCCGGATGTGGCCCGCGGGCCGTAGTTTGCCCACCCCTGTTCTAGACAGACAACAGGTGATGGTTGGTTGGGGGAAAGTTGAATCCAGGCTGAGGGCCAGTGAGCTCTCCTAGATACACCTGGAAGCCCAGCCTGAAGGCCATTGAGGCCGAGATGAACACATTTTCCCTGTTCTAGATATTCTTGGCTGAGTTAGTGAAAAAGAGTCTTTTTTTTATGTCTGTAACCTTGTTATGAGACTGGGGGCCCTAGACCAAATTCCAAGCCTCAAAGGATGACTTGAACCCAAAAACCTACCAATGGATTAATCCTCATTCTGTTCCCCAACCAGGATTCTACTTTCCTGAGACCTTCCTACTTTAAACTCTAGAAAGAGGTTCACCCAAAGTCCTAAGAAGGATTCAAGAGACTGTTCCAAACCACTTGACCTCAAGATATTTTAGTCTGGGGGAGCAGGGGTTGCAAGGTCCACTTTACTGGATCAATAAATGTGACAAATTTCAATCTTTCCCTTTATCCTGCACTACAGTAGGGAAATCTGACTGCTGATAGGTTACTACACACACATGCCCATAATTCCCTATATTTGGATAAAAGTCAATTCAGTGCTCTTTTTTCCCCCAAAACATTATTTGTATGTCCAGTTTATTAAAGGAGAAGGAAAGGTAAAAACTAAGTAAGCTTTATCAGAAAGGTCTATATAAATACAGCCATAAGCACTCACTGAGTCCTCTATCCAAAGAAAGACTGATTTTTTTGTCTCCTTTTTTGGGAACATGTTTTGTGGTATCAGACTTCTTCTCTTTTGGGGCTCCTTCAGGTTTGGGGTGCGAGTCTGCTCAGTTATCTCCTCTCTCCCCTCTCCCATAAGAATCCATAAGAAGTCATTCCCCCCTCCCTTAGGAATGTGTGATCTAAGCTTCCAATGGCTATAGCTGCAGCAGGAAGCTACCAAGACCAAGCTAAAATGGCAGCTGCTATCAGAGGGAGCTTCTAGGGCTCTTTATTCCGGTATGGTAAAGCTTTCTGCTGAATTAAAATAGCGTTCTATGTAGCACTAATGTGGCGAATCTATTGGCAGTAAAATGCCTTTCCTTCTCCTTTAATATTATTGTCATGGGGGCGTCCCTTTAGCTCTGATTAGAATGAGTAACAGGGAGACGGCGGCGCCGCTGTGCGTTGTATCGGCTGCTTTAATCTACTGTCTGCCGGCCGCGCTCTTACAGAATTTCACGCAACATTAACTCATATGACCTTCTTGAGTTTTATGAAGATGAGCTGGCGTGGGAATTTTAGTGTGAAGAACATAAAGTCAACGTATATATTTGGTTAACAGTTTCCCTGTGAGTCGGAACTAGACTTGTAAATGCCTCGGCGCCTGGAAAAAAAGAGCCCAGCACATCTGGGTGGGACGGCTCATTAGAGCGCTCGCGGGAACACTTGTATAGCGGGAAGGGGTTTGGCTCTGATGCAAGGTCAACTTTTTATGAATTTGGTAAATTCATTTATAGGTAAAAGGTTGTTTGTAATGAATGTATTAATGTGAACCATCAAAATAAAATTGTTTTTTTCGTTTTCAAGATATTAGAAGTTTCTAAACTGCTAATGTAAAGAATGTGGAACAACAGCGCCACCTGCTGCTCATTTCAGCCAACTGGCTTCAATCTGCTGAAAATATATTTTGTGAGAAAATGAAAGTCTTGCTAGGTTACTTTGCTTCGAACCGACCAGAGAAACGTCAGATGACTCTTCCCTGCTCACTAACTTCATTTTCTGAGCATCACAAGATGTTCCCTTTTCTCATGAAATTCATTTTCAGACGACTGTAGCTAATTCTGCAGTCTGGGCATTTCATTTCACTATCTTGGGTTGAGTCCGTTTGTCAGATAAGGGAACATGCTCTTTCAGCCTAACCATTTGGACTTGGGTACGGTCAACTGTCCCTGCTGTTAGTCTTGGACTCATAATACCCCCCCGGTAATGGTACGTCCCATGTAATGGAACTTAATAAACCCACTCAATGGAGATTTTATTGCCCTGCCATTATTTTTGTGGGTAATACCTGGCATTTCCCGGTACAGAGTGGCGTTAATGATAATGTGTTTGTGCCGTTGCTCATTAGGTGGAAGAAGCTTTGGAATCGGTAAAGAATGCAACCAATGAGCAGGACCTGGCCCATCGCTTTAAAGAATTTGGGAAAGAGATGGTGAAACTGAACTACGTGGCAGCAAGGAGGCAACAGGTAAGGGGCACTAATATAGGGGCACATCCGATGTCGTGCCAGTCAGCAGCGGTTATAGAAGGCTCGGTACTCTGATCCTTACCCTCATCCATGGGGTGCAGAACGCATATCTGGCACAGTGCGGCTTATCTGCCCTCCTTACTCGCTAGGCCATAGACGGCCATTGGGCTCATTAAAGGAGAACTAAAGCCTAACAAAAGAAGTAGGGCAGAAATGTTATATATTATGTTTTGGGCTCCTGTACCGGCCCAAGGCACCCCCAGCCCTTTAGCAGGGAAGATCTGTAACCAAAAGATGCCCCAGTAGCCCCCCATCTTTTCTACTGATTCCTACACATACTCTGTGCTGCTGGCTTAATAATTTGCAAAGACCTCTAAACTCAGCTTCCCTACAGCTGCCCAGAGCCCACTGAGCATGTGCAGTGTCACTGACACTTTCCAACATGGTGAGCTCCTGTGACAAGTCCTGGATCATTGCAGCTATTGAGATGCAGAAACTTTAGTCTTTAGCAGTGAGTTCAGTGTATAAAATACGGCACATGTAGCCACATTCATTTTAGGGTTTAGTTGTCCTTTTCCTACAGTGACTTGTCACAGGTCTGAATGGAAATTCAAAATAGACCCTGGCATAGGTACATAGATGCCCAAACTGCCCAACACAGGCCCAAGAGAGGGACAGTTTGAGGCCTAACCCATCCTAGAGACTAGAGTATAGCCAATAAGGGCACCCACAGCGTTACTAACCCCTTATTACTCCTAGTTTTACTCCTAGGGGCAGTGCCAACTAGGGTTGCCAACTGGCCAGTAAAAATTATGCTTAATGCCAATGTTATTGATAGGAAAGAAAGATAAAAATCTAGAAAGGCCGATATTTTTTTCCAGAAAAGGTGGCAACCCTAGTGCCAACCGAGCCAGTCGGCCACCTCGCCCCCCCACTAACGAGCAACAAATAATAACCTTGAGATCAAATTGTTCACCATCTTCCTCCCCCCAATTCTTCTCTTTCTATAGGAACTGAAAGACCCTCATTGCCGGGATGAAATGGCGGCTGCCCGCGGTGCCCTGAAGAAGAATGCCACCATGCTATACACCGCCTCCCAGGCCTTTCTCCGCCACCCTGACGTGGCAGCCACCCGCGCCAACCGGGATTATGTGTTCAAGCAAGTGCAAGAGGCCATAGCTGGGATCGCTAACGCCGCCCAGGCCACCTCGCCCACCGACGAGAAACAGGCACACACTGGCATCGGCGAACTGGCCGCCGCCCTCAATGAGTTTGATGTGAGTATCAACTGTCACTTTGTCACTGGCGGTTTTATAAAGTCCAAACACACATTCATGGCTTCCAAGGCTCCCGTTCTAAATGATTTTATCTCCCAAGTTCAGCAGATGTGCGGCTGCTACACATGGAATCCCTAAGGGTGCCGGGAGTTGTCCTTATTTTCTTTAGCATCTAGAGCACGGAATGTTGCCAAACAGAACCTCACCTCAACAATAAACTGCATCTCACATGATTTAAGCACTTGCATATATTACCAAATAGGAATATAGGACACAAAGCAATAATATATATTGTATCTGACAAACACGGCATAAATAGGAACCCCCAGCGGCCCCACTCTAAGCAACTGGATGAGCTCCCTGCAAGTTATATTATCAAATGTCTCCATCTTGTGGCCATTTGTTATACTGCACAATATTATTTAATGGCATAGGGCTCCTAGCGATTTAATTTTTGGATCACAGGCATTTAATAAATTATATATATATTTATGGGGGGAAAGATATATATATATTTATATATATATATATATATATATATATATATATATATATATATATATATATAGTGCAGCACTCAATAGGTCTTATGCAAGCAAAAATATGTTTTTCTATTTAATTTACAAACCTGACGTTTCAGTTACTGACTGCGACCTGTATACATGTATATAAATACTCATTTGTTATTGAATCATCATTGTTCTGTAATTCATTGTGGTACACCAAGACCCCAGGGGGTGTAAGGGATGCAGGAGTGAGCCCCTTAGTACTCATTCTAGGAGCACTTGCGCCCCCTGCCTGCTGCACTCTGCACTGAGCATCAGTTAAGGCCCGATCCAAGGGACCACCCCCCTCCCATGGTCCCCAGCGCCCCTCTCCGCACCCACCCACCCATCAACCCCGAGCACCCATACTTAGGTGCGTCAAGAGAGGGGACCTGCAGGCCTGGAGTGACCAGGAGGGATCAATTCTGGGCTGGTGGGGCCCACCAGGTTTTGTCCTGGTGTCCTGCCGGGTCAGTCCTACCCTGGGTCCGAATATGGCATTTTCTGCACTTTGCATGCTGCATTCAGCTTTGCTAATGAGTCCATTTTAGAGGTTTACTTCCCCTTTAGAAGTAACGTCATATTGTTACTTGATGGCAGTTTTCCCACACGACACAATCTGGGACCCTCCTGCTGTTTTCTATCCAATTCACAATTTGGGCTTTTACAATAAGCCCCTGGTTAATGAGAAGCCGGGGTATGACGTAACGATTGGCCAATCACTGCATCAATATTAGAGAATCCTGCCTGGTTTCCCAAATTGGGAAAATTGGGCAAGTAGTTTTGACCTGGGCAGCTGTACCCAAAACCCAATCCGTTTAAGGATTTTTGACTGGACCGCCCCCAATACAGACACGGTGATGTTGCTTTAAGAGAAACCTTTATTAATGCCTTAAGGAGAGGAAAAAGGTACCAAATGGGCAGATTTATCCCTGTCACATAGGAGTTTTTATGGAAGGGGGCTCACATCTCCTAGAATCCTGACTCCTACAGGACCCATGAAGGGCCCCCATTGGCTGTATCTGTGACTGACAGCTCCCTGGTGGCTGTAGGCGGAGCATAGAGTCATGGAAAGATGGCGCCTCCTGCCTGGTTACAGACCAGCAAATAATTATCTGCAAGGTCAGTTGGGCAATTGCCCAAAGCCCTATGCTCTTAAAGGCACAGTAACACCTTATAATATTTCTGAAGCAGTTTCAGCCTGGATTCGCCCCAACGTTACCAGGAGTCTTTTTGGCTGAATACTCAGGGGCAGTTTTAGCAGAATGTCAGTTTAGAGATTAATACTTAAAACTCCCCCACGTTCTATTCATTCCTATGGGATTTTTAGAAGCATATTTATCAATGGGTGAAAGTTACAACTCACCATTTGATAAATATGTGTATAAAAATCCCATAGGAATTAATAGAAAGTGGCTGAGTTTTTATGTATTAATCTCTAAACTCACATTTTAATATATGGGGGCAATAAACTGGGGAGCCAATGCTGGTCTTTCAAGCAAAGCCGCCTACAGCGTCCCAGCAGCCCCCATAGTGTTACACTCAACTGAGAAGCCCAGTGGGGGTCATTTATCAACACTTCATAAATTTGCCTGTAGGTGGTAACCCATGGCAACCAATCAAATTGTTGCACTCATTGTTCTGCCTGCAGCTGCCTGAAAAAAGTCTGTCACTGATTGGTTGCTATGGGTTACTGTGCAAGGGAAATTGCCATTTTATGATTTAAGGGCCGCCCCCTGGGATCATAGGAGTCACCACGGCACACATACATGCTAGGCCCCATCAGCCAATGAATGGGCAGAGTTCTGCCTTTTGCTCCCACACTACTTCCTGTTATAGTTAGAGCTGCATCACTTCCTGTCAGCTGATCTCTGAGGGGGCACACAGCCCATCACTAAATGGCGGCTCAAGGGAAAGGATGTAAAAGGGCAATATTTACTGATATATATATTCCAGTTTGGGGAGATTCTTTAATAGGCCCCTTAACAAAATATAAACTG
Source organism: Xenopus tropicalis (assembly GCF_000004195.4). Taxonomy (NCBI): domain Eukaryota; kingdom Metazoa; phylum Chordata; class Amphibia; order Anura; family Pipidae; genus Xenopus; species Xenopus tropicalis. Next base: position 11,360,933 of record NC_030677.2, on the reverse strand, counting down.
TCTGTTGGTTACGTATTCATTCTGGGGGTGTAGTTTCCCTTTAAATAATACTGAGTGGTATATGAGTATATATATATATATATTGTAGTCGTATTACCCTCTATTGATCACTTGTCAGGATGGCTGTTAAATAGGGACTGTGTGTGTTTGAAGAGCTTGGGACTGCAGGGGTTAACTGTGCATGTTTGAAGAGCCTGCTGTTCAGCCTATGAGAGCCTTTTAGGATTGCTACACCTCAGCAAGGGCCAATCAGCATGCAGCATAGGTTTTTTAAGCCCAAACTGACCTTCCTTCCCTGCCAGATCAGTTGGGTTCCTGCAGTGCCTGATGGTGTCTGTGTGCAGGGAGAGAGCCTTCCTATCAGCAATATCATTGTGTGGGGTAATTCTTCTACACAACCCTCCTTACACTGACCTGCCCTAGTCCCTGACTAAGTTGTGCCACTAATAATCAACATTACAGCCAGTCTTATAGCTCTACCAGCCTAACAGCCCCTTGGCACAGAGAGGGAGGGGCTGTGAGGACTCAGGTGTGCCTTCAGCCATAGGAATCCATGCAGCACATTCACTTTCCTTACAGTTTAGTTCGTTCCTACATTAATTCAACTCTTGGGATGCTTTTTTTTTTGGTTTTTCATATATTGGATCTGATTCCAATGGGCAGTAGGTAGGTCAGAATGGTGATTCTTGGGTCAAGTGAGCGTCGGACTGGGCCGCCGGGGTACCAGGAAAAATCTCCCAGATTGGTTCCCCCCGGGCACTCCCACGATGTGCTGTGTCCCTCCCCTGACGCGCCGCAGATAAGTTTCTTTTAGGAGCGCTTGGGGAAGGGGTCGGAGGGTGTTGGGGGTGAAGGCGGCTGGGGCCATTGGGAGGTGCAGGGGGCCCTGAGGTAGAAGCCCCGGTGGGCCCTGCACCCCCCAGTCCGGCCCTGGGTCAAGTCGGAGTGGGTCATTGGGCTGAAACCCACATGGGCTGGAAGCCTGTTTGGCCAGTACAAACCATGGGCCATTTGTACCTGTCATTGGTCACATGGATTAACCCAGGGTCAGACTGTGTGGTCCAGGGCCCACCGAGGCTACCGCCCCAGGGGCCCCATACCCCCCAAGGTGCCCCCGCCGAGCCCGCCAACTCCCCGCAGGGACCCACCCGACGTGCTCCCCTGGAGGGACACCAGTGGCCAGGGGAGCGGAGAAGGAACGGGTCTGGCCTGCTGGTGCCCACTAGGGCCAGGGCCCACCGGGTTTTTTCCCGGTGCCCGGTGGCCCAGTCCGACCCTGGATTAACCAACAGGTCCTCTGCACAGACACATTACTCCCAGTGGCACATACTAGGTATAGAGCATTAGTGAGCAATAACTGCCCTATCTCTTCCCTGATAATATCGATTTAGGGAATCAGTCATTAGAGATGGGAAATCCCAGGCACGTGATTGGCTGCCGATATTACACAATGAACAGGTTCCGTGGGAATTCCCTAAACATGAGAGTTATTGCCGCACATTATATATCAACTCACCGCGGCCCAATATCCTAATTAGCGAGATGCAACCCCCAGCACCCTATTCCCCCCGCCTCCTCCGCTTGATTAAACACTAATTGGCGCAGTGACAATTAGCAGTTACTTTAATTGTATTTTTCTACATCTGCTCCCTCCAGTCTGTACCAAAGGGCGGCCATTACCTTCTGCTGATCCTGCACATTTCTGCTCCCATTAAACATTCCCTGGAAATATATTAGAGTTTATGGGATGCGTCCAACTTCTGTTCCCACTAATGATGAAATAGAAACAGAGCAGATATATATATATATAAATATGTGTTAAAATAAAGGGGTGGGATGTTGATTCCAATTAGAGTCAATGGACAGTTATATGGTACCTTAGAGTTTCCCACCTTATGAGCAATGGTATAATGGGCCTTTCCTATAGCTCCGCCTGGAGACAACGGGATTATTTAGTAACGTAGGTGCAGAATTGCCCCTAGTATTGAGTATCATTCCATGGGTAACTGCTCTGGTTCCTTATTACACTTCAGGGCATAATTTACTAATGGGGTAAAATGCAAAAGTGCAGGCCACTATGTTTTTGCCATAATGAAGAATTGCTTAACCTTCACCATCTGGCTCTACTACTACTAAAGACAACCATCGCTTACTGTGTTGACCTTGTGTAGACTGGAGAATGCTTCCTAGGCTGCCCACCACACAAGCCCTCAACTGTCAACCACACAAGCCCTCAAATGCCCACCACATAAGCCGTCAACTGCCCACCACACAAGCCCTCAACTGCCCACCACACAAGCCATCAACTGCCCACCACACAAGCCCTCAACTGCCAACCACACAAGCCGTCAACTGCCCACCACACAAGCCATCAACTGCCCACCACACAAGCTATCAACTGCCCACCACACAAGCCGTCAACTACCAACCACACAAGCCATCAACTGCCCACCACACAAGCCGTCAACTGCCCACCACACAAGCCATCAACTGCCAACCACACAAGTGTCAACTGCCAACCACACAAGCCATCAACTGCCCACCACACAAGCCGTGAACTGTCAACCACACAAGCCGTCAACTGCCAACCACACAAGCCATCAACTGCCCACCACACAAGCCGTGAACTGTCAACCACACAAGCCGTCAACTGCCAACCACACAAGCCGTTAACTGCCCACCACAGAAGCCGTCAACTGCCCACCACACAAGCCGTCAACTGCCAACTAAAAGTGGATAATCATTAAAGTTTTCTAGACATCTATAAAGAGACATAAAGAAAAGTTAGATATCTAATAATTGAACAACTTCGTTCAGTTTATTTCTTGTTCCACCCCTGTCCTGCCTGCAATTCCCATTCCCAGCCCAGTCTCTTTTCCCCCCTTACAGAAGTTCCTCCCAGACTGTTAAAATGTCTAAAGAATAGAGCCAATGGGCCCTAAAGTACATCAAATTATTACCACTTTATTGCCCTTTATAATGCACTTCATAAACCTTAAAAACCCGACCGGCCACATAAAAACATATGAATCAGACTAATCAATAATCAACATATGGGGCATGTCATAAAAAGTAGTAATAATTTGATGTGTTTTAGGGTTCATTGGCTCTTTTCTTTAGAAATTTACATTTTTTGTTATTCCCCATTGGGACCAGAGGGGAATTATAGCCAATTGTTCCCTAAAATTGTTTAATACCTTGGGTGGCCTCTCTCTTTCCTCCCAGACTGGCCCAGACTTTTACTAATGACTAGGGCAAGGGGGCAGGGTGTGATGTCACTGGGCGGCGCCGTGCTGCCACATGGGCATGGCTATGACAACATGGGGCAGGACTATGATATGGCAAACGGCCAATCTGAAAGAGTCATGATTGGTTTTCCAAATTGGGGAAACGGGACAGGCGTTGTTGACCCAGATAGCCCTTCTGAAAACCAGGTCTGTCCAGGTGAAACCCGGACAAGTGGCAACTCTAGTTCTCTAACACTTGCAGCAGGGCATTTTGTAAATATAAACATAAAGACAAACATAAAAAAGACCAAGCAGATAAAAGATAAAGGGGAGGCGAAACCTACTTTCATATAATTCATGCTTCGTGGAGGCTTTACTATAAAGCCCCTAGAAAGAAAGAAACATGAATAGTTGTTTCAAAAGTAAAAGCATTTTTGAAAATCTACAGAGCAGAAGTTCCATATCAAACATTAAAAAAAATGAAAGTATAATAAAAGGGAAAAGAGACGTGTGATATATGTGGTGGTGGGAACGTTCCTGCTCCATTGACCAAAGACAACAGACTGGTGGAGGAGACAGTGAACCAGCTCAATAGTACCGTGACCTCTTGTCAGATTAATATTGTGCCTTAGGGGGCTTTCATTGCAGCCTCTCTTTCATTTCTTCCAGCACCTCTCAGGGAGAAAAAAAGCCATTTTAAGCTTGATAAATTGAAGCTGCAGAGCTTTTGGTTTTTCGCAGGCGCCCTGGAATGACCTGCGCTCCTCTGGACATGAGTTCAGCGGCTTCAGCGAAACCGTACGAGCCCCGTCCTGCTTTTACCCATCTTTAATTCCAATTAAACTCGGCAGCTCTATAAACAAGCTCAGTAATGACCTAAAAAGAGAGAGATTTGTTTTCCGTCGCGGCCCTCAAGGTCGAGTCGAGGAGAATCTAATTTCTATTGTGAGCACCTATTGTAATCGCTTTATTGCGGCGCTCGCTTGTGGGTAAGCGAAGCTGAAGTGCGTAGGGCTACAATTAAAGTATTAGAATGTCCACAGAATTATGGTGGCCATACATGGTCCAATCCACTTGTTTGGTGAGGTCGCCAAATGAGCAGATCATCTGCTGATATGCCCACCTATAGTGGCTGATACTGGGCTAATTCGATGGTTTGGCACTAGGACCAAATGATCAAATTAAAACAGAGTTATGGTGGCCATACATGGTCCAATCCACTTGTTTTGTGCATATATGCCCAACTATGGTGGCTGATACCAGGCTAATTCGATGGTTTGGCCCTGGGACCAAATGATCAAATTAAAACAGAGTTATGGTGGCCATACATGGTCCAATCCACTTGTTTTGTGCATATATGCCCAACTATGGTGGCTGATACCAGGCTAATTCGATGGTTTGGCCCTGGGACCAAATGATCAAATTAAAACAGAGTTATGGTGGCCATACATGGTCCAATCCACTTGTTTTGTGCATATATGCCCAACTATGGTGGCTGATACCAGGCTAATTCGATGGTTTGGCCCTGGGACCAAATGATCAAATTAAAACAGAGTTATGGTGGCCATACATGGTTCAATCCACTTGTTTGGTGAGGTCGCCAAATGAGCAGATCATCTGCTGATATGCCCAACTATGGTGGCCGATACCGGGCTAATTCGATGGTTTGGCCCTAGAGCACCTGCTATGGCATTGCCCCCAGTATGGGAAAGCACTACAAAACTATGCCCAACTATGGTGGCTGATACCAGGCTAATTTGATGGTTTGGCCCTGGGACCAAATGATCAAATTAAAACAGAGTTATGGTGGCCATACATGGTTCAATCCACTTGTTTGATGAGGTCGCCAAATGAGCAGATCATCTGCCGATATGCCCAACTATGGTGGCCAATACCAGGCTAATTCCATGGTTTGGCCCTAGGGCCAAATGATCAAATTAAAACAGTAGGTATATGGGCCATCAGAACTAGGACCATATCAACTAGCTGAAGTGTCTAGGGCTACAATTAAAGTTACAGAGTTATGGTGGCCATACATGGTCCAATCCACTTGTTTGGTGAGGTGGCCAAATGAGTAGATCATCTGCATATATGCCCAACTATGGTGGCTGATACCAGGCTAATTCGATGGTTTGGCCCTGGGACCAAATGATCAAATTAAAACAGAGTTATGGTGGCCATACATGGTTCAATCCACTTGTTTGGTGAGGTCGCCAAATGAGCAGATCATCTGCCGATATGTCCAACTATGGTGGCCGATATCGGGCTAATTCGATGGTTTGGCCCTAGGGCCAAATGATCAAATTAAAACAGATGGGATATAGGCCATCAGAACTAGGACCATATCAACTAGTCAATGTGACCCCCCAATCCAATGAGAAAATCAAACCTGCCTGATCAAGATCTGGCCAATTTTAGACCAGATATTGGTAGGTTGCAGCGCTCGTCTGTGGGTAAGTGAATCTGAAGTCCAATCCACTTGTTTGTTGAGGTCACCAAATGAGCAGATCATCTGCCGATATGGCCACCTATGGCGGGTGATACCAGGCTAATTCAATGGTTTGGCCCTAGGACCAAATGATCAAATTAAAACAGAGTTATGGTGGCCATACATGGTCCAATCCACACAAGATCTGGGCAATTTTAGGCCAGATATTGGTAGGTTGGACCTGTTAAGGGTGCACATACATGGGCAGATAAGCTGCTGAATCTGTCTGAAAGACCCGGTAGCCCGCGTATGGCCACCTTTAGACAGTGTCGGACTGTGATGCCAGGGGCCCACCAGAAAACCTTGGACCATAGGCCCACTTTCTAAACTTTGATTCCTCCTCTCGTGCCTCAAACTTTTTATTATCCAGATCTCTTTTCCCTATTCTTCCATCTGTTTTTTCCATAGAGAAACAAGGAATGACCATGCAATTGGCCAAATAGTTAGAAGCAGGAGGGTCCACTGACACTGGGCCCACCGGGAGTTTTCTAGTATCCTGGTGGGCCAGGATGTATGTGGGCAAAATCTTATTATTTACAGAAACATAACAAGATTACTTTCCTGTATTTGTGATCATGTAAGAGGTTTATTCATCCCGCAAACTTTACTTGGAGCAATTTTGTAGTGCTTTCCCATACTGGGGGCAATGCCATAGCAGGTGCTCTAGGACTTTTATACAGACCATCAAATGTTTCCTGCTGGTTGCTATGGGTTTTTAGACCTGGTAAAAACCATGAGCCTATTATTTCTTTACTTCAGTAATCCCAGATATTTTGTGCACCTCCCACATTTTAACAAGGTGTGGCACAGTGACTGGAAAAACACTAGCGGGTAGATATGTCTCTTATGAGACACGACAGATGGGGAGATGTGTTCACTCAGAATGAAGAAGCCAACAGAGCTACTCACCTGGGAAAAGGGGGAGGAGCTATAAATGATCTTGGACGTCTAGGAAGTTGAAACCAGGAAGTGGGGGACCAACCAGTTTGAGAAAACTGAGGAGAAAGAAAGAATTAAAAATCTGTAATTTATGGAATAATGGGCCATAATAGATTAGGTTTTCTATCCATATGCCTATGTTATGTGCGAGAATATCTAGAATAGCAAACAAAGCCTATCCTGTTGGCCTTCAGAAAAGGCGGCCAGATATATCCAGGACAGGAAAAAACTTCAGGAGATACAAAAAAAAAAATATATATATATTTTTTAAAAAAGGCTAAATTTAGGCATGGGTTACATATACTGGCAGAACACTTTCATCAAGCATCCAGCTTTTCTTTCTGTCAATATACAGAATAAAAAGTCCTATTTCAAATGCTTTTAGCAATAGAACCGATGCTTTTAGCCATGAATGCTTTTCATTTGAGCATTCTGACCCTCAGCCATCGTGTAACTCCCAACTTTTAACTATTACCCTGATCAAGATCTCCCGAAATAAATACTTATTTGTGAAAATATATATATAGGTATGGGACCTGTTATCCAGAATGCTCCATACTTTGCCTACTAAAAATCATTTAAACATTAAATAAACCCAATAGGGCTGTTCTGCCCCCAATAAGGGGTAATTATATCTTAGTTGGGATCAAGTACAGGTACTGTTTTATAATTACAGAGAAAAGGGAATCATTTAACCATGAAATAAACCCAATAGGGCTGTTCTGCCCCAATAAGGGGTAATTATATCTTAGTTGGGATCAAGTACAGGTACTGTTTTATTATTACAGAGAAAAGGGAATCATTTAACCATTAAATAAACCCAATAGGGCTGTTCTGCCCCCAATAAGGGGTAATTATATCTTAGTTGGGATCAAGTACAGGTACTGTTTTATTATTACAGAGAAAAGGGAATCATTTAACCATTAAATAAACCCAATAGGGCTGTTCTGCCCCCAATAAGGGGTAATTATATCTTAGTTGGGATCAAGTACAGGTACTCTTTTATTATTACTGAGAAAAGGGAATCATTTAACCATTAAATCAACCCAATAGGGCTGTTCTGCCCCAATAAGGGGTAATTATATCTTAGTTGGGATCAAGTACAGGTACTCTTTTATTATTACTGAGAAAAGGGAATCATTTAACCATGAAATCAACCCAATAGGGCTGTTCTGCCCCAATAAGGGGTAATTATATCTTAGTTGCGGAATATTTTGCGAAACAGCGGCAAAATATTCACCACAATTAGAATTAATTGATTAATATGGAGTCTATGGGAGATGTCCTTTGCATAATTCAGAGCTTTCTCGAATCTCTATATCTGGATAACAGATCCCAACAAAACCCCCTCAACATTATTCCACCTATTCTTACCTATCCGTAATGATTTTAGTATTTATTGAACCAAACAAAAAATCAAATATCAATCACTGATCAATGTTCATGTTGACTGAAGTCCCAAGTCATCTGTAACCTTTGGTGTGTTAGACCACTCACTACTTCGGGGATCTGGGGTAATAAATTCTAGAGACAATGATAATTTATTTATTTATTTTTTGGTAAAGATTTAATCGGCCTATTAAATCGACCATCTCAAAAAGAAAATAGTATGGGGTCGGTAAAGAATCACACATGTATGGTAGATCTGACCTTTTTTCAATATCTCTGGATTTATCCTCTCCACCAGAGATTGCTCTAATAATTATTTTATTTTATGTACTACGTTTGGTTTTACTGGCCCTTTAAAAATAAGGGCTGTACAAATCATTTTCTGGTTTGCTCCCTGGGAATAACGCATTCAACTTGAGATTTGTCCATTTTTGGAGCTAATTATCTCTGGTTCTTGCATGTGTTATTTCCTAAGAGTTTCAAAATTCTATTCTTAGAGACCTTCTTGTTTACTTTGCAATTTACTGAACAAGTTGAAAGTCTGTTGATTGGAGTTTTCTGCCTCGTATAGGCCCCCAATGAGTCATTTGCACAAAGTTCTAATGGCCGTATTTTGCCAGCAATAATATCGCCAGTGAGCAGGTGTACCGGACATCTGGCAATATGCTTTGCTCTCTTTAAACTTGATTAAAGACCTTCTTAAACCCTCCAATGCTCGGCTTCCATGTTATGGGTAAGTAAACAGGACTGAGCGTTCCTCTCCTGAATAAAGAGGAATAAAAAGAATCAGCATGTTTACAGTTTGAATCAATAAGAGAAACCGATCCAAATTTAGTAAATCCATTGAACATTTAGATTAAGCCTTTCGCTATGGGGTAAGAAAACAGTACTTGTTATAATGCTGATAAAACATTTAAGGCACCAAGGAACCCAATAAAAGTGCAATTGACTACTCTTTACCATGCTTGAAGGTCACCTTGATGTTCTGTTTTAGACTGCTGAAACAAACTAATTCCACAAACCATCTGTTGGGAGGTTTCTTGCCAAAAAATAGTACTTTTCAAACAATTGCATATTGTCGGTTGAAAAAGACCAAGGTTGGGAAAAAAATTGTACAAAATGCCACTGTTTCAGATATGTGGTCTTAATGGAGTTCTCTGTTGAGAACCGTTTTTTAATCAAGGGTGTTCCTAGGATGAAAATAGATAAACGATTTACTCATGAAGATTGCTGATAATATAACAATCTAAACCTAGACTGCAACATTTCCCCAACAACAAGAGGGGGAAAAGAGACTTGATATTTTGGATTGATGGCCAACGTCCAGCAATGGAGATAGGCTAGATCTTGCTCCTCATTGGATAAGAAGCCAACTCTAGAGATGCAGAAAGCAGAGCCATTATGACGGGTTTATTTTTCCCCTACAGAACAAGATCATACTAGATCCCTTGAGCTTCAGGGAAGCAAGGTTCCCTAGAGATTCATTATGACTTGGGTTTATTTGTCCCCCTACAGAACAAGATCATACTAGATCCCTTGACCTTCAGTGAAGCAAGGTTCTCTAGAGATGCAGAAAGCAGAGCCATTAGGACTTTGGTTTATTTGTCCCCCTACAGAACAAGATCTTACTAGATCCCTTGACCTTCAGTGTAGCAATCTTTTCTAGAAAAGCAGAAAGCAGAGCCATTATGACTTGGGTTTATTTGCCCCCCCACAGAACAAGATCATACTATATCCCTTGACCTGCAGTGAAGCAAGGTTCTCTAGAGATGCAGAAAGCAGAGCCATTATGACTTGGGTTTATTTGTCCCCCTACAGAACAAGATCATACTAGATCCCTTGACCTTCAGTGAAGCAAGGTTCTCTAGAGATGCAGAAAGCAGAGCCATTATGACTTGGGTTTATTTGTCCCCCTACAGAACAAGATCTTACTAGATCCATTGACCTTCAGTGAAGCAAGGTTCTCTAGAGATGCAGAAAGCAGAGCCATTATGACTTGGGTTTATTTGTCCCCCTACAGAACAAGATCATACTAGATCCCTTGACCTTCAGTGAAGCACGGTTCCGCCCGTCTCTTGAAGAGAAGCTGGAAAGTATAATCAGTGGTGCGGCTCTAATGGCAGACTCCTCTTGCACACGCGACGACCGCCGAGAAAGAATCGTAGCCGAGTGCAACTCCGTCAGACAGGCCCTCCAGGATCTGCTGAGCGAGTACATGAACAATGTAAGTCAACAACCCAATCTCTTTCCTCTTGCTGTTTTTCATAGTTTGTTGATACTACAGGGTCATGGAGAGTTTTTTTTGGTCAATTTCAGATTAGTTTAGGGATTTTTGAAATAGTTCATGCAAAATCAACAGCTGTAGAATAATAATGAGTATTCTTGTTGCGATGAATCAAAATTCCCAAATAATTTCCATGATATAAACATGAGAAATTGGGGATATTGCACTCGTTTAGGGGTTGTTTGTAAATGGACCATGAAAACTAATGTCGCAATTTCTGAAAGTTTCTGAAATTTGTTATCCTTGAAAATGGTTTGTGGTGGTTTATTGGTAGAGATTTTGTAAGGGTTTTGTTTTTTTGATTCTCATGACATTAATGGTTAATAACAGCTAATAATGAACTGACGGCACTAATACTCCTAACCATTGACCCGTTTTTACATGTTATTGTAATATGAATCCAAATGATTGCTTTGTATGGTTCCTGCTTTCGACCAATTCCTAGATTCTGTTAAATCAGGGTTGAAGCTATTGCCGGGCTGGGGGACAGAAAATGTGATTAGTGTGGAGTCAGGGCCGGACCTATAAAGTACTGGGACCATTTAGGTGGGGCCCCCTACACAAGGTGTTGCCAGCTAGCCCAGGGTTCCAGTGCTGGGGGGGCAAATAGTCCCTGCCTCTCGCTCTGTGACTGATGGTGTAACCCCGCCCTTTCACCTCTCTTGTTCCATTGTCCCCCAACATTTCATGGCACAATGTGGCCCCCAAGCACTGGGTACTGACACCCCAAGTCTACTATATACAATCTGAGGCAGTGCCCTGGGGGTAGCAGTATGAATGTAGTGCCCACTTTGGGTTTAATGTCCCAGAACACATAGCAGTAGTATTGGCCAATCATTGTTGGGGATGGGCTAGGTAGCTTTATGTGTTTATTCCTCTGGTGTGGGGCCCCCATGGGTGTGGGGCCCTATTGGGCCCAATAGGTCCAAGTGGCCTAAGGCCAGCCCTGTGCGGAGTATTATTAGGAGAAATGATAAAAATATTGCTTCTTTATTATCATACTTATTTGTATTGTATAAAGGGTAAGACAAGATTCATTTTTTAGACAAAATTGATATTACTAATAATATAATAGGGGTCATTTACAACCACACGCCTACTTGTACATGGGCTTCCTGCCACCTTCAGTTCAGGTGGTAACTCCAAGGTTCCCATAGCAACCCGTGTCCTATGTGGCAGCAGAATTATTCCAAACCAATAGGGTATACATTGTATCACGCTTGCCCTGACCACCGGAAATGGTGCCAACCAGTTATGGGCAAAATAATTCGGGAGGCATCAGTTCGCCGTGAATTCACCATTGGTGGATTTTTTTTGCAATTTTGTGGATTTTTTTTTGTCACCCGCATCAACAAAACATTGTCCCACGTATAAAAAAAAGACGCATATCAAAAAATAGTCGAGCACGTCAAGAAAAAAGTTGCGTGCATCATTTTTTTTTACGTGCAACACTTGGAGGGGCCCCTGCGGGGCGAAGCAAAACGGCACAGATTCGCTCGACTACTAGTGCCAACCGAATTTCTCAAAGCAATTGTTTTCAATTTTGTGGCGATTATGACTATTGGTGAAAATTTCCGAAACTTCGTTTGACTTTGCCAAAAGATTGTCAAAAACTATGAAAACATTTGCGAAATTGTAAAATTACGAAAAAGTGTCTCCAAACCAGAAAAGCAAAATAAAATTGATGGCAAAATTCTAATAACAACGTCTTTTTTTTTTTTGGAAAACCTAACATGTGACTAGTGATGAGCGAATCTGTACCTTTCACAAAAAGATCCGCAAAACTTCAGAAAATATGCTAAACGGAAACATTTGTGAAACTTTACTTTTTTTGAAGTGCGCAACTTTATTTTTACTTGACCGCACCCGATTTGACTTGACCGTGCCTATTTTGATGCGGCCATGACTTTTTTTTTGATGTAACCACAGATTTGTCGTGGCAAAATTTTGCGGGTGTTTTGCTAAAACATTTGCTGATAGCGAAATGCAGAATTTCTTTGCGAATCAGTGCCTAATCAAAAAATTCGCTCATCGGTACCTATGACAAAATTCTAGAGCGAATACGCAAATACACTCGCTGCTGGCGACAAAATGAATTTCGCCACAAAACTTTACCAGGTAATAATTATTTTACGCATCAGGCGCACCTCCCCCTGGTGACCACAATGTAAGAATCATGGAAAAAACTGCATTGTGGGGAAAAAAACATCCAAATTCCATTTAGCCCATTGCGTTTGTGGTTGTAAATGACCCCTAATACGTCTTATAATAAGCTATTGTGCCCTCTAATATAATATATAATATACATTTCCCCCTTCTGTGTTTGTGTCTAATTCAAATAAAACCGTGTACAAAATCCTAATGCGGCCGCCAACACCTATTGTCATTCTACAGCCAACCCAAGCGCTATCATTTGTCGTGCTAATCCCAATTAATATGCTAAGGACATCCCGATAGTGGAATGAGTAAGATGTGCAAACGCTAATTAATCAGACAAGATAAGGGGAAACTCCTTCCTCTGGCGTTTTGAGATAATAAACCGCTCTCGTTTGTTAACATCATTTGTAGTTAAGAAGATGAACTTTGTTTGGTGATACAGATGGGGGTGTTTGTTGCTGCTTTGTTGTCCCTTCGCTAAATAGATTGCATCAAAATACCCAAAGTTGCCCAAGTTACCATCTATGAGAATGGCAAGTATCACGTTGTTCAAATGTTCATGGCAAATGCCTGTAAACCATTTCTCTTAATCACTAGATCCTTATTTTATTGAAGGACAATCAACGTTTGGCCAAGGGGTTTTGCTTATAGACCAAACGGTGCTACTAGAGGGCACCAAACCTTTACTGACTTGTTGCATCCTGAATCTTCATCCTACGAGTTAAAATGTCAGATACCTGCCAATTCAGCCATCCACGTTGAAGTCATTCAGTTGAAGGCCCATACAAGTGGAACTTTATGGAAAATAACATGGAGGAATCTCTAACTGAGCCCAGTATAGAGGGATAGTTGTGGAACTTTATGGAAAATAACATGGTGGTTTCTCTAACTGAGCCAAGTATAGAGGGATAGTTGTGGAACTTTATGGAAAATAACATGGCGGAATCTCTAACTGAGCCAAGTATAGAGGGATAGTTGTGGAACTTTATGGAAAATAAAATGGTGGTTTCTCTAACTGAATCCAGTATAGAGGGATCGTTGTGGAATTTTATGGAAAATAACATGGCGGAATCTCTAACTGAGCCCAGTATAGAGGGATAGTTGTGGAACTTTATGGAAAATAACATGGCGGTTTCTCTAACTGAGCCCAGTATAGAGGGATAGTTGTGGAACTTTATGGAAAATAACATGGCGGTTTCTCTAACTGAGCCCAGTATAGAGGGATAGTTGTGGAACTTTATGGAAAATAACATGGCGGAATCTCTAACTGAGCCCAGTATAGAGGGATAGTTGTGGAACTTTATGGAAAATAACATGGCGGTTTCTCTAAGTGAGCCCAGTATAGAGGGATAGTTGTGGAACTTTATGGAAAATAACATGGTGGTTTCTCTAACTGAGCCCAGTATAGAGGGATAGTTGTGGAACTTTATGGAAAATAACATGGCGGTATCTCTAACTGAGCCCATTATAGAGGGATAGTTGTGGAACTTTATGGAAAATAACATGGCGGTTTCTCTAACTGAGCCCAGTATAGAGGGATAGTTGTGGAACTTTATGGAAAATAACATGGCGGAATCTCTAACTGAGCCCAGTATAGAGGGATAGTTGTGGTACGTTATGGAAAATAACATGGCGGTTTCTCTAACTGAGCCCAGTATAGAGGGATAGTTGTGGAACTTTATGGAAAATAACATGGCGGAATCTCTAACTGAGCCCAGTATAGAGGGATAGTTGTGGAACTTTATGGAAAATAACATGGTGGTTTCTCTAACTGAGCCCAGTATAGAGGGATAGTTGTGGAACTTTATGGAAAATAACATGGCGGTTTCTCTAACTGAGCCCAGTATAGAGAGATAGTTGTGGAACTTTATGGAAAATAACATGGCGGAATCTCTAACTGAGCCCAGTATAGAGGGATAGTTGTGGAACTTTATGGAAAATAACATGGCGGTTTCTCTAACTGAGCCCAGTATAGAGGGATAGTTGTGGAACTTTATGGAAAATAACATGGCGGTTTCTCTAAGTGAGCCCAGTATAGAGGGATAGTTGTGGAACTTTATGGAAAATAACATGGTGGTTTCTCTAACTGAGCCCAGTATAGAGGGATAGTTGTGGAACTTTATGGAAAATAACATGGCGGTATCTCTAACTGAGCCCATTATAGAGGGATAGTTGTGGAACTTTATGGAAAATAACATGGCGGTTTCTCTAACTGAGCCCAGTATAGAGGGATAGTTGTGGAACTTTATGGAAAATAACATGGCGGTTTCTCTAACTGAGCCCAGTATAGAGGGATAGTTGTGGAACTTTATAGGAAATAACATGGCGGTTTCTCTAACTGAGCCCAGTATAGAGGGATTGTTGTGGAACTTTATAGGAAATAACATGGCGGTATCTCTAACTGAGCCCAGTATAGAGGGATTGTTGTGGAACTTTATAGGAAATAACATGGCGGTATCTCTAACTGAGCCCAGTATAGAGGGATAGTTGTGGAACTTTATAGGAAATAACATGGCGGTATCTCTAACTGAGCCCAGTATAGAGGGATTGTTGTGGAACTTTATGGAAATAACATGGAGGAATCTCTAACTGAGCCCAGTATAGAGGGATCGTTGTGGAACTTTATAGGAAATAACATGGAGGAATCTCTAACTGAGCCCAGTATAGAGGGATCGTTGTGGAACTTTATAGGAAATAACATGGAGGAATCTCTAACTGAGCCCAGTATAGAGGGATAGTTGTGGAACTTTATAGGAAATAACATGGCGGTTTCTCTAACTGAGCCCAGTATAGAGGGATAGTTGTGTATAAAGTGTTCATTTTCTGCAACTATTTATTTATAAAACAGTGGGCCTTCTTTGTCTTTAGTTTCCATGCAGTATAACATTTGAATCCCCTACAATTCCAGAGTAACAGCCCTATTGGGCAACCCCAATGTTGGTATGACTTTGCTTGCCACGTTCTGTCTTTTCTCCTTGGAATAGATTGGCTGAAGCTTTCAGAAAACACGTGTATGATTATTATTTTGCATAATCGCTCCCTGAAATTGCTAGAGATGTCATGCCCAAGTTTTTACGCTTTTTAAGCTCAGAGCACAACAAATGGTAATTTTCCACATCTAATTGAAAGTCGAGCTAATTGGTAAATTAGAATTTCTGTGGGAAATCCAAAAGCTTCTTGGCGTGACCTTTCAGTAGTATAAAAACATAGAAAATCGGTGAATGTGCAAGGCTGGTTTTGGGGGGCAAGATAATTTTATATGTTTTTATTGTTTTCTGTAAATTGTGCCAAAACCCAATCATGAAGGTTAATAAATAAGCCCCTTAGTGAAGTCAGGTGCCATAGGGTAGGCAGGGGCAGTGAATGAACCTATGGTCAAACCATGGAATCAGCTCAAAACTTCTCAACTCAGTGGTTTATAGACCTAAAGCACAAGGGGAGATTTCCAGCATATCAAATGGCTGGGGAGGAGTCATGCAGTCATAAACCACTTTCCAGAAATGGTCCAGAAAGTGCCCAAAGGTAGATGGAGCCTTGTCTACCTAGTCCTGGCCCTTATGGACAGTGAGTGATTCTGCTGGGTCCAATAGCAACCTTTCCACTCATGGCTAATCCTGTACTTTTCACGTTACTAGCTGGGGGGTCAGTAAGTTAAATGGCCAGCATAGAAAATGGCTGGCGAGGAGTCATGCAGTCCTAAACTGCTTTCCAGAAATGGCCCATAAGGTGCCCAAAGGTAGATGGAGCCTTCTCTACCTAGTCCTGACCCTTATGGTAAATGAGTGATTCTGCTAGCTCCAATAGCAACCATTCCACTCATGGCTAATCCTGTACTCTTCACGGGGTCAGTATAGTAAATGGCCAGCATATCAAATGGCTGGCGAGTAGTCATGCAGTAATACACCGCTTTCCAGAAATGGTCCAGAAAGTGCCCAAAGGTAGATGGAGCCTTGTCTGCCTAGTCCTGGCCCTTATGGTAAATGAGTGATTCTGTTGGGTCCAATAGCAACCATTCCACTCATGGCTAATCCTGTACTCTTCGTGTTACTAGCTGGGGGTCAGTATGGTTGCCATGGGAGACAATCACGGTGGTTTAGAGAATCTGTATTGTGCCTCTAACCTCAATTATCATTTTTTTAACCTTACAACTTCTACTTATTTAGGTGTAATGGGGAGGAGACATTTTTTAGGTGGGGACCCTGTTGTCCTTCATCGTTTCCCCATTGCATCTCACTGGTATACTTGCTAGGGACGCACCAAATCCACTACTTTTGGATTCAGTCGAATCCTGCGTGAAAAATTTGCCTGAATCCCGAACCAAAGTTCTAACTTCCGTGTTCATGTAACAACAAGTCATGTGATTTGAAGGATTTGGTTGGGCCAGCCACTTGGATTAGGCCAAATCCAAACCCTAAACGGAATCCTAGATTCGGTGCATCCCTAATACTTGCATTTTTGTCAGTTCTTCTTGCTGTTTAATTGCATATTTTAGTCTCCATGGCAGCACCCGTTGCTTCACCAATCACAACGTTTCTCAATGACTCTAATTACAAACCAGAATGGCCGTAAACCAACAGATTTGTGAAGTTGGCCATACACAACCCTAGCGGTAGTGGTAAAACCCAAACGCACCAAAAGGTTGCGCGATTGGTCGAAAGTGACCGGGTAGTCGGCAGCCAATATCTGCCGGTGCCTTCAGCATAAATAGCAAAAATACAAATGGCTTCAGGAACTTTCCAGAATTCCTCATTTGTGTATTTGTCATTCCATGGGAATAAACACAGCGAAGCCCCAGATCCGACTCCTTTCTGTTTACACAAACCCTTTGCCTGAGAGCAAAATCATCACCAGGTCTTCAATGAGCTCGAAAAACAAACAAACAAACAAGCCGGATTCCTATTTGTTTGGAGCCATTTCTGTAGAACGATAGTCGAGATTATTGAACAAACACAGAGCGGCTGGATGTACAATACGTATAAACGCGCGTCTGATCTATTTTATTTCTAAGATTATTTATACAGGGAAGGAACGCGCCATACGGTGATTCTGTTGGGGAAAATAAACATAGACGAGTGTTATTGGCCATCGGTCTATATGGCAATATGTATCAATGTTATCCTCGTTGGAAAATATCCTATAAATAAAGTGCAATGATATGTTTTGCTTAGTGACGTATTGACTGTAAATCAATTGAATGCTACTATAGCCGCCTGTTTGCAAAGCGAAGCCAAGGTTTCATTTAAAGAGAAGGTTACGAGTTTTATGTGCGAGCCGGTAATTACTAAAGGCATTACCCATCATGCAATGCCATGGCCTCTCTCTGTTGGGTTCTGTAGGACTTGCCTTCAGTCGTATCGCTCCAAGCGTGGATTGTGTGTGTGTGTCAAGTGGCACTTGTATCAGATTAATGTGAGTCAGGACCAACGTCACTGAGCCTCGGGGGCTTTTGTGGTGGGAGAGAATGTTATGTACAAGGCTGCACCCTGTAGCTTGTGGGCTATTGTGTGAAAGTGTTACATAAGCGCACATTGTCTGGCTTTGTTAGGCTCTGTTGTAAGCGTAAGGTCAAAGGGAGTGTGTTGCCTTTTGCAAAGTGCTTATTCGTTAGCAAAACCGGGAGCTTTTACTTTGCCTTGGAAATGTGGCTAATGGATTACCATGTATGGCATGGCTAACCTGTAAAATATATCCTTATTATTAATGTCATTCAGATAGAAATGTTGCTTAGTGATGCCACTTGTGTTACATGATTCATTGGAACATACAATGAAAAATGTGCCTTTATACAGGCACAGAACCCCCTTAATGACTTCTAATATCCTTATCATTTACAGTAGGGGGTACATTATCCCTTATAATACATGAGTGATACTCAGAGTTCCCTGTATAACTCAGCCTGCAGCCTTGTGCCTTTATATGGGCACAGAACCCCTCAGTGACTGCTAATATCCTTATCATTTACAGTAGGGGGTACATTATCCCTTATAATACATGAGTGATACTCAGAGTTCCCTGTATAACTCAGCCTGCAGCCTTGTGCCTTTATATGGGCACAGAACCCCTCAGTGACTGCTAATATCCTTATCATTTACAGTAGGGGGTACATTATCCCTTATAATACATGAGTGATACTCAGAGTTCCCTGTATAACTCAGCCTGCAGCCTTGTGCCTTTATATGGGCACAGAACCCCTCAGTGACTGCTAATATCCTTATCATTTACAGTAGGGGGTACATTATCCCTTATAATACATGAGTGATACTCAGAGTTCCCTGTATAACTCAGCCTGCAGCCTTGTGCCTTTATATGGGCACAGAACCCCTCAGTGACTGCTAATATCCTTATCATTTACAGTAGGGGGTACATTATCCCTTTTAATACATGAGTGATACTCAGAGTTTTCGATGTTGCTCCCAGTGGCCTCAAAGTAGGTGCCCATCTTTAAATTTCTGACTTGGAGACAAGTTTTGGAAGCCCAGAGACACAGTTTTACCCCAAGCAGAGCCTCCTACAGGCCAGCAGTCCCCATGGGGCTACCAAATAGCCAATCACAGCCCTTATTTTGTATCCTCAAGGAACTTTTTCATGCTTGTGTAGCTCACCAACACTTTTTACACCTGAGTGTAGCCCATGAGTAGAAAAGGTTGGGGATGTTGAGAAGCAAAGACCACTACAAAGATATAGAAGGTGTTAGTACCCTCAGTACTCATGTAGTAATAGTTGTAGGCTTCTTAGCAGATGGGTGCTTCTGGGGCATCTTTGGGTCCTCGGTAGTTTAATGATTTTGGATTCTGGTTTATGGCACAGGAAGATTGAAAGACCCCACCACTGAGGGGGAAAAGCAAATAGAATTGTTTTCGAAGAGAAGTCTTCTCCTACTGCGATGTACAATTTTAAACCAAACCTTTTCCAAACCTAATGCCGTGACCCTTTAATACAGTTCCTCATGTTGTGGTGACCCCCAACCATAAAATTATTCCTAAGACCATCGGAAATATGTGTTTTCCAATGGTCTTAGGCGACCCCTGTGAAAGGGTTGTTCGACCCCCAAAGGGGTCCAGACCCACAGGTTGAGAACCGCCGATCTAGAATATTTCACTTTGCAGTTTTTTTTTGGTTAAATAAAGATGCCCATCTTCCTATGGGGATATGAATAAAACCAATGAGATCAAAGGGCACAAAACGCTACAAAACACAGTCGCGGGCATATTTAGTCTTCAAAGCACAGAACATTTTAACCACTTCGATCCAAAGAAATACGTGAGCGCAGATCCTTTTGGACTACATGAAATATCTCTGCATCCCTGGGGGTCGTGGGCATGCCCAGGGTATTGCCCATGGATCTGCCTTGGCTTCTGTAACAGCCCTCGGCTTAACCCCTACTAAGGGCAGCTGTTACCTACATGCCCCTCTCATGTGGCAAAGGGCAATTGGCTCCTAATTAGGGGCACAAGTTCTTTACATATGGGTCTGATTTTGCTCCCCTTGGCACTAGTATCTCCTGCCCATAGTAAGTGAGTCTTTAAATCCTTCATAAATTCCCCCTTTACTACCATCCCTTGCAACCGCCTCAGCATATCAGCATTTATTCTTCTTTCAGAACGAATTTGTAAATCAAATCATTTGAGAGTCGACATCGCCGCTGGGTGAAATAATGAACTTTCAATAACAAATGTGCACTCGGCATTCAGCGGCACTTTCTCCTCTGATTGCACATTTCAGGGGGTATTGTTCTGCTAAAAACCTGCTTTTTTTCCTTTTGTTGCCCTGAACAATGTGTTAAAGGTACCAACCTTGAAATTACTCGTATACTTCCAGTAACGCATTCTGTTCAAATCTGTTTAGCAAATTGGAACATAACCAGAAATTTGTCTTTGGTGAGATTAGCCTTTGGCGCGAGAGAGAGAGAGAGAGAGAGAGAGCTTGGCTAATAGGCTGCGCTTTACTAACGCTCTGGCTCTAACGTTCTCTGGGCTCGAACACAATAACATTTCAATTCAAGCACAAAAGAAATACAGGTTAAGAAGTAAATTAAATAAATGAACATTTATGAACACTAATGCACTTTATTGCTCCTTTTCTCTTACATCATAGAGTTAGATGACAATATTACAGGATATCATAGCATAGGATACCTCCACCTTATATACATTGGAACCATTCAGTTTGACCAACTGTCTATAGCAGTGATCCCCAACCAACCAGTGGCTCGCGAGCAACATGCTGCTCACCTCCCCCAACCAGTGGCCTCAAAGTAGGAGCCATTTTTACATTTCTGGCATGAACACAAGTTTAGGAAACCCAGAGACTGTCTTACTCCCAGCAGAACCTCTTGAAGCCCAGCAGTCCCTATGGGGCTACCAAATAGCCAATCACAGCTCTTCGCTGGCATCTCCAAAGGACTTTTTTCATGCTTGTGTGGCTCGCCAACACTTTTTACATCTAAGTAAACAAGGTTGGGGATCCCTGGTCTATAGAATAGGATTTGAGAGCTCAGATCTCTCTCGTTACATAGAGTCCCTAGTGCACAATCCAACCATTCATTGGGTGCAAACAGTTATCAGAACTTTGACTTGTACATACAGTTAGGACATCATAGGACAGAATACCTGTATGTACTGGTGCCCTAGAGTTGGACCAACTGTCTATAGAATAGGAAGGAGAGCTCACATCTGTACAGCGGCACGGACATCCCTTGAGCTTTGTTGAAGCCCTGAGAAAGTTACACCTTGCTGACATTATGGTGCAACCAGGTAATTTCAGTAGTGTAGGATTATACACTTGGGGTTGATTTATCAATGGATGAGTTTGTTTTTTCTTCTAGATTCAAGTCTTTTTGTGTTTAAATAATTTGACTTGGGGTTATGATTCCAGAACTCAAATGGTATTTATTAAGTGCAATAAAATCTGAAAATTTGCCATCTAAAAGCTTGTTAGTTTCTATAGAAGTCAATGGGAGCTGTCGAGCCATATTGTCAAGTTTCTACAGCTCAAAGCTCGAAAAATTTGAGATAGTCAGACGGGTTCCCCTTATTACTAAATTAACGACCATTCGATATGTGAGTTTATTCGATTTAGAAAAACAAACTTAAATTAAGCCCCATAGAATTGCACATTCAGTTAGGATATCATAGGGCGGGATACCTCTATATATTGTTGTCATTCAGTTGGACCAGCTGCCTATAGAATACGATGGGAAAGCTTGTATTAGTACAGTGTATTAGTACAGTGGCATTACGACCTGTTGAGCATAATGCTACCAGATACATTCAGTAGTGTTGGATCATACACATAGGGGCACATTTACTATGGGTCGAATCCGAGTCCGAATGGAAAAAATTCGGATTGGAAACAAACGTTTTGCAACTTTTTCGTATTTTTTGCGATTTTTTCGTCGACTTTACGACTTTTCGGAAATTATCGCGAGTTTTTCGTTACCAATGCGATTTGCGCGAAAAAACGCGAGTTTTTCGTAGCCATTCCGAAAGTTGCGATTTTTCGTAGCGTTAAAACTTGCGCGAAAAGTTGCACTTTTTTCATAGCGTTAAAACTTAAAAGGCGCAACGTTTTGCGCAAGTTTTAACACTACGAAAAAAATCGCAACTTTTTGCGCAAGTTTTAACACTACGAAAAAATCGCAACTTTCGGAATGGCTACGAAAAACTCGCGTTTTTCCGCAAAAATCGTATTGGTAACGAAAAAGTCGCGATAATTTTCCGAAAAAATCGCAAAATACCGATCATTACGAAAAAAACGCAATCGGACGCATTCGGCCCGTTCGTGAGTAAGTAAATGGGCCCCTTAGAACATTGAATTTCACATTGGCTTGCACACTATCCAATTAGGCTAGAGCAGAAAAGGGCGTTGTCCTGGTTATAAGAGGGCCCTGAAAATGATACCCTTCCATCAATCTCAATCTATTGAACTGATCCATTTGTATCCTAGCAACATGTATCCCAACACCCCAAGAGCGAGTATCTAGTTTCATTTGACCGTATTTGACAAATTATGGCAAAGGGACCACGTTTTGGGGAGAAGGGGGGGGGGGTTGCCATGAACACAATGAAACAGGGATCCTCAAACTAAGGCCGTGGGGCGGATACGGCCCACCAAGGTCATTTACTCGGCCCCTGCTGCGTCCTCACCCCTGACTACAACCTGTCTGCCTCAGCTTGGTCCTCAGCCCAGCTGGGGCACATAGGTAGTAGCCAGGGGTGGGTGGGGAGCAGGGGGGGCTGTAATTTGAGGAATGACTATAGTTTGGCCCCCCAACAGTCTGAGGGACTGTGAACTGGCCCCCTGTTTAAAAAGTTTGAGGACCCCTGCGATAAAAGTACATCTTGTAGGGCAGGGATCCCCAACCGTTTGTACCCATCAGCCACACTCAATTGTAAGAAGAGTTGGGGAGCAACACAAGTAGGGATGCACCGAACTTAGGCCAAATTCGAACCCTGCCGAAAAAGGTTAAATCCTGGCCAAATACCGAACCGAATCCTGGATTCGGTGAATCCCTAAACACAAGCATGAAAAATGTTCATGAGGGTGCCAAATAAGGGATGTGATAGGCTATTTGGTAGCCCCTATGGGGATTGGCAGCCTATAGGCTCTGTTTGGCAGTACAACTGGTTTTTATTCAACCAAAACTTGCCCCCAAGTCAGGAATTCAAAAATAACTCCCTGGTTTGGGGGCACTGAGAGCAACACCCAAGGGGTTGGGGAGCAACATGTTGCCCCTGAGCCACTGGTTGGGGATCACTGCTGTAGGGAATAGGTTAAACTTTTCTGTATAAATGTACATTTTAAAAAGAACCTACCCTTTAAATAAGCGGCCAATGGATAAATAAGACTGTTACTATTCCGCTCATGCCGTTACAGAGAGACAGAGAGAAAGCAATTTCTACAGCCCCGGTTTGTTTCGCATCTCGACTGACACTTTATCATCACAGAGATTACGAAGCCTCAATTTCACTCGCTTGGTATCTTTGTTAGAATATTACAGTTGCAGGTACTCGAATGCAGATATTTCCCTCTCCTGGAAACCCTTCTCGGCAAAGCAACGCCACTCGCCTTCTGGAAATCCGAAGCAGTAATGGAAAGGGGGTGACTCACCGAGACGGGGCCCGCGGGGGCGTGGGTGGCATATTGGATTACTCACAGGCGCTAATTGCATTTATCGCGGGTGGATGTTGAGGAGTTCAGGTGTTATATTTATAATATAATTGTATTAGTAATAATGTGATCAGAAGGAAACCAGAGAACTGTGATATTTTATTGCCACTCTGTCATGGTTCCAAGAATACCTAGTGGGGGTAACTCCAAATTTCTCCATTGATGACCTTCAAGTAGTGTTGGCATCCAAGGCAATACAACCTGGCACCCCCCAGCATGCCCTCTGCCTGCCAGTACCACAACATTCCCCACCACAACTGCCACCAAACCTCCCCAGTCAGTCTATTCCCCCACTCACAGCTGTCACTTGCTCAATTTCTCACCCCTTCCTGCTTGGCATTTGCTTGGTCATTCCATTGGTCAGTCACCATCCAATCACTAGGAACTGAACCCCCTCTGCAGCTGCATTTAGGTGCATCCCTAGGTCCAGCCTTGGTATCTTGGAAAGCTAATAAGCATTTTCCCTAAGGGTGAAGACACACAGAGCTACTAATAGCAGCTACTTGTCATGGCTACTAAAATACACAATGCTGATCATTTACTGATAATTGTCTCTACGTGTGTTTAGCAGAGGCAATTCTCAGTATTGTCTATGGCAGGGGATTTTCTGGCATTTAGTAGCCGTGACAAGTAGCTGCTACTAAGTAGCTCCATGTGTTTTCACCCTAAATCTTAACCTAACCCTGCTGCAAACCTATCACTCATGCTGCATGTCCCAAGCCAATAGCAAGTCCAGTTGGATGTACCAACGGAAATTTGTTGGTAGCCAAGTGAGTTGATGGTTACTCCAACCTTAAACAAAAATACTCCATGGATGTCCACTATATTTTGAATTTATTTGTTATTGGCAAGAAATGTCAAGAAAACATTACATTTTGCACCTTTCTAGTGACCAGTTCTATAGTTTATCAAACTGGTATGGGATCTGTTATCCAGAATGCTTGGGACCTGGGATTTTCTGGATGAGGTTTTTTTTTCTGTAATTTGGATCTCCATACCTTAAATCTACTAAAGAATCATGTAAGCATTAAAGGAACAGTAACACCAAAAAATGAAAGTGTATAAAAGTAACTAAAATATAATGTGCTGCTGCCCTGCACTGGTAAAAGTTGTGTGTTTACTTCAGAAAGTCTACTATAATTTATATAAGTAAGCTGCTATGTAGCCATGGAGGCAGCCATTCAAAGGAGGAAAGGCACAGGCACATAGCAGATAGCAGATAAAACACCATTGTATTCTACAGAGCTTATCTGTTATCTGCTATGTAACCTGTGCCTTTTCTCCTTTTTTCCAGCTTGAATGGCTGCCCCCATGGCTACACAGCAGCCTATTATATAAATTATAGTAGGGTTAATGTAGCAAACACACCAGTTTTACCAGTGCAGGGCAACAGTGCATTATATTTTTATTATTTTAAAGCTCTTTCATTTTTTGGAGTTACTGTTCCTTTAATTAAACCCAATAGGATTGTGTTGCCTTCAATAAGGATTAATTATATCTTAGTTGGGATCAAGTACAGGTACTGTTTTATTATTACAGAGAAAAGGGAATCATTTAACCATTAAATAAACCCAATAGGGCTGTTCTGCCCCAATAAGGGGTAATTATATCTTAGTTGGGATCAAGTACAGGTACTGTTTTATTATTACAGAGAAAAGGGAATCATTTAACCATGAAATAAACCCAATAGGGCTGTTCTGCCCCAATAAGGGGTAATTATATCTTAGTTGGGATCAAGTACAGGTACTGTTTTATTGTTACAGAGAAAAGGGAATCATTTAACCATTAAATAAACCCAATAGGGCTGTTCTGCCCCAATAAGGGGTAATTATATCTTAGTTGGGATCAAGTACAGGTACTGTTTTATTATTACAGAGAAAAGGGAATCATTTAACCATTAAATAAACCCAATAGGGCTGTTCTGCCCCAATAAGGGGTAATTATATCTTAGTTGGGATCAAGTACAGGTACTGTTTTATTATTACAGAGAAAAGGGAATCATTTAACCATGAAATAAACCCAATAGGGCTGTTCTGCCCCAATAAGGGGTAATTATATCTTAGTTGGGATCAAGTACAGGTACTGTTTTATTATTACAGAGAAAAGGGAATCATTTAACCATGAAATAAACCCAATAGGGCTGTTCTGCCCCAATAAGGGGTAATTATATCTTAGTTGGGATCAAGTACAGGTACTGTTTTATTATTACAGAGAAAAGGGAATCATTTAACCATGAAATAAACCCAATAGGGCTGTTCTGCCCCCAATAAGGGGTAATTATATCTTAGTTGGGATCAAGTACAGGTACTGTTTTATTATTACAGAGAAAAGGGAATCATTTAACCATTAAATAAACCCAATAGGGCTGTTCTGCCCCCCAATAAGGGGTAATTATATCTTAGTTGGCTACTTAGTACAGGTACTGTTTTATTATTTATACGAATTATAAACTCCTGTACTAATCAGAAATAGTTAAAAAATGATTGATTATTTAAATCCATTAAAAGCATTAACAACCCCATATGGATATCCCAACGCATTTCATGTATAACCAGCATTCAATAGTGCTGGGTAAGCATGAAACGCATTTTTTTCCCCATATAACAGATCCCAGTACCTGTACAATAAAGTACAAGCAATACACTTTAATACCTCACTACCTCGAGTCTGGTAGAAGACAAGTAGAAGTTGCTACTTTTTTGGCTTATACATATTTTATAGATCTGTTCCTGGGCTGAATCCTCCAGCTGAGTGTTTTCTGTACCTAATTGAAGTCTGGTCAGTCCTTTACTCGGGATTTGATTGTAAAGGTGGCTAAAAGGACGGGGGCTTTGCTGCACAATGCACTGTATGACCTTCAGTTTAAGTCGAAAAAGCGGCATTTTGCTTCATCCATCGACGCGTTCCATTCAGGAGGTAACCGTGGCTACAGACCAGGAATCTCTTAGGCTTAACTGTATATAGTGGGCAGATCTAGGTAATCCATATGTCTATAGCACACACAGATATAATATGTCTATTGGGTTCATATTAGCTACATTTCCCAGAATCCCCCATGCAGTTTATCCACCGCTGGAGGCCACCGTAAGCCACATAGATAGGCCGAGAAGCTTTATGGCTTAATAAATACAGGCTGGAAGACTTTCTACAACCGACTGCAGGTTAAAGCCCCTCCGTTCCCATTCCCCGTTGGCTCCGCGCCAACGTGGCTTTTCTCCTGTTTGAGTTTGAGCAGAACTGTCAATATGGCTGATATTAAAAATACTGTCTGTTGTCCTACAGTAATTTGACTGCTTGTTAAAGGAACATGTAATTTTATTACGTTGCTGCTTCACGTAGTGAAAATAAATGGCGCGTTCCCCCCCGTCATAAATACAGTAAACATCATAAATTTCCAATTTTCCCAGCAATAAACTGTCTCGCGCAACCTCTCGGAAATCCCATTTGACACATGAAAATGCAAAAACGCTGCTTCCTTTTTATCAGCCGCTATTTACTCTCCCGCAGCCATTTTACTTCCAATTTCAGCCGGGGACTAATGAAAACAGTGACAGGTATCCGCTCTATTAGTAGGGGGAAACAAATGGGAGTTCTGGCAGCCAACGTGTGACTGACGAGGCCAAATAGGAAAAGGCCGACGTGCTCCTGTCTCATAGACGTCGCCTGTTCTATCATCAGATGGAATATTATGGACAGAGCACGAGGCTCCGGTCTAGGAATTCTGTTTAATATGAACCCCCCTACTCAGGGGACCCCCAACCTTTCTTACTCATGAGCCTCAGTCAAATGTAAAACGACTTGGGGAGCAACACAAATACCCATAGACACCATAAAAGTTCATGGAGGAGCCAAATAAGGGCTGTGATTGGCTATTAGTAGTGATGGGGTAATCTGTCCTGTTTCACTTTGCCGGAAAATTTGTGAATCTTTCCAATAATTTGCGAAACGGTGAAAAATTAGCGAAACGGCGAAAATGTCACGCGGAGAAAAAAATTTGTCGCCCTCAACTATTCTTTTGATGCACAACTATTCTTTTGACGCCCGCGACTATTCTTGCAAAATTTTTGGACGCGCGACTATTCTCTTGACGCCCACGACTGTTCTTGTGACAATTTTTGGACGCGCGACTATTCTCTTGACCCCACGACTATTCTTGTGACAATTTTTGGACGCGCGACTATTCTCTTGACGCCCACGACTGTTCTTGTGACAATTTTTGGACGCGTGACTATTCTCTTGACCCCACGACTATTCTTGTGACAATTTTTGGACGCGCGACTATTCTCTTGACGCCCACGACTGTTCTTGTGACAATTTTTGGATGCGCGACTATTCTCTTGACACCCACAACTATTCTTGTGACAATTTTTGGACGCACGACTATTCTCTTGACGCCCACGACTATTCTTGTGACAATTTTTGGACGCACGACTATTCTCTTGACGCCCACGACTATTCTTGTGACAATTTTTGGACGCGCGGCTATTCTCTTGACGCCCACGACTATTCTTGTGACAATTTTTGGACGCGCGGCTATTCTCTTGACGCCCACGACTATTCTTGTGACAATTTTTGGACGCGCGGCTATTCTCTTGACGCCCACGACTATTCTTGTGACAATTTTTGGACGCACGACTATTCTCTTGACGCCCACGACTATTCTTGTGACAATTTTTGGACGCGCGGCTATTCTCTTGACGCCCACGACTATTCTTGCGACAATTTTTGGACGCGCGACTATTCTCTTGACACCCACAACTATTCTTGCGACAATTTTTGGACGTGCGACTATTCTCTTGACGCCCACGACTGTTCTTGTGACAATTTTTGGACGCGCGACTATTCTCTTGACCCCACGACTATTCTTGTGACAATTTTTGGACGCGCGACTATTCTCTTGACGCCCACGACTGTTCTTGTGACAATTTTTGGACGCGCGACTATTCTCTTGACGCCCACGACTATTCTTGTGACAATTTTTGGACGCACGACTATTCTCTTGACGCCCACGACTATTCTTGTGACAATTTTTGGACGCACGACTATTCTCTTGACGCCCACGACTATTGTTGTGACAATTTTTGGACGCGCGGCTATTCTCTTGACGCCCACGACTATTCTTGTGACAATTTTTGGACGCGCGACTATTCTCTTGACGCCCACGACTATTCTTGCGACAATTTTTGGACGCGTGACTATTCTTTTGGACACGCGACTATTCTCTTGACACCCACAACTATTCTTGTGACAATTTTTGGACGCGCGGCTATTCTCTTGACGCCCACGACTATTCTTGTGACAATTTTTGGACGCGCGACTATTCTCTTGACGCCCACGACTGTTCTTGTGACAATTTTTGGACGCGCGACTATTCTCTTGACGCCCACGACTATTCTTGTGACAATTTTTGGACGCGCGACTATTCTCTTGATGCCCACGACTATTCTTGTGACAATTTTTGGACGCGCGACTATTCTCTTGACGCCCACGACTATTCTTGTGACAATTTTTGGACGCGTGACTATTCTTTTGGACACGCGACTATTCTCTTGACACCCACAACTATTCTTGTGACAATTTTTGGACGCGCGGCTATTCTCTTGACGCCCACGACTATTCTTGCGACAATTTTTGGACACGCGACTATTCTCTTGACGCCCACAACTATTCTTGTGACAATTTTTGGACGTGCGACTATTCTCTTGACGCCCACAACTATGCTTGCGACAATTTTTGGATGTGCGACTATTCTCTTGACGCCCGCAACTATTCTTGCGACAATTTTTGGACGCGCAACTATTCTTGCGACGCGTGCTGAATTGTTTTATTCGTTTCGCGAAACAATCCACCAATGGTGAAACGCTCAAATTTGCTACAAATCCATGCCTGGTGAAACATTTCGCCCATCACTAGCTATTAGGCAGCCTCTATGCACCCTATCAGCTTACAGGGGCTTTGTTTGGTAGGAAATCTTGTTTTTATTCAACCAAAACTTGCCCCCAAGTCAGGAATTCAAAAATAACTCCCTGGTTTGGGGGCACTGAGAGCAACATCCAAGGGGTTGGGGAGCAACATGTTGCCCCTGAGCCACTGGTTTGGGATCACTGGCCCTATTTCTCCATCCGACTGTATATGAATCTTTCAATGGGCCAGACACTTGGTTGAGCCTACAAAGCTTTGAGCCCACCATTTTGAATTCTTTATCTGTCGTGTAGGAAGTGGTTTTCATACTTTTTGCTTTTAAGATGCCCCCCCCATCGCTGTGCCACATTTGGTCATAGCCCAAAACTAGAAAAACAATATTTGCCAGGTCTGTGGAGGCAAAGAAAGTTGACTGATATTTTATACAAGTTGTTCTAGGAATGGGGGGTGTTTCGGTGGAAGTCTGTTGGGCTATTGACTCAGATTCTGTTAATGCCTATAAGAGGGGCCTGGATGAGTTCTTGATCAATCAGAATATCCAAGGCTATTGTGATACTAATATCTACAGTTAGTACTAGTGGTTGTATATATAGTGTATGTATGTGAGTGTATAGATTGGTAGGTGTGGGTTAGGTGTGCTGGGTTTACTTGGATGGGTTGAACTTGATGGACACTGGTCTTTTTTCAACCCTATGTAACTATGTAACTATGTAACTATGTAACCTGCTGTGGGAACCCCGGAATCAGGGCCGGAACTAGGGGTGGGCAGAAGAGGCAACAGTGAAGGGGCGCTAGGCAGGTACCTCTGTTGCTACCCTGAGTCCGGGATCTCTTACCCCAACATTTCCTGGTGCTCCCTCCCTACACAGCATCTGCGCACCTTGCGCTCCCTCCACTACCGGCGTCCCCGCGTGTGCACGCGCAGGGAGAAAAGGGGGGGGGATGGGGGGGCAAGGTGGCCGGCCGGGTCGCCTAGGGTGCCTGGCCGACTTAGCCCACTTGTGCCCAGAATTATTGCCACATTCACACTGGTGGTAATCCAGGGTTCCAAGTGTCAGTAGGCACATTCATAAGAGCAGACTTGGGGGCCAAAATGGCACTTAGTACAGTAAAGTGCAAGGAGCATGTTTGGGGGCAAGTACCTTTTCGAAATACAGTAGAACTGCCATTTTACCTTTTTCAGAGGACCAGGAAAAAAAAGGGATCAGGGAAATATATTATGCTTGATATATTGGTGGGATCACACAAAATGGTGCAAAATGAGGAAAACCAGGATGTAAAATGAGGTTTCACTGTAATATTAAAACACACCGAAATGTGCATCAATTGTTTGTGTCTGAACCACGTGTAGGCCGAACCAAATTGGCCTGGGGGCCAACCATTAGGTCCCAATGTGGGTCTATGGAGATCTGTTTAGAGAGGGCCTCATCAATAGGTCTTCTACAGAACAACTCCAAGTGTCCCCCCCAAACCGTTGCCAGTTTAGATCTATCCTGGGGGTTCAAAATATTTCTTTTGTCTCTGATTTATATTGTAAACATATTTCTGTACTCTATAGCCTTAACGTTCTAATTCAATAAGAGCAGAGGGGGCTCCAGCCTGGACATACAAGTAGGACACCAACCTCCTCCTTATTGGAGATTTCTCGTGCAACCAAGTCGACCAAATAAAATGAAAGAGGGATAAGGAAAGGTTGGGCAATTACGAGTCTCTCCTCATCACAGTAATTTCTCTCCTGAGATGTTTTCACTTAATTGAACCATAAAGGAAGTGTGTGGCTACGACGAGGGAAAGTAGTTCTACACAATGAGCTCTGAGGGAGCGAGGCAAGGTTATGGAGATATGGGCATTAGAGACCAGTCATTTAACCACACAAAGATGTATAGATGAAGCTCTAATGGCCGTTTATGCTTATGGGACATGCAGGATAAGCGTTACACAAAGTACTCGGAGCCATTAGAGGCCGAGGGGCTCATCTCAGAGCTGCCTTATTTTATGTGTGATTTATGTCTGCAATTTCATCAGATGTGGGCTGCTAAATAGACTACTAATTAGTCTGGATTTGGCTTTGTGCTGCAATGAGGCCATTAACTCTTGTTCTCCTAGCATTGATATAAATATCCTGCCCCACAACCCATCTTACATAGACGCCATTGCACCATAGGTTATTCTGCATTACATATCTCTGTATAACTGTACTTGTATATATATACACGATGAGTAAACCTTGGCACAGCGCCCTCTTGTGGCCATGCAAAATGACTGTCCCTAGCTTGCTATTCCCTAACTCCTCAGCTTCCCCCTCTCTTTTGCCTTATAATAATAATAATAATAATAATAATAATAATAATAATTGATAGCCACTTCTGGTTATTATTTATATCAATAGGTGCTTTTATGCTATGCAATCCAGTAATTACCTTTATGTTATCTGGGAGATCATGATAAAGCCTTTGAGCTATTAAGTATGTATTGGGCCATATGGCAATAGTGACATAGAAGCCTCAGTAAAACAGCATCCAGTGGAGCTTAATGAGGACATGACAATATTTAGATATTTTAATTATTTTACCTAATGGTAATAATTATTATTATTATTAATAATGAATTGAGGTCAGCTCAATGAGCAGTTATTGCGCGTATTGACATATATACTTGCCCTTTATCGTATGGAGCTCTATATACAGTAGAAGGGGGCAGAGGGTCTGGCTGAACCTCTAATTATCTATTAGACAAAGAGCAATTAGTAGCCGATGAGCCGAGCCACTAGCCACGCCCGGGACTCTGTATATCCCTCTCATTTTTATGGATTTCAGCACAAGTAGCAGTTTGTTTGGTTCATTTAGTATAAAGTTTTGTGCTGTTACTTGTGAGATGTGGGCAGCCTCCTGTATAATGATCCA
Organism: Xenopus tropicalis; assembly: GCF_000004195.4. Lineage (NCBI taxonomy): Eukaryota > Metazoa > Chordata > Amphibia > Anura > Pipidae > Xenopus > Xenopus tropicalis. The sequence goes on along the minus strand of NC_030677.2, from coordinate 11,328,455 downwards.
GACGCCATGGGCCGGCGCTTGGGTCCCATTAGATTAAACACCCTGCGCGTAACGCCATTTATTCTGCGGGTGCCTAATGATTGGAACGGACACGGGAGGCTCCTCATACAGCTCCCAGCCCTGTGGGAACAGCCAGGCGGGGGTTAATAGGACCCAGACACCTCTTACTGCCCAATCTGTTTATTGGGGGCAAGAACATAAAAAAATGAGTTGCAGTGAGAAGTTAAAAAAAAAAGAAAAAAACTCAAGTTTCTTTATGTTGTAGTGAAAATATCTGTAAAATAAGAGAAACCAAATTTAGAGGACGTTTGGATGAAACAGCTGTACGTCTACCTGTGGGGCCCAAAGGCAACTTCCTACTTCCAGTACAACTATGGGTGCCTCAGTTCTACCACTGGTCCGTCCAGTTAATCTGCCCAGTTATGCCAACAGAGCTGCCCAATTCTACCCGCCATCCAAGCCAGCTGCCCCCTGATATAACCAGCCGTGCCCACCACTATCTGCCCCATATCCTAACTCTTCACATTAGGGTTTAGACTGGGGTTGGTGAGGCCCACTGACAGGGTCGGACTGGGGGGTGCCCAAACCCCCCAAGGTGCCCCTGCAGCCACCACAGGGGCCCCCACCACCTGCCCCTGTGCATCAGGGGAGGGAGACTGGTGACCCGGGGGGAGCGCCAGGGGCGATTGGGTCAGTCCAACCCTGCTACCCTAGGGTCCCCTACAGTGTCGGACTGGGGTGCCTGGGGGAGTGCCAGCGGTGATTGGGTCAGTCCAACCCTGTTACCCTAGGGTCCCCTACAGTGTCAGACTGGGGTGCCTGGGGGAGTGCCGGCAGTGATTGGGTCAGTCCGACCCTGCCCACCAAGGCTGTTACCCTAGGGTCCCCTACAGTGTCGGACTGGGGTGTCTGGGGGAGTGCCGGGGGGATTGGGTCAGTCCGACCCTGCCCACCAAGGCTGTTACCCTAGGGTCCCCTACAGTGTCGGACTGGGGTGTCTGGGGGAGTGCCGGGGGGGATTGGGTCAGTCCGACCCTGCTCACTGAGGCTGTTACCCTAGGGTCCCCTACAGTGTCAGACTGGGGTGCCTGGGGGAGTGCCGGCAGTGATTGGGTCAGTCCGACCCTGCCCACCAAGGCTGTTACCCTAGGGTCCCCTACAGTGTCAGACTGGGGTGCCTGGGGGAGTTCCGGCAGTGATTGGGTCAGTCCGACCCTGCTCACCAAGGCTGTTACCCTAGGGTCCCCTACAGTGTCGGACTGGGGTGTCTGGGGGAGTGCCGGGGGGGGGATTGGGTCAGTCCGACCCTGCTCACTGAGGCTGTTACCCTAGGGTCCCCTACAGTGTCAGACTGGGGTGCCTGGGGGAGTTCCGGCAGTGATTGGGTCAGTCCGACCCTGCTCACCAAGGCTGTTACCCTAGGGTCCCCTACAGTGTCGGACTGGGGTGTCTGGGGGAGTGCCGGGGGGGATTGGGTCAGTCCGACCCTGCCCACCAAGGCTGTTACCCTAGGGTCCCCTACAGTGTCGGACTGGGGTGCCAAGGGCCCACCAGAAAACCTTAGACCTTAGGCCCACTCTCCCCTTCTCTGTTTACTCACTTTCTTTAATCTCTTAATTACTTCTTTTTACATACTGTTATCTATTACCTTTCTTTCATGTCTTCTGTTCTTCATATAGAATTAAGTAATGGCCATGGTGTAGGCATACAAAGCAGATGGTTGGGTGAGAAGGAGGTCCCACTCACTCCAGGGCCCACTCACTCCAGGGCCCACTCACTCCAGGGCCCACTCACTCCTGGGCCCACTCACTCCAGGGCCCACTCACTCCTGGGCTCACCGGGAGTTTTCCTGGTATCCTGGTGGGCCAGTCCGACACTGGTCCCCTGCTGCCTACCTGCTCTCCAAAAGCCCCCGAGTGGGCACTTTATACTTACTTTTGTGGCAATTGGAGGAGGGAAGTGATGTGGGAGTGAAGGTGGGGATTGGATCTGGGTTAGTGAGGCCTCCCAGGTTATTTCCTGGTGTCCCGCCGACCCAGTCCGACTCACTGCCCAACCCACTCGTAGTCATTTAAGACAAAACCCTGTGGCAACCTTAAATGACCGTAGCTCTAGGCTCCCCAACTTGCACCTAAAGAAACAAGTGCAAATGTCATTTTCTTACCAAATGCCGGAAATTAAGACACAAAAATTCTAGGTGCAACTTGCACCCGATTCCCAAACACTTCAGTTATTATTTTGCCAATTGCAGGGAATGCCGTGTTAAGCCCCAATGGCATTGTGGGAAACCTATATTTTTGCATTTTATCCATAATAATAACATTGCGATCAATGGTGTCAACCCTAGAAAGAATGCTGCATTGTGGGTAAAAAAAAAACATGGCGAATTGTGTCTAAAATTGCACATAAGTTGTGGGCGGTACCATAGACATCAGGTATAAAACTCCCTGCAACCCTCCGGCATTCACAATCCAGAGCTTCCACTTCTCCCCTAGCAATACTATAAGTCTCCAGCAGAGGGCACTCTTGTACACCGGAACACTAGCCTGCTGCTGATTAAAAGCATCCGTATGTGAGAAGGTTGCTACTACTATATTAAAAAGCAAAAAAAAAAAATTAATAAATAAATTGCATTTTGCAATAAAAAATGGCAAGCTTTATATTTTTATTTGTTTCTGGATGTTTTAACAAGGCGCAAGAGCCAGGCAGGTTTCTAATCATAGCAACGTTCTGCCTACGCCACATAAATTACATAGCAACAAGTTCCAGGAGGCTCCGGATTCATTTGGCTAATGGCACGGCCTCTATGGGCCCTGGGAACCCAAGCAGCCACAGAGAGGGTGGAACTATAACTATAATGTATAACATGCAATAATCAGGGTGCTGGGGCTGATGGGATTTGTAGTTCAACAAGAACCCAAGAGACCCGGGCTGCAGAGCTCTACTGCGCAGAATACGTTTCTCCCCCAGAGTCGCAGCCAGTCTCCTCCTAATGCTTTTATGCTCTTCAAGAGCTTCAGCTGGAAGTGAAGTGCGTGGGGGAATCAATACACGAGGGACGCATTTCGCAATTTCAAAGGCTGATTTGTTGCTCTTTTCCCTTTCTGAGGGGGCTCCTCCAAAAGACTTTCGGCAACGGCTTTATTTGCATTTGGCATGGCATGGAAAAAGGGGGACATGTAATGAAAGGTGCTAAGTTTGCCCAGGGGCAGTAAGCCATAGCAACCAATCGGCAGGCAGTATTTACTGGTCAGCTGTTTATTGGTTGCTTTGCTATAGGTTACTGCCACTGGGCAATCTTTGTGTTGTCATTTACAAAATGTTGGGCAGGCTAGGTAGGCCCATACTGACCAAGCTAGGGAGGCCCATACTGATCAACCTAGGGAGGCCCATACTGACCAAGCTAGGGAGGCCCATACTGACCAAGCTAGGGAGGCCCATACTGACCAAGCTAGGGAGGCCCATACTGATCAACCTTGGGAGGCCCATACTCGACAAGCTAGGGAGGCCCATACTGACCAAGCTAGGGAGGCCCATACTGATCAACCTAGGGAGGCCCATACTGACCAAGCTAGGGAGGCCCATACTGATCAACCTAGGGAGGCCCATACTGACCAAGCTAGGGAGGCCCATACTGACCAAGCTAGGGAGGCCCATACTGATCAACCTAGGGAGGCCCATACTCGACAAGCTAGGGAGGCCCATACTGACCAAGCTAGGGAGGCCCATACTGATCAACCTAGGGAGGCCCATACTCGACAAGCTAGGGAGGCCCATACTGACCAAGCTAGGGAGGCCCATACTGATCAACCTAGGGAGGCCCATACTCGACAAGCTAGGGAGGCCCATACTGACCAAGCTAGGGAGGCCCATACAAACCAAGCTAGGGAGGCACATACTGATCAACCTAGGGAGGCCCATACTCGACAAGCTAGGGAGGCCCATACTCGACAAGCTAGGGAGGCCCATACTCGACAAGCTAGGGAGCCCCATACTCGACAAGCTAGGGAGGCCCATACTCGACAAGCTAGGGAGCCCCATACTCGACAAGCTAGGGAGGCCCATACTCAACAAGCTAGGGAGGCCCATACTCGACAAGCTAGGGAGCCCCATACTCGACAAGCTAGGGAGGCCCATACTCGACAAGCTAGGGAGGCCCATACTGAGTTCTTTGTCCCAGATTTAGCATTCATAAAACATTGGGAACAAGTTCGGGTAGGTGGGTCCTAAGGGGAGTCATTTTGTTGTTTGGGCCCCAGTACTTGGGCTCCAGCCTTCACGCGTTTGATGTCAGGCTCCTCATACCAAAGGGGACTATTTCCTTCTGCTGCACTGACCCAGCTCTATACATTACCCTGCAGCCCCCCAACATTTACCATTTGTATCTCTATTGCTTGTAACATTCATTAAGGGTTAACGTGATGCAATTCCCCCTCCACCGCGCCGTGATACAGTGTGTGAGGGATGAGCCCCTCTCTCTCTCTCTCTCCTGGCGCTGGGTTGTCAATAAATCACATTTTGTGCCGTTTAATTACATTGCTGCAATCCTGTATCCCACCGGGCGCTTTATTTCTGTCCCTTGTGGGGGGCGAAGACTGAGGAGAAGGAAGAACTAACGTCAGAAGCCATTAGAGGGAATTAAGTAGAATTAATTACATGATACGTTAATGTGTTTGTGTGTGTGTATATATATATGTGAAGAGCATGAAACACTCAGGTAGTGTTATAGTATTTTATAGAATGCCCTATTCTTAGCAACTTTTCAATTGGTCTTAATTTTTTATAGTTTTTTTAATTATTTGCCTTCCTTTTCTAACTCCTTCCAGCTTTTAAATGGGGGTCACTGACCCCGGCAGCCAGAAACTATTACTCTGTGAGGCTCCAATTTTATTGTTATTGTTACTTTTTATTACTTATCTTTCTATTCAGCCCCTCCTCTATTCATATTCCTGTCTCTCTTTCAAAACACCGCCTGGTTGCTAGGGTAAATTTGGCCCTAGCAACCACAGAGCTAAAATTCCAAACTGGAGAGCTGCTGCACAAAAAGCTAAATAATTCAAAAACTGCAAATAAAAATAATTGAAGGCCAATTACAAATTGTCTCAGAATATCATAATAAAATTCAAAGGTGGGTATGGCCCCGCCCCGCACGTCCCTAGTGCTGATGCTTCCCAGCAGGGATGGGGTCTGGGTCAGTGGGGTTCACTGGGTTTTTCCCTGGTGTCCCGCCAGCCCAGTCCAACCCTGTCTGGGTTATGGGTTTAGGGTGTGGGAAAGGGCCCTGACCCTGGCACCCCAGCATTAGGGGCAACTTGGATACAAGTCCCATATAAGCAGGGCCGCCATCAGGGGGGCACAGGGGGGACAACCGCCCCAGGCCCAGGCGATTTTAACTTTAAAGGGGGTCCCCCATGTTACTGTTTTCTTAGTAGCTTGGGCCCCTTTAATGAATTCCGGGCCCTGTCATTGGTGGTCAGCGGGTAATCCTATTGGTCGTGCCCCGTGCGTAGGTGTGATGTCAGTATGCACGGTATGCAACCTTATAAAAGTGAGGATGCTGAGGGGGGCCGGGGGACGTAGCCGGAGGATGCGGGGGGAGCCGCAGGAAGCAGGAGGACGCTGGGGGGAGCCCCGGAGGTCACTGGGGGGGTCTGAAGGATGCTGGGGGGGAGCCGGAGGATGCAGGGGGAGCTGGAGCACGCTGGGGGGGGAGGAGCTGGAAGACGGTGGGGGGAGCCGGAGGATTCTCGGGTGGATCCGGAAGACACTGGGGGGGGATCCGGAGGACACTGGGGGGCGGGTGGGATCCGGAGGACACTGGGGGGGAGGGGAGCAGGAAGCAGCAGGGAGCAAGCCATAGTAGGAGTACACCGGGGGAGGACTACCAATGTTTTAGAGGGCCCTGGGCTGGCTAGCAATGCAAAACATAACCCCTGGCCACCAATGTTTTAGGGGGTCCCTGGCTACCAAAATCCCTGTGTCCTTTGTACTGATAGGAGGGGTCACTGGGGAAGGGACCATTGAGGGGCGGGGTCATGGGAGCCCAGAAAATTTTGTTGTGAGGGGCCCGTTTATTTCTGATGGCGGCCCTGCGTATAAGACATATATTGTGCAGCAGTTGTTGGATATTTTCAGGCTTTTTGGGTTGCTCTGTTCCCTGCCTCTGGCCCAAGTCCGGCTGCTGACTCCCCCGCCCCTTGTACATAGAATAAAGTAGGCTTTTGCAGTGGATCAGACTGGAAGGCGTCCCGCCTGGCTCGTATTTGCTGCCTCCAGCCTCTGCTCATTCTTTATTTTGTTGTTTCTTATTAATTATGAGCCACGGGAACTGAATGTCTTTGTGCCAAAGCTAAACATTGCCTGCAGCGCCCATATGTCCTGCCGCAGGGAGCAGCCAATGAGATCTGCCGCGCTGGCGCCCCTACGAGTGGCTGGCAGGGCCCGGCGTCTCCGGCGAGGGGGATTATTTGCAGAGCAGAAGAGTCGTTTGGGTAGAAATGTGTCGCTGGAACCTTCCTTTCCCCACGCCGATCCCGTCCAACAGCAGATTATAGGCTTCTGCTCCGGGCGCAGGATTACGTGCAGGGAAAGTTGCCCTTTATGAGAAAATACATTTGCAGGAAATTCAATCAGAAAGTCTTGGCTCAGTAATAATGAAGGCTAAATGCATCAGATTCAGGCCCTGGGTGCCAGCCACTAGGGGGCGCTATGCCCATGAAATAGCTTTTGTAAATGTACAAATTGTTATTATTTATTATTATTTTTTTTTAATATCTGGGATCCAAAAGTGCTGTGGAAGCCTAAAGTCTGCCTTATTTACACATTAGCCCCCATATGTAATAAAAGGCACTGCCCAGGAGCAGTAACCCATAGCAACCAATAAGATGTTTGCTTTTAAACAGGTGACCAATAATTGCTCCCTGCTGACTGGTTGCTATGGGTTACTGCTCCTGGGCAAACTTAGTGCCTTTTATTACATAACCCTCTTTATAGAAAACTACTATTGCTTGAAGGCATTACAAGGATAATAAATAAGCATCAATACATAAATGGCCTTTATAGTGGATCTGCCCACTATGAAGGGGGGGAAATTGGACAGTTGTGTCAGTATTGTTTCCCCCCGCCTGAAATTTGGGGTGTGTCAGTCCGCTGCTCTAGAGGGAGGAGCCTCTGGCAGACAGTAGGTAGCTTAGATATCGCTATAATGGAAGATAAGCGATAAATAAAGAGCAGTTTCCTCCCAATTAAGGTGGAATGATTCCGCCTTAATTAAGAGGAAGAGAACCCAGAATTGAACGGCTCCAAAAGCAGAATCACAAAATGCAGTTTAATTTCACGGCTACTGGCCCACACTCTGCTGTGTGATAAACGCTATTAACTGATGGGATTCATTAACCGGAATGCTTAGGGTTTCCGCTAACGAATATAATATAAGTAGTGCAGTTGCACCCCCCCCAGATGCTTTCCTTGGTCTTTCCATTTATTAGTATCACTTGTACAGTCCTGATGAGTTTGTTCATTTACAGCCTCTTCCATCGCTATGGAAACATCTGTCATGCTTAGAGCCTATTGGGCTTTCAAAAAATATAGGGCACAGGCACGGCTCGCTAGGGGGTGTTTTATTGGTAATTTATATATAAAACCCATACTTTGTCTATCTATCTATTTCTATCCATCAGCTTATCTCTACCATCACTTATATATTATAAGGCATAATGTACCCCCTACTGTAAATGATAAGGATATTAGCAGTCACTGAGGGGTTCTGTGCCCATATAAAGGCACAAGGCTGCAGGCTGAGTTATACAGGGAACTCTGAGTATCACTCATGTATTATAAGGGATAATGTACCCCCTACTGTAAATGATAAGGATATTAGCAGTCACTGAGGGGTTCTGTGCCCATATAAAGGCACAAGGCTGCAGGCTGAGTTATACAGGGAACTCTGAGTATCACTCATGTATTATAAGGGATAATGTACCCCCTACTGTAAATGATAAGGATATTAGCAGTCACTGAGGGGTTCTGTGCCCATATAAAGGCACAAGGCTGCAGGCTGAGTTATACAGGGAACTCTGAGTATCACTCATGTATTATAAGGGATAATGTACCCCCTACTGTAAATGATAAGGATATTAGCAGTCACTGAGGGGTTCTGTGCCCATATAAAGGCACAAGGCTGCAGGCTGAGTTATACAGGGAACTCTGAGTATCACTCATGTATTATAAGGGATAATGTACCCCCTACTGTAAATGATAAGGATATTAGCAGTCACTGAGGGGTTCTGTGCCCCCCATATAAAGGCACAAGGCTGCAGGCTGAGTTATACAGGGAACTCTGAGTATCACTCATGTATTATAAGGGATAATGTACCCCCTACTGTAAATGATAAGGATATTAGCAGTCACTGAGGGGTTCTGTGCCCATATAAAGGCACAAGGCTGCAGGCTGAGTTATACAGGGACCTCTGAGTATCACTTATATATTATAAGGGATAATGTACCCCCTACTGTAAATGATAAGGATAAGGATATTAGCAGTCACTGAGTTATACAGGGAACTCTCAGTACCAGGGTTATATATTTTCTAGCTCTGTGTGTTAGGACATTGGCTTCTATGGACACTCCCTTGTTAAAGATAATCCTTATTCTACTTGTATGGGGAAAAGCTGAGCGGCCCCCAGTTCTGACTTGATATTTGCAATAAAAAAAATAATAATAATAATTTGAAATATGAGAGACATGTAATTATGGCGATAGTGACAATTTCCCATTCAAAACTTTGTTTCGAGTTCAGCTATGACATTAGTCTGTTATTTTAATTAGACTTAGATCTGTAATAAACAAAATATATATATATTAGATCAATGGCAATAAACCATCCGCAGCCCAAGTTTGATTTTATGGCAGAGGAAGAATAATTCACCGGAGAAATTAATGTGAATGTGCCGCTTGCTCTAATGAATATATATATATATATGATATATACCATCCCATAGGAGTAATGTATTTGTGTTGAGCCCTAAATAAAACACACATAAACCATAGCATTGAGTTTGCAGATCATTTTCTATCTTTTTTTTATTTTGTTTCATTAAAGGGAAACTACACCCCCAGAATGAATACGTAACCAACTGACAGTTTATATCATATTAAGTGGCCTATTAAAGAATCTCCCCCAACGGGAATATATATATCAGTAAATATTGCCCTTTTACAGCCTTTCCCTTGAGCCGCCATTTTATGATGGGCTGTGTGCCCCCTCAGAGATCAGCTGACAGGAAGTGATGCAGCTCTAACTGTAACAGGAAGTAGTGTAGGAGCAAAAGGCAGAACTCTGCCCATTCATTGGCTGATGGGTCCTAGCATGTATGCGTGCCTTGGCTTGTTTGTGTGCACTGTGACTCCTATGATCCCAGGGGGCGGCCCTTAGTACCTAAAATGGCAGTTTCCTATTTAGGATTACCCAATGGCACATACTGCTAAACAAGTATATTTATATGAAAATGGTTTATTTAGATGAAGCAGGGCTTTACATATGAGCTGTTTATGGGATATATTTTATAGAGACCTACATTGTTTGGGGTATAGTTTCCCTTTAACGGGACACTTAAAATTATAGCTTTTATTGGTACATGGAACAATGGATTAAGATGAGTTTTTTGAGGAAAGCAAAATACTTAAATGCTGAATTTATTGCCTCGAGCCTGCAACTAAAAAAGCAATCTGGTTGTTGAGGGGGGTCACCGACCCTGACAACCCCAGAAACACATTTACTGTGAAAGTCCAATTTCATTGTGATTCTAATTTTCTTTGTCAGTTATCTCCATCTTTAGTGATGAGCGAATCTGTCCCTTTTACCTTCACTGAAAAATCAGTGAAACTGTGTAAATTAAAGATGAACAACACCCTCCCCGGCTATAAATGCCCCCTTAACTGGCCTGCCTCCACCCCCCTCACCCCATCACATACTGTAGTCTAGATCAGTGATCCCCAACCAGTAGCTCAGTAACATGTTGCTGCCCAACCCCTTCGATGTTGCTCCCAGGCAAATGGTCCTCGGGTGCCTGCGGGTGCCTTTTAGGTGCAGGTGGGCAGGGTTGGACTGGGCCACTGGGGCACGGGGAAAAAACCTGGTGACCCGATCCCCGCAGGGCACTATACCAAGGTCTCCCTCCCGTCTCCCCCGATGCGCTGACTGTAAGTTTAATTTAGGCGTGCTTGGGGGGAGGGGGTCGAATCGGTGGGGGGGGGGGCTGCATGGGGGGGTGTTGAAAGGCTGTGATGGGGGCCATTTTGGGGTGCAGGGGCCCCCGAGGCAGAATCCCCAGTGGGCTCTGCATCCCCCAGTCCGACCCTGCAGGTGGGTAGGTGTCCATTTGGGAGGTGGGAAAAACAAATTCTGGTCTATCCTACAGAAAACGACACACCATGTGACATCACTTCCGCATTGAGGGGGTGGGTAGGGTGTACCACATAGGGAAAAGAGTGTGGGTAAATGGGTGCAGGTGTGGGTTGGTCAGTGGTGGCGCCCCAGGGAGGCCCATTGAGTGATTGCGCCCCATAGGTGACAGGCAGAGGCAGGGCATGATAGCAACTAGGGGTTAATAGGCAAATGGGGCCCTGCACCCCCCGCCCCTTGTTGCATTCTACACATGTGTCTCTGCTGCCTATGGCCCTGGGATTGGTGGTAATCAGGTGTGGGTTGGTCAGTGGTGGCGCCCCAGGGAGGTCCATTGAGTGACTGCGCCCCATAAGTGACAGGCAGAGGCAGGGCATGATAGCAACTAAGGGTAAATAGGCAAATGGGGCCCTGCACCCCCCACCCCTTGTTGCATTCTAGACATGTGACTCTGCTGCCTTCCTCTTGTTCTGGCCCTGGGATTGGTGGTTATCAGGTGTGGGTTGGTCTTGGGTCTGCAAAAACTGACCCGTGCAGGTCTCTACCCTGTGTTGTTACGGTTAATTGGTCAGAACTGTCTGTTTCATCTCTGAAATTGAGGTGTAAGAAATGTTATGATATTGTACATATATATATGTATTTTGTTACTTATACTTTGTTGTTTCCTGGGTAAGATACAATATACTTGCCCCTCTCCATATATAATCCCTTCTCTCCTAATGACTGGACTTTTTATCCTTGGGACGACAGTAGAAAAACCCCCACATACTGTATCTATTTATTTGATGTCAATGAAGAAAGACAAAGCGTCAGATTGGAATCAGCATCTCCCCGTGCCGATATGACAAGCACGTGCCTCGGTAAAAAGTCATTTATTCCTATGAAATTGGATGACCCAAAAGAGAACAGGAATCCTTTAAATTGCCTGTGATTGAATTTTTAAACATTATCTCCAATACCTCAAGGCGCAGTGCTTGGTAATGTAGTTACAACAAGCTTATTGGAGTCATTGCCAAATAGTATTCAGGCTCCAGATATCAGATAAATTAGGTTTTAATTGGGTTTGGAGGCTTAGCTGGGTAAGTAGATAAGGTAAAATTAACCAGAGACATATTAATATAATAAGGCTGTGGTTGTCGCCGAGTTGGGAACCAGCGTTCCTGGGGAAGAACAAGCCGGGACTCGGCTCTACTGACACTGATCAGCTGAAATAACAGCAATCTCATTGGTTCTAATCTAAATCAAAATTTGTTGGGGGGGAAAAGAAAAAGTGCAAAGTTGTTTGTATTTGTCATGTTTTCCTGCACGTTGGTAGCCAAATGGAACATTTCGGTGCCCTACTTTTTTCAGTTAATCCCGGCACGCTACTCTTCACAGAACCTGATTTCGTCCCATTGGAAAAAAGATTTTGCTTATGAATTGTTTATTGGGATAAAACACCTGTATAAATATACCCCTGAGTAGGGCTGGTCATACACAGGCTTTCCAGAACAAGTCCACAACTAATTGGTAGTGTTTGGGGGTATTTCTGACTTAACATCAGCCAAATGGCTACTAAGCAGGTTAGTAAATCCTGTTGTGGGGCAGCCAGCCATGACCTGTTGATATGGTCCTCTCTTGAAGGGTCTGAATAAACCAGCATTATGATCCAATTGTTTGCCCTACTCACTCGGCCCACTCTGCTCTAGAGGCATACATTTATCATACACCACCACATGGTCCAACCGTAGAAGTGCCCCCCTCCTTGGCCTGCAAAGGCTCCCCACTTACCTTCATGCCCCCCTGCTCCCTTATAATAAAATATTGATACTCACAATTTCTAAGCTGCTCAGTACTGGTGCTGTTGGGGCCACTGAGGTCTCAATCTGAATCAGATACAACAAAAATGGGAGCTGGAATGAGATACATACATACTGCCCCCAACTCATGCCTTGCCAGCTGCCATCTATGTCTGTCTGACATCTTGTCTCTGGCTTTCTAGTGTCCAGAGACAAGATGTCCAGTTGCTCCATGTCAAGAAGCCAAAGACGATGGATGCCAACCCCTCTTATGCCTTTATCGTGGGGTCCAAGAGAGTGGGGCTGTACGGGGGTAGTTTTTACAGAAACCTCTACTCTTTTGGTTGGGTGTGCACATTGAGTTGAGTTCTTTGTAAGAACAATTAAACTTCCTTCCTCTCATATGAATGGACTGGAATATGCCATTAAATCAGGTGAATAACCTGGGCCAAGATGGACTTCTAGACCAGTGATCCCCAACCAGTTGTTCACAAGCAACATGTTGCTCACCAACCCCTTGGACGTTGCTTCTAGTGGACTTAGATGCTTATGTTTAAATTTCTAGCTTGGGGACAAGTTTTGGTTGCATATAAACCAGTTGTACTGACAAACAGAGACTCCTATAGGCTGCCTTTCCACATAGGGGCTACCAAATAGCCAATCACAGCCCTTATTTTGCACCCCAGGGACTAGGTTTTACGCTTGTGTTGCTCCCCAGCTTTTTTTACATTTGAAAGTGACTCATAGCCAAAAAAAAGTTGAGGACCTCTGTTCTAGACATTTATACAAAATGCAAGTCAACACAAATGTGAATAATATCTACAGAAGCCGATAAAGTTTGGATCTTTCCAAGATCCAAGTTGAACACAACTGACCAGTTGGTCAAAACCATTACTGAACCAAACAGAGAAACAGTGAGATGTGGCCGACATTTGGGGGTTTTTTTTTCTCCTGCGTGGAAACAGAAAACCTTGGGTCGTTTTACAGAGCACAATTTTCTGTGAGAACGTGATCGCCTTCCTAACGGCCTCATTTTGCCTTACAGAACAGTCTGAAATAGACAAGCGGAAAATGATGGAAAATTTAAATATGGTTATAAAATCCAAGCGCTGATTTTTGTCTCCATTCAGCCTTTGCCTCTTTAGAATCCGCGGCTCGGCCGCTCCGTCTCGGGAAACTTTTTAAAATTCTTCTGAACAGCGTGAGGCCCGTGTCTCGGTCGAGCGCCGTGTTCATAAACAAAAATGTGATTTATTGAATCTTTCAAAACATCGGTGTTAAGCAATAAGCGATCAGGCTGGGCTGTCTGCGCTTTATGACACCTACAGTCCACCTGTGTGTTTTATACCCAACTGTGAGCTCAATGGAATATTTACAGTCAGACAACATATCGGAGGAGATTTATTGTGGGGGGGAATGGAGAAAAACAGAAGGTGAGAGGAAGCTGACGTGATAGCGGCTTGAAGAGCGAGGAAAGAGAAGAGTGTCCTAAATATAAATAATGTTGTGTTACTTTTAATACACATCTTATATGGCTGCTAAGCTCTGTTGGCATTGCTGATAAGCTCAACAACAAAAAAAAATGAAGGTGAAAAATTGTCCATCACGTCAAGTTCAGGTTGGGTGGGGTTCCCCACTACCCAAGTACATACAACTCTTAATATTTCCTCTGTGGCTTGGCTTCCAGAAACCTTGTCATTTTGTTGGTTGGACCCAACATAGTCCAAGTTTGAAAAAGGACTTGAAGAACCGAGCCCTTAAGGTGGCAAGGGCCGATTGTAGCTACTGATATTGGTCCCTTCGACTAATTCAGCAGCTTATCGGCCCATGTAGGGGCAGCAACGACGGGCCTGCCCGACCAATATCTGGCCTGAAATCAGCCAGGTTAAAAAATTCAGTCGGATTAGGGACCGCATCGGTCCCTAACCCGACTGCGCCCTTAACAGTCATTATAATCCGATTGTTTGGCCCCAGGGCCAAACGACCGAATTAGCCTAAATTCCCCCGATATCGCACACCCGTAGTTGGGGATATCGGGAGAAGATCCACCAACGACCAGCGGATCGTTACTTGTATGGCTACCTTAAGTTGGTATCTGCCCTTGCCTCACTAAGGGGTGGGTCTGGCCACATTGGGCTGGTTGAGAAGATGTGGGGTAGAGTGGGTGTAGGTGGGAACATTTCCAACCCACAAATCACTATTATGTCTACAATCATCTACACACATGTGGTTTGTAAACATAATCTTAAATGTAAGGTGAAGGAGATGTGTAGCCCATGTGTGGTCTAGTCAATAACAATAACTGATTGCCTACAGGTTCTGCCTATATAAACATATGGGTATATAGGCTCCACCTTAGCATAGGCTCACATTGCGTTTCTACTAATAAATGTGTTTCCAGACAAAGTCTGTGTTGCATCTAAACCTTCTACTATCGATGCCTTTCTCCCACTGAGCCGTATCCTATGTTGCATTCTAATTAATCATAAACTTCAATTAGTTAAACCCCCGCTAGTAAGTGAAATAGTGTTTTTTTTCTTTGTTTTAGAGAAGCTGGCAACGGAAATATCACATTAGTGCAAAGTAATAACTGTTCTGTATGGAAAAAAGCAAAATGTAATTTTTTAGTTAAGATCTCCAGGGTTTGGTTGGGGAAAGCTTATGGGAAAAATGATCAGAATATTACTCTCTGATGGATTGCCGTAGGTTGGATTTGGAATGTAGGGGACTGTTTTGGTAGAATATGGGCTTTAAAAAGGCAGCAAAATCCAATAAGAAAAAAGGCAGGGCAGTTTCAAAAAGTAGCATGCAGTGCATTTTTTATGTATGTATGTATATCTTTATTTCTAAAGCGCCACTTATGTACACAGCGCTGTACAGTAGAACTACAGAAGAAAACAATTATTGGATCATTTTAGCCATTCTTTCCTATTTTTTCCATCCTCTTCTCCATTTCATACAAAACTTTTCTTTATTGCTACCAGGCCCGGATTTTTGGGCAGGCCACAAAGGCCTGGGCCTATGGCGCAAATATGAGGTGGGGGGGGGGGGGCGGCATGCCGTCTGCTGTTTGCATCTACACTGGGGACTGGACAGGAGATCTTGACAGCTATTTAACTCTCCCATCCATCTAGTCCCCACTGCAGCCAATCGGTAAGGGGGTGTTGTGAGTGCTGAGGGTGCAAGCTCCTAGAGGGGAAGGGGTGCAGTGGTATGAGCACCTAAAGGGGAAGGGGTGCAGGGGTATGAGTGCCTAGAGGGGAAGGGGTGCAAGGGTATGGATGCCTAGAGGGGAAGGGGTGCAGGGGTATGAGTGCCTAGAGGGGAAGGGGTGCAGGGGTATGGATGCCTAGAGGGGAAGGGGTGCAGGGGTATGAGTGCCTAGAGGGGAAGGGGTGCAGGGGTATGGATGCCTAGAGGGGAAGGGGTGCAGGGGTATGAGTGCCTAGAGGGGAAGGGGTGCAGGGGTATGAGTGCCTAGAGGGGAAGGGGTGCAGGGGTATGAGTGCCTAGAGGGGAAGGGGTGCAGGGGTATGAGTGCCTAGAGGGGAAGGGGTGCAGGGGTATGAGTGCCTAGAGGAGAAGGGGTGTGGTGGTATGAGCACCTAGAGGGGTAGGGGTGCAGTGGTACGAGCACCTAGAGGGGTAGGGGTGCAGTGGTATGAGCACCTAAAGGGGAAGGGGTGCAGGGGTATGAGTGCCTAGAGAAGAAGGGGTGTGGTAGTACGAGCACCTAGAGGGGTAGGGGTGCAGTGGTATGAGCACCTAGAGGGGTAGGGGTGCAGTGGTATGAGCACCTAGAGGGGAAGGGGTGCAGGGGTATGAGTGCCTAGAGGAGAAGGGGTGTGGTGGTACGAGCACCTAGAGGGGAAGGGGAGCAAGGATGTGGGGGCAGGAGCACCTAGAGGGGTAGGGGTGCAGTGGTATGAGCACCTAGAGGGGAAGGGGTGCAGTGGTATGAGCACCTAGAGGGGAAGGGGTGCAGGGGTATGAGTGTCTAGAGGGGAAGGGGTGCAGGGGTATGAGTGTCTAGAGGGGAAGGGGTGCAGGGGTATGAGTGCCTAAAGGGAAGGGGTGCAGTGGTATGAGCAACTAGAGGGGAAGGGGTGCAGGGGTATGAGCACCTAGAGGGGAAGGGGTGCAGTGGTATGAGCAACTAGAGGGGAAGGGGTGCAGGGGTATGAGCAACTAGAGGGGAAGGGGTGCAGGGGTATGAGTGCCTAGAGGGGAAGGGGTGCAGGGGTATGAGCAACTAGAGGGGAAGGGGTGCAGGGGTATGAGCAACTAGAGGGGAAGGGGTGCAGGGGTATGAGTGCCTAGAGGGGAAGGGGTGCAGGGGTATGAGTGCCTAGAGGGGAAGTGGTGTGGTGGTACGAGCACCTAGAGGGGAAGGGGAGCAAGGATGTGGGGGTAGGAGCTCCTACAGGGGAAGGGGTGCAGAGGTATGAGCACCTAGAAGGGTAGGGGTGCGGGGGTATGAGCACTTATAGGGGAAGGGGTGCAGGGTTGCAAGCGTGTTGAGGTGGAAGGGGGTGAGGAAGGGGGCGAGGGGCCTAGGGGTGCACATATTTCAAATCCAGCCCTGATTGCTATTGGCCATGTTCTTCTCCAATCAGCCAGCTGTCAGTACCATCCTTGCAGATCATACACAATATACAAATCATGCCGTCGTCATGGAGTGTTCATTTAGTACAGTGAATGATAGAGAATAGAGTATATAATATCTGTAACTATGCTTGAGTGGGAAATAATGAAGGAAAAAAACCACATGGTGCCCATCATCTGATGATAAACCTGGCCAGGTGGTGCCCAGTGCCAACGTACGGCGGAGAGTGCAAAGTGCACCGGTGGCATTTTCCTCCTCATCGTGACTTTATTGTCAGCTCTGCATCTTCAACATTCTATTTTTATCGCCAGATTTGAGGATTTTTCTTCAGCCATTTGTCGATGTACCAGACAATAAAACGTGAAGGCTCATTAACTTGGAATGACCCAGCTGTGTTCTATGCATAGGGGTCATTTCCCTACTAACGAGCCACAATGCCAGATGGCTTGCCCCGCACCAGTCTAACTGCATTAGTATCATTTAGTTCCTTAGGCAAATCACTGAGTTTTTTGATTATTTTTTCCCCCCCTTTTCTTTACATGAAAAGGCGGCCGGTGGCATTGCTGAGGGACACTTTGCCTTTAAAAAAGACGAACAGCCGAGAGCCATGAACCTTCTCCCTTCCGCCTTCCTAATGAAGCGGAATTGTGATGTTAGTTAAATATGTGTTTAGATACCGATCGCCTCGCCGAGCTGCCGACATACCAAATAACGTAAATATTGTATGAGCTGGGAATACGGCTCCGGAACGCAACCGCCTAATGACTCTGAAATGATTTTAGATTAATTTTTTTTTTTTTATAAAAAACATGTAGACATGGCGTTGGGTTTATTTGCCTGTATATCACCAGTAATACCATCATTCTGCAGCCTGCACGGACCTCTGGGAGTGTTTGAGAGCCGAGAATGTGTAAGATATTTTTTATTATTCCACAAGAAAAGGAACACGATGTACTTTGCCGCTACATTTGTTTATTGTCGAGGAGAAAGGATCTTGTACTCTGTGTTATTTAAAAAGGAATTAAATTAACTCCAAAGCGTCTTTGCTCTAGAGCTCCGATACCCAATAGACTGGAGTTTCCAAATCTAAATTTTCCAAGTAAATTATCTCTTTCAGATTAGAAGGATTATGTTTAATGTCTTTACCCTTCAATGCCCAATGGAGACTCCCAATGGACTCCAAGCGGTAGGTCTCGCCCTACAGCAGTGATCCCCAACCAGTGGTTCATGAGCAATAGGGATGTAGCGAACCTCAAAAAAAAAGTTTGCGAACCCATTCACGAACTTACGCCAAAAAGTGCGAAAATTTGCGAACTTTGCGAACCCCATAGACTTCAATGGGAAGGCGAACTTTAAAACCTAGAAAAGCCATTTCTGGCCAGAAAACTGATTTTAAAGTTGTTTAAAGGGTGCCACGACCTGGACAGTGACATGCAGGAGGGGGATCAAGGGCAAACATTTCTCTGAAAAATACTTTGTTGACACAGCGTTGCGTAAAAACGCAAGCTATTCCTATGTATACGCAAAGGCAGCTGGCAGACCTAGCGGAAATCCGCAGCGTTTTTTGCTATTTTGCACTATTAGCACCATGGAAACGGGATTTGCTTTCACCAGTACTAGGCTGAAAAACGCCATGTGTGGCTTGTGCGACGTTTTTAGGCCGAGAAAAAACGCAGCGGAAAAACGCCTAAGGCAAACCCAAATTGCGAACATCGCGAAAAGTTTGCGAACTTGCGAACACCCGATGTTCGCACGAATTAGTTCGCCGGCGAACAGTTCGCTACATCTCTAGTCAGCAACATGTTGCTCCCCAACCCCTTGGATGTTGCTCCCAGGGGCCTCAAAGCAGGGGCTTATTTTTGAATTCCTGGCTTTTGGGCAAGTGTTGGTTGCATAAAACCCAGTGTAAAGCCAAACAGAGCCTTCTATAGGCTGCCAGTCCACATAGGGGCTACCAAATAGCCAATTATAGCTCTTATGTGCACCCCAAGGAACTTTTTCCATGCTTGTGTTGCTCCCCAACACCCTTTCCATTCAAATGTGTCTCGTGAGTATAAAAGGTTGGGGATCCCTGCCCTACAGAGAAGAGGAGCATGGGCAAGGAGTATGGCGGCTGTGGGGGAAGACAGGCCCATCTGTTAGGCCACTGGGAGTTCCCACTTTAATCCGGAACATTAGATATTGTGTGGAAATAATCCTACAGGCCGTTATGCTTTACACTTTGTTAACAGTAAAACTATGGGGCACATCAGGGCCGGAACTAGGGGAAGGCAGAAGAGGCAGCTGCCTAGGGCACAAACACTGGGGGGCGCCAGGCAGGAACCTCTCCTGCCTACCCCTAGCTCCTTTTTCATTGCCCCCGCCGCTTGTCAATACGCGGTGGGGGCAATGAACTATCGCGTAGCCACCGCAGAAGGTGCAGGGGCGAGGTGGCCGACCCGGTTGCCTAGGGCACCCGGTCAGCTTGGCCCGCCCCTGGGGCACATTTATCAAAGTACGACTGTATCCAAAGTACGACTGTGCATACTCTTTTTTTGAAACTCTTTTCAATATTTTTCTGGCTTTTCTAAAATTTACTTTGGGTCTAAATGACAAAAAATCCAAATCCGACAATCCATCAGATTAAACTTGCCGAGTTCGCGTAGAAGTCGATGGCAAAGGTCCCTTCCCTTTCCCTGAAGTTCTTTCTTTTGTTTCCAAACTTTCGAGATTTCGCTGGGTTTTGTCAGAAACTTTTTCGAATTTTCGCAGTGACAGTTCCATAAAACGGGATTTTGCAGCGACAATTCAAAAAAGTCAATTTTTTTTCAACTTTTTTTTAGTAAATATTAGACATTCGGGAAAACGAGTTTAGTCGAATTCGAAAATAAAGAAGTAGGAAATTATAGAGTTTTAGGAAATCTGCCCCTTGGTGATATAAAATGTATGTCACCCAGGCAACAACACTCTACCCCCCCCCCGCACCCCTCTATTTCTATGCTCTTCCTCTCATACCTACTTTTATTTACTAATAAAGATAGAATAATAATTTGCGAATCTTTGAAATCTTTGAAAAGATTTGCAAAACGGCAAAAAATTTTTAAAAAATGACACACACAACTATTTTTTACACACGCCATTTTGTTTACGTGTGCCGCCATGGTTTTTTTTTTGACACGGGCAACAGTTTTTTGATGCGCAACAACTTTTGCTGAAACGTGGAAATTCGCCACAAATCCACGCCTGCCGAATTATTTCGCCCATCCCTAATTATTTCTATTCAGAGTATGTTTTTCCAGTAGTATTAACGTTAAACGTTTCCTACAGGGGTTTGTTTTTTGGGGGGCACAAGTAGGTGCAAATCTAATTGTGCTATTTTGATCGCTCCCCCATAATAATATGAGAATGTATGGGTCATCAGAACCATAAACTGAAAGCTGTGCAATATCTGCCCCGGCGTGCAACGTCCATATCTGCAGAATAAACACAAACGGGGCTGCCGCTTTGTTTAATTTAATACCGAGCCGACATGTAAAGATTTTTTCTCGCTGTAGCAAAGTGATTGAGGTTATTGAGGTAATCTACTTTAATTTAGCCATGTTGCCAATAAATCACATTTCGTACAACCTCAGCTTCTTTCCGCCCATAAAAAAATCCCCTGAAATGTTTTTCCCAGTCGGTCTCTGGGGGGGGGGGGCAGAAAATACAGATCATACAAGCGCACTTTATGAATATGTTAAATCACTCGAAATTGTAATTATTCCGTGTAATTTATACACTTTGCCTTCAATGAGCTAATTGATAAAGGCCTGACTAACTGCCACCTTGGAGAACAGCGCCGTATAAAGAGGCAGACAAGTTTTTAAATAGTACAGGTATGAGATCCCTTATCCGGAAACCCATTATCCAGAAAGCTCCAAATGATGGAAAGCCTGTCTCCCATAGACTCCATTTTAATCAAATAATTTAGAATTTTAAAACTGATTTCCTTTTTCTCTTTAATAATAAAACAGTACCTGTACTTGATCCCAACTAAGATATAATTACCCCTTATTGGGGCAGAACAGCCCTATTGAGTTTATTTCATGGTTAAATGATTCCCTTTTCTCTGTAATAATAAAACAGTACCTGTACTTGATCCCAACTAAGATATAATTACCCCTTATTGGGGGCAGAACAGCCCTATTGGGTTTATTTCATGGTTAAATGATTCCCTTTTCTCTGTAATAATAAAACAGTACCTGTACTTGATCCCAACTAAGATATAATTACCCCTTATTGGGGGCAGAACAGCCCTATTGGGTTTATTTCATGGTTAAATGATTCCCTTTTCTCTGTAATAATAAAACAGTACCTGTACTTGATCCCAACTAAGATATAATTACCCCTTATTGGGGCAGAACAGCCCTATTGGGTTTATTTAATGGTTAAATGATTCCCTTTTCTCTGTAATAATAAAACAGTACCTGTACTTGATCCCAACTAAGATATAATTACCCCTTATTGGGGGCAGAACAGCCCTATTGGGTTTATTTAATGGTTAAATGATTCCCTTTTCTCTGTAATAATAAAACAGTACCTGTACTTGATCCCAACTAAGATATAATTACCCCTTATTGGGGGCAGAACAGCCCTATTGGGTTTATTTAATGGTTAAATGATTCCCTTTTCTCTGTAATAATAAAACAGTACCTGCACTTGATCCCAACTAAGATATAATTACCCCTTATTGGGGCAGAACAGCCCTATTGGGTTTATTTAATGGTTAAATGATTCCCTTTTCTCTGTAATAATAAAACAGTACCTGTACTTGATCCCAACTAAGATATAATAAATCCTTATTGGATGCAAATTAATCCTATTGGGTTTAATTAATGTTTTATTGATTGTTTAGTAGACTTTATGTATGGAGATCCAAATTACGGAAAGACCCCTTATCCGGAATACCCTTGGTCCCGAGCATTCTGGATAACGGGTCTTATACCTGTACCAGCTTTTTAGATTTATTTTTGCAAGGGCAAATATCCCTCGTGAACTCGGTGAACTCGGAAAACATTACCGATACAGAGGAGACGTGCCATTTGCTCCCTTAGAGCGGTGATTGCCAATAAAAACACTTCACCGTTAAACGGAATTATATGATAGAATTTCCAAAGATTCTTTAGTGATTGAGTGGAAGTTTTAATGTACCAAACGGAAGTATGATAATTAGCGGCACTTTATTACACCGCGCCAACTAAAATGGCTTCTTTTATATGACACGGGGGAACGTTTATGTGCATTATTATTATATATATATTTTTTTTTGTCGAGAAAAGGTTGTTTGGAGGTTTCAACAAAACTACCAGCTTTCCAGCTATCAAGGGAAGTTTGACATGAAGCTCTTTCCATGTCGGTTTGAATTAGAATTATACATTTGTAGGTGACATTTTTGTTTTTCAATTATGGCAATTTTCAAGTTCTGTGAAGTTTCAAGCACTTTCTGTTTTGGTGAAGGTTTAGCACATAATGCATTACATCAAATAAAGGACTTACTGTAAAGCACAATTAAGTATAAGGAAAGAGTACCGAATGTTTTTATTACATTAAAGCTGTTTTTCCATGTTAAACCATGTTTGGCCATGACCCGTGGACCTCACACGTGACCCAATACCCACTGGATGATGGTTTTTTTCCACCGAGCCCATCAATACCTGTCCTGTTTCGTATGGATTGGGACAGCTATGGTTTTGGTCATGCACATGGGTGAATGGATTTCCAATTCCAATACCGAATGTCTGGCTGTATACGGTCAACTTAATGCAGGGATCCCCAACCTTTCCGACTCATGAGCCAAATGTAAAAAGACTCGGAGAGCAACACAAGCACCATAAGAGTTCATGGAGGAGCCAAATAAGGGCTGTGATTGGCTATTAGGGGCCTCTATGCACCCTATCAGCTTACAGGGGCTTTATTTGGTAGGAAATCTTGTTTTTATTCAACCAAAACTTGCCCCCAAGTCAGGAATTCAAAAATAACTCCCTGGTTTGGAGGCAACAACCAAGGGGTTGGGGAGCAACATGTTGCCTCTTAGACACTGGTTGGGGATCACTGACTTAATGACTTTGGTTGAAACACGACTACTAGCGATGGGCAAAAATTAGCCAGGCATGGATTTTGTGGCTAATTTCCGCGTTTCGCCGTTGGCGGATTTTTTTTGAGAAACGGGCAACAAAATGTGCAGCGGCAAAATTTTGCAGCGTTTCCAGAAATTGTCGGCCGCGGCAAAAAAGAAGAATTGTCTCGCTCGTCAAACGTATTGTCGCGCATTGTCTCTCATTAAAAGAATTGTCTTGCGTCAAACATATTGTCACGAGTGGCAATTTTTTTTTTTTTGATGTGCAACATTTTCCCTGTTTCGTGAATTTTTAACCGTTTCACGATTTTTTTTTTTATTAAGGCAAGCTTTGTATCACCCCAAAATCTCATCCATTTGCCATCTGGGTGATATCTATAAAGTGCTGAATGGAAAGTGAAAGTAATTGTAATGAAAAATCTGAGCTGTCAATCAAATATTGACTGCCCCGCCTCTATGCCTCCGGCATAGAGGCGGGGCAGGCAATATATGATTGAAAGCTCAGATTTTTAAATATATTTATAACAGGAATGGATGATTTAATTAAAAAAAGAATTTGGGTTTCATGTTTAATTTTGAAAGGACTTTTATGGGTGACAGGTCCCCTTTAAATATGACCAACAACATGTATGTCTCTGTGGCTTTCAGTAGCTGTCTCGCTAGCTAAAATCTACACCATACTCAGTCCTTTCCCTGTAGATTCCAATGCACTCTTTATTTCACTCCAAGCGCATTATTATGGATATTTTTTTATAAGTTCTAAAGCTGCGCAGAGCCTCTCTCTCACAGAAACGCTCTACGTGCGCTGATTAGCCCTCCGTACTCAACAGACAGAAACAATCCAAGACAAATGGTCAGACGGCTCCGCTCATGGGGCTCTGCGATCAGCGCTGATGAATATGCCAATTTATTTTTAAAAGACCACATGTGAATTCCGGCAGCGGAATGGAAATTTGCATCTTGCATCGGAGCCTCGATGACAAAACTGAAAACACCGCAGTGGATCGTAACATCATGTGGTTTCTGTAGTGTGAAAACACAAATAAGTGTATATCAAATATGCGCACATTTTGGGTAGTGATGAGCGAATCTGTCCCGTTTCGCTTCGCCATAAAATTGGCGAAACGACAAGAAAATTTGCGAAACGGCTAAAAATTCGCGAAACACATTTGTTGCGCGATTTTTTTGTCGCCTGCATCTTTTTTGTCGCCTGTGTCTCTTTTGGTCGCCCGTGCTTTTTTGATGCGACCGCACCCTTTTTTGACGCGACCAATTTGACACCACAGCAGGCAATTTTGACACGTGACAAATTTTTTTGACATGCACTGAATTTTTCCGCTGCAAATTTTCACAGAAGTTTTGCAAAACAATTCGCCAATGGCCAAACGCGGAAATTCACTGCAAATCCATGCCTGGTGGAAAAAATCACTAAGTTTGAGGGCTATGCATCTCCAAAACGGATTGGTTCCTGCATATCAGTAGTGATGAGCGAATCTGTCCCATTTTGCTTCGCCAAAAAATAGGCGAAACTGTGAAAAATTCACAAAACGGTAGAAAATTTGTGAAATGTGGGTACCACGTGACCTTTTTGACTCACGCAACTTTTTTTGACGCAACCACACCTTTTTTTTACGTGACCACAAATTTTTTTTTTACACGATCAGGGGAATTTTGCCAAAAGCAAAATGAGGAATTTCGTTGCGAATCCATGCCTGGCAAAAAAATTCACTCATCACTACATATCAGTGCTAGTGATGAGCAAATCTATTCCGTTTCGCAAGATTTTGCAAAACAGCAAAAAATTGTGAAATGCGAAAACGAAGCATGCGAAGTAAAAAATTTTTGACACATGCGTCAAAAAAATGACGCACGGAAAAAAATTGTTGCTCGTGTCAAAAAAAATTGACACTTAACGAGCTTCATTTCCCTGTTTCACAAATTTTTGTGCTGATTTCCGTTTCGCTTCCCCATATAATTTGCGAAACAGCAAGAAAATTTGCAAAACGGCGTAAAATTTGCAAAACGCATTTGCTGTGCAATTATTTTTTGTCCACTGTGTCTTTTTTTTGTCGCCTGCACCAAATTTTGACGTGCAACAAAAAAACTGTACTCACAGCGAATTTTTACGCTCATCGAATTTTCACGGAAGTTTCGTGAAACAATTTGCCAATGGCGAAATACAGAAATTCGCTGCAAATCCACGCCTGGCGAAAAAACTTCGCTCATCACTACCGATATGTAGTGATGAGCAAATTTTTTCGGCAGGCTTGGATTTGCAACAAATTTCCTCATTTCACAACTGTTTCTGGCAAAATTCTGCTGATTGTGTAAAAAAAAAAAAAAAGGTCAATAAAGGTCAATAAAGGTACGGTCACATCAAAAAAGGGTGTAGACACAATAAAAAAGGTTTGGTTGCATCAAAAAAGTTGCGCTAGTCAAAAAGGTCACGTGGTACCTGCATTTCACAAATTTTCCGCCTCTTTGTGAATTTTCTTTGATGTGCATCATTTTTTTGACGCGCGGCACAATTTTTGGTCGCACAGCAAATTTTTCCGCAACAAATTTCCATGCCTGTTTCGTGAAAATATTTGCGAAACGCGGAAATCCATGCCTGGCAAAAAATGTAGCTGATCACTATTCCGTGCAGTCCAAGTGGCGCAACCTTATGATATAGATTCCCCGTATCTCATACATTCCCGTATCTCCAGCTCTGCTGCCTGACAAGCAACAACACTTTACTTATTTACGTTGAAGGTCAAACAATTAACAAGACATTGTAGAGCTTGGAGAGGTTCCGAGTGTGATACAGACGCAATATTCTAAGATGTCGTTGGTTTTCATGTTTTATTCTTCTGTTGCTTTTGAATGATTTACGTGTTTTTTTCTACAGCGCTCAGCCTTGAACTTTAAGTTGCCATCTGGTTGGTTTTTAAGCGTTAATGACCTTAGCAACCATGTACCATGTCCAAGTCAGAAGTGGAAGTGAATAGGAAAAGGCTGGAATAAATGAGCAAATATACCAATATATTGAAGTTATTGAACATTTCTCCAAAAACCCCATAGTCCCCTTATCTGTTCCACTTCCAGCTAGGCTGACCTGATAGGGAACTGAAGCCTGTCTGTGCTTGTGTGACTGCAGGCCTGTGATTGGCTCTCCCCCTCCTACTGTGCTTCTGGCGGGGACCGTCAGGACATGCCCATCCCTCATTTGAAACACAGAAAGAGGCCTGAGAGGATCTATAGCAGCGGTTCTCAACCTGTGGGTCGGGACCCCTTTGGGGGTCGAACAATCTTTCACAGGGGTCGCCTAAGACCATCCCCAAACGCATATTTCCGATTGGACTTAGGAATAATTTTATGGTTGGGGGTCACCACAACATGAGGAACTGTATTAAAGGGTCGCAGCCAGGCAGGCCCGGATTTGTGGAGAGGCCACAAAGGCCCGGGCCTAGGGCGGCAGAAGTTTAGGGGCGGCATGCCGCCCCACCGCAAGAACATTTTTAAATTTGGCTCCCATATGGAGCAGTCGGGACCTCTCCTCACTGCTCCGTATGGGAGTTGCGGATGTACAAGGGGGGGGGGGGGCACGTTCTCGCATGCGCAATGGGGGGCGCGTTCGCACATGGGGGACACCCACAGGGGCGGCCTCGGGGCGCTCAGGATAGAAATCCGGCCCTGCAGCCAGGGTCGGACTGGGGGGTGCCCCAGCCAGCCGTGTCCCCTACCCCCCCTGCAGGGCCCCCACCTGACGTCCTCCCCGAGCGCGTATAAATTCAACGCGTCAGGGGAGGAACAGTCAAAAGGGGGATCGCTGGCAAAGGTCGGACTGGGACGCTGGGGCCCATGAGGGCCAGGGCCCACCAGGATTTTTCCCAGTGTCCCGGTGGCCCAGTCCAACCCTGGTCGCAGCATTAGGAGGGTTGAGAACCACTGAGCTATAGGGAGCTCCAATAAAGGGGCCATTTTTACAGATAATGTTTAGCCCAAAGTGAAACCAGTACCATATCCTATTCATAAAGTAATTGCCTACAGGATTAGGGTTCTTTTTTTTCTTTTATCCTATATGTCTTCTATTTTTTTGTCGCCCGAGGCTATTTTTTTGTCGCAAGGCTATTCTTTTGTCGCGGGCGACAATTTTTGTACGCTCGCCGAATTTTTCCGCGGGGAATTTTTTTCATCCGTTTCTCGAAACAATCTGCCAATGGCGAAATGCGGAAATTCGCCTCGAATCCATGCCTGGTGAAACAATTCGCCCATCACTATTCATAATGGTACAAACTCCACTAGTCCCGCCCATTTGTGAAAAGTGAAGTTGATAGGGTTCCCAAGAAATACACTTCTTTATGTAATTAAAAAAAGTCACTATATTTTTCAGAACTAGGAGAATTGAGCTCCCGCGCCCTATAGGAAACACTTGCATGAAACCTACATAGCGATAAACACTGAATTCAAATAAATAAAAGATTTATATTCATGACTGTATCACTTTAAATGGTAAATATACGTTAGAAAAGACTGTAGATGGCTTAGCGTTGTAATTTCCATTTCCATGTTTAACCACGGCAGGATTTACATTGTTCCACACGTGGCGCCAGTCTACTGGGGGATTCTACTGAATATTTGAAAGGATACATTTAAATTGTTAATGACCCGTGCCGCTGTCTAAGCCCAAGAGCGAGATGTAGCGGCCCGACTGGTACACTGGTTCCTGTGTGATCCTTATTAGAGGAATATGTAGACTTACAAATGGCCGATAAGCAGAAATCAGGTCAATTTGCCTCTCTCTCTGCCGCCTCAGGCATCAGTGATGATGATACGCCTTGAATAGTCACTTACGCTATTGTTCTGCCTTATTTATTCCTCTTCTCTTACTGCATTATCTTCTATCCCAGAGCTGAAGTGCCGGCCATTCTATCCTTGTTTTATGATGCAAATCTCTGCTTTTCAAGACCGTCGTATTTTTTTTTCCAACGGCTTCTAGAGCGCCCTTTGTAATGTAGTCTCTTTCAGACCAATATTTAGGCAGGCCTTCAAGGGCCATTAGACTTTGCTTATTAATAGCCCCCCATCCTTTGTATGTAACTAATGGAAATATTGAGAGGTAAACATATCATTATATACATAGTTACATAGGGTTGAAAAAAGACCAGAGTCCATCAAGTTCAACCCTTCCAAGTAAACCCAGCACACACAGCCTATACTTACCAATCTATACACTCACATACATAAACTATATATACAACCAGTAATACTAACTGTAGGTATTAGTATCACAATAGCCTTGGGTATTCTGCTTGTTCAAGAACTCATCCAGGCCCCTCTTATCGGCATTAACAGAATACTGCCCTCACCGTGAAAACCCCCTACCCAACATCCCCCGGCAGGGCATTCCCCAACCTCACTGCCCTCACCGTGAGGAACCCCCTACCCAACATCCCCCGGCAGGGCATTCCCCAACCCCCTCACTGCCCTCACCGTGAGGAACCCCCTACCCAACATCCCCCGGCAGGGCATTCCCCAACCCCCTCACTGCCCTCACCGTGAGGAACCCCCTACCCAACATCCCCCGGCAGGGCATTCCCCAACCCCCTCACTGCCCTCACCGTGAGGAACCCCCTACCCAACATCCCCTGGCAGGGCATTCCCCAACCTCACTGCCCTCACCGTGAGGAACCCCCTACCCAACATCCCCCGGCAGGGCATTCCCCAACCCCCTCACTGCCCTCACCATGAGGAACCCCCTACCCAACATCCCCCGGCAGGGCATTCCCCAACCTCACTGCCCTCACCGTGAGGAACCCCCTACCCAACATCCCCCGGCAGGGCATTCCCCAACCCCCTCACTGCCCTCACCGTGAGGAACCCCCTACCCAACATCCCCCGGCAGGGCATTCCCCAACCCCCTCACTGCCCTCCCCGTGAGGAACCCCCTACCCAACATCCCCCGGCAGGGCATTCCCCAACCCGCTCACTGCCCTCACCGTGAGGAACCCCCTACCCAACATCCCCCGGCAGGGCATTCCCCAACCCCCTCACTGCCCTCACCATGAGGAACCCCCTACCCAACATCCCCCGGCAGGGCATTCCCCAACCCCCTCACTGCCCTCACCGTGAGGAACCCCCTACCCAACATCCCCCGGCAGGGCATTCCCCAACCCGCTCACTGCCCTCACCGTGAGGAACCACCTACGCTGCTTCAAATGGAAGCTCCTTTCCTCTAATCTATAGGGGTGACCTCTGGTGCGCTGATTGTTTTTATGGGAAAAAAGAACATCCCCCAACTGCCTATAATCCCCTCTAATGTACTTGTACAGAGTAATCATGTCCCCTCGCAAGCGCCTCTTTTCCAGAGAAAACAACCCCAACCTCGACAGTCTAACCTCATAGCTTAACCCTTCCATCCCCTTTACCAGTTTAGTTGCAGTCTCTGCACTCTCTCCAGCTCATTAATATCCTTCTTAAGGACTGGGGCCCAAAACTGCACTGCATACTCAAGGTGAGGCCTTACCAGGGACCTATAAAGGGGCAAAATTATGTTTCATCCCTTGAGTCAATGCCCTTTTTTATACAAAGGGAGAGAGAGAAGCAATAATGCAGCAACAATAGAAAGACAACATATGTTAAGTTACAATGGTAATTAGTTTATACAGTGTGCAGGTTTGAGAGGTACAGCCCTGCCGGAACCCTGTTTATCGCCTGCACCAAGCATAATACAACTTCATTAGACAATAAATAGAGATTATAATCCTTAGTTAATCCCTTTGGCCATATCATTTGCAGTTTATTGATCCAGAAAACTTCTCACTTCTCTCTTCTACAAAATGAATGTGCAGTCTCCCCCCCATATAAATATATATGATATTACCAGCATAGGTATTGCCTTTATCCAAGTACAGTTCCCTAGGGAACCCGTTTCACCCGTAAAGTGAATCAGTTTAATTTTTACCACCCAACTGGTATATTTCCCCCCAACAACTAAAACATACAGTACACCCTATTCTGAAATAATTCTCTCTTGATCCCTCCACTCTGTTTGCTATCTTTATGAGTTCCTTTATCTCTAAACTACTCTAGTTGTTCATATACAACTAACTTTGTCTCTGAGAATTGCCTGCTAGAACCTCAACAGTCAGTCCTAACATTCCACAGAAACTGGTCCAACACATCTCACTAATGACCCAGTAGCCACAAAAGACCTCTTGGCACTATAAATACACCTAGATCACTTGATACTATTGATCACCCCCTTCTCCTCTAGTCCCTTCATTATCTTGACCTTTGCAACACTACACTGTCCTCAATTTCCCCATATCTTTTGGTGTATCATGCAAAGGGGCATCGCCATTCCCTGTAACTCTTTCTGTAGAGGTTCCTCAAGGCTCTGCCCTAGGTTCCTTATTATTATTGTATGCTTTTATCCTTGGTCACTAATCAATTCATATGGTTTCTAATGCCACCTCTAGACAAAACTCATATTTGTTTCTCCCGTCCCATTTCCTGTCCATCATTGGTGTTCGGAAGAAGATGTCACTATCCAGATGAGCCAGTTTCTTCAGCAGGGTCTTGAGTTTCATTTGTGTCCATCATTCAAAGGGGAATTACCATTCCCTGTAACTCCTTCTGTTGAGGTTCCTCATGGCTCTGTCCTAGGTTCCTTATTATTATTGTATGCTTTTATCCTTGGTCGCTAATCAATTCATATGGTTTCTAATGCCACCTCTAGACAAAACTCATATTTGTTTCTCCAGTCCCATTTCCTGTCCATTGTTCAAAGGGGCATCATCATTCCCTGTAATGCTTTCTGTTGAGGTTCCTCAAGGCTTTGTCCAAGGTTCCTTATTATTATTGCATGTATTGCATGCTTTTATCCGGTTCCTTATTATTATTGTATGCTTTTATCCTTGGTCACTAATCAGTTCATATGGTTTCTAATGCCACCTCTAGACAAAACTCATATTTGTTTCTCCTGTCCCATTTCCTGTCCATCGTTCAAAGGGGCATCACCATTCCCTGTAACTCTTTCTGTTGAGGTTCCTCAAGGTTCTGTCCTAGGTTCCTTATTGTTATTGTATGCTTTTATCCTTGGTCGCTAATCAATTCATATGGTTTCTAATGCCACCTCTAGATGAAACTCATATTTATTTCTCCTGTCCCATTTCCTGTCCATCGTTCAAAGGGGCATCACCATTCCCTGTAACTCTTTCTGTTGAGGTTCCTCAAGGCTTTGTCCTTGGTTCCTTATTATTATTGCATGCTTTTATCCGGTCCCTTATTATTATTGCATGCTTTTATCTGTTTCCTTATTATTATTGTATGCTTTTATCCTTGGTCACTAATCAGTTTATATGGTTTCTAATGCCGCCTCTAGACGAAACTCATATTTGTTTCTCCTGTCCCATTTTCAACCAGAGCCCTTAACTTTAGTCTCTTCAGTTTAATACTCTGTTCCTCTGTCCCTAACACATTATTTAATAAATGGTTTCTATATCGATGCAAAGAAAAATATATACTTAAAAGTTGTGAATATTTCAAGATTTAAAGTGTCTTAAGCATGGCTTACCGGCTAGGGCTAAACATTACAGCTGGATTTAGGTACAAATTAGATATCGATTGTAATGTGATTTTTTTCTCTCCGTTCCCTAATCCACATATTTTTGAGTACAATTGTTCCCAGAGGTGATATCCAGATTGGAGTCTATAATATTGCCCATTCTAAAGCCATTATGCTGTGAATAAAATTTAAACCAGTTAGAATGTTAATCATTAGTCCTTTTGAGGAGTTGCAACCTGTATTAGAGACAAATGGCCATAACCCAAAATGAACTGGAGATACTTTTAGTAGTTAAATCTCTCTTTAGATAAGCACAATATTTATTCAAGAATTTACCGCAGCATATCACATGAAGTTGTTGTTAATACAGGTATCTCTGTGAAATTTAGTTAGAGATTAAACAGCAACTTGTTCCAGTGTTTCAAAGGTTAATTGTTTACCTTTTTGACAAATTGAGGGAGGGGCCTATTTTGGATGTCCTTATTGTACCTGTTCTTTATTATGCCTACCCACATGATCAGTAGCCAATAGCAGCCAAAAGCTATTGTCAGGATCCTCCCAGTTTTGTCAGTGGGAAAGAAGGTATATGCATTGAACACATAGGGGCACATTCATCAAATTACGATTGTTTCCAAATACAAAAAATTCATATTTTTTTCTAAGTTTTTGTACTATTTTCTGAGATTTTTTTGTTAATTTGCAGAACATTTTTGTTCTTTGCGTCAAAATTTGCGCGATAAAATTGTATTTGTCGCAACGAGTACGAAAGTTTCTGATTCAATTAAGCTTTGTTATCGTGACTTTCCTTGGGCCAGGTTGGAGTCTTATGGAAGGCTTCCAAAATCATGCATTCAAGGTTCAAAGTCAGAAAGGTTTTCCCTCCGTTTACGGTCATTCGGATACTAAAATTTCATGACTTTCGGATCGCCAATACGATATTATCGTGACTATTTCGATTTTTTCGTAAGCATTTTTGTGACATTTCTGATCATCAGAAATTATCGTATCTAATCCAAATTTTATCCATTTTGGGATTCGAACTTGTACTTTGATGAATGTGCTCCGTATTATTGGCTATGTGTGTCTGTTCATCGGACACCCAGCTAGACCCTATGTATTACCATGCTGGATATTCAGTGAATGAAGTAGCCCCTCTTCAGTTGCCCCTTTTATGTGTTTCATTTGCAGTTTGCACGTCAGGCTTTGTGGACTGCTCTCAAAGGAAGGTCAACAACTGCCAAACCAAAGGGGTGTGTACTATTGAGACAATATTGGCAATATTTTGCTATGATGTTATTGCTATAGCACACCGGTGCCATGATATTAAATTTACTCCGTGTAGCAGGGTGGTCTGCTCTAAGTATTGTGTCTGCTCTAAGATTGTGTCCCCTTTATTGCCATTGGAAGTCCACTGTACATAGTTGAGTTGAAAAAAGACCAAACTGCATGTCTTGATGATACAGAGATTCCTCTGTTAATAGTGATGATTGAATTTTTTCAGCAGGCATGGTTTTTCCAAAAAATTTTTTTTCACAAAACCTCCACAAAAATTTGCTACAACAAAAATTCACCTAATGAGGAAAAGGTTGCAGTCACATCAAAAAAATTGTGGTTGCATCAAATAAGTTGCGGTCTTGTCAAAAAAGTTGTGGTTGCGTAAAAAAAGTCATGCAGTAGCCACGTTTTGCAAATTTTTAACCGTTTTGAGAACCGTTTTTTTCTACAAAGTGAAATGGGAGAGATTCGCTCATCACTATCTGTGAGCCTTAGTAGTGACACAATGTACTATTGCTACTAATGCCATAGCGTTACTTGCCCAGTAATGAGGTTCTAAAAAATGCTTCTCAATCAGTGATGAGTGAATCTGTTTTGATTTGCTTCACTGAAAAATTTCCCAAGAGGCGAAAAATTTGCTATCGTTTTTTTGACGAGCTTGACTTCTTTGACGCAACCGAGACTTTTTTTTATATGACCACAACTTTTTTGATGAAACAATTTTTTCTGCAGCAAACTTTTGCGCCCATTTCACAAAAAAATCCACCAATGGCAAAATGCGGAATTTCGCTACAAATCCTTGCCTGACAAAAAAATTTTGCTTCAATGAGCGAATCTGTGGCATTTCGTCGAAAAGACAAAAATGTTTTCAATTATGTTTTCACATAATTTTTTATGACGTGTGCAACTTTTTTTTTACGTGTTCTACATTATTTTAATGCAGCAACATTTTTTTGATGCGGGCGACAATGTTTTGAGAATTTTCCTGCGGCTAATTTTAATGTCCGTTTCGTGAAACAATCCACCAATGGCGAAACATGGAAATCCGTTTAACTTTTTTAACGTGCACAACTTCTTTAATGCAACCAAGACTTTTTTTTGATATGACCACAACTTTTTTGATGGGACTGCAACTTTTTCCTAACTCAGTGTTCACAAAAAATTCACAAATCTTTCAAAATATTAGTGAAACGGCAAAAATGTTGCTCACAACTTTTTTTGTCATTTTATAACTCATTTTTTTGATGCAGGCGACATTTTTATGACGCAGGCTACAATGTTTGTACGTGCAGCGAATTTTCCCACAGCAAATTTTGACGCTTATTTTGCGAAACAATCGGCAAATGGTGAAACATGGAAATTCGCCACAAATCCATGCCTGGCGAATAGTGATGGGCAAAATGTTTTGCCAGGCATGGATTTGCGGCAAATTTCTGCGTTTCGCCATTGGCGGATTGTTTCGCGAAACAGATGAAAAAATTTGCCATGGAAAAATTTGCTGCACGTTCAAAAATTGTCGCCCGCGTCAAAATAATAGTTGTGGGCGACAAAATAATAGTCGTGGGTGACAAAATAATAGTCGTGGGTGGCAAAATAATAGCCACGGGCGACGAAATAATAGCCGCGGGTGACAAAATAATAGCCGCAGGCGACAAAATGATAGCCGCGCGACAAAAGAATAGCCGCGGGCGACAATTTTTTTTTGACATGCAACATTTTTGCTGTTTCGAGAATTTTGAAAGATTCGCAAATTTTTCACCGAAGCGAAACGGGACAGATTTGCTCATCACTACTGGCAAATTATTTCACCCATCACTACTAACAGCACCTACTGCAGTATATTCCCTGTTGTCCTGAGGCGATACAACTACAAACCAATCACTACGGCTGTATTGTCTGAGCGCGCTTTAGGAGATATTTGGTAAATTTGCACTGCCGCCATATGTGAACAAGGAAATGGAACTGTCTGAGTCGCCTTGTAAACGCTGAATCATTAATAAGACATTACAGTCATTTATAATTCACAAAGAAAAATAAACAAAAAAAAAAGTGAAAAGTTAGTCTGAAACATTTGAACTCATTTCGAGCATGATTAATATGGCCAAAAGCACTTGCGCCGGCTCCGGCACCAACGTTGTAAATATTGTATTATAATTCCCGTCCCCAGGCAACGCGGAAGACAGACTTTAATCTCACGGAATCGCATTATAATCTTCGGCAATCTAAATGTGGCAACGTATTGTAATTCTAAAAGCATTAATACCCGTGATTTGCATTCCTGAACGGGCCCACTGCATTCTATTCAGGGGAATACTTCAACCTTGTGTCTTTTTTAAAAAGAAAAAAAAATAGATCCAGTAGATGGAATTTTTTTTACACTGAAAAAAACAAAAGAAAATGTTGCATATTTGCATTTTTATTATTGTATTTATTATTGATTGTTTTTAGTAATATATCGGGGGCCATGTTTTTTCCGATTCAGATTTTTTAACACAATAAAACCCTCAATTTTTTTGAGATTTACTGTATGTCAAAAGGGCTAAAAATAGGAATATGACAATTCACCAGCTGAAACTTGCCGAGATCATGTAGAAATCAATGGCAGATGTCCCTTCGCTTTCCTGGAATATCCTTCTTTTGTCTTGAAACTTTAGAGCTGGTTTTTGTGTGGCAATTCGAAAAAATTGCGGTTTCAGAAAAATTTGCGGTTTTCTTGCAACTTTTTCTCGCACAGACTTTTTTTTATAGAGTATCCAAACCATAGTGGTCTAGCTGAAACCTAGGAGCTGTCGATATGGGTCCCTTAGAGCAAATAGGCAGCTTATTGGCCCGTGTATGGGAACTACCAATTGAAATCTCCCAGATATCGATCAGGCAGGTTAAAAAATTTAGTCAGATCAGGGACCACATCGGCTCGTTGATGTGGTCCCCGAATCGATTGCGCCTATTACCGGCATTCTAATTCGATCGTTTGACCCCAGCTTATAGGGAAGGCCCCAGGGCCAAATGACCGAATTAGCCTAAAATCTCCCAATATCGCCCACCCGTAGGTGGGGATATCGGGAGAAGATCCGCTCGCTTGGCGACATCGCCAGGTGAGGGGATCTTAATGTGAATGGCCACCTTTAGTTAGTCTGAAATGACATGTGATGTTCTTCAGCTTGATGTTATTACTAGGCATGGATTCGCGGCGAATTTCCGCGTTTCGCCATTGGCGGATTGTTTCGCGAAATGGATGAAAAAATTCCCCGTGGAAAAATTCGACGCACGTCCAAAAATTGTCGCAGGCGTCAAAAAAGAATAGTCGCGGGTGACGAAATAATAGCCGCGTGACGAAATAATAGCCGCCGGCGACAAAAGAATAGCCACTCAACAAAATAATAGTTGCGGATGAGAAAAGAATAGCCGTGGGCGACAATTTTTTTTGCTGCACGACATTTTCGACGTTTCGCAAATTTTTCACCGTTTAGTGGATCTTTTGAAAGATTCGTGAATTTTTTGGCGAAGCGAAACAGAACAGATTCGCTCATCACTAGTTATTACCCCCCGCTTTGTAGAACACACTGTATATAGGAATATTGCTGTTGTTGCTAGCACTAATTCATTACAATGCGACTCCACTTACGATAGTCACGTGACACAGATAACAAATTGCACCGGAGCTCCGATTATTTGCGCTCCACCTGTAGGCCGGCTGCTCACACAACGTTAATTTAACACCGTCTCACTATAAATATTCTTAAATATTTAAGCAGCACTTTTTATTTCGGAAACGGTGTCCCGGGAAAGGATAAACGCACTCGAAATGTGATTTGTCGTTCTATACAATTATATTCCAAATCGTCTAAATCTTATGGGAGTCTGCCTCCTTGATTCACAAATTTGCTCCACTTAAAATCCAATCAGTCCAACTGTTCCTACTTTTATTGCGCGTGAGTTTGGGTATAAGTAACCCCCGCGCTCTTTACTTGGCAAAAACTAACGGGTTTGCAAAGATGCCAGCGCGATGCACGGAGCGACCTTCATCCCGCGAAGATTTTTTTCCAGTCACTCGTTGAGTTGTTAACACATTAAGCCCTTCGATTTTCAGTAACCAGTGTTTTATAGGCTAGCAGATTGCCTTTGCTTTGGGGAATTTGCTGTAACATATTGAGCTTAACAGATTTATGCAGGGACGTAAAACAAAAATAGTGTAGCAGGCGTTTAGAATTTTTGAACACAAAAGGATTAGGCTTTGCAGATGGCAGTTGCAGATAATGACATTGAGTAATTTAGCTGGGAAGGGAATCTGCCGATGACAGAATCCATTAACATTTACCCAACGCATACAGGTGTGTGTGGGTACGGCTTGGCATCTGAGGGGGTTGTAAATTGGCGAGGGGGCAAGGAAATATCATGTTAGAAATTGAGTACGAAATGGGCAAAAAAGAAAAACTGCTTGACATTTAGGGGCACATTTGCTAAAATTCATTTTTTTCTGTCCTTGAAAATCGTATAAACTCGACATGGTATAAATTGGAATCAAACGCGATCATTGCTGTATTTATAAAATGTTACGATAATGCTTGAATCGGTCGAATGAAATTTGAGTTTACATTCGAAAATCGCAAATTTTTCGAGTTGAAAGCATTGTAAAAACTCAAAAAATTAGCGTTTAAACGGACGTTCGTTTCCATGAATCCTCTTTATTTTTCCCAAACAGGAAGTGCTCCAGCAGCCATTTTAGAAGCATTGGGCACTCTTGGAAAAGTGAGTGAAAACTGAAAACAATGAGGGATTAACTTGTCCTTGAAGGACAGGTTGGCACTGACTATTCTATCCCCCTACTATTCTAATCCTCCATAGGACACAATGGTACCCGCAGATCAAACCTGTCAAATTTTTATTTTACAAAAAAAAGTTAACTGAACATTAATAAATCACTAATTATGGGAGTTATTTGCGAAAAACTCTATTTTTGTCTGGAAATAATAACGAGAAAATCAAATTCTGGTGAAAACCCACTTGTAAATCTCGAAATTATCCAGAAGTAAGAAAAAATCCGACTTTCATAATTGCTTAGTAAATGTGCCCCTAAGAGGCAGATATACTAAAACTCTAACTTTTCTCACTTTTTTATTTTTAAATATTTGTATAAACTCATTTCCACAAATGTCTGACATTAACTTAAAAGGCTGAACAGAAAAAATCAGCAAGGGAAAAGTAGCAGAAAGTCACAAAAGGAATTTTTTTTCGAATTCTCGCTTGAAAACATCAACTTTTTGGGCACAAAAGACAGCGACAAAAATCTGAAACCTCTAAAGTTTCGAAGCAAATGAAGGATCCTCCAGGGAAGGCTTCTACACGATCAGCAAGAAATGTCATATTTAGGTGTATCGATTAGTGATGGGCGAAATGTTTTGCCAGGCATGGATTCGCGATGCGAAACGGATGAAAAAATTAGCTGCGGAAAGATTCGCCGTGCGGCAAAAATTGCCGCCCGCGTCAAAAGAATAGTTGTGCGTCAAAAGAATAGCCACAGGCGACAAAAGAATAGCCTCACGACAAAATAATAGCCACGGGCGACAAAAGAATAGCCTCGCGACAAAAGAATAGCCACGGGCAACAAAAGAATAGCCTCGCGACAAAAGAATAGAAGTGGGCGACAAAAGAATAGCCACACAACTGCACAATGATGCATAGTCTGAATCAGAGAAAAAAAATCTGACGGATAGTAAATGGCCCCCTCATCCAAATTTTTCATCTTGTTGCCTATAACTGTTAATGCAGAATCTTCATATCAAGGAATCGGTATTTTTAGCTCAATATCTATATTAATATCATAATATTTTCACCCACAGATTCGGAAATAGAAAAATACTTTCCTGCCCCCATCTCTCTCGTTGCTCAGTGTTTCAGACACAAGGACAAAGAACCATTTTTTATATGGTGAATTCAACTTGTGACAGTTTTTGTATCTACCCAGAGTTAAACCTGATTAGCACGTTTTGAGTAATGTTTTTCTAGAAGCCATCAATCAGCCCTTTGACAGCGTTACTTAAAGGCTGGCACCAACGCCAAGGTCTGTTTGAACATCTTTCTGTTTTTTTTTTTTCAGACGTGGATATGAATGTCTATTCCTTTAGTTTCAAGAGGATTTTAGGCCTTGGTGTCCGTGACACCATTTATAATGGGAATTATACTCACATTGCCTTCTTTCTGAACCCTTTTATTGGGCAGATTGGGATCGAGCTTTTCTGCCTGACTTCGTATTTTAAAATTTAGATGTATTTTTTAATGTTATAATGTACCTATCCCTGGTTCTGATACTCTTAGGGGCTGATTTATCAAAGTACGACAGGTCCGAAATACAAAACATTTGTATTTTTTTTATACTGTGCGTATTTTCTGTGACTTTTTCCGACAAAATTTGGAAAATTTGGAAAGTTTCGGATTCATTCAAGCATCGGGACTTTCCTTGGGCCAGGTTGGAGTGCCATTGAGCCCTATGGGAGGCTTCCAAAATCATGCACAGAAGGTTCAAAGTCAGAAAGGTTTTCCCGCCATTTACGATCATTCGGATACGAAATTTTTGTGACTTTCGGATCGCCAATACAATATTATCATGACTAATACGATTTTTTTGTAAGCATTTTGTGATATTTGTGATCATCTGATATTATCATATCTAATCCGAATTTTACCCATTTCATGATTCAAACTCGTACTTTGATGAATGTTCCCCTTAGGGGCATATTTATCAAAATCTGTGCCATCACAGAGAAAAAAAACACATGTAAATTCACACACAATCAAATTTTTTTCCTAATCTGTGATGTTGTAATAAAAATGAAAAATAATTCAAATCTGTTCGTCACGATTGTTACAGTGAAAAATATAAAATTGCTGGTAATGGGTGAAATAATTCACCAGGCATTGCGAAACGGATGAAAAAATTAGCTGCAGAAAGATTCGCCGTGTGGCAAAAAATGTCGCCCACGTCAAAAGAATAGTTGTGCGTCAAAAGAATAGCCACAGGCGACAAAAGAATAGCCTCGCGACAAAATAATAGCCACGGGAGCCAAAAGAATAGCCTCGCGACAAAAGAATAGCCACGGGCAACAAAAGAATAGCCTCGCGACAAAAGAATAGAAGTGGGCGACAAAAGAATAGCCACACAACCGCACAATGATGCATAGTCTGAATCAGAGAAAAAAAATCTGACGGATAGTAAATGGCCCCCTCATCCAAATTTTTCATCTTGTTGCCTATGACTGTTAATGCAGAATCTTCATATCAAGGAATCGGTATTTTTAGCTCAATATCTATATTAATATCTTAATATTTTCGCCCACAGATTCGGAGATAGAAAAATACTTTCTCGCCCCCATCTCTCTCTCGTTGCTCAGTGTTTCAGACACAAGGACAAAGAACCATTTTTTATATGGTGAATTCAATAATTCAAATCTGTTCGTCATGATTGTTACAGTGAAAAATATAAAATTGCTGGTAATGGGTGAAATAATTCACCAGGCATGGATTCGCAGTGAATTTCCGTGCTTCACTAAAGGGGCGACAAAATTTACAGAGGAAAAATTTGCCGCACGTTGCTGTTTCGTGAATCATTTCAAAGATTCACGAAATTTACGGCGAAACGGGACAGAATCGTTCTTCACTAAGGGGCTGATTTACTAACCCACAAATCCGACCCGAATTGGAAAAGTTCCGACTTGAAAACGAACATTTTGCGACTTTTTCGTATGTTTTGCGATTTTTTCGGATTCTGTACGAATTTTTCGTTACCAATACGATTTTTGCGTAAAAACGCGAGTTTTTCGTATCCATTACGAAAGTTGCGTAAAAAGTTGCGCATATTGCGTAGCGTTAAAACTTACGCGAAAAGTTGCGCATTTTTCGCGTAAGTTTTAACGCTACGCAAAATGCGCAACTTTTTACGCAACTTTCGTAATGGATAGGAAAACTCGCGTTTTTACGCAAAAATCGTATTGGATCCGAAAAATTCGTAAAGAATCCGAAAAAATCGCAAAACATACGAAAAAATCGCAAAGTACCGATCATTACGAAAAAAACGCAATCGGACTCCATTCGACCCGTTCGTGGGTAAGTAAATCAGCCCCTAAGAATTGAATTTTATACATTGATTTTCAAGCAAGCTGAGAAGTTACCATTAGTGCTGGGCAAAATTATTCTGCAGGCATGGATCTGAGGCAAATATCTGCATTTCGTCATTGGTGAATTGGGTGCACGAAACAGGAGACAAAATTCACAGCAGAAAAATTTTGCAAATTTTAGTTTTTTAGTTTAGTTTATCAAACTGCCTAAAAAAATTTGTTGCAACGAAAAATTCACCAAGTGAGGAAAACGTTGCAGTTTTGGCAAAAAGTTGCGGTTGTGTCTAAGAAAAGTCACAGTCGTGTAAAAAAAGTCGCGGTTGCTTCAGAAAAAGCTACACATGTCAAAAAAGTTCCTCGGTACCCACATTTTGCAACATTTTTGCCATTTTGTGAAATTTTCTGCAGTTTTGTGAAATTTTCCACGAAATGGCACAGATTTGCTCATCACTACTACTGCCATATTTTAGAACTATCAATTCTTATCTCTCGCATACATCTATTTTATGTAAATTGATCTGCACGGCGCTGTTTAGACCAATCAGAATAAGGTTCAAGGAAATTACAACTGCCTGGTCGCTCAGAAGTGTTACATCCATTAGTAGGCTATTATATTTTTGCACAACAACAAAAAAGTACTATGAAAACATGTCATCCCTGGAAAAAATAACGCACTAAGCCTCCAGGATTAGGTGTAAAAACAAGATTATCAGCTTTCCTCTATTTGATTTTTACTTTAAGTGGATATGGAAACGTTTGGGAAAAAAAACATGTCAGCAGAAAGAAGCAATAATATGATTTGATATAGAGGAAGGGAAAACTGAGATACTCGCACTAAAACCAATAATAACTGTTAAAACCCAACACCGGTGCCAGTATGATTCACCGTAGTGATGATTGAATAGACTCTTCTATAGACTTAGATGGTTTTTGGCTGTGGAAATATCTTCTTAATGTCATATTCGCATCTTTTTTCCTTTTCTGTAAAACCAATATTCATCATGGGGTGATGTACAGGCGACTGGTAATTGTGCCGGGATTGGACTAAGGGGCAAATTAATGACAAATCAAAGTAAAGAACCCAGTAGAATTCCTGACTGTCATAAAAAGTTTCCTGGTAGTCAGTAAAAACGTTAACGAATTGGCACATTTATCAGATAGATGGATAGATGGTTCCATTTTCTATTGCTTTTCTATGGGACGTTAGAATCAGTGTTGCTCAGCGGCAACAACGAGCACTAACACGCATCTAAAATGTTCATTCGCAAAGCAAATCACACTCAGGGACCAATAGTATGGATAATTATTTTGCTATGAAGTGATATTCTAACAACAAACTTCACTAGGGGGCTGATTTATCAATGTTTAAATTCAAATTTAATTTTGCAAAAACTCAAATTTGAATTATGTTTTGCAAAACTTGAATGTCTGATATTTATTTATTTTTTAAAAAACTAGCTCTAGTTCTTTCTTTCTTTTCTTTCTTCTCTTTCATTTCTCTCTTTCTTTTTTATTTTTGCAATTCAAATTTTTTAGTGGAAAAACTCTCAAATTTGAATTATGTTTTGGCAAAACTTGAATGTCTGACATTTATTTATTTATTTATTTATTTATTTTAAAAAAACTAGCTCTAGTTTCTTTCTTTCTTTTTTTATTTTTGCAATTCAAATTTTTCAGTGCAAAAACTCCAAAATTTGAATTATGTTTTGCAAAACTTGAATGTTCGATATTTATTTATTTTTTTGAAAAAAAAAAAACTAGTTTTCTTTCTTTCTCTATCTTTATTTCTTTCTTTCTTTCTCTATCTTTCTTCCTTTCTATCTCTGTCTTTCTTTTAATTTCGTTTTTTATTTTTGCAATTACATTTTTTTGGTGCAAAAACTCCCAAATTTGAATTATGTTTTGCAAAACTTGAATGTTTGATATTTATTATTTTTAAAAACCTGTTCATGTTGAAGTCAGTGGGAGTGTGTAGGCCCAATTGAAAATAAAAAAAAAATATGATTTTGACGCATTCAGTGTTTTTTGTTTCACAGTTTGATTCGATAAAGTTTTTGTTATAAATTAATAAACATTAGCGATGAGCAAATCTGTCCCATTTCGCTTCGCCAAAAAAAATTGTGAATCTTTTAAAAAATTCACGAAATGGGGGAAAGCTCACAGAACGAGGAAAATGAAGTGCATTAAAAAATAGTGCTGTGGATCCATGCCTGCCGAATTATTTCGCCCATCACTTGTAAACATTCTAGTTTGGTAACATTTCTAGTTCTTACAACCCCAAATTTACATTAAACCCAGAACACAGAAAAGACATAAAGCTTTTTGCCACTTGTTTCCCTACCATGTAGCACTTGTGAAAAACAAAATATGCATTTACATAGACATCTCCTTTTGATGTTTTTGCTGTAGAGCCCCAGGGATATCTATTTGGAAAGTCGCGGGACTTGGCCACTTTAGAACATATTGCCTGCTGTTTCCTGACAGCCAAATGCTAATTTTACAGCATCACAGAGGGAATAGACTCAAAGCCAGAATTATATAGAAGCCAAGTGTTCCCATGTTC
The DNA here is from genome assembly GCF_000004195.4 of Xenopus tropicalis. Taxonomy (NCBI): domain Eukaryota; kingdom Metazoa; phylum Chordata; class Amphibia; order Anura; family Pipidae; genus Xenopus; species Xenopus tropicalis. Next base: position 11,285,075 of record NC_030677.2, on the reverse strand, counting down.
CTACTGTTTGCTGCCTGCCTAAAGGATGACCTTCCCTTCAGCCTGGCAGCAATTTGTGCTATTCCCAAAAAAGGAGTAAATGGGGGGGGTGGGGGTTGGTACATAATAGGTTAAATTACAGGGCCTACATCTATATAAAATGTTCCCATACTTCACACTGATCATTTCTATTTACAGAAATGTTTAAACTGACTGCAGAACCACATCGAGTCTGTACAGTCACTGGGGTCTAGTTCTTTCTTTCTTTTTCTTCCTTTCTTCTCTTCCCTTCTTTTTTTTTTCTTTCCTTTCTTATTTTTCTTTCTTTCTTTTTTTATTGTTTTCTATTTTCAGCTATACAACAGGTTTAATAAAGAAATAAAATATTTTCTAAATCATTATATACTCAAGAGTTTAAATACCGGGGAATTCCCTACCAGTCATTTGAACTGAAGAAGCCACTCGGATGAGCGGTGAAACGTTTTCAAGAAAAACTCAGAAAAGTCCAGTTGTTTTAGACTTAATTCTTCTAGATACTGGATACTGGAAGTCAAACCTGTGTTTGATTGTTAATTATGTTAAGGTTCGGAATAAACCCCTTATTTGTCTTCCATAGTGATGAGTGAAATTTTTCACCCGGCACAAATTTGTGGCAAACTTTTTTTTTGAGTAACGGCCACAAAAATTCGACAATGACAAAAAAATTTTTTTCATTGACACACATAATTTTCTGTGTTTCATGAATACTACGGCGTTTCGCAAATCTTTTCAAGTTTCGCTAATTTTTCTGCAGAACGGGACAGATTCGCTAATCACTAGTCCCTGATCTTCTTGCCATTATGGGGGAATAGCCGCCTCTCACATTTAAGAAGAACATCAGAGCCTAGGTGCAGTCCAGATGATGACGATAGTTCCCACAATGTAAAGCAGTGATCCCCAACCAGTGGCTCGTGAGCAACATGTTGCTCCCCATCCCCTTGGGAGTTGCTCTCAGTGCCCCAAACCAGGGAGTTATTTTTGAATTCCTGACTTGGGGGCAAGTTTTGGTTGAATAAAAACAAGACTTACTACCAAATAAAGCCCCTGTAAGCTGATAGGGTGCATAGAGGCCCCTAATAGCCAATCTTAACCCTTATTTGGCTCCTCCATGAACTTTTATGGTGCTTGTGTTGCTCTCCAAGTCTTTTTACATTTGACTGTGGCTCACAAAGTAAGAAAGGTTGGGGACCCCTGATGTAAAGGAATCCGCACTCACAGGGCTTATAATGTAGCAAAAGTGTTTTTTATTGTGGAGCACACTAACGTTTCAGCGTACACAATAGCCTTTGACAAAGATTAAAGTATAAATATATATATAGGTATAGGTTTGTGTGTGTTGGGTTAACTTGAAAGGGTTGAACTTGATGGACTCTTTTTCAACCCTATGTAACTATAAATTCTGTATCTTTATCTTCTGTATCTTTCTGTATTAGGAGATTTAAAGAAATAATCTAACGTTTGAGTGTTACTGTCTCGAGTAGATCAGGATGATTCATGTCAAGTCATTCTATATAGACTAGAGATACCCATTTATGGGATGAAAGAAGCATACATCCATTAGTTGAGTGGATTTCGGAAGGCCGAGAATGGTTGGAATGTTCAGCTTTGCAAAGGCAATCAATACCGCGTCTGATGACTAGCCAATGATGGGGCTGTAATTCAATTTCTGTCTGTGCTCTTTTACCCTGATTAGTGAGCTGCCTCCAGTAATGTCTCCTACTCTAGGTTCACTTATGTATAAGTTATAACGCAGCATTAACATTACAACTGAAATGGTCCTTACTTTATAAATAAATGAATAATACCCAGTTTTTCGTCATACAAATTACTAGAGAGACCTATTGACCACCGCCATAGTAACGTTAAAAAACGCTCACTTTTAGAGTTAATACTAACTGATGAATTGATTCTATGAATTATTCTGTATACTGGGTATTAGGGGAAACGATCAATGTGGAAAACTAAAACAGATCAACTAGATATTTCCAACAGGTATAAACATAGAAAGGCGAGAGGTCAGAAAGCTCCCAAGTGAGAATCTCCAATACAGGGGGGTGTTTTATCCAGTGTTTTAATCAGGCTCTTGTCTTTTCTGTAGGGATTCACCGAATCCAGGATTCAGTTTGGGATTCGGCAAAGATTCAGCCTTTTTCGGCAGGATTCAGATTTGGCCAAATCCACGCCTCTGGCCAAATCCTGACTTTTTGTCACGTAAACACGAAAGTTAATTTTTTTCCTATTTTTCCCTTTAACCCTTCCAAAACCTAATTAGCATGTGCTAATTAGAATTTGGTTTGGGTTTTGGCAAAGATTCAGCCTTTTTCGGCAGGATTTGGATTCAGCCAAATCCATGCATCTGGCCAAACCGAGTCCAAATCCTAAAAATCACGTGACTTTTTGTCACGTAAACACGGAAGTTGAAAAATGTTTCCATTTTCCCCAGATTTAACCCTTCCAAAACCTAATTAGCATATGCTAATTAGGATTCGGATTCAGTTCGATATTTGCCCAAATCCTTTACAAAGGGTTCGGGGGTTCGGCTCCCTACTTTCCAGGCCTAAAACCCAACTAACGATTCTATATAATGAAGTTTTATGGTTAAAATATATTCAAAGCTTTTCCTAACTCTTTGAATTAACTTCATCTACAATAGGAGCCCGGCTTTATGTATCAGAACCCTTCCCCCCCCCCCCTTTGTTTTACTTAATTATATTAATTCTATTTTTCTAAAAGATGGGTTGCCAGTGTAGAGAATTCTAGAGTTGGAGGATATTACAAAGGAAATAATTAAATCATAATCGACTTTTTATACTCGTTCTTTTAATGTTAGACTTTGATTCATTTGGCAAAATGTCTCTGTTATTATTTCCATTATTATTTCTAAGTGTTCAAGTATGTAATATAGAATTAGAATTGTTTTACTTTGAATGTATTGTTCTGGAATGTTTATCAGCCACCCATACCTTATATTACATTTGGCAGAGATTGTTCTATTCCATGTAAACTTATCTGCATATATGTTTATGTACAAGGGGATGTGGGTTTTTCTGCACCTCTATTTGGAGGCCTAAGAGGTCACACAGACTGACCATGATTGATGGCTTTTCATTATGCCATACAAAATAATTTCATAGCCTGAAAGGTCTTTTCAGTGTATCTACTTGTAGTTAGTAATCTCAGATATCTCAGATGTATCAGGCGGAATTATTTTATAGCTTAAAGACCTTTCCTAAGTGCATTTAGGAATAATTGAGGCCGAAGTCCATGCCAGTCAACTCCCTCAAATGGATCTTTATATATTTTGTACTTATTGTACTTGGGAAACACTGTAAATCTATATATTTGCTCAATTAAATGACTCGTTTAGAACAAGAACCTTTAGAGGCTGACATTGATGTGCCTCTTGTTGCCGAGGAAAGATTTTTCCGTAGCGAGAACATTGGTGGAAAGTTTGTTGAGGGCTTTACATTTGTCACAATGTGGGGACCTTGGGCCAACTCACCATCATTCTTATTTTTATTATGTTTTGCTTGATTGGTGTAGATCAGGTGCTATGACTTGTTGTCCTCTGTGTGTTTTTAATAATAATAAGTCCCACTGTCTTCATGACTGTGTTTCCTTGCTAAGGGCTTATAGGATATGGAAACCCCCCACAGAAAATGTAATCAGTGAACAGCCTCTTTAAACACCAAATCTGAAGCATCGAATCCACTTTTTCTTATTCGGCTGAACCCCCGAATCCTTCATAAAGAATTTGGCCGAATACCGAACCGAATCCGAATCCTAATTAGCTTATGGTAATTAGGTTTTGGGAGGGTTACATTTTCAACTTCCATGTTTACGTGACAAAAAGTCACGTGATTTTTAAGATTCGGATTTGGTCCAGCCAGGAGCGTAGACTCAGCTGAATCCAAACCCTGCCGGTAAAGGTTGAATCTTGGCCGAATCCTGGATTTGATGCATCCCCAGTTTGAAGATGCCTCGACCAAATGTCTTTCCCTTAGATCCCCTAAAGTTTCCCTAAGTTTTTGCTTGACTTAGAAATGAATTGTAACAATACCTGGTGGTCTAGTGGGGCGACGGGGACGCCCGCCGCCTCCTCCGGTGCGGGGACGCCCGCCGATTCCTTCTAGGCGCGCGCGCGCGCCTCGCTTTGCTGTTTATGCGCATGCGCGCTCCTGATGCGCGCGCATGCGCACTGGCGTCCGTCGCCGGCGCGCGCATGACGTCATTTCGGCGCCAAAATTCAAATATTTAAAGCGCTCACTGAATGGAAATCATTGCCCAACGTAGGTTTACCTCTGGTTACTTCCTGGGTGCGATTATCCTGCTGTTTTGCTGTTCTTGACCTTGCCTGTTCCTGACCTCTCTTGCCTGCTGCCTGTATTGACCTTTTTGCCTGTTTTTGACCCCCCCTTGCCTGCTGCCTGAACCGACCTCTGCCTGTCTGACTATTCTCTTGGATTCTGTTTTTGTACTGCGCTGCTTGATCGTTGCTGACTCCGGCCTCCCCTGACCACTCTGAAGTGTTCCCCATCTACCTGTCATACGATTGGTTCCCGTGCTTGCTCAGAACTCTCTCCTTGGGTCTCTCACAATAAGACCTGGCGGCATCCGAGTAGCGAAGGGCTCCTCCCGACGTGAAAGGCGGCGGTTATAGGCAGAAGCGTGAGCCGAGACCGGACCCTAGGGGCCTGTTCTGAGTTTTGGGATACTGACCGTGACATGAATCTGTCGTTGGTTTTCCCCAAAGCCCATTGCATCCCCTCAGATATATTGTTGGACTCTTCTGGATATTTCTCTTTGCTTGACTTAGAAATGAACTAGAAATGAATCTGTCGTTGGTTTTCCCCAAAGCCCATTGCACCCCCTCAGATATATTGTTGGACTCTTCTAGATATTTCTCTTTGCTTGACTTAGAAATGAACTAGAAATGAATCTGTTGTTGGTTTTCCCCAAAGCCCATTGCACCCCCTCCGATATATTGTTGGACTCTTCTGGATATTTCTCTTTGCTTGACTTAGAAATGAACTAGAAATTAATCTGTTGTTGGTTTTCCCCAAAGCCCATTGCACCCCCTCAGATATATTGTTGGACTCTTCTGGATATTTGTCTTTGCTTGACTTAGAAATGAACTAGAAATGAATCTGTCGTTGGTTTTCCCCAAAGCCCATTGCACCCCCTCAGATATATTGTTGGACTCTTCTAGATATTTCTCTTTGCTTGACTTAGAAATGAACTAGAAATGAATCTGTTGTTGGTTTTCCCCAAAGCCCATTGCACCCCCTCCGATATATTGTTGGACTCTTCTGGATATTTCTCTTTGCTTGACTTAGAAATAAACTAGAAATTAATCTGTTGTTGGTTTTCCCCAAAGCCCATTGCACCCCCTCAGATATATTGTTGGACTCTTCTGGATATTTGTCTTTGCTTGACTTAGAAATGAACTAGAAATGAATCTGTCGTTGGTTTTCCCCAAAGCCCATTGCACCCCCTCAGATATATCATTTGACTCTTCTGGATATTTGTCTTTGCTTGACTTAAAAATGAACTAGAAATTAATCTGTCGTTGGTTTTCCCCAAAGCCCATCGCACCCCCTCAGATATATTGTTGGACTCTTCTGGATATTTATCTTTGCTTGACTTAGAAATTAACTAGAGATGAATCTGTTGTTGGTTTTCCCCAAAGCCCATTGCACCCCCTCAGTTACATTGTTGGACTCTTCTGGATATTTGTCTTTGCTTGACTTAGAAATGAACTAGAAATAAATTGTCGTTGGTTTTCCCCAAAGCCCATTGCACCCCCTCAGATATATTGTTGGACTCTTCTAGATATTTATCTTTGCTTGACTTAGAAATTAACTAGAGATGAATCTGTCGTTGGTTTTCCCCAAAGCCCATTGCACCCCCTCAGTTATATTGTTGGACTCTTCTGGATATTTGTCATGTCCTGAAATCTGAGAATCCACTTAAAAAAGAACGGTAGCATTTTGTTATCAAACTCTGAAACATTAAATTCCACCAAGGGCTTAAACATCGTATTGATTTTGTGATGCTTTTTCTCATTGTTATACTGTAACATGATCGCATTTCACTACACCCATCGGAGCCATAATGGCAGGAAAGTTCCACCAACTGTTAGAAATGAAATTAAGTTGGGCTTTAGTAATAAAGTACATGCTTGTAATCTGGTACGGAAAGGTTCCTGTGCTTGCCGCCTCTAAATTAAAGAGGGCCGTACATAAAGGGCAGCCATGTTTTCGCGAGCGCCTCTCGGATTTTGTGCATAATGGGTGAGTGACCTTTAAAATACATAGATACGTTTTTTAGATCAACAAAGAAACAGCCAAAAGTAAAGAGAAAAGGGGACAGCGACACTGGCTTCATTTCGAGTAATAGTTTATGGATTTTGCCTGCAGGGACGAAAGTCAATTTGTATGATTTTCTGTATCTGAGACAGTCGGTAAAATCGATAAATAGCATTTTCTCCCGAGCTGTTCCGTATAAATGGGGGGATTGAGGGCCTCGTTTATCTCCCTAAGTAGGCTTTATGCAAGTATTTTAGTCGTTCCCCTCTTTCTCTCTTTTTTCTTTTAAATGGGCAACTCCAAAATGTGTTAAAGAGCCCCACACAACCCAGAACCCCCTAATATCCCCATCCCTGTAATCTGTTCCTTTAAAAAGTAGGAATAAATACCATTTTTATATGTTAAAATCTAACAGCTCTTCTCTTTCTGCATCATTTGAAATCCTGGCAGGGGAGGAGGGACTAAACCACTGATGTTACTTATTGTAACAACTTCTCCCCAGCTTACAGACAGCATGCAGGAACTACATAACCCACAATGCATTGCAGTGTGATGTTCCTTTCCTTATTGACATGAATGATTCATTTTTATTGACTTCATTGATAACATCCTTAATGTTGGGATGTTTCCAATTTCTTGCCAATAATATTTTACTTGCTGGAAGAACATGCATAAGAATAGTTTTTTGTTCCAAAGGCATTCATTGGGTAATACATTTTTTATTAGTATTTCTATTGGGGAATCTACTAGGATCCGAGTGTTTATGGGATTATTTTCCTTGCTGGAACGGAATTTGCACAAATGGCGTCGTTCAGAAACGCCTTTGCTTTGCATCTCTCTCTACCCAGTTTTCCATCATTTTCCCTGCGTGTTCCGACTGCAGACTAATTGCGGTTCATGGGAGTCGCTCTATGAGGGAATAGATCATTCTGACAGTCGAGAATGACGACGACATCTTTCAAAAACTTTCCATACGTTCCTGATAAATGAGCCGCGTCCTTCAGCAGGTCCAAAACCATGAGCGGTCTGTTACAGGCCTCATCCAGTCTCACAATCGGTAACAGCAAAATGATTCTTTTTGGCAAGTGAAGGGGGCCTGTAACAAGGTAGATGTATTTTGCCTTTAACGATTTAGTTATACCATGTGACGTATTCACATAGATAAAGGATAAATGAGTGCGGGTATGTAACAATCACTTACTAACCACTAGTATTCTCCTCTTACTCTGCACCATCACTTTACAAACCAACAGGTTTATTTCAATCCATTAAAAGCATTAACAACTCCATATGGATAGCCTAACGCGTTTCGTGCTTACCCAGCACTTAATCATAGGCACCCTAGAGGAAATACACATACAAAAAGTAAATATAAAGGTCCTCTATATAGGTATATATATATATATATAGGTGTATGTGTTCTTCCTCTTTGGTGACTATGATTACTAATGGGCGAAAAAATTTGCCAGGCATCAATTTGCTGCGAATTTCCGCGTTTCGCCATTGGCGTATTTTTTCGCAAAACAGGTGACAAAATTTGGCGCGGAATAATTTGCCACATGTCCAAAAATTGTTGCCCGCATCAAAACAATCGTCGCGAGCATCTAAAAAAAGAATTTTCTCGCTTGTCAAAAGAATTGTTGCCCATCAAACGTATTGTCTCGCGTAGTGATGAGCAAATCTGTCCCGTTTCGCCATAAAATTCGTGAAATGCCAAGAAGAATTTTTGTCGCCTGCATCTATTTTTTGTTGCCTGCGTATATTTTTTTTGTCGCCCGCGCTTTTTGACACGACCGTGCCCATTTGGATGTGCGACAAAAAAACACAACAAATTTTTCACAGACAAGTTTTGCGAAACAATTTGCCAATGGCGAAATGCGCAAATTCGCTGCGAATCCATGCCTGACAAAAAAAATTGCTCACCACTAGTCGAGCGTCAAAAGAATTGTCTTGTGCCAAAAAGAATTGTCTCTCATCGAAGGAATTGTCTTTCGTGTCAAAAAGAATTGTCTCTCTCATCAAAAGAATTGTTGCAAGTAAATTCTTGTTGCCGTTTCCCCGTTTCACAAATTTTTCTCCGTTTCGCAAATCTTTTGAAAGTTTCAAGAATTTTTCGCTCATCACTACCTATGATTAAATGCTGGGTAAGCATGAAACGCGTTAGGCTATCCATATGGGGTTGTTTTTGCTTTTAATGGATTGAAGTATGGATTGAAGAGTAGTAAAGGAGCCCTTAATTTATTTTTGCATTACCCTCGTTTGATCACTGAGGGCTTTGTCCGACAAGACAAGATGGCAGCCAATCTGCTACATCCCAGCATCCCATATATCTAAAATATACACCTTCCAAATTGGATTCTTTTTTTTTTTAACGTTAATTCCTCTAACCTACAGTAATACGCGTTTCACCTTGGGTTAATAATGGCACATGTGTAGTTTACACTCCTAATAAATGGTTGTTGTGGATTTTAAATTCTTTTTCCCCGTCTTAAATGTTCTCCTGAGCCCTCAAACGACTCGCAGTAATCCTAGCACCAATCTCGGATATAAATTTTGATTTGGTTCCAGAGCTACAAAGCAGGCCTTCAATTCCCCAGATCTCTGAATGATATAATTGTACAGAGTCCGACAGTAAAATATATGCCGAGGGTATTTACTACCGAGGAAATTTCCTTAGCAGATAGTTCAGCGCTCTTTATGTTTAGTCAACGAGGAGAAAGTTATTCACCACCTATACGTCTACTAAATCCACATTGTCTTCTCAAGAGTCTCTGTTTTAAAAAGAAACCCACACATTTATCCATTAAAACAAGGTTCTCGATATATAAAACTTTGTCGTTTTTGTGTCCTAATTTGTGCCTGAAAATGTTACGCTTAGGGGCACTATGGGGACTTTCGGATCGCCAATACGATATTATCGTGACTAATACGATTTTTTTGTAAAGCATTTTCGGGACATTTCTGAGAAATTATCGTATCTAATCCGAATTTTACCCATTTCGGGATTCAAACTCGTACTTTGATGAATCTCCCCCTTAGGGGCACATTTACTAAACAATTTTGAGATAAAGTCAGATTTTTTCATACTTCTAGATAATTTCTAATTATGAATGGGTTTTCGCCAGAACTCAATTTTTTCGTTATTGTTCCGGGAAAATTAAAGTTTTTCAAAAATAACTACCATAATTTGTGATTTATTCATTTTTAGTTGTTTTTTTTGTAAAAAAAAAAAAAAAAAATTCGACAGGTTTGATCTGTCAAGTACCATTGAGTCCTATGGAGGCTTAGTAGAGAATAGTCAGTGACTAGTGATGAGTGAATGTTTTCGGCAGACATGGATTCACAGCGAATTTCAGCATTTCGCCATTGGCGAATTGTTTTGCAAAACCTCCACGGAAATTCGCTGAGGAAAAATTCACCATGCGTCAAAAAAAGTCGTGGCCGTGTCAAATTGGGCACGGTCACGGCAAAATGGTTGCGGTTGGGTAAAAAAAACTGCCGGAAACAGGTGACAAAAAAGTCATGCGCAATGTGTTTTGTGGATTTCTCGCTGTTTTGCGAATTTATTTTTTTTGCAAATTTTTCTTTTTGTGAATTCTATGGCGAAGTGAAACGGGACTGATTCGCTCATCACTATCAGTGACAGCCTGTCCTTGACATATTTTCAAGGACAAGTTAATCCCCTCATTGTTTTCTATTTCACACATTTTCAAGGGGAAGTTAATCCCATCCCATTATTGTTTTCCAAGAATGAGCACCAATGCTCCTAAAATGGCTGCCGGAGCACTTCCTGTTTGGGAAAAAATAAAGAGGATTCATGGAAACCAACGTCTGTTTAAACTCAAATTTTTCGAGTTTTAACAATGCTTTTAACTAGAATAATTCAGGATTTTCGTACGCACAATTCAAGCGTTATCGTGACATTTTATAAATACAACAATGATCAAGTTTAATTCAAATTTATTCCATGTCAAGTTTACACGACTTTCAAGGCCAGATAAAAATTGATTTTAGTAGATCTGCCCCCTTGAGTGACTCTACTTATGCCCTAGTTACTGAAGCGCCTCCTGTTAATTCTCTGCTCCCTACACATTGAATAAACAGCTCATCTCTTTAGCTAAGACCACACTTACCAGAGAGAGGAGCATCAATTTGCCGTTGGTGGGACCTCTCCTTGGAGGACTGCCCAACCCACAATCTAATGCGCTTCTGCTGCACGAATTCCAAATCATTTCCCCCAGATGATAAATTAGTTTTGCAAACTCCTTGTTCCCCTTTGATTATGATGTTGTTGTATAAGGCTGCAAAATAGATTAATATTTTATACATAATCAGAGCATCGCTAGTCATATGGAAAGCAGGGATTTAGACGAAGTCATCTGGTATTGGCTCTGTTTCAAAGCGTCTTATTTATTTTGTGAAAGGAAGGTAAACATTTACTGAACATTTCTGCTGTTGCGCATATGCTGAGCATGTAAGTTAATGGGAGCATTTTCACACAATTAAAAGGACTTTGACAACAAATAAGCAAAAAATTGTGTTTCTGCTGAAAAACAATGCATAATGTTTAGTTATAGAGAGAAATGTTGGAAAACACGGCTATCTTAAAGGAACAGTAACACCAAAAAAACAAAAGTGTATCAAAGTTATTAATATATTATGTATTACTGCCCTGCCCCCGGGGCTATTTATATAAACTATAGTAGGGTTTCTGTAGCAAACACCCCAGCTGTACCAGTGCAGGAATGGCTGCCCCCGGGGCTACACAGCGGGGTATTTATATAAACTATAGTAGGGTTTCTGTAGCAAACACCCCAGCTGTACCAGTGCAGGAATGGCTGCCCCCGGGGCTACACAGCGGGGTATTTATATAAACTATAGTAGGGTTTCTGTAGCAAACACCCCAGCTGTACCAGTGCAGGAATGGCTGCCCCCGGGGCTACACAGCGGGGTATTTATATAAACTATAGTAGGGTTTCTGTAGCAAACACCCCAGCTGTACCAGTGCAGGAATGGCTGCCCCCGGGGCTACACAGCGGGGTATTTATATAAACTATGCAGGAATGGCTGCCCCGGGGCTACACAGCGGGGTATTTATATAAACTATAGTAGGGTTTCTGTAGCAAACACCCCAGCTGTACCAGTGCAGGAATGGCTGCCCCCGGGGCTACACAGCGGGGTATTTATATAAACTATAGTAGGGTTTCTGTAGCAAACACCCCAGCTGTACCAGTGCAGGAATGGCTGCCCCCGGGGCTACACAGCGGGGTATTTATATAAACTATAGTAGGGTTTCTGTAGCAAACACCCCAGCTGTACCAGTGCAGGAATGGCTGCCCCTGGGGCTACACAGCGGGGTATTTATATAAACTATAGTAGGGTTTCTGTAGCAAACACCCCAAACTGTACCAGTGCAGGAATGGCTGCCCCTGGGGCTACACAGCGGGGTATTTATATAAACTATAGTAGGGTTTCTGTAGCAAACACCCCAGCTGTACCAGTGCAGGAATGGCTGCCCCCGGGGCTACACAGCGGGGTATTTATATAAACTATAGTAGGGTTTCTGTAGCAAACACCCCAGCTGTACCAGTGCAGGAACGGCTGCCCCCGGGGCTACACAGCGGGGTATTTATATAAACTATAGTAGGGTTTCTGTAGCAAACACCCCAGCTGTACCGTGCAGGAATGGCTGCCCCCGGGGCTACACAGCGGGGTATTTATATAAACTATAGTAGGGTTTCTGTAGCAAACACCCCAGCTGTACCAGTGCAGGAATGGCTGCCCCCGGGGCTACACAGCGGGGTATTTATATAAACTATAGTAGGGTTTCTGTAGCAAACACCCCAGCTGTACCGGTGCAGGAATGGCTGCCCCCGGGGCTACACAGCGGGGTATTTATATAAACTAGAGTAGGGTTTCTGTAGCAAACACCCCAGCTGTACCAGTGCAGGAATGGCTGCCCCCGGGGCTACACAGCGGGGTATTTATATAAACTATAGTAGGGTTTCTGTAGCAAACACCCCAGCTGTACCAGTGCAGGAATTGCTGCCCCCTGGCATTTTATCACAGTGGTCACAGACATTGTCTAAAAGTAGAATGAGGAAATAGTTTCCCTTAAAACTGTGCCTCCCTGAAAGGTCAGTGTTATGGAGCGCCACATGGTTGACAAGTTATTCCATCCAGTAATCTTCAGGGAAAACATGTCACAAAAGTGACTGGCAGTCTAGAATTCCCTTTGCAAATGGAAAAACTCTATGAACCTTCTTGACATGTCAAAAGTCATCTGTTGAATACCCAATAGCTGCTACTTAAACTATTGCTGGTTATGGGGGTCCCAATTCCTACTCCCTACAGCCCCGACCCTGTCCCCACTGCCGTAGTCCCAAGTCGCGACTGAAGCAAAACCAATCGGCTCTGCACATATCAGGAATGAACATTGTGTACATATAATTATGCCATTTCTGTACATCACAGATGTCACATTTTCCACTCTCGGAGAAAGAGAACCGAGTCACTTTGATCCTCATCATTCAAGGGCATCATCAATAGGAACATGCTGGCTAATAATGGTGGGAGAAGTGGAGAACGTGAATAAACGAGCTTCTGTCGAACAGGCTGTTTCTGGTCTCTCCGACCGAGGAAGCGTTAATGGAACCCAAAGCCGTCTCCGTTGCCTGCCACCCACACATTCATCCTGCTCTTTTAGTACGCCCTTAATCTTCTTCATTTTTACTGCTCACTCACAGCCGACTGATGTCTCAGTAAGGACAGGCTCGCTGTGACCCTCGGAGGAAGGAAACAGCAGGCGTTATCTAATTGTCCCCTCTGTAGGTGGCTCATTTGGGCTGTAAATTGTGATCACAAGGAAGGTTTCAGCCCTCGGATCTAGTGAACTAATAGGCACGCTAGTGTTCTCCGGGGGCTATTTAGCCTTCACATGAAATTTGTGTCAAGTCGGGCAGTGACCTGTGTAAAATTCACTACAAACTCTTGGAAAAAAAAAAGTTAACAAGAGCGTGAAGTTTCTCCTGTTTCTCCTAATTATCAGCTCATTCCGCTTTTTCTCGACAAAGTAAAAAACGTCGACAATTATTTTTAGTTGGTTAATGGAAAAATCAAGTTGATGCATTGGGGAAAGTCTCTTCAAGTAAATGGTTAATGCCATTGGCGAATGAAAATTGTCGGCTACTTCGAACTCTTGTTTCTTCCTTCGGTTTCTTTGCTCTTTAAGGTTTGTTCCGTGAAAACGATTTCACGGCCTCCCAGTATTGTTTGTAGAGTTTGTGCGAAGCAAAGTGAGCGTATCAATCCTTCCGCTGTCTCTTTCTATGAAAATAAAATTGTTAGAGTTTTGTAAAACGCGCCTCGACTTCTACAAAAGCTCCCTGGAGTTTAGCTGCCGGATATTTTTTTTATTCCAATTTCTGAGATTGTTTTGTTTGATATCAGGCCCTATCAGGATTGGCCTATCTGAGTCAGGAAGGCATTGTCTTTCCTTCCTGAGACAACTTGGTGCTACTGTGTAACGTAAGGTGGCCATACACGTGGTTGCCAAGCAAGTGGATCTTCTCCTGATATGGCCAGCTATGGGTAGGCAATATGGGGCTAATTTGATCGTTTGGTTCTAGGGTCCCTGATCCAATGAAAATGCCTAACCTTCCCACTGAGATTTGCCCAATTTCAGGTTAGATGTAGGTCGGGGAGGCCTGTCGGTGGTGGCCATACATGGGGAGATAAGCTGCAGAATCGGTCTAAAGTACCCATATCGCAGCTAAAATCAGCCCTTGCGTTTTGTATAACTTGCAAGCAAAAAATAAGTTGTGGTTGCGTTAAAAAAAGGTGCAGTTGCATCAAAAAAGGGCGCAGTCGGCAAAAAAGGATGCGAGTGACAATCATGTTTTGCAAATTTTTCGCAATTTTTTGCACATCACTAATCATGTGAGCTTATCCATTTTCTTCCAGTAATAACAAGAGATTGTTTACAAAGTCTGGCTGAGGCAGTTAACCAGGTTCTCTGATAGCCGCTACCTCCTGGCAGAGCTGGGCCAAACCGGCAGGGCACCCTAGGCAACCTGGCCGGACACCTCGCCCCCACTGTTTTCCCCTCTCACCTCCGCACGTGCACAAATGTGCCCCTGCGCAGGGATGCCATAGTCTGTAAAATCAGCAGTGGGGGGTAATAGATCCAGGACTCGGGGTTGGCAACAGAGTTACCTGCCTAGCGCCCCCTCAGAAAGTGCCTCTTCTGCCTATCCCTAGTCTGTGAAATTAGCGGTGGGGGGTAACAGATCCAGTACTCAGAGTTGGCAACAGAGGTACCTGCCTAGTGCCCCCTCAGAAAGTGCCTCTTCTGCCTATCCCTAGTCTGTGAAATTAGCAGTGGGGGGTAACAGATCCAGTACTAAGAGTTGGCAACAGAGGTACCTGCCTAGCGCCCCCTCAGAAAGTGCCTCTTCTGCCTATCCCCAGTCTGTGAAATCAGTGGTGGGGGTAAAAGATCTAAGACTCGGGGTTGGCAACAGAGGTACCTGCCTAGCGCCCCCTCAGAAAGTGCCTCTTTTGCCCATCCCTAGTCTGTGAAATCAGCAGTGGGGGGTAATATATCCAGGATTTGGGGTTGGCAACAGAGGTACCTGCCAGTGCCCCCTCAGAAAGTGCTTCTTCTGCCTATCCCTAGTTCCACCCTGTCTCCTTGCAAAGCGACGTGCCGATGTTCAGTGTTTTCTACGCAACTATTATTTGCAACATGCAAAGAACCAACATATTCCCACTTTAGACCAGGTCCATGCAGTGTAAGTTGTGTGTTTAGTTTAGCTTACTTAGGTGATGGGAGGCTATAGAAGAAAAAAGGTGGCCATACACAGGCCGATTCTAGCTGCCGATATGGGTGCCTTGGACCAATTCGGCAGCTTATCGACCCGTGTAGGGCAGGAACGAGGGGCCTGCTCGACCGACATCTGGTCTGTAATTGGCCAGATCTCGATTGGGCAGGTTAAAAGATTTAGTCGGATCGGGGACCGCATCGGCTCGTTGATGCAGTCCCCGAACCAACTGCCCCATTGCCACCAAACGATCAAATTAGCCTACATGTTCCCCGATATCATCAACCTGTAGGTGGGATATCGGGTGAAGATCCGCTCGCTTGGAGACCTCACCAAGCGAGTGAATCTTCACGTGTATGGCCATCTGAAGTGACTGATTGGATAAGACAGGCCTAGGGCACTTAGCGTGACCATCAGGGGAATTATATAGACAACCTAGAAGTATATGTCAATGCATTTAATTCTAAATCCATGATCAATCTGACTGTTCATCTCAACTGTGGGAAAAGCATATCAGTGCAGTTGGATATATATTTATATATACAGTATATACAGTATATATATGGCGACAGTGCAAGCAATCTTGTTGTGCAAACTTCAGCCCAGCGATTGGATTGATAAAAATCCCTTCATCTGTGGTCGGATCAACCCTTAGATACCCGGGCTCTATACAATTGTTTCATTATCTAATGATTAACCTGTACAGCTTCCAGCCCCGTTCCCCGGCTTGTGTGCGATGTATAATTAAAGAGGATCAACTGCGCTGCCAGATATATCCGGAAAGGCAGATCACGGTCGTTTTTCACTCTTAGTCCAACAATGGAACCGATGAAATATTTCTTATTTTGTTTTGTACGAGCTTTAAATTCTGCGCTCCTGGGAGTGACAAGTATTGATGTTCTCTGTCACGGAAAAGCATATTTCCTCTTACTTGTCCTACAAATTCAACACTTTCCTACAGACGGGACAGAGATAATAATGTCATTTGCTCTCGCCCCGGGAATAACAGTCGATATTACAAACGTATTTATTCATTATTATTATTTTTTTGCCTAATTTTGGAAGGAAGCACGGGCCTATAAATTGCATTCGACGCCACGTCTTTGCAGTACGTCTGAAAATGAAAAGCGTTTATTGAATCATATGAATATATGTGTCGCGGGAAAGTGAGGTTTCGGCAGTAGTATGTTATTGCTCACGGATAGGGCACAGATGTAAAGGTTCCGAGAAACAACTTGATTAGCTCGAGACGTTCTGAATATGTTTCCAATTCAATGTATAATGATGAGGTGGGATAATGCTCCGGAACAAAATGGAAGAGAATTAATGCACGCTTGCACTTAGGGTGCATTATAGGGGCGTTATTAAGAGAAGAAAATGGCTGTTTCAATGGCGGTTGCAGATATAGATGAAGGTCGGGAGCTATGTTGGTGCTTTGTTTCGTGCCATAAAGAACTATTGTTTTATGTTTTCCCATAAAACTCCTTTTTATTCAGAAAAAGAATGATTTCGCCATAGGTTTTATCAAGGGTGTAAGCCAGTAACAGAGGATATGGTATTCCATTGGGTGCGGTCACGCATGAAAATGGCAGTCAGACCCAAATCCTTACATTTGCCCCCAGCATGTACAGAGGCAATACAATCCTGCCCAGCCTAAACACAACGACTTTCTTTATTCTAACCTCACAAGATGATCAGAGTTAATTGAATCAACATTTTTAGGTTCAAAGAGCCTTTGCATGAACTGCTGCTTGAGATTAGTGGCATCATCAGTGTGAGGAAGAGCAACTTGCAACAAGGAAATGTTATTAAGGATGCACCGAACCCCTGAACTGCCGAATCCTAATTAGTATATGCCAATTAGTATCGGAAGGGGTTAAAAATTGGGATTTTTTTTTCCCCCTGACCATTTAACCCTTTCTGAATTCTAATTAGCATATGCTAATTTATGTGAATTAGGGTTCGGATTTGGTTCGGCCGGGACATTGGATCCGGCCGAAACCAAATCTTTCAAAAAAACACCTGGATTCTGCCCGAATCCCGAACCGAATCTGGGATTCTGTGCATCCCTAAATATTATAAATACTGTATGTTGATGCTAGGGGCAGTCAGAAGAGTGAAGGTGGCCATACGGGGCAGATTTTGATCCTTAAGGGCAGTGCCAGACGGGGAGATTAGTCGCCACTCAACAAATTTTCCTTGCCATGGGCAACTTTGGGACTTAGTTGCAATTCGGGCGATTTCGGGAAATCATAGCGACGTGTATGCCATCCCACCAGCGATTTACATTCTTGCCAGAGGATGGCATTGCGCGGAGCTTAGTTGCCCACGACAATGAAGATTTGGCGCAGGGCGACTAATCTCCCCATGTGCCACTGCCCTAATAGCGACTAGGCAGTTTATCTGCCCATGTATGGGGCCCTCCAACAGGCCTCCCCGACTGATATCTGGCCTAAAATTGAGTTCTCTTAGAAGGGTTGAACTTGATGGACGTTGGTCTTTTGTTAACCCAACTTAACTATATAACTATTTACCTATGTATGATGTCAATTGGACTGGATTTTTTGTGGGATCGTGGGCCGCATCGGCCTCGCTTTTACTTTTTCGTCGTAAAATTCACAAATCTTTCAAAAGATTCACGAAACGGCCAAAAATTTGTGAAATGGTGAAAATGTTGCACGGCAAAAAAATTGTCACCCGCAACTATTCTTTTGACACGCGACTATTCTTTTGACGCCCGCAACTATTCTTTTGAAGCCCATGACTATTCTTTTGATGACCGCAACTATTCTTTTGACGCCCGCGACTATTCTTTTGACACGCAACTATTCTTTTGAAGCCCACGACTATTCTTTTGAAGCCCACGACTATTCTTTTGACGACCGCAACTATTCTTTTGATGCCCGCGGCTATTCTTTTGATGCCTGCGACTATTCTTTTGATGCCCGCGACTATTCTTTTGACGACCGCAACTATTCTTTTGACGACCGCGACTATTCTTTTGACGCCCGCGACTATTCTTTTGAAGCCCACGACTATTCTTTTGATGACCGCAACTATTCTTTTGACGCCCGCGACTATTCTTTTGACGCCCGCGACTATTCTTTTGATGCCCGCAACTATTCTTTTGACACGCAACTATTCTTTTGACACGCAACTATTCTTTTGATGCCCGCGACCATTCTTTTGATGCCCGCGACTATTCTTTTGACACGCGACTATTCTTTTGACACGCGACAATTCTTTTGACACACGACCATTCTTTTGATGCCCGCGACAATTCTTTTGACACGCGACCATTCTTTTGATGCCTGCAACTATTCTTTTGACACACGACTATTCTTTTGATGCCCGCGACTATTCTTTTGACACGCGACTATTCTTTTGATGCCCGTGACTATTCTTTTGACTCGCAACTATTCTTTTGATGCCCCCAACTATTCTTTTGACGACCATGACTATTCTTGCGACAATTTTTGGACGCGCGGCAAATTTTTCCGTGCCGAAATTTTCAATCCGTTTCGCAAAACTATCCGCCAATGGCGAAACGCCGCAAATCAATGCCTGGTGAAACATTTCGCCCATCACTATTTACGAATTCAGTTTGGCCAGAGACATGGATTTGGCCAAATCTTGCTGAAAAGGGCAGAATTTTAGCCAAATCCTTATTATCCATCCACAATATTGGAAGCCTATCAATGCAGTTCCATTAATTTCTTTCTCTATTGGCCCTGAGGAAAAGCGATTTGTAGCCCTTGGTCCCATTGGGGGAAGCAGGTTGAAGCTGGCCTATGTGCCATCGACCAAATAATTAAGAACTTAAAATGAGATCCAGTTTCATTTCGTAGAACAGCAAGTAGCCATGTTCCTGTATCGTGCCGTAATATCAAATACTCTGAATAATCAGAGCAGAAAGTGGAGCAATTCCCTCCCATCGTTGTGCTTAGCGCTAAGTAGGGCGCATTACACGGAGCCGTTTCGCAATTCCCAGCCGTCATCCGCCACTTGCCATTATACCGACACCCTAAACTCACTAGAAAAATCCATAGATTTCACCTCATAAAAGATGTAAACCGCGGGGCCGCTGACAGCGCTTGAGTCATTACCTTTTAAGAATCGTTCTCCGGTGCCTTTTTCATAATTGCTTTAAGTTTATGATATATCGGAGTCAACAAAATGTAAATTTAACCGTGCTCCATCAGTAAGAGGAAAATGGCAAGTCATTTAGAGGAAAGATTAAACCTTGTATTCCGTGTAAAGTGCTCGGGTGTTGTTTTTTTTATTCCATGTAAAACATGCTGTGTATTTTGATCCGGGTACATTAAGTCACACAGTTTTGTGGAATTATCTTTTATTTGCATAATCCACCATTATCGCTTGCATCCGTTATGGTAATGATGCCCTAACTGCCGCCATGGGAGCGAGACCTGTCAGTTGGCCCATTTAGAGTTATTGCTGCATGAAGACTGGGGTTTTGCAGTATGTGCTACTTGTTGGTTTAGGCGCCGGGGTGATGGGAGCTACATGTTGGTGTAGGCGCCGGGGAGATGGGAGCTACATGTTGGTGTAGGCGCCGTGGAGATGGGAGCTACATGTTGGTGTAGGCGCCGGGGAGATGGGAGCTACATGTTGGCGTAGGCGCCTGGGAGATGGGAGCTACATGTTGGTGTAGGCGCCTGGGAGATGGGAGCTACATGTTGGCGTAGGCGCCGGGGAGATGGGAGCTACATGTTGGTGTAGGCGCCTGGGAGATGGGAGCTACATGTTGGTGTAGGCGCCTGGGAGATGGAAGCTACATGTTGGTGTAGGCGCCGGGGAGATGGGAGCTACATGTTGGTGTAGGCGCCGGGGAGATGGGAGCTACATGTTGGTGTAGGCGCCGGGGAGATGGGAGCTACATGTTGGTGTAGGCGCCGGGGAGATGGGAGCTACATGTTGGTGTAGGCGCCGGGGAGATGGGAGCTACATGTTGGTGTAGGCGCCGGGGAGATGGGAGCTACATGTTGGTGTTGGTGTTGGTGTTGTTCAATTCTCGGCCATTCAGGTTAGTGCTCCTATAGGTTGAATACTGTTTACATGGTTAATAACACACCAGATGAAACCTAGATATGACTTGTTGAATGTTACTACCTAAAATTGTACTATGCTATTTACCCTTACCCTACCCTTTCTGTACCCCCTCCCCATATAAACAAACTGAAAAATAAAGAATTATAAAAAAAATTAAAAAAAAAGTAAAAATCCCATTTTTATATACAGAAATCCAGCTGCAAAACTGTTCTTCTCTTTCTGAATCATTTGAAATCCTGGCAGGGGAGGAGGGACTAAAACACTGATGTTACAAATTGTAACAACTTCTCCCCAGCTTACAGACAGCATGCAGGAACTACATAACCCACAATGCATTGCACTGGGATATTCCTTTCCTTATTGACATCATGTGTGCAGCAGGGGATTGTGGGATTGGGAGGAGGCAGGCTGAAGGCAGGCTGAGGGGGGGCAACTACTGTTACATTTTATTTGATTCACAAAGTAGCCAGCCAGATCAGCAGGGGAACAGGGGGTGGGGCTTAGGGAACAGGGGGTGGGGCTTAGGGAACAGGGGGCGGGGCTTAGGGAACTGTTGCAAACCAGATTATTACATTCAAAATCATGAAAAGGCTGCATATATATTAAGTGATGTATATTGCAAAGTTGCTTGAAATTATGTTTACTTTTCTATACGCTTAAGTTCGGGTGGAGTTCCCCTTTAATAATGGAGAAGTCACTGTAGACAGATAGCAGGGGATTACTTTACTTTACCTTATATCTGCTTGTACGTCACCCACCCATTTTCACTGTACGTTGTATAGGACAAGGCTCTCCCAGGGTTGGACTGGGCCGCCGGGACACCGGAAAAATCCCAGTGGGCCCCGGCTCTAGTGAGCTCCGGCGGACCAGATCCGACCCTTGTGGCGCTCCCCCTGCCTGACCGCTCCTGCCCTGATGCGTTAAATTTATGCACACGGGGAAGGACATCGGGTGGGGGGCCCTCCGGGGGGGGAGGCTATGGGTGCGGGCCCCGGTGGGCCCTCCACACCCCAGTCCGACCCTGGGCTCTCCTTTCTCCAATGCTTGGTAACAGATGACACATAAAATGATCATTCCTATGGTCCATCAAGGATAGATGGAGTAGGCTTGGCAGTATTGGTTTATTTGAGGAGTCAATGATAAACTCCTTCATCTCCATTTGTCTCTCTGTAGGCGCCCTTGTGAAGTTGTGACTGGATATAGTAGGCGGGGTGTATCTGGGGACGGGGGGTCTTAATGTCCAATGTGGAACTGTAGATGTTCTCCTACATCAGAGACCCGTTTGAGAGTTGGACTCTGCTCTATCTGATGTTCTGCTGGTGGGGCCAATCTGGGCAAGGCCTGCGGGAAGGAGACAGCAGCGACGCTAGAGCTATAGAAGGGTTCATGTTTTCCAACCGACGTATCTCTAGAAATAGAAAAAATTGGAATGACAGTTAGTGATGAAGACAGCCTGAGCCAGGAGGAATCCACACGTTGCAAAGACATGAATGTGAGCCAACAAGGTTACAGCTGTCACCCTCTGGGTGTTACTCAACGGAAACTCCCTTGGAACCAACTGTTGGTGCAGTGATATGAGCTGTAGTTCAGAGACAGACGGGGGGGCACAGGCAAATAATATTTAACTCTATTTACATCTCAATGTATTGGGAAGCCCTATAGACATTTTATCAAGTCTTTTGAAGGTTGAATCCAATTGGGGAGACCTAGAAGGTTATAATGGGGGTTATGTAACAAAAGTCTGCCCAAGTTCATAACGTCTGGTTTGCTGTTTGAAAGCCAACGCGATTATGTGCTATTAGCCCTTACCGTCCCTTTGCTGAGTGCATGGGAATCATATTTAAAAGAAAAAAAAAAGCCTAATCATTGTGGCTAATTAACATACACAAAGCTCTATTGATTCCTTTGTTGGTTCACGCAGTCTCACCGCGAGCACCTCGCTGTATTTCCAGGCTTTCTCCGTTCCTTTGCAATATGCAATCAGTGGAGCTAAAATCAATCCCAATACAAGGCATTCAACAGTCAGCCTGGTATGAGTTACTTCAACTGCTATGATTGCAAGAACACATTACAAAAATACTGAATGGCACCATAAATAGCTGCTATTACACTTAATGTCATCTGTTTTGTAGTCGTGGATCCTGCGGCGATACCACCCCTCCTTCATTTCAATTAACTATTTACAGATCAATGCAGTGTAATATATATATGTTCAGTATATTATGGTGGATGCAAAACTAAAAAAATCAAAGGGTAATAACATAACAACATGCCTGGGTGTTGACTGGTAAGTCATAAATATATGGCTTTTAATGCTGAGGGTTTTAGTCGCTGCCAGTAGGGATTGAAGCTTGCCTCTCTCATTGTTAATACGATCATCCCCTGTAGAAATGCTGAGCACTGCCCTCCATTGTCTAGTCTATACCATCCTCTGCCATTCATATATATGTATATTGTGCAAAGTCACAAGGAATGCTAGGGATAAAAAAATAGATATTTCTAGCTATAAATTAGGAAATTGGTATTAAAAAATTGCTGTAGAAATGCTGAGCACTGCCCTCCGTTGTCTAGTCTATACCATCCTCTGCCATTCATATTTATGTATATTGTGCAAAGTCACAAGGAATGCTAAGGATTAAAGATTAGCATAGGTAAATCTATTTCATACTCAAAAATGGTGAACCACCCCTTTATTGTCTAGTACTATGCCTTCAAAACGCTTTTAATACCCAGCAGGCTTGTTGTGCCATCAGTATAGATTTCTGGCGTCTACAAGTAAACACACTTGACAACGTTGGGTCATACTGGGCCGTTGGACACCAGTAAAAAAACACAGTGGGCCCAGCCAATTCAGGCCTTCTTCCCACCAGGAATTTTAGACACTCGATCCTCGATCATGGCCGGGCTTCATGACTGGAGCGATGGGACCCTAAGGTGGTGGCCCCAGTGGGCCCTAGTCCGACACATAGCCCTACTTAAATCCTGATTTAATACAAACTTGGGAAATCCATTGGCTCCATTGGAAAGTTCAAGAACAGAAATGGAAGAAATGTAGAATGGTTTGTGCCTACAATGAGTAAAAGCCCGATGCTGTATATGAAACGGGCAATCAATGGATGAAGAGCACTGGGGGAGTTGCTTTCCCTTTAACTAGAGAATTCATTTCTCATTATTATTGTGGCAAGACGCAGCATTCGCACCTCGGATTCTCTTATTCATCAGATCAAGCTGACACTTTCCGTTGCTTTTGGGGGTCTAACACACACATTAGAAGCTAATTGGAGGCCACGGTGCCTGGGGGAGGCATTAAGCTTCATTCTGGAGAACGGATGTGAATTCTTTAGACAACACAAACGACACAGAATGAAGAGTGCTCCTCGCTCACAATTATCAGCTAATATAGAAATTAGATAATTTTTTAATAGATTTCCAGATTTCTCTCAAATTAGTAGAACAAACCTCCCACCTCACATTGAACAAATCAGATTTTTTCTTGACTCTGATGGAGTTTAGAGATGCAGAAATAAGCCATGTCCGTATGAGCCCCATTACAGTCATTACACATTCCCATGCACTGAGGGGAGGGATGAGAAGAATGAACTTGCACGGAGCCGGCGGCCATTATGTTAATGTACAGGGCACAGATTGGCCGAGAGGAACAGGTGCAGCAAACCAGCCGTTATGGAGAGTTGATTCATTCTATCCGCCATAGGAACACTTTCATTAACATAATCATAATAATGATAAAAAATGTTTTTTAAATGGTGAGTAATGTCCATACATCGACAGAGCTGTCAGAGAGGGTCACGGCGAAATGCGTGACCCCCATAAAGTGGAACGAATGCTCAACAAGGAATTAGCTTAAGCCTCTGCACCTGGCTAAATCCCCCCCAGCCCTTTGCCTGGGAAGATCTGAGCCTCTGGATATGCCCCCGGATATGCCCCCAGTAACCCCCATCTTTTCTGCTTATTCCAGGCACATTCTCTCGATTGCTGGATATATTCATATAATTCATTCATATTCACTGGCACAATTAATCAGCCCTGAAGAATCAACTTCTATGACAAATGTCATCTCACTTTCTGCTAATGGTGAATACTAGTGATGAGCGAATCTGTCCCGTTTTGCTTTGCCGTAAAATTTGCAAAAGAACATTTTCGAAATGGCGGAAAATTTGCAAAATTTTTGTCGTCCGCCTCTTTTTTTGACAGGACCGTGGCCACGCCTTTTTTGACACGCAATGATTTTTTTCCGCTGCATATTTTCGTGGAAGTTTCGCAAAACAATGCGCCAATGGCGAAATGCGGAAATTTACCGTGAATCCCTGCCTGTCGAAAAAATCATCCCTAAATAATACAAAGGACTCCCAGGCTTAGCTTCTCAACAGCAGCCCAGAGCGTACTTAGCATTAGGGATGAGCGAATCTGTCCCGTTTCGCTTTGCTGGAAAATTAGTGAAACGCTGAAAAATCAGAGAAACGCGTTGTCATGCATTTTTTTCCTGCCCATGTCTTTTTTTGTCGCCCGCAACAATTTTGGCCTGACCACGCCCTTTTTTGACATGACCACAACTTTTTTTTTACGCAACCATGACTTTTTTTTTTGATGCGCAACAAATTTTCCGCCGGCGAATTTTCTCCAAATTTCCTCGAAATGCAGAAATTCGCTGTGAATCTATGCCTGGCGAAAAAAATTTGCTCATCACTACTGAGCATGTGCAGTGCCACTAGTTTTTTTTTTAGTATGTGCCATTGGGTAATCCTAAATAGGAAACTGCCATTTTAGGTACTAAGGGCCGCCCCCTGGGATCATAGGAGTCACAGTGCACACAAACAAGCCAAGGCACACATACATGCTAGGCCCCATCAGCCAATGAATGGGCAGAGTTCTGCCTTTTGTTCCCACACTACTTCCTGTTACAGTTAGAGCTGCATCACTTCCTGTCAGCTGATCTCTGAGGGAGCACACAGCCCATCACTAAATGGCGGCTCAAGGGAAAGGATGTAAAAGGGCAATATTTACTGATATATATATTCCAGTTTGGGGAGATTCTTTAATAGGCCACTTAACATAATATAAACTGTCTGTTGGATAATTATCCAAACTGGGGGTATAGTTTTCCTTTACGTTTTTAAAAATATTACGTGAGGGTTATGCCCCACATTACACATTTACCAGATTTTGGTCACCATGAAAAATCTTCGGACGTTGGTCGTTGTATACGTGAACCATTAATCTAAGCAAACAAAATGGAAGGAATTTATTCTTTTTCAAAAAAAACATTCATTAAATGGAGGTTTTCTTGTATTTCTAGTATTACTTATCTGTGTTTGATTTATGGCCGATACTTTCAGCCGCAGGGTTGCAGAATGAGAAGCTGCTCGGTGTCTTATATCTAATGCTCTAAGGCTGCACCGGGCAATGAACTCCATTAAATCCTGAGGGCAATGGGAGCTGATGACTTCCAGTTGGGTGTTGGTGCTATTAACCTGAGAATATCCGAGCAGCAGCGGGAAACCCATGTATACTCAGTACAGGTATGGGATCCATTATCCGGAAACCCAGAAAGCTCCGAATTACGGAAAGCCTGTCTCCCATAGACTCCATTTTAATCAAATGATTCATAATTTTAAAACTGATTTACTTTTTCTCTGTAGTAATAAAACAGTACCTGTACTTGATCCCAACTAAGATATAATTACCCCTTATTGGGGCAGAACAGCCCTATTGGGTTTATTTCATGGTTTAATGATTCCCTTTTCTCTGTAATAATAAAACAGTACCTGTACTTGATCCCAACTAAGATATAATTACCCCTTATTGGGAGCAGAACAGCCCTATTGGGTTTATTTAATGGTTAAATGATTCCCTTTTCTCTGTAATAATAAAACAGTACCTGTACTTGATCCCAACTAAGATATAATTACCCCTTATTGGGGCAGAACAGCCCTATTGGGTTTATTTAATGGTTAAATGATTCCCTTTTCTCTGTAATAATAAAACAGTACCTGTACTTGATCCCAACTAAGATATAATTACCCCTTATTGGGGCAGAACAGCCCTATTGGGTTTATTTCATGGTTAAATGATTCCCTTTTCTCTGTAATAATAAAACAGTACCTGTACTTGATCCCAACTAAGATATAATTACCCCTTATTGGGGGCAGAACAATCCTATTGGGTTTATTTAATGGTTAAATGATTCCCTTTTCTCTGTAATAATAAAACAGTACCTGTACTTGATCCCAACTAAGATATAATTACCCCTTATTGGGGGCAGAACAGCCCTATTGGGTTTATTTAATGGTTAAATGATTCCCTTTTCTCTGTAATAATAAAACAGTACCTGTACTTGATCCCAACTAAGATATAATTACCCCTTATTGGGGGCAGAACAGCCCTATTGGGTTTATTTAATGGTTAAATGATTCCCTTTTCTCTGTAATAATAAAACAGTACCTGTACTTGATCCCAACTAAGATATAATTACCCCTTATTGGGGCAGAACAGCCCTATTGGGTTTATTTCATGGTTAAATGATTCCCTTTTCTCTGTAATAATAAAACAGTACCTGTACTTGATCCCAACTAAGATATAATTACCCCTTATTGGGGCAGAACAGCCCTATTGGGTTTATTTAATGGTTAAATGATTCCCATATGTTTCCCACAATAAATAGAAACACACAGACAAGTCGCTGTATTTTTCAATATTCAGTTGATGCCCACTGCTCGCTGCCGACACCAAAGGCCAAAGAGGGTTTATTGCCATAAAACTCAGTTTATTTCTACTTGTTTTATTATTATAAAGACCATTCCAGGATACACCAAAACATTAAGTGACAGCCGTGATGTAAGGCATTGGGAATGGCCATTTAACAAACAAGGGGGGACAAACTAAATTAACCTTACGTTATTATTTGGATTGAAAACCAGTCATTAGTCTATCGGGGCTGAACTTTCACGGAACCTCTCACATTACATAATTGCAAAACATTTCCTGAAGTCCATTGATCAAACAAAGAGACTTTCTGCAGTCATTTGTGGTATAAATGTGTATAAGTTATGGACGTGTCATAACAAATGATCTTTTATTAAGCACGGACATAAGGGACTCAATCACCCTAAAGGTTTTCTGTAATTATTCTTTGCAGCCTATTTAGAGTTACTTTTTCATATGTTTTTCAGCACAATGCACTATGTATTAATAATTGTTAGATGTCTACATTCAACAGATAAAATGGTGTAAAATAATGATAGAACCTTGGAGCAAAACCTGGTAGAACCTTGGAGCAGAACCTTGGTAGAACCTTGGAGCAGAATGGTAGAACCTTGGAGCAGAACCTTGGTAGAACCTTGGAGCAGAATGGTAGAACCTTGGAGCAGAACCTTGGTAGAACCTTGGAGCAGATCACTGACATAGTCGTCTTAGACCCTGACAACTAATCCCACTTAGCCAACATAGGGTGTCTGCACATACCCCTGTCCCCTCCTGCAGGTAGAGTTGGCCAAGGGGTTGGTGGCTACTTCACGTTAACCCCCTTACTTCCTAGCACCGGTCATTAAAAAAGAGCATATGAGCTAGAAACTGACCTGATAATGGCTTCTAGATCACATGCTCCCGTTTGAAGATCAATGCCAGGGAGCAGAAGCAAGGAAGCTAAATATGATGACCAGGCCACCAACCATCTGCTCAACCCTCCCATAGAAAGACTGGTACAGTAGAGCAGAACCATTTTGGGGAGCTAGGCTTCAACAAGGGGGTTATGTGTAGGGGCAGAACTAGACTACAGTAAGTAGAGTAAGTTTGACTTTAGGGTTGCACCATGGCCTGAAGTTATGGCCAGAGAGTGTAGTTAAGAGAGACCTTGATGCCCACACCTTCTCAAACATGAAATATGATTTTTTTTAATCAAAATACTCTGTTTTTAAATATATATGTGCTTTTGGAAAATGAAGGATTTAGGGTAGGGACCCCCAACCTTTCTTACTTATGAACCACAGTCAAATGTAAAAAGACTTGGAGAGCAACACAAGCACCATAAAATAAGGGCTGTGATTGGCTATTAGGGGCCTCTATGCACCCTATCAGCTTACAGGGGCTTTATTTGGTAGGAAATCTTGTTTTTATTCAACCAAAACTTGCCCCCAAGTCAGGAATTCAAAAATAACTCCCTGGTTTGGGGGCACTGAGAGCAACACCCAAGGGGTTGGGGAGCAACATGTTGCCCCTGAGCCACTGGTTGGGGATCACTGCTTTAGGCCAATGGCAAACATAACATTTTTAGCCAATAGAAAAGGTTTACAGCCCAAAAATGCACCAGTTGTCTCCATTCAGGTAATTGACGGATATCAGATATATATTGTGTTTTTTTATTTTCCTACTGGCTAAAAAACGCCAGTGGAGAAATGGAACCAGGGAAAGTTGAGGCAAAAAGACACTCCTGGAGATGAAATTCGGCCAAAGTCTTAAAGATTGAAATTTCTTCTCTTCTAGTACAAAAAGCACAAACGTGTTCCAACCTATAAAGTTAAGCGCAGTGGGTGGGGGGCGTATCAGGAACCCCCCCTCAGATGGGCCAGGGTCGCCCCTGAACGTAACCTGTGCCATTGGCCAAACATGACCATTTTTTTTATTTATTAGTTGCAGTCATGTTAAAATGAATTCAATATTAATATACTTTTAATTCCACCATTGATGTGAACCTTGCTATGCGCAGAACTCTCCATTTTAATGTGTAAATGTATATATATCTGATATTACTCGCTAGCTCCGATATCAAAGCCGCCTTTTTGATTTTATAATACCCTGTAGATTGTAAGAAAGACACGGCAGGGACGCGATTAGGATCAAATGACACGAGAATATTTTATAGAGCTCAATAGTATCCGGTTGCAAGTTTAATTGTGAAGCAGATCAAATTTTGAAATTCATATTACCTGAAAAAATTTGCACATTTTTTGATTGACATTTCCTGCAACCCTCATTGCCATGGATTGGATTTAGGGTGAAAATGCAGTCAATAGGGGTCTATTACTGACATCCCAGCTGCAAGCGTTAGAGCACCGAGGAGTGCAAAAGAGTCCCCCCCCCAAAAAAACTAACCCAGGCGCTCCATAAATGGTGTCTGAATAGCAGGAACGGGCCAAGCCGACCGGGCGCCCAAGGCTACTTGGTCTGCCACCTCGCCCCTGCACCTCCCCCCACCACCAGTCAGGTTTGCTTTGGCACATGTGCAGTTCCTGTGGGGGGGGGGGGGGCAATGCGATCAGTCATTGCCCCCCCCTGCGTAATGACAAGTGGCAGGGGCATTGGCAAAGGAGTGCGGACTAGGGGTAGGTAGGAGAGGCTCCTGGAACCCCTCAATCCTTGCACTCTAGGCAGCTGTCTCTTCTGCTTACCCCTAGTTCCGGCCCTGCTGAATAGTGCCAACATACCATTTTTACTTCCAATAGATTCGCCACATTAGTAAAAGCTAGAACACTATATTTCTCCAGCAGAAAGCTTTACCTGCCTGAGTAAACAGCTCTAGAAGCTCCCTCTGATTGTTTAAGATAGCAGCTGCCATTTTAGCTTGGTCTCAGTAGCTTCTGTGCTGCAGCTCTGGCTGCTGGTAGCTCAGATTACACAGAGTTGGGGGGGCAAATTCTGATGGGAGGGGGAGTGAATTCTGATGGGAGGAGGAGCGGGAGAAGGGAGGGGGAGATGAGCAGAATCTCAGCTTTTTCTGAGAGCAGGAAGTCTGATACAGAAGAACATGTGTACACAAAAGAATATAAGAAATCCTGTGTTCCTTTTGAAACACTCTATCTGTTCTGTTTATGGCTGATGAAGCTCAATTTTTACCTTTCCTTCTCCTGTGCACCTTTTCCAAAATTGAAATCATGATTTGCAACTTCTCTAGACTGCCCTCTATTGTTACCCCTCTTCTCTTGCCTATAGGGGCCGGCTAAGCATCAGTTAGGAAGAAGGAAAGCAAACTGCCATCTCCATTTTGTAGAAAAATGCTCCCTGCCTTTCCGAGGCACATAGTGCCGGCACAATAAAATGGCATGACACATACCTTTCAGTTTAATTTTCTGCCGTTTGAAGTGCACTGTGCTACCGAGTCTTGCCTGAGATCAAACAGAGCGTATGGAAGTGTCTCGGGCCAGAACCATAATTAGATAACAGAACACATGCTACATTTTCTCATTACTGATTAAAAAAAAAAAAAAAGTCCTCCAAAGGTTTAAGGATTTATTCGATTTGAAGATGCCCACTGCTTGGTCAGAACTGCTTTTGGCTATTTCCATGGAAATGTTAATGATTTGAGCTCGGGGACTCGTATTAGATTTCTGTTTTGAATTGTAAATCTTGGAATTAGCGCCCACAGTCCGGAGCAGCTTTGTAGGTGAGAAAGTTAACTCTATAGAAACACTGGAAATAGGTTGTTGTGCAGCCAATTCAACTGAAGGCCATCAGGGGCCAGGAAGTACACATGAACGTACAAATATCATGTTATTTATATGTTAGAAGTGGGGCCTGGTTTAGACCAGACTAAAACTAAAAACTAAAAAATTGGCTCATCTCTATTTTTTACCTTTTGGGAGCATGGTGGGTAGGTGAGCAGCAGTGCCACCTTATTGAGATGCCAATGTAATCCAGTCCTGTAATGGGCAGTGATTTGGCTTCTTCCATCATTGTTGGACACCCACCCCACCCCACTAGGGATGAGTGATTTTTTTCCGCCAGGCATGGATTTGCAGCGAATTGTTTTGCGCCATTGGCGAATTGTTTTGCGAAACTTCCGTGAAAATTCGCCACTGAAAAATTTGTCACACGGAATGTTTTTCTTTCGCGGGACAAATTGGGCACATTCGTGTCATAAAAAGTGTGTGGTCGCGTCAAAAAAGGGTGTGGTGGCGTCAAAAACCGGGTGCGGTCGCGTAAAAAAGGGTGTGGGCGCGCCAAAAAAGGGTGTGGTCGCGTAAAAAAAAAGGGTGCGGTCGCGTCAAGAAAAGGTGCAGCCATGTAAAAAAAATATAGACGCGGGCGACAAAAAAGACATGGGTGACAAAAAAATCATGCAACAAATGTGTTTCACGAATTTTTCACCGTTACGCAAATTTTATGGCAAAGCCAAACGGGACAGATTCACTCATCACTACAACCCACTATGGAACTGGCCGTGGGTAGCTGAAATTCCCATTTATAATATACAACAGAAGGCCCATGGAGATATAAAAACAGCTTTTGTAAGAGCAGTGATCCCAAACCAGTGATCCCAAACCCGTGGCTCTTGTGCAACATGTTGCCCCCCAACTCCTTTGATGAGCAGGTCTTCATTCTTGAATTTCTAACTTGGAGGCAAGTTTTAGAGGTATAAAGACCATGGGTACTCCCAAACAGAGCCTCCTGTAGGCTGCCAGTCCACATAGGGCAGCGGTTCTCAACCTGTGGGTCGGGACCCCTTTGGGGGACGAACGACCCTTTCACAGGGGTCGCCTAACACCATCGGAAAACACATATTTCCGATGGAATAATTTTATGGTTGGGGGTCACCACAACATGAGGAACTGTATTAAAGGGTCACGGCATTAGGGAGGTTGAGAACCACTGCCCTAGGCAATCACATTTCTGAAGAAAATCCATTACTGGTTATACAACCAGATATGACTATATTTAAGTCAAGTGAATATGAAACTTTGGTTTACTGCCTGCGTAAAACTGTATTTGTACAATATCTCGGGTTTTCCCAGAATAATTCCAAGCTGATGAACCTTTATCTTTCTTCCAGGCACTTCACACATTACTTTATATTTCTATCAACCCTTCATGTGTATTTAAACGTGCCGATCATGTTTTACTCTGTATCTTCAGATTCCATCTCCGGGCTTGGAGTTCATCCGGAGAATAATTTGTTCCCTATAATCACTCAGGTTATCTGGATTGAATGCCGTTCGGTGCTACTGAGTCAGCAAAGGGATTTCCTTGAACGACACTTGAGGCCAAATCCGTTGCCAAGAATCCAAAGCGAAGGGAGATTTTGTAAATGAATAGACTGATGATCAATAAGGCCCTATTCGCTTTTCACTTGGCCAATTTACTTTGAGTTTCATAGACTCTATACACTATAATTTACATTTGGGAATAAAAAATATCATAACCGAGGGAACATTCAGAGATCTTATGGCCTGAGAAGTACTGCGGTATGGAGCCGGGGCTCGTAGGGGGGATAATAAAGGGGTTGCCAATGTTGTGCTCCTCATACTGTTGTGCATCTCAGCTCCTATGGCTGATGTAGAAGCTGAAGTTCCAATGTATATCCATAGATAAATATATATGTAACCTCAAAATGCAGTTGGTTCTGTAAAAGCAGTTATCCGCTCTAGGCCTTCTACAAGGTATTTCGCAGACTGTTTGCATTTACCTAATGCGAATCAACAATTATCACATTAAATGGGGCATTTACTCATTCTTGATATTTTCGGTTCAGGTTTTTTTGATCCCGAAAACTCGTTTTTGTCACGGAAAAAAACATGATTTTTTCGTGATTTATTAGGCAACAAAACCACGACAATTCCGATTGAGAAAATACGGCATCTAAAACCTGCTGAGATCATGTAGAAGTCCATGGCAGAGCCCATTTTACAACTAGAAGATCTTTCTTTGGTTCGTGGTCAGGGTTGGATTGAGCCGGGACACTGGGAAAAATCCCGGTGGGTCCCGGTCCTAGTGGGCCCGGCGGCCAAGATCTTGCCGGCTCTGCCCCGGCCAACTGTTCCTCCCCTGATGCCTTAAATTAATGAGCACTTAGGGAGGACGTTGGGTGGGGGACCCTGCAGGGGGTTAGGGGGGACACGGACGGGGGGGTACCTGCAGGGCCCTGGGGGCAGGACCCAGTCTGACCCTGTTTGTGGTTTTAGAGGTTTATGGGGAGTTTGGTGCTGGTTTTTGTGTGACAATATGAAAAAGTTGTGGTTTTGTGCGACAAGTCAAAAAAAGTTGCAGGTTTTTCCTGTTTTTTTTTTCCCACAACTGGTTTTCAATGTATAATTTTGGATAAATGATTGCCATTCGTGGAAATGAGTTTAGTCATGGTTTAAAAAAAATGTCAAACAAAGAAAATACAAATGTTAATAATGTCATTTTTCTTTTGCATTCTTACATTCCATGAAGGTGTCACTGAAAGATTCAGCATTGAGAAAACTTTTCTCTTACACAGGGGCCCCCAACCTTTTAAACCCACAAGCAACATTTAAATATAAAAAAAGTTGGGGAGCAACACAAGTATGAAAAAAGTTCCTGGGGGTGACCAATAAAGGCTGCAATTGGTTATTTTGTAGCCCCTATGTCAGTGGTTCTCAATCTTCCTATTGCCGTGACACTTTAAATACAGTTCCTCATGTTGTGGTGACTTCCCAATCATAAAATTATTCCTAAGACCAATCAGATGGTCTTAGGGGACCCCTGTGAAAGGGTTGTTCAAAGGGGTCCCGACCCACAGATTGAGAACCACTGGCCTAGTCAAAAAAAAGGAAAAAAGTCTGATGGTAACTAGGGTTGCCACCTCTGCCGGTTTCTTTCTACAGACAGGGGGCAGGTGGTGATGCCATGGGGCGGGGAAGGGGTAGTGACATCACAGGGGCGGGGCTATGATGCGGTGATTAGCAATTGGTCGTTCACCATGTTAATCTCAGTGAGTCCAGCCGGCTTCTTTCTACAGACAGAGGGCAGGCGGTGATTCCATGGGGAAGGGAAGGGGTAGTGACATCACAGGGGTGGGGCTATGATGCGTGATTAATGAGTGGTCCTTCACCGTGTTTATCTCAGTGAGTACAGCCCGGTTTTGGAAAATTGGGCAGGAGGTTTTGACCCAGACAGACCTTTCCGAAAACTGGGACGTTTGGGTGAAAACAGGACGGGTTAATCAGGTAAATCATGTAGATCTCCCTCCCGAAGCTTTAGAGGAGATGGGGACCTTAAAAGTAGACGGTCTAAATACGTCTTATCCCCCAAATATGGGACCGGGGACTGTCGTCAATTGGAAAATGGTTAAAAAGTCAAATGAGACTGCATAACGCTAAACCATTAATGCACATACAACGTTGTATGAGGAAGAATCACAAGGGGGCAAACTTGAGCTCGTTTTGAAACAGGAAATCATTAAAATTTATTTTCTGCATCTAATTTTTCAAAAAGGCACATTTATCCTCTTTTTAACAGATTTCCGCTCGAGTCTGTTTAAAAAATATGTGCAATGAGACACTTCACACAAACACTTCTGACCTTATCAACAATAAATTTTAGCTGGGGGAAATGATTCATTCCTAAAGCAAAAAGATCTCTGGTCGGCGCCGAGAACTGAAACAAAAAAAGAAAAAACATGAGAATCAGGGAATAAAAAAGTAGAATTAGTTTGATAATATACTCGAAGGGAAATTGTGGTAAGGAAAAAATAATCTTCTTTGTTCTTGGAAAGGTCACATAATGTTTATTAATCTTGGATAAATCAGATCTGCTTGGTAGAAATGTTATTCTTGGCTTTTTGGGTTCGTTTTAGTGATGTCATATACCCATGATGCTTCATTCCAAAGTTTCTCTTTGTAAAACCCAAGCAAACGTCCCACCACTCTTCATTATTGGCCACGATGGAGACTTTCCACAGGGGAACCCTTGAGCTACTGCCACCTCAAAGATGGCGGAAAATTCAAATTCCTCACTCACCCCCAGTCTGGCCTGTTCTACACTCACTCATTCCCGGTCTGGCCAGTCCTACACTCACTCACCCCCGGTCTGGCCTGTCCTACACTCACTCACCCCTGGTCTGGCCAGTCCTACACTCACTCACCCCCGGTCTGGCCTGTCCTACACTCACTCACCCCCGGTCTGGCCTGTCCTACACTCACTCACCCCCGGTCTGGCCAGTCCTACACTCACTCACCCCCGGTCTGGCCTGTCCTACACTCACTCACCCCCGGTCTGGCCTGTCCTGCACTCACTCACCCCCGGTCTGGCCTGTCCTACACTCACTCACCCCCGGTCTGGCCTGTCCTACACTCACTCACCCCCTGTCTGGTCTGACCTGTCCTACACTCACTCACCCCCGGTCTGGCCAGTCCTACACTCACTCACCCCCGGTCTGGCCTGTCCTACACTCACTCACCCCCGGTCTGGCCAGTCCTACACTCACTCACCCTCGGTCTGGCCTGTCCTACACTCACTCACCCCTGGTCTGGCCAGTCCTACACTCACTCACCCCCGGTCTGGCCTGTCCTACACTCACTCTTACCCCCGGTCTGGCCTACACTCACTCACCCCCGGTCTGGCCTACACTCACTCACCCCCGGTCTGGCCTACACTCACTCTTACCCCCGGTCTGGCCAGTCTTACACTCACTCACCCCCGGTCTGGCCTACACTCACTCTTACCCCCGGTCTGGCCTGTCCTACACTCACTCACCCCCGGTCTGGCCTGTCCTACACTCACTCACCCCCGGTCTGGCCTGTCCTACACTCACCCCCGGTCTGGCCTGTCCTACACTCACTCACCCCCGGTCTGGCCTGTCCTACACTCACTCACCCCCAGTCTGGCCAGTCCTACACTCACTCACCCCCGGTCTGGCCAGTCTTACACTCACTCACCCTCGGTCTGGCCTGTCCTACACTCACTCACCCCCAGTCTGGCCAGTCCTACACTCACTCACCCCCGGTCTGGCCAGTCTTACACTCACTCACCCTCGGTCTGGCCTGTCCTACACTCACTCACCCCCGGTCTGGCCAGTCCTACACTCACTCACCCCCGGTCTGGCCTGTCCTACACTCACTCACCCCCTGTCTGGTCTGGCCTGTCCTACACTCACTCACCCCCGGTCTGGCCTGTCCTACACTCACTCACCCCCGGTCTGGCCAGTCCTACACTCACTCATCCCCGGTCTGGCCAGTCCTACACTCACTCACCCCCGGTCTGGCCAGTCCTATACTCACTCACCCCCGGTCTGGCCAGTCCTATACTCACTCACCCCCGGTCTGGCCTGTCCTACACTCACTCACCCCCGGTCTGGCCAGTCCTACACACACAATTAGAATTAATTGTTTATAATGGAGTCTATGGGAGATCGCCTTCCTGTAATTAACTACATTTTCTGAATAACGGGTTTCTGGATAATGGATCCCATACCTGTATAGGAAAACTATAGGAAATATATGTTGTTTCTGACCAATTCTTGGGGTGTCAGTGGAAACATACAACTCTACCGCTTATACACCGCTGTGCCAGACTTTGCTATTATTCTTATACTACTCACACTTTGCTATAGGAAACATGTACCCTTTTAGAGGTCACAATGGTCATTTTATTAATTGCGGTGACATTAAGCAAACGCAGATATTCATGATATGTATTTCCCAACCCTGCAACGGAGACAAGTATCTGCGTTCATTGGGAAATGATAGGCCCGGCCGTGGGGGGCAGGAGTGCAGCGGAACGGCACTGCCTATTAATTAAAGAGACATCGATGGCCTCTCCAGTTGCTAAAAGTGCGCGATTACATTCCCACTTCTCATGTGAAACTTCTAACAGAACACTTGAAGGTTAGATTCATTTCTGCTCTGATACAATTTCCACAAATTTATTTGTATTTCTTTATTCTTCTGTCGAAAAAAAACCTTAGCGAGGAAGGTTCTCGTATCAGGTTTGGGGTAATGAAATTCCCGATAATTGCTCGATTTTCTTTTCTGCTGGGAAGCATAATTAGAACGAGCCATCCTGCCCTTCAGGACATCTGACTCTGTGAAGTCTAATGGTTCATTTGGCAGATTGAAATGAGCAAATTACGCACCCAACAGGTGAAAATCTATGTGTCCCCGGAGTACAGACTAACCTATGTGGTTACCATTGATTTTTTTTTTTTTTAAGAATAGGGAATGTTCCGGATATAACGTGTTACCTCTGTTTTATATGGCGTAAAAGGTCATTCTTATTTAAAGTGAAAGTGACGTTCTTTTATTACAGAAAAGTGTATATTGTTTATGTTTGATGGGTTGTGATGGGCAAAATGTTTTGCCAGGCAAGGATTTGTGGCGAATTTCCGCGTTTCGCCATTGGCGGATTGTTTTGTGAAACGGATGAAAAAATTTGCCACGGAAAAAGAATAGCCCCGGCGATAAAAGAATAGCCGCGAGTGACAAAAGAATAGCCGCAGGCGACAAAAGAATAGCCGTGGGACAAAAGAATAGCCGCGGCGACAAAAGAATAGCCGCGGGCGACAAAAGAATAGCCGCGGGCGACAAAAGAATAGCCTCGCGACAAAAGAATAGCCACGGGCAACAAAAGAATAGCCGCAGGTGACAATATTTTTTGACATGCAACATTTTCGCCATTTTGTTAATTTTTCGGTGAAGCGAAATGGGACAGAATCGCTCATCACTAGTTTTAAGTGATACCTTGCCTGCCCCTTAGCCTTTGGTTTCTAGACTATAGCTTTCTAGTAGCCGCAAAGTTAGCAGCAACGAGTGATAAGCAATGGCATGGATTCACAGTGAATTTCCAAGTGAAAATTCAACGCGGAAAAATTCAGCGTGCAAAATTTCTTTCCGCCGCAAGTCAAATTGGGTGCGGTTGGTCAAATTGGGCGTGGTCGTGTCAAAAAGGGCATGGTCAGGACAAATCGGGCGAGGTCGCATAAAAAGGGCGTGGTCATGTTAAGAAAGGTTGTGGACACGTCAAAGTTGGGCATGGGTGCCAAAAAAAATTCTACGCCGGCGAAAAAAATACACGCGGACGACGCAAGCGACAAAAAAAAATCGTGTGATAAATGCGTTTCGTTTTTCGAATCTTCTTGCTGTTTCCCAAATTTTATGGTGAAGCCAAACGGGACAGATTTGCTCATCACTAGCAGCAACCTCTCCATGAGGGTTTCCAATTATTGGTCTGCTGGTCAGTTGGGTGGTGGGCCCAACCAATAAAATTCATCCCCAATGGGAAAAAAGTCCCTTGCATGTATGGTTACACCCCTGATCCATCCTGGTCACTACCCAATTGAGCAAAACTCCACCAATGATCCACTCAAATCCCACTATTATGGCTTCCCATTTTGGGACCCCTCTCTGCAATAGGGCCCCTGGCTGTAGTACCCCCTGTACCACCCTCATGGTAACTCTGCCCCCACAGAGCAGGCCATGTATGAAAGCTTTGCACAAGGGTATTTGCTCTTACTCCAGTGAAGGGGCAAACTGTTTGGAGAGACTTTAGCATATATGGACTTCAGAGGAAAAATTACGTTTAGGGTTTCCTTCTAAAGGAAGTAGATGGCCATATCATTCCTATTTCTACAACATTTCTCTCCAAACCCAACATATGAGTATCACTAAGAGTAGCACACCTACTATTGTCCCATAGACTTATTACTTCTACTTCTAAGGAACCATCTAAAGAGCCCCCAAATACTGAACCAAAGCCTGCTTTACTATTTGCACGTGTCCCTGATGAAGACCCTACAATTATTAGAGTTCAGTCCAATGGTTCTCAACCTTCCTAATGCCGCGACACTTTAATACAGTTTCTCATGTTGTGGTGACCCCCCAACCATAAAATTATTCCCCAAAGGGGTCCTGACCCACAGGTTGAGAGCCGCTGGTCCAGACTCTTTGGATTGATATTGTCATGGTTTGGGTTTAGAGACTTGTTAGATGGCTGACTTCATTCACGATGTCAAAAACTTAGACAAGTTAGAAGGGGTATTGTGTAAAGGTACAAAATTCCCAACGCATTTTGCAGCCTGGTCACATTACCTGACACGGAACTCCCCCATGGGTGCTGTGTCCTGAGCTCTCTTTCTGCTTTCTTGACAGTGTAGTTATGGGAGAACTTGGGACATTTTAGTATGATAGTACGTACTTTGCCCTAGAGAAGCTTCTTTTCCCTACTCTTACAACTCTTCTTCATATTTTTCGGCAAAGCAAAACAGGACAGATTCACTCATCACTATAAATAACCAAGACCAGTTGAAAAGTTGCTCAGAACTGGCTGTTCTATAACATACTTTTGGGCTTATTCATCAATTTTCAAATTTTTGAATTTGAGTTTGTTTTTCTAAATCGATAAAACTCACATATCGAATTCTAGCTTATTTATTAATGAGGAAAAGTTTGTGAGCTCTAAAAACTATTGATGTGCGAATCGGTCCCGTTTCTCTTCGCCATAAAAGTCGCGAAACGGTGAAAAAAAAACGATTTTTTTGTCGCCCGTGTCTTTTTTGTCGACTGTGGCTAATTTTTTTGTTGGCTGTGCATTTTTTGACACAACATTTTTTTGATGCGACCACGCCCGATTTTCACAGAAGTTTCGCGAAACAATTCACCAATGGCAAAATGCGGAAACATCCCTACTAAAAACTCGAAATAGGGATACTTTTTTTTACATTGGCGTTTAATAAATTCCAGGCTTTCAAGTTTTTGAACCATAACTCGAATTTGAATTTTTTAAGCCCAAAAAAAACTTGAATCAAGAAAAAAAATGTCAACCATCAATTGCCCCCTAAAAGTTAACTTGAAGGTAAATCATCCCTTTAATGTCAACCGCAAAGTATCTTCTGACCAAAAATTGTGTCCGTTATTTTTTTTTACGATAGTAGGAGCCGGGCAATCCAGAATAAAGTACCAAAAAGTGAAATGGGTGAAACGCGTGTGGCCCAAAAACCATTGCGGGTGAAATTCTTTACCAGAATATTGTATTGGAAAGAGAAAGAGGTAATGAGTGTGAAATATTTGCCCTAGGAAACCCCTTTATAGAGGATACAATTTTACGATCTTCTATTAACATTTCGATGAGCTTCTTTCCCAATGGAATTCTATAGAAATGACGCTGCCCCTTTAAGACGGCTTTTCTGAGATTTGTTGACAGTCGTGTTCCTGTACATCTCGGCCGCTGATTGCCTACTTTGTCTCACTCAGGCGTATCATCAGCAACAAACTCTAAAGAAGACACATGATTGGCTTTAATGCTTTCCCTTTTGCTATTCGGTAATAGAGAACTTTTATCTTATCCCTACCGATGATTACAGGTGAAAAGATGTCTCTGCTGAAAGTCTGGAATAAATCTCGAGCCTTTTGTCTGAACTCACTTTAAACTATACGTGTAGATTATATTCCTCCTTTGTATAGTGAAGGGTAGTACAGGTACTGTTTTATTATTACAGAGAAAAGGGAATCATTTAACCATTAAATAAACCCAATAGGGCTGTTCTGCCCCCAATAAGGGGTAATTATATCTTAGTTGGGATCAAGTACAGGTACTGTTTTATTATTACAGAGAAAAGGGAATCATTTAACCATGAAATAAACCCAATAGGGCTGTTCTGCCCCCAATAAGGGGTAATTATATCTTAG
Source organism: Xenopus tropicalis (assembly GCF_000004195.4). Classification (NCBI taxonomy): domain Eukaryota; kingdom Metazoa; phylum Chordata; class Amphibia; order Anura; family Pipidae; genus Xenopus; species Xenopus tropicalis. The sequence continues at coordinate 11,244,488 of NC_030677.2, read as the reverse complement.
TTGGGATCAAGTACAGGTACTGTTTTATTATTACAGAGAAAAGGGAATCATTTAACCATGAAATAAACCCAATAGGGCTGTTCTGCCCCCAATAAGGGGTAATTATATCTTAGTTGGGATCAAGTACAGGTACTGTTTTATTATTACAGAGAAAAGGGAATCATTTAACCATTAAATAAACCCAATAGGGCTGTTCTGCCCCCAATAAGGGGTAATTATATCTTAGTTGGGATCAAGTACAGGTACTGTTTTATTATTACAGAGAAAAGGGAATCATTTAACCATGAAATAAACCCAATAGGGCTGTTCTGCCCCCAATAAGGGATAATTATATCTTAGTTGGGATCAAGTACAGGTACTGTTTTATTATTACAGAGAAAAGGGAATCATTTAACCATTAAATAAACCCAATAGGGCTGTTCTGCCCCCAATAAGGGGTAATTATATCTTAGTTGGGATCAAGTACAGGTACTGTTTTATTATTACAGAGAAAAGGGAATCATTTAACCATTAAATAAACCCAATAGGGCTGTTCTGCCCCAATAAGGGGTAATTATATCTTAGTTGGGATCAAGTACAGGTACTGTTTTATTATTACAGAGAAAAGGGAATCATTTAACCATGAAATAAACCCAATAGGGCTGTTCTGCCCCCAATAAGGGGTAATTATATCTTAGTTGGGATCAAGTACAGGTACTGTTTTATTATTACAGAGAAAAGGGAATCATTTAACCATGAAATAAACCCAATAGGGCTGTTCTACCCCAATAAGGGGTAATTATATCTTAGTTGGGATCAAGTACAGGTACTGTTTTATTATTACAGAGAAAAGGGAATCATTTAACCATGAAATAAACCCAATAGGGCTGTTCTGCCCCAATAAGGGGTAATTATATCTTAGTTGGGATCAAGTACAGGTACTGTTTTATTATTACAGAGAAAAGGGAATCATTTAACCATTAAATAAACCCAATAGGGCTGTTCTGCCCCCAATAAGGAAAAGGGAATCATTTTTAAAATGTTAATAATTTGATTAAAATGGAGTCTATGGGAAATGGCCTTTCCATAGTTGGGAACTTTCTGGATTACAGGTCCCATACCTGTACAAGCTTTTTATTTTGTACTTACAACTTGGTTTTACCTACAATAGTATGGATCTCATATCGAATGTTCCTTTTTGTACTGTAGCATAAGGTTATTATTAGGGATGCACTGAATCTACTATTTTATGAGTGAATTTGTCCCGTTTCGCTTCTCCGAAAATTTTATGACTACAGTGCAACTTTTTTTGAAGTGACTGTGACTTTTTTTGATGCGTCAGTGACTTTTATTGTGCCGCAACTTTCTCCTCTTTTTTGTTGTGCCAAATTTTTGTGACCGTTTCACATTCAGATTTGAAAGATTTGTGGAAATGATTAGTGATGAGCGAATCTGTCCCATTTGTCTTCTCTGAAAATTTCACAAAATGCGCAACTTTTTTTTATCCGACTGTGACTTATTTGATATCACCGCAACTTTTTGTCATGACCGGGACTTTATTTTCTGTGAGAATTTGGCAAAAAAAAGAAAAAATTGGCAATGGCGAATCCATACCTGACTAGTGATGAGCGAATTTTTTCGCCAGGCATGGATTCCAAGCGAATTTCCACATTTCGCCATTGCAAAAAAATTCGCTGCGGAAAAATTCGTTGTGCGGAATTTTTATTTTGTTGCGTGTCAAATTGGGCGCGGTCACGTCAAAATGGGTCCGGGTGTTTCGCAATTTTTTGCCATCTCGTGAATTTTTTTGCCGTTTTGTGAATTTTATGGCGAAGCGAAATGGGACAGATTCGCTCATCACTATACCTGCCAAAAAAATTTCGGTCATGGCTAGAAATGACTTTAGTTGAATTTTTGAAAATAAAAAAATGATAAATGTTAGCGTTTTAGCAAATCTGCCCGTATATGTTGACTAAATACATGCAATGAAGTCACACACTCGTTTTTATTCTGATTAATGGTGGAAATGTTTGCGTCACATGGTTAATACCCGCATTTATCATAGAGACGGACAAAAAGCATGACTCCTTCTATTCTTCCTGGATGTATAATAAATGATTTGCCTAATCAAAGTCTCGCAGTTATACATGGCTCCAGCAATGTTTGCAATTTCCCCGGCTGACGTTATTACGGTTGGAGCCACGATCATTTTCATTTGGGCGCGAGACACATGATGAATTGCCTTCTCCCATGTTTGACTGCGGTGCAATCGCTCCTCTGCTTTATTGCTAGCTAATCATTTTTATGGAAATATTGTTTGGACTCGCAATGCGACGGTGCAGTTCAGATGCTAATTAAAGACACAAGGCCGTAAACCTTCAGCCGCTCTGGGTTGTTATAGGGCTGGTTCCTGCGTTTGGCAACTCTTCTCATCAACTCCTCTACCTTCTGGTGGCGCCGTCTAATAAATAGAAGAAGAATTTCCCAAAGTAAGATAAATGAAGTTCTCCAATTGAAAACGATCTACAGACTAACAACTAAGCAGGAACTGTAACGAGCATTGTAATGCAACGGGGCAGTGTAATAGATGGTAAAACCCAAGTCATGATGTTTATGGGGTACTTTTTATTTTTAAATGACACTGTTACAAGGCAAATAATTCCCTCTGCCATTTAACCTTTTATTCTTGAACCAACAAATGTATTTGGAGCTGTAATATTGGTGTGTAGGCGCCATCTCAGTGCCTTGTGCCTGAGTCTGAGCTTTCAGCCAGCGCTACCCATTAGAACTGCTTTCAGCTAACCTATTGTTTCTCCTACTCCCATGTAACTGGAGGAGTCCCAAGCCGGACTTGGATTTCTTACTATTGAGTGCTATTCTGATACCTACTGGGAGCTGCTATCTTGCTCCCTTCCCATTGTTCTGCTGATCGGCTGCTGGGGGTGAGGGGGGGGGGATATCACTCCAACTTGCAGCGCAGCAGTAAAGTGTGCCTGAGTCTGAGCTTTCAGCCAGCGCTACACATTAGAACTGCTTTCAGCTAACCTATTGTTTCTCCTACTCCCATGTAACTGGAGGAGTCCCAAGCCGGACTTGGATTTCTTACTATTGAGTGCTTTTCTGATACCTACTGGGAGCTGCTATCTTGCTCCCTTCCCATTGTTCTGCTGATCGGCTGCTGGGGGTGAGGGGGGATATCACTCCAACTTGCAGCACAGCAGTAAAGTGTGCCTGAGTCTGAGCTTTCAGCCAGCACTACACATTAGATCTGCTTTCAGCTAAACTATTGTTTCTCCTACTCCCATGTAACTGGAGGAGTCCCAAGCCGGACTTGGATTTCTTACTATTGAGTGCTAGAAAGAAAGAAAGATTTAAGATATTAATAAGATATTAATTTAATATATGAACTGCTCCAAGCCTTACGTGTGAGAACTAATAGTACAGGGAGAGATATTAGAGTACTGAAAATGATAAATATATAAAAATATATAGTTCAGGCAAATTACTGATCGTACCATAACGTAGGTAGTACCTACAGGGCGCCGCTTCCCGACCCAACTTCCCTACATTAAAGAAACAGTTGTATGTTTGAATTTCAGTTCTTGTGTGAGATAAATAATATTATACAGTAAATATATCTAAGGCATATATATATATATATCTCCCCTATGGAATGAAGTTCAAACACACAACTGTTTCTTTATCTCCGGACCAGCACAAACCCTGGGAATTCTACATCCCCAGTATGTTCTTCCCAGTGCATTTTAGTAACAAATAAACAGGATATTTTTGTTTTGTTTTTTGAATACCAAAATAATGTAGTATTTGTGCTTATAAACTATAATGGCAGCTAAATATAATAATAATGTGACTTGCTCTTACATAACGTGTGACTGTGAGACCGTGCGTAGGTGGGAAAGGAACAGCAGCTACAGAAATGGCATCTGTACATGTTTCGATTCAAAAACACAAGAAAAAATTCAAAACCTTCAATGCTCCAAAGTCACATTGCGTTTGATGGCAGATTGTCACTGTCAGAAATAGATTGTCACACAGACTGAACATTCGTTTATCTAACAGATCTTAGGGAGAAGTCATCCTTCTGTATGTTCCAGTATTGTTCTGCTGTAATGTCGTCTCATAGTTACATAGTTACACAGGGTTGGAAAAGACCAAAATCCATTGAGTTCAACCCTTCCAAGTGACCCACAGCGCCCACCCATATACCAACATCAATACTAATTGTACATTTTAGTATCACAATAGCCTTGGATACTCTACTTGTTCAAGAACTTACCCAACATCCCCCGGCAGGATATTCCCCAACCTCACTGACCTCACCGTGAGGAACCCCCTACCCAACATCCCCCGGCAGGGCATTCCCCAACCCCCTCACTGCCCTCACCGTGAGGAACCCCCTACCCAACATCCCCCGGCAGGGCATTCCCCGACCCCCTCACTGCCCTCACCGTGAGGAACCCCCTACCCAACATCCTCCGGCAGGGCATTCCCCAACCTCCTCTCTGCCCTCACCGTGAGGAACCCCCTACCCAATATCCCCCGGCAGGGCATTCCCCAACCCACTCACTGCCCTCACCGTGAGGAACCCCCTACCCAACATCCCCCGGCAGGGCATTCCCCAACCTCACTGCCCTCACCGTGAGGAACCCCCTACCCAACATCCCCCGGCAGGGCATTCCCCAACCCCCTCACTACCCTCACCGTGAGGAACCCCCTACCCAACATCCCCCGGCAGGGCATTCCCCAACCCCCTCACTTCCCTCACCGTGAGGAACCCCCTACCCAACATCCCCCGGCAGGGCATTCCCCAACCCCCTCACTGCCCTCACCGTGAGGAACCCCCTACCCAACATCCCCCAGCAGGGCATTCCCCAACCCCCTCACTGCCCTCACCGTGAGGAACCCCCTACCCAACATCCCCCGGCAGGGCATTCCCCAACCCCCTCACTGCCCTCACCGTGAGGAACCCCCTACCCAACATCCCCCGGCAGGGCATTCCCCAACCTCCTCTCTGCCCTCACCGTGAGGAACCCCCTACCCAACATCCCCGGGCAGGGCATTCCCCAACCCCCTCACTGCCCTCACCGTGAGGAACCCCCTACCCAACATCCCCCGGCAGGGCATTCCCCAACCCGCTCACTGCCCTCACCATGAGGAGCCCCCTACCCAACATCCCCCGGCAGGGCATTCCCCAACCCGCTCACTGCCCTCACCGTGAGGAACCCCCTACCCAACATCCCCCGGCAGGGCATTCCCCAACCCCCTCACTGCCCTCACCATGAGGAACCCCCTACCCAACATCCCCCGGCAGGGCATTCCCCAACCCGCTCACTGCCCTCACCGTGAGGAACCCCCTACCCAACATCCCCCGGCAGGGCATTCCCCAACCCCCTCACTGCCCTCACCGTGAGGAACCCCCTACCCAACATCCCCCGGCAGGGCATTCCCCAACCCCCTCACTGCCCTCACCGTGAGGAACCCCCTACCCAACATCCCCCGGCAGGGCATTCCCCAACCCCCTCACTGCCCTCACCGTGAGGAACCCCCTACCCAACATTCCCCGGCAGGGCATTCCCCAACCCCCTCACTGCCCTCACCGTGAGGAACCCCCTACCCAACATCCCCCGGCAGGGCATTCCCCAACCCCCTCACTGCCCTCACCGTGGGTTTGTTTTGCCCCTGCATTCGCTTACAAATCCCATTGAATGAATATCTGCCCTGCGATGTTCCTACAGTACAGCTCTATTCCTGCCAGAGATGGCTGTTGATTAAGTGGCTGGATGTCGCCATGTCGGAGCTGTGCATGATGCGTTTCTCAGTGCGTTCTTATGCTCACATCTGCTGCCACCCACAAGGGGCAGAGGGAAGGGAGCCGACAGATGAGATGCTAATATTAAGCCATCTCTAATCAGGCGTGAGTTTTTTTTCCAGTTTGGTCTGTCACCCACTTTTTAACTTCAAATCATAGCTAATTGCTGTTCTCTAATGTAATGGGGAATACTTTTAATCTTGTGTGATAGATTTCCTTGAAGCGTTATTTGTATTTCACTGCTAAGCTTGATGGAACAGTATGGGACTTACAAATGGCAGCGGCGCTTACTGTGCGGGATTCTCATATAAAGGTCATTTTAACCACCTAATTGTCTCATTTTGTGTTTGTTTGAAGGAAAACTTCAAGGAGAAGGAAAGGCATTTTGACATTTTACTGCCAATAGATTTGCCATATTAGTGCCACCTAGAAATGCTATATTTATTCTGCAGAAAGCTTTACCATACCTGAGTAACAGCCCTAGAAGCTCCCTCTGTTTTTTTTAAGATAGCAGCGGCCATTTTAGCTCGGTCTCAGTAGCTTCCTGCTGCAGCTCTGGCTGCTGGTAGCTCAGATTATACAGAGTTGGGAGGGGGAGTGAATTTTGATTGGAGGGGGGGCAGGAGAAGGGATGGGGAGATAGGAGCAAACTGAGCAGACTTGTGCCGTGCCCTAAAGAATTTTTCTGAGAGCAGGAAAAGAACATGTGACACAAAAGCAAAAATGAAATCCTGTGTTTCTTTTGATAGAGGACTCACTCACTTTCTGATAAAGCTTACTTTGTTTTTACCTTTCCTTCACCTTTAAAATGCTGATTTAGTTTAACTCACATTTGATTGGCTGCCTGTAGCTTCTTTATGAGTGGCTCTGCTTGCTCCTTTGGCATTGAATAGTGTAATAGGTTTTGCTAAAAAAACAAAAACGTCTTAGAACAGTGGTTCTCAACCTTCCTAATTCCGCAACGCTTTAATACAGTTTCTCATGTTATGGTGACCCCCAACCATAAAATTATTCCTAAGACCATCGGAAAAATGTGTTCGACCCCCAAAGGGGTCCCCACCCACAGGTTGAGAACCGCTGTCTTAGAAGACAACAAGGATACTAAGAGAACAATGGACACCAGGCATTGATGAGCCCCCAGATCTCCCAGAAGATCAGTTGTCCTCCCTATCTGTAATTTCCACTTTTAGGAGCACTAACTTCAATAAGATTGGGATAGTTATATGTACTAGTTATTAAAATCTGGATCTTGGATCCATCATGGAACCCACTTCTGAATGTTATGTTGGCAAGTAAATGAAGATCGACCTACAGATATAAAGCAAAGATGAGCAGAAGATAATATGTTGGAGCTTCTAGCTTTAGGTTCTTCTGGTCTTTTTGAGAACCCTCCTAATATTTCCCATGGGCCCTGTGGAACCGCTCAGATAATGATAGGTAAATATTCACCTTAAAACCCAACAGATGAACCAACAAGGCGACCAACAGATAAGCAACATCAGGGGTAAGAATAGAGATTGTATCTTTATTTGAACAGGGCATTTGTTCATGGAAAATGGTACAGCAGTCTAGGGCCTATGTGTATTAAGCACAGGGATGATCCAGCAATTGCCGTGGACCATACATTTGAGAAGCACCCCCCCCCCCCCCCCACTAGCTAAAGGGACATAGGTTGGATATTGATAATTTATACTTATTTTCTCAAGCTGGGCACCATCCTGGTTTGTAGACAAAGGTCCCATCTACCGACCCTGCTCCGTTTGCTGCAACAAGGGAATCTCAAATGTGTTTAATAAAAAAAAATTCCATATTTGGATGTAAAAGTGATTGTCTCACTGTCAGTAGGTACTTACAGTGCATATAAATTCTGATTTATGAGCTTAAATGAACGGTTGGATCGCCGAGAACATTTCATACAAGCCACTGCTTCCCATGTTGCTATGGGACTTTATTATATTTCTGAAACTGTGTGTGTGTTCCATTTGAAAATGCTGATGCACTTGTGATTGATGTTAGAGATGACGGCAAAGTGCTGAATTGTCAGTAGAAGGGTTGATACAACTTCATGGAAGGTGCTAGAGAAAGATACAGTCATTATTCAAGGTGACCTTGACACCGTTCCTTATTATGCACCATTGTAATCCATGCAGGGCTACCGGGCCAGACGGCAAATCATTTTATAGCCCTCAACTCTAAGCATAAAGCAGGCCGGACACAAACAAGCCATATTGTATGAAACTTTTCTATTCTGTATAATTATTGGTACTTGTACATGTGTGTATATGAATATTGATTGGTTCAGGCAGTTCCTGATGCATTGGCAGAAGAGCAAGTCAAGATGAGCCATAGCAGCTCTTCAGATCTGGTCTTTCTTATAATTCATGCACTTTGCACAAAAGATTCACAATATATGCACAGATTTTACTGTTTTTCAAACCTGTCCGACTGAATGACCGTTCCCCATGGTACGAAAATAATTCTGAGCCCACACACGGTCCGAAATTCGTACAAAACTAGGTTTCTATATCGGTGACTGAATGGCCAACTTTAGATGTTTCTACTAACTATATGTTGAGACTGCTTATCAGTCCAGGCCTTGTCTATGATTAAAGGAGAACCAAACCCTACCTGCAACCCCAGACCTCTCCAAGGGCCTCCCTTCCCACTGCCTGTTGGTCTCACAACTAGTCCTGTCTGTGTACCTAGAAAATTTAGAGGGGCACCACTTATTTCTAATGCCTGGCTCAGAGCATGTACAGTTAAAACCAGGTCTATATCTGCTTCAACTGCGGGTGAACTTGCACCTGTCCGACCGACTAAATGACCGTTCACCATGGTACGCAAATTATCGGGACGGTAATTCTGAGCCGACAAAGCCCGAAAATCGTGCAAAACTAGGTTTCTATATCGGTTAGTGTATGGCCAACTTTAGATGTTTCTACTAACTATATGTTGAGACTGCTCATCAGTTAATTCTCCACCAAGCCCCTTATATCTCCATGGTTCCCTAGAAGTCCAGGCCTTGTCTAGCATTAAAGGAGAACCGAACCCTACCTGCAACCCCAGGCCTCTCCAAGGGCCTCCCTTCCCATTGCCTGTTGGTCTCACAACTAGTCCTGTCTGTGTACCTGGCTAGAAAATGTAGAGGGGCACCACTTATTTCTAATCCCTGGTTCAGAGCATGTACAGTTAAAACCAGGTCTATATCTGCTTCACCTGTGGGTGAACTTGCATGGAGGAGGCCCCGAAACAGTGTATGTTGGCACCTACCAACCCGGTTCTGCATTTTTTAGCCAGGCACACAAATAAAACCAGTAAGTGGCTATGGTTTATGAGCAGAGAGGGGGATTTTGACTATTACAATGGTTGATGTGTAGGAATAGTTTCTCTTTAATTCTTCTGCTGCTAAACCCACCGTGTCCATGCAAAACTCTTTGTCACAGAGCTAATTGTCTCTGGTTTTGTCTGGGTTATATAACAGCTCTTTCTCTCCCATCATGCCATTCCCATCCCCATTTGTACGAATACAAACTCATTATGCAAATCCAGGCATTAAAAGGCGAGAGAACTTGATGAATTCAGTAATGCGAGTGAGATCACAGTTCACCTTGCTCGATGCTGATCTATTTTGTGTAGGAGCGCACGGATCGAGACCCTTTTCAAATATTTTATGCAGAATTCAGACACTTAGAAAAACCTCCAGTATGAGTCATTTTTGTAAAAAAAATCAGGTATAATTAAGCAAAAGAAGGACAAGTTCTACATGGCTTGCAACAGTCATGTCTGATCTCCTCTCGGCTTGCCCTTGCCTGGAGAAAATGTGCCCTGTTTGTATTTTCCCAGAAACAGTAAAATAGGAGGGGAAGAGCATTTTCATATGTTGAGTTGGAGCTGCAGGTCTTTCTCTACGGTCAGAAAGAGCTCGCTATGGATTGATATCAACTGGGCCACTATTGGTTGGAGAAAGCTGTAATTAACTTGGGGGGGGGGGTGATAAATCTAAGGAGGCCCTATACTAGGGTTGTTGTCCAGTTTTGACCTGGAAAGCCTGGTTTTTAGAATGGCCTGTCTGGGACAAAACTGGGTAGGACTTACTGAGATTGATGCGGCGATCAGTGTCATAGCCCCACCCAGCAATGTCATGGTCCGCCTCTTCCCTGCCCCGTGACATCATGGCACTGAGAAAAACCGGCAGAGGAGGCAACCCTACCATGGACAGCATTTTATACAGTGGCCTTCTGCTCCCTAGAGAGGACAAAACACTGTATTGCCTCTTTCTCATTTTTTGAATTGACCATTTAAGCCAAAACCATTATTTCTAACATAAATGTCACTAAATCATACAATGGCTTTCATGGCTTCCTACTTTGCATCAACAGTTTGGAAAAGGGCCTATCCTGTTTGAACAAGATAATAACTCCCATTCATTGAGCAAAATCCATTCAAAATAGGTTTACAGAGAGGAAGAACTTGACTATTGAGGAAGAACTTGACTATTGAAGAAGAACTTGACTATCCCTCAGAAAGCCCTGATCTCAACCCAACTGAAAACCGTTGGGATTAGTTGTAATGCTGTATTTGAGCCAGAACTTATCTATACCCATGCTTTTACATATGAATGGAAGCAAATCCCACCAACAATGTTATATTAGCATCTACTCTACTTTCCAGTAGAGTAGATGCTAATATAGCAAAGAGAAGACTTTATATTAATATCCTAGGTTTAGGAATAAGATGTTGGACTGTCATCACATACCAGATCACTAGATCACATACTTCTGGACATCTGGACTTTCTTGGTGATTACAAAGTACTCATGCTTTCGGTCATGGGCGGAGCAACCATTTAGTCATAAGCAGTGTAGGACTGGCCCACCAGGATACCAGGAAAATGCCCAGTGGGCCCAGGTGTCAGTGAGCCCTCCTTCTCACCCAATCATTTGCCATGTACACCTATTCCATGGCCATTGCTCAATTCTTTATAAAAAGAAAAATAAGAAATGGAGGAGAGGATAAATAATTGTATGTAAAAAGAATTATTTAAGAGATTAAAGAAAGTGAGTAAACAGAGAAGGGGAGAGTGGGCCTAAGGTCTAAGGTTTTCTGGTGGGCCCTTGGCACCCCTAGTCCAACACTGGTCATAAGTAGTGATGAGCAAATCTGACCCGTTTCGCTTCGCCAAAAAAATGGCAAAAAATCTGAGAAACTGCGAAAATGTTGTGCGTCAAAAAAATTGTTGTCCGCGACTATTCTCTTGTTGCCCGTGGCTATTCTTTTGTCGTCCGCAGCTATTCTTTTGTCGCGCAGCTATTCTTTTTTTGTCCGCAACTATTCTTTTGTCGCCCGTGGCTATTCTTTTGACGCGGACGACAATTTTTGGATGCGCAGCGAATTTTTCCAATGGCGAAACGCGGAAATTCGCCGTGAATCCATGCCTGCCGAAACATTTCGCCCATCACTAGTCATAAGGGGACCCAAAATTGGGTGACCCTGCATGTCAACTGGGGATGGTGACTATCTGACAGTTGTGTATGTATATGGTCAACTTTAGTGGAAAATTACAACTAAGGGGCATGTTTTAGGGGCATGATTGGAGATATACATGCCCCCAATTCCTTGCCCCATTTAAAAAAAATAAATAAAAAAATAACGCAGCAGACTAGAGATTCGTCAAAACACATTTTTTGCACTTGCCCTATTTATTGAGCTCACGCAGAACTGTTGTCATCCATAATGGCTACCAAACAACCGCCCAGGTAATAGCTAATCAGCTGCATTATTATTTCCCCTTTGGCTAATGTTTTCTTCTTGTGGACGAGGAAGAATGGTCATTTTTATAGAAAGAGAACACAAATCCTGCCGCGTAACCGCCGGCTCTAAACAACCCTTTGAATCCGAACGTATCCAAAAAGGAACATTCTCCTGTATTTGGCCTCAAACTGAGCCGAATTATTTTCTTTGTCGCTCTTGGAAGGTTCCAAAAACGTTATGACATTTTTATCGAGACGGGCCAACCACCGGCTGCCATTCAGAACGGGAATGAAATGTACCACTAGATCAGAGAAAATAACACAAATAAACCTTTAAAAGCAGAAAATTGCTTCTTCTTTTTTCTTCTACTGCGATCAAATTTATTCCGGATGCCCACGATTTATCTTTATTTGTATTTTTTCTTATTTTTTTTTTACCCCTAAAGTTTTGCCTTTTGTGAACGATGAATAACGGCCTTTTTGTCGAACGGCGGCTGTTCCGTCCTAACAACTGGAGCGTTTTTACAAGAGCGGCGAGGCAAGTAATCACCGGCGGCGCGGCTGTTGCAAATAAAGGAATAGATTGCTTAATGCCATTAATTAGGTGATAATCCGATAATGTGCCTTTGTGTTGCCGCGCACTGTATAATTCCCAATAAAGGCTCCTTGGGATGATCAGGAGAGGATTTATAGGGATGTTTCCGATGGAGGAGTTTTATGATAATCTCAAGCCGTATAATATAGTGAATGTATATGGAATGCTAATAATAATTCCGCTCCGAGCTCTACTTAAGGCTTTTTTTTTGTGCCGTGGCCCTCGGTATTCTGTTTGCTCAGCAGCACTTATGTCTAATAATTAAGTGCTTTGTTTGAAGCAGACACATAAAAAGAATATACTGCCGAGTGCTTTCAAAAAAAAAAAAGAAAAGATGGGATTCTGGTAAAAAGCAACGATGCATACGGCATAATGCGCGGTTCATAAAGCACATCAGGCGGAAGCGGCGGTGCCTCTAACGACCCATTGCCAGTGTACGGGCAAAGAGCTACGGGGAAAGGTCTGCTGCCCCCTTTTCTCCATTTAATGTCTTACCAGACTGATCAGCGGGATGGAGGTTCAGATACGCAGGGACAATATACACAGACAAATCCAACTCGCACAGGGGGGGCTCAACATGCACAAAAACTATCCACTGGATTTGAGCTTCTGTTTCTAGCGCCCCCACTGAGTTTTTCTTTGTGAAGAGACAATGCTAGTTCTGACTACAAAACAAGGGGGTGAAATGTCAGAATATTGGTAGAATTTAGAGACAATAGAATCTTTTCAAATGGGATTTGTTTGCAATGCAAATAACTAATTTGCTGGGTTGATGATTAATTCAACAGATCATTATGCATCTTACAGATAAGGAATGTATTCAGAATTGAACCTCTGCCATAAAGCAGGGCAGGACTGCTGCTTACAATGGGGGGATCAGATAGGATCTGTGCCACTGTGACAGAATGCTCTGTTATACAGATAGCTAGAATCTCAGCCATAAAGCAGGGCAGGACTGCTGCTTACAATGGGGGGGGGGGGGTCAGATAGGATCTGTGCCACTGTGACAGAATGCTCTGTTATACAGATAGCTAGAATCTCAGCCATAAAGCAGGGCAGGACTGCTGCTTACAATGGGGGGATCAGATAGGATCTGTGCCACTGTGACAGAATTCTCTGTTATACAGATAGCTAGAATCTCAGCCATAAAGCAGGGCAGGACTGCTGCTTACAATGGGGGGATCAGATAGGATCTGTGCCACTGTGACAGAATGCTCTGTTATACAGATAGCTAGAATCTCAGCCATAAAGCAGGGCAGGACTGCTGCTTACAATGGGGGGGGATCAGATAGGATCTGTGCCACTGTGACAGAATGCTCTGTTATACAGATAGCTAGAATCTCAGCCATAAAGCAGGGCAGGACTGCTGCTTACAATGGGGGGGATCAGATAGGATCTGTGCCACTGTGACAGAATGCTCTGTTATACAGATAGCTAGAATCTCAGCCATAAAGCAGGGCAGGACTGCTGCTTACAATGGGGGGGGGGATAGGATCTGTGCCACTGTGACAGAATGCTCTGTTATACAGATAGCTAGAATCTCAGCCATAAAGCAGGGCAGGACTGCTGCTTACAATGGGGGGATCAGATAGGATCTGTGCCACTGTGACAGAATGCTCTGTTATACAGATAGCTAGAATCTCAGCCATAAAGCAGGGCAGGACTGCTGCCTACAATGGGGGGATCAGATAGGATCTGTGCCACTGTGACAGAATGCTCTGTTATACAGATAGCTAGAATCTCAGCCATAAAGCAGGGCAGGACTGCTGCTTACAATGGGGGGATCAGATAGGATCTGTGCCACTGTGACAGAATGCTCTGTTATACAGATAGCTAGAATCTCAGCCATAAAGCAGGGCAGGACTGCTGCTTACAATGGGGGGATCAGATAGGATCTGTGCCACTGTGACAGAATGCTCTGTTATACAGATAGCTAGAATCTCAGCCATAAAGCAGGGCAGGACTGCTGCTTACAATGGGGGGATCAGATAGGATCTGTGCCACTGTGACAGAATGCTCTGTTATACAGATAGCTAGAATCTCAGCCATAAAGCAGGGCAGGACTGCTGCTTACAATGGGGGGATCAGATAGGATCTGTGACACTGTGACAGAATGCTCTGTTATACAGATAGCTAGAATCTCAGCCATAAAGCAGGGCAGGACTGCTGCTTACAATGGGGGGATCAGATAGGATCTGTGCCACTGTGACAGAATGCTCTGTTATACAGATAGCTAGAATCTCAGCCATAAAGCAGGGCAGGACTGCTGCTTACAATGGGGGGATCAGATAGGATCTGTGACACTGTGACAGAATGCTCTGTTATACAGATAGCTAGAATCTCAGCCATAAAGCAGGGCAGGACTGCTGCTTACAATGGGGGGGATCAGATAGGATCTGTGCCACTGTGACAGAATGCTCTGTTATACAGATAGCTAGAATCTCAGCCATAAAGCAGGGCAGGACTGCTGCTTACAATGGGGGGATCAGATAGGATCTGTGCCACTGTGACAGAATGCTCTGTTATACAGATAGCTAGAATCTCAGCCATAAAGCAGGGCAGGACTGCTGCTTACAATGGGGGGGGATCAGATAGGATCTGTGCCACTGTGACAGAATGCTCTGTTATACAGATAGCTAGAATCTCAGCCATAAATAAAATCGAGGGCTGACCCTTATGAATAATGCTGTCCACCAGGAGCATCATGGAAAAATAGGCTACATAAAGGTTTCACAGGGGCCTGGCTATGTACCACTGTTCTGACCACCATGTCCAAATGTCCCAATCCCACATTGTTAATACAAAGTAAAGGAAACAGTACTTTATGGCACTGCCGAGCTGCATTTAGTTGAGAACCGTTTTCTGTTCCTGGCGGCTCCTTCGCCTCTTTCCCCTTAAACCATTTAACATGTTGCTTTTTGTTTTTTTCATTTTTATTGACTTTTCTCTCAAAACATTTCTATTTATATTATTGGTTTATTGGAATGTGCAGTCTCCAGCTGATAGTTCATTTGATTGCCCCCGTTCAGAATTAATTACTCGATTTGGATTACGGATTTAGCAAAAGAACATGCTCACAAGTGGAGCAATATTACATTTCTTCTACCACGCTGCAAACGGCAATATCTTTGTGCAGAAAGGCAAAGTGTTGGGTTTTATATCATAAACATTTAGTACTTGGAGAACTGTTCACTTTTACCAAAGGTGGAGTCAAGTTGACCCTTTCCTGATCAACTTGAACCGATAGGTTGCCGTACATTGAAAGTCTTTACCTGTGTGAACTGATCCACCAAGTTGATCAGGAAAGGGTCAACTTGAACCGATAGGTTGCCGTATATTGAAAGTCTTTACCTGTGTGAACTGATCCACCAAGTTGATCAGGAAAGGGTCAACTTGAACCGATAGGTTGCCGTACATTGAAAGTCTTTACCTGTGTGAACTGATCCACCAAGTTGATCAGGAAAGGGTCAACTTGAACCGATAGGTTGCCGTACATTGAAAGTCTTTACCTGTGTGAACTGATCCACCAAGTTGATCAGGAAAGGGTCAACTTGAACCGATAGGTTGCCGTACATTGAAAGTCTTTACCTGTGTGAACTGATCCACCAAGTTGATCAGGAAAGGGTCAACTTGAACCGATAGGTTGCCGTACATTGAAAGTCTTTACCTGTGTGAACTGATCCACCAAGTTGATCAGGAAAGGGTCAACTTGAACCGATAGGTTGCCGTACATTGAAAGTCTTTACCTGTGTGAACTGATCCACCAAGTTGATCAGGAAAGGGTCAACTTGAACCGATAGGTTGCCGTACATTGAAAGTCTTTACCTGTGTGAACTGATCCACCAAGTTGATCAGGAAAGGGTCAACTTGAACCGATAGGTTGCCGTACATTGAAAGTCTTTACCTGTGTGAACTGATCCACCAAGTTGATCAGGAAAGGGTCAACTTGAACCGATAGGTTGCCGTACATTGAAAGTCTTTACCTGTGTGAACTGATCCACCAAGTTGATCAGGAAAGGGTCAACTTGAACCGATAGGTTGCCGTACATTGAAAGTCTTTACCTGTGTGAACTGATCCACCAAGTTGATCAGGAAAGGGTCAACTTGACTTGGTCAAACAGAATCAGGTCGCAATTGATCAAGTATTTTTAAGTACAAAAGCTCCAGTGGAGCAGATTAAATCCATCTTTACTCAAGTAAATTGCACTGGATGTTTTACTACATGAGCTCACACTTTAAATGTATGCACTAAAGGTTTCTTCAACCATAAAAGATCCAGATCCACCAAGATCCCCACAGAGCAAGTACCAGGCTAGAATCAACTTGACTTGATCCAGCAAAGTCAAGTTGTAATGACCCCCAACCTACTCCAATCAATGGGTTAAAACAAGTAAATAGATTTGTATTTTTGAGCACATGAGCTTCTGCTATCATTTCAGATTAAACATGGAAGGAGGACCCAATATGGGTTTAAATGTATACATTGAACGTTTCTCCAACCATGATAGATTGAGTATCTAGAAGAGTATGAACCCATCCACCAAGTTCTCACAGAAAGGGCAAGTGGCAGGCTAGAATAAGCTTGACTTGGTCCACCAAAATCAGGGTGTAATAACCCCCAACCTACCCCCAGTAAGTGAGTTAAACCCACCAAGTCAGGTTGTAATAACCCCCAACCTCCCCAACCTATAAGTGGGTTAAACCCATTCTTACGCAAGTAAATTGATTTGTATTCTTAATCACATGAGCTCCTACTATCATTTCAAAATAAACATGGAAGGAGAACCCAATATGGCTTTAAATGTATACATTGAATGTTTCTACAACCATGATAGATTGAAGAGTATGAACCGATCCACCAAGTTCTCACAGATAGAGCAAGTGGCAAGCTAGAATCAACTTGACTTTGTCCACCAAAATCAGGTTGCAATAACCCCCAACCTTCCCCTAGTAAGTGGGTTAAACCCACCAAGTCCTCATAGACTGAGCACGTGGCAGGCTAGAATCAACTTGATATGGTCCACCAAAATCAGGTTGTAATAACCCCCAACCTTCCCCTAGTAAGTGGGTTAAACCTACCAAGTCCTCATAGACTGAGCAAGTGGCAGGCTAGAATCAACTTGATATGGTCCACCAAAATCAGGTTGTAATAACCCCCAACCTTCCCCTAGTAAGTGGGTTAAACCTACCAAGTCCTCATAGACTGAGCACGTGGCAGGCTAGAATCAACTTGATATGGTCCACCAAAATCAGGTTGTAATAACCCCCAACCTTCCCCTAGTAAGTGGGTTAAACCTACCAAGTCCTCATAGACTGAGCAAGTGGCAGGCTAGAATCAGTTTGATATGATCCACCAAAATCAGGTTGTAATAACCCCCAATCTCCCCAACCTGTGAGTGGGTTAAACCCATTCTTACGCAAGTAAATTGATTTGAATTTTTGAGCACATGAGCTCCTACTATCATTTCAGATTAAACATGGAAGGAGAACCCAATATAATTTTAAATGTATACATTGAACGTTTCTCCAACCATGATAGATTGAAGAGTGAGAACCGATCCACCAAGTTCTCACAGACTGAGCAAGTGGCAGGCTAGAATCAACTTGATTTGGTCCACAAAAATCAGGTTGTAATAACCCCCAGCCTACTCACATCAAATGGGTTAACCCCATCCTTAGGTAAGTTAATTGCATTATATTCTTGATCACATGAGCTGCTACTACTACCCTTTCATTAAACATGGAAGAAAAACACAATATTTCTTTAAATTAATACATTGAACTTTCTCCAGCCATGATAGATTGAAGTATGAACCAATCCACCAAGTCCTTATAGACTGAGCAAATGGCAGGCTAGAGTCAACTTGACTTTGTCCACCAAACTCAGGCTGTTATAACCCCCAACCTACCCCCAGTAAGTGGGTTAAACCCATCCTTAATCAACTTGACTTGATCCAACAAATCAAGTTGTAACGACCCCCAAACGACTTCTATTTTCATTTCAGATTAAACCTGGAAGCAGAACCCAATATTGCTTTAACCATAATCTTCAACCATAATAGATAGAAATGTGAGAACCGACCTACCAAGTCCTCACAGACAGATCAGATACCAGGTTAGAGTCTATTTAACTTGGTCCAACAAAATCAAATCGCATTTGACCCTAAAAAGGTTGTAAAATATCTTCTTAACCCAACCTGCTCCAATAACCAGGCGGAACCCTTCTTATTCAAGCCAATGGCGTGGTTTCTTCACCACATTAGCTCATATCAAATCTTTGTAATAATCAATGTAGTTAAATGCTATTGGCTCTCGCGCTATAAATGACAGAACCAACATTTGATAAACCACAAGTGCTTTGGTTTTCTGTTGTTTTCCTGACGTTTTTCCTGACGTTTTTCCGTCGTTTTCCTCTCTTCATGTTCAGGTATCGTTCAACCCCCTTTATTGTGCGGTGAGAGAATCGCCCTCTGGATCCCATGCAGTTCTGTGTATTCTCTCTCCGTGACACTGACTGTTTTTGTCACATTTGATTTATCTGCCTATGCCCTTACCTCTAGCTCTGATGCCATCTTTTATTACCGTCTTATTTCAATTGTTGCACCACTTGATTCTCAGGGCAGTGGTTTAAAAAACATGACAGATAGGAAAGCAATGCATATGTAACCAGTCAGCTCTTAAAGGGAAAGTCTTTCTTCTTGGTTGCTATTGGTAACTGCAATTACTTGCGCAATTAGCCTTTAACTGTGACTTTATTCAGTATTCATTGTCAACAAAATGACTTACTAATACTTCTTCACATCTGTATATCCGAACGTTGAATTGTGGAAATTGTGTTCTGTTGTGTCTCTGCAAGTCGCGGAGAGGCATTTTTAATTAAGAATCTTAATTGGAACCTTTTATCATGACTGTTAATTTATTGGTGTGAGATCTGTCTGAGTTATGAGACTTTACCTTACTCTGGAATTTAAGATGAGGTTGGAGGCACAGGGTAGTGGCTGTTGTAAAGTTGGCCAAACACGGTCTGCCATCTTGTTTTTTTCTGACTCGGAAGCTTATTGGGCCAAATGGAGGGTCATTCCAATGGCCTGCACATCTGATATCTGGCTGTATATATTTTAGACAGTTTTGGAACTCCAGTCAGGGCTGATGTAGCCCTCTTTCAACTGGTCATTAGCCTGGAGAATCATCTTGATCTTGCCCAGCCTGTTGGTGTTCAAATTAGGTGAAGATCTGCTCATTTGGCAAACCCACTAAACAAGCAGATCTTTAAGGGGGTGATTTATCAATGTTCGATTTTTTGTTTCACAATTTGAGTTTTTTTGAGCTATAAAAATTAGAATTTGAATTAGGGTTCGAAAACTCGGATGTCTGGTATTTCCAAGAGCAAAAAAAAACAAAAACTTCCCCATCTAAACTAAAAACTTGTGAGTTTCTATGGAAGTCAATGGGAGTAGTCCTAGGCAAAGGCAAGCCATGTTTTCAATTCGAGATAGTTGATCGAGTTTTATTCGCGTTATTAAACTCGTTACCACATTAACGAATGAGCGACCATTCGATATGTGAGTTTATTCGATAGAGAAAAGCAAACTCGAATTCACAAGTTCGAAAGTCGATAAATAAGCCCATAAGCATTTGTCCAACCACATGGATGGACTTTTAGGAAGAAGCTCAGTAAAAATAATTTCCAATTTTAATTGTCAAAAGTTCGGTTGGTCTGTGCCTGTTTTTGAACTGAAATGGCGCTAATCTTAAATGGTCATGGTCAGGTGACTAAAAGAGCTGATGTAGTCCTCTCCCGACTGGTCATTAGCCTGGAGAATCATCTTGATCTTGCCCAGCCTGTTTGTGTTCAAATAAGGTGAAGATCTGCTCATTTGGCAAACCCACTAAACAAGCAGATCTATAAGGGGGTGATTTATCAATGTTTGATTTTTTGTTTCACAATTCGAGTTTTTTTGAGCTATAAAAATTAGAATTTGAATTAGGGTTCGAAAACTCGGATGTCTGGTATTTCCAAGAGCAAAAAAAAACAAAAACTTGAATGTAACACTTCCCCGTCTAAACTAAAAGCCTGTGAGTTTCTATAGAAGTCAAAGGGAGTTTTATTCGAGTTTATAAACTCGTTACCCCATTAACGAATAAGCGACCATTTGATATGTGAGTTTATTTGATTTCAAAAAGCAAACTCGAATTCACAAGCTCGGAAGTTGATAAATAAGCCCATAAGTGTTTGCCCAGTGGATGGACTTGGATGGACTTCTAGGAAGAAGCTCAGTAAGAATCATTTCCAATTTTAATTGGCAAAAGTTGGGTTGGTCTGTGCCTGTTTTTGAACTGAAATGGCGCTAATCTTAAATGGACTTGAAGCACAGATGTATATAAGGCGTCTATTAACTGGATTAATGTAGAATCGTTCCCACTCATCCTCCTACGCAAGTCTTGTCCCCTCGGGGCGTCTGCATTTGGCCACCTGAGTTATTTCTGACTTTAAATTGTTCATTCTCTCTCTATATCTTCATTAGGAAGAAATGTTTGGAAATATCATGGAGTGTTTGATTAACCTCACACTTAAGGGTCACAAATCTGATACGTCGTAGGCTTGAGATTGATGTTTGTGTCGTACTGTAACTATCCACAAAGGGCAACTGGCAGAATGTGTTTAGGAGCGAGTACCGCCTAACATATTATCTTTCAAGGTTATGAAAAGGTTGCCCTAAGTCGGCCATACTTCTTTTATACCTCTAGTCTAAATAACTCTTCCAACACTTTCCCCTGTCTCTGCCCCTATATATTAGGTACCTACCTAGTGCTACCAACCCCTATTTCTGTAGGGAAATGAGAGCAGGGCAGACAGTAACCCATCCAACACTTTCCCCTGTCTCTGCCCCCTATATATTAGGTACCTACCTAGTGCTACCAACCCCTATTTCTGTAGGAAAATGAGAGCAGAGCAGGCAGTAACCCTTCCAACACTTTCCCCTGTCTCTGTCCCTATATATTAGGTACCTACCTAGTGCTACCAACCCCTATTTCTGTAGGGAAATGAGAGCAGGGCAGGCAGTAACCCTTCCAACACTTTCCCCTGTCTCTGCCCCTATATATTAGGTACCTACCTAGTGCTACTAACCCCTATTTCTGTAGGGAAATGAGAGCAGGGCAGGCAGTAACCCTTCCAACACTTTCCCCTGTCTCTGCCCCTATATATTAGGTACCTACCTAGTGCTACCAACCCCTATTTCTGTAGGGAAATGAGAGCAGGGCAGGCAGTAACCCTTCCAACACTTTCCCCTGTCTCTGTCCCTATATATTAGGTACCTACCTAGTGCTACCAACCCCTATTTCTGTAGGGAAATGTTCTTCTTGTTTAAATTATTAATGGAATGGATATTGAATTATGTCACTGACTGTTCCTCAGTAATATTCATAGACTTTCGTTACTGGGTATCATAATAATCTTACAGAACTAGTCAAAGGCGTTTATGTGGATATTTCGTAGCTCACCTTTTGGAACCCTCTGGCTTCTGTAGGCCACGGTTATATATGGGTCTAATCTTCCCGTTCTTTAAGTAAAAGCTCCAAAGGTTGATTTCAGCAGGATGGCATACATAGCACTTAACTCCAAGGAAAACTGTAGAGAATTTATCAAATTGACATTTCCAGCATGTTATCTTTGCGAGTAGCTGTCATTTCAATTCCCAGTGCCATTTTCACAGGAATATAGGAACAAACCCGGCAAATACATTCTCAGCTTTGCTTTTTTCACCTTGTAAAGCTGGAAATATATTTATATATATAATTAATGACACGAAATACATAAGTTGATGGCTGCGCTGATACCCATTAATCTTTAATGTGTTAAATTTTCTTTTTCCGTTATCGGGAAATGACAAACAACTGGGTAATTGGCCGGGGGTTGGCCGAGGCGCTCACGTGCTGTAAAAACACCAGCGTCGGGTATGAATTAATAACTTTCATTAATAATCCACAAAATGGAAGATCACAGAAACTGTAATTCCGCTCTCTATTAGCAACGGTCGCAGTTATTGAGGTCAGACGAGCGCCGGAACAGGTCCAAGAGGCGACCGCGAGTCTTGTCTTTCCACCTGCCCAGTAATTACAATGAGGCCCCTGTCTGTTCTCATTTGGCTTTATCTTTTTCAATAGAAGGGAAATATGTGATTACTTCTCTTTTGTTTAATGGCTTTTAGAAGATTTTAATAGACTTCAGCCATATTGGTGCTTGTCGCGTTTCGCGGCCAATGAAACGCTGAACCGAAGGGTAAAGATTTTGCTCCGTTGGCAATGAAACATCAAATTATCCTCTAGGAATGCCTTTATTTTCTATATAATAATGGGCTTATTTATTAATAGCGATGAGCGAATTTTTTCGCCAGGCATGGATTCGCAACGAATTTCCGCATTTCACCATTGTCGAATTGTTTCACGAAAGTTCCGTGAAAATTCGCAGCAGAAAAATGTATTGCGTGGAAATCGAATTGGGTGCGGTCAGGTAAAAAAAGGGCACAGTTATCGCAGGTGACAAAAAAAGATGTGCCCGACAAAATTAGACGTGTGCGACAAAAAAAAAATTGTGCGACAAATGCGTTTCGCGAATTTTTCATCGTTTTGCAAATTTTATGGCAAAGTGAAACGGACAGATTTACTCATCACTATTTATTGATTTTCGAGTTTGTGAATTTTATTTTTCGAATTATTAGTATCTCAAATTTTTCGAGTTTATGAACTCTAAAAAATTTGAGTTTGAGAAAATGACTTGACTTTGTCTTTGACAACTCCCACTGACTTTTATAGAAACTCACAAGCTTTTAAGATGGTGCATTTTTACATTCGAGTTTTTGGGGTTTTTATACTTAATAAATACCAGACATTCGAGTTTTCGAACCATAATTCAAATTCGAGAAAAAAAAAATCAAACTCGACCATTAAAAAATCACCCTTAAGTTTTTCTACCCTATAGAGACTCAGTATATATATATTGAAAGGCAAATGTGTAATTCATTCTTTTTGGGGCCTATTTACTAAACAATTTTAAGATATATTCGTATTTATTTTTTTTTTTAAATTATAGAACATTTCAGAATGTATGCGAAAATTTCTTTAAAATTCCAAGTTTTTCATGGTTTTTGGTAAACTTCCACAAAAAAAATTAGCATTTTGCGCAAAGAATATGAACATTTCGGAATCCGTTAACCCTTTGATTACACTTTCCTCGGGACTATCTTTTCGCCAGGTTTGATCTGTTGAGTGCTCCTACGGAAGGCTTCCAAAGCCAGAACTGTTTTCGTAGCATTTATGAACTTTTCGGGCCGAAAATTTTGTGACTTTCAGAACGCAAATGCGACATTTTCGTACAAATGATAAAAGCATTGTCGAGACATTTTAGAACTGCAGAAATTATTGTTGTTACTTCAAATTTATACCAAAAACACATCTTAGTAAATGTGCCTCTTAGCCTTGACCAGGCAACAACTGGTTGATTACTTCACATAGTCCCTGTTGTGTTACAGGAGCAGATTTATCAAAATGTAAGTTTACATAAAAACTCACCCACGTTCTATTCATTCCTATGGGATTTTTAGAAGCATATTTATCAATGGGTGAAAGTTAGAACTCACCATTTAATAAATACGCTTCAAAAAATCCCATAGGAATGAATAGAACGTGGGTGAGTTTTGATGTAAACTTTATTTTGATAAATCTGCCCCTTTATGTATGGGTGAAAGTTAGAATTCACCAATTGATAAATGCACTTCTTAAAATCCCATAGGAACGAATAGAACGTGGGTGAGTTTTTATGTATTAAGCTCTAAACTCACATTTTGATAAATCTGCCCCAAAATGCCAGTAGGGCAAAAGCAGGCAGGTATAATAACTTTTCCTTCTATTTCCTCTTGCTCCTTTTTCTGTGCATTAGGTATGTTTCTATCAATATTCTATAAGAAAAACGAAAATGGAGAACACAGAATAACATTAAGGGGGAGATTTATTAATGTTCGATTTTAATTTAAAAAAAAACAACAAAAACTTGAATTTGAGTTAAAAAACCTGAATGTATGGTATTTATTAAGTGCCAACTCGAATGTAAAAAAATTGCCATCTAAAAGCTTGTGAGTTTCTATAGAAGTCAAAAGGGAGTTGTCATAGTTCTCAAGCTCAAATTTTTCGAGTCTTTTGAGCTCGTAAACTCGAAAAATTCAAAACATTCAAGTTTTTATTTGAACGAGACAAACTCAAAAATTGATAAATAAGCCCATTAGTGCAACACGGTTTGGACACCTTTACAATAGGAGTGCTTTGTGCAACTCTCAAAGGGCAGGAGAACAAGGAGACCTGAAGAGTCCAAGATGACCATGTTGATAATAATATTGAGAGCCAACAAAGGGTATTTAATGGAGTTCACCTTGTAGGCTATAGAGTTCTTCTTCTCTTATAGTAAATGGAATTTTCCAAGGCAGAATTGATCTTCGAAGCACCCCCTTTTTTACCGCAATTGTAGTCGGTTAATTATCT
Source organism: Xenopus tropicalis (assembly GCF_000004195.4). Lineage (NCBI taxonomy): Eukaryota > Metazoa > Chordata > Amphibia > Anura > Pipidae > Xenopus > Xenopus tropicalis. Next base: position 11,219,801 of record NC_030677.2, on the reverse strand, counting down.
TCCATTCAGTTTGAGAAGCTGTTGAAGAACCAGTTTTCTGAATGCAATCCACACAAAAAGATTTTCCTTGGGAACTTCCTCAGACTTGAGGAACGTGTTCCTATTGAAGTCTTAAAATTCCGATCAGGCCGGGCAAAGCCGCGCAATTTATTTCCAGCCATAGCTTTTCAGCGTAGTTGGCCGTGGCATCTCTCTTTTGATGATGGGGCACATTTGAAGACACACATTCTTCTTCGGGGAAATAATAAATGTTCCTCCAGCGCTCGCGCAAGGTGAAGGACGTATTAGTTATGCAATAATAGAACTGGGAGGAGATGAAGGGAACATAAAACTTGGCGAGGAAAAGGTGCTGAAAACGCAGGAAGAGAACATTGATCTTTAAACGGAGAGAGAGCAAAAAAAATAAAAAATCAGATAGTAGGAAACTTTGTGTTCTTCCCACGGAGGTTTCTTTTAATATCCTGCCTGAAGTGATTATGTGAAGGGAAAATGGACTCGCTAGGACTGACTCCTCTGTTATAATGAAAGCTTCTCTGATCGCTTGTGACTGACTCTTGTGATCATAGCCGTACCCGTAACATTAACTTTTCCATCCTTCTGTTCCCGGAGACGTTACAGCCCCCATTCAGGAGCGGCCAGTCCAAAGAGAGAAAGCCTTTGTTGGCTCTTAAGAGCAGAGAGATGACATTGAGGTGGGACACGCCTGCCCTCGTAGCATTACTATTTCCATCGAACCTTGGCCAATGTTAACTAGACAAGTCTGCAACCCCTCCCCCCCATCTTAACCCCTGCCCGCTAAGTTTTTCCCCAAACAACACACTCGGACACTGTAGCTGGGAAGAGAAGGCTGCAGTTATTTATTAACAAACAGTTAACATTTGTAACATTATTAACTTATACAAACCGTTTGTATAACAAACATTTTGCCCAACAATTTTCATTAACAACAATCCTTACTCGCCTCCAAGGGGCTGGCCCTGCGCCCGAATTTAACGCCTGGTTCCTGCCTCCTTTTTGCCCGACCTAAACCGAGGCTAACTGCCGCTCAGGACCCCAGGCCAACCGGGCTACACTCTCCTTGCTTGACAAGTACCCCCCTTTAAACTTCCCCCTGGGGGCACAGAGTAAGGTACCCTCCGCTAAGTGCGACGACAACAACCCCCCTATTATAGGGAGGGAGGGTGGGACGTTGCGAGCTGTTGATCCTCCTGCTGCCTGGAACCGAATGAAAAGGTAGGCTGTCTTGATCGCTCCTCCCCTTGCTAAGCCCGGGAAATATCCAGGGCTCTCACTGGCCAGATCAAACAAAACCCATAAAGAGGAGGGGGGATGGGCTGCCCTCCTAGCCCCGTCATGCCCTGTTTCCCTATACTGCATTCCGGTTCATTGGGCCCCAGGACTGCTATTGTGCCACAAGCTGTTATATACAGCTATATACAGTGAGCTATTGCTGAGACAGGGCAAACCCAACTGGAGCATCTATTGAACACTAGCGCTCCATCTGTTGGTAATGCCCAAACCTTGACTGGTTTGGCCAATTGCTCACCTTAATGTTATAATTATCATCTTAGGAATGGAATAGATCTTACTCTTTCCAGCTTTTTATAAAAGACGTGGGCATCAACATGGCATTGGGTTGTTGCTGAGGGTAACTCTAATTGCATACTAAGGGAAACTATACCCCCAAACAATGTAGGTCTCTATAAAAATATATTGCATAAACAGCTCATATGTAAAGCCCTGCTTCATCTAAATAAACCATTTTCATATAAATATACTTGTTTAGCAGTATGTGCCATTGGGTAATCCTAAATAGGAAACTGCCATTTTAGGTACTAAGGGCCGCCCCCTGGGATCATAGGAGTCACAGTGCACACAAACAAGCCAAGGCACACATACATGCTAGGCCCCATCAGCCAATAAATGGGCAGAGTTCTGCCTTTTGCTCCCACACTACTTCCTGTTACAGTTAGAGCTGCATCACTTCCTGTCAGCTGATCTCTGAGGGAGCACACAGCCCATCACTAAATGGCGGCTCAAGGGAAAGGATGTAAAAGGGCAATATTTACTGATATACTGTAGTGATGAGCGAATCTGTTCCGTTTCGCTTCGCCCGCGACTATTCTTTTGTCACCTGCGGCTATTATTCCGTCGCGTGTGGCTATTATTTGGTCGCGCGGCTATTGTTTTGTCGCCCGCGGCTATTATTTTGTCGCGCGGCTATCATTTCGTCGCCCACGGCTATTATTTTGTCGCATGGCTATTCTTTTGACGCCCGCGACTATTCTTTTTTGACGCTGGCGACAATTTTTGGACGTGCGGCAAATTTTTATGCGGGAAATTTTTTCATCCGTTCCACGAAACAATCCGCCAATGCCGCAAATCCATGCCTGGCGAAACATTTCGCCCATCACTAATATACTGTATATATTCCAGTTTGGGGAGATTCTTTAATAGGTCCCTTAACATAATATAAACTGTCTGTTGGTTACGTATTCATTCTGGGGGTGTAGTTTCCCTTACAGTTTTCTCTTGGGAAAGTCCAATTAATCAAAACACAAATACAAATATATAGCGGGGGCTAATTTGCCAACATAAGTGCACCAGTAAAGTTTCTGCACTGGTTACTGCCCCTTTGTTACCCCTTATAGGTTCATGGGTAAGGAATGACGCGCTATGTATGTCCCTTGTATTATATATATGTAAGGTACAAGGCAGATAGGAATGATGATATATAACTGCTAACAAGGTCCAGGACGTACTTGGGATTCGATCTCCACACCTTCATGCCTCTATTCAGCAGTCGCTCCGAGAGCACATCAAAGGTTAGAGAGGGGCAGACTCGGCAGCAGCAGATATAAACCAGAAATATAATTTATTTCTAACAAAAGCATTGTATGTTTATTGCCACAAGGACCCTTGACAAATAAACCTCCAAGGTTAGAAAACAATGTAGTGCATTTGTTATGATATATCTGTACAACTGCTGAATCTGATCCTCCCTTACATCCGCGGCAAAGAAATAAAACAAAAAGAACCGTATTGTTATCAAAGCAGCTGCACCATCGGACGGAAAAAATGCGACTAATGAACGTGGGCTGCAATTATGGGATGGGAGCGGGTTATTTTTTTTAGTTTCAAATCTGCTCAATTGAAATATTTTCTTAAATGAGACAATGATGATATTTCCACTACAAATTCCTGACGATGGGGGATCCTACTGCCCGTTTACACTGAATTCCTTCATTACTTCTTTGCTGTTTTTCCCCAGATACTCAATACATTATTTTTTGACCACGCCCAATTTGACACGACTGCATCCTTTTTAATGTGACCCGCCCAATTTGACACGCGACAAAAAAAAATCTGTGCAACAAATTTTTTCCATGGTGAATTTTCACGGACGTTTTGCGAAACAATTCACCAATGGCGAAATGTGGAAATTCACTGCGAATCTATGCCTGGCGAAAAAAATTTGCTCATCACTACCCTCAGTTAGTTCCCCAAACCCAACCCAAAAAAAGTAGGACTACAAGAACACATGAGCAAAAAAAGGAGCCTTAAGGAATTTGTTCCCAGAATCCCTTTGACTTATTTGCATACATATGAGGAGGTCTCCTCAACCCTCTTGACTTGTTTGTGAATCCCCACTAGAGATGTAGAGAACTGTTCGCCGGCGAACTAATTCGCGCGAACATCGGGTGTTCGCAAGTCCGCAAATTCGCGAACTTTTCGTGATGTTCGCAATTTGGGTTCGCCGGCACCGAAAAAATCGCAAAACTTACGATAACGTTACGAATGCTCCGAAAAAGTCGCAAAACTTACGATAACGTTACGAATGCTCCGAAAAAGTCGCAAAACTTACGATAACTTTACGAATGCTCCGTAAAAGTCGCAAAACTTACGATAACGTTGCGAATGCTCCGAAAAATGAATTCCTTCATTACTTCTTTGCTGTTTTTCCCCAGATACTCAATACATTATTGGAGCACAGTTTGTACAATGCCAACTGCCCATAATAAACCAAGAATTTATGTATTGTACAGGTATGGGACCTGTTATCCAGAATGCTCGGGAACTGGGGTTTTCCGGATAAGAGACCTTTCCGTAATTTGGATCTCCATAACTTGCCTGCTAAAAATCATTTAAATATTGAATAAACCCAATAGGATTGTTTTCCCATTTTTTGACATGGGCGTGACAATTGTCATGCGGCTAATTTTTCTGCAGCGCATTTTGTCGTCCATTTTGTAAAAAAAAACTGCCAATGGCAAAACGAAATTCGCTGCAGATCCATGCCTGGTGAATTATTTCACCCATCGCTAGAAGTCATGTCAAATAAGTCATGTGGTAGCCAGATTTCACAGACCTCTGTCGGCGCTCCCCCACCCGCAGATGTCCCTCCCCTGACGTGTTTCACTTACATGCGATCAGGGGAGGATGTCGGGCAGTGGCCCCTGTTGGAGTGGTGTTAGGGGGCACGGTGGGGGGACGCAGCCCGCTGGGGCACCTTGGGGGGACACTGCCGGAGGAGGCACCTTGGGGGTTGCAGGGTCCTTCACCCCCCAGTCCGACCTTGCTGAAAACCCAACAAAAAGTAGCCAGAACCAGAATCTCGTTCTGAAGAGCAGGTACAATGTAAAAATGTAGGGACTTTTCCATGCCCTTTTGTTTCAGAGGTCTAGTTCCCAAGAGGAGGGTCAGTGGCAACTGGATTACTTGTAGCCACAAATGGGAATCAGTGAGTAGAGATGTAGCGAACTGTTCGCCGGCGAACTAATTCACACAAACATCCCCCTCCTGCATGCCACTGTCCAGGTCGTGGCACCCTTTAAACAACTTTAAAATCAGTTTATGGCCAGAAATGGCTTTTCTAGGTTTTAAAGTTCGCAAATATTCGCACTTTTTTGAGGTTCGCTACATCCCTATCAGTGAGATGAATTTCTAGCCAGTTGTATGTATGTTTGTATGTATGTATGTATGTATGTATATCTTTATTTATAAAGTGCTACTTATGTACGCAGCGCTGTACTGTAGAATACATTAATACAAACAGGGGGTTATTAAGAAAATAATAGATAAATACACAGTATAACAATAAATACAGTTGCAACAAGTTAAGAGTCAAAGACACAAGAGGATGGAGGTCCCTGCCCCGTAGAGCTTACAATCTATATGGGAGTTCCTAGTTTGACATAGAGGAACACGCAGATTGCCCTTGAATAAAACTTTGTATAAAACAGAAACAAACGGTATTGTCGGGGGAGTCAGCGGAGCAAATGGAAAACCGATGAAAGAAATGGATGGTGCAACACATTATTTGTGAGGTTTGGGAACATTCGCAATGTTCTCTTTCATATCAGAACAATTTGAGTGTCCCTTCTCAGCGGGAAGCCTCCCTGCGTCCGGATTATTTGCATGTCTTCAAAACCAAAAACGTATTTGTTGGCATCGACTCTTTACTGTGCAAAAACTCTTTGAATTGGGTTTCCTGTGATTCAGTGTTTACTGACATCCTATAAGGACATTACGCTCGCTGTGTTTGGATATTATTTTGGTTAATAAAATAGGCAGATCGGCAGGTTTTCCTGTAAAAAGTTATTGTGCAAATTTTTATAAATTCAATTATTCTAAAATATCTCAGTTTATTATAATGAACTTTTGTTGAAAGGCAGAGAATGGCAATATAGACAAGGAGTATTCTCCCTTTCCAGCCAATGGTTTGATCCCGTACAGGGAAATCTCTCACAGTTGGATCAGCCATTATGTTTGGTGCCTTCAAAGCAGAAGGTCAAGCCACTTTATTCATAGGAAGCAATGGGGGTCATTAATCAAATCTCGTGGGCAATAACCCATATCAACCAATCAGTGATGGCAATCAGTGTCCTTTTTCTGCCAGCTGCAGGAAGAACAATCAAAGCAACAATCTGGTTGCCATGGGTTACTGCCTATGGGCAAATTTGCCCAATGTTGATAAATGAACCGCAGTTAGTGATGAGCAAATCTGTCCCATTTCACTTCGCCATAAAATTCACAAAATGGCAAGAAAATTTGCGAAACAGTGAAAAATTTGCGAAACACATTTGTCCCTCAATTTTTTTTGTTGCCCGCGTCTATTTTTTTGTTGCCCCCGCTTTTTTGATGCAACCGTGCCCAATTTCACCGTGACCACGCCAATTTGACACAACTGCACCCTTTTTAACGTGACATGCCCAATTTTGCCATGACCACGCCCAATTTGACACGACTGCATCCTTTTTAATGTGACCCGCCCAATTTGACACGCGACAAAAAAAAATCTGTGCAACAATTTTTTTCCATGGTGAATTTTCACGGACGTTTCGCGAAACAATTCACCAATGGCGAAATGTGGAAATTCACTGCGAATCTATGCCTGGCGAAAAAAATTCGCTCATCACTACCCTCAGTTAGTTCCCCAAACCCAACCCAAAAAAAGTAGGACTACAAGAACACATGAGCAAAAAAAGGAGCCTTAAGGAATTTGTTCCCAGAATCCCTTTGACTTATTTGCATACATATGAGGAGGTCTCCTCAACCCTCTTGACTTGTTTGTGAATCCCCACTAGAGATGTAGAGAACTGTTCGCCGGCGAACTAATTCGCGCGAACATCGGGTGTTTGCAAGTCCGCAAATTCGCGAACTTTTCGTGATGTTCGCAATTTGGGTTCGCCGGCACCGAAAAAATCGCAAAACTTACGATAACGTTACGAATGCTCCGAAAAAGTCGCAAAACTTACGATAACGTTACGAATGCTCCGAAAAAGTCGCAAAACTTACGATAACTTTACGAATGCTCCGTAAAAGTCGCAAAACTTACGATAACGTTGCGAATGCTCCGAAAAAGTCGCAAAACTTACGATAACGTTACGAATGCTCCGAAAAAGTCGCAAAACTTACGATAAAGTTACGAATGCTCCGAAAAAGTCGCAAAACTTACGATAACCTTACGAATGCTTCGAAAAAGTCGCAAAACTTACGATAACGTTACGAATGCTCCGAAAAAGTCGCAAAACTTACGATAACTTTACGAAAGCGCCGGAAAATACGTAAAAGTCGCAAAATTACCGATCATTTCGAAAAACGGCGTGTGTCAATTTTTCAGAGGATTTTGCCCTTGATCCCCCTCCTGCATGCCCCTGTCCAGGTCGTGGCACCCTTTAAACAACTTTAAAATCAGTTTTCTGGGCAGAAATGGCTTTTCTAGGTTTTAAAGTTCGCCTTCCCATTGAAGTCTATGGGGTTCGCAAAGTTCGCGAATATTCGCAATTTTTTTTTTTTTTTGAGGTTCGCTACATCCCTAATCCCCACTCCTGGCTCTCCCTAAGCTGATCAGAAAACCCTGCACTACACTGATGAGCCCCAAGAAGGGTGAAACCGGTCCGTAGTTTGGAATCTGATCAACTATTATCCTGGCTATTGCTTCAAAAATCCAATGGGTGAGCTTTAGCCTATAGGTAGTGATGAGCAAATTTTTTTGCCAGGCATGGATCCGCAGCAAATTTCCGCATTTCGCCATTGGCAAATTGTTTCGTGAAAATTCGCCGCAGAAAAATTGGGAGCAACCGCGTCAAAAATGGGAGTGGGAGACAAAAAAATAGCCGTGGGTGACAAAAAAGACGATGGCGACAAAAAAAAAAAATTTCACCGTTTCCCGTTTCGCTTTGCCATAAAATTTGCGAAATGGGACAGATTCGCTCTTATGGGATAAACCCATGTAAATGGGATTTTTTTTAAGAGCCTTTAGGAATTTGTTCCCAGAATCCCTTTGGTCGTTCTGCATATAAGTAAGACTGGGAATAGAGAGGCAAAAAGTTTGGTTCAAAAAAGTCGTTTGAATTATTCCCCCTTACGTTCATATTCTAATTTGGAGGTTTTAGGCACATTTGTTTACATTTATTGGTATAGTCCATAAATAAAACACTTGTGGTAAATTTTCTTTAAAAGACACCAGCGCTACCGGAAGCTTTTCGAGCCAAAACAAGTTCAATTATTTGAGTCAAAATCAGTTGCAAATTTAGATTTTTGTAACTCTGACACAAAGATGATCAAACAGGGAAGATGACTTTGGCTGATGATTAAATTGCTCAATAATGACAATAATTTGAGGTATTTTCCCTATAATACAAGCTCTGAGCACTTTGTTTCCTTTAGGAGCAGCTTTTACGTATTGCACATTATGTCCGGCTTATTGAATTTACAACCCACGGAACAATGGCTATTTGTCATGGAATTTAGAAGTGAATTATGTTTGTGCCTACAGCCCGGCTAGAACTCACCGATAAATACTTTTTAAGAGAGCATAGTCTCACTAAAAATAGGAGTGATAGAGGTAACCCATGGATTATTATTAGTATTTTTACACTATTTGGATTTAAAGAATAAGTAAACCCTTTTTTTTTCCATCAGTAAGTTAACATCCTAAGTTAGAAGTTGATCGTTTCCTTTGCTTCCTTGTGCAGAGTGAATCCCCGCCCCCACTTCCTGTTCAGTTTCCTTATCACTTCGACTACTGTAGTCGAAGTGGAGAGCCTTCTGCACATGCCTGGAGGCAGCAGGAGCCAGTCAGTGCATGAGCGGGTTTTTTTTTTTGATGAGGGAACTGAACAGGAAGTGGAGGCGGGGCTTCACTCTGCACAAGGAAGCAAAGGAAACGATCAACTTCTAACTCAGGAGCCAGGTCAGACAGAATGCTGGGACAAAGGTAGGTAATTCTGGAGGCTGTTTAGAGTAATTTTACTGATATAAGCACCATTTTTTGGTGTACCAATTATCTGGCCTCCTATAACTCCATTATAAAAAAATGTTACATCACTCATATGCAGTGATGAGCGTATATTCCCCCTTTGTGAAAAGATTTGCGAAACGGCGGAAAATTCGCATAAGGGTGAAAATGTTGTGCGTCCCAAAAAAAATGTAGCGCACGTCATTTTTTGAAGCGCATCATTTTTTTTATGTCGGCAACAATATTTTTTGACATGGGCGACAATTTTTTGATTTTGACGCCAATGGCAAAACACGGAAATTCCCCGCGAATCCACGCCGCCCGAATTATTTCTACCACAGTGATAGTTTAGACAAAAATATATTTGCTTGTCATTCTTCAACTATTCATCCTTCAGGTGTGACTTCCAGGTCTATTTCAGAGAAGAGTTTACTGAAATCTTATTCTAAATGGACTTCAGGCCCTTGAGAACTTCAAGTCCTTGAGAACCATTGTCCTTAATCGTCTGTGACTCGATAATACTGATATATTTGAATATGAAAATAATAATAATCATTATCCATCATCGTCCGCCATCAATCATCATCAATAAGGAAACACAATCTAGATGATCACCCTTCCCATTAAACCCATAATTATACTGAAAACCTCCTATATCTACCAACCCAACGTTTTCTTGAATTAAAATTTCCCACATCGTATGCTCTTCTCATGTAGAGTTATTTATATTGATGAAGGTCAAGCTTGTTGTCAAGGAAATTCAAGGAATAACCTTCATCACAACAGCCATCGGGGTTAGGACCCTGACAGATAGATTTGAGGCTTCATCTTGGATATATATTCTATAAAATGACCATTTCTCCTTGTTACCCCCAGTAAGAAATTCAACTTTTTTGTTTTTAAAAGGCATTTCCATTGGTTTTCCGTTGTTTTCATTCTTGATATTGTTCCTACTGACATTACACTTCATTTTGTGATGCTCTTATGATTAGTTTTTTCCTTCGTCTTTTCAGACTGTAGCGTAAGGTCTTATTGTACAGAGCTAATGATGGAAAAAGAATGTCTGGGTCTCGCCCGTAGCTTCATTAATTGTTTAACCACAACCAACAAGCTATTGAGAAGCCCTTCTATTAAAAAAAACAGAGGAGAGGGTTTTTTGTTTGATCGGTGAGATGTTTCCATTGCTCAGTTGATTAATAGTAAGTGCAATTTCATTAGCGAGCAGAAACAGAGTGCAGAACAGAAACAATTAATCTTAAATATATAAAATATATATAAAGCTGAGCAAAAGATTAACTGGGGCAAATATTTTTCATGACTATGCCGTCTTTTAAACAGGTGAGCCCTTTGCTATTTATCTAAAATTAGCCTCAAAATAGAAAGGAATTCGCTTGAACACTGCTATTATTATTATTATTATTTAACATGGTTTGTGATAAACTCTGGAAAAAGCTGATCTGTCATAAATGATTTTGCCATAAAAATATGTCTGAAAACTTTCTAAAGTTGATAGAATAGAATTTCTCAAATCTAGTTTTGGCCTTTGGTTTTATGGAATTAACTTTATTTGTGAAGTTACTATTGAATGGTGCATTTGGCTATAGGAAGCTTTATACTTTATGTATCTGCAGTCACAGGATGTCTCTCAGCAAATAACACCCAATAAAATAGACAAGGAAGGGCAAGGAAGTGTTAGAAGAACAGGGGTCCCCAACCTTTCTTACTTGTGAGCCACAGTCAAATGTAAAAAGACTTGCGGAGCAACACAAGCACCATAAAAGTTCATGAAGGAGCCAAATAAGGGCTGTGATTGGCTATTAGGCAGCCTCTATGCACCCTATCAGCTTACAGGGGCTTTATTTGGTAGGAAATCTTGTTTTTATTCAACCAAAACTTGCCCCCAAGTCATGAATTCAAAAATAACTACCTGGTTTGGGGGCACTGAGAGCAACATCCAAGGGGTTGGGGAGCAACACGTTGCCTCTGAGTCACTGGTTGGGGATCCCTGTGTTAGAAGAACAGGTAAAAGTAGAAATAGGCAACTGTAATTATTGGGAAGTATCTGATCCATAAAAGAAATGGTGATGAAGGACCTCTGGTAAATTTTGTGGAGGCTATAAGAAATGTTCATTTTTGTAAAGAAAACAATGCTCTGGTTTACTCTGCATTTCAGTACTGAGCTTCATGACATATGAATCATTATCTCAATGTGACAAAAATAGCCGCATAAGATATAGCTAACAGAAAACACAGGTAGAAAACTTGTAAAAGTTCCTTCCCTGTGTGTTGCAAAGATTAAAGAAAAACATACAAACCTACAAAAATTTGAATTGAATATTATATAAATAGAACAATATGAATATACAAAAGCATGTAGTAAATGTTTGGCAAAAAGAGTTGACAATAAGTGATATATGGTTGAAATTGAAAAATTACTTGTCACAACTTATGAAAAAGTTGGTTAAATCAGCGAAAAAAAATCGGCGAAAATACGCAAGGTACGAAAACTTAGAAAAAGTAAAAAAAAATTGTATTCGGATTCAACCGTACTTTGATAAATGGGCCCCTTAGTGATTGTATTGATTTTACTATTGGATAGTGATGAGCAAATCTGCCCCGTTTCTCTTCATCGAAAAATTAGCGAATCGTTGAAAAGATTCGCAAATTGGCATAATCCGCGAAACGGCGAAAATGTTGCATGTAAAAAATAATTGTCGCCGGTGTCAATTTTTTGTGGCATGCCAAATTTTTACCTGGTGAATTTTGCCGCCTGTTTCGCGAAATAATCCACCAATGGTGAAACGTGGAATTTTCACTACTATTGGACTATTACTGCTGGTCTTCTGGTCCCAACTCATGGGGTGCATTAGATACAGGAGAACTCAGGCACATATTTCTCCTATGTAAACACATTCACTTCTATGGAGTGTGGTGGGATTATAAGTGGAATAATCAGCAGACATCCCCAGGAACGAGTCAGCCCACTTCTTATGTGCATTTTGTTGTTTGATATTCAAAACAAATATAAGGATATTGTAAAGGGTTTCTGAGCCATCTGGAATCTCAACTGTCTATGTACAAAGGTCTTTCTGGCTCTGAGCAAACTCATTTATTTACTCAGCCCGATGTTATCTGAATTCACAAGGGTTATGCAACCCACAAGGCCACATTTCCCAGTTACTTCCAGGAGCTACTATCAATAAAGAGGGGGAGGTTTGTGCTCACAGTTATTGATGATAGACGTTGTCCGTGGCCTGAGGAAGCCCCTAAGGGTCAGGATCATCCAACCATACTGTTCATATCTAAACAAGCACCCAGCAGATTTATATTGGGGAGGAACTTGTTTTGAGATAAAACATGGACTAATTTGATAGATAACATCCAGATCTAGTGATGGGCGAAATGTTTCAGCAGGCATGTATTTGCGGTGAATTTCCGCGTTTCGCCATTAGCGGATTGTTTCGAGAAAGGGATGAAAAAAAATTGCCACGGAAAAATTTGCTGTGCATCCAAAAATTGCCTCCCGTGTCAAAAGAATAGTCACGGGCAACAAAAGAATAGTTGCGTTTCAAAATATTCGTCGCAGACTCCAATTTTTTTTTTGACGTGCGACATTTCCGCCATTTCGTGAATTTTTCGCCATTTCGCGACAAATTCGCCAATCACTATCCAGATCCCATTCAAACTGGGCTCATTGTTTAAACCTCCACACAGGCAGGTCTCCAAACAAATATGGCGGCGTGGGATGGTCATGATGCTCATATACAGATACAGCGAGTAAAATATTATTTACAAACATTTTTAGATGTGTTTTTTTTTGTAATTTGCCAAATTTTGATTCTGTAAATATATATTTTCCCCGCCCCCAGCATCATTTAATGCAGAGATTTTTGCACAATGCTGTTCCTAGACCAAAGGCACGTCCTCTATCAAAATATTTAAGTTTCCGGACTAACAGGATTCATTTGTTTTGCGGATTTTCATTAACCTTTTAGATGACTGATATACATTGCTTTCCCTTAGGGGATTAGGAATTCAGAGACAAGATAGTCAATCAGAATAGTATAAGGAAATTACAAGTGCACTTTATTTAAAGACTTTAGATTTTATATAGCTTAATAATTATGTATCTGCTGTATTTATCTATGTGCCGTTTGTAATGTTATTAAATGCTAATGTTCTATAGGATGTTAATATCCTAATTGTTTCAAAGGGCAACCTGGACATTCTTTAAAAATCATTTGTCATTGGCTTGTCCATGCAATGGGGCCTCGTCTCCCTTGTCTTTGCTTTCCAGAGGCCAAACATGAGTGTGAAATGAATGCATAAGAGCACATTTTGGATATTTGGAATCTTGTAAAGAAATTTACACCCAATCTGCATTCAATTGCACATTAGTTTGTTATATGTTGCCGATCTTAACATTGATAAATACACGGGGGCCTGAGTTAGAGAAGAAGAAATTCCCATCCTGGCCTTCATCTATCAGCACGATGTCGGGAGCTGCAGTTTTAAAACAGCAGGAGGGCAGAAAGTAGGGCATTCCTGCTCTTTATTCTGGACATATAAACAGTTACCAATGTCCTTTGTTCCACTGTCTACAACAGGGAATCACATGATCCACATTTAAATGGAAAAAGTATTGGAGAGCAACACAAGCATGAAAAAGGTTCCTGGGGCACCAATAAGAGATATTTTTGGCTACTTAATAGTCTCTTTGTGAACTGGCAGCCTACAGAAGGCTCTGTTTGGCATTATACTTGGTTTTTATTCAACCAAAACTTGCCTCCTTACCAGAAATTCAAAAATAAGCACCTGCTTTGAGGCCACTGGGAGCAACATGTTGCCCTTGAGCCACTGGTTGGAGATCATTGATCTACAACTATCTACTTTCTCCTCCCAGGGGAACTTCTCATGATGGAGGCTCATGTAAAATGTCCCAACCACAACCCAACCAAAACAAAATCCCATTCAGGAAAAATATCAAAAGTTGACGAGGAATTCAGCCTCAAAACCCATAGTGAGTAGCTGACTCAAGTGGGGTTTCCTTGAGCCCGAGGGCTTGAGCAATCAAAAATAGACACAAGCATGAAAAAGGTTCCTGGGGGCACCATAAAGAGCTATAATTGGCTACTTAATAGCCCCAATGTGGACTGGCAGCCTAAAGAAGGCTCTGTTTGGCATTATATTTGATTTTTATTCAAACAAAACTTGCCTCCTTACCAGAAATTCAAAAATAAGCTGCTTTGAGGCCACTGGGAGCAACATCCAAAGGGTTGGTGAGCAACATAGTCCCCCTGAGCCACTGGTTGGGGATCACTGGTCTACAACTATCTACATTCCCCTCCCAGGGCAACTTCTCATGATGGAGGCTCATGTAAAATGTCCCAACCACAACCCAACCAAAACAAAATCCCATTCAGGAAAAATAACAAAAGTTGACGAGGTATTTGGCCCCAAAACCCATAGTGAGTTACTCACTCAAGTGGGGTTTCCTTGAGCCCAAGGGCTTGAGCAATCATAAATAGGCCACTAAGTCTAGATTGAGGCATCCAAGGGGTTTATGTCAGGATTCAAAATGTCCAGGTCCCTGTTTTTAATCAGATACATGTAAAAACAAGATACTTTTGGAAATACTTTTTTGTTAGGGCCGCACCGAACCCCCGAATCTATCATAAGGGATTCAGCCGAATACTGAACCAAATCCTAATTAGCATTTGCTAATTAGGATTTGGAAGGGTTAAATGGCAAAAAATGTTCCATTTCCATGTTCACGCGGCAACGTTTAACCCTTTCAAATCCTAATTAGCAAATGCTAATTAGGATTCGGTTCGGTCAGGACCGTGGATTCGGCCAAACCCGAACTCTGCCGAAAAAGGCCGAATCCTGGATTTGGTGCATCCCTAATTTTTTTTACTTAAGAGTGGATGTTTATTGTTAAATTTGCCCCTCCTTTATCTAGCATACCCCCTTTTGACATTATAAAATATAGGAGCCCTCATTTTAGGACCTGGAGGCTAAGATTTTTCCCCTTAATGCTGCAGTCAAAAACTAATTTATTTCACAATTTTTTCCAAACTTTTTTCCAAGTGCAATTTTTTTATATTATGGGGGTTATGTAATAAATTGCACTAAAGTTTGCCCAGGAGCAGTAACCTGTAGCAACCAATCAGCAGTAGAATTTACTAGTGGTTGCTATGGGTTCCTGCTACTGGGAAAACTTAGTGCCTTTGATTACATATGGGGGTAGGTCTGTTAGATTACAAAAAACAGTGAGTTGAAGAACTTCAAGCAATGTAACTATTGGATAAAACAGTTAATCACAGCATCAAGGAGGCAGTTTTGGGAAAGAAAACGATACAAATATATTTAGATAAATCCAAAACATTGTAAATAAAGTAAAAGTACACTACAAATGAGTAAAATAACATAAAATGATCATATGCCGGCCCCTTAATTCTCTAATGTCTAATTTAATTTCATTTTAGTGGGTAGATCGACTTTGGCCTTCGTCGAGGCTGTTTATGAGAAATGAAAGCCAAATCAATGCAGTAGTGTTATGCAACATAACATTATTTCTAGTTATGTGTATGTTAAGTGCTGGTAGAGATTCCCAGGAGTTTCCCTATTAAGATGGATGATTACTTGTGTGGAGAACTTGCTGAGAAATCGTTAACTGTAACCCTGTTGAGACAGATGGCTGTTAGTGATGAACCTATTGGGGTGGGTATTCATTTATTGATGTCTCGCGATTGTACATGTCATTCAATCAAGCTCTGGACAGGTATGGAAAATTAATTACGCTGGTTGCCTTGACCTCCCATTCAGGTCTTGCTCTGAACCAAGGTCCTTCGACGTGGACAATACAAATAAGCTCTGCACCTGTCAGGCCCCTAACGTGTCTCCATGCTCAAAAGAATAACATTAGCATTATATGTGGCAGTTAATAGATCAGCATCGAGCTCTCTTGCAGAAATGGAGGATAGATGAATAGCGTCGGCTCTCCTTCCAAGAGTCGTAATGGTCGCAGAACACTCATGAATTCTCATGAGCTTTCTGTCAGACATTCATGGCGAGGTGCCTATTCCATTACTTCTGCCTCGTGACCTCTCCGGAACCTTCTGAAATTCAAGATACTAAGAGACTGTTAGTATTATAAAGGGGAGGCAGGAGAGGTAGAGATGATGGGACTAGAAACAAACAATACGAACACCCTGATGGATAGATACACTCTTATAAGGATATCTAAGCAACATACAATCCATTTATGATCATGAGGGGAGCAATCATCATGGTGTCTATGAAGTGTGGAGAGTTACATTTCTGCTCTTTAGATCTGTACTGGATAACAGGTAGCCCAGACTTATATATATGACTTATTCTATACACGTAACATTGTACCATTTATAAACCTGGTTGCTCCTTACCCCGACCTTATTGGTTTCTCTTGGGATATTGTCTACCAGCTGCAGTATAGTTTAATGGAATATACAGTTGGGTCATTTCCCTATGGAACCAAACTGTCAATTATATCCTTATAAATGGTGCTTGGTTATGTCATCAGTTATAATCGGAGCTTATTGATGTAATTTCTGTCACGTGACTCACTAAAACTTGGATATTATAATAAATAATGTACTCCCTGTTGTAAAATATGAGGATATTAGAAGTCACCTCGGAGTCCCATGACCTGTATAAAAGCACTTGTACCTATATATGGTTATGGAACTCCTCTGTGACTTATAATATCCCTATATGTTACAATAGGGGGCACTTTATCCACTATATATTATAAGGAACTCCTCGGGGACTTATAATATTCCTATATGTTACAATAGGGGGCACTTTATTCACTATATATTATAAGGAACTCCTCGGGGCTTATAATATCCCTATATGTTACAATAGGGGGCACTTTATTCACTATATATTATAAGGAACTCCTCTGTGACTTATAATATCCCTATATGTTACAATAGGGGGCACTTTATTCACTATATATTATAAGGAACTCCTCGGGGACTTATAATATTCCTATATGTTACAATAGGGGGCACTTTATTCACTATATATTATAAGGAACTCCTCGGGGGCTTATAATATCTCTATATGTTACAATAGGGGGCACTTTATTCACTATATATTATAAGGAACTCCTCGGGGGCTTATAATATCCCTATATGTTACAATAGGGGGTACTTTATTCACTATATATTATAAGGAACTCCTCGGGGGCTTATAATATCCCTATATGTTACAATAGGGGGTACTTTATTCACTATATATTATAAGGAGCTCCTCAGGGACTTATAATATTCCTATATGTTACAATAGGGGGCACTTTATTCACTATATATTATAAGGAACTCCTCGGGGGCTTATAATATCTCTATATGTTACAATAGGGGGCACTTTATTCACTATATATTATAAGGAACTCCTCGGGGGCTTATAATATCCCTATATGTTACAATAGGGGGTACTTTATTCACTATATATTATAAGGAACTCCTCGGGGGCTTATAATATCCCTATATGTTACAATAGGGGGTACTTTATTCACTATATATTATAAGGAGCTCCTCAGGGACTTATAATATCCCTATATGTTACAATAGGGGGTACTTTATTCACTATATATTATAAGGAACTCCTCGGGGACTTATAATATCCCTATATGTTACAATAGGGGGCACTTTATTCACTATATATTATAAGGAACTCCTCGGGGACTTATAATATCCCTATATGTTACCATAGGGGGTACTTTATTCACTATATATTATAAGGAACTCCTCGGGGGCTTATAATATCCCTATATGTTACAATAGGGGGTACTTTATTCACTATATATTATAAGGAACTCCTCGGGGGCTTATAATATCCCTATATGTTACAATAGGGGGTACTTTATTCACTATATATTATAAGGAACTCTTCGGTGACTTATAATATCCCTATATGTTACAATAGGGGGCACTTTATTCACTATATATTATAAGGAACCCCTCGGGGACTTATAATATCCCTATATGTTACAATAG
Organism: Xenopus tropicalis; assembly: GCF_000004195.4. NCBI lineage: Eukaryota > Metazoa > Chordata > Amphibia > Anura > Pipidae > Xenopus > Xenopus tropicalis. The sequence goes on along the minus strand of NC_030677.2, from coordinate 11,202,014 downwards.
GGGGTACTTTATTTACTATATATTATAAGGAACTCCTCTGTGGCTTATAATATCCCTATATGTTACAATAGGGGGCACTTTATTCACTATATTATTGATGGGTATGGACTGCACAGTAAGCAACATAACTGAATGACATTGTTGTGTCCATTCTATACCGTCTTCGTTGATGTCTTGTCACCATTGTGTCCCGGCTGCCATTATAATAAAAATGCAAGAATAATAAATAGAATTTAAAGAGTATATTTTTCCCTTTTTTTCGTTGACCGGCGCTGGCTCTCCCCTTTGCTACATGGCGCTGCCTTTCCATTCAGTCTTATTGAATATAAAAAAGAGCTACAGGTATACGTGAGCCAAATACAATCCATCTAGAATGATTTGTTATCACATTCTGCCCAGTTTATATACTCCCCTGTGATAATACCCCTACTCTGTTATAAATTAGTAATGCCCTATTTTGTTATTATTCTATTTCTAAGGAGAATACAATGCAATGCGTTATTAATGATGTGCAAACAGCGCGGGCCAAGGTTATCTCCGTCAGGCAGCTGATTGGGAATTCTCGCTCGTGTAACTTTTTTATAATTCGGTTTAGTCTAAAAATGACAGAGAAGAGGTTGATATCGTTTTTATTTACAAATTCAAGAATAAACCGAGGATGCGGCCATGGTTTTTAAAAGTATCATATCCAGTGATATGTAGAGTAAAACTGCTGTTCTATGATGTGGGTCCCTAGTGATGTAGGAGTCAATTGGTTTTGTTGTGGTTTAGTGAGATTTCTTGGTGTTTGAGTGGAAAGACTTGACCCCGGATTGATTCTCCGGAAGCTTTAAGAGTCATAAGAACTAATGTGACCTCTTTCCTACAACCGGGGCTCAACTCTAGGGAGAAGGAGAGGGCTGATTGCTATCTCCATCGGTGGTCAACCTGAGTTTAAAAGGAGTTGCACAGAATAACAACTTAATCCCATGTATACCTAACCTGGAACGTTCTCTTTATCATTTCCTCTACAATATTTTAGGCTTAAATACGGCCATTTGCTTCCCCTAGTGTTTTAATGAGATATCTACTTGTCCTACATCTATGGCAAATTGTTCCCCTTCCAAGATCAAAAAGGCAAAATTCTGTATCATTAAACTGACGATCCAAATCGGGGGCTTATTTTAATTTGGAAGCTACCTTGGATGGTGTTGTATGTTCCCTTGGCACTTGAGTATGAAATGGGTCATGTATAGTGATGGGAGAATTTTTTCGCCAGGCCTGGATTCGCAGCGAATTTCCGTATTTCGCCATTGGCAAATTGTTGCGTGAATACTCAAGGTGAGGCCTTACCAGATGCAGCTTTCGTTGGCAAGTTTGATGGGTACTGGGCTGCTACTAACCTTTCTAATGACCGGACTAAAGGCGCCCATACACGGGCCGATAGAAGCTGCCGATATCGGTCCTTTGGACCGACTCGGCAGCTTATCTGCCCGTGTAGGGGCAGAAACGAGCGAGCTGGCCGACCGATATCTGGCCTCAAATTGGCCAGCTATCGGTCGTCCAGGTTAGAAAATCCAGTCGGATCGGGGACCGCATCGGCTCGTTGATGCGGTCCCCGAACCGACTGCCCCATTGCCGCCTACATAATTCTTTTTTTTTTAACTTCAAGCTCCCCGATATTGCCCACCCGTAGGTGGGGATATCGGGGGAAGATCCGCTCGCTTGTCAATCTCGCCAAGCGAGCGGATCTTACCGTGTATGGGGACCTTAAGACAACGATTGCATTTACATCCAATTCATTGGTTGCAGGTCAGTTGATATGTAGATGGAACCTGCTAAGGGAACCCTGGAATTACTGGCAGCTTAAGGCAGAGGTTAATTAAGGCTTACTTGCCTCCATGGGGCTGTTCTATTTCACCTGTCAATTCAGCATCCATATTAGCTCCTTGCGGTTGTGTTTGCATTAATAAATAAACCCTCCTATGACCCAAGGACACCACATTCCGTATTCAGTTCTTTAACCTTCTATCGTAAGCTGTTGACTAAATAATAAGCATTCGGGGATTTGTAGTTCACGGCATCTAGAGACGATCACATCTCGTCTAAATACAGTTTGAAAAACAAAGAGATCGCTTTTATACTTCCGGTTTATGTGCAAACCCCCCCCCCCCCCCTCCATTTTAGATTTCACTTATTGAATGTTGGTGTTTAGTGATTTGGTTTAATTATTCATCGCGCCCAGGCACGGATTGCACGGTGATTGATGGTAAGCTGACTCCGGCCTTCCGATGTCTATGCAGATGTGATATTCCTTCCATTTACGTGATGGATTGGGTGTAAGATTTTACTATTTGCTGATTTATATTGTTCCAAATAACTGTTGTACAATCTGCCAAGCCTCATACCCGACAGATGTAGCCATAATTCTCCTGTTGGGACCCACCTTGATACATAGGCTGTCTCCCATGGATCGACCCGCTCCGCTAACGGCCATGTACATGTGTTGGGAATAAAATCTGAAACCCATGAAGTCTTTTCCATATACAGGTATAGGACCTGTTATCCAGAATGCTCGGGACCTAGGGTAAACCCAATAGGGCTGTTCTGCCCCCAATAAGGGGTAATTATATCTTAGTTGGGATCAAGTACAGGTACTGTTTTATTATTACAGAGAAAAGGGAATCATTTAACCATTAAATAAACCCAATAGGGCTGTTCTGCCCCAATAAGGGGTAATTATATCTTAGTTGGGATCAAGTACAGGTACCGTTTTATTATTACAGAGAAAAGGGAATCATTTAACCATGAAATAAACCCAATAGGGCTGTTCTGCCCCAATAAGGGGTAATTATATCTTAGTTGGGATCAAGTACAGGTACTGTTTTATTATTACAGAGAAAAGGGAATCATTTAACCATGAAATAAACCCAATAGGGCTGTTCTGCCCCCAATAAGGGGTAATTATATCTTAGTTGGGATCAAGTACAGGTACTGTTTTATTATTACAGAGAAAAGGGAATCATTTAACCATGAAATAAACCCAATAGGGCTGTTCTGCCCCCAATAAGGGGTAATTATATCTTAGTTGGGATCAAGTACAGGTACTGTTTTATTATTACAGAGAAAGAGAAAATAATTTAAAAAAATTAGAATTATTTGCTTATAATGGGGTCTATTGGAGACACCCTTTCCGTAATTCGGAACTTTCTGGATAACGGGTTTCCCCAAAGGGATCCCATACCTGTACTCATATAGTTGGAGGACTTTGATGTGGCCATTTATGTACTAAAAGAATTTCTTTCACAATAATATAAATGTATCACTATTACTAGAGATGTTATTCAATCACATAGGTGGGCAAAGGAAATGTCAAGTCTTAAAAGGGTGGTTCACCATTAAGTTGACTTTTGTAATTTTTATTGTTACAGAATGGCCATTTCTTAGCAACTTTCCAATTGGTTTTTTGTTACTTATTTTTTATAGTTTTTTAATTATTTGCCTTCCTCGTCTACCTCTTTCCAGCTTTCGAATAGGGGGTCACTGACCCCAGCTTGAGGCTACAGTTTTATTGTTTATAATAAAACAATAAATGACCTGTATAGGTATATATTTCTAATTTATATATATGGTTTTTATATACTGTGTCCTTTGTGATGGGTTTTTCTTTCTTGTTCTTTGAAGGAAGAAGTGGTGAATAATTTCTACGTTGAAACTATCTAAAAACATATTTAATGGCCTTCACAAGTACTTGAAGCAAAGTAGCTGTAGACGCCTGATTCCTTATGTCTATTCAGCACTCAGCCAGCTGCTCGGGCTTTATGATGTCAGAAGGGCCCTTGAATCAATTTTTCTTAGAAATACAGGTGTAGGGAATAATTGTTCCATAGGTTTGATTAGGAGAATGCACACAGGAGGTCAGTCATTTTATGCATGTACATTCGTTACTCATTATGCCTTATGAAGAAGATGAGTGGGTCATTATACTGAAAATTAGGTTAAGAGTAGTGTGGATGGATGACTATTTTACTCTATAAAAAGACATACTGTTTTTCTCCTTTGGGTGTCCTTTCAGAATGGCTCTTTTTTCCCATAAAGCAACATTTGTAGTTATGAAAAGAGAAGAGATACTATGTAAAAACAGTGAAACAAGATGGCAGGGGAATGTGGAGGTAGGAGGGCAAGATGGAGAGGTGAATCATTCTGATGGAGAGAGTAGGGAAGAATCATTCCTGTAGGGCAAGATAGAAAGAGTAGAGAAGGATCATTCCTGTAGGGCAAGATGGAGAGAGTAGGGAAGAATCATTCCTGTAGGGCAAGATGGAGAGAGTAGAGAAGAATCATTCCTGTAGGGCAAGATGGAGAGAAGAGGGAAGAATCATTCCTGTAGGGCAAGATGGAGAGAGTAGGGAAGAATCATTACTGTAGGGCAAGATGGAGAGAGATTAGGGAAGAATCATTACTGTAGGGCAAGATGGAGAGAGTAGGGAAGAATCATTACTGTAGGGCAAGATGGAGAGAGTAGGGAAGAATCATTCCTGTAGGGCAAGATGGAGAGAGTAGGGAAGAATCATTACTGTAGGGCAAGATGGAGAGAGTAGGGAAGAATCATTCCTGTAGGGCAAGATGGAGAGAGTAGGGAAGAATCATTACTGTAGGGCAAGATGGAGAGAGATTAGGGAAGAATCATTACTGTAGGGCAAGATGGAGAGAGTAGGGAAGAATCATTCCTGTAGGGCAAGATGGAGAGAGTAGGGAAGAATCATTCCTGTAGGGCAAGATAGAAAGAGTAGGGAAGAATCATTCCTGTAGGGCAAGATGGAGAGAGTAGGGAAGAATTATTCCTGTAGGGCAAGATGGAGAGAGTAGGGAAGAATCATTCCTGTAGGGCAAGATGGATAGAGTAGGGGAGAATCATTACTGTAGGGCAAGATGGAGAGAGTAGGGAAGAATCATTCCTGTAGGGCAAGATGGAGAGAGTAGGGAAGAATCATTCCTGTAGGGCAAGATGGAGAGAGTAGGGAAGAATCATTCCTGTAGGGCAAGATGGAGAGAGTAGGGAAGAATCATTACTGTAGGGCAAGATAGAAAGAGTAGGGAAGAATCATTCCTGTAGGGCAAGATGGAGAGAGTAGGGAAGAATCATTCCTGTAGGGCAAGATAGAAAGAGTAGGGAAGAATCATTCCTGTAGGGCAAGATGGAGAGAGTAGGGAAGAATTATTCCTGTAGGGCAAGATGGAGAGAGTAGGGAAGAATCATTACTGTAGGGCAAGATGGAGAGAGTAGGGAAGAATCATTCCTGTAGGGCAAGATGGAGAGAGTAGGGAAGAATCATTACTGTAGGGCAAGATGGAGAGAAGAGGGAAGAATCATTAGGGAGAGTAGGGAAGAATCATTACTGCAGGGCAAGATGGAGAGAGTAGGGAAGAATCATTACTGTAGGGCAAGATGGAGAGAGTAGGGAAGAATCATTACTGTAGGGCAAGATGGAGAAAGTAGGGAAGAATCATTACTGTAGGGCAAGATGGAGAGAGTAGGGAAGAATCATTACTGTAGGGCAAGATGGAGAGAGTAGGGAAGAATCATTACTGTAGGGCAAGATGGAGAGAGTAGGGAAGAATCTTTCCTGTAGGCCAAGATGGAGAGAGTAGGGAAGAATCATTCCTGTAGGCCAAGATGAAGAGAGTAGGGAAGAATCATTACTGTAGGCCAAGATGGAGAGAGTATAAACAATTCTAAGAATAGAATGAACAATTCTAAGCAACTTTTCAATTAATCTTCATTATTTATTTCTTATAACCTTTGAATTATTTATTTCTTATCCCCTTTAAAAGAAACATAATAAAGCCTAGTGCGAGTCAGGGGAACTCAAGCAAAAAAACTATGTACCAATAAGTTTTCTCTTTTCACCAAAAAGGCAGCAGATAGAAATTTCAGTTCTCAATCCCATCCGTTTGTTATATTAAACCCGGTGCTTTAGTCGTGTCCTCATCCCTGGATTTAATTCACCTCAATGTTCCGCCTGGGTCTCCGGATACCTGACACGTTGGACTGGTGATAACGAAGCTAAAAATCCATTGGAACTGTAGCTGTAGGGTATAGGCCTTCACTCACCCACAGAGAGAGGCTGTTCTAGGCCAACGTCAACTATCTAAACGGAGAATTCTCTGCTTTTCGGCTTTAACTCCTTCTGCCCTACAAACCCTCACATCGTATTTCTGAATCTGAGGCAAGTGTAAGTCAAAGCCTTAATCATTAATCACACGAGTTTATGGATCAGCGGCCTCGCCAACGTCTATCGATTTTCATCTGTTACAATTACAATCCGTGCTGCGACCTCTACTTTTCTACCTTGGTCATCTCGTCTGGCAGAATAAGCTCAACTTTTCTGCCTTTGTTGCACGCTGTGGAGTTTGGAAATTTGCACTTAATGGGTTATTACGGGAAAAAATGAATGTCTACTTTCTAAAATAAAAGAGGACTTAGTAACAGTATCGGGGCCGGTGGAAAACGCGTTGAGCAGACACAGTGTGAGGTTGTGCAGCAGGAGTTGCATCTTTAATAGTGATGAGCGAATCTGTCCCGTTTTGCTTCGCCATAAAATTCGCACAACGGCCTAAAATTTGCGAAACGCAATTTTTTTTGTCGCCCGCATCTATTTTGTCACCCACGTCAATTTTTTTTGTCACTTTTGCTTTTCTCATACGACCACACATTTTTTGGCGCGCCCGCACCCAATTTTGACGCGACAGTGCCCTTTTTTGACGTGACCGTGCCCAATTTGACCCAACCGTCAAACCGTTTTCTGCACGTCCAAAAATTGTCGCTGGCGTCAAAAGAATTGTCGCACATCAAAATAAATAGTTGCGGCGTCAAAATAAATAGTCAGACATCAAAAGAATAGTCGCAGTGTCAAAATAAATAGTTGCGGCGTCAAAGAATAGTCGTGTGTCAAAACAATAGTTGCAGCCGACAATTTTTTTACGCGCAACTTTTTTGCTGTTTTGTGAATTTTTCGCCATTCAAAAAGATTCGCAAATTTTCCGGTGAAGCAAAACAGGACAGATTCGCTCATCACTAGAAATAATTGGGCAGTGCAGACAAATTAGGCAAATAGCAAAGGAAAATAAAAGAATAAGTTACACGGGCAACGACCCTTTAAAACAAAGGTTACTCGGATCAAAACGGAACCAATTGAAAAGTTAGTGCTGAAAACATTTGCCGGCGGAGTAAAACCGCGCTTGTTTTGGTTCATTGGTAGAATTACAATGTGTCTTAGAAAGCAGATCGATGCGCGTTGACATTTATACATGCGAGACGTTGAGCAGAGCGGATGACCTTCGACTCGCGCGTCGGCAGAAGGGGACAAGGGCGCGAGCTGTGGGGAAATTATGGCAACGTTTGTAGAGCGGCTCTAACCCCTGTGTGAGCCCCACGGTTAATGGTTGATGAAATTCAACATTATATTATTGACAACGTTACACAGTTCCAGTCACTGAGCTAAAAATGTGGAAACTGACAATTATGGGACAGTGACAAACGCCCAGAGGTCAGCGGCCATGATAGATCTTTCATTTTATCCCGGGCCCCGGGGGGAAGGGGTGAAAACATTATTTGTGATACAGTCAGTAGGGAAAACAAGAGGCGGAGGTTGAAATGGATGAAGAGGCAACGTGACATGTCCGAAGGATAATATTTGAAATTTACTGGAAAAAAAGGCCAGTTTTATCCTCGCGGGAAAAGGATAATTGGGTAATTTATCAAATTTGCACAGAGCAGAGGGAACATATTTACCCTGCCTGTGTTTATATTTATAAATCCGGACAAGACCGGTGCATTTAATGCGTAATCATAATTGCGAAATTTCCATTCTCGGTACGAATGTCCCTAAAAGCTTCTCAAACACGGCGCGCTCACAAATTGCGAATATTTATGCGCCACAACTTTAGTGGTGGGGAAAAAAATATATTCAGTCAACTGGTTTAGCAAATGGCGAATTTATATTCTCAAAGAGAAAATCGGCGCTATATCCGGGCATAATAAACGCGCACAGAGGGCTCGCTCCGGCTAATTTAATTTGAACCTATTATTTTACAAAAGAAAAAGTAGGACCATAAAGAGGCAACTTCCCTTCTTGTATGTCCAAGACAAAGTTCCCCATTAAAATATAACACCCACCCAATTGTAGCTACATGCAGGGAGCCCCAATGCACCTTTCCAGCCTGTTCCAATATAGTAACATAGTAAGTTAGGTTGAAAAAAGACATACGTCCATCACGTTCAACCATAATACCTATATATAACCTGCCTAACTGCCAGTTGATCCAGAGAAAGGCAAAAACCCCATCTGAAGCCTCTAATTTGCCCCAGAGGGGAAAAAATTCCTTCCTGACTCCAAGATGGCAATCAGACCAGTCCCTGGATCATTTTGTGCTAAGAGCTATCTCCCATAACCCTGTATTCCCTCACTTGCTAAATACCCATCCAGCCCCTTCTTAAAGCTATATAATGTATCAGCCAGCACGACTGATTCGGGGAGGGAATTCCACAACTTCACAGCTCTCACAGTAAACGGAGTGGGTGCCCTCGTGCCCGTTGGAAGGCCCTACTGGTAAATAAAACATTAGAGAGGTTATTATATGATCCCCTTATATATTTATACATAGTTATCATGTCCCCCCTTAAGCGCCTCTTCTTCAGTGTAAACAGACCCAACTGGGCCAGTCTTTCCCCATAACTGAGACTTCCCATACCCTTTACCAGCTTAGTTGCCCTTCTCTGGACCCTCTCTAACTCAGTAATGTCCCGTTTGAGCACTGGAGACCAGAACTAAACAGCATATTCTAGATGGGGCGAATGAATAGCAACTGCACGCATGGACCTTCGGAAACACTGGAACTACCTCCAACCTGAATGTGAAGGTAAATTACACAGTTCCATAAATATGGCATGTAGCAAAGTGCAAAAAATAAGGGCAATCCACCATGTTTTTTACACTTTGCCCTGCTAAACATTGCTAAAGGCCTCCAAATAGGACCATGTGGACCTATGTGGCCTCCTGTGAATACATGACTTCTTCTGTTCCTCAGTGCTGCAGGGGGAGTAGTACTAGTAGTAGTAGTAGTAGTAGTAGTAGATTTCCTACCCTTAGTGCCTGGGGTCTATGTAAAGGACCCGTAATGAGTCTTAAATGAGTCATAGCCCTATGTGTTTGCTTCACTGCTCATCATCCTACGTACAGTAGGGTTGGAACATGGGAACCATATACCCAACCGCCCCTCCCTTGTACGTCAATCATGCTGTGCAAACAAAGCCACGCCAGGGAATAAAAGGCATTCTCTGGGATCCTATTTAACCCCTACAGTAATTAGGGTAGGTATATATAGCTCCCTTAGTACTTTGGTTACTGCACTTTACTCCCTATGGCTGATGCACCATACAAGAGACAACTGGAATTGGCGCAAGTTCTAGGCGTATGATTGGTGCATCGTAAGTAAAATTCAAGCCTGTCTGTTTTATACGTTATACAAAATAATAATGAAAATATTGACAGAAAATCCCTTTCAGACTCCCGGGTTGTAAGTATCTTTTCTCTGTCGGTGGCTTATCTCCCTTTGATGCCAAGATGAGCGCAGAAAGAAATTGAAGTCTCGGTGATAAGGTCTTGGCATCTCTGAGCACCGACATTACGGCGCAGAATATTTTAGACCTCGCCGCCTCTGACGACCCACCTTTGTCAATTACGCCTCAGTCTTTCTACCTGATTTAATTTGCGGCGTAATTAGCGACATGCTTACAAAACAAACTGACTCGATCGCTCCTGTTCCGTCGATACTGTCTAACCAAAGCTCATTGGGATGCGGAAGGGGAGAAGTGCTGAGTAGCAACGGAGCTGCAGGCGCAGGAAATCTGCAATCCGTCGGAAAATGCATCTGCGAAGGAGCCACTTGGCCGCGGCCCAGGCTCGTATAGATGAAAATGTGACCTTGGTGGGTTCATTTTTACAAAATACAGAACAATTCTCTGGGCTGTCTGGCTAAGGTTAATAAAGTTGTTCTGCTTGACAGTCATTACATAATCACTACATATATCTCGTCATTCCCCGTGTTGCGCTAATGCGATATCCATATGATTGGTAGTAAATTCTGACAGGTCTATTAAGCCGGCGCTAGGACTTAGGCCATATTTCAGCTCATTTAAGGTAAGGGTTGTTAGCGGCACGTCCCTTGCTCAACAAGTGTGTTATACGCCGCGTTGCACCGTCAGCAGTATTACTGGAACGCTTCGGGAAAAGGCGGTTTGTGTTCATCAGAAGGAGGCCATGTTCCTGTTGAGCGGCTGCCCAGCAAAATAATAAATGTTCTTCATATGAACAGAGAGAATCACACCCTTCACAAAACCAAATGCCCTGGGTGCAGGTAAAACATAAAATATAAAGAAAGGGTACTAAAAAAGAGTTTATTGAAAAATATCCAACGTTTCGAGCTCGGTCTGCGCTCTTCCTCAGGGCAAACCCAGCAAAATAATAAATGTTCTGGACAATATATATATATATAAATATATATATAAAATCCCACATGGGCAGGTGCACACCGGGAACGTTTACAAAAAAATTACTTTTATTGTTCTATAAAACTAGGTCGACGCTTCGGTCTCCTTCTAAGACCTTCTTCAAGACCCTTATAAAAAAGTCTTGAAAAAGGTCTTAGAAGGAGACCGAAGCGTCGACCTAGTTTTATAGAACAATAAAAGTAATTTTTTTGTAAACGTTCCCGGTGGGCACCTGCCTATGTGGGATTTTATATATATATATATTGTCCAGAACATTTATTATTTTGCTGGGTTTGTCCATGAGGAAGAGCACTGACCGTGCTCGAAACATTGAGTATGCCGAGTGGGTAGCACTTGGGTCATCTGATTGAGGATTCGTGGGAGTGCTGAAATCTTTACAGGTATGAGATCTGGTATTTAGAATGCTTGGGACCTGGGGTTTTCTGCATAAGGGATCTTTCTGTAATTTGGATCACCATACTTTATTTGCACTAAATAATAATTTAAAGCTTAAACATGCCTAATAGGACTGTTTTGCAAATACAAAACTATAGGAGATGACCTTCCCGTCATTTGGAGCTTTCTGGATAATGGGTTTTCAGATTCCATACCTGTGTGTGTGTATATATATTGGCAAGGTCGCCAAGCGAGCGGATCTTCTTCCGGTATCCCCATCTACGGGGTGGGCAATATCGGGCTAACTCAATTATCTGGCCCTGGGACGACGAGTATAGGCATCCTTTGGTTCGGCAACCACATCAACGAGCCGATGCGGTTCCCGATCCGACTAATTTTCAATCCTGCCTGATCAAGATCTCGTCGATTTCAGACTCCTGGGTCGTAAGTAACTTTTCTCAAATTACGGAAAGACCCCTTATCCGTAATACCCTTGGTCCTTGGTAATTTTCAATCCTGCCTGATCAAGATCTCGTCGATTTCAGTCCAGATATCGGTCAGGCAGGCCCCTCGTTCCTGCCCCTACACGGGCTGATAAGCTGCCGAATCAGTCTAAGGGACCCATATCGGCAGCTAGAATCGGCCCGTGTATGGGGACCTTTGTTCCTCGCCCAGGATTAGTTCCCTTATCTTTTATCTCGGATAAAACAACACTATGCTGTTCTATAAAGATGGCCATACACGGTCCAATTGTAGCTGTCGATATGGGTCCTTTAGACAGTTTCGGCAGCTCATCAGCCCGTGTAGGGGCAGGAACGAGGGGCATGCCTGACCGATATCTGGCCTCAAATTGGCCAGATATCGATTGGGCGGGTTAAAAGATTTAGTCGGATCGGGGACCTCATGGGCTCCTTGATGCGGTCCCCGAACCGACTGCCCCATTGCCGTCAATATAATTCAATTGTTTGGCCCCAGGGCCAAACAATCAAATTAGCCTACATGTTCCCTGATATTGCCCACCCGTAGGTGGGGGATCTCGGGTGAAGATCTTCACGTGTATGGGCACCTTAAGGCGGCACATTTTCCATATTTCCCATGATTCCTGGGCAAGCAATTCCAGGGCAGGATTCAGGTTGCAGTCCCTACCAATATAATTGCTGATAATTACAGGTGGCTACGACGGCTACGACTGAGGCAAAATAATCTCGAAGGTTTTAAGCCACTGACAGTTGTGTAAATAGAGAATGGCGGTGCCCAGCCGCTCCTAGCAAACAGGGAAGTCCCAGGTCTGTGTCTGACCCATAGGATCTGCACTCATTACGTATTGACTGATAGGGAAATAAACCAGATTGCTTTAGTGCCGGATACTCGAGCCCATTCTACTATTACATAGCCCAGAATACCAGGGAACACAGGGATAAATGACTAAACTGCTATTACCCGACTATATTTATAGGTTGCTACCCCCCACCCAACGTCTGTTGCTCGGTTTCAGCCGCTCCCGTGTACAAATTGTCGATGCGCTTGGGTTGCAACCTGGACGGCTTTCTTCTTGGCAGATTTCATTTTTTATGTCCGTCTGTTTAAAGGCTGTAATGTTAAAGTGACCATGTGGCGGCACGGCTGACACTGCGGGATGGCGGTTAAACAAGCAATGACAGTCAATGGACTGACAGTTTAACTGGGGGCAACTTTACATTTTTATATTGCTTTTTATTTGCCTGACCAATGTGTAACCAACCTCCTCCTATAGCTTTGTTTAACCTATTAAAGTGTTACTGGCCCAGCTTGTGGTTTTGCTTGGCATAAAGCTGCCCATATGGGGCATATGTCCCCCTAAGTTTGCTCATAGCCTGTACAGAGAGATACCATAAAACTATGGCACATAGGGATTCCCTGTACTAAGCACAATTCAGCAGGAACAGCCCCCTAAGTTTGCTCATAGCCTGTACAGAGAGATACCATAAAACTATGGCACATAGGGATTCCCCTGTACTAAGCACAATTCAGCAGGAACAGCCCCCTAAGTTTGCTCATAGCCTGTACAGAGAGATACCATAAAACTATGGCACATAGGGATTCCCCTGTACTAAGCACAATTCAGCAGGAACAGCCCCCTAAGTTTGCCCATAGCCTGTACAGAGAGATACCATAAAACTATGGCACATAGGGATTCCCCTGTACTAAGCACAATTCAGCAGGAACAGCCCCCTAAGTTAGCTCATAGCCTGTACAGAGAGATACCATAAAACTATGGCACATAGGGATTCCCCTGTACTAAGCACAATTCAGCAGGAACAGCCCCCTAATTTTCCTCATAGCCTGTACGGAGAGATACCATAAAACTATGGCACATAGGGATTCCCCTGTACTAAGCACAATTCAGCAGGAACAGCCCCCTAAGTTTGCTCATAGCCTGTACAGAGAGATACCATAAAACTATGGCACATAGGGATTCCCCTGTACTAAGCACAATTCAGCAGGAACAGCCCCCTAAGTTTGCTCATAGCCTGTACAGAGAGATACCATAAAACTATGGCACATAGGGATTCCCCTGTACTAAGCACAATTCAGCAGGAACAGCCCCCTAAGTTTGCTCATAGCCTGTACAGAGAGATACCATTAAACTATGGCACATAGGGATTCCCCTGTACTAAGCACAATTCAGCAGGAACAGCCCCCTAAGTTTGCTCATAGCCTGTACAGAGAGATACCATAAAACTATGGCACATAGGGATTCCCCTGTACTAAGCACAATTCAGCAGGAACAGCCCCCTAAGTTTGCTCATAGCCTGAACACCCAAATATTGCCTTAATTTACTGATCAACAGAAGCTTAGTACAGGGTAGGCTGCCAAATGTTGGATTCCTCTCTGCGGACACGTCTGTTTGAGCCCGCTCCCTGCCATGTATCAGCGCAAGCATCTGCAGCTCTCGTACGGCGCGCCTGGCCGGCAGTGAATAGGCCGCAGTAAATAACACGAGCAGATTGTGCTTATCTGCAAATAAATAGGAGTGGGAATGTGTTTATTTGAGAGAAGATGGCTGCACGTAGGTAATGGGGCCGCACAAAGCAGACATTTTCCCGACTTTCCTTTCAAGTCCTGGCAGCGGGGGAGGGACTAAAAAACTGGTGTTACAAATTGCCGGAAAACAGGGGGCGGGGCTTAGGTAATTGTTCCAAACCAGACTATTCTTGAGAATTCTCAAGAAAGTGAAGTCTCAGGATGGCTTTCATTCAAACATGGCATTTTTTCGGCAGGCATGGATTCGCAGCGAATTTCCGCATTTCACCATCATTGGCGAATTGTTTGGCGAAACTTCCGTGAAAATTTGCTGCAGAAAAATTTGTTGTGTGTCAAAAAATTGTGTCGCGTGTCAAATTGGGTCGTGTCAAAAAGGGTGCGAGTGTTACAAGAAAACTGCAGGTGACAAAAAAAATTGGGCAACAAATGCGTTTCACAAATTTTTAGTGAATTTTCTTGCCGTTTTGCGAATTTTATGGCAAAGCGAAACGGGACAGATGCGTTCATCACTAGTTACCTATTGACTTCAATGCTAGGGATGAGCGAATCTGTCCCGCTTCGCAGAAAAATTCGCAAAACGAACGGAAAATTCACAAAGTGCAAAAAATGTGCGAAATGCATTTGTTGCGTGACGTTTTTGTCACCTGCATCTTTCTTTTTGTCACCTTTGTCTTTATTTCATTGTGCGTGTCTTTTTTTAGTCGCAGCCGCATCGATTTTTACAATACCGCGCCCATTTTGACGCGACCATGACTTTTTTTTTCTGCTGTGAATTTTTGCAGAAGTTGAGCAAAACAATTGGCCAATGACAGAATGCAGAAATTCGCTGCAAATCCATGCCTGCCGAAAACATTTGCTCATCACTATTCAATACATTTTGCAAATTTTGGGGGTTTTTTTGTTTTTGTTTTTTTTTTTCCCGCAAATTTTTCAGCAGTTTTGGGGATTTTTCGGCGTAGCAAAAGGGGACAGATTTGCTTTGTTCCTATAACCATTCCCCAAAAAGTAAATGAAACAAACCACAGTGAGACAAAGCCGATGCCAAAGTGGCATATTTTGCCTCAGTTGGGGGCATATTATTTTATTATCACCACTGTTTGTAGACATTTTGTATAAAATCCAGTAAAAAAAGGAAAAAACTGAGAGCGCTAACTAAGCCACTGATCCATCCTTCACTATTACATCATTTATCACATGAAAATTGCCATTTTTTGCAGTGTGCTCTCTGGCCCATTACACAAGTCCATAACCACAAATTCCGCGTCCCATACTGACCGGCGCACATCGGCATGCCTCTCATAACTCCGCTCACTGACAGTTCCATATTGATTTTCAGTAGTATCCAAGAGGTGAAAGGTCTCCCATCTCCAAGGCAATTTATTTCTTGGTGTCTCCCAGTTGCATGAATCAGAAATCTTTGACACAAATGGTAGTAAACAGTCATAACTCTCGAGGCAATGTTTCCCGCGGATCGCTATTCTGTACTTACGTGCATGTCCATCATTTAGATTTTTTGTGAAAGACGGGCAAGAATCGCTGCTTTTGGACTATTGTTGGTCGGGCAAACTCGCTGCTTCCTTGTCGCTGTTGGGGCCGTTATACTTTATATCCGATCCTGGTCCGATTGCCATCTTGGAGTCAGGAAGGAATTTTTTCCCCTCTGGGGCAAATTAGAGAGGCTTCAGATGGGGTTTTTTGCCTTCCTCTGGATCAACTTGTAGTTAGGCAGGTTATATATAGGCATTATGGTTGAACGTGATGGACGTATGTCTTTTTTCAACCCAACTTACTATGTTATGTTACTAGGTTTTAGTTGCCATTTGGGCTAATTCCTGGAATCATTTCAATATGGCATTTGGTAAGACACCATATTTTGCTTGGATTGAAGTAAATGTTTTTGAAATCACTATTCTTTTTTTTTGAAAGTCACCCATTTTTGTACCCAACCGTGCCTTTTTTTGAAGTGCCCATGGTTTTTTTTTTTTGCACGCCCACACCCTTTTTTAGTGCGACACTGCCTTTTTTTGATGACCACACCTTTTAGTACATGACCATGCCTTTTTTTGAAGTGCCCATGATTTTTTTTACTAGCCCACACCCTTTTTTTTACACAACTATGCCTTTTTTGACATGCCCACGGCTTTTTTACGTGCCTGTGCCTTTTTTGATGCAACCATGCCATTTTTTTACACGGCCGTGCCCTTTTTTGACGCCACTATGCCTTTTTGTTATGTGACCGTACCTTTTTTTTTACACAACTGTGCTTTTTTTTATGTGCCACGGCTTTTATTACACACCCATGCCTTTTTATGATGACCGCACCTTTTTTTACACGATTGTGCCTTTTTTTGACGCACCTATGGCTTTTTTTTTACGTTCCTGCGCCTTTTTTGATGCAACCATGCCATTTTTTATTGTCACACCTTATTTTACTCAACAGCGCCTTTCTTTACACCACCACCTTTTTATGACGCACCCAAGCCTTTTATTACACTACCAAGATTTTTTTGCAGACAAACTTTTTCAGAAGTTTCACAAAACAATTTGCCAACGGCAAAATGTGGAATTTTGCTGCAAATCCATGCCTGTTGAAAAAATTCGCTCATCACTATTTGCAGTGCCCTGGCTAGAATGAAAATGAGCCTTTTTTTGATGCGTCCATCCTTTTATTACACAACCATTAATTTTTTGCGACAAAATTTTGCAGAAGTTTCACAAAACAATTCACTAACATCAAAATGCAGAATTTTGCTGCGAATCCATGCCTGTCTAAAAAACAGTGCCCTGGCTAGAATGAAAATGAGCCCGGACAGCAAGACTACAGCCGTAGAATGTTCAGTGCACCTAACGAGCCATGTCTTCCCATACTTTACTGTTTAAGGGGAAATACAGGGACGATAGGAAAGTCTCATTTATTTATTCTGTTAAATCCCAACAGAAAACAGAAATGACTATGCTCTGTGTGTCACTGATGGGCTGTTGGGGACAAAACCATTATCTGTTAAACTGAACATTGAGTTCTCTCTGAAGATGCACATTACAGATACACATTATTATCCCGAGCGGAAAAAGACTTCATTTATTATTTTAATATCAGAATGTGGCGCAATAATTGTAGGGTTTCATCACTTTGTAATAACAAAAACATTCCGCGGTGACTAAAGAAAAACTCAACGAGCGGCTCAGACATTTTAGTCTTATTTTCCCTTCCGATAGGACTGAATCCAGCTCTGTACTAAAGAATGGTGGCATTTATATATAACAAAAAAAAAAGCTCACATTGTGCCTCGGGAAGGTTATTACTTGGGATCTGGTAGAAGGATATAACCTTTCAGCACAAAAGGAAGGGAAAATTGGAATAAAATATAGATTTTGACACAGAGCACAGTGTCTCTTTATAGTTCTGTCCCTGGATTTTAAAGAACAAGAGATTAAGTCGTTAGTAATAAGAGAATAATAAAACTAATTTTATTGGACCTTAGCAATAGAGAACATTTATTATTTACACTTAATTGATTGAGACAATTAAACGGAATCCTATTTGCAAGTTTTACAGTTTTATGACTCCCCAGTCCAGGATGAGGGAGTTGTACCTACTCCGTGTAGTTGATTGAGCCCCCCGGTCATTTAATACCATGTCTTTGGACTGCTAAACCACATCTCTTCCCGGCTTTTTATATGGAAATAACAAATCAACAGGGGGCCCTGGTTGGCTGTAAGGAAGGTTCTGGCACCCCTATGTTATTATTAGTGATGCACAGTGAGATTCTTTCACAAAACTGCAGCAAAAATTTGTATTGTAAATTTGTAAATTGTAAGTGAGGAAAAAGTTGAGGCGCATCAAAAAAGTCATGTAGTAGCTGCGTTTTGCAAATTTTTCTGGCCGGATTCACTCATCACTTTGGTGAAGCATAACGGGAAATCTTAAGGTGGCCATACACTGGCCGACTATAGCTGCCGATATCGGTCCCTTGGACCGATTCGGCAGCTAATCGGCCCGTGTATGGGGAGAGCAGAGCGGCCTGGCCGACCGATATCTGGCCTGAAATTGGCCAGATCTCGATCGGCCAGGTTAGAAAATCTGGTCGGATCGGGGACCGCATCGGCTCGTTGATGCGGTCCCCGATCCGACTGCCCCATTGCCGCCCACATAATCCGATCGTCTGGCCCCAGGGCCAAACGATCGGATTATTATTTTTTTTACCTAAATGGTCCCCGATATCGCCCACCCGTAGGTGGGGATATCGGGGGAAGATCCGCTCACTTGGCGACATCGCCAAGTGAGCGGATCTGCTCGTGTATGGCCACCTTTATGGTGAAGCGTAACAGGACAGATTTGAAAGAAAATTCGCGAGACAATGAAAAACTCACAAAATGCATTTGTCGCGCAATTTTTTTTGTCACCCAATTGTTTTTTGTCACCCGCATCAATTTTTTGTTGTCACCCGCACTTTTTTGACGTGACCGCGCCCAATTTGACACAGCCGCACCCTATTTTTACATGACTGCGCCCAATCTGACGTGCGACAAAAAAATTTCTCCGGCAAATTTTCCCAGAAGTTTCGCAAAACAATTTGCCAATGCCAAAATGCGGAAACTCGCTGCGAATTGATGCCTGGCAAAAAAACTTGCTCATCACTAGTTATTATTAAACTATTCTGATCATTTTCGCACCATGGAGATTAGTGATGAGCGAATCTGTCCCGTTTTGCTTCGCCATAAAATTTGCGAAACGGCAAAAAATTCGCGAAATGCATTTGTCATGCATTTTTTTTGTCATCCGTGTCTTTTTTTGTTTCACCCACGTCTTTTTTTGTCGCCCGCAGTTTCTGACATGACTGCGCCCAAATTTTGACGGGACCACGCCCAATTTGATGCGAACCACACTCTGTTTTGTTTTCGACGAAACAACAAAAAATAATTCAGCGCGACTAATTTTCTGCGGTGAATTTTCACTGGCGTTTGGGGAATCAATTTGGTAATGACAAAATGCGGAAATTCGCTTCAAATCCATACCTGGCCAAAAAATTCGCTCATCGCTAATGGAGATCAGTCATTTAGTCGGACAGGTTAGAAAATTTGGGTCGGATAAGGATAAAAATCTGCATGTGTATTGTGTATGGGATGATACCCTTGGGGGGTCTACAATATGGGTCACTTTCATCCGATTGGTGCTACCAACTATTTCAGGTTCAGAACATCCTCCCATTGGTTATTTTTAGGGCTTTATCCTACAACTTTAGTCAGAATGTGAGTTTTAGGTTGTCCTTTGGGGCCCTACAATGGAAGTCACTTTTGTCCGATTGGTTATTTTTAGTGCTTTATCCTACAATTTCAGTCGGAATGTTAGTCTTAGGTCGTTTCATTTAGACATATAACCGGCTTGACTAAAATCTAACCAGCCAACCCCCTTTTTTTAAATTTTGCCCATGATGAAGACCCTTTATGGGTTGAAACGCGTCGGGCTATATTTTCTTGTAATGTGTTTTTGTAGTCAATACATTTTTCCTTTGTTTATTCATGTTTGAGTGTGCGGATACCTTTTGCCTTTTTCTTGACCAGCCAGCTTGAACTGTACCTTTAAGTGATTGATAAACCGACCACTTTGAGCCATGGGTCCATCAAAATGCAGAATAAAGTGCCGGTCCCGAGGGGCCTATATGGCCATGTGTTTGTTATGCAAGAACGGTGCGGCTGGGCAGTAAATATTCCAACCACTGTATTATTAACCAAAATCCCATATATCAGTCAAACGATTTAAAACCGGGTTTATTTATGTTTCTCTGAATTTATTGACCATCGGGGAGTCGTCTCGGTGTCTGTTTACATCATTAAACTTTCCACCTGGGGGGAGCTGATCATTTATCAGATGCTACCCTCCATTTAAGTGCATCCCTTGTACTCATAATTTCTCTGCGATCGCGTTATTCATTCCCTCCCTGAACCTTGGAAGCAAAGATTACTGGTTCAGCAAGTTGATGCACAGTCTAAGGGTGATTTCCATGATTGTGCAATTTACTCCAATCACTTATCTGAAATGACCAACGACAGACCCCCGAGGTGCCGGTCTATTTCTTCATTCCATGTTATTTTCAAATACCAGTTTGTTACTTTCACACTTTTCCTTATACAGGTATGCAGGCTGTTCTGCCCCAATAAGGGGTAATTATATCTTAGTTGGGATCAAGTACAGGTACTGTTTTATTATTACAGAGAAAAGGGAATCATTTAACCATGAAATAAACCCAATAGGGCTGTTCTGCCCCCAATAAGGGGTAATTATATCTTAGTTGGGATCAAGTACAGGTACTGTTTTATTATTACAGAGAAAAGGGAATCATTTAACCATTAAATAAACCCAATAGGGCTGTTCTGCCCCAATAAGGGGTAATTATATCTTAGTTGGGATCAAGTACAGGTACTGTTTTATTATTACAGAGAAAAGGGAATCATTTCTCTTTTATTTTTATATTTTTAAATATAACCAGACGTATTTTGATTTTTAAAGTGATATTCCGCTAGCAAATTGTCTCTGACACACAACTGGGTCAAGGTTTTATTTAACATGTTGATCCCTTAAATTTACGAGGTGTATCGCTATAAACATGCTTGTTTGCACCAGATTGCATCTTTATTGAAGCCAGTTAACAAAAGCATTTTTTTATGAAGGTTTCGCTGTTCTGCTATATAATATCATTTTAAATCCCCAAGCCACCTATTCATACTAATGTTTTAATGCCCTATAAATACTGTTGGGGTTATTTACAACCAATAAAGTGTGTGTTTGGCCTGTGGTGTTACAGTAAATGAGAGAGGACCAGTGAGCTTGAAACACACCAATGGTCAACTCTTCCCCGTCTTTATGGTTGTAAACAAATTGGTGAATGCCAGGAGACCCAGAGGAGACATGAAACCCCCATTCCTGGGCTGTTTAGCCAGAATTTCAGTGAAATGTCCCACAATGTTGAGGGTCACCAACTGACTTATCTGATAGGCTAATGCTGGCCAATATAAACGTACGAAACAACGATTTGTACGATCTTCAGACCGAATTATCATCCTGAGGATTTTTGTACCATGGCGATCAGACCAAGTTAGTTTAGTCGACTGGACCAGTTTGAAAATTTCAGTTGGATAAGGCTAAAATCTGCACATGTATCTGTGTATCTGCCAATATCCTTGGACCTACAATGGGAGCCGCTTTCATACGATTGGTGCCTGCTAGTGATGAACCAATCTGTCCCGTTTCGCTTCAGCGGAAAATTCCTGAAATGGCCAAAATGTCACACAACTTTTTTTTGCCGCGTCTCATTTTTTTATTGCCCGTTTCGCTAAAAAAAAAAATCCACCAATGGCAAAACGCTGAATTTGCCGGGAATCCATGCCTGGCGACTTATTTCCCATCACTGGTGTCTTCCAACTATTTCATATTCACAACATCCTCCCATTTATCCTACAATTTCAGTCTGAACGTGAGTTTTAGATCAATATCCAAACGTTGGATCGGAAGAAGACTAAAATCCCACCTTAATGTCAGTTAGATCAGTAATTTACAATAAACAATAAATGTTTTTGAGTTTATCATTTGTACTGTTTGTTCAGTCGACTCCATATCTGGACACACCCAATTTTTAGGTACATCCTACCTTTGTAATTAAAGAATTCATTATAAATCTTAAAAAAATATCTATGGCAAATAGTTAGTGCAGTGAATTTCCGCATTTCGCGAAATGCAAATTGTTTTGTAAAAGTTCCGCAAAAATTCACAGCTGAAAAGTTTGTCACGCATGAAACTGGGCACGCTAGTGTCAAAAAAGGGCACCGTCGTGTCTAATTGGGCGCTGTCGTGGTAAAAAAAAGGTGCGGACGAGTCAAAATTGGACACAAAAAAAAACATGCAACAAATGCATTTCGCAAATTTTTCACCGCTTTGCAAATTTTCTTGCCGTTTCGCAAATTTTATGGCAAAGCAAAACGGGACAGATTCGCTCATCACTACAAAAAGTAAAACAGTAAAGACTAGTGATGAGTGAATTTTTTGGCCAGCCATGGATTCGCAGCGAATTTTCACATTTCAAATTGTTTCGCGGAACTTCTGTGAAAATTCGCAGCTGAAAAATCCATTGCGTCATTGGTTGTGGTCGCAGAAAAATGGGTGCAGTCACATCAAATTGGGCGTGGTCGCATAAAAAATGGCCCAGTCACTTCAAAATTGAGTGCGGTCGTGATAAAAAGCACAGGTGACAAAAAAATAGACGTGGGCGCCAACAAAATAGATGTGGGCGACAAAAAAATAGACGCGGCGACAAAAAAGATGCAGGTGACAAAAAAAATAGTGCGACAAATGTGTTTTGCAGATTTTTCACCGTTTTGCTAATTTTCTTGCTGTTTCGCGACTTTTATGGCGAAGCGAAACGGGACAGATTCGCTCATCCCTAGTAAAGACTCTTTAATGACGACAAATTGGCTTTCTAATCCTTTTTAGTTGTCCTAATAAAGTTGGGCCATTTGAAATGGCCAAAATGTCACACAACTTTTTTTTGCCGTCATTTTTGATCAAAGTGAGTAACATCCGCCTCCATATTCATGTCAGAATGACCCAGTTTCTGATTGGATTCCGCTTGGAATCATGCAAACGAACCAATAAGTGTGATGGGCGAAATGTTTCGGCAGGCATGGACTTGCGGCGGATTTCCGCATTTCCCCATTGGCGGATTGTTTCGCGAAACGGGTGAAAAAATTAGCAGCAGCAAAAATTTGGCGGGCGACAAAAGAATAGCCACGCGATGAAAGAATAGCCATGGGCGACAAAAGAATAGCCACGCGATGAAAGAATAGCCATGGGCGACAAAAGAATAGCCACGGGCTACAATTTTTTTTGACGCGCAACATTTTCGCCGTTTCGCGAATCTTTTGAAAGATTCGCTAATTTTTCGGCAAAGCGAAATGGGACCGATTCGCTAATCACTACCAATAAGTATAAACATACAGGGTCGGTTTTAGTCTTTTTTTTGCCACTTGAGATGCCAGTCCTACATTGAGACCCCAAATGTGGCTTTTTTGCATCTTTATAAATCTTTATATTGAATGAAATAAAACTAATTACAAAATGACACCCACTCGGGGTGGTTGCTAAGCCGAGTGGGAAGAGTTGCGTGCAGGTAAGTGCGAGGTGTAATGAGATGGTGGGAACCGATGTGGTTAAAATATTCATTCTGTCTGGAAAGCATTTTTGGCCTGTCACGTTGGCCGAGATAACTAAATATTATTCCCAGCAGGGCTGTAGGAATTGCAAATGAAGTGAGCGCCAGTATATTCTGTCAGGGGTTAGAGCAATTTTTATTGATAACACTGGAAGGTCAGTAGTATTATCGATTCGCCCGAATATAAATCCTTTTATATTTCTGATCTCCTCTCCGGCTACAGAAAGACTCTCACCGGCAAAATCAGTTTCCGTATCGATTACCTGTGAGCCCGAGCCGGCGCAGGTGGACACAAGGCCCTTTCTTCTAATAGAAAACCATTTTAGCTTTTAACCATGTTCAGGCGCCGCGGCGAGAAAAGAATATTTTAATCCAGTCGCTACGTGTCGGCATTTGTGCAACTGTCGGCAATAGTGATGGGCAAAATGTTTCGCCAGGCATGGATTTGCGGTGGTAAATTCGCCGCACGTCGCCGGCGTCAAAAAAGAATAGCTGCGGGCGACAAAATAATAGCCGCGGGCGACAAAATAATAGCCACGGGTGACAATTTTTTTTGCCACCATTTTCGCCATTTCATGAATTTTTCGCCGTTTCGCAGATCTTTTGAAAGATTCGCGAATTTTTCGGCGAAGCGAAACGGAACAGATTCGCTCATCACTAGTCGGTAATTCTGCCGCACAAACCTACTGTGGTTAACGTAATATATTTTACATATTGGATATATTATATATTCTCACTTAGGGGTCCCCAACTAAAGTTCCTAGGGTGCCAAATATGGGCTTCAAGTTAGAAATTCAAAAATAAACTCCCATTTTAATGGGGACCTGTCACCCACATATAAAAAGTTGTACAGGTATGGGACCTGTTATCCGGAATGCTTGGGGCCAAGGGTATTCCGGATAAGGGGTCTTTCTGTAATTTGGGAGACGGGCTTTCCGTAATTCGTAGGTTTCTGGATAACGGGTTTCCGGATAAGGGATCCCATACCTGTATAATAAAAGTCCTTTGAAGATTAAACATGAAACCCAAATTCTTTTTTTGATTAAATCATCCATACCTGTTATAAATGTATTTAAAAATCTGAGCTGTCAATCATATATTGCCTGCCCCGCCTCTATGCCTGCGGCATAGAGGCGAGGCAGGCAATATATGATTGACAGCTCAGATTTTTAATAACAATCACTTTAACTTTCCATTCAGCCCTTCCTAGATGGCAAATGCATAAGATTTTGTGGTGATACAAAGCCTTAATAACAGTGATCACAAAATGGCGCCGGCCTGCTGGCTGTGACTGTAAATTCCAAGACTGAAGGGAAAATAAATTCAATCATTGAAATAGTGTAAGTAAAGTTTATTCTGCCCTACTAACCTGATTCAAAAGTATTTGGAATTATTTCTTAGGGTGACAGCTCCCCTTTAAGGCCACTGGGAGCGACATCCAAGGGGTTAGTGATAGGGTTGCCACCTGTCTGGTTTTCCAAATTAGGAAAACAGGGCAGGACTCATTAAGATTGCATTAGCCCCACCCATTGATGACACTGCCCCGCCTCTTCCCCACCCCTGTGACTTCATGATCCCTCCTCTTCCCCGCCCCCATGCCATCACCCTAGTTGGTGAGCAGCATGTTGTTTGCAAGCCACTGGTTGGGAATCACTATTCTAACTTGTTATTAATGTAATATATTTAATATGTACTGTATTAGTCCAGTTAGTAATTTACTTTTGACTTTGATAGTATCTGTTAGGGATGGACTGATGTAGAGTCAGGTGCCCGCAAATGGGTTAGGTTTTGGGCACAAAGTCACTGTGATCATCAGTCATATGGGGAGCAAAGGGATACCTGGTCATCAATTTTTCCACGTATAACAATTCTGTTGCAATTACCCAGCAAGTAGAATATGTGCGCAGTGTGGGTGCTGAGTGATGAGCGAAGGAAAAATGTGCGAAACAATGAAACATTCACGAAACACGGGTAACGCAAAAAAAATTTTATGCAACCACACCTTTTTTCCCGTGGACGCGCCCTTTTTTGACACGAACAAGCTTTTTTTTTATGCAACCGTGAATTGTCACTGCAAAATTTAGCGGAAGTTTCACGAAACAATTTGCCAATGGCAAAATGCAAAAATTTGCCGCGAATCCATGCCTGGTGAAAAAATTCACTCATCACTAGAGGGTAATTTTATTTGAACCCCATAAGTCATACAGAGTCCAACTGACCAGATTTGTGCAATGTGGGGCTATTTTCTGACTGTATGGAGAGACAGACTGGGCAGATTTAATGATGAGCAAATCTTTCCCGTATCGCTTCACTGAAAAATTCAGAAAATCCCAAAAAATCATGTAACGGCGGAAAATTAGCAAAACGTGGATACGCAACTTTTTTGCCATGACTGTGCCTTTTTTTTACTAGGCCACACCTTTTTTTATGCGACCGCTAATTTTTTGCAGCAAAATTTTGCGGTCAATTTGCAAAATTGTGAATTAATGCCTGCTGAAAAAATCCCCTCATCACTAGTTTGATATAACTGTCTGCATTCAGGCAAAATGACCAGTAGTGATGAGCGAATCTGTCCCTTTTCGCTTTTGCTCCGCGACAATTCTTTTGACGCCCACGACTATTCTTCTGACGCCTGCGACTATACTTACGGCAATTTTTGGACGCGCGACTATTCTTCTGACGCCCGTGACTATTCTTACGGCAATTTTTGGACGCGCGACTATTCCTTTGACACCCGCGACTATTCTTACGACAATTTTTGGATGCACGACTATTCTTTTGACGCCCACGACTATTCTTATGACAATTTTTGGACGCGCGACTATTCTTTTGACGCCCGTGACTATTCTTACGACAATTTTTGGACGCGTGACTATTCTTTTGACGCCCATCACTATTCTTATGACAATTTTTGGATGCGCGACAATTCCTTTGATGCCCGCGACTATTCTTATGACAATTTTTGGACGCGCGACTATTCTTTTGATGCCCGCGACTATTCTTTTGACGCCCATGACTATTCTTATGACAATTTTTGGATGCGCGACAATTCCTTTGATGCCCGCGACTATTCTTATGACAATTTTTGGACGCGCGACTATTCTTTTGATGCCCGCGACTATTCTTTTGACGCCCATGACTATTCTTATGACAATTTTTGGATGCGCGACAATTCCTTTGACGCCCGTGACTATTCTTACGACAATTTTTGGACGTGCGACTATTCTTTTGACGCCCGCGACTATTCTTATGACAATTTTTGGACGCAGGACTATTCTTTTGATGCCCGCGACTATTCCTTTGATGCCCATGACTATTCTTATGACAATTTTTGGATGCGCGACAATTCCTTTGACGCCCGCGACTATTCTTATGACAATTTTTGGACGCAGGACTATTCTTTTGATGCCCGCGACTATTCTTTTGACGCCCATGACTATTCTTATGACAATTTTTGGACGCGCGACTATTCTTTTGACGCCCACGACTATTCTTACGACATTTTTTGGACGTGCGACTATTCTTTTGACGCCCGCGACTATTCTTATGACAATTTTTGGACGCGCGACTTTGCCGTGAATCCATGCCTGCTGAAACATTTCGCCCATCACTTATGAGCAGATTTAATCCTGTGAGTCTTTCTCAAGGAATAGCTGAAAGATCTGGCTGAAAACGTTTACTGTATAATAATCAATTTGGTGCATTTAGATAATTGATATCAATAAACACTTGGGTCCTTTATTGAATAGAAATTGAATTTTGCTGGAAAAGCCAATGAGAAAAATTGAGGGTAATTTGAAAACAGTGAAACCTCATTAGCACAGGTTGGAATTAACATATTTTAGCAAATTAACAATTAGTTTTGGACAAATGTAAAGAAATATCGGTGAATATGTAAAGCTGAAATGAAATAACCGTATTTTACTCCATGGTACGGTCTAAAAACAAGAGTGCCGTATTTTCAAATAATTTCTTTTCAAAGTAATATGTGTTTAATGAAACTCTCTCTCCGTTTATAGCTTTAATGTGAATGTTTAATATCGCAGGATAATCCCACGTTAACGGAAGAGTTTCTCGCTTTTAAAGCATTAGCCTAAACGGATAAAATCTCACTTCGTCAGTAAATTTTCCCATTTACATTTTAAATGTTGCTCCGTGCAAAACCGTCAAGTCATTGTCTCGTTTCTCTGTCTCCTCACTCACTTACACGTAGGTATTTCTGCTTCCTCGGAAATTTCTGTTAAATCAAACTCGCCTAATTAGAAGATTGTGCCCAATTAGAAGGGTTTTGCACTGAAATTTTCATGAAACATTTTGATGTTGGATGATGTTCAGATAGTTTTATGGAACGGATGAAATCAAATCGTCAGCTTCAAGTTTAGACTCCTTTAAAAATGATTCCCTTTTCTCTGTAATAATAAAACAGTACCTGTACTTGATCCCAACTAAGATATAATTACCCCTTATTGGGGGCAGAACAGCCCTATTGGGTTTATTTAATGGTTAAATGATTCCCTTTTCTCTGTAATAATAAAACAGTACCTGTACTTGATCCCAACTAAGATATAATTACCCCTTATTGGGGGCAGAACAGCCCTATTGGGTTTATTTCATGGTTAAATGATTCCCTTTTCTCTGTAATAATAAAACAGTACCTGTACTTGATCCCAACTAAGATATAATTACCCCTTATTGGGGCAGAACAGCCCTATTGGGTTTATTTAATGGTTAAATGATTCCCTTTTCTCTGTAATAATAAAACAGTACCTGTACTTGATCCCAACTAAGATATAATTACCCCTTATTGGGGGCAGAACAGTCCTATTGGGTTTATTTAATGGTTAAATGATTCCCTTTTCTCTGTAATAATAAAACAGTATCTGTACTTGATCCCAACTAAGATATAATTACCCCTTATTGGGGCAGAACAGTCCTATTGGGTTTATTTAATGGTTAAATGATTCCCTTTTCTCTGTAATAATAAAACAGTATCTGTACTTGATCCCAACTAAGATATAATTACCCCTTATTGGGGCAGAACAGCCCTATTGGGTTTATTTCATGGTTAAATGATTCCCTTTTCTCTGTAATAATAAAACAGTACCTGTACTTGATCCCAACTAAGATATAATTACCCCTTATTGGGGCAGAACAGCCCTATTGGGTTTATTTAATGGTTAAATGATTCCCTTTTCTCTGTAATAATAAAACAGTATCTGTACTTGATCCCAACTAAGATATAATTACCCCTTATTGGGGCAGAACAGCCCTATTGGGTTTATTTCATGGTTAAATGATTCCCTTTTCTCTGTAATAATAAAACAGTATCTGTACTTGATCCCAACTAAGATATAATTACCCCTTATTGGGGCAGAACAGCCCTATTGGGTTTATTTCATGGTTAAATGATTCCCTTTTCTCTGTAATAATAAAACAGTATCTGTACTTGATCCCAACTAAGATATAATTACCCCTTATTGGGGCAGAACAGCCCTATTGGGTTTATTTCATGGTTAAATGATTCCCTTTTCTCTGTAATAATAAAACAGTACCTGTACTTGATCCCAACTAAGATATAATTACCCCTTATTGGGGGCAGAACAGCCCTATTGGGTTTATTTAATGGTTAAATGATTCCCTTTTCTCTGTAATAATAAAACAGTACCTGTACTTGATCCCAACTAAGATATAATTACCCCTTAACAGTACCTTGTACTTGGGATCAAGTACAAGGTACTGTTTTATTATTACAGAGAAAAGGGAATCATTTAACCATGAAATAAACCCAATAGGGCTGTTCTGCCCCCAATAAGGGGTAATTATATCTTAGTTGGGATCAAGTACAGGTACTGTTTTATTATTACAGAGAAAAGGGAATCATTTAACCATGAAATAAACCCAATAGGGCTGTTCTGCCCCAATAAGGGGTAATTATATCTTAGTTGGGATCAAGTACAAGGTACTGTTTTATTATTATGGAGAAAAAGGAAATAATTATTAAATGTGAATTAATTGATTACAATGGAGTCTACTGGAGATGGCCTTTCCATAATTCGGAACTTTCTGGATAATGGGTTTTCCTGTATTATCGAAATGTTCTAGGTACTGTAGCTGAGTGCATTTATATTATTACATGTCGTACTACTGTACATTGCCTGCCCCTTTTTCCCCACCCGGGGGCTGAGGAAGCTATATCCCTATAAAGCCTATGAACATTGAATGATGGCTTAGTCTCCCCAACCCGCTAAATATGAGCGCTCAAGCCATCCCCTCCTCTCTCTCTTACAGAACGTTATTCTAAAAATAATCTTGTCAGAAGTAATTTACTGTTGTTTCGGAGAAAGTAATTCTACTTAATGCAGAGCTTCAACAGAATCATTTGGATGATATTATACCAATTTTAACCTTGTTGACACTCCTACCGATGCTCTTCAGATTATTCGAGTTGATTTTGTTTTAATTCTACCAACATATTTGTTATATCTAAGTATTCTTAAAAAGTACTATAGCAGAAAATTGGATCACACGTTCATTGCCAGAATCGGTACTTTACCATCGTTAGTCAGAGATATCTCATAATCCTTAATCAAAATATAATTGGAACAGAACAGGTTACAATGGGGATATCACATTTTTTTGTACTCTAGAAAGTATAATGAGAAATGTAATAAAAGCTGCAAAATTTGGAGCAGGCCTTGGCAGCCATAGGAGCCAATTAGCTGGCAGCATTTATTGGTCCCTGATTGGTCACTTGACTTGATGCAAACTAATGGCTTGAACCCCCCATAGATGCAGTAGAATAACTAATGGTCCATGGACACGGGTGTGAAATATGTTCTGGGGATCCTCTATTTTAGTGATGAGCGAATGTTTTCGCCAGGCATGGAGTCGCAGCGAATTTCCTCATTCCGCCATTGACGAACTTCAGTGAAAATTTGGAGCGAAAAAAAATCGTCACGCAGAATTTTTTTTTCCGTTGTGTGTCAAAATGGTTGCGGTCTCGTAAAAATTGGGTGCGCAAAAAAAATGTGCAAACAAAAAAAATAGCCACGACGACAAACAAATAGATGCAGGCGACAAAAAAATAGCCACGGACGACAAAAAAAATTGCGCAACAAATTTTTTGCCATTTCGCAAATTTTCTTGCAGTTTCACGAATTTTACGGCGAACCGAAACGGGACAGATTCGCTCATCACTACTCTATTTATCACTGTCAGGCAGCAATGTCCAAAGTTTCCACAAATCTCTTCATCCTACTGTGAATCAATAAACCTCAACCCCTACATGAGGTTTGTCATTGGTGTCTTCACGCTAAAGAGCTTCTACAGTAACTTGTTTTCCATGTGCTATCAACTAGTGGTCATATTAAGACGTTAATGTATATTTATTTACATTATTACATATATATGTCATTTTATTACATTTCTAGGGAATAACTAGTGCTGCTTGCAGTTTTATCTGTACTTAAGCAGCCATTTTCTCTCTGGCTGTTTGGCCTCAAGGTTCTCAAAGGCCTCATATTGGGGTCTAATCTCCTTATAAGTAGTGATGAGCGAAGTTTCTTGGCCGGCATGGATTCGCAGCAAATTTCCGCATTTCGCCATTGGCGAATTTTTTCGTGAAAGTTACGTGAACTTTTGGCACAGTCACATCAAAAAAATCACGGGCCTCAAAAAAAGCCGTGGACGACAAAAAAAATAGACGCGGGTGAAAAAAAAAAATAGACGTGGGTGACAAAATAGACACGGGTGACAAAAAAAATCGCGCAACAAATGCGTTTCACTAATTTTTCGGGAAGTCAAAAGGAGACATTGCATATTAGTAGTGATGAGCGAATCTGTCCCGTTTCACTTTGCTGAAAATTCCGAGAAATGTCAAGAAAATTTGTGAAACGGCAAAAAATCCATGAAGAGCATTTGTAGTGTGAGTTTTTTGTCACCCGTGTCTTTCTTTTGATGCAGGCGTCTTTTTTTGCCACGCCCATTTTGTCGCGACTGCACCCAATTTGAAGCGACCGCAACTTTTTTTGATTCTCATCAGTACATATTAGTCTAGTTGGAATGGTATTTGAGTTCAAACAGGATTGTACTTGTAAATAACACTTTCTGTAACAGTCATCCCCAACCAATGGCTTGTGAGCAATATGTTGCTCTCCACCCCCTTTGATGTTGCTCTCAGTGGCCTCAAAGTAGGAGCCATTTGTACATTTCTGGCTTGTAGACAAGTTTTGGAAGCACAGAGACATGGTTTTACCCCAAGCAGAGCCTTCTGCAGGCCAGAAGTCCACATGGGGCAAACAAATAGCCAATCACAGCCCTTCTTTGGCATCCTCAAGGAACTTTTTTATGCTTGTGTGGCTCATCTACATCTGTATGTGGCTAATGAGTGAAAAAGGTTGGTCTAATAACACGGACACACATCTCGGTGATTATGGACGTGGTTTTGTGTCAACAAGGCTTTCCCATGTCCTCCATTGTAGGTATGTCCCTAGATAGTGGTAGGTCTGTAATGGATGTGGTTGAGTTAACTGCAATTAGTCTTTCCTAACTATTTAAACTATCATTTCAACCCTTTCCTGTAGTCATAATATTTCTGTTTTACAAACTGGAAAAAAAAAAAAAGAAATGAAGGGAAAAAAATTCTCAAAAAAAGAGTTTTCAGCGACAAAGGGTGCCTAGAAAATATTCCCTCCTGGCTTACAAAATCATTACTCCTGACCTAATGCCTTACTAATTATAATGAAATAGAAAAGCATTATAAAAATTTTATAAAATCAATCTGCATATAAATAACTTGTTCACTGCAAGCAAGCTCTCATAAATAGTTTAATGAATGTGGATCATGATCCAAGTAGTGTACAGAGCTCACTTTATAGATCTTGATTAAGGCAATAATAATAGGCTTCCTTGCTTGTTTTCCTTTTAATATTCCGGGTGCGTTGGGCTTATATCCATTTAAGTATCTCACTGCATTAAGGGGATCATTTGTGAATTGTATTCTGTTGTTAAACAGGAGAAAAAAACATTCCTTCAGTTTGAAGATCCAAAATTACATAGGAAATGGGGGTAAATCAATAGGCTAATCAATGTAATAACAGCTACTGCAGTAATTTGGAACTCCAGGCTGCAAACTGACCCCCTACATATCAATGAGCCAGAGATTATCTGTTCAAGAAGCCTAGAGGGACACTGGGACCTTCTTGTGTAAACTATGTTTTCTCAGGGGTAGTGGTTATGGGAAAGTATAGTTCAGCCCCATTTCTGATATACATCCTGAATGGAAGAGCTTATGGTAGTTTGATTTGACAAATAAAGCTAGTTGACACCTCCAGAAGCATGGGTTGGAGCTAGAGTGTATTTCTTGGACCCCTTCTAGGTGGAAGGCTGATGCATCTACAAATCCTGAATAAGAAGACATCAGTTAGAAAAAAAAGCCTAGGATGAAGGTTCAGTTGACAAGATATGGCCAAGTTATGACTAGTTCTTCTGGTAAAATGTTGTATTAACAAGAGATATAAGTATATCATAAGTAGGCAAATCTCTGTTAAGGGTACAGTAAACTAGAGTTACGGGCAAAATGACAATCAGCTTGAAAGAGAGAAAGACATAGAAAGAATGAGAGAGAAACATTGAGGGAGTCCCTCAGGAGACTCTGAGAGATGGAGGTGAGACCCCCTACATATCAATGAGCCAGAGATTATTACAAATGTGGTAAAAAAAACACCAATAAATGGTGTGTTTCCTCTGTTTAAGAAGTCTAGAGGGAAATGGGACACTGGGACCTTCTTGTGGAAATTATGTTTTCTCAGGGGTAGTGGTTATGGGAAAGTATAGTTCTGCCCCATTTCTGATATACATCCTGAATGGAAGAGCTTATGGTAGTTTGATTTGACAAATAAAGCTAGTTGACACCTCCAGAAGCATGGGTTGGAGCTGGAGTGTATTTCTTGGACCCCTTCTAGGTGGAAGGCTGATGCATCTACAAATCCTGAATAAGAAGACATCAGTTAGAAAAAAAAGCCTAGGATGAAGGTTCAGTTGACAAGATATGGCCAAGTTATGACTAGTTCTTCTGGTAAAATGTGGTATTAACAAGAGATATAATTATATCATAAGTAGGCAAATCTCTGTTAAGGATACAGTAAACTAGAGTTACGGGCAAAAAGACAATAAGCTTGAAATAGAGAAAGACATAGAAAGAATGAGAGAGAAACATTGAGGGAGTCCCTCAGGAGACTCTGAGAGATGGAGATGAGACCCCCTACATATCAATGAGCCAGAGATTATTACAAATGGGGTAACAAACACCAAAAGAGTGCATTCCCTCTGTTCAAGAAGCCTAGAGGGAAATGGGACCCTGGGACCTTCTTGTGCAATTAGGTTTTCTCAGGGGTAGTGGTTATGGGAAAGTATAGTTCAGCCCCATTGCTGATATACATCCTGAATGGAAGAGCTTATGGTAGTTTGATTAGACAAATAAAGTTAGTTGACACCTCCAGAAGCATGGGTTGGAGCTAGAGTGTATTTCTTGGACCCCTTCTAGGTTGAAGGCTGATGCATCTACAAATCCTGAATAAGAAGACATCGGTTAGAAAAAAAAGCCTAGGATGAAGGTCCAGTTAACAAGATATGGCCAAGTTATGACTAGTTCTTCTGGTAAAATGTTGTATTAACAAGAGTTATAAGTATATCATAAGTAGGCAAAGTCATGGGCAAAATGAGCTTCAGCTTGAAAGAAAGACATAGAAATAATGAGAGAGAAATGTTGAGGGAGTCCCTCAGAAGAGTCTGAGAGATGGAGGAGAGACATAAGTCTCTCTTAAAACACTTTGTGTCTAATTGTGCTGAGTTCTACTATGGCATTGCTTGCTATTCTTCATTGTGATATATGACGTGATTATAGGACCCTTCAGGAACTTTTATGGTTGTCTCTGATTAGTCCACTAGAAGGTACAATATATTTAATCTTTGTATAAGAATGACCTTTAGATTTGCCATGTAATTGCAGATACGCATGAGTCCCAAATTTAATTGTGATTGGTCTACAAATGCCCAAATGGCCCATGATCTCCTACCATAGATAAACATCAAGATAAGGGCAAACAACTAAGAGAAGTGTGCAGGGAAAACGTAAAATAAGATTGGAAAAAAACATAAAGATAAACAGACATCATGACGAGGCAAAGAGATGGAGGAAAGATGAAGAGATGCAGGAAAAAGTTGGACAATATAGGATTAAAAAGAGAAAAAATAAAGAGAAGTTAATAAAAATATTTAGTTGAGACAAGTTGTACATCTGAACTGCAGAAAAACAGAGAAGGGAGAGGTCAAAGCCCCCCCTCATTCTCTGGGACCATTCGAGTGGGCATATTTACACCAGCAACGCACATAGAGTGATAGCGATTTGGGACATGTGGTGAAATAAATGGAAGGTTGAGAATGAGAAATAGTTACCAGGGGAACAGAGATAAATGATAAGAGGATGAAAAAAGACTGGGAACAAGCCTCTGTAATGCATCTGCCTCTTGTTAGCTTCCCTACGCCGGTGGCTTCATTATTACCGTAATGCATTCCGACTAACACTACTGGGGCCCCACGGATCAACGCTTATTTTTATGAATTGGTTTTGCATAAATACGTGTGTATAATATCAGTTGCACCATGCAGGAGATTTGTCATTCGCTGCCATAAGAGGGTAAAGTACAGGAATACGGCACGTTGTTCCATAACCAACAAATACTAGCGCCAGAGGTATTCGCTATACATAGGGGTCAGTTTATCAAAGTACGATTGCTTCCGTACATTGACCTAGGTCTTGATCTTTCAATAAAGCCTTTTGAAGTTTTATAACTGCTGCCCTGGAGTCGGTTGAGTGCATGCCGGTGCTGTTCTTACACCTGATTTGAGCAGGCCCGGATTTGTGGAGAGGCCACAAAGGCCCGGGCCTAGGGCGGTAGGAATTTAGGGGCGGCATGCTGCCCTGCCACAACTAAATTTTTAAATTTTGCCCCCATACGGAGCAATGGGGACCTCTCCCCACTGCTCCGTATGTTAGTTCTGGTTGTGCATGCGCACTCGCTGCCGCACAGGGGGGGGTGGGGGGTCGTGTGTTGAGCGTTCGCGCATGCGCGCTCGGGGAAGAGGGGAGGGGCGGCCTAGGGGCGCACGGAGTACAAATTCCGGCACTGGATTTGAGGTCGTGTTTTCCCTTGCTGCGGGTCTGGGGCATCGCACCCGGGCAACTGAGAGGAAGCGGTGAGTGTATATCTAACCATTCACAACTGTACGCAGTATATTAATTGCACCAACATGAAGACTGAATATCTACAAAGCAAGAGGTTCGGGGCATAAGCTTCCGGACCTGTAGTCTAATCTGGTGAGCATTTTAGCTTGTTATAAGAAACCACTAAAGGAGTCCACACACGTGGCGATCTGCGACCATCGGTCGCACGAAAGATCGTCTGACCCGCCACTAACGTTCAGGGCTGAAATGGCAGATAAGGAGGTAGAAACAATATGATTTTGCCGATTCAGCCCTGACGGCAGATTTTGCTCAGGCACCTTCTATGGCGCCCGATCAAAATCTTTTGACCTGGGCGATAGGCGAGTTGACCAATATAAGCAGCTTCCTGTGATATCGGTCGACTCGCCAGCTTGCCATACACGCACGCGTGCATTTTTACGACTTTGACATTGCATCCCTTGTAGTCTTCAAAAGATGTTCATAAAAGGAAAATGTTTCACATGTTGCCTTTATGAAGCTCTAGGGATTCCAACATTCTACTTGTATATATTTCTCGCTGTATTTGACCCGGTCGATAAACACAGATTTAGTTTTGCAGCTATAAAACTTTATCCGCGGTATGTTTCACATACATACATCTGTAAATCTGTTTAGAATGTACCAACTTCCAATAAGCCAATGCAAAAATGTTATATAATAGGCTATAAATAATTTATTGACCCTAAATACGTGAAAGGTGAAGAGCCATGGGTTAGTTCTAGCTCAGTTATCTGTGGAAAAATATGGATTTCCTCGGCAGTAAATATACATAGCCAATTAGCCATCTGGCCAAGTGCGATGGGACCTATAAATGGGTGCCGTATAAAGAACAGTCATCCATTATTAAGGGGGTCTGTGCTAGATGCCTTGGGTAGAAAGGAACAGGCAGATATTGCTTTCAGTAATAACTACAGTTACATATAACTTCAATCATTGAAGGAGATGTTACTCCACGTCAGTGCAAGAGTATTCTGTATAACAGATCTCGAGCCTATGGGGCAGATTCATCAAAGTACGAGCTCGAATCCCAAAATGGGTAAAATTTGGATTAGATGCGATAATCTCTGATGATCAGAAATGTCACGAAAATGCTTACGAAAAAATCGTATTAGTCACGATAATATCGCATTGGATCCGAAAGTCACAAAATTTTCGTATCAGAAAGATCGTAAACGGCAGGAAAACCTTTCTGACTTTGAACCTTCAGTGCATGATTTTGGAAGCCTCACCATACCGAAGCTTGAATGAATCCGAAACTTTCCTACTCGTTGGGACAAATACAATTTTGTCTCGTAAATTTTGTTGCAAAAGTGCGAAAAACGCAGAAAACATGCACAGTATGAAAACTTAGAAAAAATATGAATTTTTTAAATTCGGAAGCAATCATACTTTGATTAATGGGCCCCTAAATGTACCCATTTTATCTATATGGGATTCCTTTTAAAAACTGATGCCTAATATTGACTCTAACCTCCACAAAAAAAAAAAAATCTACTAGATGCAAAGTTGCATCTATTGCATATAGTACATATGTGTGACAGCAGCCATATTACTTGATAACTCAACTTATACAGGTATGGGAGCCATTATTTGGAAACCTGTTATCCAGAAAGCTCCGAATTATGGAAACGCCATCTCCCATAGACTCCATTATTCTTTTTCTCTCTAATAATAAAACATTATCTTGTACTTGATCCAAACTAAGATATAATTACCCCTTATTGGGGCAGAACAGCCCTATTGGGTTTATTTAATGGTTAAATGATTCCCTTTTCTCTGTAATAATAAAACAGTACCTGTACTTGATCCCAACTAAGATATAATTACCCCTTATTGGGGGCAGAACAGCCCTATTGGGTTTATTTCATGGTTAAATGATTCCCTTTTCTCTGTAATAATAAAACAGTACCTGTACTTGATCCCAACTAAGATATAATTACCCCTTATTGGGGCAGAACAGCCCTATTGGGTTTATTTCATGGTTAAATGATTCCCTTTTCTCTGTAATAATAAAACAGTACCTGTACTTGATCCCAACTAAGATATAATTACCCCTTATTGGGGGCAGAACAGCCCTATTGGGTTTATTTCATGGTTAAATG
Source organism: Xenopus tropicalis (assembly GCF_000004195.4). Classification (NCBI taxonomy): domain Eukaryota; kingdom Metazoa; phylum Chordata; class Amphibia; order Anura; family Pipidae; genus Xenopus; species Xenopus tropicalis. Next base: position 11,164,474 of record NC_030677.2, on the reverse strand, counting down.
ATTCCCTTTTCTCTGTAATAATAAAACAGTACCTGTACTTGATCCCAACTAAGATATAATTACCCCTTATTGGGGCAGAACAGCCCTATTGGGTTTATTTAATGGTTAAATGATTCCCTTTTCTCTGTAATAATAAAAAAGTACCTGTACTTGATCCCAACTAAGATATAATTACCCCTTATTGGGGGCAGAACAGCCCTATTGGGTTTATTTAATGATTAAATGATTCCCTTTTCTCTGTAATAATAAAACAGTACCTGTACTTGATCCCAACTAAGATATAATTACCCCTTATTGGGGCAGAACAGCCCTATTGGGTTTATTTAATGGTTAAATGATTCCCTTTTCTCTGTAATAATAAAACAGTACCTGTACTTGATCCCAACTAAGATATAATTACCCCTTATTGGGGGCAGAACAGCCCTATTGGGTTTATTTAATGGTTAAATGATTCCCTTTTCTCTGTAATAATAAAACAGTACCTGTACTTGATCCCAAATAAGATATACTTACCCCTTATTGGGGGCAGAACAGCCCTATTGGGTTTATTTAATGGTTAAATGATTCCCTTTTCTCTGTTATAATAAAACAGTACCTGTACTTGATCCCAACTAAGATATAATTACCCCTTATTGGGGGCAGAACAATCCTATTGGGTTTAGTGGTTGGTGCTCTTCTTATCACTCTATTGCCTATTGAGGGGAAATAAGTGGTCGATTTTCCCTTTACTTGAGGTTTTCACTTGGAACATATCAAGTTAAACAGTCAACTATGACTCAACAGTTTTGGGTACAAAGAACATTCTTCTCCGGCTTCTTGCGCAAAGTGCATTGTCGTCGGCGTTAACTCTTCATTGTAGAAAGGACACATGGTGGGCTCGTGACCGTGAATAGGAAAGAGATTTCTTTGAGAGCGGAGACAAAACAGAAGGATACCTTTATTCTGTGCAGTGACCTTGTGCCGGCGCTTCAGTCTCAATGAAAGACTCTTTCAGCTTCAGCAGTCAGTCGCGGCTGTCCTTGATGCAAAGATGAAGTACTAATAATTGCACTGATTGTCGTCATGTCAAATCTGCTCATTTGGGACCTGGTTTTGAGAGCCACCGGTTCACATCATGGCGGGGCCCCCGCAATACACTTTCTCCCAGCAACGATTTTCTGTCACTATCAACACGAGCAGAAAACAAAAGAATGACCCTCAGACGGAAGGTTGGGCGTCTCTAATAGAGCGGCACCCTTGTGTCCCTTGCTCACTAGTGCTAATCCCTCTGTCACCCAATGCATTAGCTTTCAAATGAGAAAAAGACCAAGTCTCTGGGAATTAAAAATGTAAGTTCGCTAAAAAAAAAACTGGCACATCTCGAGGAACAGAGCCTGGTCTCGTTTTGCAGGAAAATTAACAATGAATGAAGTGTCAAGATGCATTTCTAACATTCTTTCTTTTGCCGATAGAGAAAGCTTAGCACTATGCTGACACCTTCTGAGAGGAGATAAGTGGCCTTTATAGGGATACAGGAGATCAGGAGAGGCTAACCACGGGCCTGGATTATATTAGATTTATGCTCAAGAGCCAACGAATCACTTAAAAGTATTATTGACCTCTCCTGCTCTATATAAGGGGTGTATTTTAAATCTTAATATGGCTCTTAGGTGCTTGATTGCGGTAGTAGAGGACATTTAACCATTTGGAATTTGCTATTTCAGATGATTAAGTCAATGAATGTGCATAGGACTGATCTTATATCTTCATCGGTACCTATATTATTTACTCACCACCTTATGTAGTTCCTTGATATGATGGAACAATGGCCATTAAGAGCAAATGCCACCTTGGGAAGTTACTGACCATGCCACAAATGGAAATATTACATAAATGTAGAGAAACTTTAAGTAGAGACTAACAGGTTAGACCGAACACATCTCAAACCAGTAGAACCCAAATCAAGTTGACTGTGAATTACCCTTGATGCTATGGAACGTATGCGTTCTTGGCTTGGATTGACCTCTGATGTTCATCATCAGAATTCCAAAGATTAATCTCATGTGTGATCTATTCTCCCACAAAATACTTAATTCATCATAATTTAGCTCTATCATTTTATTTTTATATAAGAATATTACATAATGGAGCAAGATTGTGACCAGGAGAGCTCAGACTGGTAAGCCTGACTCCAGCAGTAGAACATTTAGGTGGGCATTTGCTAAAGATCGATTGTAACAGGCTGTTGGCACCTGTCTATCCTTATGGAACAAAATATATTACTTTTCCTGGGCCTGAGTAAAATGGCAATTAAGAGCAAATGCCACCTTGGGAAGCTTACTGACCTTGACTCACACCATGCCACAAATGGAAATATTACATAAATGTAGAGAAACTTTAAGTAGAGACTAACAGGTTGGACTGAACACATCTCAAACCAGTAGAACCCAAATCAAGTTGACTGTGAATTACCGTTGATGTTATGGAACGTATGCGTTCTTGGCTTGGATTGACCTCTGATGTTCATCATCAGAATTCCAAAGATTAATCTCATGTGTAATCTATTCTCCCACAAAATACTTAATTCATCATAATTTAGCTCTATCATTTTATTTTTATATAAGAATATTACATAATGGAGCAAGATTGTGACCAGGAGAGCTCAGACTGGTAAGCCTGACTCCAGCAGTAGAACATTTAGGTGGGCAAAATTTATTGGCTAAGAGTAGTTTTTAAAGACACACTAAACATTTTTAATAAATGGTTTGTGCTGCTTTAAAGAAGAAAGAAGGAAGTTTTGCATGGCAGTCCTACACACTCCTCACTCCTCCTACTATGACTCCATGTTCTTCCTGGATACATCTCCCCCCTTCCTTCCTATTGGTGCATAATGCATTTCATGGAAGATCTTTTTTACGATTTTTATTTAGTTTTTTAGTTGTTCAATTCATTCTTTGTACTGTAACTCTCCAGTTTTGGTAGCCAAATAGCTGAATTCTGGTATCCTCATTTGCCAATACAGAATGCTGTAGTAGCAGATACATATGTTAGGTCCCAATGGAATTACTATTGACTAGTGAGGGAAATCAATTTGCCAAATATTATTACTGTGCATTGGGATCTCTCGGGGCTATTACAGCTGTCACTAAATCTCCCTTTAATCTTAGGGGCACATTTACTAACCCACGAACGGGCCGAATGCCCGTAATGATCGGTAATTTTGCGATTTTTTCGGCGTCTTTACGATTTTTGCGTAAAAACGCAAGTTTTTCGGCGTCTTTACCATTTTTGCGTAAAAACGCGAGTTTTTCGGCGTCTTTACGATTTTTGCGTAAAAATGCGAGTTTTTCGTAGCCATTATGAAAGTTGCGCAAAGTCGCGATTTTTTCGTAGCGTTAAAACTTTTAAGTTTTAACGCTACGAAAAAGGCGCGACTTTGCGCGCAAGTGTTAACGCTACGAAAAAATCGCGACTTTGCGCAACTTTCATAATGGCTACGAAAAACTCGCGTTTTTACGCAAAAATCGTAAAGACGCCGAAAAACTCGTGTTTTTACGCAAAAATCGTAAAGACGCCGAAAAAATCGCAAAAAATACGAAAAAATCGCAAAATGTTCGTTTCCAATCGGAATTTTTCCAATTCGGATTCGAAATCGTGTCTTAGTGTTCCTTTTGACACTGGGATAGAGGAGGACACCAGTGATGTCTCATAGCCAGCCAGAGGTTATCAGGACAATCCTGTTGATGGTGAAGCTGCAGCGCTGAGGCAACAAAAACAACTGGCAATGGGATTCCGGGAATGTTATTAGCCCCGTATTCTAGGAACATAACTAGCGCATCTACTTTGGATGAAATTGACTTCCGTTTGGTTGTCACGTAATCCTTGGGACACGGGACAATTTGTTCAGGGACATTATTGTGAATTGTATTTTTTTTGAATTATGGGGAGATTCAGGCGCTTCTCTGAAAGTAATTACTGAACACCACGGTGGTTGGGGCAAGGGGTCAGCAGTTATGAGGGGGTAGGGGAAAGCCTTGAACTGTAGGGCAGAATACGAGGGCCTGGAGCTGGCTCAGAACTTCTCGATTGTGTTCTCTATCCCTAAGCGTTCATTTGGGATCAAAATAATTGTCTTTATGTGGCTTTGTAGCTGGATCCTGCAGGTTTTCCATAACTCTCCATAAAGCTGTAGTCAATTGTATGTGGGAAAAAGGCCAAGTTGCTGTTTGAATGTTCTAAATTGGGGCAACTTTTGAAGGAAGGGCCATGACTAAAAAAATGATCCTTGATTCATATAGTTATGTATAGTTTTATGCATTAACATTAACACACAGATTAAGATCGATTTAATCAGGGGGCAGTTATTCTACCTGTATGGTTTTGCAGTATGGGATATACAGTACATAATGCCCAGATTGGAATCAGCAACACTAGCCACTAGAGGTGGCCATACACGGGCCGATTATAGCTGTCCCTTAGACCGATTCGGCAGCTAATCGTATAGCGGCACTAACGACAGGCCTGCCCAACCGATATCTGGCCTAAAATCAGGCAGATATCGAACGGGCAGGTTAAAAAATTTAGTCGGATCGGGGATCACATCGGCTCGTTGATGCGGTTCCGGAACCGACTTTGCCTATACCCGTCGTTTTAATTTGATCGTTTGGCCCCAGGGCCAAATGACTGAATTAGCCTGAATTCTCCCGATATTGCCCACCCGTAGGTGGGGGGTATCCAAGCGAGCGGATCTGAAGGTGTATGGGCACCTTAAGCCACCACACAACCCAGCTTACAGGGGAAATTCTATAAGATCAGTTGCAGAGAATAAACAAACTGTTGTGACTAATCTTGTTGCCAATAAATTCCAGCTTCAGTCACAATGACTACAAACCAACTGTGGAACAGTTCTTGACACTATTGTGTAAATGTCAACCAGCTGCATATACAGTACTGCTAATCTATTTTTATTCATTTACATAGCAACAACACATTTCCACAGCACTTTACATTATTCATATCAGTCCCTGCCCCAAAGGAGCTTACAATCTAAGGTCCCCTATCTCATTCACACATGCTATGGGCAATTTAGTCAGAAGGCAATTATCCTGCCTGTATGGTTTTAGAGTGTGGAAGGAAACCCAAGCAGATACAGGGAGAATGGAGATTTAACTCAGGACCCCAGTGTGTTTCCTTCAAAAGCTCTAATACAGGTATAGGACCCGTTATCCAGAATGCTCAAGACCAAGGGATCTTTCCGTAATTTGGATCTCTGTATCCAAATTTCTAAAAAATCAACAAAACATTAATTAAGTCCAATAGGGCTGTTCTGCCCCAATAAGGGGTAATTATATCTTAGTTGGGATCAAGTACAGGTACTGTTTTATTATTACAGAGAAAAGGGAATCATTTAACCATTAAATAAACCCAATAGGGCTGTTCTGCCCCAATAAGGGGTAATTATATCTTAGTTGGGATCAAGTACAGGTACTGTTTTATTATTACAGAGAAAAGGGAATCATTTAACCATGAAATAAACCCAATAGGGCTGTTCTGCCCCCAATAAGGGGTAATTATATCTTAGTTGGGATCAAGTACAGGTACTGTTTTATTATTACAGAGAAAGGGGAATCATTTAACCATGAAATAAACCCAATAGGGCTGTTCTGCCCCAATAAGGGGTAATTATATCTTAGTTGGGATCAAGTACAGGTACTGTTTTATTATTACAGAGAAAAGGGAATCATTTAACCATTAAATAAACCCAATAGGGCTGTTCTGCCCCAATAAGGGGTAATTATATCTTAGTTGGGATCAAGTACAGGTACTGTTTTATTATTACAGAGAAAAAGGAAATCATTTTTAAAAATTAGAATTATTTGCTTATAATGGAGTCTATGGGAGATGGCCTTTCCATAATTCCGGATTTCCCGATAAGGGGTCCCATACCTGTAACGTCTTCAGGAAACTCATATCCAAAGTAATTTTTTGACATTTGAGGATATTAAAGGTCACATTAAGCCACATTATCACTATAGTAAAATCCTACATTACATACCTGGAAATAATACAGTGAATACAGTACCTGGAAATGTTTTCCAAGGAAACATTATATATTAAGGGCCATTACACATTAATGCCAGTTCATTTCTAAGTGAGGAAGATGGAAAACTGAGCACCGTATGGGGACAGATGCATTACGCAGTTAATTTGCCTTTTTCATGTGTGAACTTTCCTTGATCCTTTTGGTTGTTTGAGTTTTGTGCAGATGGAGCAGCCTTTATCCCAAGCAAATTCAACTTATCTTGAGCCATCTTAATCTATCCAACACCCTGGAATACAGCTGAGTAAATGGTTCTAGAGATAATTATCTCTAAATGGCAATCTGGATGGCATTTATCTATGTATGTATATATGTATGTATAGAAAATTGTGTTTTTTAGCTACATGTAGTAAAAGTCAGTAGAACCTAGAATTATTATTTTACCTATAGAGATGTACAATACGTCAGACGGTAATAGAAATATACTATACAGAGAATAATTCTAATGCTGTTAAACTCTAATGTAGCTCATTGTGTTATTGTAATTACTGATACGATAAATACATTAAATTCACCAGGAATGCATATACAGTAATGGGACCCGTTATCCAGAATGTTCGGGACCAAGGGTATTCTGGATAAGGGGTCTTTCTGTAATTTGGATCTCCATACCTTAAGTCTGCTAAAAAATCAATAAAACATTAATTAAACCCAATAGGATTGTTTTGCATCCAATTAGGATTAATTATATCTTAGTTGGGATCAAGTACAGGTACTGTTTTATTATTACAGAGAAAAGGGAATCATTTAACCATTAAATAAACCCAATAGGGCTGTTCTGCCCCAATAAGGGGTAATTATATCTTAGTTGGGATCAAGTACAGGTACTGTTTTATTATTACAGAGAAAAGGGAATCATTTAACCATGAAATAAACCCAATAGGGCTGTTCTGCCCCAATAAGGGGTAATTATATCTTAGTTGGGATCAAGTACAGGTACTGTTTTATTATTACAGAGAAAAGGGAATCATTTAACCATTAAATAAACCCAATAGGGCTGTTCTGCCCCCAATAAGGGGTAATTATATCTTAGTTGGGATCAAGTACAGGTACTGTTTTATTATTACAGAGAAAAGGGAATCATTTAACCATTAAATAAACCCAATAGGGCTGTTCTGCCCCAATAAGGGGTAATTATATCTTAGTTGGGATCAAGTACAGGTACTGTTTTATTATAACAGAGAAAAGGGAATCATTTAACCATTAAATAAACCCAATAGGGCTGTTCTGCCCCCAATAAGGGGTAATTACATCTTAGTTGGGATCAAGTACAGGTACTGTTTTATTATTACAGAGAAAAGGGAATCATTTAACCATGAAATAAACCCAATAGGGCTGTTCTGCCCCCAATAAGGGGTAATTATATCTTAGTTGGGATCAAGTACAGGTACTGTTTTATTATTACAGAGAAAAGGGAATCATTTAACCATGAAATAAACCCAATAGGGCTGTTCTGCCCCAATAAGGGGTAATTATATCTTAGTTGGGATCAAGTACAGGTACTGTTTTATTATTACAGAGAAAAGGGAATCATTTAACCATTAAATAAACCCAATAGGGCTGTTCTGCCCCCAATTAGGATTAATTATATCTTAGTTATCTTGTTTCTTTGGTTTCTACCTTGGTCTAAGCCCATTATATTTTAAGTAACTGATAAACTCTGGTCCATTCTTTTTCATTTATAGTGAGATGTCACCACTTAAATCAGAGGACATACATTTCATAGAAATCTTTTAGTAGACTAAAATTATGGAATTCTTTTTTAAGGAAGGCTATGTTGGTCTCCATTAGGGATGCACCGAATCCCGGATTCAGGCCGAATCCAGGCTGTATTTGGGAGAAGGTTCCATTCCCCACAGGGGCCGTCAGACCTTCTGTACGTTTTGCAGCCGAGATCACAGAATATTTTGTACTGACATTATTCCCACGGGAGCAGGGAATGTAATTAAACAAATCTATTTGTTCAAACCCTAAAGGTGAACTGCAAAGCATAGGGTTAAACAGCTAATATCTTAAAAGCGTATGGAAGGGGGGGAAAGGCACATTTTTAGATGGATCGCTGACACTTATAACCTGAATCATTGATTTTTCTTTCACTCCATTTAAAGCGTTGACATGTGTATTCTCAGTGCAATATACATCCATGTGCCCAACCAATGGGACCCAGGGAAAAGCAAAGAGACAATTAAGAAGCAAGTTTGTCAAAACAAAATTATGTACATGTGATAGGAAGTATTGTATGTGACAGGAAGTATTATATGTGACAGGAAGTATTGTATGTGACAGGAAGTATTATATGTGACAGGAAGTATTGTATGTGACAGGAAGTATTGTATGTGACAGGAAATATTATATGTGACAGGAAGTATTATATGTGACAGGAAGTATTGTATGTGACAGGAAGTATTATATGTGACAGGAAGTATTGTATGTGACAGGAAATATTATATGTGACAGGAAGTATTATATGTGACAGGAAGTATTGTATGTGACAGGAAATATTATATGTGACAGGAAGTATTATATGTGACAGGAAGTATTGTATGTGACAGGAAATATTATATGTGACAGGAAGTATTATATGTGACAGGAAGTATTGTATGTGACAGGAAGTATTATATGTGACAGGAAGTATTGTATGTGACAGGAAATATTATATGTGACAGGAAGTATTATATGTGACAGGAAGTATTGTATGTGACAGGAAATATTATATGTGACAGGAAGTATTATATGTGACAGGAAGTATTGTATGTGACAGGTAGTATTATATGTGACAGGAAGTATTATATGTGACAGGAAATATTATATGTGACAGGAAGTATTGTATGTGACAGGAAATATTATATGTGACAGGAAGTATTATATGTGACAGGAAGTATTGTATGTGACAGGAAATATTATATGTGACAGGAAGTATTATATATGACAGGAAATATTATATGTGACAGGAAGTATTATATGTGACAGGAAGTATTATATATGACAGGAAATATTATATGTGACAGGAAGTATTATATGTGACAGGAAGTATTATATATGACAGGAAATATTATATGTGACAGGAAGTATTATATGTGACAGGAAGTATTATATATGACAGGAAATATTATATGTGACAGGAAGTATTATATGTGACAGGAAGTATTGTATGTGACAGGAAATATTATATGTGACAGGACGTTTTATATGTGACAGGAAAATTGTATGTTACGGGAAGCATTGTATTTGACAGGAAGTATTATATGTGACAGGAAGTACTGTATGTGACAGGAAGTATTATATGTGACAGGAAGTATTATATGTGACAGGAAGTATTGTATGTGACAGGAAATATTATATGTGACAGGAAGTATTATATGTGACAGGAAGTATTGTATGTGACAGGAAATACTATATGTGACAGGAAGTATTATATGTGACAGGAAGTATTGTATGTGACAGGAAGTATTATATGTGACAGGAAGTATTATATGTGACAGGAAATATTATATGTGACAGGAAGTATTATATGTGACAGGAAGTATTGTATGTGACAGGAAGTATTATATATGACAGGAAATATTATATGTGACAGGAAGTATTATATGTGACAGGAAGTATTGTATGTGACAGGAAATATTATATGTGACAGGACGTTTTATATATGACAGGAAAATTGTATGTTACGGGAAGTATTGTATTTGACAGGAAGTATTATATGTGACAGGAAGTACTGTATGTGACAGGAAGTATTATATGTGACAGGAAGTATTGTATGTGACAGGAAGTATTATATGTGACAGGAAGTACTGTATGTGACAGGAAGTATTATATGTGGAAGTATTAGATGTGACAGAATCTGGGCTTTTTTTAAGGATTTGGTTTTGGACAGATCCGCGGCCCCGGCCGAACCGGATCCTGATTAGCATAAATTAGCATATGCTAATTAGCATTTGGAAAAGGGTGAAATTGTCAGGTGAAAATAATTTTCCGACGTGCGATAGGCGATTTTTAACCCCTTCTGGTCCTCACTGACTTCAGAGTCAGTTTGGAGGTTCGGCCGAACCCAAGAAAGTGGTTTCGGTGCATCCCTACATTATAGTAATAATAATAATAAAGGGCAGACACGCTCGTCAGATCTTATCTTTACTGCTAGAAGCGTCACCTTTGCATAATTAAAAAGAAACCGCTAAAAATACCCCAATTCCCCCGGTTTAACTGCCCATCAATGCCCATCGATCGGCCATTACCTGATTGTTGAAGCCGGGGGCAGCCAATAGGAATCAGACTAATACTGTGCCGGCCTTCACTGGGAAGCCAGGAATCCAACAGAGAATACGACGCCCATTGCAACGGCCCATAATAATCCCTTATTACCTTGAAGCATCAGGTTAAAGTTCTGAAAGACTGAACGTGACCCGCGAGTTCCCTCCCGGAGCGGGAATATAATGTGACAGCTAATAAAGCTGATTGGGCAGACGGGCTCTCATTCCCTATATTTGCTGTTCCGCTACTTAACTTTCCTTGTGTCATTAATGGAAGTATCTCCTCTCAGGGCGACACTCGGGGACAAGCTTTTTATTTTTTTTCTGTTCTGTTTGTATTGACTTAAACAGACAGTTCCGTACAATAGGGATCGGGGGAATCTGTACATTGGGTATAAATAAGGGCAGCGCTTAGCAAATGGCGGCAGATAGAATGATACTAATAGGGATACTTAAGGCAACATTGTTGACAGAATAAATATTGTTTATTATAAATGATAAGACAATCACGATTCCCTTTATCAGAGATGCATATTGGGTCATTACTAGGGATGAGCGAATCTGTCCCGTTTTGCTTTTCCGAAAAATTCACAAAACGGCAAAAATGTTGCATATCTAAAAAAATTGTCGCCCGCGGTTATTCTTTCGTCGCCCACAGCTATTATTTAGTCGCGCGGCTATTATTTTGTCGCCCATGACTATTATTTTTCCGCTGCAAATTTTTTCATCCATTTCTCTAAACAATCCGCCAATGGCAAAACGCAGAAATTCGCCACGAATCCATGCCTGGCGAAACATTTCAACCATTACTACTCATTACTAGTGATGAGCAAATTTTTTCGGCAGGCATGGATCCGCAGCAAATTTCCACATTTGGCTATTGGCGAATTGTTTCGCAAAACTTCTCAGAAAATTTACAGTGGAAAAATTTGCTTCGCGTAAAAAATTTTTGTTGAGTGTCAGATTGGGTGCGGACGCGTCAAAAAAGGGCACGGTTGCGTCAAAAAGCGCAGGTGACAAAAAAAAAAAAAGCTGCGGGTGACCAAAAAAGACTATGGGGACAAAAAACTTGCGCTACAAATGCGTTTCGCCACCTGGGGAAGGGCTGTCCGGGGCAAAACCTCCTGCCTGGTTTTCCATTATTAGGAAAACCGTGCAGGACTCACTGCAATTGATGTGAGGATCAGCCAATCGCTATGTCATAGCACCGTCCAGTGATGTCACTGCCCCACCTATTTCCTGCCCCTGTAATGCCATGGCCCTGCCTCTTTCCCACCCTCGTGACATTGTGGCCCCGCCTCTTCCCATCCCCTGCCCGGTGACAACCCTATATCCAGGGTCGGACAGGCCCAGATTTGTGGCAAGGTCACAAAGGCCCAGGCCTAGGGCGGCACAAATATAGGGGTGTCATACCACCCCACCGCACCGATATTTAGTCCCATACGGAGCAATGGCGACCTCTCCCCACTGAGTTTAAATGTCCCCTTGTGAGTGCTTATGAGGGGGTGGGGGTTGGTGTTAGCGAAGGGGGGTGGCCATGGGGTGTGAAGGGGAGTGGCCATGGGGTGTGAAGGGGGGTGGCCATGGGGTGTGAAGGGGGGTGGCCATGGGGTGTGAAGGGGGGTGGCCATGGGGCACAAAGGGGGTGGCCATGGGGTACGAAGGGGGGTGGCCATGGGGCGCCAAGGGGGGTGGCCATGGGGCGCGAAGGGGGGTGGCCTCGGGGCATTCGGATAAGAAACCCGGCACTGGGGTTGGACTGGGGGGTGCAGGGCCCACCGGGGTTGCTGCCTCAGGGGTCCCTGCACCCCCACCACGGCCTTCACAACCCCATGACCCATCTGATCCCCTCCCCCGAGCGAGTGTAATTTAAACTTACCTTCAGTGCAGTGGCGGAGGGAAAATGGTGGCTCGGGGGGAATGGCCAGCTGGGATCAAGTCAGGGCCAGCTGGACCTACCAGGGCAAACGCCCCTGGGAAAAAAACCCAGTCCGACCCTGCTGATATCTCCAGTTGCATCTACTGTATCCGCCGGATTGTAGAATGTACTAAGTTCATAAAACCCCTTCCCATCCGTCACTATATTTAATATCTCTAACAAACAGACTGCTTATTTGACTTTTTCTTTTTCCCGCTGGAAGTTGCATTTGCTCGGCGACACCGCATACGTTAACTTGTCTAATAAACACGATGAAAGGAGACATGTTTTATAGCAGCGGCACGGTGCAATGTTAAGAGAATAGCAATTGATAAATATGCAAGTTGAAACTTGTAATAAACAAAATGATTGAGGTGCATATCATAATGAACCGTGTACTTCAAATGTGACAGCCAACTGCAAAGCCGCATCGCCGCGGCGCCGGGGTGAATTATCCGAGATGGAATTCTCTCCAGGACAATTTTCTTGCCTCAAATTAGCAGGTAATACACCGGATCAGCTTGTCAGTCTGGTTTATTGTGTTCGCACCCAGATTGATTCAAAGGGCTGCAGAGGATAAACATTTTCATAACATTCCACTACTGACGGGTAAAGGTAAAATATTCAGCCGCTACCGGGTCTGTTTAGCGCTTAGAGAGCTTCAGAGGCAGTTGGTAAAAGTCGGAAAAGTGCGTGACGTAAACTGGATTGGGGTGATATAAAATTGCTTCATTTAATTTCATTGAAGCAACACTGTCACGGGAAAACATGTTTGCTACAAAACCCATCAGTTAATAGAGCTTCTCCAGCAGAATCCTGCATTGTAATCTGTTTTTCCCATGGGGCTAGCCATATTCTTCATTTCCCAGGGTGCCACAGCCATGTGACCTGTGCTCTGATAAACTTCACTCACACTTTACTGCTGCGCTGCAAGTTGGAGTGATATCCCCCCCCTCACCCCCAGCAGCCGATCAGCAGAACAATGGGAAGGGGGCAAGATAGCAGCTCCCAGTAGGTATCAGAATAGCACTCAATAGTAAGAAATCCAAGTCCGGCTTGGGACTCCTCCAGTTACATGGGAGTAGGAGAAACAATAGGTTAGCTGAAAGCAGTTCTAATGTGTAGCGCTGGCTCCTTCTGAAAGCTCAGGCACAATGCACCCAAAATGGATTACAGTCAATTGGGGAATGTAATCAAATTCAGAAACGGAAAAAAAGCTAACTAATAAGAATAAAAGTTTGCATTTCTCAGTGTAATATTTTTCATTAGACTGTTATTGCCCTGTGAAGGTTAATAGCTCATTGCGAATGTTCAAGAGGGGCTTGACGATGGCATAATTGTTCCTGTGAAAACAGCAACTTTTTCATTAAGAAGTTTTATTACATATACTGCTGTCTTATGGAAGGCAAAGGGGTAGCAAAAGGTATATTACATTTGCGCAAGGGCAAAATTCTTGGTAATGTGAATATTTACTTGGACTGCTAATAGTGATGAGCGAATATGTCCCGTTTCACCCAAAAATTCACAAAACGACAAGAAAATTCACGAAACAGCGAAAAATCTGCGAAATGCGTTTGTCGTGCAACTTTTTTGTCGCCCACGTCTTTTTTTTTGTCACCCACATTTATTTTTGTTATAAGCGTCTTTTTTTGATGTGACTGCACCCAATTTAATTGCATCCTTTTTGGACACACAACAAAGTTTTCCGCGCCGATTTTTCACCTAAGTTTCACAATACAGTTGGCGAAATGCGTTAATTCGATGCGAATCCATGCCTGCCGAAAAAAAATCTGCTGATCGCTAACATTTTTGCAACTATCGACCTATATTATGATCCCCCAATTGGGCATTTTTTTCAGGGGGGGGGGTTGCACAAAATGCATTGAAGTCAATGTGCATTTTTTGCAGTGTTTTTATGGCACAATGTTGCCAAAATTTTGCAAAAACATTTGCCGAAATCCTGAATTTCGCAGCCCATCCATGGCAGCTGAATCGACAGAGACCTCCTCTTGAATCGTAGTTTAAAAAGTCTCTCAAAAATAAATTCTTGCCATATCTTCCTTATTCCTGTATAAAAATGCATCGGCCTTCAATTGGAGATCAGTGAATCTGGGCAAAAACTGCCCCTCGGTGAGAGGGGATGAAAGAAAATTTATCTTATTGCCACGGTAGCCTCCGGCCTCTTGTTTCCTAGTAATTTATGAGGGTGGGTAAAAGCCAGGCAAGTAAACAGAAAAACATTCGTACAGTCGGTACCGTTTGACAAAATTTGGATGGAATTCGCTTTACGAGAGAATAAAATATAAAATAATGTTTTGCGCAATGTTCAGATTTACTGATGTGTGAAACACGATTCTGTCGCTGGCCCGTGTAATGCTTGGACAGACCCAGAGGCATTCGGATCAGCCGCAAACAAGTTCTAAACTCACTCTGCCTTCACTTAATACACAGTTTCCAAAAAGGATAAAATGTCGAAATGGACGTGATGTTCTTCCAGTGAAATTTAAAGAGACACTGACACCAGAATATAAAACTTTTTACATCTCTCATAACAATGCTCAACAATGCATAACAATGCTCAAGAAAGGGGTGAGAGGAGGGCTGGGCTTATATAGGGCAGGGTCAGTCCTGATTGGCTGAGCCAAACCCACCAATAGGGCTGCAGAAACAAAACATACACAGGTAAAAGAACAAGAGGGAGAAAGAACAGAAGATAGAAAGGAAGATGAGCACTTAGCGGCTGCTCTCCTGGGCTATTGGTTAGTCAGAGTGACCAGAAAGTCCCTGGTTCAAGACCCAGCATCCCCTTACAGTATGTTTCTATACATAGTTGAAGCAATTAATTCTATGACCGTGGTCTTTGGACTTTGGGTTGACCCAGTATCTCAGTAGCCATCATTGTGATAATAACATTTGTAGATCCCCAGTTGTGAAACAACCTGAAACTTGAAGATGGCAGTATGGCACAAATGGCCCAACAGGACTTACTATGACGGACACCTTCCAACACGGAAGCCTCTTATCCACAAAAACTGCTAATTGGGAATTCTATTTTGGAGTATGTCCTTATTTCAGAGGATGATCAGGGTTTCAGTCTAACGTATCTGGGGTACTGTATGTTTCACAGGGTTAAGCGCTTATTGCCCTTTTTTTCCTCTGTTTATCTGGCTGTACCTTTAGTGGCGGTTAACCTTTACATTTACGTTTAATATAGAATGTCCTATTTCTAGAAACTTTGAAATTGGTTTTCATTGTTTTAAGTTTTTGAATTATTTGCTTTCCAACTTTCAAATGGAGGGGTCACTGACCCCGGCAACCAAAAATATAATTATTATATTATATTTATATACTATTTATTATTATAAATAGTATTGTTACTTTATATTACTTATCTTTCTACTCATATGCCACATATGCCCAGGGTGCCACAGCCATGTGACCTGTGCTCTGATAAACTTCAGGCACACTTTACTGCTGCGCTGCAAGTTGGAGTGATATCCCCCCCCCCCCCTCACCCCCAGCAGCCGATCAGCAGAACAATGGGAAGGGAGCAAGATAGCAGCTCCCAGTAGGTATCAGAATAGCACTCAATAGTAAGAAATCCAAGTCCGACTTGGGACTCCCCCAGTTACATGGGAGTAGGAGAAACAATAGGTTAGCTGAAAGCAGTTCTAATGTGTAGCGCCGGCTCCTTCTGAAAGCTCAGACTCAGGCACACTTTACTGCTGCGCTGCAAGTTGGAGTGATATCCCCCCCCATCACCCCCAGCAGCCGATCAGCAGAACAATGGGAAGGGAGCAAGATAGCAGCTCCCAGTAGCTATCAGAATAGCACTCAATAGTAAGAAATCCAAGTCCGGCTTGGGACTCCTCCAGTTACATGGGAGTAGGAGAAACAATAGGTTAGCTGAAAGCAGTTCTAATGTGTAGCGCCGGCTAACTGAAAAAAGCACAAAAAATAACAAATGAAAACCAATGTCTATGTCATACTCAGAGTTAATTCAAAGGTGAACTTCCCCTTTAATATGGAATACAATCAATAGTGATGAGCGAATCTGTTCCGTTTCTCTTCGCCGAAAAATTCGCGAATCTTTGAAAAGATCCGCGAAACGGCGAAAAATTCGCTAAACGGCGAAAATGTCGTGCGACAAAAAAAATTGTCGCCCGCGGCTATTATTTTGTCGCGCGGCTATTGTTTCGTCTCCCACGGCTATTGTTTTGTCGCGCGGCTATTATTTCGTCGCGCGCTGCTCTTGTTTCGTCGCCCGCGGCTCTTGTTTCGTCGCGCGGCTCTTGTTTCGTCGCCCGCGGCTATTGTTTCGTCGCGCGGCTCTTGTTTCGTCGCGCGGCTTTTGTTTCGTCACCCGCGGCTATTATTTTGTCGCGCGCTATTGTTTCGTCGCCCGCGGCTATTATTTTGTCGCCCGCGACTATTCTTTTTTGACGCCAGCGACAATTTTTGGACGTGCGGCGAATTTTTCCGCGGCGAAATTTTTTATCCGTTTCGCGAAACAATCCGCCAATGGCGAAACGCGGAAATTCGCCGCGAATCCATGCCTGGCGAAACTTTTCGCCCATCACTAACAATCAACCGGTGGGCAATTAAAGCTGTAGAACTACCACAAGGCCTAATAGAATCAAGGTGGTTATTGCGTATGAATTAAATTCTCTTTTTCATAAAACAGTGTTGGTAAATCCACGTTGCTAATTGTAATTAGCGGGTCCCATAATTAATACATCATCTTTTTTCCCGTCTTTATACCTTGTGCCACGATAAAATGAGCTTACACAGAGCCACTGGCTTATCCAGGTCTGGAGCCCAGGGGATAATTAGGTCAAAGGCAGAAAGTAATGGCAAATTTAATGGGGATTGGAACCATGTTCAGTGTTGTATAATGTGTGAAATGAAGGTGGGGAGCCCGGGTTATAAAGCCTCGCGTTTAACCCTTTACCTGTACAAAACGTACTGCTCAGAAACTGAATGTGCGGCAGAATAACGGCTCTGTGTCTGCCCTTGCAAGGAGGCAAATGACATTGAGAGGGGCACAGTCACAGCCACAGCAATCATGTACTGTATATACCCCATGTATAAATGGTGGGTCCAAATTACCCTAGCAACCAGGCAGTGGTTCAGATGAGAAACTGAATATGTAAAGGGCTGGGACGGAATAGAAAGATAAGTACAGGTATAGGACCCATTATTATAGTAATTATATCTTAGTTGGGATCAAGTACAGGTACTGTTTTATTATTACAGAGAAAAAGGGAATCATTTAACCATTAAATAAACCCAATAGGGCTGTTCTGCCCCCAATAAGGGGTAATTATATCTTAGTTGGGATCAAGTACAGGTACTGTTTTATTATTACAGAGAAAAGGGAATCATTTAACCATTAAATAAACCCAATAGGGCTGTTCTGCCCCCAATAAGGGGTAATTATATCTTAGTTGGGATCAAGTACAGGTACTGTTTTATTATTACAGAGAAAAGGGAATCATTTAACCATTAAATAAACCCAATAGGGCTGTTCTGCCCCAATAAGGGGTAATTATATCTTAGTTGGGATCAAGTACAGGTACTGTTTTATTATTACAGAGAAAAGGTTATCATTTAACCATGAAATAAACCCAATAGGGCTGTTCTGCCCCAATAAGGGGTAATTATATCTTAGTTGGGATCAAGTACAGGTACTGTTTTATTATTACAGAGAAAAGGTTATCATTTAACCATTAAATAAACCCAATAGGGCTGTTCTGCCCCCAATAAGGGGTAATTATATCTTAGTTGGGATCAAGTACAGGTACTGTTTTATTATTACAGAGAAAAGGGAATCATTTAACCATGAAATAAACCCAATAGGGCTGTTCTGCCCCAATAAGGGGTAATTATATCTTAGTTGGGATCAAGTACAGGTACTGTTTTATTATTACAGAGAAAAGGGAATCATTTAACCATTAAATAAACCCAATAGGGCTGTTCTGCCCCAATAAGGGGTAATTATATCTTAGTTGGGATCAAGTACAGGTACTGTTTTATTATTACAGAGAAAAAGGGAATCATTTAACCATTAAATAAACCCAATAGGGCTGTTCTGCCCCCAATAAGGGGTAATTATATCTTAGTTGGGATCAAGTACAGGTACTGTTTTATTATTACAGAGAAAAGGGAATCATTTAACCATTAAATAAACCCAATAGGGCTGTTCTGCCCCCAATAAGGGGTAATTATATCTTAGTTGGGATCAAGTACAGGTACTGTTTTATTATTACAGAGAAAAGGGAATCATTTAACCATTAAATAAACCCAATAGGGCTGTTCTGCCCCAATAAGGGGTAATTATATCTTAGTTGGGATCAAGTACAGGTACTGTTTTATTATTACAGAGAAAAGGTTATCATTTAACCATGAAATAAACCCAATAGGGCTGTTCTGCCCCAATAAGGGGTAATTATATCTTAGTTGGGATCAAGTACAGGTACTGTTTTATTATTACAGAGAAAAGGTTATCATTTAACCATTAAATAAACCCAATAGGGCTGTTCTGCCCCCAATAAGGGGTAATTATATCTTAGTTGGGATCAAGTACAGGTACTGTTTTATTATTACAGAGAAAAGGGAATCATTTAACCATTAAATAAACCCAATAGGGCTGTTCTGCCCCAATAAGGGGTAATTATATCTTAGTTGGGATCAAGTACAGGTACTGTTTTATTATTACAGAGAAAAGGGAATCATTTAACCATGAAATAAACCCAATAGGGCTGTTCTGCCCCAATAAGGGGTAATTATATCTTAGTTGGGATCAAGTACAGGTACTGTTTTATTATTACAGAGAAAAGGGAATCATTTCAAAAATGTGAATTATTTGATTAAAATGGAGTCTATGGGAGATGGCCTTTCCGTAATTCATAACTTTCTGGATAATGGTTTTCCGGATAAGAGGTCAGATACCTATAATAAAAATCAACAATGACAATAAAACTGTAGCCTCAAAGACTAACAGTGAAGTATTGACATGCAATGTTTATCGCTAGACATGGATTCACAGTGAAATCCCACATTTTGCCACTGGCGGATTTTTTCATGAAATATAATATATATATATTTAATATATAATATTCCCTCACTCAGGCAGCCCTGGCTCCGTATTAATGTCTATTTGCAGGGGATAAGGGAGACGACACTAATTGCTACGTGTGCGGCAGATATAGATGCGCGGGCGCCTATCTTTGAACACTGCAAATTGATAAATTACAGGCCGCATCAATTATCCGCGTCTAATGCCCCACATACTATTCATAATCACCGGCATCCATCGCGGTTAGAGACGCGTCGCTGCCCATTCGCCATTACATTCATTTAGGTTTCCCTGGCTGCATCATCATTAGCAAAAAGTCATATATCAGCAATGGGGCTGGGGAGAGAAAGGGAGGGGTCCCTAGTGGGATGGGGGGGTAAAGTGTGAACCCCAACATTGCACTCTCTATCTCTTGTTGAACTAAAGCTTCCATCTTTGATGTAGAGAGTAATATTCTGAGACAATTTGCAATTGGTCTTCATTTTTTATTATTTGTAGTTTTTTAATTATTTCAGTTTTTGTTTAGCAGCTCTACAGATTGGAATTTCAACAGCTATTTGGTTGCTAGGGTCCAAGTTACCTTAGCAACCAGGGAGTTGTTTGGAGGAGAGACTGGTATATGAATAGGAGAGGGGCTGAATAGAAAAGAAAGTTGCAAAAAAGTAACAATAAAACTGGAGCCTCACAGAGCAATAGGTTTTGGCTTCCGGGGTCAGTGACCCCCATTTGAAAGCTGCAAAGAATTAGAAGAAGAAGGCAAATAATTTGAAAACTATAACAAATAAATAATGAAGACCAATTGAAAAGTTACTTAGAATTGGCCATTCTATAACATACTAAAAGTTACGGCCCCTTTTATTGAAATGTATAGAAAAAATGAAAGCAATTCAATGAGCTGTCCCTAAAGGAACTGCCCCATGTGGGCACAGAGTTTGCGCCTGATATTGGGGGGGCTACATGTTTGATAATGGGGCCCAAGCTTCACCTTTAACAAAAGAGCATCTGATAGGTGGGATTATGGGCACGAATGGTTCACCTTTTAGTACCAATTCTAAGCGACTTTTCAATTGGTCATCATTATGTATTTGTTATAGTTTTTTAATTATTTGCCTTCTTCTTTCAAAATCTTTTCAGTTTTCAAATGGGGGTCACTGACCCCGGCAGCCAAAACCTATTGCTCTGTGAGGCTCCAGTTTTATTGTTATTGTTAGTTTTTGTAACTTTTCAGCCCCTCTCCTATTCATATACCAGTCTCTCACCCAAACCACTCCCTGGTTGCTAAGGTAATTTGAACCCTAGCAACCAAATAGCTGCTGAAACTCCAAACTGCAGAGCTGCTGAACTGAAAATGAAATAACTAAAAAAACTACCAATAATAAAAAATGAAGACCAATTGCAAATTGTCTCAGAATATCGTTCTCTACATCATACTGAAAATTAACCCTTATTTGCCCATATTTTACATTTGGCTAAATTTTGGCAAATTGGGCCCCCTACATATTGCCCCCATAGGGCCTCCATTACAGACATTGCCTTTACATTGTCTAGGATTTTTTTTTTCCCAACAATAACATTGTTCATAATAGATGGCGCTCGCTGAAGGCTAAATGGTGAATATGTGCCGGGGAATGTTGATAGACACCTCTGCTCCTTGCGAGATTCCTCCCCAGCTGTGATCTTTACCAAACCGGCGGCGCTGATAGACAGGAGGGCCTCCCCGGTGGCCAAAATTATTAAAATCACCCCGGCGCCGGCGCGGAAGGCAATTTCCTCTTTGACACGCAGGCCGAGCCGCCTCCTGTGCCGCAATAACGCTGCATTCTCATAAACCCAAAGGGGGAGAAGAAAATCTGTCTTTCTGCCTGTGTTTGACATTTGTGTAGTGCGAGTAGGAAACATGATTTATTCCTATTTCTGCTGATATGATGGAGCTACATATCTATGTGTGTATCTATGGGGTTTGGTATATTGTATAGTATGGGGGCAGGACAGTCCTATTGGGTTAATTTCATGGTTAAATGATTCCCTTTTCTCTGTAATAATAAAACAGTACCTGTACTTGATCCCAACTAAGATATAATTACCCCTTATTGGGGCAGAACAGCCCTATTGGGTTTATTTCATGGTTAAATGATTCCCTTTTCTCTGTAATAATAAAACAGTACCTGTACTTGATCCCAACTAAGATATAATTACCCCTTATTGGGGGCAGAACAGCCCTATTGGGTTTATTTCATGGTTAAATGATTCCCTTTTCTCTGTAATAATAAAACAGTACCTGTACTTGATCCCAACTAAGATATAATTACCCCTTATTGGGGGCAGAACAGCCCTATTGGGTTTATTTCATGGTTAAATGATTCCCTTTTCTCTGTAATAATAAAACAGTACCTGTACTTGATCTCAACTAAGATATAATTACCCCTTATTGGGGGCAGAACAGCCCTATTGGGTTTATTTCATGGTTAAATGATTCCCTTTTCTCTGTAATAATAAAACAGTACCTGTACTTGATCCCAACTAAGATATAATTACCCCTTATTGGGGGCAGAACAGCCCTATTGGGTTTATTTAATGGTTAAATGATTCCCTTTTCTCTGTAATAATAAAACAGTACCTGTACTTGATCCCAACTAAGATATAATTACCCCTTATTGGGGCAGAACAGCCCTATTGGGTTTATTTAATGGTTAAATGATTCCCTTTTCTCTGTAATAATAAAACAGTACCTGTACTTGATCCCAACTAAGATATAATTACCCCTTATTGGGGGCAGAACAGCCCTATTGGGTTTATTTCATGGTTAATATTTTTTAGTACAATTAAAGTATGGAGATCCAAATAAAGGAAAGACCCTTTATCTGGATGACCCATGAGGTCCCATACCTGTATAGAGATAATACAGTACGGAAGCAGTACAGTATAGAGACATTTCAATATGGAGGTAATACACTATAGGGACACTGCATTATGGGGACTGTACAATATACATGCTAGGCCCCATCAGCCAATGAATGGGCAGAGTTCTGCCTTTTACTCCCACACTACTTCCTGTTACAGTTAGAGCTGCATCACTTCCTGTCAGCTGATCTCTGAGGGAGCACACAGCCCATGACTAAATGGCGGCTCAAGGGAAAAGATGTAAAAGGGCAATATTTACTGATATATATATTCCAGTTTGGGGAGATTCTTTAATAGGTCCCTTAATATGATATAAACTGTCTGTTGGTTACGTATTCATTCTGGGGGTGTAGTTTCCCTTTAAAGTGATGTGTAATTGCAATCGCTATTAGTTCCCCCCTCTACTTTCCCTGACATTCTATTGCAGCATGACATCCATACCCTATTCCCACAATGCACTGCATGTTCTATGATCCAGAGTGAATAACAAGTGGGCAAGGCATTGTGGGAACTGGAGTCATTACAAATTTATTACATTTACAAATAATGTTTCTATCTTTGAAATGGATGAGAATTCCATTTGCTTTTAGGCGAAGGTGGGAGCTGCCATATATACATAGGTGGGCACTACCATCTTTGTTTCCCTTTATAGAAGGGCAAGTCCATGGCTGTCTCCCCATGCAGTACAGGCAGCGGCAGGCTGACGATTGCAGAAAGTTCACTGGTGTCACCCGTCGGCGGCGGGACGAGGAAACGCTCTGACAGCTCCCATTCTCTCTCTCCCGTATCGTTTCCAAGTCGTGTTCCTCAACCACAAATTATTTAGACTGCCAATCAAACTGACGGGGAACATGGCTCCTGGGTAAAGGGGAAGCCGACAGCAGTGCATTAATCTGGTAGTTCCCTGCTTTAAAGGGGAAATAGTCAGCCATATACCATTGTATGCTTAGGGCATTCATTTGCCTTTATTCCAATGTATATATGAACCAAAATAATATTCTCTCCCCTATACAGTTTATTACAGGCACTGTTTTATTATTACAGAGAAAAGGGAATCATTTAACCATTAAATAAACCCAATAGGGCTGTTCTGCCCCAATAAGGGGTAATTATATCTTAGTTGGGATCAAGTACAGGTACTGTTTTATTATTACAGAGAAAAGGGAATCATTTAACCATGAAATAAACCCAATAGGGCTGTTCTGCCCCAATAAGGGGTAATTATATCTTAGTTGGGATCAAGTACAGTTACTGTTTTATTATTACAGAGAAAAGGGAATCATTTAACCATGAAATAAACCCAATAGGGCTGTTCTGCCCCAATAAGGGGTAATTATATCTTAGTTGGGATCAAGTACAGGTACTGTTTTATTATTACAGAGAAAAGGGAATCATTTAACCATGAAATAAACCCAATAGGGCTGTTCTGCCCCAATAAGGGGTAATTATATCTTAGTTGGGATCAAGTACAGGTACTGTTTTATTATTACAGAGAAAAGGGAATCATTTAACCATTAAATAAACCCAATAGGGCTGTTCTGCCCCCAATAAGGGGTAATTATATCTTAGTTGGGATCAAGTACAGGTACTGTTTTATTATTACAGAGAAAAGGGAATCATTTAACCATTAAATAAACCCAATAGGGCTGTTCTGCCCCAATAAGGGGTAATTATATCTTAGTTGGGATCAAGTACAGGTACTGTTTTATTATTACAGAGAAAAGGGAATCATTTAACCATGAAATAAACCCAATAGGGCTGTTCTGCCCCAATAAGGGGTAATTATATCTTAGTTGGGATCAAGTACAGGTACTGTTTTATTATTACAGAGAAAAATGAAATCCTTTTTAAAAATTAGAATTATTTGCTTATAATGGAGTCTATGGGTGATGGCCTTTCCGTAATTTGGAACTTTCTGGATAAAGAGTTTCTGGATAATAGATCCCATACGTGTAATTGATGATGTCCTATTCTGTGCAGATATTCGGGGAATTATTTTGCTAGTTCACCCCCAGTACTGCGGTTAGAATGCATTTAGCTCCCCCCCCAGCTGCAGCCCCCTTTCCGCCGCTGATAATATAATTATGCAAAAGAGGTAGAATTGCAATGCCGGCCTCTGACAAGGTATTAATTTAGATTTTGCTCATTACACACCGCCGTAGGCATAGTTTTTTTCCCATTTCATTACCTGATAAATCCAAGGGGCAGGATGGAAGTAAAGCTTAAGTTTTATGCTCCACCAGGTGTCGGGGGAGGGGGGGAGCAGAGCAGCGAGGGGCCACAGCCACTATCTGGGCTATACCCCCAAACAATGTAGGTCTCTATAAAAATATATTGTATAAACAGCTCATATGTAAAACCCTGCTTCATCTAAATAAACCATTTTCATATAAATATACTTGTTTAGCAGTATGTGCCGTTGGGTAATCCTAAATAGGAAACTGCCATTTTAGGTACTAAGGGCCGCCCCCTGGGATCATAGGAGTCACAGTGCACACAAACAAGCCAAGGCACACATACATGCTAGGCCCCATCAGCCAATGAATGGGCAGAGTTCTGCCTTTTGCTCCCACACTACTTCCTGTTACAGTTAGAGCTGCATCACTTCCTGTCAGCTGATCTCTGAGGGAGCACACAGCCCATCACTAAATGGCGGCTCAAGGGAAAGGATGTAAAAGGGCAATATTTACTGATATATATATTCCAGTTTGGGGAGATTCTTTAATAGGCCACTTAACATAATATAAACTGTCTGTTGGTTACGTATTCATTCTGGGGGTGCAGTTTTCCTATAAGGTGCAGGTTTTTTAAGATAAATGGAAAAATACAACTCATTTCCCAATGCCCGTAGCTGCTATTTATTTACAGGCATAGCATTGCAGATTATTCCGAGCCTGGAAAATTCTTCTGCTACAAGCAGGGTCGGACAGGGGGTGAAGGGCCCACCGGGGCTCCTGCCATAGGGCTCCCGTTCTAGTTTCTAGATACAGCAGTCATATAAAATAGAATTCTTCTTTCAGTCTGTTCTCTAATCAGGGTTGGACTGGGCTGGTCCTAGTGGGTCCTGCTGGACCAGACCCAATCCCCACTGGATCCGCCCCTGGGGCAGTTTCAGCTTTGCCTAAGCCACCATTGTCTCTTGGGCTTCCCACTCACAGCCTTTCTTTATCTGCTGTACCATTCAGTAGGGCAGCCCCTACTTGTAGCCATGGTCGGACTGGGTGGGCCACGGCTCTATTGGGCCCCGGCAGTCCAGACCCGACCCTTGCCGGCACTCCCCCTGCCCAACCGCTCCTCCCTTGACCCGTTAAATTTATGCGATTGGGGGAGGACGTTGGGTGGGGGGTCCTGCGAGGGGGGTTATGGGGGCCCCTTCGGGGGGGGTCAGGGGTGGGCCCTTCACCCCCCAGTCCGACCCTGCTTGTAGCAGAAGAATTTTCCAGGCTCGGAATAATCTGCAATGCTATGAATGTAAATAAATAGCAGCTACGGGCATTGGGAAATGAGTTGTATTTTCCATTTATCTTAAAAAACAATAAAAAAAAATGTAATACTTTACGGGCAATAATTGACATTTTTTCGCGTTTCTCTTCAAACTCCGGCGCCGGAGAAGCTCCTCTCTCTCTGTCAATAGAATCTTGTCAGCGGCACAGCAGGCGCCCGGAGACAATGTAGCCGAAGGCTCGGCGCGCATTCCAACTCAGTATCCCGAGGCGCTGAGAGGCCGGCGAATCTGCTCCGCTCTGATCTTGGCAGGCCTGCCGCACTCACTTGCCAAGAACCGGGAGGCAGTGGGTCGGGGAGAAGGAAATGCCTCACTCATTAGGAACAATTTGCTTTCACCTGCGCCAGGTAATGAGCCCTGCGCCTACGGTACTGTAGCGACCTGTTACACCCACGCAGCGTACTCTGGGGCTTATTCTGCTGCTTGTAAACATATCATTTTACAGGTGAAATCATTTTTTAATCTAACAAGATTCTACCAAGCACTCACCCCAAATCCCCCCCTAACTGGCCTTCAGGCTGGGCCCCCTTAGCCCATAACAAGGTTACAGATATATAGAAACATTGGGGTAACAGTCACCCAGCTATAGTTCCAGGGGTACCCAGGGCACAAATAAGCACTCACCCCAAATCCCCCCCTAACTGGCCTTCAGGCTGGGCCCCCTTAGCCCATAACAAGGTTACAGATATATAGAAACATTGGGGTAACAGTCACCCTGCTATAGTTCCAGGGGTACCCAGGGCACAAATAAGCACTCACCCCAAATCCCCCCCTAACTGGCCTTCAGGCTGGGCCCCCTTAGCCCATAACAAGGTTACAGATATATAGAAACATTGGGGTAACAGTCACCCCGCTATAGTTCCAGGGGTACCCAGGGCACAAATAAGCCCTCACCCCAAATCCCCCCCTAACTGGCCTTCAGGCTGGGCCCCCTTAGCCCATAACAAGGTTACAGATATATAGAAACATTGGGTAACAGTCACCCTGCTATAGTTCCAGGGGTACCCAGGGCACAAATAAGCACTCACCCCAAATCCCCCCCTAACTGGCCTTCAGGCTGGGCCCCCTTAGCCCATAACAAGGTTACAGATATATAGAAACATTGGGGTAACAGTCACCCTGCTATAGTTCCAGGGGTACCCAGGGCACAAATAAGCACTCACCCCAAATCCCCCCCTAACTGGCCTTCAGGCTGGGCCCCCTTAGCCCATAACAAGGTTACAGATAAATAGAAACATTGGGGTAACAGTCACCCCGCTAAAGTTCCAGGGGTACCCAGGGCACAAATAAGCTATCTGCCCAAATCCCCTCCTAACTGGCCTTCAGGCTGGGCCCCCTTAGCCCATAACAAGGTTACAGATATATAGAAACATTGGGGTAACAGTCACCCTGCTATAGTTCCAGGGGTACCCAGGGCACAAATAAGCACTCACCCCAAATCCCCCCCTAACTGGCCTTCAGGCTGGGCCCCCTTAGCCCATAACAAGGTTACAGATATATAGAAACATTGGGGTAACAGTCACCCCGCTATAGTTCCAGGGGTACCCAGGGCACAAATAAGCACTCACCCCAAATCCCCCCCTAACTGGCCTTCAGGCTGGGCCCCCTTAGCCCATAACAAGGTTACAGATATATAGAAACATTGGGGTAACAGTCACCCCGCTATAGTTCCAGGGGTACCCAGGGCACAAATAAGCACTCACCCCAAATCCCCCCCTAACTGGCCTTCAGGCTGGGCCCCCTTAGCCCATAACAAGGTTACAGATATATAGAAAAATTGGGGTAACAGTGCTGTAGTACCAGGGGTATCAACCATAGAAAATAAATAATAGCCCCAAACTGGCCCTGACTATGTTTGACCTTCAGACTCATCAGAGTTGAGAGGAGCCAAAATTTTTACATGAAATGTAAAATGACCCCGAGCCCCAAGGAACAGTTTGGTAGAATGAAAGTCTGGGAATAAACAATGCTCTGCGCTACAGTATGTGGCAGAAGAGCAATGTTCAGTAATGGGACCCAGAGCCTCATCCCCGGCCCTTCCTCCTCCTCCTCGCAGGCGGCCTCGCAGAAATGCAATATGGAGCCACGCTGAGCCCCTTGTGTTTCTCTGTAAAGATTATTTTTCTGTTCCAGATGCTTTTTCCCCTTTCCCAACCCATTTCCAGGGCCCTGCAGTTCAGCGCAGTTCTGCGGAGGAATTCGGAAGCAGCCGGAGTGCGTTTTTTCAGTCTCTGGCTCTTTGGAACTGAGTGTATTATTAATAAAGAGATCACATTGCTGCCGTGCCGCCCCTTCCTACAGCCTCACGCTCCAAGATTCTCATTGTAATTGCACATAAAATTCATAATGGGATTATAAAAACGCTGCCATTTGATTAAAGGCCAACTGAGCTGGCATCCATATTAACTTTAAATACCGGGGCCGCATGAAGCCACATGTTATTCTGCTTGGGAGACATTGCTTCTCTCGGAAGTGCGTTTCTCCAGGTGTCAGTTAGACTGAGCTCCAGCTAGACCAAGTGCCAGTTAGACTAAGCGTCAGTTAGACCGAGCACCAGTTAGACCAAGGGCTAGTTAGACTGAGCACCAGTTAAACCAAGCACCAGTTAGACCAAGGGCTAGTTAGACCGAGCACCAGTTAGACCAAGCACCAGTTAGACCAAACACCAGTTAGACCATGGGCTAGTTAGACTGAGCACCAGTTAAACCAAGCACCAGTTAGACCAAGGGCTAGTTAGACCGAGCACCAGTTAGACCAAGCACCAGTTAGACCAAACACCAGTTAGACCATGGGCTAGTTAGACTGAGCACCAGTTAAACCAAGCACCAGTTAGACCAAGGGCTAGTTAGACTGAGCACCAGTTAGACCAAGCACCAGTTAGACCATGGGCTAGTTAGACTGAGCACCAGTTAGAGCAAGCACCAGTTAGACCATGGGCTAGTTAGACTGAGCACCAGTTAGACCAAGGGCTAGTTAGACTGAGCACCAGTTAGACCATGGGCTAGTTAGACTGAGCACCAGTTAGACCAAGGGCTAGTTAGACTGAGCACCAGTTAGACCAAGCACCAGTTAGACCATGGGCTAGTTAGACTGAGCACCAGTTAAACCAAGCACCAGTTAGACCATGGGCTAGTTAGACTGAGCACCAGTTAGACCAAGCACCAGTTAGACCAAGGGCTAGTTAGACTGAGCACCAGTTAGACCAAGCACCAGTTAGACCAAGGGCTAGTTAGACTGAGCACCAGTTAGACCAAGCACCAGTTAGACCAAGGGCTAGTTAGACTGAGCACCAGTTAGACTAAGCACCAGTTAGACCGAGGGCCAGTTAGACTGAGCACAGTTAGAGCATGCACCAGTTAGACCACGGGCTAGTTAGACGAGCACCAGTTAGACCAAGCACCAGTTAGACCAAACCACAGTTAGACATGGGCTAGTTAGACTGAGCACCAGTTAAACCAAGCACCAGTTAGACCAAGGGCTAGTTAGACCGAGCACCAGTTAGACCAAGCACCAGTTAGACCATGGGCTAGTTAGACTGAGCACCAGTTAAACAAGGGCTAGTTAGACTGAGCACCAGTTAGACCAAGCACCAGTTAGACCAAGGGCTAGTTAGACTGAGCACCAGTTAAAACCAAGCACCAGTTAGACCATGGGCTAGTTAGACTGAGCACCAGTTAGACCAAGCACCAGTTAGACCAAGGGCTAGTTAGACTGAGCACCAGTTAAACCAAGCACCAGTTAGACCATGGGCTAGTTAGACTGAGCACCAGTTAGACCAAGCACCAGTTAGACCAAGGGCTAGTTAGACTGAGCACCAGTTAGACCAAGCACCAGTTAGACCAAGGGCTAGTTAGACTGAGCACCAGTTAGACCAAGCACCAGTTAGACCAAGGGCTAGTTAGACTGAGCACCAGTTAGACCAAGCACCAGTTAGACCAAGGGCTAGTTAGACTGAGCACCAGTTAGACTAAGCACCAGTTAGACCAAGGGCCAGTTAGACTGAGCACCAGTTAGAGCATGCACCAGTTAGACCACGGGCTAGTTAGACCGAGCACCAGTTAGACCAAGCACCAGTTAGACTAAGCGTCAGTTAGACCAAGGGCCAGTTAGACTGAGCACCAGTTAGACCAAGCACCAGTTAGACCAAGGGCTAGTTAGACTGAGCACCAGTTAAACCAAGCACCAGTTAGACCAAGGGCTAGTTAGACCGAGCACCAGTTAGACCAAGCACCAGTTAGACCAAACACCAGTTAGACCATGGGCTAGTTAGACTGAGCACCAGTTAAACCAAGCACCAGTTAGACCAAGGGCTAGTTAGACCGAGCACCAGTTAGACCAAGCACCAGTTAGACCATGGGCTAGTTAGACTGAGCACCAGTTAGACCAAGGGCTAGTTAGACTGAGCACCAGTTAGACCAAGCACCAGTTAGACCATGGGCTAGTTAGACTGAGCACCAGTTAAACCAAGCACCAGTTAGACCATGGGCTAGTTAGACTGAGCACCAGTTAGACCAAGCACCAGTTAGACCAAGGGCTAGTTAGACTGAGCACCAGTTAGACCAAGCACCAGTTAGACCAAGGGCTAGTTAGACTGAGCACCAGTTAGACCAAGCACCAGTTAGACCAAGGGCTAGTTAGACTGAGCACCAGTTAGACCAAGCACCAGTTAGACCAAGGGCTAGTTAGACTGAGCACCAGTTATACTAAGCACCAGTTAGACCAAGGGCTAGTTAGACTGAGCACCAGTTAGACCAAGGGCTAGTAAGACTGAGCACCAGTTAGACCAAGCACCAGTTAGACCATGGGCTAGTTAGACTGAGCACCAGTTAGACCAAGCACCAGTTAGACCAAGGGCTAGTTAGACTGAGCACCAGTTAGACCAAGCACCAGTTAGACCAAGGGCTAGTTAGACTGAGCACCAGTTAGACCAAGCACCAGTTAAACCAAGGGCTAGTTAGACTGAGCACCAGTTAAACCAAGCACCAGTTAGACCAAGGGCTAGTTAGACTGAGCACCAGTTAGACTAAGCACCAGTTAGACCAAGGGCTTGTTAGACTGAGCACCAGTTAGACCAAGGGCTAGTAAGACTGAGCACCAGTTAGACCAAGCACCAGTTAGACCAAGGGCTAGTAAGACTGAGCACCAGTTAGACCAAGCACCAGTTAGACCATGGGCTAGTTAGACTGAGCACCAGTTAGACCAAGCACCAGTTAGACCAAGGGCTAGTTAGACTGAGCACCAGTTAGACCAAGCACCAGTTAGACCAAGGGCTAGTTAGACCAAGCACCAGTTAGACCAAGGGCTAGTTAGACTGAGCACCAGTTAGACCAAGCACCAGTTAGACCAAGGGCTAGTTAGACTAAGCACCAGTTAGACCAAGGGCTAGTTAGACTGAGCACCAGTTAGACCAAGGGCTAGTTAGACTGAGCACCAGTTAGACCAAGGGCTAGTTAGACTGAGCACCAGTTAGACCAAGGGCTAGTTAGACTGAGCACCAGTTAGACTAAGCACCAGTTAGACCAAGGGCTAGTTAGACTGAGCACCAGTTAGACTAAGCACCAGTTAGACCAAGGGCTAGTTAGACTGAGCACCAGTTAGACCAAGCA
The DNA here is from genome assembly GCF_000004195.4 of Xenopus tropicalis. Classification (NCBI taxonomy): domain Eukaryota; kingdom Metazoa; phylum Chordata; class Amphibia; order Anura; family Pipidae; genus Xenopus; species Xenopus tropicalis. The sequence goes on along the minus strand of NC_030677.2, from coordinate 11,133,140 downwards.
CCAGTTAGACCAAGGGCTAGTAAGACTGAGCACCATTTAGACTAAGTGCCAGTTAGACCAAGGGCCAATTCTTAGCAAGACACTCACACAGACATTGTGGGTGGAAGTTGGATTCTTCTGCTCCTGAACATGGGTGTTTGAAAAAATTGTCCTACTTCTAATCTGACACTAATTGCCATGACAACTGAGGTGTTTTCTTTCTATTCACCTTAAATGACTGCAGCATTTTATATTTTCTATAGAGTGAAAATGCCCCTTTACCTGGCCTGACTGGGCACAGCTTAGACATGTTTCGTCATGTTCATTAACTATGCATATATAGGGTTTTTAAGGGGATGTTTGCCTTTACGTTAACTTTTGGTATGATGTAGATAGTGCTATTCTGATACAATTTGCAACTGGTCTTCATTTTTTTTATTATTTGAGGTTTTTGGTGGTGTGTAGGCGCCATCTCAGTGCCTTGTGCCTGAGTCTGAGCTTTCAGCCAGCGCTACCCATTAGAACTGCTTTCAGCTAACCTATTGTTTCTACTACTCCCATGTAACTGGAGGAGTCCCAAGCCGGACTTGGATTTCTTACTATTGAGTGCTATTCTGATACCTACTGGGAGCTGCTATCTTGCTCCCTTCCCATTGTTCTGCTGATCAGCTGCTGGGGGTGAGGGGGGGGGATATCACTCCAACTTGCAGCGCAGCAGTAAAGTGTGCCTGAGTCTGAGCTTTCAGCCAGCGCTACACATTAGAACTGCTTTCAGCTAACCTATTGTTTCTCCTACTCCCATGTAACTGGAGGAGTCCCAAGCCGGACTTGGATTTCTTACTATTGAGTGCTATTCTGATACCTACTGGGAGCTGCTATCTTGCTCCCTTCCCATTGTTCTGCTGATCGGCTGCTGGGGGTGAGGGGGGGGATATCACTCCAGCTTGCAGCGCAGCAGTAAAGTGTGCCTGAGTCTGAGCTTTCAGCCAGCGCTACACATTAGAACTGCTTTCAGCTAACCTATTGTTTCTCCTATTCCCATGTAACTGGAGGAGTCCCAAGCCGGACTTGGATTTCTTACTATTGAGTGCTATTCTGATACCTACTGGGAGCTGCTATCTTGCTCCCTTCCCATTGTTCTGCTGATTGGCTGCTGGAGGTGAGGGGGGAGGGATATCACTCCAACATGCAGCACAGCAGTAAAGTGTGAGTGAAGTTTATCAGAGCACAGGTCACATGGCTGTAGCACCCTTGGAAATGAAGACTGTGGCTAGCCCCATGGGAAATTTCAAAATTAAATATAAAAAGTTAAATATAAAAGTTAAAGGAACACTCATGGATATTTCATTGGTTGATATATCAGACGTTTCCATTTCAGACTCTCGGAGACGGGGGTTGCCCGCTTCGGCTCACATAGGAGTGGGAAATATATATTGTGTTTAGGTCTCACAAATAATAGAGCCTCCCGCTGTTAATGATTTGTTTGTGCCGCGCCGGCCTATGGCGCTCAGTATGCTGCCTGACATGATATTAGGCACTTTGTAGGGACGCGCATAGCTTTGATTTGCAGTTTAACTGACAACAGTCTGTGGGAGGGCTCACAGGGCGTCATAGCAACGGCACTAACGCGGCTTCGATCTCTTACAGATAAATATGTGATTGTGTATGAATTTGTGTGCAGCAGTACGTGCTTCACATCCATTTGCCCTTATTAGCCATCACGCTTACCTTACGGGACTTTTTCTATTTGGCTTCTCCATTGCAGGGTGACATGAGTGCAGCTGGCAGTTATTTTATTGCCTCCTCCCAGCAGTGCTGAGCCAGCGATCCGGCCTCCATGCTTATCTCTGGCCCCCCCCCCCGGAATGTAAATGGATACTGTCATCACATTCATAGAATTGTCTTAAAAAAAAACAAAAAACACTATTTAAGTAATAGAATCGACTTTACAAAAAATTACTATTTAATTCGTAGAATTGTCTTTAAAAAAAATCCTATTTTATTCATAGAATTGACTTTAAAAAAAATCCTATTTTATTGATAGAATTGACTTTAAAAAAAAATCCTGTTTTATTCATAGAATTGTCTTTAAAAAAAATCCTATTTAATTCATAGAATTGACTTTAAAAAAAAATCCTATTTAATTCATAGAATTATATTTTAAAAAAATACTATTTTATTCATAGAATTGACTTTATAAAAAAAAATCCTATTTAATTCATAGAATTGTCTTTAAAAAAAAATCCCATTTAATTCATAAAATTGTCTTTTTAAAAAAAAATCCTATTTAATTCATAGAATTGACTTTATAAAATAAAAATCCTATTTAATTCATAGAATGGTCTTTAAAAAAAAATCCCATTTAATTCATAAAATTGTCTTTTTAAAAAAAAATCCTATTTAATTCATAGAATTATATTTAAAAAAAATACTATTTTATTCATAGAATTGACTTTAAAAAATATCCTATTTAATTCATAGAATTGTTTTTGAAAGAAAATCCTATTTAATAAAAAAAATCCTATTTAATTCATAGAATTGTCTTTAAAAAAAAATCCCTTTTAATTCATAGAATTGTTTTTTAAAAAAAAAATCCTATTTAATTCATATAATTGACTTTAAAAAAAAATCCTATCAAGTTCTAAGAATCATTTGAATGAAAATGTGTAACAACGAACTGTAGTCTAATTCAACCAAATTTATACATTTTTTTTTCTTTTGTCATCAGCACGATTCTCAGGAACTTTGCGGATATTATACATTATGTCTTCATTGTTTAATGTTTTATTTGTATTTGTCTAATGGCATAAAGAAATTAGTTTCCCATTTTTCTTCTTAATTATATCAAAGTTCTGCCTAGCAACCAGCTCCCTATTGGCTGGTGTGGGCCATGGCTGGCTGCTAAAACAAAAAGTTCACAGCTGCATTCACCCTAAGCGAATTTCTGTTGTGCAAAAGTCTCAATGGCCACACCCCAATAATACGTAGAAAAAAGAAGAAATAGAGACTGCACTCAAGCAAATTTTGGCTTTAGAGATTACCCCATTTATTATGCCAGTGTTCCACGATAAAAATCAACATTTCGGGGGGGCATGGAGACCATGATGGCTTTGACTTTAGAAGGAGTTGGCTTCGTTTTGGTGGTTTTAGGGGGATGGGTTTATATGATGCTGCTTTCCCCTCCAGCACACCTCTCTGAAATAGGGTTTATATGCCTTTTAAAGCAGTGGTAGGGTCTGCAGCTTCATCTTGCTCACCCTCCCCATTCTGCTCATTTGTTCTTATTTACTTTACGTCAATATTTAATGTATCTGAATTGTGTGTCCCTTTCTCCTTTTTTTACAGCTTTATTCGGTGGTCTTTGGGGGGCATTGGCTAGGTCGTATGTAGGTGGAGCCAAAATTTGATGAATTAGGAAAAGTGATGAGCGAATCTGTCTTGTTTCGCTTCGCCAAAAGATTCGCAAAACGGCGAAAGCTATTCTTTTGTCGCGAGGCTATTCTTTTGTTGTCCGCAGCTATTCCTTTGTCGCCCGCAGCTATTCTTTTATCGCTCGCAGTTATTCTTTTGTCACCTGCGGCTATTCTTTTGTCGCCCGTGGCTATTCTTTTGACACCCGCGACTATTTTTTTGACGCCCGCGACTATTCTTTTGACGCCCGCAGCTATTCTTTTGTCGCGAGGCTATTCTTTTGTCGTCCACGGCTATTCTTTTGTCGCCCACGGCTATTCTTTTGTCGCGAGGCTATTCTTTTGTTGCACGGCTATTCTTTTGTCGCTCGCGGCTATTCTTTTGTCGCAAGGCTATTCTTTTGACGCCCGCAGCTATTCTTTTGTCGCGAGGCTATTCTTTTGTCGTCCACGGCTATTCTTTTGTCGCCCACGGCTATTCTTTTGTCGCGAGGCTATTCTTTTGTTGCACGGCTATTCTTTTGTCGCTCGCGGCTATTCTTTTGTCGCAAGGCTATTCTTTTGTCGCCCACAGCTATTCTTTTGTCGCCCGCGGCTATTCTTTTGTCACCCGCGACTATTATTTTTGGACACGGGCGACAATTTTTGGACGTGCAGCGAATTTTTCCGCAAATCCATGCCTGGCGAAACATTTTGCCCATCACTAATTATGAACTTAATGAATTATTTTTATGAATTTATAGCTATACTTACAGCCTGCTATAGGGTTGCCTTGTACCCACCAACTGTAAAATGTTATCTGGCACAAAGCATGGAATTCAGCCCTGTCCGTGCCGCAAGTTGGAAGTGAAAGAACCCTCAGGGACACCAACATCAAAATAAAACTGTTTTGGAGATGAAGGAAAATATAATCCGGAAAATAAATATTTCTTCAGTAAGGGATGTTTAGTAAAAAATATATTTTCAAAGAAGTCTGTTTGTTGGGGGAGATCTGCTCGGCGTAATTTGGTGTTAAGCACTCGCTTTTTTATTCCTACTTACAGAAATACTCTCTTAATGGCACTCAGAAAAAAGTTATGCTTCTGCCTTCTTTTCATCTTTCATTTCAAGAAAAAAAAAAAAAAACGGGCAAAGAGAAGTCTTTAGCAGCTGGAGATCAAGCTATGAATACATTAATGCTCCCGCTAAAATGATTTTTTCCAGCGGCGCGCTCTCGCTAACATTTACTGGGGAAAACATTTTTTCATATCTAAAAGACTCTTCCATCGGTAATGGACTGAGAGTGGATAGTAACGAACACAGTTTTCCGCATTCATATTTGAGTGACACAAAAGACTGGTAATAAATTGTTTTTAAATAAAGATGAACTTGGTTTTTGTTTTTGGTTTGAAACTTTTTACTATCCGGATCAAAAATTCAAAATGTAATTTGCTGGCATTCCACTTCCCAGACCTTGGCCATCTGAAGGACTGAAGCTAAAGAGGTCACTATGAAATCTTGTCAAAAAAAAGTTGCGGTTGTGTCAAATTGGGCACAGTCGCGTCAAAATAGGCAAGGGTGACAAAAAAAAAAAGACTAGGGGACAACATAAAAAAGACACGGGCGACAAAAAGTCACATGACAAATGCGTTTCACTGATTTTTCTCCGATTTGCTCATCACTAGTCAGTACATTTGTCCCAACTCCTATTCCAAATATCAGAGACAAGGAACCCTGTAGCCAAGGAACCCAATCAGCAAAACGCGTTTATCATGTGACTTTTTGTCTCCTGAGTCTTTTTTTATGTCGCTCTCATCTTTTTTTGGTCACCCTTGCCTATCCTGACACGACTGCGCCCAATTTGACAAAACCGCAACTTTTTTTTAAAGAATTTTGCTGAATTTTGCTGTGCTGAGCGAAACTGTCCCGTTTCGCTTCGTTTAAAAGTTTGCAAAACTACAAGAAAATTCACGAAACAGAGAAAAATCTGTGAAACGTGTTTGTCGTGCAACTTTTTTGTCACCCGTGTCTTTTTTGACGCAACCGTGCCCATGTCAAAAACTTTTTATGCAACCAGGACTTTTTTATTGTTGCGTAACAATTTTTTTCATGCCGAAATTTCTCGGAAGTTTTGCAAAACAATATGCCAATAGCAAATTGTGGACATCAGCTGCCAATCCATGCCTGATGAAAAAATGTGCTCATCACTATCAGATTGGTGGTAAATGCAGCACACACAAAAAAAAATAAGATAAAAAGCTGCATTACTTGCCAACATGGCAATGGAGTTAAGCAAGGGGTGCCTGGGAGACATTCCCAGAAAGCTATTAAAAGTAATACTGCTGTTTTCTTGTACTGTAAACAGATAGTGCCCAGGCTGGAATCGAACCTAAGACACCAGCACCACTGAAGCACAGGTTCAAATACCCATGTAGACATATCCTTATCAGCTGGAAAAAAGTCTTCCTTTACAAATTCATAATTCAGGTAACATAAATAAATATTGAGATAAACCGTCTCACTGTAAATCCTATAAAGTTAAGCCGGGCTCATTTGTTGCATTGCCTTTATTTCAGCTGCATAGCAGTTTTTGCTGTCAGAGTATTTTTGGCTGATAATTATAGGATCATGATTGGATGGAAATTGGCACAGGTTTTACTCTGTACTGATTTAAAGTTAGAGCGGTGATTGAACGCCATGAGTGTGTTTCATTTCTCGGAGTTTGGCTTTGTCCAGTGCTGGAACTGTTGATGTTTCAAGAACTTGGCTTCGGTTCATAGAGATTATTTCCTGACTAATACCTCGTTTTGCTTTGTGTCACGGCAGAACCCACGCCGAGCCGCAAACACCCTGCTTGTATTAACATCAATAAACGGCTGATTAAAGAGCGGTGTAAAGTTATTAAAATGGATTTCTTTAGAAAAGGGAATTGAGCAGCGACATAAAGGGCCGGTTTTAGCGGCAGGGCATAGAGAACGTTTGTTCCGGCCTCGGATAGTCGTCGCGGGTGCCTTGAATTGGGTAAAAATACATAAGAATACAGATTTACTTTGGGGAAACTATTTATCCGTATCGGCCATTGTGGAAACTATAACTTCATGCTGTTTCATGATCTTAACTTGAACATGTCTACGTTTTATTCTTCTACTGAGTCCAGTGATGGCCCTCGCTCTGTTTGTAGAAAAATTAATGAAGACAATATTTATCCCAATATGCTCCAAAGCAGAGTTCTGCTCCCCACACTCTTTAATTGTGCCGGCCCAGTCCATCTCTTTCCCTGAGGAGTAGTAAATTAATTGAGTCAGGGAAGTCAAGTACATGGAATAATATAATAAAGGTATGGGACCCATTATCCAGAATGCTCAGGACCTGGGGTTTTCCAGAAAAGGGGTCTTTCCATAATTTGGATCTCCTACCTTAAGTCTGACAAAAAAATTATTTAAACAGTAAATAAACCAAATAAGATGGTTTTGGCTCTAATAATGATTAATTATGTCTTCATTGGGATGGAGTACAAGGTACTGTTTTATTATTACACTGAAAAGGGAATCATTTAACCATGAAATAAACCCAATAGGGCTGTTCTGCCCCAATAAGGGGTAATTATATCTTAGTTGGGATCAAGTACAGGTACTGTTTTATTATTACAGAGAAAAGGGAATCATTTAACCATTAAATAAACCCAATAGGGCTGTTCTGCCCCAATAAGGGGTAATTATATCTTAGTTGGGATCAAGTACAGGTACTGTTTTATTATTACAGAGAAAAGGGAATCATTTAACCATGAAATAAACCCAATAGGGCTGTTCTGCCCCAATAAGGGGTAATTATATCTTAGTTGGGATCAAGTACAGGTACTGTTTTATTATTACAGAGAAAAGGGAATCATTTAACCATTAAATAAACCCAATAGGACTGTTCTGCCCCCAATAAGGGGTAATAATATCTTAGTTGGGATCAAGTACAGGTACTGTTTTATTATTACAGAGAAAAGGGAATCATTTAACCATGAAATAAACCCAATAGGGCTGTTCTGCCCCAATAAGGGGTAATTATATCTTAGTTGGGATCAAGTACAGGTACTGTTTTATTATTACAGAGAAAAGGGAATCATTTAACCATTAAATAAACCCAATAGAACTGTTCTGCCCCCAATAAGGGGTAATTATATCTTAGTTGGGATCAAGTACAGGTACTGTTTTATTATTACAGAGAAAAGGGAATCATTTAACCATTAAATAAACCCAATAGGGCTGTTCTGCCCCAATAAGGGGTAATTATATCTTAGTTGGGATCAAGTACAGGTACTGTTTTATTATTACAGAGAAAAGGAAAACCATTTTTAAAAATGTGAATTATTTGATTAAAATGGAGTTTATGGGAGATGGCCTTTCTGTAATTTGAAACTTTCTGGATAATGGGTTTCTGGATAATGGATCCCATACCTGTATATAATAAATGAGCCCTTATGGATTACAAATTACAGTTTGAACCTTTCATCAGGGTTTCTCCTTAAGAACATGTTCCATGTACAAAGTAGTCAAGTGTTTGGGGAGGGAGGAGGTCGATGCCCCAACAAGATATAGAATATAACTTACTAGCCCGTAGGGCTCTTGCACTTTTGCAATGAGAGTTCAGAAATAAAGGAACCTGAATAGACAGTGAGGAAAATATCAAAACTGTCTTCTATGACATCATGTTTACGTATGTTGTCATTTGCTGACTTCATATGTAAAAGTCACGTGACGCACATCACGTGCGTCATTTATTTATTTATTTTGGAAAATGCTGTGCGGTCATTAATTACCTTTCTAATTGTCTGGGCACTCTATTAACAAGATTAATGGTCAATATCCTCTTACACTGTATTTACTGTACTTTTCTGATCACTAAGCAGTTTTACTTGGCTGCATTTTAGATTAGTAGGTTGTTTAAGGTTAAGTCAATGGCAACACTTTGCATTCCGTAGTGCAAATAACAGAATTATTTCCTTTTTCTCTGTAATAATAAAACAGTTGAACTTGATCCCAACTAAGATATAATTACCCCTTATTGGGGGCAGAACAGCCCTATTGGGTTTATTTAATGGTTAAATGATTCCCTTTTCTCTGTAATAATAAAACAGTACCTGTACTTGATCCCAACTAAGATATAATTACCCCTTATTGGGGGCAGAACAGCCCTATTGGGTTTATTTCATGGTTAAATGATTCCCTTTTCTCTGTAATAATAAAACAGTACCTGTACTTGATCCCAACTAAGATATAATTACCCCTTATTGGGGCAGAACAGCCCTATTGGGTTTATTTCATGGTTAAATGATTCCCTTTTCTCTGTAATAATAAAACAGTACCTGTACTTGATCCCAACTAAGATATAATTACCCCTTATTGGGGGCAGAACAGCCCTATTGGGTTTATTTCATGGTTAAATGATTCCCTTTTCTCTGTAATAATAAAACAGTACCTGTACTTGATCCCAACTAAGATATAATTACCCCTTATTGGGGGCAGAACAGTTTTGCATTTTTCAACAAATGGAGCATTGGAAAAACCCCAAAAACCTCTAATATCACGAAGCAAAAGAGGATTTTCCGGTTGGAAACAGGATCGGCTTCCCATTGACTTCTACATGACCTCGACAGCTTTCGGTTGGGCTTTTATCTCTAGGGAATTTTTCTCTTCCACAAATTGAATGTCACCCAAGTGTTGCTGTTATACGAATCATATCCGTGAATAATAAAATCCACAAATCTCTCTATGAAAAAAATGACCAAACGCCTTGCCGTGAATCAGATCCCAGTGGTATTTTTGGAATGAGTCTGAATTTCCCGTCGTCTGCGCTGATGTCGGCCTGTAATGGATTTATCTTGCCTAGTTATAGAAATATTTAGAGACGCCACTTACAGATGGGGCCCTGGCGCTGCCAGATGATTTCCCATGATACCCAGAGTTAGGCTGTAAGAAAAAGGTGAATTCCTAGGGGTTAATCTGATTCCGATGGATGGAGATAATATGGACTCTTTGTGCTTCTTCTCCCAAAAGAGTTCAACACATTTGAAGCCGTTTAATCATGAAATGCAGCCTGTATCTGCAGAATCATCCGGAATAGTCCATGGTTCAGCTTTCTAGAAGCGGTGATTTGTGGGCGCAGCTACAATGGGGCATCGGAACAAGCAATTTTTTTTTTTCTAACGGCGGATTTGTGACTTTTTAATGCAGATTGGCAATTGATCTAGTGACTCATATCTCCTTCAGCGCTGATTTGTTTAATATATGAGCAGATCCGTGTGATTAGCATGTCACGGCCATTGATCAGCATGAATCAAAGCCCAGCACATTTCCTCATCACTATTGACAATTTATATGGGTTTCATCCTGTGATGTATGGGGGAATGACCTGTGTTCATACAAGTTCAGCCTTAGCCATGGAAAGTATTCTCTGCACTGCTAGTTCTGGCTACACGTACCACTGAAACAGCTAAACATTTCCCCTTCAACCATGATGCTGGTTCCCACAATGCCTTGGGCAGTTTGTTGACTCTTCATGGCATCTTGGATGCAAAGGGGGTGATTTATCAACATTCGGGTTTGATTTTTTTGTCTTTATTTGAGTTTTTTGTGCTAACAAAACTCAAATTTGAGATATGTTTCGAAAACTTGAATGTCTGATATTTATTAAGTACAAAAAACCTGAAAACTCGTACTGTATGTTGACTTTTCATGGCATCTTGGACGCAAAGGGGGTGATTTAATAGCATTCGGGTTTGATTTTTTGTCTTTAGTTGAGTTTTTTGTGCTTTCAAAACTCGAATTTGAGATATGATTTGAAAAGTCGACTGTCTGATATTTATTAAGTGCAAAAAGCCTGAAAACTCGAATGTTGACTCTTCATGGCATCTTGGATGCAACAAGGTGATTTATCAATGGTCGGGTTTGATTTTTTTCTCTTAATTTGAGTTTTTTGTGCTTCCAAAACTCAAGTTTGAGATATCATTTGAAAACTCGACTGTCTCATTTTAATTTAGTGCAAAAAAACCCTGAAAACTTGAGTGTAAAAATGAATATTAAGTGCAAAAAACCTGAAAACACGAATGTTGACTCTTCATGGCATCTTGGACTCAAAAGGGGGGGATTTATCAACATTCGGGTTTGATTTTTTAGTCTTTATTTGAGTTTTTTTGTGCTTCCAAAACTCGAATTCAAGATATGATTTGAAAACTCAAATGTCTGATATTTATTAAGTGCAAAAAACCTGAAAACTTGAATGTTGACTCTTCATGGCATCTTGGACACAAAGGGAGTGATTTATCAACGGTCAGGTTTTTGGGCTTCCAAAACTCGAATTTGAGATATGATTTGAAAACTCGACTGTCTGATATTTATTAAGTGCATAAAAACTGAAAACTTGAATGTTGACTCTTCATGGCATCTTGGATGCAAAGGGGGTGATTTAATCATTGAGTTTCTTTCTTAATTTGAGTTTTTTTGTGCTTCCAAAACTCGAATTTGAGATATGATTTGAAAACTAGAATGTCTGATATTAATTAAGTGGAAAAAAAAGGAAAACTCGAATGTTGACTCTTCATGGCATCTTGGACGCAAAGGGGGTGATTTATCAACATTCGGGTTTGAATTTTTTGTCTTTATTTCAGTTTTTTGTGCTTACAAAATCAAATTCGAGATATGATTCGAAAACTCGACTGTCTGATATGTATTAAGTGCAAAAAACCTGAAAACTTGAATGTTGACTCTTCATGGCATCTTGAACACAAAGGGGGTGATTTCTCAACGGTCGGGTTTGATTTTTTTTCTTAATTTGAGTTTTTTGTGCTTACACAACTCGAATTTGAGATATGATTTGAAAAATAGAATGTCTGATATTAATTTAGTGCAAAGAAACTCAAGAAAATTGATTAATAAGTCATAAATTGTTTTTGTTTTTTTTGTTTTTTACCTAGAATGCAGTGTTTTCCCCCATGATTTGAGTGTAATTAAGGCCACCAGGGTGGAGTTGTGTTTGATTCAGTTGCATCAGATGCATCAAAACATGTGAAATTACAGTAGTGCGTAGATGCAACTGTGATGCAATTGCACTTACAAGTCTGTATGGTGTCATGGTTTGTGCCCATGGTGCATTTCTTTGCAGCACCAGTGGGAATCTGGGAACTACTGCCCCCCCAGAGCCAATAGCTACCCTCGTTATTCATCAGAAAATACTCGTGGGGGTGGTTTTGAATGCAATGATGAGTAAATCTGTCCAGTTTCGCTTTGCCGAAAAATTTGCAAAACTGCAAAAATGAATAAAGACATTGGCCATTTTTTTTCACTACACACTGGGGAGACACAATGCAGCCCTGTACTTACTGGCTAACACTGGCAGGTGTTAAGGGTAGAGTTCTATAGCATGATGAGTCCAGGTGAACCCCTAACTTGCCCATCTAAATGGTGTTCTAGTAGGAGACGGATAAGGGGAAGAAGGGAAGACACCTAAGTGCCTCTCCCCTTCACTGCCTCCAATGAATTAGGCAGTGAAATAGGCAGATGCAGGTTTCGTTGCTCCATTTTGGAGAATAAAGACCTGTGGCCATTCAGCAAAGTGCAGGGTAAGATGCAAGTGTGCAGAAAACATAGTTACATAGGGTTGAAAAAAGACCAGAGTCCATCAAGTTCAACCCTTCCAAGTAAACCCAGAACATGGTGGTTCTCATCTTTCCTGCACACTTTGCACCCTGCCCCGGTCTTGGCAAATGAGCCCTGTAGTCTTAGCTGGAGGGCAACCGAATACTGACAACTTTTTTTAACCTGTGAGCCACATTCAAATGTAAAAAGAGTTGGGGAGCAACACAAGCATGAAAAATGTACCTGGGGTGCCAAATAAGGGCCATGATTGGCTATTTGGTAGCTACTATGTGGACTGGAAGCCTACAGGAGGCTCTGTTTGGCAGAACATCTGGTTTTTATGTCTCCAAAACTTGCCTTCAAAAATAAGCACCACCTTTGAGGCCAAGGAGAGCAACATCCAAGGGGCTGTTGAGCAACATGTTGCACAGACAGACACAGTGTCGGACTGACCCACCAGGATACCAGGAAAACTCCCGGTGGGCCCAGGGGTCAGTGGCCCCTCTACTCTTAACCATTTGGCCTACTTCATGGTCATTTCTGAATGGGAACAAAGAGGAGAAATAGATGGAAGAATAGATGCTAGCATGTAATTAAAAATAATAGGAGAATGAAGAGGTTGGGTGAGGAAAGGAGGAAAAATATTTTGGAGAGTGGGCCTATGGTCTAAGGCAGTGATCCCCAACCAGTGGCTCGTGAGTAACATGCTGCTCCCCAACCCCTTGGATGTTGCTCCGAGTGGCCTCAAAGCAGGTGCTTATTTTTGGATTTCTGGTTAGGAGGAAAGTTTTGATTGCATAAAAACCCAATGTAATTGCCAAACAGAGGCTTCTGTAGGCTTCCGGTCAACATAGGGGCTACCAAATAGCCAATAATAGCGCTCATTGGCACCTCCAGGAACTTTTTTCGTGCTTGTGTTGCTCCCCAACACTTTTTCAATTTGAAGGTGGCTCACGGGTATAAAAGGTTGGGGATCCCTGATCTAAGGTTTACCGGCGGGCCCCTGGGGTCCCAGTCCGACACTGGACAGACATGTCAATTACATTACAAATAACGCTGACACTATTTGACATCTGCAAGGAACGTTTATTGGAAAGCTGCTTACAATCCCATTGTCTTCCATTAGGGAACATTTTAGATTTGGGTTTACATTGCTCTTTAAGCCTACGGCACTGTAATTCAATTGTTTCTATTCCTGTCTCCAGACCCCGAAACCCATCGGTCCTGCGATGGAACATATTCTGCTTCTCCTTCGCCGCTTACGTTAGGAAATCACCGCTTTTCTAGTTAAGGAGAAATTGATGAGACACGATTTAGTGAAGCGTTTGCAAAAGGCTGATAATATTCTTCCCAGGGCACAGCCGTCCACGCCTTACTAGCGTTATTTGCCCGGCTCAGATCGGCCGCACTTGTGGGCGACTGTGAAATGGTTCGGCTCATGTGAGACCGGTAACTGTCAGAGCTTGGGAGCCAGAGGCGATGGTGCCTTGTCTGCTGGGAGGTCCGGGAGGGATCCAATTTAATGCTGTGAGTGCAGATGGTGGGGATGAGGTGTGAATAACTACGGAAAAGCAAATGAAAGGCGCCTGGGTCCTGTGCAGTTCATAATGAATCTCTAACATATTTCCCTGGTTAGATGGGCCTCTCATTCATATGCAGGATGGGATTCAAGTGCGTTCAGTTGATATCAGAACCAAAGCCAAATGTTGCCAATCTGTTCCGAACAGGAGAATGATTAAAATACTTCATTTGTGAATGTGATCTTTACTTTCATATGTCTCTTTTAATCTCTTGCCATCTAAGAACATTTCAGCATTAGCTTAAAGCTCGTTACAGATGGACTTGTTAGGAAGCCATTAAATGAAGGGACATTCTAAATGAGTAAAAATATGTCTTTTTTTGTTGTGCTAGTGGTACAGGTATGGGATCTGTTATCCAGAATGCTTGGAACCAGGGGTTTCCTTTATTTGGATCTCCATACCTTAAGTCTGCTAAAAAAATATTTAATCATGAAATAAACCTAATAGGATTGTTCTGCCCCCAATAAGGGGTAATTATATCTTAGTTGGGATCAAGTACAGGTACTGTTTTATTATTACAGAGAAAAGGGAATCATTTAACCATTAAATAAACCCAATAGGGCTGTTCTGCCCCAATAAGGGGTAATTATATCTTAGTTGGGATCAAGTACAGGTACTGTTTTATTATTACAGAGAAAAGGGAATCATTTAACCATTAAATAAACCCAATAGGGCTGTTCTGCCCCAATAAGGGGTAATTATATCTTAATTGGGATCAAGTACAGGTACTGTTTTATTATTACAGAGAAAATGGAATCATTTAACCATTAAATAAACCCAATAGGGCTGTTCTGCCCCCAATAAGGGGTAATTATATCTTAATTGGGATCAAGTACAGGTACTGTTTTATTATTACAGAGAAAAGGGAATCATTTAACCATTAAATAAACCCAATAGGGCTGTTCTGCCCCAATAAGGGGTAATTATATCTTAGTTGGGATCAAGTACAGGTACTGTTTTATTATTACAGAGAAAAGGGAATCATTTAACCATTAAATAAACCCAATAGGGCTGTTCTGCCCCAATAAGGGGTAATTATATCTTAGTTGGGATCAAGTACAGGTACTGTTTTATTATTACAGAGAAAAGGGAATCATTTAACCATGAAATAAACCCAATAGGGCTGTTCTGCCCCAATAAGGGGTAATTATATCTTAGTTGGGATCAAGTACAGGTACTGTTTTATTATTACAGAGAAAAGGGAATCATTTAACCATGAAATAAACCCAATAGGACTGTTCTGCCCCAATAAGGGGTAATTATATCTTATTTGGGATCAAGTACAGGTACTGTTTTATTATTACACCCATATACGTGTGTTTTTTTTGTTTGATGAAGTTAACCTTCCCTACTGTTCAGGAAGTCCCTGAAGGTATAGCCCTAGAATCAGGCTCTGTATGTTGGAAAGAAGTTGTGAATTGGCCAGAAGTTAAGACGTGGTTCTGTCTCTTTGGACCCCTCTTGCAGGGGGTGGATGGTGCTGAAGGTAGGAGACCTTGGAATGAGAAGCTATGATTAGCTTGAGTGCTATAGCCTACTCTAGGAGGGAGATATAGCATGGTGGATAGATGCACTTATTTATAGACTCATGACCTGCTCATGAATCTGTGAGTGCTTGCTACATTTTTCTGGCATGAATTACCTCCTCAAACTGCAGGTCTAAAGCATGTCCACCTGGACCCCATGTTTCTACTGAGAGCTTTATCCACTATATAGTCATTTGCACATTGTACGAATCCTTGCCCAATAAGGGCAGCAGAAGGCTTAGTACCCTGGGTTTCACCTGCTAACGTACGGACTAGTGTAGAGAAGAGAAAGTAAAGGCTTGTTGGTAAGGGGTACCTTCATAATTCCATCAGAAGAAAGGACTGGGTTATCATATCTTAGGTGGACCATAGTCTCTACTATGCTGTGTTTCTTGCTGTCTTTCACAAATGTATATCAAGTGGAAGGCAGTAAGTGAGGGAACATAGCTAAACACCGAGTTATGGAGAAACTTATGAAGTTATGAAGCCCCTTGTCAGGGCTGTCAGTCCATTGTGACCTTGGGCAAATCCCTTTATGTCATGCGATGCCTCCTCGAAGCCGCGTCACGCTGCACGTGAATGATTCTGCTAACAGCACAATAAAACATGAAGATTAAATCATAAATGTTATATCTAATGTACAATCTTCTCAACACCTGACTCGCCCCTCTCTAATGGGCCTTTATCTATAACAAACGTAGTGTAGTGTAGTGGATGTCGGACTGTCAGGGAAGAGTTGTGGGTGTGCCGATCATGACATTTTGCAACAGAAAAAAGTAGAAGTTTATTCCGCAGCCGGTTTGACAGACACCAGGAACATTCACAGTTACTTTTAAAGGAGAAGGAAAGGTCAAAACTAAGTAAGCTTTATCAGAAAGGTCTATGTAAATACAGCCATAAGCACTCACAGAAACACTGAGTCCTCTATCAAATGAAACACAGGATTTCTTGTCTCCTTTTGTGTAAACATGTTCTTCTGTGTCAGACTTCCTGCTCTCAGAAAAAATCCTTCAGGGAGTCGGCTCAGTTTGCTCCTCCCCCTCCCATGAGAATTTGCTCCCCGTCCCATAAGAATTCGCTCCTCCTCCCAACTCTGTGTAATCTGAGCTACCAGCAGCCAGAGCTGCAGCATGGAAGCTACTGAGACCAAGCTAAAATGGCAGCTGCTATCTTAAACTAACTTAGGGAGATTATAGGGCTGTTTACTCAGGTATGGTAAAGCTTTCTGCAGAATAAATATAGGTGGCACTAAGGTGGCTAATCTATTGTCAGTTAATTGCCAAAATGCCTTTCCTTCTCCTTTATGGCTCACATATAATGTGCCTATGACATTCCCAGGAGCCTGGTTTAGGTGGCTACCAAAGTAAGGATGTTGCCCATTTTCCAATATACAAGTGCCCAATAACCAGTCTGACTCAGAACTTCTCTAGTAGTAACTATTCAACAGGTGCAATCTATTGCTGATATTTTTTAAAGCAAATACCTGATTGGTTACTAGGGGTTACTAGACTTTTTATTACATTACTCCAATATAATCCATAGTATGTTTGAATTGTTAATCAGATACATTAACATGACTTCCATAAGTAAGCTTTTTAAGAAACTTCTGCTACCTTAGTCCAAAAAAAGGACTGCTAGCAACTTATTGGCTCCGCCCACACAGCGCTAATGAGAAAGACTTCCAAGTGGGGATATAAATTAACTGCCTGTCTCTAAGTGAAGACTTTCAGTTAAGTTTAGATATTCCTTGAGGTGTAATTGAGGCAGACAGAAGAGCATCGTTGAGATTCTTGTACAATGCCTCTCTTTAAATGGACCCCCGGGGGGAATTTAATAGGTTAATTGCATTCTGAGCTGCGCTTACAAAGTTTAATCACCGAAAATATTAATTTAGGCGCAAAACTTTTGCAATTAATACAGAAAAATGAAATGGAGTCTATTGATTAAACATACAAACACACACAATAAAACAAGAATTCAAGTCTAATCTAAAAAATGAATAAAAGAGCCTCTTCAGCCAGAGGTATATTAATATCGAGTGATGAGCGAACCTGTCCTGTTTTGGTTCGCCAAAAAATGTGAAACTGCTGAAAAATTAACGCAACAGCGAAAAATTTGTGTAACACATCTACTGAACAACTTTTTTGACAGGATCGCAACTTTTTTCAACCGTGATGTATGCGATGCGACCACAACTTTTTTTTATGCAACCGTGACTTTTTTGATACGACCGCGGACATTTTTTGGCGTGACCGCATCTTTTTCCTGACTCCTCAATTTTTTTCCGAGCTAATAATTTTGCGCAAATATTCCCGAAAAAAAATTGCCAGTGGTGAAATGCAAAAACTGTCAAAAACTTTCTCTCATCACTAACTATACCCCCTTAAGAATCTTTTTGATATTGTGCCGTATTGCCCCATTGAAGAAGGATGGATTCTTGATACAAGATTTATGTATTTTATATATTTTATGTATGTATTTATTTACTTGCATTTATTTATTGAGTTGTGTTTATTTATGTCCGCTCTATAAAGTGACTTCCTGTGAGCTTGCTTTGCACTTCCTGTATTGAGGCTTAAAGTGCTACTGGCATGTTTCCAACCCTCAAATCGACCCCAGTTTAGAGCCATTCCATCCATCCATTTCATGCTGGTTTTGTAGAGGCACAGCCCTTCTATAGGCTGCTGTACAAATGTAGAAAGCCAACTGAAGGAACCCATATCTCCCAGCCAAGCCTGAGCAAGAGAAGTTTGTCCCGTTCTGTTCTAGTATTGCTGGATCTCATTAGAAATAATTGAGCCGTAGCCAACTAATTAAGATACTTTTGTAGCCAAATCATGCCTGTCAAAAAATGTCTCTCATCACTAATTATACCCCCGTAAGAAACTTTTTGATATTGTTCCGCATTGCCCCATTGAAGAAGGATGGATTCTTGATAAACCTGAAATAGATTTATGTATTTTATATATTATATGTATGTATTTATTTACTGGCATTTATTTATTGAGTTGTGTTTTTTTATGTCCGCTCTATAAAGTGACTTCCTGTGAGCTTGTTTTGTACTTCCTGTATTGAGGTTTAAAGTGCTACTGACATGTTTCCAACCCTCAAATCGACCCCAGTTTAGAGCCATTCCGTCCATCCATTTCATGCTGGTTTGGAATTGGCACGGGACATAGGGAGGTTGCAATAACGGTCCCGTTTTCTTTAACCCCCACCCCAGCTTACCCCGCAACACCAAACACAGACTTGCATTTTTCTGGGTGGAAAGGCCGCAGTTTATTTTATTAATAATATCACAGAATTGTAATCAATGTTTAATTTCAATACACTTTACACTAATTACATAAACATAACATTTGGCCGCTGAAGGCTGCATTACCTAACCTTAAATTAACCATAACATTCTTAAACATTTGAAGAACCATTTCAAGCCTGTGACTAGGCCTCCGCAGCGCCGGATTTGTGTTCCGTGCGCCCCTACGCCGCCCCCCCCCTACTTCCCTGAGTGCCCATGCGCGAATGCGTGAAAAACCCGCCCCCCTCCCGCGCGGCAGCGAGTGCGCATGTGCAAACAGTTCAACTACCATACGGAGTAATGAGGAAAGGTCCCCATTGCTCCGTATGGGGGCAAAATTAAAAAATTTTGCTGCCGCCCTAGGCCCGGGCCTTTGTGGCCTTTCCACAAATCCGGGCCTGGGCCTCCGCAACCAAACTTTCCCACCTCCTGTGCCTACTATGCCTGTTTTCCCCCCAAAGCCTAGCCCCCAGGCCTGCCTCTCCTGAAAAACACCTGTACCTTCATCTATTTAGCCCCTTTTCGGCCCCACCATGCCTAAAGCTGTGACTACTCAAACAAATACCCCAAATCCCTCGCTGTCCTCTCCCTTCATCTGCCACGAGGTAGTGATCCCCCTTCTTCCTGCTTCTTTTATTTATGCTGCCTCTCTCTCCTCCCATTTGTTCTTACAGTTCCCATCATCCTACACACTAACTTCCTTTGGGTTGCTATTCACCCCCGTTGTCATGGCCTCGTGCCGCTTTACCTGTTCCAGGCTTGCTCTTCCAGGCTACTGCCCTTCTATAGGCTGCAGTAAAAATGTAGAAAGCCAACTGAAGGAACCCATATCTCCCAACCAAGCCTGAGCAAGAGAAGTTTGTCTGTCCCATTCTGTTCTAGTATTGCTGGATCTTATTAGAAGTAATTTAGCCACAGCCAACTAGTTAAGATACCTAGAAAGAATAATGCATTGTGGGATTTGGAGTCATGGCTTGTCCCTTGGTTTCAAGGAACAAGCACACACTTTCTTTCATTATTAATACATTTACAACCAGGATAAACAAAATTACAGTAGAAATGTGTGTATCGAAGTTCATTTGTCATTAATTTCACCTAGGCTTTTAGTAAACGTTGTCGTTTTTTGAAAACATCCTTCCTAAACTCTAATAATACTTCCAATCATAATTGACCTTCTGGCTAGCCCTAAGGAACATTTAGGACACCATGTAAGTCTTAGCCTAACTGGCCATTAGTCCAGCCCCTCTATCTTCTACTTGAGGTCCCACAAGGATAGTCAACCTTTGACTCTCCATATGTCGCAAAACCTCCACGTATCCATTAATAAGATTAACCCCCTGTAGTTCTGCGGAATCCTGGCCTCCGGGTGATTGTCGAATCTGCCTCCATTTTTCGTTTTCGACAACGACGTCTTTCATGACTTCTTCCATGCCCACCTCTTTGCTCTTCTTTCTTCTTCTTTTTTTTATAAATTAAATATATTTCATGAAAAAAAAAATCATTTGTTAGTGATTTTGGTAACGGAACATTGTCAGTTATTAAAAAGCACATGTTTAGAAGATAAAATCAAGGCAATTTTGGAACCTCGGTTGCTATTATTCTTCCATAAGACATTCTGCTCAGACGTTATTTGTATCCCCAGAGGTAATATATTTTCTGGCTGATCCTATTAGTATGGACTATCTCCAGCTATTTATTATGACTCTGTCGTTCTGCACAAATTTATTCTTTTGCCATCCTCAACTTTGACACATCATCAATATGGGACTAACGTGATTGTGCAACGCCGATCAGAAGTCATGCAATGTCACGCTACACCGCAAATAGAGGGAAAATATGTTATCTCTAATTCTGAAACCAATCTCCTAACCCAGGGCTGCCCAACGGGAGGCCCGCAGGATGAATGGGGCCCTCCAAGGGATTTCTATGGCCCCCAGTCTGCTCCAAGGCTCCATAGACTTCATTGTATGACATCATCATTTTAATTAAATCTGACCCTCAAACATTTTTGTTTGCAGGTATGTATAGGTATAGGCTTATCATTAGGTGAGGTCGCCAAGCGAGCAAATCTTCTCCCGATATCCCCACCTACGGGTGGGCGATATCGGGCAAATTTAGGCTAATTCAGTAATCAAATTATAACGACGGTAATGGGCGCAGTCGGTTTGGGGACCGCATCAACGAGCTGATGCAGTCCCCGAGAAGCCTTCTCTTTTTTGTTTCATATGGATTAAATAAACTATATATTTTTTACTTATAATATGGCTGCTTTTTGACAGCTCTGTCTGGGTTATCGGTGTGCCTGCCACCAACGATATTCCTTGTATTTTCTTCCATTGTGGCTCCCTAAGCTGAAGGTCTGGGGCATGAGCACCCTAACCCACTAAAACAAAGGGTAAGATTTCTACATTTATTGCCCAAATTATGTAATTACCCCATGTGATGTTCATACAAAACTGCCAATGGCTACTGGTCTAGTCATTCCTGAATGGCTTACTAAAGGGCCAACATGATGGGCTATGGGACCAACATCTCATAGGGATTCCTTCAAAGTGAATGTTGGAAATCTGATTGGGCAACGCCTGTGTTGATTCATGGACATGGTTGCCTACCAATGGGTCTGAACATGATCGTGGGGGAAGGGGGTTCCTACGTATAGGCTCCATTGCCTAAAAACAAAGCTAAAGGGCTCATGTTCCTACTCAATGAGTGCAAATGTTCATGCAAAATGATTTCTATCCAAGTTATATTTACAAAGGTACTTGTCAATACTCACTCTTCTATACTGATTGATTACAATGTGAGATTGCACTTTCCTTGCGATTCAATAAATTCATGAATATTTTTGAATTCTAATTTTTTTACTTGAATTTTCATGGGGTCTTCGAAACAATCAAGGTTTTTCTCCGTAAACAATTGTGATTGGGGTTTTTTTTTTGAGATTCAGGTTATTTTCTTAAATATGTGGTGTTCCAGCTTGATTGAGTTTAGGCAAGTTTTGTTTCTGTTGTTGTGTTTGGGAAAGACTTTTTTAATGATTTCACTTTTTGTTCAGCAGCTCTCCAGTTTGGAATTTCAGCAGTTATATGGTTGCTAGGGTTTGAATTACCTTAGCAACCAGGCAGGGGTGGGCCAAGCTGACCGGGCACCCTAGGCAACCCGGTCGGCAACCTCGCTGATTCCTCCCCCCGTGCGTGTGCTTTAGTGCGCATGCTCAGTCGCGCGCCCCCCACTGCGCATGCGCGCTAAAGCGGTTCGCGATGCGCTAGCGGCTAGATCATTGCCCCCACCGCGTAATGACAAGCAGTGGGGGCAATGACTAAAGTGAGCGGGCTAGGGGTAGGCAGAAGAGGCTTCCTGGTGCCCCCCAATCGCAGCTGCCTCTTCTGCCTACCCCTAGTTCCGGCCCTGCAACCAGGGAGCAGATTGAATGAGAGACTGGTATATGAATAAGAGAAGACCATAATAGAAAAATAAGTACAGGTATGGGATCCCTTATCCGGAAACCCGATATCCAGAAAGCTCCGAATTACGGCCTCCCATAGAACTCATTTTAATCAAATAATTCAGATTTTTAAAACTGATTTTGACCTCTCGGAATACTCTTGGTCCCGAGCATTCTGGATAACAGGTCCTATACCTGTAATATAAAGTAACAAAAACAATAAAATTGTAGCCCTTATGGAGCAATAGTGTTTTTTTGGCTACTGGGGTCAGTGACCCCCATTGGAATGTTGGAAAGAGTCGGAAGAAGAAGGCAAATAATTAAAGACTGTAAAAAAGAAATAATGAAGACCAATTGAAAAGTTGATCAGTTGTAGGGTAAAATTGTTCAACTTCTAATGACATTTTTCTTAGTTATTCCCTACCGTGACAAGATGGGATTTGCTTATGTCAATGAGATCAGTTTTTCAGGGGGGGGTAACGCTTGCTCCATTTTTACAAAGTGCATTATTTTCTTACACGTAATGAAGCTTATTAGTGCTCCCGTGCTCGGCCGGTTCCTCTACAGATAAACTCATCACTAGCTCTGATATCTATTCATTTGGATTTCATTTGTTTAGATTCGAGGCTTGGCTCGAGGATTCCCTGCACTCCTTTAACTTTTCAGCAGCGTTTCCACCACGGCAACCAATGCTCGTCAGGAAAATAATTACTTTTTTTTTTTTTTTTGCAAAAATTAAACGAGCCCATTTTATATGACAGGAATTTCTAATTTCATTTTGTGCCGCTGTGCCACTCCGTTGAGCATCGTTTTGGAAGCCGTTCTTCATTGTTCAGGTGTGAAGCGTGCCAAGATGATTGCTTTTTCAACCAGAGGATTTAACAGCAACGCGAGTAATTCCCCGTCACTTGGCTGCGCAAATTGGGTTATACTTTCCTTCACGCACCACTTTTATTGGAGTGCAGCAAAGTACGGGCTAGAGGGTGCCAGCGCTGAGTCTTCCATTCCGCAAGATAACCTTTCCTGCAGCGCCCGGAGCTGTTTTTGCCATTCCAAATATAAATCAAATCTGCGCTGAAGGTCGGATGAGGCCAGCCAGCAGTGATGAGCAATTTTTTTCCGGCAAGCGGGGCTTCTCAGCAAATTGCGCCATCTGCAAATTTTTCATGAAACTGCGGCAAAAAGTTGGCGTGAAAAAAATTTGCAGAGACACAAAAGTTGGTGAAACGAAAAATGTTTGCTGAGACAAAAAAAGTTTGCAGGACAAAAAAATGGCACAGAGACAAAAAATTTGCTGAGACAAAAAAGTTGGCGAGACAAAAAATGGCACAGACAAAAAAAATCTGCTGAGACAAAAAAGTTGGAGACAAAAAAATGTCACAGAGACAATTAAAGTTTGCGAGACAAAAAATGGCACAGAGAAAAAAAATCTGCTGAGACAAAAAAGTTGGAGAGACAAAAAATGTCACAGAGACAAAAAAATTGCTGAGACAAAAAAGTTGTCAAGACAAAAAAAATGTCACTGAGACAAAAAAGTTGGCGAGACAAAAAATGGCACAGACAAAAAAAATCTGCTGAGACAAAAAAGTTGGAGACAAAAAAATGTCACAGAGACAAAAAATCTGCTAAGACAAAAACATTTTGCAAAGTCAAAAAAGTTGCAGAGACAAAAATGTCACTGATACAAAAATGTTGTAAAGACAAAAAAAAATAGAGATTCACGGAATCCAGGATTCGGTTCAGTATTCGGCCAGGATTTGGACTTTTTCGGCAGGATTCGGATTCAGACAAATCCACAGTCCTGGACGAATCGAAAGTTGAAAACGTAACCCTTCCAATACATAATTAGCATTGGAATTCGGTTCGGTATTCGGCCAAATCCTTTTCGAAGGATTCGGGGGTTGGGCTGAATACGAAAAAGGGGATTCGGTGCATCTCTACAAAAAAGTTGAAGCATTTGGAATAGGAAAACAAAGTCACATTAAATAATGTCATCCGCGTGTTGCACGTAAAAAAAAAAGTTGCGTGTTGACTTCAATGGGTTTTGCTAATTTTTTGCCATTTAGCTCATTTTTCAGCAGTTTCGCAAATTTTTCAGCAAAGCCAAACAGGACAGATTTGCTCAGGACTAAAGGTGGCCATACACGGGCCGATTGTCCCTTAGAACGATTCGGCAGCTTATCGGCCCATGTAGAGGCACAAACCATGGGCCTGCCCGACCGATATCAGGCCTGAAATCCACCAGATATCAATCGGACAGGTTAAAAAATTCAGTCCCCGAAAGTCCCCGAACCGACTGCGCCTATTACAGGCATTCTAATTCAACTGTTTGGCCCCAGGGCCAAACAACCGAATTAGCTTAAATTCACCCGATATCGCCCACCAGTAGGTGGGGATATCGGGAGAAGATCCGCTTGCTTGGCCAAACGATTGGATCTTAACGTGTATGGCCACCTAAAGCCCCTTTGCCTATAAGATGTAGGACTCGTGTTGTACAAAAGGGATCGGTACTGTATCGAAGAAAGACCAATGGACCAGTAGAATGAAAGCAGCATTAAAATGCCCAGAGGGAACATGGCGCCATTAAATGTACAGTACGATACAGGATATTAGAAAAGACACACAATGAAAATATTAATGAGCGTAACAGGCAAACAGTGTAGCCCAGCGTCATGGCTAATCTACCCCTTCTAATAACCGTGCCAGCAGCCCAACGCTGGATTTCTATTCTTATCGTCTTAGTAGCAGATGTAACAGCCGCTGAACCTTGAAGAAAGGATATTGCAGGGGTTTATTTGATTTTACTAAAAGATGATGCAAAAAAAAAAAAATAAGAGTTGTTCTATAGTGGAAGAATTCAACGTGATATACTGAAATGGTGTATTCCAGTCATCTGAGAGAGCAATGGGGGGAGAATGATGCTCAACTTCAGCTTTGATGTTGCTCCCAGTGGCCTCAAAGTAGGAGCCATTTTTACATTTCTGACTTGGAGACAAGTTTTGGAAGCCCAGAGACAGAGTTTTACCCCAAGCAGAGCCTCCTGTAGGCCAGCAGTCCCCATGGGGCTACCCAATAGCCAATCACAATTCCTATTTGGCCTCCCCAGAGAACTTGCATGTGTGGCTCCCCAACACTTTGAGTTTGGTTCAAGAGTAAAAAAGGTTGGCCATCCCTGTTCTACCCAATTCTATGCAACCAGGCTTGTTGTCCGGTGGTTATTTAGTATATAATGGCAAACCCTAGTAGTGGGCTTAGAAGGTCCTCGCTTGCAGTAGGGGCCTTATTATATCACTAATTCCAGTAAATATAAGTAGATGTCCACATACACCTATAAGGGTTCATTTATAACCACAAGAGAAAAGTGCTAGCCTGGACTCCAAATTCACTTATTGACACTGATATTCAGGGTCGGACTGGGCCACCGGGACACCGGGAAAAATCCCGGTGGGCCCCCGGCGGCCCAGATCCGACCATTGCCTGAGCGCTCCTCCCCTGACGCATTAAATTTAAGTGCGCTCAGGGGAGGACTTCGGGTGGGGGACCCTGCGGGGAAGGGGGTTAGGGGACATGGCCAGTGGGGGCACCTGCAGGGCCCCTAGGGCAGAAGCCCTGGTGGGCCCTGCACCCCCCAGTCTGACCCTGCTGATATTTGCACCCATTGGCTACTTGCTGCTAGTTCCAATGCTTCAGTCTAGTACAGAGTGCCAGTACAGAGTGCCACTGCCAGTACAGAGTGCCAGTACAGAGTGCCAGTGCCGGTACAGAGTGCCAGTGCCAATACAGAGTGCCAGTGCCGGTACAGAGTGCCAGTGCCGGTACAGAGTGCCAGTGCCGGTACAGAGTGCCAGTGCCGGTACAGAGTGTCAGTGCTAGTGCCAGTACAGAGTGCCAGTGCCAGTACAGAGTGCCAGTACAGAGTGTCAGTGCCAGTGCCAGTACAGAGTGCCAGTGCCAGTACAGAGTGCCAGTGCCAGTGCCAGTACAGAGTGCCAGTGCCAGTGCCAGTACAGAGTGCCAGTGCCAGTGCCAGTACAGAGTGCCAGTGCCAGTACAGAGTGCCAGTGCCAGTACAGAGTGCCAGTGCCAGTACAGAGTGCCAGTGCCAGTGCCAGTACAGAGTGCCAGTGCCAGTACAGAGTGCCAGTTTGAATTTTGTCCAAATGATTCGAAAAAAGTCGCGTTTTTCCGACTTTTCTCACAGCGACTTTTTTTTTAGTAAATATCAGACATTCGGGAAAACGAGTTTTGTCGAATTTGAAAATAAAAAAACGAGAAATTGTGAGATTGACTCCCGGAGGTTAAAGGGCACAGAGCAGAGTTAGTGACCTCCCTATTTCCAAACACTAATTTGCTGATAAATGGAAGGAACTGAGTGGGTTTGTTGTTGTTTGTTTGTTTGCTTATTTCTCTTTGCGCGCAGTGTTAATTACCAGCCAGTACAGCAATTTAACATAGCTTAATTGATGTCTTTAGAATGAAACCTGAGAAGGCTTATGAGAGAGCGCGGGGATAACAGATAATTTAGAGGCAGTTCAGAAAGTCATTTCTTTCTGGGGTTTTTGTTTGTTTTAAGTGGGTAATTGGCATTTCTCTTTGCGCAGACACAACTATATTCGCTTTATAATAACAACATTACCTGGATATTGGCACCCGGCCCTCCTCATCTGAACTGGAAATAACATTCCTGCCAATGAAAAAGTTAAATGGACAATAAACTATTAAAGAATCTTGCTGAATAACAGTTTTATAGTTTTATGGTATCTCTCTGTACAGGCTATGAGCAAACTTAGGGGGCTGTTCCTGCTGAATTGTGCTTAGTACAGGGGAATCCCTATGTGCCATAGTTTTATGGTATCTCTCTGTACAGGCTATGATTAGGGGGTACATTATCCCTTATAATACATGAGTGATACTCAGAGTTCCCTGTATAACTCAGCCTGCAGCCTTGTGCCTTTATATGGGCACAGAACCCCTCAGTGACTGCTAATATCCTTATCATTTACAGTAGGGGGTACATTATCCCTTATAATACATGAGTGATACTCAGAGTTCCCTGTATAACTCAGCCTGCAGCCTTGTGCCTTTATATGGGGGGCACAGAACCCCTCAGTGACTGCTAATATCCTTATCATTTACAGTAGGGGGTACATTATCCCTTATAATACATGAGTGATACTCAGAGTTCCCTGTATAACTCAGCCTGCAGCCTTGTGCCTTTATATGGGGGGCACAGAACCCCTCAGTGACTGCTAATATCCTTATCATTTACAGTAGGGGGTACATTATCCCTTATAATACATGAGTGATACTCAGAGTTCCCTGTATAACTCAGCCTGCAGCCTTGTGCCTTTATATGGGGGGCACAGAACCCCTCAGTGACTGCTAATATCCTTATCATTTACAGTAGGGGGTACATTATCCCTTATAATACATGAGTGATACTCAGAGTTCCCTGTATAACTCAGCCTGCAGCCTTGTGCCTTTATATGGGCACAGAACCCCTCAGTGACTGCTAATATCCTTATCATTTACAGTAGGGGGTACATTATCCCTTATAATACATGAGTGATACTCAGAGTTCCCTGTATAACTCAGCCTGCAGCCTTGTGCCTTTATATGGGCACAGAACCCCTCAGTGACTGCTAATATCCTTATCATTTACAGTAGGGGGTACATTATCCCTTATAATACATGAGTGATACTCAGAGTTCCCTGTATAACTCAGCCTGCAGCCTTGTGCCTTTATATGGGGGGCACAGAACCCCTCAGTGACTGCTAATATCCTTATCATTTACAGTAGGGGGTACATTATCCCTTATAATACATGAGTGATACTCAGAGTTCCCTGTATAACTCAGCCTGCAGCCTTGTGCCTTTATATGGGGGGCACAGAACCCCTCAGTGACTGCTAATATCCTTATCATTTACAGTAGGGGGTACATTATCCCTTATAATACATGAGTGATACTCAGAGTTCCCTGTATAACTCAGCCTGCAGCCTTGTGCCTTTATATGGGCACAGAACCCCTCAGTGACTGCTAATATCCTTATCATTTACAGTAGGGGGTACATTATCCCTTATAATACATGAGTGATACTCAGAGTTCCCTGTATAACTCAGCCTGCAGCCTTGTGCCTTTATATGGGCACAGAACCCCTCAGTGACTGCTAATATCCTTATCATTTACAGTAGGGGGTACATTATCCCTTATAATACATGAGTGATACTCAGAGTTCCCTGTATAACTCAGCCTGCAGCCTTGTGCCTTTATATGGGCACAGAACCCCTCAGTGACTGCTAATATCCTTATCATTTACAGTAGGGGGTACATTATCCCTTATAATACAGGAGTGATACTCAGAGTTCCCTGTATAACTCAGCCTGCAGCCTTGTGCCTTTATATGGGGGGCACAGAACCCCTCAGTGACTGCTAATATCCTTATCATTTACAGTAGGGGGTACATTATCCCTTATAATACATGAATGATACTCCTTGATCTCTATAACTAAGTCTATGACCATGTAGACCCACCCGCGTACGTTTGTATGAAGAGAGGCACCAGAGACTGTTGGGGGGGGGTTAAGGGATCCCCAGATCCCAGTAATAAATCAGTAGGCAGATAGATTCAGTTCAAGCCGACTGTAATCTTTACTTTGCCTTTTTATTCCTTGATAAGTAAACACGTTACGCCAATCACAAAGCAGCGGTAATAGGGCACATTTTCATAAAACAAAAATCTGCATTCCGTCGAGAAAAAAAGTCAAACGGTGTGAAAATAAAAAAGTGCATTAAGTAGCGGAATATAAAAAAAAAAAAAATGACTGCTTGTTAGAAATGGGGTTATAAAAATTCAGCTAACCATAAATAATTGAGGCTTTAGCGTTTTATGGAAGGGAAGTCATTATTGCTTAAATACCTTGCTCTTTCCAAATGTCACTATTCAGGAAGGGTAAGCAGAGACAAAGGATTTTTGAAGCAAAAAAGCTGCTGAAGGAGATAAATTCATATTTTTTTTCTGAAAATATTTCATTTTTTTGCTCACGTTTATGGGGTTTTGCAACACTGATAATCTATTGATGCTGCCCGAAACCTGTGTTGCCGGGTAAGTTAAGACGTCTCTTATTTAAAGGGGAGCTGTCACCCTAAGAAATAATTCCAAATCCTTTTCTATCATGCTAGGTGAGCAAAATAAACATTACTTACACTGTATAAACTGTTTAATTTTTTTCCCCTTCAGTCCTGGAGTTTACAATCACAGCAAGTAGGCCGGCGCCATTTTGTGAACACTGTTATTAAGGCAAAGCTTTGTATCCCCCCAAAATCTTACGCATTTGCCATCTAGGGAATATCTAGGAAGTGCTGAATGGAAAGTGAAAGTAATTGTAATCAAAAATCTGAGCTGTCAATCATATATTGCCTGCCCCGCCTCTAAAGAGGCGGGGCAGGCAATATATGATTGACAGCTCAGATTTTTAAATACATTTCTAACAGGTATGGATGATTTAATTTAAAAAAAAGAATTTGAGTTTCGTGTTTAACTTTTAAAGGTCCCCTGTACATTGAAATTGTGGGAGGCCATATTGAATATGAGTAAACGCCGCTTAACTTTTTTAAATTCCATTTTATGAATCTGCAGGGCCCAAAGTCCTTCAGCAGTGAGATTAGCTCTCCTCATCGAGCTCCTCACTCCCAGTATCAATAGTAATGAAGACAATTATTTTTTTCCCTTTTTACAATATTATTGGTATAGTTGGTACCATAAATGCACAGAAAATGAAAATATCACAGGGATGTAGTGCAACTACAACGCACTTAGGCTGTGTGCAAAGCAAATGAAAGAATGGGCACCAGAAGGTTCCTTTCCAGTAAAGCAGAACGGAACTTGTTTATTTGCCCAAATGATCCACAGGTAGTGATGAGCGAATCTGTTCCGAAAAATTCGCGAAACGGCGAAAATGTCGTGCGACAAAAAAAATTGTCGCCCGCGGCTATTATTTTGTCGCGCGGCTATTGTTTCGTCTCCCGCGGCTATTGTTTTGTCGCGCAGCTATTATTTCGTCGTGCGCGGCTCTTGTTTCGTTGCCCGCGGCTCTTGTTTCGTCGCGCAGCTCTTGTTTCGTCGCCCGCGGCTCTTGTTTCGTCGCGCGGCTCTTGTTTCGTCGCCCGCGGCTCTTGTTTCGTCGCGCTTGGCTCTTGTTTCGTCGCCCGCGGCTCTTGTTTCGTCGCGCGGCTATTATTTCGTCGCCCGCAGCTATTATTTTGTCGTACGGCTATTGTTTCGTCGCGCGCGGCTATTGTTTCGTCGCGCGGCTCTTGTTTCGTCGCCCGCGGCTATTATTTTGTCGCGCGCTATTTTTGGACGTGCGGCGAATTTTTCCGCGGCGAAATTTTTTATCCATTTCGCGAAACAATCCGCCAATGGCGAAACGCGGATATTCGCCGCGAATCCATGCCTGGCGAAACTTTTCGCCCATCACTATCCACAGGGTTAAACAATACTCACTCAGAGGATAAAGGAGGCAGAGAAGGCGGAAAGGTATGGTGTCCACTATGTATCCTTACGATGTATACCTTAGTGGTCAATAGTGATGAGTGAATTTTTTCGCCAGGCATGGATTCGCAGCGGATTTTGCCATTCCGTGAAAATTCGCTGCAAAAAAAATTGTTGCGCGGAATTTTTTTGTTGCGCATCAAATTGGGCTCGGTTGCGTAAAAAAAAAAGGTGCAGTTGTGGCAAAATTGAGCAGGGTTGCGTGAAAGAATGCACAGGCGTCAAAAAAAAAATAGATCGAGCAACCAAAAAAACGCACATCAAATGCATTTCGCGAATTTTTTGCCGTTTTGCGAATTTTCTTGCCTTTTGCGAATTTAATGGCGGGACTGATTCGCTCATCACTAGTGGTCTAGGATCCCAAACAGCTGACGGTGGTTCAGGGATAGGAACTAACCTGATACTTGTGTCTTGACTGCAGCCCTACACTAAGGCAACAGTGCCTGTAGGGGAGAATACTCCCTCCCGTCTCTCCTGGTTGGAGCCAGAAACTGCTCTTTCTAACTAGACTAACTATCTCACTTTCCTAGAAAGTGCTATGAAAGGTGTAATCCTGCTCTTGCTAATCCTTGTTCAAGGGGTCCCTGTTCCCCGACTTCACTAGAGTCAGATGTAATCTCTAGGATATAATGGCTTAATGGGACCCTGTTGATCCCAGACTGTCCACCTAAGTCAACAGATGCAGCCTAGGGTTGCCACCTATCCGGGTTTGACCCGGAGAGCCAGAAGGGCTGTCTGGGTCAAAACCTCCTGCCCGGTTTCCCAAATTAGGAAAAACGTGTAGGACTCATTGTAAAATTGAGCCGATCACCACGTCATAGCCCTGCCCCTTTTAATTTCACGGCCCCACCTCCTCCCAGCCCTGTGACGTCACGGCCCCACTTTCTCCATAATTCCCTTATACTCTATAATAAGAAAATGTCTACCTTTAGTGGGCTCCATCTGTAGTTTGAAACACAATCTGCCCTTTTAGCTCCGTTGATATTTTCCGTTCTTTTTGTGCATTTCATAAATTAACCCCGTGGCGCCAATGCTAATTTTGTCGTAATGAATTCAGCGCATCATTCCAACATAAAGGTTAGAACTGAATACATGAATCCTCCATGATCTCCGTAGAAGTCATTTTACGGCGAGAATTCCGAATGTACACTTAGTTTAGGACTCGGAAAGAGCAAATCACCATAGAGAGATGTATATCATCTCGCTGTTTAATGGGACTTTAAAAGCTTTTGGTTAAAAAAAAAAAATAATAAAAAAGGTCATTGCTATTTCCGAATCCCTCCCTTTTCTCTTTCTTTTTCAGTTGCACTTTAATCATTGGGCATTAGCGCATTTAGTCTGACCCAGCAATATCCCACTGAGCGGAGCTATTTTCACATCTTCTCCTGTATTTTATTGTCAAAATCTTTCTTTGAATTTATAAAGACATTAATTCTGAATGTTTAGCGCTTGTTTTTTTATATATTCGTGGACATTTCTTTTGCTTACTGGTCTGGCAAAAGAAATGTCTGGTACTGTACCTCTTCAGCCGCCCCTTATATTTAATATGTAGCACTTATATACTTGCTGGCACTTTTTTTTTTTAATTTTGTCTCATTGTAGTTTGGAAGAAATACTGAGGGCCTGGAGAATAGTTCTAAACACAGGACTGGTAATATCCCTGTCAGTCAGCCAGTGCCCTATGGGCTAACTGCCATCCCTTTCATAAAGCCCCCAAGGAACGGACTGGCTCTTACTAGTGGCAGACTCCTCAGTACTAGTGGCTTGGTTCTGTCTGAATCCAACCTGTACCTCAGAGTCTGACGATATTGGTTTCAATAGTAGTGATGAGCGAATAGCTTCACAAAACTTCTGTGAAAATTCACAGCGGAAACATTTGTTGTGCGTCAAAAAAAAATTGTTGCGTGTCAAAATTGTGACAAAAAAAGACAAAAA
Source organism: Xenopus tropicalis (assembly GCF_000004195.4). Lineage (NCBI taxonomy): Eukaryota > Metazoa > Chordata > Amphibia > Anura > Pipidae > Xenopus > Xenopus tropicalis. The sequence continues at coordinate 11,100,814 of NC_030677.2, read as the reverse complement.
AGACGCGCGCAACAAAAAATAGCACAACAAATGCGTTTCGTGGGAGACAAAAAAAATAAAAGATGTTGGCGACCAAAAAAGATAGGGAGGTGACAAAAAAGATGCGGACGACAAAAAAAAAAAAATTTGCACAGCAAGTGCATTTCGCAGGCGCGGGAGACAAAAAAAATAAAAGATGCGGGCGACCAAAAAAAGACATGGGGGCGACAAAAATGATGCGGACGACAAAAAAGAATCGTGCGGGCGACCAAAAAAGACACAGGCGCGTCAAAAAAGATGCGGGCGACAAAAAAGAATCGTGCGACAAATGGGTTTCGCAAATTTTTCGCCATTTTACTAATTTTATGGCGAAACGGGACAGATTCGCTCATTGCTATTCAATAGCATTTTGGTAAAATATTGACATGTCACTTACTCTATACAGTTAGATACTATGGTATTTACCGCAGCATTATCCTTTTATTTGCCATCTTCTTTCTTCCATTATAACTCCCATAACACCTTTTTAGACAAACCTCTATGTTATGTTTAGTTATAGAGGAAAACTTTACCCCAAACAATGTATATTGTATAAACAGCTCATATGTAAAGCCCTGCTTCATCTAAATAAACCATTTTCATATAAATATACTTGTTTAGCAGTATGTGCCATTGGGTAATCCTAAATAGGAAACTGCCATTTTAGGTACTAAGGGCCGCCCCCTGGGATCATAGGAGTCACAGTGCACACAAACAAGCCAAGGCACACATACATGCTAGGCCCCATCAGCCAATGAATGGGAAGAGTTCTGCCTCTTTTTTGAGGCATGGATTCTCTGAGAAATCCCCCATTTTGCCTTTGGCTAATTTTTTTTTTTTTGAAACAGGATTTGCTCATCACTACTTTAGAGTAGAGTGTAGGGGTTTCGGCAACTCTCTGCACCCACAAACTACTTTTGTGTATGTGTGAAGTAATGAGTCCATATAAGAAAATACATCTGGCAGACTTTCAAAGCCTTTCCTTACATTACCTTCCTACCGTAACACTTTGAAAAGTCCTATTGACACAAAAGCAATTGTCGGGGGTAATCCTAAATAGAAAACTGCCATTTTAAGTACTAAGGGCCACCCCCTGGGATGATAGTATTCACAATTCACACAAACAAGCCAAGGCACACATACAGTACATGCTAGGCCATGTCAGCCAATGAATGGACAGAGTTCTGTCTCTTTTTTGAGGCATGGATTCTCCGAGAAATCCCCCATTTCGCCTTTGGCTAATTTTTTGGCAAAATTTTGCCGGATGAAAAAACAGAAAGCCCATTGACTTCAATTTATTTTGTGGGAGAAAAAATGGAGAGAACAAAATTCTTCAATGCCTTTTGTTCATTTTTTCTGCTAGTTTTTGAAACGGGATTCACTCATCACTACTTTAGAGCAGAGTGTAGGGGTTTCGGCAATTCTCTGCACCCACAAACTACTTTTGTGTATGTGTGAAATCATAAATAACAAAAGTCTACATCTGGCAGACTTTCAAAGCCTTTCCTTACATTGCCTTCCTACCGTAACACTTTGAAAAGTCCTATTGACACACAAGCAATTGTCGGGGTTGGTCTTGATCTACTACCTTCCTTTTGTGCTCTTCATAAACTCAATGGCAACCATCTTCCCTTCTTGCTCAATGTCGCATCTGCATTTTTCAAAGCCCCCTTTTTTTTTCCCGTCTCCAGAAAGAAAAGAACATTAGGAAAGAAAAGACATTGTCCTTAACATTTCCAAAAGACCGTCCCAGTTTAGAAACAGCCTCAACAGGTGTCTGGTAAATGGCGTATTTCTCTGAGCGTTAACAGAAGAAAACATTTAAGTTGTGCATAGATGTTACACTTTGGGGAGATAAACACAAAGACACAATATGAAGGATGTTAGGTATTGTACGAGATGGCCTGTCAAGCTTCCCTTGTACAAAGCAGCCATAATAGGATCATTATTGGTCTTCCTGGGAACCGACGTGCTTTTATATTCTGCTTTTTTTTCACCGCGGTTATGCATCAAACAATGCTATCCGCCAGCAAGAACGGAATGATCGGAGTACCGACATGAATTAGAGCCTCTGTATATTGCGCTGAAATTATCATTTCCCCGTATTCTGTTTTGCAGTTGACTGCTTCCAAGAATTACAAAAATGAAAATGTGTTTCTAAAACTAGTTAGGCGATAATTGGTTCGTCCCTGTATAAAGAGTGATGGGACAGGCAGCACAGAGATACTGTATACTGGGCTCTAAATTACCATCATTATATGGCCGGTCTGTATTTGGGGAGGGGAACGTGCGCCGGACTGGTAACTAGTGATGAGCGGATTTTTTGAAAATATCGCACCTCAAAAAAAATTGTTGCCCGCGGCTATTCTTTTGTCACTCGTGGCTATTCTTTTGTTGCTCGGCTATTTTTTTGTCACCTGCAACTATTCTTTTGTTGCCCGTGGCTATTCTTTTGTTGCTAGGCTATTCTTTTGTCGCGAGGCTATTCTTTTGTCGCCTGTGGCTATTCTTTTGTCGCCCGCGTCTATTCTTTTGTCGCCCAGGGCTATTCTTTTGTCGCCCGGGGCTATTCTTTTGTCGCCCGTGTCTATTCTTTTGTCGCAAGGCTATTCTTTTGTCGCCCACGGCTATTCTTTTGTCGCCCGCGGCTATTCTTTTGTCACGAGACTATTCTTTTGTCACCCGCTGCTATTCTTTTGTTGCAAGGCTATTTTTTTGTCACCCGCAGCTATTCATTTGTCGTGCGGCTATTCATTTGTCGCCCACGGTTATTCTTTTGTCGCCCGCGGCTATTCTTTTTTGATGCGCAACTATTCTTTTGACACGGCGACAATTTTTGTCGTGAGGCTATTCTTTTGTAGTGAGGGTATTCTTTTGTTGCGTGACTATTCTTTTGACACCTGTGACTATTCTTTTTTGATGCGCAACTATTCTTTTGAAACGGCGACAATTTTTGGATGCGCTGCAAATTTTTCCCTGTGAATTTTTTCATCCGTTTCGCGAAACAATCCGCCAATGGCGAAACACGGAAATTCGCCTCAAATCCATGCCTGGCGAAACATTTCACCCATCACTACTGGTAACAAATGTGCTGAAATTCCTTTCACGATGAATTAAATAGGAGCTGGAACTCAATCGCATCTCTTCGGGTTCCTTGCCAAACCTGCAAAACTTATGTTGCCATGGAGATTTTTTAATCACCGTAGTTAATGCTGGCCTGGCATATTCCTGAGACTGAGCAAATGTTGTTCCGAGGACAGGAAAAGAGCATATTGGAGAAATGATATTAGTAGATAGGCCAACAGCCGTTGAATGTAGTGCAAATACAGTGCACGTTGGAGCAATCACGCGGAAGGATTGTGCCATTACATATTCGGCATCTTGTTATATTCTAACAAAATGCTATTAATTATAGGTTCATAACTAAATGCAAACACATTACTGGCTCTATATTTTCCCATCCATAATTGGTTATAAAGCAGTTCTGAGTAAAATGAGAAACAAATCCCCAAATATCTACTTAGTCCATTAGCTAGCGGATATCTAGTAACATGGCCAAATGCCCGCCCCGCTGGACTATTCCACAGCAACTGATCAGATGTTTGTTGCTTTATACAACCGGAGGTTTAAAGCAAAGGATGCTGATTCCTATTTATATCAGATATTATCTAGTACAATGTTGGTTCAAATGTCTTTACTTTAAGGGGCTGATTCATCAAAGTACGAGTTTGAATCCCGAAATGGGTAAAGATCAGATTAGATATGATAATATCTGATGATTGCAAATGTCACGAAAATGCTTTAAAAAAATCATATTACCGTATATACTCGAGTATAAGCCGAGTTTTTCAGCACAAAAAATGTGCTCAAAAAGTAAGCCTCGGCTTATACTCGAGTATACCCCCCTACCTCCGCCGAATGTGCACAAGGGTCCTTGCGTCTCCGGATGTGCAGGCGAGTCTGTGTGCCGCCGGATGTGCAGGCGGGTCTGTGTGCCGTCGGATGCGTAAGCGGGTCTGTGTGCCGCCGGATGTGCAGGCGGGTCTGTGTGCCGCCGGATGTGCAGGCGGGTCTGTGTGCCGCCGGATGCGTAAGCGGGTCTGTGTGCCGCCGGATGCACAGGTGGGTCCGTGCGCCGCCGAATGTGCGCAAATGTCTCTGTGCGCCGGAGCATACACACACGTGTGCGCGCTTGAAGACAGCGTATGGCAATTCGTTTAATCGAGCGCCTGCCAGATGCAGGTACATTCTTACACCTTTCCTTGCACCTATCCTCAGAGCGCAAGTAAGTTTAATTATACAATACCTTCTGTAAATACCCTGCCTGACAGCAAGAGAGGATAGGAGAGGAAATGCCTGCTCAGAATGCAGGCCATACGCAAGCAGTCCATCTCTTGCATATTAGTTTGCCCATCTGTTGGTAACTTGGTAGTGTAAACAACTCTGCCAGTTTGTGAAAACCAAATGGTGTGTTTGTTTTGGGCCCCCAGTATTATAGGGTCCAATGGGTAAAATCTTGGGGTAAAAGCAAAATAGAAGTATTATTTAATCAACAAGGGCACAATGAGCCAGAGTAAGTAATTGGTACAATAACTTGTTATTTACAAAAAATAAATTTGTATTAAGTCCAGCATCAAGAATTATTTTGACCTTGTAACTACTATTGTAGTACTATGGTGGGACTTGTACACTGGGGTCCAAGTACTTGATAATAAGTATGGCAGCTTCCTTAGCCTTCCTAAACTTGCTTTCGTCTGCTGCTGTAGCATTTTTCTTTCCCTAAAGTTATCTATTTATTTATCTGTTATTTATTTGATTATTGAAACTTAGCAGTAGCGGTTGTGTTTGCCACCCTAGGCTTATACTCGAGTCAATAAGTTTTTCCAGTTTTCTTAGGTAAAATTAGGTACCTCGGCTTATATTCGGATCGGCTTATACTCGAGTATATACGGTAGTCACGATAATATCGTGTTGGCGATTCGAAAGTCACAAAATTTTCATATTCAAACTATCGTAAACAGCGGGAAAACCTCTGCAGCTCCAACCCGGCCCAAGGAAAGTCTCCCATAGTGCTCAATGGCACTCTGCAGCTCCAACCCGGCCCAAGGAAAGTCTCCCATAGGGCTCAATGGCACTCTGCAGCTCCAACCCGGCCCAAGGAAAGTCTCCCATAGGGCTCAATGGCACTCTGCAGCTCCAACCCGGCCCAAGGAAAGCCTCCCATAGGGCTCAATGGCACTCTGCAGCTCCAACCCGGCCCAATGAAAGCCTCCCATAGGGCTCAATGGCACTCTGCAGCTCCAACCCGGCCCAAGGAAAGTCTCCCATAGGGCTCATTGGCACTCTGCAGCTCCAACCCGGCCCAAGGAAAGTCTCCCATAGGGCTCAATGGCACTCTGCAGCTCCAACCCGGCCCAAGGAAAGCCTCCCATAGGGCTCAATGGCCTCTGCAGCTCCAACCCGGCCCAAGGAAAGCCTCTCATAGGGCTCAATGGCCTCTGCAGCTCAGTATAACAATGATATTGTCGCATAATTTTTGACACAATACAAAAAAATTGTGCAAATTATTGAAAAAATACAATTTTTTTTATATTCAGAGGCAATCAGACTTTGATTAATGGGCCCTTAAGAGTCAGCATAATTAATGCCAACGAGATAGTTAGGTAGATGAGTATCGGTGAGGTTGGGGATTAAGTTATGCTTCAGTTATACATAATCTACACTGATAGGACCTGATTGGTGCAAGAAAACACATCCATTGACTTTGCCTCGGACATGCAGGGTACGGGGTGGCAGGAAGCATAGGCCACATCATTCTCGATGGTGGTAAGGACTGGGTTGAAGTGCCTCTCCTGACACTGTTCTAAGGGGTGTGCCTTAGGTAAAGCCTGCCCAAAGAGTATCTACAACAAGTCCTGCTTCCTAGTTGACCCTTAAAAGATGCATCCACATATGGAAGTACCTTGAAAGTGTCTTTATTTATTTTTTTTTCTTGGCATTAGACTAGACTAGAGGCGCTAGTCTCTTGTTGGGTTCTCCTGGAGTCCAGTGCTAGGCGTCCTACAGCATACCAGTCTAGATTAGGGATGCCACCATTTCTGAAACAAAATACCAGCCTTCCTATAATTTTTATAATCTTTTGATTGTGTTGGCATCAAGCACAATGTTTATCAGCCTGCCCTCTTACATACCAGACATGTGGCAACCCTATTCCAGCTGTGTAGATGTTCTTCATTTTAGACAATAAATTGACATTAACCAGATAAAAGAATTGTCCGGGTTGTTTTTTTTTCTCTTGGCAGTTGACTGAAAAGTGCTTCAATCAATTCTTTTCACAATAAGGTTGAATCATTTTGTTTTTTCTGTGCGCGGATTGTTTTACTACTGGGGATTGGAAGGGAAAGTCCTTCAAGATCTACTCAACTTCTTTGTAAAATGCTCTTCAAAAATATAATCAGTACCGATAGGAATTTGGTAGAAAAAAAAAAGTTTTGAAAGGCTTTTACTTTTCACAACAAATATATAATAATAAATAGCTATTTTTGGAATAAGTCTAAAGAAAGAAACAGGAAAAATAACAGGATAAATACAAGCCAAGTTTCTTTTGGCCCTGTTCCATCTTCTGTCTGTCTGTTTTCTTCTATGTTCTAGATTTTTTTGTGTTTTTTTTTTTGGCATAGCATCAAGATATCATCAAGTCCAAATGCCCCTTTCTAGGTGCAGGGTATCAAATCATGTGACTGGTGATTCTTATGGTGAAATCCTTCCTCTGGTGAAAGTTACAGAAGAATATTTATGGCCCTCAAGGCCACCACCACACCACGTATATCCACAAAACTATTACTCTTACAAATTATTATTGATTTATGAACCTTGGGGATTTATCTACATTCAAGTTTGATTTCTTTCCACAATTCAAGTTTTTTGCCCTATAAAACCGTGAAAGATGTTTCAAAAACTCGAATGTAAAACTTTGCCATCTAAAAGTTTGAGAGATTCTATAGAAGTCAATGGAAGTTACCCTAGGCAAAGTCAAGCCGTATCTTCAAAGTCTAATTTTTCAAGGTATTAGAGTTTTTTATTTCAACGAGTTTTTCCTTATTAATAAATAAACTCGAATTCACAAACTCGAAAATTGATAAATAAGCCCATAGGTGTATACACAAAGTAAATATATACATTTTTTCAGTGACTTCCCTCATTCAACCCATTCTTCTAGGTATTTATTTATTTATTTCCCACATTGCGCTAGGCTGTCATCTTTCCTTGGCTAAGCAGAAGGCACTGTGTTTTCTGCATCTATTTTTTGACATTTACAATATTGTTATATGTGACAAATGGTCTCACGAGTCTGTCATAAAGCGCAACGTGCCAGCTGACTGCCGCCTTTACAATACCGCCGCACTCTGTAAACGGCAGTTAAGGCAGACACCGCGTGCTCTGTACCTTAATAAATCTCGGGATAGGTATGTCTGCCTAATGTAGTATAATGCAAGGTTAGGATGGGTAATTTGATTTAAAAGTCATTTCACAAATGCAGTAGAACATTGCTGGAGCTTCAGTCCGCCACTATACACCGTCACATGATGAAAAAGTCTATCTTTAGCCGGGGCATATGGGCAGGGGCATATGGGCATGTTGGGCAGCTCTTTATGTACATTACCCCGGCAGGAGGTTACCGAAGTTCCAACTGGGTAAGATGAGTAAAAGAAAAAGTTACTTGTAAATTAACCATCGATATATTGATCTCCCTATTACACTATATGGTCAAAAGTATGTGGGACCTGTTTGCCCAAAATAATATTCCTTTTTGCTGCTAGAACAGTCTTAACGCTCTACTCTTCTGGGAAGGTTTACCTATAGATTCTACTTTGGTAGAAATAATATGGATAAATAAATACACTAAATTGGATTGGAAGATTTCTTGAGCAAGCGGAATATCCAAGGATATTGTGATACTAATCCACGAACGGTCCGAATTAGTTTTTTTCGTAATGATCGGTATTTGTTGTGACTTTTTCATCGCCATCGCGACTTTTTCGTATTTGTTGTGACTTTTTCGTCGCCGTCCCGACTTTTTCGTATGTTTTCCGCGGCTTTTTCGCCGCCGTCGCGAAAAAATTGGATTGGTTCTTCCGCCGTTTACAATCGCTCAATACGAAAAAATCGAAATAGTCGCGCAAAATACGATAAAGTCACGATGGAAAAGTAAGGTTTGGCCAAAAGGAGGGTTAATATGCCATTTACAATCGCTCAATACGAAAAAATCGAGACGGCGACGAAATAGCTGCAAAATTTTCGTTTCCAATACAATTTTTTCCCTTTCGGGATTCGGATTCGGGGATTAGTAAATCTGCCCCTAAGCGTTAGCATCTCCTGGAATTGTTGCCCCCCCCCAGCAAACAGAGAGTGGTTTGTATACCGGGGGGGTATACAGGAGGGGCAAAAAAAGTAAGGTTTGGCCAAAAGGAGGGTTAATATTCCATTTACAATCGCTCAATACGAAAAAATCGAGACGGCGACGAAATAGCCACGCAAAATACGATAAAGTCGCGACGGAGACGAAAGAGTCGCGACAAATACAAAATAGCTGCAAAATTTTCGTTTCCAATACGATTTTTTCCCTTTCGGGATTCGGATTCGGGGATTAGTAAATCTGCCCCTAAGCGTTAGCATCTCCTGGAATTGTTGCCCCCACCCCCAGGAAACAGAGAGTGGTTAATATACCAGGGGGGGTATACAGGAGGGGCAAAAAAATAAGGTTTGGCCAAAAGGAGGGTTAATATGCCATTTACAATTGCTCAATACGAAAAAATCGAGACGGCGACGAAATAGTCGTGCAAAATACGATAAAGTTGCGACGGAGACAAAAAAGTCGCGACAAATACGAAAAATCGTGACGGTGACGAAAAAGTTGCAAAATTTTCGTTTCCAATACGATTTTTTCCCTTTCGGAATTTGGATTCGGGGATTAGTAAATCTGCCCCTAAGCGTTAGCATCTCCTGGAATTGTTGCCCCCCCCAGCAAACAGAGAGTGGTCTGTATACCAGGGGGGGTATACAGGAGGGGCAAAAAAAGTAAGGTTTGGCCAAAAGGAGGGTTATTATTAATTATATATTATATTAATATATGGTGGTAAGTAAAACTGGACTGTTTGGATTTGCTGAAAAATGATGCAAAATGGGGGTGTCTTGCCAAAATTTCACCAAATGCATTTTTTTTCCTTCCTTTTCCTGCAACAAACTCCATATCAAATTCTAATAAAGACATTTTTTCTGAAAGCATGGGAATTCCGGGGCAGATTCACTGCCCAAAACATGAATTTTGCCCCAAAACTGTACCGCGTTCATCCTCATTAGCAGGTAATGTTACTCTCTACCCTTTGGTAGGAGTCAGTTTTTAGCCATGTCTCTTTAATTCCTTCCCAGTAATATTAATTGCATTTCTAGGTAAAGCCTTGTTTCCCCCCCCCCCCCCCCCACGCCTGGGTGGCATAATAAACAAAAACCTGTTTCTCTCTGTGATTTAATAATAGAAGTTCCAGATGCACGCGTTGCTATTACTTATGTTCCCTGTTGGTTCCAGATGCCTCGCTAAGGTTAACAACGCGGATTTGCATATTCATAAACCTGAGTGATTAATCCTCCCTCTCTAGTGGTCGTGCCTAATCACATGACCAACTGGCCCACTTTACATGTGCCACGGTTCTTTTCTAGAGATTCTTCTTTTTTTTTTTTTTAAATAAACAAACTCATTAGCTTTTCTCGTGCCCTGCCATTTATTAGTTCATTATATTCATTCCCTTTAATTGATATTACACGTGTATACAGTGACATTAGAAGAATGGAAATAATTAGCCGGTTCATATGGCTAATGAATTGGAAAGCTGCAGTCGTGTGTATGTACGCGAGACCGTATTAGACAGTTGCTAGGTGCTTATGGTGATTTTTAGATTCTCCCAAAAAAATTTGCGAAACGATAGGAAAATTTGCAAAATGGAGAAAAATGTGCGAAACGCGTTGTCGTGCATTTTTGTTTTTGTGCGCTCATCTTTGTTTTACGAGATTGGATCTATTTTTACGTGACCACGGCTTTCTTTGACACGCGCCAAATTTTTTTCGTTAACGTTTCAGCCAATGGCGAAATGCGGAAATTCACTGCAAATCCTTACCTGGCGAAAAAAATTTCTCATCACTAATTCTCTCAAGGTTTACACAAGATTTCTGTGTTGTATTTCCTACTCACGTGGCCATCAAGGCGTTATTTATATTCTCAACTCTTTACTCCGATAGATCATTAGGATTTCAGTAGTTCCGATATGTAGAAGAAGACATGCCAAATTAAAGTGGTAGTTCACCTTTTATTAACTTTGAGTTTCTTCTGATTTCTTTTCAGCTTTCAAAAGGGGGTCACTGACCCCGGCAGCCAAACCCTATTGCTCTGTGAGGCTCCAGTTTTATTGTTATTATTCCTTCTTTTTCCTTATCTTTCTATTCAGCCTCCCTATTATTATCGATGAGCAAATCTGCCCCATTTCACTTCACCATAAAATTCGCGAAACAACAAGAAAATTAGTGAAACGGTAAAAAATCTGAGAAACGCATGTGTCGCGCAACTTTTTTATCGCCTGCCTTTTTTTTTGACGCGGCCGCAACTTTTTTTTGATGCGCAACAAATTTTTCGGCGGGACATCTTCGTGGAAGTTTCGTGAAACAATTCGCCAATGGCGAAATGTGGAAATTCACCGCAAAGCCATGCCTGGCAAAAACATTTGCTCATCACTATCTATTATTAATATCCAGGGTGAGACTGGGGGTTCTGGGCCCACTGGGGCTACCGACGCGTCCCCCACACCCCTAGGGTCCCCTGCTGCACTCCCTAACCCTGAACCCCCCCCCTTCCCGCCCAGCATCCGAGGGAGCGCCGGCAAGGGTTGGACTGGGCCACCGGGGCCCACTAGGGCCAGGGCTCACCATTTTTTTTCCCGGTGTCCCTACGGCCCAGTCCAACCCTGGTCATATCCCAGTCTCTCATTCAACCCACTCTCTGGTTGCTAAGGTAATTTAGACCGAGATAGCTGCTGAAATTCCAAACTAAGAAACCAGAAATGAAAGCCATCGGCATATTGTCTCAGAATATTACTTTCTACATCGTACTAAGTGGGACATTTACCAATTGTTTTCACCATTCTTCACAATACGATTTGGTCATTGAAAATGTATTTTCATGATTTTTTATACAACAAAACTGCAACAAATCTGAAAGCAAAAATTAGGGATGCACTGAATCCCGGATTCGGTTTGGGATTTGAGCCGAATCCAGCCTGTTTTGATTCGGTTTTGGCTAAATCCGCGGCCCTGGCCGAACCGAAACCGAATTATGCTAATTAGCATAAATTAGTATATGCTAATAAGCGTTCGGAAAGGGTTAAATTGTCAAGAAAAAAAATTCCGCTGTGCACGCGCCAATTTTTACCCCCTTCCAATCCTAATTAACATATGTTAAATAGGATTCGAATTCAGTTCGGGATTCAGACAAATCCATCAGTGTGGGTTCGGGGGTTCGGCCGAACACAAAAAAAGTGGGTTTGGTGCATCCCTAGCAAAAATACTGTCTTTTTGCGACAATATGAAAAAGTTGTGGTTTTCACATTTTTTTCGTTCATGATTTTTCACTTTAGTTGTGGTTTCTAAAACCTCTAAAATCATGAAATTTCAAATGTTGATAGATGGGCCCCAAAGGTAACCAACCCCTTTAACACTGCTGACTAGGGGGCCGATATATTAACTTTAGAGATTGTGATTATTTTCTCCTCAATTGCGTTTCCCCAATCCCCTTTTTGCAGTTTTTTAAAAAAATTCAAACGAACCACCTAAAAATCTACTGAAAGTTTGAAAAACAAAAACAAATAAACCCCAAAGCAGTAATTTTTTTATACAAAGTGCAGCAAATCACAGTCTCAGAAGATAATAAATCAGGTCTGTAGTGTTGATAAGAAGATTCATTGGAAAATAACAATTTGTATAAGTCCCTGGAATCCCACGGCTGATGCCTATTCCCTTCCATATTGAAATTCATCTCCAGAAAGAGAATTCTTTATACCAAGGGCACAAGCACAATTTTCATTTTCATGTGGTTTTTCCTATGTATGAGAGCGCCCATATCAGAGTGCCCGTATGAGAGTGCCCATATGAGAGTGCCCGTATGAGAGCGCCCGTATGGAGACGAGGTGCTTGACTCATCACTTGGGGATTAGAGAGGGAAGTTTGGGAGCAGAAAGGTAATAGAAACACAAGCAGATGCATAACGTTGAATATAATGAAACTTACTATAGCCTGATGGGTAAAGAGATGGAGAATTCCACTTACAGCCCTATTCAATTGGCCATTGCCCCAGAGACATCAAACCGTGCATCACTGGCTTCTGTGCTTATAACCTTCATGATTGGTGAAAATGATGTGGCGAGTGAGTCTTGGAAGAAAATGGCACAATAAATACTAAAATCTGGATTGGGAAGCCATTTTTAAAAATGAGGGAATCAAATGAGTTAAACCTCCAGCTCTAAGTATTTCCTTTACAAACATTCCATACAATGGGAAAACAATGTATTAATGTGGGTGGTAATCCAGGCTCCATGGTTTTGGAGAGCCCTAGGCCAACAGGCAGGGCCTTCTTGTAACCATGAACACAGCCTTGCCTAATGAATGGTGTGCATCAGATGCTATAAAAAAAGCTTTGTCCATCTACAGTTGGCCTTAGGTTCAAACCCACCCATGCCAATAATAATGTGGTGAGCAGCATAACTTTTCACATGGATAAAACACCATCAGGAAGGCTTGCCCCAATAACACCATGAACATCTGTTGGCCTGTAGTGCCGGCCACCTTCAGCTGCCGCCTCAGATGGGCACGTATTAGCAGGCACCTTAACTCCATAAGTCTCCTGGGATCCACTATCGGAGACATTCCAATTCCAACCATCTTAACACAAGGCTATGGGCCCTACTTTGCAAGCATTTCTCCACCAAGCTGTGACTAGAAGGAGTACCTAAAATGGACCACAAACTATAAGTCCCATGTAAAACAAAATTGTGGGGAGGGTGGGAGGTCCTGGTGCTGCATAGAAGCGACAAGGCCTTCCTCTTCCTTTGACATCATCTCTTGGTCTCCTCTTCCCTCACTCGTCCATCCTTGGCCACCTTCTTCCTCACACCCAGCAAGGCTCCTTGTCTGGAGCCCCCTTCTCTTACTAGTCCTTATGTTCCCCTATGCTCTTTACACAATTCATTCTGGATATCTTTCTCCTAAAGGGTTACTCTAGACAAACACAACAAGTTCCAGAGCCTTTTAAACTTCAGCTACACCAACGGAAATATCTGAAGAACTTGCATTTGTGATTCCGCACCATGTCTCTGTAAAGCTGTAGTATTATATCATTCTGCAGATTGTTTATCTTTCCTAATAAGCTATTTTCTAGTTATCTCTGCATGATCCTGCTTTCTTTTCAGCACATCCATTTATTATTCCTGCAAATACTGAGAAAGTTTTTTTTTTTTTCCTAGTTTTTTTTTTTTAAGCATTTCAAAAGCGTTCAGGACCCTCAAAAAAAAGGCGGGGGGATATTTGTGGCAAAGAAATTGGAAAAAAATAAAGGCGTAAGATCACAGCTTTGCTTTGCCGCTCTTAGAAGTGAACATCAGGTAGGAGGCAACATCGCGGTAACAGAAGAACTCAGCAGCCCACATAGTAGTCAGGATTCGGCAGGAAGAGCTTGATGTTTTCAACTCCAGTCTCCTACATTCTTCCTTATTATTCTACCACAATCTCATCTTTAAGCATCGCTAGTCCATACGTCCTTTTTTAACAGCTTCTTCCACGACAAGACATGAAGTGTTCCATTGTCCAGCAGCTAATTAGCTTTAAATAGTGATGGCTTACACTGCCGTCGAACAAAAGAAGAATTCAGAGATAATGTAGGAATGTACCCAATCATCTAACAATTTTGTGTAATTTGTATAGCTGCCCACCACCCCCAAAGCAGAATGAATAGGGTTTTATTTTTACATTTTACATGGTAGCTATGAGAAAGTAGAAAGCAAGGGAAAAGAATAAAGGTGGATGTGAGTTATTTTGAGGTGAATGACTTCCATTGTTCTATTTGATGGTGAAAAATATCCTTTATGAGAACTTGTTCTATGTTAAGTATAGAGTATGTATTGTTACATGGTCACATGATGAAGTGGGGGGGGGGGGTTCCTGAGTGAACCCATCCCGTTAAGTACTAGTATCTAGTTCCAGTTTGTAAGAGCACTTGAAGAAGGAGTTTGCTCCTAAATGTTTGCTGGATCTCCAATAAAACTACACATTGTTTGCACGGTGGTGTGAGTGCCATTTGGGAAATGTACTAGACTCCAGCAAAGGCCTGGACTTCAGAGTGAGGGGGAACTGTTTTCCTTTTTAATTTTGGGGTTCCCTGGCTGTTCTGTGGTTGGCCAGGAGTATCAGGCGTCCCTGGTCTATGTAAATGACTTGCATCGTTCTATTTGACGGTAAAAATTATCCTTTGTGAGAACTTTTTCTATGTTATGTATACAGTATGTATTGTTACATGGTCACATAGTGAAGTGGGGGGGGGGGGATCTCCAATAAAACTAGACATTGTTTGCACAGTTTGTGGGTGCCATTTGGGAAATATACTGGATCCTAGCAAAGGCCTTGACTTGTTCAGAGGGAAGGGGAACTGTTTTCCTTATCAATTTTAGGGTTCCCTGGCTGTTCTGTGGTTGGCCAGGAGTATCAGGTGTCTCTAGTCAATGTAAAGTCGAGTTACCATGTGGTTCTGTCTCTTTGGTTCCTACTTACTGGAGGGGTGGAAGGTGCTTGAGAGCCTGAGGTAGGAGCCCTTAGAAGAAATGTCAGGGGAGATATTATAAAGGTTCAAGACTATCTGTACAACCCAATTACATCAGTATGGCAAGTAGGCACATTATCTTTAAACTACTACTCAGCTTAACCATTCTGGTTCTGTTCAATTGAACTCTTGTCTGTTCTTCAATGCCACCTTCTTCTTAAGTGCCTACTGCATTGTACTGAAGGCCACATAGAATTCCTATTCTACATATTTATATAAATTTATATGCTACTGAAGAATGACTTCTTTGATATAAGTACATACAATAAATATAATGGGGCTTGTTTACTGCCATAACCATAGCTGCAGTCCTATAAGAACTGTGATTGGCATTGATTAGTGATATTTGTGTCTAAATTTGTGCTTATCAGTGGAGCATCCATCTCATCCAAGTGGTCCTACTGATGATAAGAAGCCTGGAGCTTCCACAACCTCGAAGGTGGTAGTATCTCCATGGTTGTCACAGTGGTCTACATCAATAGAGGCAGCAAACTTGTTTACTGCCACAACCACACTTGCAGTCCTATAAGAACTGTCCTTGCCGTTGATTAGTGATATTTGTGTCTAAATTTGTTCTCATCAGTGGAGCATCCATCTCACCCAAATGGTCCTATTGATGATAAGAAGCCTGGAGCTTCCACGACCTTGAAGGTGTCAGTAGCTCCATGGTTCCACAGTGGTCTACATCAATAGAGATAGCATACATGCTTGAGCTACTGCCACCTTCAAGGCTGTGGAAGCTCCAGGCTTCTTATCATCAATAGGACCACTTGGGTGAGATGGATGCTCCACTGATGAGCACAAATTTAGACACAAATATCACTAATGTCTAAATGGGTGCTCATCAGTGGAGCATCCATCTCACCCAAGTGGTCCTACTGATGATAAGAAGCCTGGAGCTTCCATAACCTCGAAGGTGGCAGTATCTCCATGGTTGCCACAGTGGTCTACATCAATAGAGACATCATCCATGCACCTAAATCACATATAGATATCCCCACAATATTTTCAGCACAATGGGCTTCCAATACTCATCACATCTCAATTATGGGGAAAAGGCTGCATTGTGGGTAAACAAACATGTCGACTTGCATCTAAAACTGTAAGTGCTTGTAAATGAACCCTAATAAATTTGATTATAGTAATATAACATTGATTATATACACAGTCAGCTACTTTCACACACCCTGAATATCATTTGAAGGAGAAGGAATGGGAAGGTATCTCTTCTTGTGGCCTTATTATGTATCTTGATTGACCAGAAGATGGTCTATGTATCAGGATGTACCTAGTCCTCCAATATACAGTATTATATTCCATTGAGGATTTCAGGATCAAGCTCCTCTCATTGAAGACAAGCATTCATGAGCATGTTTCTTTAAATCAGATGTTTTGTAGTTCCAAAGCAAACACGCCACCGATGCCTCTATTAATCATCTGGATTCTACTCAACTTTCAGAAGTTCACGTTATCATTCCAGGCTCCCTGTTTGAAAGGCTGTCATTTTTATCAGCTGCCCGCTGCCCGGGCTGGGTGCGCACACACTTGAAGTCCTTGGAGGGAGATTTCGTTGCATGTGTAAGCAGCTGGCTAGACGTTGGTAGTTCATCATGTTTCAACTGGCTTCTGTGTGGTACTGGCTGATTAGATAGGATGTTCTCAGGTCTGTCTGAAAAACCGCCTTCCATTTTTGCAAATGCTTCTCAGGGTTTGTTTTCATAAGGACAGGCAGGGCCTTTGTTGAAAGAAATGGTATTTTCTTGTACAAATGTCTGTCTTTGGGGCTGATCCATTAAAACACGAGTTCGAATCCCGAATGGAAAAAATTTGGATAGGAACCGATAATTTCTGATGATCACAAATGTCACAAAAATGCTTACGAAAAAATCCTATTAGTCACAAAAATATCGTATTGGCAATCCAAAAGGCAAGAAATTTTCGTACCGAACGATTGTAAACAGCGGAAAAACTTTTCCGGTTTTTCGCGCAAGCGTCCGAAAAAGTTGCGCAAGTGTCGAAACATTTGGCGAAAATACGCTCGGAGCGTTAGTGTCTTAATAAATCTGCCCCTTTGTGTTGTGGGTTCCAAACACAACTAAGGCAATGCCCAAGCTATTCCTAACAACTTTACAATTGGTCTTCATTATTTATTTTTTAATAGTTTTTGAATGATTTGCTTTTTTTTGTCTACATATTTTCTTCTTTCACATGGGGGTCACTGACCCCGTTAGCCAAAAAACATTTGCACTTTAAGGCTACAATTGTATTTTAATTGGAGATGCACCGAATCCCGGATTCGGTTTGGGATTCGGGCCGAATCCAGCCTTTTTTTTGGCCGACTCTGCGGTTCCGTCCGAACCGAAATAATTAGCATAAATTAGCATATGCTAATTAGCATTCGGAAAGGGTTACATTTTAGGGGGACACATTTTTTTGCCGCGCTCTCCATATGCTAATTAGGATTTGGATTCGGTTCCGGATTTGGAAGAATCTGTCGGTTCAGGGGTTCTGCCGAACCCAAAAAAGTGGGTTCGGTGCATCCCTAATTTTAATTACTACTTTTTATTCATTATCTTTCTATTTAGTCCCTCTTTTATTTATATTCCAGTGGCTTATTCCAGAAGACCCTAGCAACCTTCTGAAATTCCAGACTGCAGAGCGGCCAAAAAACCCCCCAAAATACCTGAAAAACTGCAAAAAATAAAAAATGGAAGCAATTGTAAATTGTCTCAGAATATCAATGTCTACATCAGGGGGTCCCCAAACTTTTTTTATCCGTGAACACCATTCGAATGTAAAAAAATGTTGGGGAGCAGCGCAAACATGAAAACATTTCCCAGGGGATGACCTGTAAGGACTGTGATTGGATATTTGATAGAATAAGGATATTTTGTTAGAATGGATATTATGGGGCATGTTTACTAAGATTGGAGATAAATATCTCCGGTGATGTTGCCCACAGCAACCAATCATCAATAAAATTTGAACAGTCACCTACAAGTTAGAAATCAAAGCAAAGACCTAATTGGTTACTACAGGCAACATCACCGGTGATATTTATCTCCATTCATAGTAAACACACCCCTAAGTAACATCAGTTGAGAAACTGTTGGGCCAACACTTGCATAAAAAGCTTCATAATTCATTAACCACCAAGTAACTATCAACATAGAGGAAGCCCTTCAACTTACTGAGGGTCATATACCCAATAGTTTGGCTACCATTCATACAGCAAGAGATGTCAATGACTAAAAGGGTCAGGGTAATGGTTTGGGCACGTGCCACAAAAACGTAACTTCATCATGTATTAATTGTGACTTAAGGTCCCCATGCACGTTAAGATTCGCTCGTTTGGCGGGATCGTCAAGCGAGCGAATCTTCACCCAATATCCCCACCTACGGGTGGGTGATATCAGGGAGCGTGTAGGCTATAATTCGATTGAATTCGATCAACGTGCCGATGCGGTCCCCGATCTGACTGAATTTTCTAACCTGGCCGAATAATATCTGGCCGATTTCAGCCCAGATATCGGTCAGGCAGGCTCCTCGTTTTTGCCCCTACATGGGCCGATAAGCTGCCGAGTCGGTCCAAGGACTGATATCGGCAGCTACTATCGGCCCGTGTACAATTTCCCCCTTAGAGGCACAATTTCCCCCTTAGAGGGCCCGAAGTACTGGATAAAGAGTCTAGATTGCTGGCAGGTCTGGACTGGGAGTCAAAATAAGCCCTGGAATTTCAAGTACCCATATACCCAAGCAACCCCCCACCAGCCCAATAAATAGTGAGTGTCTATGGCATCTTACAGATTCTGGCCTTGGCCAGAACCCATGGATTACCGGTCCAGGTCTGGCTGCAGGCCATTTAGTGTGGCCAGAATTCTTCTGTACTTTCCTACATATCCCTGGAAGCCCAAGCCAAATGAAATTAGTGGTTAGGTAGGCTCAGCTCTAAGACCAGTTTTATTAGGGGACCAGGGGGTAAATGGAAGCCCAGTCTGATTAAAGTCACTTAATTGACCATTTTGACCAACTTACTGCCATCTGGCCCCATCCAATCATTTCAGAGAATCAAAAATATTGTGTCAGTTACGTAGGTGGTGGGATGGTCCTGCATTTGTACAAAGGTTCAGATCTTGTCTTGATCCCCCTTTTTATGGATCCATTTCTACCATCATTTGTTTGTGAGCTAAAAAAAAGGGATAAATTCAGCCCTGGAAAAAAAAAAATGGCAATTTTGATATTATGTTGAAGTGGCGCATATTTAGTCTTGATGACTTCGCCCCAGAACTCAACGATCTGCACAAAAATAAAAGCAATTGAAACTCAGCGAAGAACATGTTGTGCTCATAGATCGTACATTTAGTGGGATAATTGATCATAATTACCTGCTAGTTAAACCTGCTAGTTCAACACCTCGTTTTATTTCTCACACAAAAAACGATGAAGATTTAACATGAATAAAAGAAACATGGAGACAACAGGCGCCTCGATACTGGCAGCCAATGGCTGATGACTTCCTCCCTAATGATAGTTACAGGCAACTCTTCACTCAAGTGCTGTACTAAAGGGGCCAAAAATGGCCGCAATCTGCCATGTTTTTTGCACTCTGAGCCCTGCCTTGGACAGAGGGGAGTATTTAGGCTTCTCCTCTCCGGCCCTACCTGTTCTCTCACACATTAGACATCAGACATTCATGTTAGGGAGCCCCAGAAGATGCAGACTGCAATGGAGCCCCACTACTTACGCCTATGGCAGGCAGTTAGGACAGGGCTCAATTGTGACCCCCATCTGTGCATTTTGCATCCCCTGGACACAAGTGCTCTATGAATGAGCACAATTTGCACCTCTTAGGGGCCGATTTACTTATCCACGAACGGATCAAAAGCGTCCAAATGCATTTTTTTTCGTAATGATGGGTATTTTGCGTTTTTTTTTGCCGCCATCGCGACTTTTTCATAAATTGTCGCAACTTTTCCGTAAATTGTCTCGACTTTTTCGTATTTTTTGCGATTTTTTTCGTCGCCGTCGCAACTTTTTCGTGATTTGTCGCGACTTTTTTGTAGCCATTACGACTTGCGCGAATTGTCGCAACTTTTTCTTAGCCGTCGCGAAAAAATCGGAAAGGTTTGCCCGCCGTTTATTAGCGCTCAATACGAAAAAGTCGCGTTAATTTGCGCAAGTCATAACGGCTACGAAAAAGGCGCGACAATTCGTGCAAGTCGTAACGGCTACGAAAAAGTTGCAACAATTCACGAAAAAGTCGCAACGACGACGAAAAAAATCGCAAAAAATACGAAAAAGTCATAAAATGTTCAATTCCAATCCGATTTTTTCCCATTCGGGATTCGGATTCGTTGATTAGTAAATCAGCCCCTTAGTGTTTTCAGACTTGCACTGGGATCTGTGTAAACAGCCTCCTAAATATTACTTTTGGGTTGAGAAGAGACAATATTCTATCTAGTTCTACCTTACCAGATAATCCCCACACCCTTCCAAATGGCTAGTGTGCTTATTCTTAGCAATCAGATTTAATCAGTGTGTTGTAAATTAAATTGGCCAGACACGGGCAGATTTCAGCTGGTGATTCAGGTCCTTAAGACTTGACTCATCAACTTATCTGCCCGTGTATGGGGCCCTCTGATGGGCCTACCCAACTGATATCTGGCCTAAAATTGGGCAGATGACAATCGGACAGACTGGAGACTACATCCCCTCATTGTTGCGCAGTGGACATTTCAGGGGAAAGATTTTACCATGTATGGCCACCTTAATAAGAAGACTAAAGCAAAGATTTCAAGGGTTGCTATTGGTTACTACCCTGCTGGGATGATCACCCGTGTTAGTACATTGACCCCAGTGATCTCTAGGCTTTTTCTCCTGCTTTGATACTTCTTCAACCCTTATGTGAATTTTTAATATACATATTATATAATGTTTATTTTTTTTTTATCTATTTCCCCTAAATTAGCTCCTCTCTACTTACGCCTAAGGACACATACTAATTATCCATCTACCAACATCAGTTTGCTCTGTTTCTATATAAAGAGCCTGCAGGCACCAACTCTCACAGACTCTACAGACCATCAAATGGAGACACGGAAATTGCAGGTAGAAAAATCAGGAGCATCTGAGTCTCCGGCGCAAACCTTTAATGAACTCTGTCATAATTTAGCCGTGATATCCGGCCTACCTTGGAAATGCCGGCTAATAAAAAAGAAAGAGCAGATAAAGTCAGAAAACATGTTCCGAGCTTGGTTTTAATAAATGTCTTTGTAGCACAAAGGGCTCTGAGCAGGGATTGATTGGGATAGATTGGATAGCTTGTAGATTGTAAGCTCTTTTGGGCAGGGCTCTCTTCACCTCTTGTATCAGTTACTGATTGCTTTATATGTTACTCTGTATGTCCAATGTATGGAACCCACTTATTGTACAGCGCTGCGGGATATGTTGGCGCTTTATAAATAAATGTTAATAGTATTAATAATAGAGCCGCGGGAGTGGCTGGTTGGTACAGGTAGATATCAGCAAAACAAAGTACCAACCCCAGGACTACAGGGACTTGGGAACAGCACTTCCGCACCATCAATGCAATTGGCCTGAGGCATGTAGCAGGGTTTGGTATGAGACTACTACTAGGGTGGCCAACTTTTTCTAGAAATTATACCGGCCGGGCAGGGGGCGGGTTTACAAAGGGGTGGTCTGTGATGTAGAAGAGTGCGGCAATGACATCATGGGGCGGGATTTATTCATCAAGGGAACTGACGATCCTGAGGTAAGGAATTAAGTTGTTAGTTAAGTATAAAGGGGAGAAAGGGGAATGCTGGGGGCAGATCAGAGGTGGGTTTACAAAGGGGTGCCCTGTGATGTAGATGGGTGGGGCAATGACATCATGGGGTGGGATTTAATCTTCAATGGAACTGATGATCCTGAGGCATGGAATTAAGTTGATTAGGTAAGTATAAAGGGGAGAAAGGGGAATGCTGGGGGCAGATCAGAGGTGGGTTTACAAAGGGGTGCCCTGTGATGTAGATGGGTGGGGCAATGACATCATGGGGCGGGATTTCATCTTCACTGGAACTGATGATCCTGAGGCATGGAATTAAGTTGATTAGGTAAGTATAAAGGGGAGAAAGGGGAATGCTGGGGGCAGATCAGAGGTGGGTTTACAAAGGGGTGCCCTGTGATGTAGATGGGTGGGGCAATGACATCATGGGGCGGGATTTCATCTTCAATGGAACTGATGATCCTGAGGCATGGAATTAAGTTGATTAGGTAAGTATAAAGGGGAGAAAGAGGGATTGCTGGGGGCAGATCAGAGGTGGGCTGGGGCCAAATTGACTAGATATTACAAGTATACCAGCGAGTACATTGCCAATACATTCGTAATACCAATCCTGGCCTTGGCTGGTATTTTACTGGCTAGACTGGGCAGGTAGCGACTCTACAACCAAGCAGTACTAGCATAGGGCAAAGGCCTATGAGCCTATCAGCCATAACTACTGCCCAGTTCAGCCCCTTTGAATCTGATTTTGGTTTCTAAAGCTTCCTGACTTTGACCAATAAAAGAGCTGCAATGATAGGCCTGGTGAATTCTAATCATATCTCTTTAGGTAGATCCGTTACCTCTCATCCCAAGCCGTGGGTTTATTATCCGTTGTGCTTCAGGAGAACAATGAAACCAACATCCCAGCCTTGTTATTAGAGCACTTAACATTCACTCGGCTGTGAGCTCACACGGAGCCCAAATGTAATTCTGAATAAGCCACGTTCTCTTCTCATTGTGGCCTCTCCCATCATTGAATCCCATTTCGTGTCTGTTGTGATTCGCCCATTGTGTGCCGGGGCCTGAAGTGGCGCCGGAATAGATAGCGGAGGTGCAACAGTGAGGAATACTCCCAATTTCCTTATAATAAGAATAATAAAACCTTGAAATGTCTCTCTCCCCTTGGAAGCAATTCTGCGGTTAAACAAAGGGAGTTATTTACAAATATGACATCTGCTGCAACCAACACGTGTCTCTCAGTGCTACCAAATAAGAGGTCCAAATGGGGACACTTATCTTTAATGGAGAATTGTTAATGAATCGCTAACGAATTCTGTCCCGAGCGCTGAAAAACCCCCCCTAACTCCTATTTCTTTGCCGAATAAACGCAGAATCCCAAGTTCCGGAAGGGCCCAGTAATGAGCGCGAGACAGTTAAGATCGTATCGCCCTAATGAAAATCAATGCAGTTTATTAGAGCGATAGGACCATTTTGTTCGCTATCATTAGGGGGAATGATATAGTTGTGTTTAGGATAAAGCTCCAAGGATTGTTTTAGGAGAAGGAAGTCATCAGAGATCACTCAGGCCAATGGGAATTTCCCTTCCAAAGCAAAAGTATTTCTAATATACAATCCGCACCTCTCTACAGGATTGATCTCCATGATTGTGTTTCATATAGCAATATGGGGCTTACTTATTCAAATGCTACCCCTACATATCAGGAGTGTTCACCCCACACACTGTCACTATCAACTGGCCTAGCACAGTTCCCGCAATGAAGCTTATTGGAAACTCAAGGGGGCTCATTTATCAACACTGGGCAAATTTGCCCATGGGCAGTAACCCATAACAACCAATCAATGATTGGCTTTTTTCAGCCAGCTGCATGTAGAACAATGAATGCAACAATTTGATTGGTTGCCATAGGTTACTGCCCATGGGCAAATTTGCCCAGTTTTGATAAATGACCCCCCATGGTGTGTTTTACATGGGGTTGCCATCAAGAGGGTACTTGGATTAGTCCAGTCAATAGCCCTGTGGCTACTGAGAGGTGCAAAGGTACAAGTCATGGATCACAAGGTGGGCAGAGCTTATGGGGGAGTGACTAGGTGGGGTTTGTGTGGATTGTGGGTGGGTTTTTGGAATGATATGGCCAAGGTGGATCATGGGCCTGGCCATAGGTTCGCAGGGCATATTTTTTCATTGGGGTCTAGTCTACTTTTTAGCAGGGCCTGCTACCCAGTGTGCACAATGACCATTTGCCTAGCACAGTTTCCGCAATGAAGTTTATTGGAAACTCAAGGTGCGTTTTACACGGGGTTGCCATCAAGAGGGTACATGGGTTGGTCCAGTCAATCGCCTACTGAGAAGTGCAAAGGTACAAGTCATGGGTCACAAGGGGGCAGAGCTTATGGGGGAGTGAGTAGGTGGGGTTTGTGGGAGGGTTTTTGGAATGATTTGGCCAAGGTGGATCATGGGCCTGGCCATAGGTTTGCAGAGCATTTTTTTTCATTGGGGTCTAGTCTAATTTTTAGCAGGGCCTGCTACCCAGTGGGCACAATGACCATTTGCCTAACACAGTTTCCGCAATGAAGTTTATTGGAAACTCAAGGTGCGTTTTACATGGGGTTGCCATCAAGAGGGTACATGGGTTGGTCCAGTCAATAGCCTACTGAGAAGTGCAAAGGTCATGGGTCACAAGGTGGGCAGAGCTTATGGGGGAGTGAGTAGGTGGGGTTTGTGTGGCTTGTGGGTGGGTTTTTGGAATGATTTGGCCAAGGTGGATCATGGGCTTGGCCATAGGTTCACAGGGCATTTTTTTTTCATTGGTGTCTAGTCTAATTTTTAGCAGGGCCTCCTACCCAGGGTGCTCAATGACCATTTGGCTAATAATTGGTGGCCCTTGGGGGGGCCTGGTTTTTCCGCATTTATGGGGATTTATGGGGATTATTTCACTCAAATGTACTTGATTGGTGCGGGTTAAAATCTTTGTTTTCCCCGACTCCTCCGTTTATAGAAAAGAAGTCCAGCAGCGAAGTAGTTACAAATTCGATACGGTGGGAATGAAATTCCCCGTAATCCTATTTCATCGAGAGGCTGTTCATAGAAACGCCACTTTATTTTGCCTTGCTCAGGTTCTTACAGATATTTAGTGCTTGATCCCTGTAACAACAAGAGGAAACATAGCAGGGGTTTATTTCCATAATCACATCAATCTGGGAACCCTGTATTAAATAATGATATACATCGGGTTTCGCTTGGAATCCATAAAGAGTGCGCGGTGACAAATCATTCTCAGCTGGCAAAAATCAGAATTTACTTGTGAGCAAAGGAACCACGGCACGGAAGTATTTACTGTGCCAAGGAACCGGCTTATTCGTTGGCTCCATGTACAGCAGTAAAGACCGACAATTACCGGTGTATCTATCTCCCAAAGTGCCACCAAATGTTTCCTACATCTTCTGTATGAGGCTTATATGACCCAATCACACACCGGCCAATTCCTGGGCAATGGCGCGGCCCATCTAATGATCTGACAGATTGTGGGGGACTTTTTTTCTTTGACTTTGTACACAAGAGGTCAACCCCTTGCGTTGGAGGAAAGGTGATTTTATCTAAAAGTGGCCAATCTCTTCTGTGGCTGATCAGCCCACAGGCGGAACCAACTGAATGGCTTCTGATTGCCCCTTATTCCCTTATAACCAAATGCCCGTCTAGCCATTTTCAATCCTAGCCCACCCATTTTCTACCCCATATGTTATAGCCCTGCCCCAAAGTGACATCACAGCCCACCCCAGACCCCAATGAGTGGCGTCCCTTACAGTACACCATTATTGGTCAGTACTGGTGGTCCACCATACATGCCTACATAGCCCTGCCCCCAAGTGACATCACAGCCCACCCCATACTTAAATGGGTGGTGTCCCTAACAGTACACCATTATTGGTCATGACTGGTGGTCCACCATACACGCCTACATAGCCCTGCCCCCAAGTGACACCACAACCTACAGACCCAAATGGTCTATGGCCTTTTTGGAATGTTTCATTAAAGCTGGCAAATGTAGGAGGAGCTAGGCTAAAGGGGGCTCGGTTAAGGTTGTCCCTATTGTGAGTTATCCCCTATTGTAGACCTGCCCTGTGGGAAGGAGGGGATGCCAACTGGCCCTGGAAAGTTATGGGTATTCTCTACTCTACAACAGGCAGGAGTTTCCACGGTTTAGAATCTTTGGCCTTGATGGTTGAAGGGAGCCTGAAGGCTTTAGTAAAAGAGAAGTCCCCTGAGATAAGGAGATCACCTTAGTGGAAGTCAAGAAAAGGACCCTGTGACTGAGGAACTAGCAACTCTTCACTTAGCCAATATTTTAGCATGGTCTAGGAGTGTGAGATCAGCTTCTACTACAGGGAGTGCACCCCCTGGACCCCAGTGGGACTAGAAGTTTCCACTCTCACCCTCTTGGCAGGAAGTAGACATAAAAGCCAACAGTAGTTAGAAATATGGGTAAAACTGGCTATACATGCTCACATATGGTCAGGCAAATCGGCTGATATAGGACACGTATCAGTGTGGACTTGTTGGATATGTCAAAGGGACGGCTAGTGTAAGGCAGGGGAGGGATTTGTCCTACTTGCTCAGTGTTTCAGGTGAAAAGATGTAGAAGAATGCACCAATTACAACTGTTCAACCTTGTACTCTATTCCCCAAGGGTGTCCAATCTGTGGCCCTCCAGTTGTCCACACCCACCCCAACGGCCACATAAAAACCTTACTAAATGAGATAACTCCTGCACCACATTTAATGCCAGATTATCGCTGGGGAGCTATCTCTTCTAGCTGTTTTAATTCACTCTGAGGCAGCATAATTAGTGTCACCGGCCAATTGCTACTGCTCCTCGCTGGCTGCCTGTATTTACTGCAGTTAAGACAAGTCTGCTCATGTGTAAAGTGTAAGTCAAAATAATAAATTATTGAAGGTAGCGCACATCAACAAGCAGCCTCTCTCGCATTCTGATTAATTGCTACTTGCGTGCCTCCCGATGCGGCTCCGCTCTTTCTTTATTTTTTGAAACAAAGGTGCCATCTACAATAACAGAGCTGGCAAATGGTCATAATTAGCGGGAATCTGGAATCTCGCCTTCTTGAAATCCTAGCATGTAATTTGCATTTTTTTTAAAGGCAAACTAAAGCTGCGGGAGTCAACCAGATCGTTAACTTTTCGGGAAGGACAACTCTGAGCCAATCTGCAGATCTGTTATCAACATAATATAAAGTGAGGTTGGGCAGGTTGTTGGTTTGCAATAAAACCTTGGAAGTTCCATCTATCAGCCCTGTAAACCTTTGTAAAATACAACTCTGATCGCCTCCAGTCTAAGGTTTAAAGCCTCTGATTTATCTAGAGATGATCGTTTTGTACAAACTGCTACATTTAAATTATAGCTTGTTAAGCGAGGTAAATGTTGTGCATTCTGTCATGTTAATGTATTTCTTTTATTGCCCCCTTCGTCTCTTCTGTAGAGACAGACCTAAGCAAAAACAAATAAAAAGCCTTCCCGAAATTTACTAGCAGCCTCACATTGCTTAGGGGATGGATATAAAAAAAGTCTTAGTACTGTTATTGACCTTTTGGAAATCAACAGAGATGGGTCTAAGGATTGGGGGGGTTGAGTTAGAGAAGAAAAGTCTAGGCAAGAAGGGTAGGGCCCCCAAGTTGGGCCTCAGTTTCCTGGTCAATAAGAGCCTCCAAAGAGGCCACAAAGAGTCATTGGTTTAAAGGTTAGATTTATCCATTCATGACCACAATGATTTGTACTGCCGCCATAATATCATGGCCACAGACCCACCTCTGAAAAAAACTCAGACATGGGTCTAAGGATTGGGGGGTTGAGTTAGAGAAGAAAAGCCTAGGCAAGAAGGGTAAGGCCCCCAAGTTGGGCCTCAGTTTCCTTCCCAATTAGAGCCTCCATAGAGGCCACAAGAGTCATTGGTTTAAAGGTTACATTTATCAATTTATGACCATTTATGACCACAAGGATTTGTACTGCCGCCATAACATCATGGCCACAGACCCATCTCTGAAAAAAACTCAGACATAGGTCTAAGGATTGGGGGGTTGAGTTAGAGAAGAAAAGCCTAGGTAAGAAGGGTAAGGCCCCCAAGTTGGGCCTCAGTTTCCTTTCCAATAAGAGCCTCCAAAGAGGCCACAAAGAGTCATTGGTTTAAAGGTTAGATTTATCCATTCATGACCACAATGATTTGTACTGCTGCCATAACATCATGGCCACAGACCCACCTCTAAAAAAAACTCAGAGATGGGTCTAAGGATTGAGGGGTTGAGTTAGAGCAGAAAAGCCTAGGCAAGAATGGTAAGGCCCCCAAGTTGGGCCTCAGTTTCCTTTCCAATAAGAGCCTCCAAAGAGGCCACAAGAGTCATTGGTTTAAAGGTTAGAGTTATCCATTTATGACCATTTATGACGACAATGATTTGTACTGCCGCCATAACTTCATGGCCACAAACAATAATGGAGAATGCAGAAAGGATAAATCTTATGCCTGAAGTTTCCTCTGAGCGCTCCTGCCTCGTCCAGCCTTAGATTCTATTATCTGAAATACATTTAATATGTTTTGTTGTTTCGTTCCTTTATCTCCAAGTCATCTTTTATTTCCTTTCAAAGGTCACCAGGTACGGACTAAAAATAAAGCAGCTTAGTCATGTCTTGGGATGTTTAATCACTTAAAGTACATTAATGATGGCCTGAACAAACCGGCCAATTAGATCATTGTGAATGTCTGAGACGCTGAGTTATATTCATTTCCTAAACCTTCCCTGATCTATTTAAATCAAGGTCCTATCCCTCAAACCACTTCTTAATATTTCATGAGGCAAAGGATTAGGATCTAATGGCTAATAACAGATACTCAATATAACCTAATTAGCTTCAGAAGGATAGCAACACAATGCAGGAAGAGTGGGCGTCTATGCAATGCATGTTGAAATATATATATATATATATATATACATAGCACTAATTGGCCATGATTCTAGATTCACTTCATGTATTTAGTGGGATTAAGGGTTAAGGTTGTCCCTACTGTGAGTTATCTCCTACTGTAGACCTGCCCTGTGGGAAGGAGGAGATGCCTACTGGCCCTGGAAAGTTATGGGGTTTCTCTACTCTTAAACAGGCAGGAGATTCCAAGGTTCAGAATCTTTGGCCTGGATGGTTCAAGGGAGCTAGAGGTAGAAGAAAGCCCCCTGAGATAAAGAGATCACCTTAGTTCAGGGATCCCCAATCTTTAATATCTGTGAGCCACATTCAAATGGAAAAAGTTTTGGAGAGCAACGCAAACATGAAAAAAGTTCCTGAGGTTGCCAATAAGAGCTATAATAGTCTATTTGGTAACCACTATATGTACTGGCAGCCTACAGAAGGCTCAGTTTGCCAGTTACACTGGATTGTCCTGTAATCAAAACTTGTCCCCAAGTCAGGAATTCAAAAATAACTCCCTGGTTTGGGGGCACTGAGAGCAACATCCAAAGGGTTGTCGAGCAACATGTTGCCCCCGAGCCACTGGTTGGGGATCCCTGCCTTAGTGGAAGTCAAGAAGAGGACCCTGTGACTAAAGAACTAGTCACTGTTAACTTAGCCCATATATTAGTACAGACATCATATAGAATAATGGAGGACACTGCAGGACTTTGTGTTTATTGACGTGTTCCACTACATGTTTCGGGCAAAGCCCTTTTTCAAGAACAACAATATCTGAACAAACAACATTTAAGTGGTTCAAAGACCTAAATCCAACTCATATTTTAGCACGGTATAGGAGTGTGAGATAATCAAGGTAGCAAATAAAGCGGGGTGAGCCCCTCCTGGTAACTTCAGCCTTGGTAAGAGCCGGATATCTGGTTATCAAACAGGAAAATCAGCTCTTCTACTACAGGGAGTACAAATGGACTCTCTGCACTAGTAATGCTTTACGTCTTGGACCCCATGTGGGGCTGGAAAGGTGGTAAGCACAAGGGGGGAGAATTGCTCCTAAGGGAACTCACTAATTAATAAGATTGCAACTAAAGGGGCCATGTCCCCAGCCACATGAGCCTTAAGGGGAGCACTTTTGCATTTCATCGTGCCTCAACGTGGGGCAATGGTATATGAGCCCAGGCGATTTACTCTAGTTCTTTTGCACCTTATCTTCCTTCATAAATGAGCCTTATGCTCTCTTCAAACGTGCCTTGTGGCTGTTTTTCTAGTCAAAGCAAATGAGCTCGTTCTGGGAAATTATAGATACACGAAAAGTGAACAACAGAAGAAAGAGGTCAAAGATTATTTTTTTTTATCCTGTATGTGGCTTAATGCAAATATCTCTGAATAAAATGTTGCACATTAACCTTTCCAGAAAGAATCTGAAAAGCGACGTGACACGAGCTTCGCAAGGTCCAGGGCATTTGGGAAATGGCCAAGTTTGAATTTTGCTTGGAAATACTTTAAATACTTTATTCAGAGTATGGGTTTATTATCTAGTCTTTAAAATGATTATTAACTGTTTATTTCATAAGACTTTTTTATAACCTTATAATGAATGTTCCTGGTGTAGATATATGCGCCCAGTTGACCTAGTTTCTCAGCAGTGACCAACAGAATTCCACGATAATATCAACAAAAAAGATCAACTGATCAACTTATTTAGGAAATTCCACCAAGACATCATAACTACTGATCTGTCGCTTGACCATAAAATTCGCAAAATGCCAAGAAAATGCGCGTAACAGCGAAAAATTCACAAAACGTATTTGTCGTGCGATTTTTGTCACCCGCGTCTTTTTTGTCGCCCACATCTATTTTCTGATGCCCAAACTTTTTTGATGTCCAAACTTTTTTTACGTGACCGCGCCTTTTTCTCATGCGACTGCGCCCAATTTGACGCGCCCACGCCCCTTTTTTTTACGCGACCGAGCCCGAATTGACTCGACCACGCCCCATTTGATGCGCGACAAATTTTTCAGCGTCAAATTTTCACCTTATAATGAATGTTCCTGGTATTGATATATGCTCCCAGTTGACCAAGTTTCTCAGCAGTGACCAACAGAATTACACGATTATATCAATAAGAAAGAATTTTCAAAAATTGATCAACTTATTTAGGAAATTTCACCAAGACAACTACTGATAAGCGAATCTGTCCCGTTTCGCTTCACCATAAAATTCGCGAAACGCCAAGAAAATGTGTGAAACGACGAAAAACTCACGAAACGCATTCGTTGCACGATTTTTGTTGCCCGCATCTATTTTCTGTCCCCAAACTTTTTTGATGTCAGAACTTTTTTGACGTGACCGCGCCTTTTTCTCATGCGACTGCAGCCAATTTGACGCGCCCGCGGCCCTTTTTTAGCGCGACCGAGCCCGAATTGACTAGGCCGCGACCCATTTGACGCGACAAATTTTTCAGCGTCAAATTTTCACTGATGTTTCGCAAAACAATTTGCCAATAGCGAAATGCGGAAATTCGCTGCGAATCCATGCCTGGCGGAAAAAATTCGCTCATCACTAATCATAACCTCAGCCAAGACACAAAGAAGAAGAGGAGATGAACTCTTCTATGAAGGAGTGTTGAGTTGATCAACATAAAGAATTCCAAAGCTCATGGTTCTTCCCCATACAAAAGAGAGATCAATATTCTTAGAAACTGAAACAGCTGCAGATTGTGCTTTATTGTGAGAGTTTATGAGATACAGTAGAACACTCCGAGAACAATTCAGCAGGAGAATGTACAATAACAATGGTCTCATAGGAAAGGACATACTGTATATCCTGTCTTCTCCCCCAAGTCTTTCTTTTTTTAGTATTTTATTTCTATTCTTACCCACTGGCTAGGGATAGAAAGAAAAGGTTAAATATTGACTTATTGTATTACACTTTTGGGTTGAAGGGTGTCTCTGTAGAGTTAAGCAATATCATCCTCCCATGCCAATAAAACATGGATGTCACATGTGGAGTCATTTGGGGCCCATTCAGCCTGCTGCCCATATTGTTATGGCCCTCAACATTATAGGATTGGCTTAGTTTCTGTTTAACCAAACTGTCTATAACACAGTATACTTTGCTAAACTTCCAGAGTAGTTGTGCCCTCTGTAATGAAGTTTAAACGTTTGTACCAGATACTTTGAAAAAGTCTAGTTTTTTTATGACTTTTCTCGCAGCTAGTGATGAGCGAATTTTTTTCGCCAGGCATGGATTTGCAGCGAATTTCTGCATTTTGGCATTGGCGAATTGTTGTGCAAAACTTTTCTGTTTCTTTTGTTGCACGTTAAATTGGGTGCGGTCGCGTCAAGTGGGGCATGGTAACGGCAAAAAAGGATGCGGTCGCATCAAAATTGGGGGCGAGGTCATGTCAAAAAGCACGGGTGACAAAAAAAATAGACGCGGGCGACAAAAAATTGATGCCAGCGAGAAAAAAGATCTAGCGACAAATGTGTTTTGTGAATTTTTCGCCGTTTTGCAAACTTTTTGCCGTTCTGTGAATTGACTCAACCGTGCCCAAATTGACGCGCGGCAAAAAAAAATTCTGCGCAACGAATTTTTCAGCGTCAAATTTTCACAAAACAATTTGCCAATGGTGAAATGTGGAAATTCGCTGCGAATCCATGCCTGCCAAAAAAATCCGCTCATCACTAATCATAACCTCAGCCAAGACACAAAGGAGAAGAGGAGAAGAAACTCTTCTATGAAGGAGGGTTGAGTTGATCAACATAAAGAATTAGAAGCTTCCAAAGCTGACAAAAAAAAATAGACGCGGGCGACAAAAAATTGATGCCGGCGAGAAAAAAGATCTAGCGACAAATGTGTTTCGTGAATTTTTCGCCGTTTTGCAAACTTTTTGCCGTTCTGTGAATTGACTCGACCGTGCCCAATTTGACGCGCGGCAAAAAAAATTCTACGCAATGAATTTTTCAGCGTCAAATTTTCACAAAACAATTTGCCAATGGTGAAATGCGGAAATTCGCTGCGAATCCATGCCTGCCAAAAAAATCCGCTCATCACTAATCATAACCTCAGCCAAGACACAAAGGAGAAGAGGAGATGAAACTCTTCTATGAAGGAGGTTTGAGTTGATCAACATAAAGAATTAGAAGCTTCCAAAGCTGACAAAAAAATAGACGCGGGCGACAAAAAATTTATGCCGGTGAGAAAAAAGATCTAGCGACAAATGTGTTTCGTGAATTTTTCGCCGTTTTGCAAACTTTTTGCCGTTCTGTGAATTGACTCGACCGTGCCCAATTTGACACGTGGCAAAAAAAAATTCTGTGCAACGAATTTTTCAGCGTCAAATTTTCACGAAACAATTTGCCAATGGTGAAATGCGGAAATTCGCTGCGCTCATCACTAATCATAACCTCAGCCAAGACACAAAGGAGAAGAAACTCTTCTATGAAGGAGGTTTGAGTTGATCAACATAAAGAATTAGAAGCTTCCAAAGCTGACAAAAAAATAGACGCGGGCGACAAAAAATTGATGCGGGCGAGAAAAAAGATCTAGCGACAAATGTGTTTCGTGAATTTTTCGCCGTTCTGTGAATTTTATGGTGGAACAGGACAGATTCACTCATCACTATTCACAGCGACTTTTCCTTGTGACTTTTTTTTAAAAAAATTAGATGTTGGGGAAAACGAGTTTAGTCGAATTTGAAAATAAAAGAAAATGGGAAATTATGAAGTTTTAGTTAAATGCCCCTAATTATTCTTCTTTCCTATGAAGGACTTTATTATATTCTGTTATTTGCAGTCATTAAACCCAACTTCCACGGGGGCGAGCTTTGCGAGACGCACCAAGGCGAGCGAAATGAATCCCGCGGAAGGCGGGGACGCGCCTGTACGCGCAAAGTTACATATTTAACAAGTCGAGTATTTCTACCCACCAGGTATATATTTCGTCAGCGTTTTTTTGGAAGATTAAAAGGATTTCACCCCCTGTTGCTTTAAGCAGAATTACATTTTGTTTCTCACAAAGCGCGCCGGGATTATACAAAAACTAAAAGCTCAAACTGTTTAAATCAAAGCCATTATGTAACATGTTTTAAGGTCTTTTTTTTTAAAAAAAGCCGGCTGGCAATTGTCCCAAATCTTGTCACAGTAAACGCCGAAGGCAATTTTAAAAGCAGGACCCCCTTCCCCGCCGCCCCTGTGAAAGGTTTCAGATGCTGATTGATTCCATAGAAATTGTCACTCAGACTCTCTCCTGAAGCCTCGATGAATTGGCTTTTGTGCCATTTTTTTCACCTCAGTTACTGGGAAGGAAGTGCCTTTTTTAACTACTGTATCTAGAATAAAAGCTTTCAAATTGCACTGTCCTGTTTTTTTTTTTTTTTTTTTTTCAGAGCAGAATGACTTGCCTTCAATTTCTAGAGCAAACTGTACTGTGTCTGCAGTGAGCGAGTCGGGCTTGTAGCTCCTCTGTGCTGAGCGGAACTGCTGCACATTATAGGGCTCGGCGGTTATTGCTACTTACAGTCGGTTTGAGTCAACTTCTTTCTTCATCTTACTCTGTCTGTATTTTTTCCAGGCCCCTGGGGATGGGGGGGGGGGGATATCACTCTAACAGCAAAGCAGTAAAGTGTGCCTGAGTCTGAGCTTTCAGAAGGAGCCAGCGCTACACATTAGAACTGCTTTCAGCTAACCTATTGTTTCTCCTATTCCCATGTAACTGGAGGAGTCCCAAGCCGGACTTGGATTTCTTACTATTGAGTGCTATTCTGATACCTACTGGGAGCTGCTATCTTGCTCCCTTCCCATTGTTCTGCTTATCGGCTGCTGGGGGGGAGGGGGGGGATATCACTCCAACTTGCAGCGCAGCAGTAAAGTGTGCCTGAGTCTGAGCTTTCAGCCAGCACTACACATTAGAACTGCTTTCGGCTAACCTATTGTTTCTCCTACTCCCATGAAACTGCAGGAGTCCCAAGCCGGACTTGGATTTCTTACTATTGAGTGCTATTCTGATACCTACTGGGAGCTGCTATCTTGCTCCCTTCCCATTGTTCTACTGGTCGGCTGCTGGGGGGGGGGGGGGATATCACTCCAACTTGCAGCACAGCAGTAAAGTGTGCCTGAGTCTGAGCTTTCAGCCAGCGCTACACATTAGAACTGCTTTCGGCTAACCTATTGTTTCTCCTACTCCCATGTAACTGGAGGAGTCCCAAGCCGGACTTGGATTTCTTACTATTGAGTGCTATTCTGATACCTACTGGGAGCTGCTATCTTGCTCCCTTCCCATTGTTCTGCTGATCGGCTGCTGGGGGGGAGGAGGGGGGATATCACTCCAACTTGCAGCGCAGCAGTAAAGTGTGAGTGAAGTTTATCAGAGCACAGGTCA
Organism: Xenopus tropicalis; assembly: GCF_000004195.4. Lineage (NCBI taxonomy): Eukaryota > Metazoa > Chordata > Amphibia > Anura > Pipidae > Xenopus > Xenopus tropicalis. Next base: position 11,065,758 of record NC_030677.2, on the reverse strand, counting down.
CATGGCTGTGGCACCCTGGGAAATGAAGAATATGGCTAGCCCCATGGGAAAAACAGATTACAATGCAGGATTCTGCTGGAGAAGCTCTATTAACTGATGGGGTTTGTAACAAACATGTTTTCCTGTGACAGTATTGCTTTAATGTATTTAGCGCTAGTGTATGATGCTCTGTGCTTCCTTTGTGGAGGTTAAAAAGATTATTCTCTCTTATCACAAACTGCTGCTTAAAAGGCAGAATTTTTGTGTTGCTGGGTGTTGACTAAGGACGACACATATCTCTAATCCTATTTCCATAATTATTCCTGGGTCCTGCAGACACAAACTAAGCCTTTGTCTAAGCCACTATATATCTTTTTATGTCACTAATTTACACGCTGGCTGCTTAGGGAAAAAACATGGTTTTAGACAAGCGAATCCCTAGTGAGCGTGAAAAGAATAGACTTGTAGAACATATTCATGCATTGCCGTATGTGGGTGCTTGTGTGTGAATATGTATGGATCTTCAAAAGAGTCTTTAAGGTTTGATCTAATGATGAGAGAATATTTTCCCCAAGCATGGATTCACCGGAACATCGCCATTAGCAATATGGGAAAATTTGGCACATTCAGAAAAAGCCTTGCATGTCAAAAAAGTTGCGTGGTTGCCCCGTTTCATGAATTTTTCAGCATTTTTTCAGCCAAATGGGACAGATTTGCTCTTCACTAGTTTTACCCTGAATTTACTATGAAATTATATATATATATATATACAGTTCCAAAAGAGTCCATAAAAATAGGGGTTCAGCCAATTCAGGATTCAGTTCGGGATTTGGCCAAGATTTGTGCATTTTCCAGCGCCGGATTTCAAATCCGGGCGCCCCTAGGCCGCCCCCTATTGCTCCCTGCTCATGCGCGAACAAACCCCCCCCGCTGACGCAAGCGCGCATGCGCGGACATTTAAACTCCCATGAGGAGCACTGGGGAGAAGTCCCCAGTGCTCGGTATGGGAGCAAAATGTCAGAATTTTTGTGCGGCGGGCAGCATGCCGCCCCTAAGTTTCTGCCGCCCTAGGCCCGGGCCTTTGTGGCCTCGCCACAAATCCGGGCCTGGCTTTTTCAGCAGGATTCAGATTCGGCCGAATCCACGCTCCAGGATGAACTGAATCCGACTCCTAAAAATCACGTGACTCTTTGCCACATAAACGATTATCTTTCACATTTCCCTATCTTAATTTGCAAATTAGGATTCGGTTCAGTATTCGCCTGAGTCTTTAGCGAAGGATATGAGATTCGCCTGAATCCGAAAATATTGGATTTGGTGCATCCCTAGTTACAAACACTATATTCCTACAGCTCAGATTCATCCATCGATTGTACTTAACCCCTCTTAAACTTCAAAAAATGGGTCGCAGCACTGGGGCAACATTCCCCAGATGCCAAAATTCAGTGTCCTCCTTTCTACACTTATCTTGGGAATGCCCTTAATCCAAAACTTCTGGTCTAACATAATCAAATGGATGGTAGACAACTTGGGGTTCCCAAACTTGTGGACACCCAAAATATGCCTGCTGGCCCAGATTGAAGACTTGGTGCCACTCAACAAAACAAGGTCCCTGGTTCGGACTATACTGTACTACGCAAAGAAAGCGGTAATACTAAACTGGAAGGGAAATAATGCTCCCTCAATAAAAACATGGCTGGCCCTTATGTGTATCTTCTGTTGCTCCCCGGTTCCTTCCTTTTCCTTCCTTTTTATGTTTCATAAACCAATAAAAATGATACTATAAAAAACCCCCCACTATATTCCTGTCTCTCTTAGCTGCTCTGTCCTTCCATAGTCCCCTGCAGGGCAGAAGAAGACCTTAAAAAGTCTATGTGTGCAATTTATCTTGACAAGAATATGGAGAGGGCCAGTAATTGATATTTTGTGCTTTACAGTAGATTTTAGCCTGCCCTTAGTATTTACGGTATGTTCTCCATTTTACCAAACTGCAGCATTGGCGTCCTGTAGGAAGTAGGACCATCTAAGTAGGACATCTGTATGAATGGGCTCTATCACTGAACCGTGGCTGCTTGGTTCTGAGTCTATTGTTCTTCTTTATTAGCCATTCGGAGTACAGGAAGGTTCACATATATTTATTCCAGTAGAAAATGTGTTGTGCCAAGAAGTAAAAAGAGTTTCACTCTTGTTCCAAGCCCTATCTGAGTTATTTTTGGTTCTGCTAAAGTCTTCAAAGGTGGCCATACACTGAAAGACTCACTCAATTGGTAAGGTAGTCAAGCGAGCAGATCCTTCCCTGATATGATCTCCTTGAAAATTAGATTGATCACATTGCCTACATAGAGGCTGTCAAGTTTCAGGCAGATATCGGTCAGGTAGACCTGTCTGAAGTCCCCACACCGGGGCTGATATTGGTGAGTCTATGGTTCTTCTTTATTAGCCATTCGGAGTACAGGAAGCTTCACATTTATTTAATCCAGTAGAAAATGTGTTGTACCAAGAAGTAGAAAGAGTTTCACCCTTGTTCCAAGCCCTATCTGAGCTATTTGTGGTTCTGCTAAAGTCCTCAAAGGTGGCCATACACTGAAAGACTCACTCAATTGGTAAGGTAGCCAAGCGGGCACTTGTTTCCCTGATATGATCTCCTTGAAATTAGATTGATCCCATTGCCTACATAGAGGCTATCAATTTTCAGGCAGATATTGGTCAGGTAGACCATTGTGAAGTCCCCACACCGGGGCTGATATCGGCGAGTCTATTGTTCTTCTTTATTAGCCATTCGGAGTACAGGTTCACATATATCTAATCCAGTAGAAAATGTGTTGTACCAAGAAGAAGAAAGAGTTTCACCCTTGTTCCAAGCCCTATCTGAGCTATGTTTGCTTCTGCTAAACTGTTGAGATCTTCACAGGTGGCCATACACTGAAAGACCCACTCAACTGGCTAGGTAGCCAAGTGAGCAGATCTTTCCCTGGTATGATCTCCTCGACGTGGGGGAAATTAGATGATCCCATTGCCTACGTAGAGCCTGTCAATTTTCAGGCTGATATCGGTCAGGTAGACCTGTGTGAAGTCTCCACACCAGGGCTAATATCGGACTGTCTATGGCCACCTTTACACTTCTGGATTGTAATAGTGTCTCCCATAAACAAAGCAATCTGGTCTGGTGTTCATTTCAAGCCCTTACGCTACTTTGTTTGTTTTTGCTTAGAAACCTAATAAGGGGTGAGATGTTACTAACCTGAACTCTTGCTGTTTTGTTGAGTCTGCTGAAGAGAAATCAATTGCGGCTACATGATCTCCATCGGTTAATTCTCTGCGAGTACACCATTAATTAGAGAGCAATGATGTTATTTGGGATGGAAACACTCATGAAAGCAAAGCCTGTTTCTTATTGAACATGTCCACTAAGTGCAGCTTAAAGGGAAAGTCTAACATTCAGAAGAAGGGGATGATCCTGCTTTGGAATAGACTCAAAGTGAAAGAAAATATTTAGAGATCAAAGTGCAACATTAGACCTGTTGCAAGACTTTCCTTGACTTTTATAAACTGCAGACTTGTTGCAATTGACTTTCTCTACATTATGACTACTGACTTGCCTCAGGCGGCAGTGAGCGGCCAGTAACCGCGGCAACAAAAACCCTCCTCCCGTGACTTTTGGAGCCAAATTTTTGTTTTTTAAAACGAGCACTCTCTGCACTAACGATACACCCCCCCTCTGGACTTGCTCTGATGCTAAAGCGCGGAGCGGGAGATAGGGGGCGTCTTCGGGGCTGATGCTGCCTGAGGCAGTCACCACTGTGACTACTATATGCCTTTTTGCCCCTCCTTATTGCCTCCCAAACACTTGTATACACTTGTAAGCTTAGGGGTATAATATTACATATCATAGTGATGATCAAATTTTTTTGCCCAGCATAGATTCACAGCGAATTTCCGCATTTCACCATTGGCGAATTGTTTTGTGAAACTTCTGAGAAAATTTGGCACTGGAAAATTTGGCACGCGTCAAAAAAAGTTGGGTTTGTCGCGCAATTTTTTTTTGTCACCCGCGCCCATTTAGACGCAACTGCACCCTTTTTTATGCAACCTATTTTTACGTGGCCGCGCCTATTGTGACACGACCCAAGATAGGCGTGGTCGCATCAAGAAAGGGCGCAGTCGCGTCAAAATGGACGCAGGCAACAAAAAAAGACACAGGCGACAAAAAATCATGCAACAAACCCGTTACGCAAATTTTTCGCCATTTCGCAAATTTTGCTGTCGTTTCACAACGAATCAGGACAGATTTGCTCATCACTAATCATAACTAGGGATGCACCGAATCCAGGATTCAGTTTGGGATTAGACCAAGATTCTGCCATATTCAGCAGATTCAGATTTGGGCAAATCCATGCCTCTGGCCAAACCAAATCGGAATCTTTAAAATCATGTGACTTTTTCAATTTGAAAATTTTTCGTTGTGGCTGCAGCACGCGGTTCTCTTTAACCCAGTGGTTCTCAACCTGTGGGTCGGGACCCCTTTGGGGGTCGAAAGACCCTTTCACAGGGGTCCGATAAGACCATCGGAAAACCCATTTTTCCAATGGGCTTAGGAATCATTTTATGGTTGGGGGTCACCACAACATGAGGAACTGTATTAAAGGGTCACGGCATTAGGAAGGTTGAGAACCACTGGTTTAACCCTTCCTTGTCCCAGTTTTATATAAAATTAGGTTTTGGTTTGGTATTTGGCCGAATCTTTCATGAAGGATTTGGGGTTCAGTAGAATCCCAAAATAGTGGATTCGGTGCTTCTAATAATAACTGGGGGCAGAGTAAGACAAAAATATTGACATGTAACTCCAATTTCAATGATTTATCAATCTAAAACCTGATGAGAATTGATGGGCAAAATTTGGGGGATTGACGGCTAATTTCTGTGTTTCACCATTGGCAGTTTTGTTTGGGAAACGGGTGAAAAAAAAATTTCATGAAAGTTTTGAAAGATTCGAGATTTTTTCGGCAAACCGAAACGGGACCGATTCGCTCATCACTACTGGTGAGCTTCTATAGAAGTCACTGGGAGATATATTTCCAACATTCAGAATATTTCATTGTTCACATTTTTTTATTAAACAGTCAAATATCAGAGGAACAATGCGACGGATACAATCTGTTTTTTGTTTTTTTAAATTTAGAAAAATGTGAAATATGAAAAATCTTTCACCTCATATTCGTATTCACAAAAGAAGGAGCTGCCACCCTGATTGGCTCAGCCGAGAACAGTTGGGAAATGCTACAACTATAAAAATATGATGGGAAAAGACCAATTGCTCGGAGACGGTTACATTAAACTGAATTATCTGGTGTTTTATTTACCCAAAAAGAATTTGCCCGATGTTAAGCACTTGGGGTGACCTTTTTAAAATCATGTGACTTTTTCAAGTTGAAATTTTTTGAAATAAATTTTAGTGATTTATCAATCTAAAACCTGGTGAGAAGTGATGGGCAAAATTTTTTGGATTTACGGCTAATTTCTGTGTTTCACAATTGGCACGTTTGGGAAACGGGTGACCAAAAAAAGAAAAAATTGTGCAACAATTTATTTTGATGCACAACATTTATATTGTTTCGTGACTTTTTCGCCGTTTCTTGAATGTTTTGAAAGATTCGAGAATTTATCGGCGAACCGAAACGGGACCGATTCACTCGTCGCTACTGGTGAGCTTCTGTAGAAGTCACTGGGAGATATATTTCCAACATTTTATTGTTCACATTTTTTATTAATATCAGAGGAACAATGCGATGGATACAATCTGTTTTTTTAAATTTAGAAAAATGTGAAATATGAAAAATCGTTCACCTCATATTCACTAGTGATGAGCGAATCTGTCCCGTTTCGCTTCGCTGAAAAATTCGAGAATCTTTCAAAAGATTTGCGAAACGGCAAAAATGTCGCACGGCTATTATTTTGTCGCACGGCTATTATTTTGTCGCCCGTGGCTATTATTTTGTCGCACGGCTATTATTTTGTCACCAGCGGATATTATTTTATTGCGCGGCTATTATTTTGTCGCCCACGGCTATTATTTTGTCGCACGGATATTATTTTTATATTAATTTTTCTGCTGCAAATTTTTTCATCCGTTTCACGAAACAATCCGCCAATGGCGAAAAGTGAAAATTTGCCGTGAATCCATGCCTGGTGAAACATTTCACCCAACACTAGTATTCACAAAAGACAGAGCTGCCACACTGATTGGCTCAGCCGAGAACAGTTGGGAAATGCTATAAAAATACGTCGGGAAAATCAGCATTTGTTGAAAAAAGACCAATTAAAACTGAATTATCTGGTGTTTTATTTACCCCAAAAGAATTTGCCCAATGTAAAGCGCGGACCAATAAAATGATAGATGTGACACTTGGGGTGACCTTTTTAGTTTGACACATTGAGATAATTTTATTTTATTTTGGGTTTTTTTTTACTGTTAAATTCAAGCCGGGACATGTGATGTGTTTAGAGACGTCGCTGCCTGAGGGCAGAATTCTAACAAGGCCAACATTTCTAAGGGAACAAGATCAATATTTAAAACTTAAGCATTTGCCAAGGCACTTGTTGTGTCTAAAGAGACATTCTCACTGCCTAATGTTCTGCCAGCCCGCCAATCACGCGGCGGATCCGAGATTGCACAAATTGCAGCCGGCGGCACACCTTTCCATTGTGGAATACAAATCACCCCCAATTATTTTAGGTACCTTTCATGTTTATTTATGGGAAAGAAGTTAAGGGTATTTATTCTGTGAAGCCGGATTTGATTTCTTCATTTATTTCATAGAGAATTTACATTTTCCAAACAAAGAAGAGAAAAAATTCTGCAGGTATTTTACCCAAAGTGACAACAGTAGGTTCATTGATCCCCTGTATTTGATATTTACACCACTGAGCAAAAAGATACTTAAACGTATCGTCGGACTGGGCCACCGGGGTACCGGGAAAAAAACCCGGTGGGCCCCGGCCCTTATGCGGACCAGACTCGAACACCCCTGTGGCGCTAGCGTGATCCTTCGGTCTCCTCCCTCTGAAGAGGGGGTTGGAGAGTGTTGGGGTCCCTTGCAGGGCAGGAGTGAAGGCGACGGGGGCCATTGCGGGGTGCAGGGGGACCCCTGAGGCAGAAGCCCAAGTACCCCCAGTCTGACCATGCTCTGTATAATTATGTATAGAAGTTAATAAAAAACCTATTTACACATGGAAACCATATGACCAATGAGAATTCTACTGACCGAAAACTTAATTAAAGATGCAAGAGAATTGACCAATGGGAATACTGATTCCCAGCATCTTCCTGTTATCTTACATATAGAGATAATGATGGCATTTTCCCGTCATTATATGGCACAGGAATCAGACATGGGTATAAAGGGACAGACTTGTTCAGTGCTGGGAAACTGTGCTTATTGCTCCCAACTCCAATTGCAGGAACAGAGAACAGGGAGCCGGATTTATACAGATGAGCTGGGATTCTCATTGCATTTTAATGCTGCCGAGGGCACTGGGGAGCCTGAAAAGTTTAACTGTGCAATTGAATACAACCCTGATGTTGCTGGACTACAGCTCCCAGCATGCCTCAATCATTCTGGAATTTGTAGTCCAGCAACAACTGAGTAAAGTTTGGTTGAGCGGTGCTGTACAGCAGGGTTTAGTGCCCCTTTAGGAAACATGGAGATTAGTCACCCGCGATAAATCTTCGTTGCCGCGGGCGACTAATCTCCTTGACATGCCATCCAAATGGCAAGAATGTAAATTGGCGGTGGGATGGCAGATGCGTCGCTTCATTTTCCCGAAGTCGCCCAAAGTTGCCTCTCAAGGAAACCTTAGGCGACTTCTGGAAACTAGTGACATGTATGTTATCCCACCGGTGATTTATATTCTTGCTGGTGGGATGGCATTGCAGGGAGATTAGTCGCCCGCGGTAATGTGGAGATTAGTCGCCCGCGGTAATGTGGAGATTAGTCGCCCGCGGTAACGAAGATCTATCGCGGGGCCACTGCCCTTAAGGGGTCATTACTACTAAAGGGGTCATTTCTATGGTCTTACAGAACTACCAGAACTAATTGTCTGGCACGGTAACGGGTGTCAAGTGGAATTTTCCTGTTTTTACTTCTAAAGTCACAACCACATTTCAAAGTAACGTTCCTTCTAGAAGAACGAAACATATCTGAACACAAGTAGATCCCGTCAATACAAATCCAGATTAGTGTATGTGTGTTACTAAAACCGTAGTTGTTTTATTTACCGGTACTCACTCATTACTAACCCTCAGAACCCCAGATCCTCCCCCTAACATGCACTTTTTTATTGCAATTATTATTTATTTATTATTTGTGTATTATTGGTACAGAAAGGATCAATTATATAAAATGTATAATCCTCTTGAAATGTCTTGGATAAAAGCCAGGGCTCAGATAAACCTACAACAGAACTGTGTTTATGGATATCGTTCTTGACTCAAATACACATAGCTACATTTTTTGTGCCTCAGAATGTTGAGGTGAAATATCTAATATCTTCTTATTTTCCACACACAGTGTCGATATGGGACTTGGATGGATGAGAGCTGTAAGGTAAAAATCCTCATATGTTGTTGTGTCAATCACAAGACCAAATTGTGGCTTAAACATCTCTAGGGTTGCCACCATTCCAGCTTTTAACTCTGGACCTTTCTGATGATGCCAGTATTAGACAGGATGGTAGCAATCCTATATTCTCTTATGTGCTTGTAGTGTCCTTCGTGGTTCTCCATTTTTTTTTGCCCTCCCTTCAAAATATGTTCATTCTGTTTGAAAAACCATAAAACACATTTCCGTTTCCATCCGTTCAGGCAGATGGAATAGTTTTGCCTTATAGTGATTTTCAGTTTGCATCGCAATAGCCATTCTAGCCATATGAACACAGTGTACAGATCTAAAGGGGGTTTTCTTCAACAATGTCCATATTGTAGGTGTCGGTGGCCTATATTAGGAGTAACAACGGCAGATATGGATATTCAACATCATACTATGTTGACCTATAGAGATAAACATTGCCTATTCATGTTAATTTCCCATAAGGGCAACAACATTTTGCTCCACAAGAATGGCCTGAGCAGATTATGACCATGACTGGCCTATGTGAAGAGTAAAAATGTTACAAAATGTTAAAAATAATATCCATCTGTTGACCTTAAGAGTTAAACAATGCCTATTCATGTTAATTTCCCATAAGGTCAACAGCATTTTGCTCCATAAGAATGTTCTGAGCAGATTATGACCATGACTGACCCAAGCAAAGTCTCAAAGAGAAGTAGGGCAGAAATAAAATCACAAATGAGTCCTGGAAACATCTGATCTGTTAGGTATTGAAGACTCCAAAACCATGAAAAGAACAGATGTGACTAATGCCCCAGTCTTCAAATAGTCTTGCCCTGAGCATAGCCTGAGCAGATTATGACCATGACTGACCCATGACTGGCCTATATGAGGGGTAGCCAAAGGGCAGCAACATTTTGCTCCATAAGAATGGCCTGAGCAGATTATGCCCATGACTGACCCAAGCAAAGTCTCAAGGAGAAGTAGGGCAGAAATAAAATCACAAATGTGTCCTGGAAACATCTGTTTTGTTAGGTATTGAAGACTTCAAAACCATGAAAAGAACAGATGTGACTAATGCCTCAGTCTTCAAATAGTCTTGCCCTGAGCAGATTATGACCATGACTGACCCATGACTGGTCTAAATGAGGGGTAACAATGTTACATTCAGATATGGATATTAAAAATAATATCCATCTGTTGACCTAAAGAGTTAAACAATGCCTATTCATGTTAATTTCCCATAAGGGCAACAACATTTGCTCCATAAGAATGGCCTGAGCAGATTATGCCCATGACTGACCCAAGCAAAGTCTCAAGGAGAAGTAGGGCAGAAATAAAATCACAAATGTGTCCTGGAAACATCTGTTTTGTTAGGTATTGAAGACTTCAAAACCATGAAAAGAACAGATGTGACTAATGCCTCAGTCTTCAAATAGTCTTGCCCTGAGCAGATTATGACCATGACTGACCCATGACTGGTCTAAATGAGGGGTAACAATGTTACATTCAGATATGGATATTAAAAATAATATCCATCTGTTGACCTAAAGAGTTAAACAATGCCTATTCATGTTAATTTCCCATAAGGGCAACAACATTTGCTCCATAAGAATGGCCTGAGCAGATTATGACCATGACTGACCCAAGCAAAGTCTCAAGAAGAAGTAGGGCAGAAATAAAACCACAAATGTGTCCCAGCAACATCTGATCTTTTAGGTATAGAAGACTCCAAAACCATGAAAAGAACAGATGTGACTAATTCCACAGTCTTCAAATAGTCTTGCCCTGAGCATAGCCTGAGCAGATTATGACCATGACTGACCCATGACTGGCCTATATGAGGGGTAACAAAAGGGCAACAACATTTTGCTCTATAAGAATGGCCTGAGCAGATTTTGACCATAACTGACCCAAGCAAAGTCTCAAGGAGAAGTAGGGCAAAAATTAAACCACAATGTGTCCTGGAAACATCTGATCTTTTAGGTATTGACTCCAAAACCATGAAAAGAACAGATGTGACTAATGCCTCAGTCTTCAAATAGTCTTGCCCTGAGCTCAGAATATGAATGGAATCAGAATATGCCATTTGCATCCAATGCTTTGCGCTGGCCACAGACAAAACCGCCAACGTGTCATGAAGACACTTGAAAGCTCTTAGTCAACGCGGAGCTTCTCATCTCTAACAATAGCGAGTCTACTGTGAACTACTGCACATGAAAGTTTCTGATAAAAGCACCCAAAGCCCCAAATGAAGCTTTATTGATCTGATACAATTTGATAGAGCCGCTATAAAGAAATACTCCTCTCTGTAGTGATGGAGAACAATAGAAGCCCCCACCTGGTAACTAGGGTAAAATGGGAACTGGTCATATGACTTCAAACAGGTGGCGTGATTCATTATCCTGTATATATATATATATGTTCTTTCTATCTAGACTCATTTTATATGCCAGCTACTTTACACTCACCATGCTATGAATAGAGTATGTAACTAGAAAGATAATTGAATCTTCAGAGACTTTGAGGTTCTGAACCATAACTGTCGCAAGCTGTCATTTTTTTTTTCTTTTAAATCTCTGTTGCTTACAAGTTGCTTTCGCTACGTACGACAAGTCTGCTATTTCAGTTTACTAATGTCGACATGTTTCTTTCCCATGTATTACAAGCTGGTTGGTTTTTTTTTTTGAGATGTTTGTCTTTTATTTATGCAACAGAAATGCGCAGTATAAACTCACAACGTCTACAAGGCAGGCAGACGGGTGGTAAAAATAAACTGTGTCGATTTAAGTCATCAAAAAATATCTGTGGTATTGACTATACAGGTATGGGATCCCTTATCCGGAAAGTTCTGAATTAGGGAAAGGTCATCTCCCGTAGACTCCATTTTAATCAAATAATTCAGATTTTTACCTTTTCTCTATAATAATAAAACAGTACCTGTACTTGATCCCAACTAAGATATAATTACCCCTTATTGGGGGCAGAACAGCCCTATTGGGTTTATTTCATGGTTAAATGATTCCCTTTTCTCTGTAATAATAAAACAGTACCTGTACTTGATCCCAACTAAGATATAATTACCCCTTATTGGGGCAGAACAGTCCTATTGGGTTTATTTAATGGTTAAATGATTCCCTTTTCTCTGTAATAATAAAACAGTACCTGTACTTGATCCCAACTAAGATATAATTACCCCTTATTGGGGGCAGAACAGCCCTATTGGGTTTATTTCATGGTTAAATGATTCCCTTTTCTCTGTAATAATAAAACAGTACCTGTACTTGATCCCAACTAAGATATAATTACCCCTTATTGGGGCAGAACAGCCCTATTGGGTTTATTTCATGGTTAAATGATTCCCTTTTCTCTGTAATAATAAAACAGTACCTGTACTTGATCCCAACTAAGATATAATTACCCCTTATTGGGGCAGAACAGCCCTATTGGGTTTATTTCATGGTTAAATGATTCCCTTTTCTCTGTAATAATAAAACAGTACCTGTACTTGATCCCAACTAAGATATAATTACCCCTTATTGGGGGCAGAACAGCCCTATTGGGTTTATTTAATGGTTAAATGATTCCCTTTTCTCTGTAATAATAAAACAGTACCTGTACTTGATCCTAACTAAGATATAATTACCCCTTATTGGGGGCAGAACAGCCCTATTGGGTTTATTTAATGGTTAAATGATTCCCTTTTCTCTGTAATAATAAAACAGTACCTGTACTTGATCCCAACTAAGATATAATTACCCCTTATTGGGGCAGAACAGCCCTATTGGGTTTATTTCATGGTTAAATGATTCCCTTTTCTCTGTAATAATAAAACAGTACCTGTACTTGATCCCAACTAAGATAGACTTAAGGTGGCCATACATGCTAAGATCCACTCGGTTGGCGATGTCGCCAAGTGAGTGGACCTTCTCCCCATATCCCCACCTACGGGTGGACGATATTGGGCTAATTGGGTTCTTTGGCCCTAGGGCCAAACAATCGAATTAAGACAATCGGTATAGGTGATGGAGGTCCGGGGACCGCACCAACGAGCCAATGCGGCCCCCAATCCAACAATAAAATCAAACCTGCCCAATCAGGATCTGCCCAACTTCAGGCCAAATTTTGCTTGGGCAGGCCCATCATTTGTGCCCATACATAGCCAGATAAGCTACCAAATTGGTCTAAAGGAGATCCAAATTACAGAAAGACCCCTTATCAGGAAAACCCTAGGTCCTGAGCATTCTGAATAACAGGTCCCATACCTGTATAGGGTTGTGTGTAAGGTGCATTGGTTGAATACAGTATGTCAGTAACCTGTTCCTGTAGTTAAAAACTTGGCTGGGGCAGAATGTGCAAACACCTACCCACTTGGCACCCTAAAGCAATGGACTGTAAGTATGATGTCCCCCCCCTCACCTACAGTGTATATTATGGGTGGGCGCGCAAAGTAATATAATAATTGCCTATATATTGTCTATAAGAATTTCTTTACAGGTCGGCATTTGGCCAAGTTAGATGCACCTCAAGCTAATGGGGAGCTAAACCAATAACACTTGGGCAGGTCATACACCATCATTAGTCTCCTGTCTTCCTCTCTAACAGGGCCTATATTGGGTTTTACCTGTGTAAAGGAATAACAAATTCCCTGTTATATATATATATAAATATATATATATATAGAGAGAGAGAGAGCAAACACATTAGTAGTGAGGGGCTCATACATTCTATCAAAGTCAATTTCCCATCCATTTGAAGTGTTTATACAGACATTACAAATGCATTGGACAGGCACAATATTTTTGTATGAGGTTATTCACACAAGCTTCACTTTTTGTGCTTTGATCCTTGAAAAACTCTAGGTGTGCTCTGGCGACTGCATCTCTAACTAACCTTAAAGTGATAGTGACACTCAAAAAACTACTCTTCAAAATATTAATGTACATATAAGTTCCCTATAGGTCATGTTGATTGTTTTTGGCTGATAGGGCTGCTTGTGTAAGTAATTGTTACTTGAAGTCCCCAAACCTGACTGTTTTGCCAGCCTGACTGTCCCTTCTCAGCCTGACAGTTACAGCATCTAATGCTAACGGCCTCCTGCTGCACAAATATGGCCGCCCGCTCATAGAGGGACATGGGGGATCAGATAGGGAATGTAAATCAGGCAAATACTTTTATCGCAAAATTATTAAGGTCATGGAATCGGATTTGTTACATGCAATTTCTGAGCTTGAGGTAATGGTTGGCCCTTTGTACCATCTCCAAGGACATGGAAATGGCTATATTACTGGGGGTATTAAATTGTTGGGAACCCCCTCACCCTGGTGTATAATTACTTGCCTCGGACCCAGGCCAACATCTTACCAGCCAGAACCCAGGCTACCAACTTACCAGTCACGACCCAGGCCAACTTCTTACTGGTCACGACCCAGGCCAACTTCTTACCAGTCACCACCCAGGCCAACTTCTTACCAGTCAGGACCCAGGCCAACTTCTTACCAGCCAGGACCCAGGCCTACATCTTACCAGCCGGGACCCGGGTCAACTTCTTACCAGCGAGAACCCAGGCCAACTTCTTACCAGTCACCACCCAGGCCAACTTCTTACCAGTCAGGACTCAGGCCAACATCTTACCAGCCGGGACCCGGGTCAAATTCTTACCAGCGAGAACCCAGGCCAACTTCTTACCAGTCACCACCCAGGCCAACTTCTTACCAGTCAGGACTCAGGCCAACATCTTACCAGCCGGGACCCGGGTCAAATTCTTACCAGCGAGAACCCAGGCCAACTTCTTACCAGCCAGGACCCAGGCCAACTTCTCATCAGCCAGGACCCAGGCCAACTTCTCATCAGCCAGGACCCAGGCCAACTTCTCATCAGCCAGGACCCAGGCCAACTTCTCATCAGCCAGGACCCAGGCCAACTTCTTACCAGCCAGGACCCAGATCAAATTCTTACCAGCCAGTACCCAGGTCAAATTCTTACCAGCCAGGACCCAGTCCAACTTCTTACCAGTCACCACCCAGGCCAAATTCTTACCAGCAAGGACCCAGGCCAACTTCTTACCAGTCACCACCCAGGCCAACTTCTTACCAGCAAGGACCCAGGCCAACAAATTGGCACTCCCCATGATTCAGCCTGTTCTTCTCCCATGAAATTCCCTTAAAAGTGCCCTTGTTGGGTTGTGGGACTGGGGCCTTCCAATGGGAACACTATTGGGTTTATACGGCTTGGCTGACCATTAACTTCCACAACCCCTGTATAAAATAACAATAAACTTTAGTTATAATTATATAATAATAAAATAATCCCGATCTCCTCGGTGTTTACGGAGGTGGCTTTTTATATAAAACAAACAAACGAACAAAAAGAATCTACTTTAGAATCTGACAATATTAAAAATATTAAAATACCGTTGCTTTCCCCCAGCAACTTCTCATATTAAAAGACGTGTAAATCTTTCCCGATGAAACTTTATTTGCCGCGATAGAATGATATTTTATTAAAACACTTGTTTACATTATTCTCAGACACTGAGCAGGGAAAAATGACACCCGATAGAGATAAAATATGTTGATCCGTTAGCGAACGGGACGCGTTTTATGTAGCCCTCTACTTTCTTCCAGACACTATTAATATTTATTTGTCTTGGGGGAGAAAATAAGAGGCTCCCTCTGAATGCCAAGAGGCTGCCGGAGATCCATTCGCTAAGCAGCACCTCCGACAAGCGTGATTTAATGCCATGTACTAAGTTTAGTATATTCCATTCTTTTCATAGTGTCACTTTCATAAATACAATCAGAAAAGTGGGAGCGGAGAACACGGAACCTTCACTGCTTTTATCCAATGTCAGAGCGGAATAATCACCCCCTTTGATGCTCCCTCTGTATATTGTATAGAAATAATTGTAATTCCTATCAGCTCTTTCTCTAAACTGTATGGATCTCTATACCTTCGGTCTACTAAAAAATCATTTAAACATTGATTAAACCCAATATTACTGTTCTGCCCCAATAAGGGGTAATTATATCTTAGTTGGGATCAAGTACAGGTACTGTTTTATTATTACAGAGAAAAGGGAATCATTTAACCATGAAATAAACCCAATAGGGCTGTTCTGCCCCAATAAGGGGTAATTATATCTTAGTTGGGATCAAGTACAGGTACTGTTTTATTATTACAGAGAAAAGGGAATCATTTAACCATTAAATAAACCCAATAGGATTGTTCTGCCCCAATAAGGGGTAATTATATCTTAGTTGGGATCAAGTACAGGTACTGTTTTATTATTACAGAGAAAAGGGAATCATTTAACCATGAAATAAACCCAATAGGGCTGTTCTGCCCCCAATAAGGGGTAATTATATCTTAGTTGGGATCAAGTACAGGTACTGTTTTATTATTACAGAGAAAAGGGAATCATTTAACCATTAAATAAACCCAATAGGATTGTTCTGCCCCAATAAGGGGTAATTATATCTTAGTTGGGATCAAGTACAGGTACTGTTTTATTATTACAGAGAAAAGGGAATCATTTAACCATGAAATAAACCCAATAGGGCTGTTCTGCCCCCAATAAGGGGTAATTATATCTTAGTTGGGATCAAGTACAGGTACTGTTTTATTATTACAGAGAAAAGGGAATCATTTAACCATTAAATAAACCCAATAGGGCTGTTCTGCCCCAATAAGGGGTAATTATATCTTAGTTGGGATCAAGTACAGGTACTGTTTTATTATTACGGAGAAAAGGGAATCATTGTTTAAGATGAGATTGGAATTGTTCTTTCCGTAACTTGGAACTTTCTGGATAGAGGGTTTCCATATAACAGATCCCATTCCTGTACTAAAAGCCAGCAAGGGGAACATTTAGTCTTAATAGACTGCACCATTTTCCACTTACTGTAGGGGAGTGAATATACCGAATGCCTTTACTTTTCCAAACCATTAAGGGTGTAAGGCTGTGTCTAAATTTGAATGATTTAAGGAAATGACCTATACTTAATACTAAAACCCTTTTTGAAACTTCACCTATGTGGTTGTGTCAAAAAATGGGTGTGGTCGTGTCAAAAAGGGTGTGGTTGTGTTTAAAAAGGGGTGTGGCCACATTAAAAAAGGCATGCCCGTCAAAAAGGTCAAATACGTTCCTTATTTTACCATGTGACCTAAACAAGAAAAGCCTTTTGATTGCTAACATATAGATACATAGGGGTGATATAGGGGTTTTCAGGTTTTTAGCACAAACCACTGAGAGATAAGAAAGGGCAAATAACGAATTCTGAAGAGTTTGACATTGAGTCGGCCTCGGCCATAGTGAAGATTTGTAGTTCAGCAAGAGCCGGAGGGCAGAGTTATTGCTTATACAGGATCTACACTCTGCATTTACGGAGCTGTGGACTTGGCTTTAGACACAACCGTACACTTTAACCCTTTGCAGCTGGGCCTGCCAGCCGTCCCTTTGATGTACCCAGCGGAGGATCCCGTTGCCTCCTCATCAATAAGTCATGGCAATTGCTTTGCAGATGCTTTTTAAAGTTTAATAACGACTGCAAACAAAAGTTTGGTTTCTGCTCCACCGGAGGGATGAAAACATCTGTTTCAAAGACAAGAAGAATTTATTATCCTGGGCCCAAAAGCCCAACATTAAACATCACCGCAACTTTGTCTGCGCTCGCAGTCGCCTACTGGGTTTGTACATCAAAGCCCACGGACGCCCCCTGTCCCATCCTGACTTTACATGAATATGCCAACGTGCCAACAGGATTTTCTGGATTGAAGGAGACTGTTCCTTATCTGGAGCAGCCTAAATCCCATCTAAATAAACCATTTTCATATAAATATACTTGTTTAGCAGTATGTGCCATTGGGTAATCCTAAATAGGAAACTGCCATTTTAGGTACTAAGGGCCCCCTGGGATCATAGGAGTCACAGTGCACACAAACAAGCCAAGGCACACATACATGCTAGGCCCCATCAGCCAATGAATGGGCAGAGTTCTGCCTTTTGCTCCCACACTACTTCCTGTTACAGTTAGAGCTGCATCACTTCCTGTCAGCTGATCTCTGAGGGAGCACACAGTCCATCACTAAATGGCGGCTCAAGGGAAAGGATGTAAAAGGGCAATATTTACTGATATATATATTCCAGTTTGGGGAGATTCTTTAATAGGTCCCTTTATATGATGTAAACTATCTGTTACTCCCACACTACTTCCTGTTACAGTTAGAGCTGCATCACTTCCTGTCAGCTGATCTCTGAGGTAGCACACAGTCCATCACTAAATGGCGGCTCAAGGGAAAGGATGTAATAGGCCAATATTTACTGATATATATATTCCAGTGATATGGGGAGATTCTTTAATAGGTCCCTTTATATGATGTAAACTATCTGTTACTCCCACACTACTTCCTGTTATGGTTAGAGCTGCATCACTTCCTGTCAGCTGATCTCTGAGGGAGCACACAGCCCATCACTAAATGGCGGCTCAAGGGAAAGGATGTAAAAGGGCAATATTTACTGATATATATATTCCAGCTTGGGGAGATTCTTTAATAGGTCCCGTTATATGATGTAAACTATCTGTTACTCCCACACTACTTGCTGTTATGGTTAGAGCTGCATCACTTCCTGTCAGCTGATCTCTGAGGGAGCACACACCCCATCACTAAATGGCAGCTCAAGGGAAAGGATGTAAATGGCCAATATTTACTGATATATATATTCCTGTTTGGCGAGATTCTGTAATAGGTCCCTTTATATGATGTAAACTATCTGTTACTCCCACACTACTTCCTGTTACATTTAGAGCTGCATCACTTCCTGTCAGCTTATCTCTGAGGGAGCACACAGCCCATTGCTAGCTTCAGGTGGGGTTTTTCGCCTTTCTCTGGATTAACTGGCAGTTAGGCAGGTTATACTTATTGTACAGCGCTGCGGAATATGTTGGCGCTTTATAAATAAATGTTAATAATAATAATAATAATAATATATAGGCATTATGGTTGAACGTGATGGACATACGTCATTTTTCAACCCAACTTACTATGTTACTATGTTTAAATGCATACAATAACCTATCTCTATTGATGTACAAAGCTTCAAATAGTTTCCATCAAAGTTATGAACAGGCAGTAAAGTGTGGGCGGTATCTTTCATTTCATTTTCAAAATATATGTTTTTTTTATCCATCGTAGGAAAAAATTGAATTTCAGAAGGATGGCGCTGGTAGAAACGTTTCTAGGGATGACCAGTTTTATTGTATTGTTCTTCCAAA
This sequence comes from Xenopus tropicalis, assembly GCF_000004195.4. Taxonomy (NCBI): domain Eukaryota; kingdom Metazoa; phylum Chordata; class Amphibia; order Anura; family Pipidae; genus Xenopus; species Xenopus tropicalis. The sequence goes on along the minus strand of NC_030677.2, from coordinate 11,046,899 downwards.
AACCAACGTGCCTTCGGCCCAATGAAAGTGGGGGGTACGCCCCCCAATAGTGGCTATCTGCCTTCCATGTTCTCCTCATCATCCTTCCACGTCTCACTGTGAACGTTTGATTCATTATCCGCTAATTAGGCATTGAGAAATAACAAGTCAAGCCTTCAATTAGCCGAGATGTGTGATAATCGCCCGGTAATAATGCAGAAGCCGTTGTGTTGTAATGATGGTATCGTGGTAATAAAATTGTGTTATTAACAAGGAATATTTATTTAGTGACAACAGCTCTAATTAATTCATATATCCATCAGCGGGATACACTCCCGTCGTAATAGAGTGCCCTAGATTAACCTTTTGCACAAAGCAAAGGCAGAGCTGAGCATAATAACCAGACTCTAACCCCAGTGAACCAATCACAGTGGACCCCAGTAAACCAACAAACGTTTTCCAAGGGGACTGGAGACATAGTACTGGGAATCATTCCCTAGCAGGAAACCCACCAATAGTGATGAGCGAATCTGTCCCATTTTGCTTCACCAAAAAATTCGCGAATCTGTGAAAAGATTCGCGAAACGGCGGAAATTTTCGTGCGTCAAAAAAAAAATTTCACCCGCGGCTATTCTTTCATCGCGCGGCTATTATTTTGTTGTGTGGCTATTCTTTTGTCGCCCGCGGCTATTATTTTGTCGCACGGCTATTCTTTCGTTGCGTGGCTATTATTTTGTCACCCGCTGCTATTATTTTGTCGCTCGTGGCTATTGTTTTGTCACCCGCGGCTATTGTTTTGTCGCCCGCGGCTATTATTTTGTCATGGGTGACCATTTTTGGCCGCGCGGCAAATTTTTCCACTGCAAATTTTTTCATCCGTTTCGCGAAACAATCCGCCAATGGCGAAACGCAGACATTCGCCACAAATCCATGCCTGGTGAAATATTTTGCCATCACTACCCACCAAGTCTATCCGTAGCATTACAATTAGCAGGTTCTGGGTCTGGTTATCCGTGTCAGACCGGCCTGTCGGCAAACCGGGACAGTTCCCAGTGGGCCCTTTGACCTTTATGGAACACAGAGCATTAACTCTTTTATACTTTTTGCATGTTCTGCTTGTGTTTTTTTTATTCCCAGTAGTGCGAAAGACAGGAAAGAGTAGGTTTTGGAGTCTGAGATGGGGTCGGGGGAAATGACCGAAGCCAAATCAGGTGCGGTCATGAAAAAAAAGGTGCGGTTGCGTGAAAAAAAGGGTGCGGACGCATCAAAATTGGGCACGGTCGTGTCAAAAAGCGTGGGTGACAAAAAAATAGACATGGGCGACAAAAATAGATGCGGACGACAAAAAAGACACGGACGACAAAAATTTTTTGCGACAAATGTGTTTTGTGAATTTTTTGCCATTTCGCGAAATTTTATGGCAAAGCAAAACGGGCCAGATTCGCTCATCACTAGCAACAATGCAACAGAACACGCAGGATAACACGGCCGCCCCCCATTGAATTAGTCCTGAATGTGTTGTTTTGGAAGCAGCCTCTCCGGTTGCTCCGATATCTCTACGAATAAAATGCTTCCCATAGACTTCAGTGAACTGGGATCTAGTTGGGAAG